>NC_091394.1:51134195-52334195 GCF_032191515.1 Phaenicophaeus curvirostris | reverse complement strand
GTAACATAATTTCTGCACACCATAAGAACAGTAAATTAAGATGTCCATAAAGTATGGGAAGAATGGCTGAAATGGTTTGGAAAGCTCAGTCTTGCATGCAAATATATTCAAGTACAGAAGAAGCCATTGAATGTTTAAGGGTTTTGGGAGCCTTACATTCAGCAGGCTGGAATTTGGAAAAACTGGGGTGTGGATAGCCCAGAAAAGCACACCTGTTCTATCAACCTCTTTAAATTGAAAGCCCCACATAAATGTCTGAAGCACTGCCATGGACAGTTTTGCTGTAGGCATTATCCATAGCTGGCAGAAGGTGAAGGGAAGAAATAGTCAAATAAAATACTTAGCACTGTGATAAACACATTTCTTTTTTTGTTGTTTTACAAAGTCATAATTTTATTGCTAGAATTACCATAATTTAAATTAGGCATTGACAGGAGTCAAAAGCTGTCTCCTAGCTGTACCTGCGTGCTCATAGACGCATGTTATACCTGCAAATGGTGGGAAAGCTGCACGTGTGTGTGCTCAGAAATGAACTGCAACCATTTTGCAATTGCTTTCTCAAATCTAACATACCTGCAACAATATCCAAAAGAGAGGCTGAGTTACCACGAGCCCGGCAGGACTTGCCAGTGAGATGGATGAAGGCTATCTGGGCTTGGATGAAAAATCCATGACTGACAGTAGGAGAGTTTTATATGAACTCTTACATTGATTGCTGGTACCAATTCTGACATCAATTTTTACTGTTATTTTCCTTATTAAGACAATCCTCATTTTCTTCATCTTGCAGCTCTTACGGTTCACTTTTCCAGTGCTGAGTTTTTTTCTTCCATGCAGACATAAACTGTTACTGGCTGACTGCAGTCACAGCTTTAGAACTCACTTCTGCAATTGCAGAAAGAGCTAACAGCTCTGAATACCTGATGTTCACGGGGGTTTAGGTCTAAACTGGTTTTCTAACCCTTTAGGCACAAACATTTGTTCCTCTGAGAATGTGCTTCTAGTTGAATGATTTTAATATCCTCCTCCTAGAGTGTGCTGTAGATTTCTCTTTTTTCTTCTTTATTTTTTCCTTTATATGTATAGGCCCTTTCATGTCTGTGTCAAATACTACTGCTGTAGGAAGTGTGACATATAGTCTAGTGCAACTTATCAAATGTAGGTTGTCTGGCAGTCAATTTCCAGCATACAGTGTTTGTCTCATGAGCTGTAACTAAGGCCCATGTAGTTTTGATTTCTAGATCTCATGACTGACCCTGTACAGCTGCTGTTTACAAAACTGTCACATTCAGGCAGAGGGTGTTAATGCAAACCTTCTTACCCTGTAAAGATTATCTTGCAAGAGTTTAATCAGGGGAAATAAAACAAGATATAGACTTGAAGAAATATGTAGACATTGCAAAGCTCTGTTAAAAAAAAAAGAATAAGTGCATATAGAATACACCTACATATGCAGACATACATAGACAGGTGGGTATATTTATACACTTGGGTATATATAGAAGCACACTTCCATGATAATTGAAAAAAGACTGTAATATTCACAGATTGCAAATCAGCAAATAGCCTACATGCTCAAGTTACAATCTGTCGATTAAGAGACTTGTTCCAATACATTTTGCAGTCAAAAACACATAAATTCCACTTGCAAACAAATCCATCTTTTTTTTTCAGAAAATCTTTATATGCTGTTTCCTTTACTGAACCTTTTTTTATGCAAACCCATTTATAATAGAAGGGTACAGTAAGTATCCTAAACTAACAATTATAGATGACGATATTCTTTTTCATTATCTGGGATAATAAGCAATTTTCATTCCTTGGAAACAAGCAGATTCTACAGTAAGCCTTCAACAAATAAAAAGATGCATAATAGATGCTAGGATCATATAACATTTCTCTTAATTTCATGCTTTCTTCTGGATGACAAAGATATACTGTAGATCGCAGATTATTTGGAACAGAAAATAAGATATCTTGAACGTAAGATCTTTAATTGGATTTTAGAAATGCTATTATGCTTTCAGAAATGATACTGTCTTGCATGCACTGCCAGAAAAGGTGTTGAAATTCACAGTTCTGGGGGTGTGCATTTGTTCCTTTTCAGATGACTATGAAAGCATTTCTGACTCAGAAAAAGTCCTCACCTGGACAGTTGTAGGTGTTCTTCTACCATGCCTTATGAAATGAAAGTTTCTTCAGCAATCAAATTTGCCAGAACAAAGCAAGATTTTTGGTAAATAAATAAATAAATACAAAAAGATTCATGAGAAAATTGCTAACAGATATTAGCAGAAATGTAATTATTTGGTGGAAAGTGATAGATGAAAGCATCTAGCAAAGATTATTTTTTAAACACTCCTACCTCATGTACAAACTGGCCTTAAATGGTAACTTACTTAGAGCCAAATTGACAATTCTAGGAACATCAAGATTACAGCTCATATTCCATTACTGTTTTCAGAAGAAGACTATAACTATTTTTAACGGGGTACATGTTACATAGACACTATGTGGTCTGCCTCACAGCTCTCGCTCACTGCTTCTTTCAGCCCACTTCTGCTGCAAGCCCACATTCAGCAAAGGATTTACAAATAATTTTAAACAGACAATCAGTGGACATCTGAAGGACATTTTTAGTCTCATTAAAGGTAGGAGAAGGGTGAAGGGCTGGGAATGGAATTACTGGGGAACTGAGGCATCAAGTGTACATAAAGGCACATTGTAACCAAAAGGGGGACAAAATCCAGCTTCTTTTCTGCGTTTCAGAAGAACATCTGTTTACATGATGTAACATGTTACATGAATGCCCCTGCAGTAACTGAAGAAACTCTGCCCATTGCTCCCAATCACACACAGCCAGAGAGCACAGACAGTTTGAGGTCTTCCTTGTGAGTTGTAATATACTTTGCAGCCTTAAGTAACGGAAGAGGTAAAAAGAAAAGAGATATCATTCAAGAACCAAAGGATAGACAGCACATTTAATTTGGAAACAGATATCAGAACAGATAGCGAAGGAGAAAGAATGGCTTTAGGAACGGATCAGCAGAGAAGACGACTCTGGTCAAAAAGCAGTAAAGACTATAAAAGCTGTCAGACCACACTGTTGCTAGTGCTGACAAACATAAAATCAGTTTGAGTTCATTTCCTGTGTATCTTATGGTTATGCCCTTAATAATCAGTCCCTCTACTCATACACACCTCTTTTGGAGCATGTGCTAATTTGTACAATTTTTTCTAACTTTTTTGCAAATAAATACAAGTTTAAAATTTATGGGAGCTATACAGACTTCAGTATATGCAGTATGTGCCATTAAAACAAAATGATTCTTTGGTTTTGACATTTTACTAGGTGATTACATTTTATTTGAGGTAGATAAAGGGAGTCTAAAGGTCTTTTCTCAAGAAAATTTGTTCCTTCCTCATTTTCAAATGGTGAAGAACACAATGGAGAATTAAAACAAAATATAATTACAAGAAAGACAATGTATACACCTATTTTATCTAGACTCAAACATTCCACTTAGCTGGAAAAGAAATTGCAGCATTCATGAAATATTTTCCTTACTGGAGTGATGAAGAACCTTCTCTTCAAAGGCAGACATCCAGGTTAAGTATTCATTGTGGTAAGCCTAGTGCAGAATGGCCTGATTCTTTAGAGATGCATTAAACAATTACATAGATAGAGTTTCTTTTGAATTTGAAAAAATAAAAGATAATTTAGTGTTTGTGGCACAGCAGCTGCAAAGTAAGACTAAGTTGCTTGCAGGCAATAGAATGAAGCTTGAAACAGGAAATCCGTGTGTTTTAAGCCATGGTATTTACTACTTACACGGCATTCTGCTAGTAAAAAACATGACTTTAGCACATGCAAAGTATATGGTGGATTTTCTAATGCAGAGCTCTGACTGATTTTATTGGAAGTGGCTGGTTTTATCTTTAAAACATTCTGACTCTTTCAGCTGCTGCAGAGGTTAAGATGTATTCTCTCAGCACTGGGTAGGGCGTTGTCTTCAAATCTAGACTAACATCTAAAGGGAATAAGGATCAAACTGCACAACTGAAAGCAGTACTAATCATTTATGTATACTGTTTGGAAACAATTCTCAGGTTTGAAAAGTGCCTTTCAAATAAATATAGACCAAGGAAACGTAATCATCAAAAACAACTTAGACATCATTCTCTTCAAAAAGAACAAATTATAATCACGACATGTAATAGCTCTTGAGCAACATTCACATCCCTGTCAGAGATTTTGAAAGACTGACAAAATAAGATGTGGATATTAAATGTTTTTTCTTCTAAAAAAATATACGCACAGGATAACAGTTTCCTGGCAAGCTGAACTTCACAGTTTTTGTCATTTTTTATAGCCTGTCTTGATTTATAGGAAGTGTTATCTTCAGCACACAAAGCTACAGTGCGAGGGGAACTGCTGTCTCTGGCCACGCACAATTGACCCAATTCTTCACGTGTAGAGGTTAAAAGTGAAGACTCCAGAAAAGCTAATGTCATCTATCACATCTGGGTTCTGGAAACTCCACAAGCACTCCTAGGTTATGAACCCCAGAAGTACAAGGTGCTAAGGGGCATGGTTTAGTGTTTGATAGGAATGGTTGGACTCGATGATCCAGTGGGTCTTTTCCAACCTGGTTATTCTATGATTCTATGATTCCCCATGACGAAACTTCCTTTTGACATCCATTAATAAAAGAAAGATGCCATTTCTGGAGGCTGTTTTCTTCATCCTTTACCTTTTAACTGAAGCTCTGGATCCACCTTGAGAGCCCTCTGACAAGCAGCCAGGGGACAGAGGGAGCAGAGGGAAATCCTCTCACCCCTCTCTGCAGACCGCTCACACAAGGTTACCCCACTGATCAGGGGCAGAAAGGCTAGAGTTCCCTTTTCTGCCACAAAAATGTGTCCCAAAAATTGTACAAACAGACTCAGAACTGGCTAGTTCTCCCTACACAGCTTCAGGTAACATGGGAGACAGGCACCAGTTGCCATGGACTTCCTTCTCCCAAAAGCAACTTCTTGCTTCTTTTTTCATAGAATCAGAGAATCGTAGAATTGTAGAATCACAGCATCATTAAGGTTGGAAAAGACCTCTAAGGTCATCAAGTCCAATTGTCAGTCTAACACCACCATGCCTACAAATCTATGTCCCGAAGTGCAATGTTTACATGTTTTTTGAACACCTCCAGAGATGGTGACTCCATCACTTCCCTGGACAGTCTGTTCCAGTACTTTACCACTCTTTCAGTAAATTTTTCCCATAGAGCAACTTGGGTCCATTTCATCTTGTTCTGTCACTAGTAACCTGGGAAAAGACAACAACATCTACAAAGCTACAATCTCCTTTTAGGTAGTTGTAGATAGTGATAAGGTCTCCCCCTCAGCCTACTTTTCTCAGCCAGTTCCCTCAGCTGCCTCTCATAAGACTTGTGCTTCAGACTCTTCAGCAGCTTTGTTGTCCTTCTTTGGATGTGCTCCAGCAACTCGATGTCTTTCTTGTACCAAGGGACCCAAAACTGAACACAATTTCTCTTTGTTTACTGTATGTTTTTCCAGTACCAGGCGCAGACCTGAAAGGCCAACAACTTACCACAGGAGCCATACTGGGAGTTCACTTCACCCACTGCCCTTCTCTGGCTTCTGCTCCTCTGTGCTGGAACCTGGGGAAAAGTGGAAAAGAAAGAGAGAAATGGTAGCAACTTGTACACCTTTGATGCACTGATCTTCACTAAAAATTCACTTTTTACTTGAATAATGTGGATAAAATATAGCCAGAGTATTTCTCTCCACTGTGATGCCCACTCCCCCAGGTCCAAAGACATCCCAGTCCCATCGCAAACTGAAAGCTGTTTTCACTGTACTGGAGGTCACAACAACAACAATGGATATATTTCTTAGAAGCTGTTTTCAAAACACAGGGAATGAATGAAATCCCCATCTGTTGCTTTATACTCTACTGCTTTAACCCTCTGGATCACTAGCAGTGAGAAAGGAAGCGCTGGACACACGAGAGAGCTATCCCATCTCCTTTCTGCCATACTGCCACAGCTGCAAGAAGAAAAGTCACTGAAGCTGAAAAAGAAGGTGACGGTTGCAAAGCAGTCTCTGTGAGGAGCTCTCAGCTCTGGAAAGGGTTCACTGGTCTGAAATAGCCTGGATTTGTTCATCTCCAGGACGTACTACATGAAGCATCCCTCTGCTCAAACTGGTGATGACCATGACATCTGCAGAAAAAGAAGAATTTGTGTGAGCTCTATAATAAGTGAGAGGAGAATTTTGTCACCTGCTGTAAGTGTTGACAGCAAATTACCATTTCTAAATTTTTTTAAATAATTTGTATTGAAGAAACACTTGGGTACATCCCAACAAGATGACATATAGGTGCAGACGGGTGGTGATAATTGTACCTTGATTTCCCCCCAACATTTTCCTGTGATGTAAGTTACTTTTCAGTTGTTATTTGCTGGTATTGTGCAATAAACTCTTATTTCCCTTGCACAGGTATATCTGCAGCCTAGCCTACTTTTGTAGCCATAATACATTCAGCTCTCCTTTAGCCTTTAGGCACTTTCAGCTTTTCTCTCTTTAGTAGAGCTGGGAACATGTGTCCTTTGTGTTCACTTTGCTTTAGTATAGAGTCTGTGCTACAGGTAGGGAGATGAACACAGGTGATGGAAGGGTGATTTAGAATGGAAGTTGTTAAAAGGGAGGCTGCTGTCTCCTCTCAGTCCCAGATGATTTTATTTTTGTTTAGTCTACCAGAAAAGCAGCATATTTCCTGCTTTACATTCACAAATAAAAATACAAGAAAATTAAACCAAAGATGTTGAAAGCTGTTGGCTCAGATGGAAAAATAAAACATGAATAAAACAATCCCACTTCCACCCTGCTTCTTTGGATGGCACAAAGCATCAAAAACAAAGTTCTACAGCTAATATTTTGCTGATACACAGTGATATATAATATTGTCCATAAAATTAGTCATGTGTTATTGCACAAAGTAGTGTGTTCCATAAGATCTGCCTGTTTAGCAAGCTTGATCAAGAACATTAAATATGAAAATAAGGAAAAAAACATTTAACATTGTTGAAAAGTAATTAAAAATATATTTCACCATATGCTTCTCTGCCATTACTTCATTTCAGCAAAACAAATGCCTGGAGCATTTATTATCCCCCATCATTTTTTAAAGAGGCCTAATGTTCCCACTTGGCACAGGAGACACACAGATAAAATGAATTAGCCCTGAAATGAATTGTGTGAAATGCACTTGTCTGAATTCAGACAGCTTCCCTGTAGTCAATAAATGCACCAGTACTTCCAATCTCTCAAAATACTTATCTCTAAAAAATAACTATTTTCTGCTGGTTATACACTGTATATAATCTTTGACAAAGGCTAAAATGGCATTAGTTTTATTGGGGTCCTGCTGCAATAAATGTGACAAAGTTCATGTTACTAATCCAGCCCCCAAAGAGCCTTGGCAATAAAACAGCAAAACAAAAGAAAAATTATGGTTAAAATTCAACACATACATAAAAAAGCTTTCAAAGCACAGCTAAACTCATGAGACTGAGTTCATCCATGGTGCAAGTATGCTTTTTCCTGTGCTGTGATGCCAGGCATAAACTTGACCACAACACTTTAGAGGACAGATTATAAGCAATTTTGTTTTAGTTTGTGGTGGACAGAAGAAGAAGGTGTCTTCTTCCGTTAAGTGATGATACAAAGAGAAGTAGTTTGCAGGGCTGTATTTAGAGATTTATTTAAAAAGTGTTGTATCACTGGCCAGCTATGGGGGTAGGAGATATTATTCTTTGGAAGAACAATGGATTAATTAAAAACCAACCTAACAGGGAAAAAAAAGTTCTGGTTTGTTTCAAGCGTTAGAAACACCCATAGTAGATGAAAATAATATATAAACACAGCTGGATGAAGATATTCATGCTGTGTAGTTGATGTGGTAGTTTATGCATTACTGGCCCAGAAATGTGTGCTATTTCTCTTTGTCTTTACACCGCTTCCTTTTGAACATGTGAAACTTGACTAACTGTGTGTAACACAGCTCTGCCATGCAAGACAACTCACGGGCACTGACCTGGCACATAGTTGTGAGACGAGTGACCCGAGACAGAAGTCAAATTCACCAGATTCTTCCTGGGTGAACAGAGGTGAGGAATGCCTTGCAAGTGAGGTGAGAAAGGCCTGTCATGCCCAGAAATAGTCCCTCCCTTTCTGGGAGCAATGGGGAGAGATGGAAGAGGCTGAGGAGGAAAAAGTGTATTAGCTTAATTCAAATCATCTGAGGTTTTCTGTCACTACATGGAAAGAGGTACAGAAGAAAACATGGTGGGGATGAGGATGATGTCAATGTGGCATTTGGGACTCTGAATAGACTCAGCAGGACCAAACTTCCACCATACCACGAAGCCCATAGTATGCTTTTCCTAACAAATAACATATCTTTCATTCTCTCCTCTTCTGTTCTACCACATAATGTAATTCCAGTTCAAATGCCACATTCTGTTCTCATCTGAAAAATCACTATGTAAGTGTAGTAAAGGCTTCAAGTAGCATCTACAAATGGAAAAGTTGGATTGATATGTTTCAACTGTAAACCACAAAGTGGCTTGGTAGCCTGGAAACCTTGGAAACTCCCAAGTGAATTACTATCATTCACTGCTGACCACCATTAAAGAACATGTCTGACATTAACAGACCAGGAAAAATATCTAAATATTATCAGATCCATGCTAAAACCATGATAGCTAGCAGAACTGTGCAATTTTCAGCATACGCAATTTTGTCATAGTTTCAAATGACAAACGCTGGCTATTCAATTCAAGCCCTACAGATCTGTTCTTTCAGCTCTGGAAGTCTGTTTTTGAGCAATGCGTCATCATCCAAGAGCACAACACTGATACGGAGAATGAAGGTGGTGAAGCTGAGGAATGCAACAGATTTGCCTTTTAATCAATGGGACCAAGGGCATATACTGATGAATAAATCCCATCAATAAAGCACAAGGGTCGTTTGTCCTTTACATAAGAAAACAATCCACATTTGAATGATCTTCATTAGTAAGTTCAGTTCATGATTTGATCCACTCTTAAAAGTTCATGATTTGATCCACTCTTAAAAGTTTTGCTAGCATTACTGTACTAAACAGAGGGATGGAAAATATCATTCTTTAAACCAGAATGCACAGACATAATTCCTCAAGCATCATGTTTTACTCTGTACCAAAAGAGGAACTCACTCTTTTTCTAACGTAAGCTGAATTTCCACTTCAGAAATGTGTTGGTATGTCTGAGTATATTGTTATTGGTAGAACGTTGTAGATGCAGACTATCCCTGTAAAAAAAAGAGTCTAAGAAGTTTATCTAATGTTTGCAAACTGATGTGAGATCTCCAGGTGAAAGATGCTCTAGGAGTATATACTGCTATAAAATTAATTATTGCTCAAAATGAATATTTTACTAATTTAGTTAGCTGAAAAATCTTCTGTGATTTTATTATGTCTTAAATAATCTATAATCTTCTAAAGATTCAGTATGGTGGATTTGTGTTATCTAGCTAAAAAGCAGAGTGAGGAGAAGTGTCAGTAAAGCTTGGGACAGCCACTCCCCAGATTAGCTGCATATGCCCATCAAAGTCATATACATACCAGGCTGGGATATACGTTCCAGGGGTCTCTTAGCTTTCAGACCCCTGCTATGAACTAATAAAAACAGCATTATAACATTGTTAAATCCATTCCACTGTTGCCATGTATATTATAGATATTAATGCAAGACCTGTTTTAATTAACTGGTATTTTTAGCTACTCAGAATGACTGAAGCTCACTTTTCTTCAGCAAGGATGTATATTGCCTAAGTATAAATTAGCTCTATTTCGAGCTAAGAAGCAGAGTATAAAACTTGCTGTCCTGATTCAAAAAAGTGAATTTCTGCCAGAACGAGAAGGAATAAATAAGTGTCATCTCCTGACGACACTTAAAAGAGAGGAGGCAGCACATATGTGATTTGGAAACAGGATTACTCATAGATTCAAAAGTAATAAATCCAATTATTTTGCTTGATTCATCAATAAATGAGAAAGTAGTATTTGTTTTATTATCAAATTAAGTTATTCTTTGGAAGTAATCCACTTAAAATAATTATTTCCTAGCATCAAGCAAAAGTAATCTGTAAAAGATTCATAAAATGTCGTCCTACTACTTTCTGCAAAAGATTTTTTTCACATTTTTTGTGAGCACCAGATCATCCCATTATAAACAGTAGCAGAGAAATACAAGGAATCTAGATAAGTAAATGCTACTTTTATAACATCTTTTACACTAGCTATGTGGCCCAGTGGTTTAAAGGCAAAAACACTCACACTCTCGATTAGGAATAAAATAATCTTTTGGGAACCACCGAGTCAGACACCGTTGAATTTTCTGTCTTCAGTGAGGCAATATTGGTGAAACCTTTGACTGCCAGGGCTGAATTAGTCTCAAGTGTATCTTCTGCTCACAGGGCATTACTCTGTGTGTGAAGAGTACACTGGCAACATTGGTTCACCAATATTGACACAACAAACAGAGTTTCACTTATCTCAGGAGTAATAGTTTAGGTAAAGGCAAAGGGAGATGAAAAAGCCTACAACAAGCAATCTGTTGTGGCTAGAATTTGTTCCTACAACGTTATGACTTAACTGAGTGAAACTTACAAATGTGATAAATGCAGTGAAATAGAGAGAAAAATACTTGAAATATTAACCTTTCCTTTTCTAAACCTGCTTTCTGCGAGGCAGACAAATCCACAACAGTCTTTGGACTCTGAAACAGCAAGGTACCTAGAATGCTGTCTAATATTCAGTGTGGTATGCAAAAGAATTAAACATCCCTCTGATTTTTTAAAAGATCATCAATCACACCAATGCCAACAAGGCTTTTGTTTGCCATCAAAGATCTGATTCATCTCAGGCAGAGTGAGATCCAATAGTTGGATTAAAGAGATCATCTGGCAGCGGCCAGAAGTTTTTTTGTTCAATCTGTTCTAGCAAGACTGAGAAGTTTTTCATCTGACTGCTCAGGGAGCCTCCACTGTGTTTCTTTGGGGAGAGGTGAACCAACTTCCATTGCAATGCTAGACATGCCAGCACTGAGTTTAAGACAAAGCTGTGACTCACTGATGATAAATTAAATTTTAGAAGACTATTTTTTTTAACTTTGGAGAAGTGGCAGTCTGGAGCAGCCTTCTGATAGCTTAAGCAGCAAGCAAATAATCAGTTTTAAGCTGGAATTTAGACAGTTTATAAAGGTATTACATGATGCCACTGTACATGAAAAGCATCATTGTGTGAGTTTCCATGACCCAGAGACTTCTTTTTCACCTTTTTCCTATTCTTCTAAATAGATAGGAGCTGCAAAGTTGTACTAGGCCGCAGAACTTTAATGGAAGCAGCCATTAACCCTTCATATACGTAGGCTGTTCACCTTTATATTATATATACACAAGCTAGTATCTAGCTTAATAACAGATGACCTACAGAACTCTTTGGAGTTTAATTGATGATGATATGTTTAGCTGGCAGAGACCCATCTGAAGGCATAGTTGCCTGTCTACTGTTGGAACCAAAATGCCATACCACAAATATCTCAAAATATTAATTCAATTGTATGCAGAAAAGTGATAACTATGTACCTAAATACAAATTGATAAGTCAGCCTCAACTTGTGGAATATGCTATTCTATCTTTTTTTGCAATAGGCATCAATCCTGTTAATTTTTAAAGATTCAGTATCCAAATATTTTTACATACTCCAGTGAAATATTTTGCTTTCACTTTGACTACATTATGAAATAATGCATTTCTAATATTTAACAAAAAAACCCCAACTTAACACATTATTAGAATATCTTACAATTTTGGAACATTTACATAATCTTTAAAATAATAATTATATCTAAAAATACTGAATTGTAAATTCTCAGAAAATACTTGAGTGTTAGCATGATGATTGAAAAGTTCATTATAAAAATTATAACTGCACATTCTGTTTCTGAGATAGTTTAATCCAGCAGTTTCATTTTATGATGATCACTCTCAAATGCAATTGCTGCACTTGAAATTTATGGAACGTGAATTCAGTGGAGAACGGTTTAGATAATAACTGATGATGTATCAGAACAAAAAGCTTAGGATAGTTGAAGTGAAAGAAAATCAACAGTGATTAAAATGGATGAACAAAGAACAGAATTCAGATATAAATTAAATCAAATACCTCTAGGCTCCTATGAAGTCTGAAGCATAGCACTCTTGGATAATTTCAGGGAGAAAAATCAAAGGAATTATTCTAAATAAAGTCTACCGTAAGCACAAGGATTAACTGCAGTGTACCACATGAAAAATTAATTTTTTTTTTTCATCTGGATACTATCAATCCATATTTTTCAATTCCTCTGTAACAGCATTTGGGGTGGTTTTTTTGTCTTCACCACACTTCTATCTGAATTTTCTCCAAGAATTCATTTGAACAACAGATCAAAAGCACCTCTGGAATACGTGCATAACAAGACTGTGGAACGAGGGTGGGCATTTTCCTTTGTAAAGTCCTAAACTCTGAAATACACCATTATTTCCTGATATGAAGTCCACAGTTCTCACTCTTAAGTTATGCTGTGGACAGAATGCAATACTGAGGAGATTAGCAATAAGATATTGAAACCAAAGAGTGAGGACCTGGCTTCCATAACATTTGAAGGCTTGAGCTGGCTGCATCTCTGCTAAGGAAGCCACAAGACCCCTGTAGATTCTAGATCCTGCGTGCACCTCACCTGCCTGGACACTCCAAACTGAAAAAGAGCCAAGCTGCTCTGCTTCTTTCCTATTCCTAATTTTCTCAAAAAAAAAAAAAAAAAAAGGAGTCATTGCATGTTTCAGTTGGCATGCACAGAGGGAAACCAAGGGACCAGAGACTCTGCAACAGGGCAGACTTTGAACGAAATAATTAGAAGTGCTTTGGGCAGAAAAATATAGCCATTTCTCCCCTTATTTTTAAAATCTGGAATGCCTAACAAAGGTTAATAGTGCCATTATTAATATTCCCATTCATTGGATGTCTGCGAAGTCACTCATTCCACACATGCAGCCAATTCAAAAAACAGGGTGTGCTCTTAGGAGACCCTTGGGCTTCTTCAGCTCTAGCTTGCCATTTCACAGAACTGGGCAGGAAAGAGCAGCACTTAAAATATCAGATTTATTTCTAAAAAGAGAGAAATTATTGAAGCAGTCTCAAAATACACTAACATTTTTGTTAAACAACAACCTACAAAACCCTATGCAGAGTAATGAGTTTAATTTCCAAAAACTAAGTTCTGGGTGCATTCATCAGTTCAGACTTCATTCACTATTCCAGAAGCACTTTGTAGGACAGACAAAAAAACCTGCTGTCACTCTGTTTGAACACGGCCTCCCGCAAGGGTGGAACTCATGCCCAGAAGACATCAGAAACACTTAGAAGCTCAGTGCCTTCCAAACCCAACGTGGAAGTTGTCTTTTACACTTAGTCTTTCCTCAGAAACTCACACAGAGCAATTTTATTTTTTTCCACCAGCGGATAGTCACAGAGATCCCTTTCTGTCTGTGACTAACAGCTGTAGGTCTACAGATGTTGGGCTTCATTTGGTAGAGTGCAGTCATTGTACCCTCTATGTTAAAAGGTGTTGAGCTCAGTTTTGATGTGCTGTTAAGTGGTATAACTCCATTTACCCTTCTAGAAGGTCTGAACCAATGTGTCTGTCTTGATTTGTCCTTTTGCTAACTGAGCTCAGTGAACTTACGTTCATACAGAGAGCATAGACTTTGAAGTTATCAGAGGCAGGTGTCAATGTTATCATCAATAGCACTTCTAACACATGACTTTAACGGGGATTCTAACTGCATTTTTGCCAATACACAATCCTTTGACTTCCTCTAACTTAGCATAATGGCATTACTGGAATTTCAAAGAGTTCTTTGAACCAAGGTACAATTAACATCCTTTCAAAGGACAATTTGACCCAGCAGTTTACCCCAGGTAAACTTCCTTTCTAAAGAAAGAGTCCGTTTAAATGCAAATCAGCTTCTTCACTTCTGGAAATTGTTTCCAGTGTCCTCTCAAATACACTTTCACACTAAAACTTGTCCTCAAGGCTTTGCATGTTATAAGGTACATTTTTAGCTACAAAGCAGATAAACAATGAAGTTAATTTTATATATGTATTTGATTATCAGAAAATTCATCTCACTCTCTACATTACCAACACATGGGTTCAAATAAGAAAACCAACTGACAATTGATGTCTTAGGTAAAAGATACATACCAGTGGATTTCCACCTTTAATCTAATTTTTAAATTGTCTCAAGAAATCATTACTCCAGACTTTGGTAGATTGGAAACTGAATGGTAGCTATAGTAGACAGATGAAAAATAGCCTGGATGAAGCAAAGATTGAATGATCTTGTCTTCTGTCCACTGTTGGGTAAAGAGGAGACTTCAGCCTCCAGAGCTGGCATTTTAGGACATTCATATAGCACTAAAATACACTTTTAGAAAAATCCAAGTGTCTTAATCTCTACATAGTGTCAGTTAGGATATCAACTGGCATTAGCTAATCATGCATATCCTCTTCACTTCCCTAAGACAGGCATTGCTGCTGAATGGGAGAAGATAAGGAACATGCTTTTAAATGACGTTGTTTAATTTCATCATTATTTTTAGGAAAGCAAAACCTCTATAAGCCTTTTAAATGCAATCCATGGCCCTATAGTAGCATCTTGGCTGGCAGTTACAGGTGAAGGTACTGTGCTATAAGAAGCTTTGAAATGTCATAACAAATTCTTCCCTTTCCTTTGCATCTAATCATGTTACAATTGCTGCGCTCAAGCCACGCAGTTTCCAGGGGCAGTCCATTCATTTGCTGTGAACATTTATGAGTGAACAGTCCATTTATGTGGTGTGAACATTTATATAGTATCTACTAGAATTTGGATAGAAAATTAAGCGTTTCAATGGTGAAGTTGTATCTCATTTTTCTAAACACATGCTGAAGAACTTGAACTACTGCCTCTTTTTTTTTCTTGGATTATCAAGGATTAACTTAATGATTTCTGTAGAAAACAAAACCCTCAAAAAAAAAGAGAGAGAGAAGGACAGGAGAGTTTTAGTCATATTTAAACAAAATAAATCATTGCTAATAGCTGAGCAGATGTGATAATAGTATAACTTCCACAGCTTACAGGCTCAGCTCAGGCTGAGATCATTCTGAGCCAAGCATTCAGCCCCTAGATGTCTTTGCATCGGAGATTTTATAAGCCTCATGTCTTTTCTGAAATATCTGACGCTATGACTAAAATATAATCTCCATCACAGGAGTTTTTGGTCAGGAAAACATTGTTCACAGATAACACATAACCACTTTTGGCTCCCTCGAAATATCATTTCACTGTCAAGCCTGGGTCACACATTTATTCCTGGACTGCAAAGGAAGCTGGTTACCATTAGATGATCCATTAAGTTCGGCACCTGGAATAAGAAATCTCAATGAGGTTTTAACTGCTGGATTTAGCAGGCTAGACTATGTGTTTTGATACCTCTTGTTCGAGTCCAAAGCAGACACAAAATGCTTACAAAGTTCATCCCACATCTGGCAAATACATGACAGAAGAGATCTAAATCTGTGTTCCTAAACTAATTAATTTGAAATGGAGTCAAAGGAGGATTTAGTCAAGTAAGGTTAAGAAATTCACCAAGCCCTAATGATCACTATGATCATACTTGTAGAAAAGATCACAAACCTCAGAGATAGCTGCTCTCAAAACCAGAAAGACTAACAAAACAGAACAAGCTTAAGCTCCCAGAAAGTTGGTTCTCACTGTACTAGTCCAGATTTTGTTTAAGGTGAGGTGATAAAAAGCATTAGACTCGCACTACTCCAAAATTGAAGCAGAGCTGGGGTGAAAAAGGTTATTAAATCTGTAATCAGATCTGTTGATTGTCCAGAGTGCTTTTAGTTCTGCTCTGTTTTAAAATAGCTGGTGTTTTACTTGAAGAAAAGGGCATATATCACAAACAGATTGGCAGCCCTGAATAGCTGGTTTTAGATTCTTAGACTGTCAGACTTGACAATTCACAATGAATCCCTATTCGAATTAATTGATTACAAAATCCATAGGATATGTGGAAAGGGAATAGTCCTAGGAGAAGACTTCAGTGAGCACTTCTTTTTCACTAAGATCAAAATGTTCCAGTTTGTTGCATTAGGGGCTTTTTTGGTTTTGTTTTGTTTATTGTAATATTTGTGCTGCCAGATCACACCTGCTGGTGCTTCCTTCCTCTCCAGGAAAAAAAAAAAAAAGACAGAAAAAATACCCTAAAACTAAACTCAGAATTCATTTAGCTACTAGGTTCAAATTTTCCAATGAGAGTGTGCTGCTCACAAAAAAAAGTGTTCATTTAAATTTTACATTTGCTTAAGCTAATTTGCATGCTCGTTTCTTTGTCAGACACTTAAAATATTGCTTATCCATAGCTATGTTGACATATATATACATGCATGAATTCAAACACTACATAAAAAAGTTTTTCTCTTTGCACACTTCATGTACTTCTACATAACTGGCTAAATAAACATCAATAGCAAATAAGTTAGCAGGTTCTTGCGAGGAATAACCTTAAACAACTACGCTTTAATCATCTGGTGATCAACCTTCGATCGGAGACAGAGCATTATGTATTTCCCCCACAGCTATATAGTCCTTTGCCATGTACGTTATGAGTACATGGGAAGGACATTCTTTAAACAATGGCAAGCAAAAAATAAAGTCATCTTCAATCACTGTCATGAATATTCTGCTTAATTGCTGATGGCTTTTATTTCACTGCATTGTGATGCCCAGTCTGTTGTTTTGCAGTTGGACTTAGCAGCTGATCAAAAGCTAAAGCAGGCTCTTCTCCTTCTCAAGAGACCCAGAGATAGAGCAGAACCTGCCAGTTCATATCGATGGCTGACTGTGCTGCAGGGGGAAAAATTTCTCCCTGATCAGGCAAAAGACAAACACCTTTCTGACTCCATCTCCCTTGATTGAAATGATACATTGCTACCTCTTTCTCTCCTACACGACTCTTACAATCACAGCTCATTATCCTTGACCTGTCCTTTAACGCTGTACAGTCTGCCTAAAATAAAGGCTGAATAGTCTTTTTGACTGCTCTGTTCCCACAGAAAACCTGTTTGTTTTGTCAGAAGCCATATATTCTGAAAGAATATCTACCTTGACAACTCCAAGTGACCTTGACTGTATTAGGAAAGGGTTCTGATCTTTTAATAGAAATATCCTTCCTTGACAAGAACCAAGTATATTGCTAGAACTGCCTCTGTTCTTCTCCTCAGTTTGACATCCAAAAGAGGAGATGCAGAGTGTGTGGCTGGTTGGCCATGGAGAAAACAGTCATTCTGTCCTAGGGAGGAAAACAGGCAGTTCTGGAGGGAATCAAGTCTTCAGGGAGCAAGAACCAGAATCGAAGACCATGCTCACGTTGGTTGCCACATGCTACGGTCTTCCCAGTTTAGAAAATGCCACATTCCTTCGAAATGCCCGCAGAAACATCTGTGGCTTTGTGGCTTGGGCTTTGTTAGATGTTAACTGCCTAGTGCTATGGAGCAGGATCTCCCATTAGGGCCTGTAATCTATTTGACCAAAATACTGCAAAAGAAGCAGGGTAAATTTTGAAAAGCTGTCTAGCCAGAACTTAGTGGACATAAATAATGTATTTCTTCCTGGCCTCAGTCTGCTTTAACACAGCAGCACAAAAGCAGCCTTGCCATTGCTGCTGAGTGCAGCTAATGGTCTTATTGTCTAAATTACAGTTGGTCCCACTAAAAGTGTTTCCTGCCAAGTGTGGTTTCACAAAATGCTGAGTCAGAGGAGCTGGGAGGACAAACGAAAAGCAGCAACAGCAGCTTGCAATGGACGCATAAAATTAATGCCACTTTTAAAAGAAGGTTAAGAAACAGGAATGGGTTTGGGCAAAAGGAGAAAAACTGGAAGGCAAATAAACTGTATGGCAGGGTAAGTTACAGTGGATAATTTCCCAGAAGGGAATATCATACTGTGGTTTGATGACATACAGAATAATGCCTTAAGATTTAGGAGTTGATCCTTTAAAATATTCATGTGGTTTCTATTGGACTAAGGACTCGTATATAAAGTCAGGTCACTGTACATCAGCACAGTGGTGTGACCTAAGAAATTGGAGGCAATTTGCCCTAGTTCAGCTTTCTCTAAGAGAGATTCAAGTAAGCCAGCTCACTTTATATTTGCCTGAGGACACCCACATTGGCAGCTATTGTACTTCAGGAGAGAATCTGTGGGTTGCTAAGTTACAGTAATTCACTCTAGTGTCCAATGCACACAGAGTCTGAATACTTGTGAGGACGTTAGCCAATGTTCTAACTTCCAGTTGGGGTAGAATTGTGCCACCTTATCTACCTGAACTTGCCTTCGGCACTGCCAGACATCCACCATCTCTGAAAGGCAGTAGATAACTGGGCCACACAGCCAGTGATGACAAGAAGAGGTGAAACGTTACTTGCTTCTTAAACTTCATGACTAGATATGAGAACAGGAAAAACAGTAGGAAGAAAGTAAAGTAATATGGTCTTAAAAGTACTTTATGCAACACTCAACCTCCCCGGCAACTTGTCCCCATTCTCTGTCACCCTCACTATTGTGTCTGGAAAGCATATGTGGGATCTCATCTACTTGAAAATCATCCCCCACCAAAACCGCTTGTTCTCCACTCTTAAAAGCAATTTAGGTCTATATACAACTTCTGGGGTCAGTAAAACAAAGAGGGTAAGAACAAGTGGTTACACGACTGTTTTAGCCAGCCCGATAGTGGAAAAATGTCCATGTAACATAACCACCTTCTTAATTTTCAATGTGTTTTCCTGCTCCAAGCTCTAATTCCAGCCACCTGGGACCTGATCTTGTTTCTACTTAAATAAATTGCAGTGTCGTCATTAACCTTGATAGGAGTGAGATTTATTCTTGATTATATAAAGGATATGATTTTCCACATTTCTTCAAGGGTAGCGTGGAGGAGTACACTGGCATCATTGAATTCAATTTTCCACATTGGCTGCTCTGTAGCAGACACTTGGACCCTGAGGAATCAGAGACTGGACTCCACAAACCCCCCCTCAACCCGCAGAAGGGCTCCCAACACTCCAGCACTGGAGAGCAAGGGCTTAGCAAACTGCAGCTGATGCCATAGCAGGAAATATTACTGTTCTGTGAGCTTTTATCAACACAGAAGGTGGGTTCCATGCACAGGGTGGGTTCTAAGGCCAAGATAAGGCTGTTCTGCTGAAATTCTGCCACAAAAGAGTGGCTACAGTAGGAGGGAGGCAAGCACCATGTAAGCAACAGCTTTACATAGCCTTCAGCTACAGTGAAACTACATGTGTAGGCTCCCAAGTTCAAAGCAGATAAACACAAGCCTGCTTGCATCTTTGCCACGGGCGGGAAGTGAAGGCCAAGAGGACTGAAGCCTGGCTTAACCCTGCAACGTCGCACAATTACAGAGCAAGCTACTTGCCCAAAGCAATGAAGAAACTTAAGTGCCCCAGATTGGTCCTTTTTATCTCTGTGAATAAAGTAATCACAGCAAGGTTTTCTTTTTACCCTGGACACTTTGCCTGTTGACCTGTTTGTCACCTTTGAAAGGGTTTAGAGGTTTTAGTTATAGTCTGCTCTTTCTGCTTCTTTTCCCTCCCTACTCTTTGTTTGAAAAGATTGTTGATATAGATAACCAACACAAAGGGGAAATGAACCATCTTAGGCTCCCTTACAAGATTAAACTTCATTTGTGGAACAGAATCAGCAACATCAACCTGGAGGGATGTTTTGAGAAGCAACAAATCGATAAATACAGTGAAGGTGTTCAGCAGTGATGCTGATGGGTCCCTTATAGAGCCAGTCATACAACAGAACAACAACAGTAATAATAATAATAATCATTATCATCATCATGACCTTTTTCTGTACATACTTTTGTTTCAGAGTAGTTAGGTTTTGTTTGGAGTTTTAGTTTTTTTCAGGAGATATATTTACAAGTTTTGCATTTAGCTGACGCTTGGCCCAGATTTTCATTTGTAAGAAATGTCATGATTTAAGATCCTCAACTTATTCATACTTGTTTTATTTAGTTTCCCTAAAGAAACAGTTTGCATATCAATGGAAAATATGAGGGTATTTTCCTCAAACCACTTATTAGGATAGCTGTTAAAGAATGCTGCCCACAGTGTGCCAGGGAAAGTAATGATACAGATGTCTGGACATTCAAATGTCAGGCTGGACATTCTGTACTGCAAGAACAATCTGGGGGGCTTTCTGCTACTGGCTCAGCTCTATTTTATATGTACTTCCTCATCACTACATTTTATTGTTCTTCATAGAAACTCACTTATGCATTCCTTTTCATTCCTTAATATTTTTCCAGATGAAAATCTGCCTGAAGCATTTTATGTACCTATAGAAGTACTCATCTTCTTTATTTTTATTATTTAGGTTTTTATTTCACTTTTTCCTAAGAAAACTAGACAAAGCTGATTAGCTGAGTTATGTGAGGACAACAGAGATTGAGAAATCTAGAGAAAGAAATGGACTATGGCCCAAGAAGCCAGTGCAAGTTAGTACAAATGCCAAGCAAAGATGCCTGGATTACACAGAGTCCCCTCTCTTCCCCTGCCTTTTTTTCAGGGTCCTTCCAAATGTCTTCCTCATTTTTCCTCATGGTCTCTTACCATAGAAAAGTAACAAGTTGCACAGATAAGAGAAAAATCACATCTCTTTCAGACATGTCCCCAAATACAATTTGGTTTTCAAAGTGAATATGCAGATTTGTGTTGTTCGACTCCAATTTTCAGTCTGTAGTCCATAAGAGCTGACAATTGCATGCTGTTCTGCTACCAGGGGGCAAGTGGTAAGAGGAAAACATCCACTTCTGTATTTCTGAGAGTGAAAGGCCGTTGACAAACATGCAGTGCACTGTTATTCATAGAATCCAGTTAGAAATGAACTTAAAATCTGTTTACTCTCTTACTTTTCCTAGAAGTGTTAAGGAGATAGCACTGTGAGGGCTGATCTATGCAGAGACACTTGGAAAAGTTATGGCCTGATAACAGCCCATTTAACAGGTAAAAAGAACATAAATAAATGTAGGATTGTGTTTCACAAGATTTAATTTTATGCTAGTTTCTGTTCTCATCGATTTTCACCTCTCTATTCTTTGTACAGTACCCATAAAGGGAAACTCTATGGGCTCCACCTTCTTCACACCCTCTTAATGAATGCATACAGACAGTTGACTGCTGTAGCCCCCTACATTTTTAGCTTTAATGGAAGGCAGTGAAGGAGAAGTACAATGAATGAAGAGCATAAGAAATAGAATATCAGTTTAAATGGGCATTATTTAAATTAGCTGCCTCCGGGCATAGATAGCATCTTCCCAGTTGCTGCAATAAGTCCTCTCATTGGCTGCCATGCAGGAAGGGATGATGTTGGGAGGAGCAGAGAGGACACAAAGTGCCCTATGGGTTCATAGGCTATTTGGGAGGCAGGCAAGGCTGGAGAGGGCTGCTGCTGCCTTTGAGGCACTGGGACTTTGAAGCATTAGAGTTTTGCCTATTCCCTGCTGTAGACTGCTTGGCATTTCTGATAATTTTCAGTCAGTAAGAGCAGATAAGGCGGAAGGAAAAAAAAAATCCATTTTGAAAAGTAAATGTGAAGTTTTAGTCATAAGGAAGGATTGGAGTAATCACATATTTGTATGGTTTTGAAGTGGCTGAGCCAAGTGCAGGGTCATAGATCTTGCATCCTACGGCATCCTGTGACTGCCCAATACTGCAACATTTCATTTTGTTTGATTTTGTTTTAAATAATTCAAGATTTGCTCTGGGATGCAACATGTACGAGTTTGGCTTGTATCTCAGTAATGCAGAATTAGTGGTATCAGCTGACTTCAGTTTACCCTGAGTCCAATCTCTTTGAAATCTGGTTCTCCTTTCAAGTAGGATAGGTTCTTAAATCCCATGACCACAATGTCTTCTTAATACAAAAATATATATTTCCTCTGCAGAAGAAATCATATAATTGTGTATTCATGACCAACTCCTAGAGTTCCCTAATCTTGTTTGGAATAGAGCACTGAGTTTGTTAATAGCAAACAACATTTTTTATAGCTGGCCCTGCCCCAGATCATTCCAAAGGCTGATATTTATGGGAAGATGAGAGTTTGATGGTGTTCCAGCAACAACCAGGACACCTCTGGACATAAACCTTATTTCACAGACAGAGCCACCTTCATAGAGACAATATATTTTAGGTAATGTGTCATTAACGCAGTACTTTTTTGGATTAATACTGTTCTACATTCCTCATTTTTATATTAGGGTTGCCCTACTGATCTTAAGTATGAAGTTGAAGCTATACTAGGACCAGATTGTCTCTTGACATTGTAAAATACTTTTTAAAAGCCTTGTAAAATAGCTGAGGATCTTGTATAGTAAAGGTGGGGCTAATATAGCAGTTTACTTCAGTGATTCATAGGTGAAGTAACGGCCCCCAGGGGATTACTGCAAGCTGGCAGAGAAGAGCAGACTTGCTCCTCCACCATTGCCCACAGGGTCTGATTACATCTGTGTCTACTGAAAATGGAGCATTTTATCTGTGAAACCAAACTGGCTGTAAAGTACAGCAAGGAAACACAAGGGTAATAGGATGCACGCTTGCTTTGTTGGATAGCTGCATCCATTGCTGTGTTTTAATGTGGTTAAAAGAAGTGTTAGTCAAAAGACTGGAGCTCTAGCGAAGGCATTGCCAACTGCATTAATCATGCCTCTGAAGAGGCAGAAAAAGCTGTAGTCCAGAGGTATTAAACAACATTCAGGCCCAATATCTAGTTAAAATTAATGAGCCAAAATCACTACCATGCTCTGGCTGTTCTGCACTGCCCTAGCTATAGAAAGATGTAAAAGTAGTTTGGTGGGCCAGATAAATACCATTTGAGCTTGCTTTGTATTTCTAAGGACGCACAAGAGGAGCTGAAACACCTGACCTAGGTTGCTCCCACTTCCCTCTCTAAGTGATGATGGTGTTTCATTGTTCATGTTTCCAAACATATTGAAAAATGTATTAATATGGAAAGCAGGCAAATTAAGAGATCTAAATTGTTCTCTACCTCAGTGTGCTAATATTGATTAAACTTTATAAAGCATGTAATTATGTTTCTGAGCACAACAGTAAAATACACTGACAAGTTTTCAAGTACTGATCAAAAAGCATACATTAAAGTGACAATGCTGTTCTTGGATTTTCAAGGAATTTGGTCATTTAAATGCCTTCAAAAAATATGACTTGCTAGATTCACAAAAGCATTTAGGATCCAGCACTCTACAAAAATCAATGGGACATAACTGTTTAAATGGCTTTGTGGATCCAGATGGTATGTAAATGACAGAAGCCCCTACCTTTTCTGGACTTCTTACAGGTTGAGGACAACATTGATTGCAAGTTGTGTAAAATACAAGGGAGGGAACTAAAAAACCATTCCCATACAGAGATTTTTGGTATCCACAGCTCTAGGGTCATAACATTTCCTAAGTAATGCACAGGCTTTTTGGAAAAAAATTATCCTGATATTCAAAAAGGAATGTGTGCTTTCTGTAGTAAAGCTTGCATCATCTGATTCCTCAGTCTGTTTAAGGGTGCGTTTAGAAAATACACACATCAAGATGTCAAGCAATGGTTTGAGGCAAAAGTAGATGCTCTTGACAACTGAAATATTTTCTGAGTTTTTCATACTTAAGAAAGAATTAGTCTTCAGTCCCTGAAGTACCTCCAGCTCCCATGGATTTTGGAGTGGCTTTTGGATACATGGTTATAAAGCAGCTGAATCAGTTGCTTTTATTCTTTATAGATACATAAAACTTCTCAACAATTTCATTAAAACATTATTCACATGAAAAGGAAGAAAAAAATATCTTTTTTTTGTGTGTGTGTTCATCTCTCTGTGTTTCATACATAGGAACTAGCAAATTGTATTTACTATGTTAGGAAAGACTTTTTTTAGTCATGCTAGTGAAATAGCTACTGTTTAACCTGTTATGGAAAAGGAGGACAAAAGGCATTTCTGAATAATATAATCACCATATAAAAAAAATAATTGTCAGATAAATTGTCACAAATGGCAGGTAGTGAGCCCGAAGTTTAAGAAAAACTCCTGAGCAAACAGGACCAGTTTCTTCCCTGCTAAACAATACTATATATAAAAACAAATCTGTAACCTCCATGGAATTACACCAACATAGGATGAAAAAAGATAGCAGACGAATAAAACACACACTGCATCAGCTCAAGTAAGAGATTCCAGATGGATTATGAAAAAAAAGCAGTTTGGAGCAGACCTCACCCGGATCACAGGCACATTCCTTCCACTGTATTGGTAACATGCCCTGATCTCTTCGAAAGCCTTTGCAGCACACTGCTACTGTTCCCAGATATGAGGGCAGCATCCAGTATTTGGCTAGACCATCAGAGCTGGAGCCAGAAGAGTTTCCTGCTGAGCAGACCCGAATAAAATTATCCAGAGGGCTTTGATAAAAATTAGTGGGCTTCAGTAAAATTACTCAGCAGACCTTAGTAAAAATTAATTGCATAGCCTAGCCTAAAGCACAAAGGAAAGCAGTACCAAATGAACAGCAGCTGAGTTTGGCTCACATTGGAAAGCTAATTTGCTGCTGGTCAGAAAAAAAGGGGAATTATTTTGTTACTGATTCCAACAGGAAATGAAAGTAGATCTTTTTTTTAAGGCTGTTTGTTGAGTCATACTCCTCCGAAATTTTCTTCTTTGTGCTTCTGGGAATTATATGCAGTGCCAAAGTACCTTCTTGTTTAAACAATGTTTTGAATTGCCAAAGCGAGAAGGAATGTGTGCCATGTTACACGGTTTCTGTAATTTGGCATGAAGAAGTAGATGAGGCTGGTTTGATCCCTGTGTAAACCTCAGCTATATTGAAGGTGCCTTGTGTTTGGTAGCACTTTAATCAAAAGGTTCTGTATAATTCAACATCACTAGAATAATGGTTAATTTGAGAAAGTACAGGGATACAAATAGGAAACTGAAGAAATTAAATTCAGCAAGGCTGCGTAAGACTTTAGTGGGATTATAGAAAACACAAAACTATTTAGGCAGCAGGCTGGGTTGCCTAGAAATGGGGTAATTGTTTAATGTAGTTTAAAAAAAAATCATGCATGCTCCTTGGGACTTTATTGTTTATAGTTTGGTTATCTGTTTATTATCTACCTTTATCAAAGTGCAGGTGAGCTCTACATATATTGCTGCCAAATAAAATTGTTTTAGACAGTAGATACCCACTTTTCCATAGAAAGAGACTGATTTTTTCAAAGAATTATAGCCTTTGGAGAGAGAAAAGACCTATTAGGTCATAAAATATGCTCCTCTGCCAGTACAGGGTTTGTTACGTCTATGTATATTCATCAGTGTTTTGTTCAAGCTGGTTTTCAGTAGAAGCAAGGGGATTTCCAGTGCTGAAATGGTGAAACAGAAGCACAGCTGAGTAGATCTCACCAGAAGCTTACCCTTATATCCTGTCTGCCTTTACAAGTGTTATTTTAAATACCTATTTCTCATTTTTAGAAATGCCTCTATGCTAATCAGATGTTTACTACAGTTGCATCTTAATTCAAATTAGTAATTTCTTCTCTCCTTCAGACAGCTTTTGTGTCTCATATTCAGGCAGAATTGAGTTTATTGAAATTTAGGAACTTTTCCATGTCTCAGAATATATGAACTAGGATGTAGGGGTTAACAATTTACAATTTTGAAGAAAAAGCCATGTACTCTTTATCAACATGATGTAACATCACCTACCTGTGCCTTATCTGAATTTCAGATAAATCTCCATTATGGAAATTTGTCTCCACTTTTCAGAGGGCTTCAACCTGTGCTCTAAATCAAGTGAGAACTTTCATATCATTAAAGTCAAGCCCAAATAAAGGCTCAAGGTTAAGCATGTATTAAACTCTTTTTAAATGTCCTTAATCAGCATGCTAGCTGAAGAAAAACAGTGAAGAAAGTAGTTTCTTGTTCTCATTCATAAATGTATTTCATTTTAAAAACTTGTTAATTTCATGTAAATCCCAATTTTGCAGATGAAATTCAGCTCAGTTGTGCAAATATAGAAAGACTTATTAGCAAGCATATGGTCATAAAACATAAAATTTCCTATAATTTCATAATGCACACAAGTTTTACTTTCTTGAAGCTGAACTCAACATGATTTTTATTTTTCATAATAGATGGAAAAGTCCTAAGATATTTCCCTCAGCTCCTTGTACCCAGGACTTGTACCCAGGACTAACTGCGTAGTTACATAAGCCTATTTGTAGGGAGACTTGGTCACTTTGTGTTGACTTGGTATTTTAGCACCTTTCAAAAAAAGCGTGCATAAGGACAATCTCCCAAAATGGAATTAAGATAGGTTTTCCTTAAAGAAGCAAAAGTGAAAGAAGACTGGAACTTAACTGTTGTCGTTTGCCACTGGCAGTATCATATTGGTCAGTCTCATTGGTGCTGGAATCAGCAAAATTGTTCAGCCTGGTGTTCCTTCAGTATAAACAGGAAGGTGGGACTGACAGGGTATTTTCAAAGACCTCTGCTATGAAACTCATATTCCTAGCTATTGAAAAATCAGGTCTGTCAAACTTTTAGCTTCCTGTCTGCCTGTATTCCCTCCAGATTCCAGAGGCAGGATTCCAGATGAGGTGATGAAGATTGAACATTGTTGATTGTCCTTACAATACCTGGTGGACAGGCATTCTGCTAAGATCTTCCTGTCACATGATTTTTATAGGTTCTGACAACAGCACAGTCAAGTTTATTAAACAGATTATTCATATTAAGTATAGTTTAGTGCATTGGAAATGTATACAAGCTCCAATAAAAAAAACAAAACAAACAAAAAAAACCAGTACCTGTAACTTTATTTAACAAATAAAGAAAATCAATTGTGATCACCTTCAAAATAGTTCCATTTTGAGCTGACACAGCTGCATATGATGCTGCCAGCGTTCAAAGTAATTCCACAGATCATTTGCTGAAAGGCTGTTGCGAATCTCCATAGTTTTTTCTTTCTTATCTTCTACCAACAAAAAATGGGGTCCTTTGAGCACTAACTTGATCTTCGGGAAGAGAAAGCCAGGTCTAGTGAACAACCTGAGTGCTCAAGCACAGTGATGTTAATAGCTAAAAACTGATTCAAAGACAAAGCATTGTTGGCACACCGACATTTTCTATATGTCTATATTTGAACACACACGCATTTGTAGTGGCTGGAGCGATCGAGCTGAGCCTTATCACATGGTGACAGATTAGAACCCTGTATACGTATGTATTTAAAAAAATTATGGGAAATGTTGTCACAGAATATGCCCATGTAAGGAGAAACAGTAATTCATCGTGAAGGGGAGGACCCACAAAACTGAAGTGACATTCTGGCACACTGAAATGCCGTTCTAATGAGGTAAGGAGCCATTTAAAATTTGTGCTCCATCATTATTTTCAACTGCATTATTTCCTGTGCACCCGAAGCTTTATTAGCAGCTTAAGGGTTTGTCTGGAAGTAATGTACATTTATTTGTACATATTTTACAATAAGAAACATACTAAAAAGCCCTAGTGGTCTGTTCTTTGGTTGAATGATGGTCATGCAGGATTTACAATTGAATTGTAAGCACAAGCAGACAGGAAGAAAACAAGTGACAAAGACAGGAGTCTCCCTTTCAGCAGGGAAGAAGAGCTATAATGAGCAAAAATCCCAACTTGATCTAATTTAGAGCCAAACAGAGCTTCAGGAATGTGTGGGAATTAATCTTTTTTTTTATTCAGAATGAAGGAAGAGAATTAAGGGTAGGCAGAGTAGCACTAAAATGGACAGATTTGTGTTCCCTCCTGAAAAAATTGCATCTAAATGCCTGACAGCTAAAGTTCATAAGTGCAACAGCAGATTTTTAAGAAACTGTACAGTCTTTCTGTTTGTTCTTTTTTTGGTGGGGGATGGCAAAGAGAGTCTGGATTTGACCAATAATGTGATCATTGTTTAAAATCTACAGCAGCACAAGAAATGAATGGGGAATACAGTCATAAGAAATATGAAAAAAAAATGTAAAAAAGAAGAGAAGAAGAAAAGAGTAATGAGTTTTCCTGACTTAGGCCACAGCTAAGCAAAGTATCTAATCATCGAGTCA
Organism: Phaenicophaeus curvirostris; assembly: GCF_032191515.1. Lineage (NCBI taxonomy): Eukaryota > Metazoa > Chordata > Aves > Cuculiformes > Cuculidae > Phaenicophaeus > Phaenicophaeus curvirostris. The sequence goes on along the minus strand of NC_091394.1, from coordinate 52,305,817 downwards.
AGGACTTGCAGTATTAGGCCTTTCAGCTTGAAGAGATGTGATCAGCATGCCAGCATGGTAGTGGTTTCTGCTTAGCTGGGTTCCTATCATTTCCAAACAACCATATCAAATCTCCACCTGTCTACTCAAGCAATTCAGTTTAAGCCTAAATAAAATGAGATATATGAATGACCCATAGAAATCATTTCATGTTGGGAATCTCATAATGTTACACTGTTCTTTGATATAAGCCAAGTCACATACTTGGACTTAGTTTCCACGCACACTTACTCCTACCGCTGCTGGCTTTTGCACTTATATGTATTTTTACATTCCCATTTCAAAAAGCTTCTTTCTTCTTTCATTTTGGCAGCTTGCCTGTGTAGTAGCCAGATCCCCCATTACATGTCAATTAATCCCTTTTTGATAAATTTGAGTAATTTGTATTTTATTATACATGGAACAGAAATAAATCAAGGCAAAACTAGTTTAAATAGCACATGGGTTAGTCAAGTATGAAGCCCTTATTGTCCTCTACTAGCTGCATATTTATAATTTCAAAATAAAAGAATCAATATCCTGCTATCATAGCATTTTCCATTATATTTGAGAAACATTTTAATATTTTTTCCAACATAATCATCACAGTGTAACAGGCCACATTTTGTTTTAGAAATACAGATGAGAGGTAGAGACAAGATGCACAGTTACAATACTCTGCATTTCTATCAAATTGAAATAATTGTGTAGCAGTAATATAAGAGGCTGCAATCAATTTTAAAAGGCCATTGTATCTAAGGAGGTTTCTGCATACCTGTCCCCTCTGTCCAGAGACGAGCAAGTTTGCTCCTGCTAGCCAAAATCCAGGACAGCTGCATGTTCCCATCAAGGCAGGAGTATATGTCGGGAAGGATTATGATGAGATAGAGTCAGGAGACATTTTAATCGGATGCCCATAGTGCACTGTTGAGTCTACCTCTGCATAAAGCACATATTTAAATCCAGGTAACTGTGAGGCTGCCCCTGTGAGATAAATAGGGTGCTCAAGCACATAGCTGAGTAGTGGAATTGACATTGGCCTCCTTAGGGCACAGTCCCATCATATAGCTGAGCTGAACAAATGGTGAACAGTGTCTGAAAGACAGAGATTTTGCCCTCTCTTTCCTTTTACTCCTTCCACTCCCCTTACTGCCTCCTCCCTACAGACTTACCCTCTCTCTTCCATCTCATCATCTTCAGGGCTTGCCTGACCTCTTCATTAACTCATTCAGGTTTTGCATTAAAAGCCTACATACACTCTTTTCCCAGGTTATTTTCTGCCATTTTAGTTAGCTGAGGAGCTGAATTGTGCTCCGACAAGCACCATAGCCAGTAGAAAGTAACAGGACATCCATGAGCAAGATGAGAGTAGAACTTTGAGGGAAGAAGAGGGCTTCACTCTCACTACAGCTGGTTTCAGTTCACATTGGGTTGAATTAGCCACTCACTAAAGCAGTGACTTCTGAAATTCCAGCATAGTTCTACCTCTTTAAACACACTTGTATTCATAAAGGCTGTGGTTGAACTGATTTTGTTAAGTCCAGTTTAAGTTATAAAACCCCACAAAGGCATTTTATTGCATAATATTATTATGATGCCTAGATACATCACTCAAAAGTCAAATGGAATTAAAGCTCTATAACACTGCAAAACTAAGCAGCCAATTAGAAGACATAAACTGTTAAGACTGAGATGTCTGTATGCTTAACAATAAGGAAGATTTCACTTTTAGCCAACCTTATAACACATCCTTGGATGTATCCTTTACTTTTTAATCTGATTTTATTTAGTTCTAAAAAGGGGCTTTGCATACTAATTCAGATTAATCAGGTCTGACTGCATGTAATTAAAAATTAGTAAGACAAAGGCAGACCCTAAATCAATTCTTAAGAACATCTTCCTTCAACTACAAAAGATTAGACTTTATGCATCACTTGCTCTGAAAGGAAAAACAGTTATTAGTGAAGAGCATGCTAACATTTTATCATTAAAAAATGAAGCACGTTTGCCTAACAAAATTAAATGATCCAGACAATAAAGCACATTTGCAGATATCAAGAATGATAAAACCAACAGTAGAGTAAAATCCAATACAAAAAATATTAGAGCCCATTCCTGCAATGAACTTCTGGCAAAGGACTTCTGCTCAACAGAGGTAATATAACATTTCAGTATTTGCACTGGATATGATCCAGGGAACTATATCTGAGCCTGAAATGAGAAAAGTGTTAGTATTTTTGTAGTAATTCGTATACAATGCAATCTGCATGTTAAGTTGCATGAAAATTAGGAAAACAACATTATTACCTCACTTTTTTTTTTAAGTCCATTTGAGAAGCCTTATTTACCCAGTTTATTGCAGTTGAATACTGCTCATCACAGCAAAAGATCAGAATTTCCAAAGATTCTTTATAATTAGAAAAAAAATTTTTACAAAAAAGAATTTTTGGAATTCTTATCAAAAAAGTCATAACATTACAAGCCTCTATCAAATAAAGAACCTTGTTACAGGGACAATGAAATAACCCAGAGCAGACACACAACTGTCCCTTCAAAATTAAGGTCACGTCATCAGCTAATTTATGTGAAAGGAGCAAAGAAAGGCTAAATTTCAACTCTGCACCCAGCAAGCAGGCTGTATCCTGCCCTTCACAAGTCTCATTTGTGTTATTTGTTGTCTCTCAAAAGAGCCTTCGGCCTACCCTAACATGCAAATAAGTATTCTCCTGCTCCCACCATCCCCATAACACATATTAGAGCAGAAAACACGGCAGCCCTGCCAGCCCCTGTTAAAACCATGGTGAGATTATGATCACAGTGGCAGGGTAAATCTTGCTTCAGGGCCTAAATATAATCCACTGCGGCCTTTATTGCCCACACAGCAGAACCTTAGGGAGTGATGAACCTCAACGTGTTTGCTTGCAGCGGTGCAACCTCATCAAATAGAGAACCTCACTGGTGAAGGGTAGGGGTCTTGGCACTCGCCTCCAGCACCTAGCACTGACTTGCCACACTGCACATGGAACAGATGCTGCACTTCAGCTCAGGGGGCCAATAGCCCCAGAAATACACGTAGGGAAGACTAACATTTACTAAATCACCCTTTAAGATGGACCAGAGTGTAGGCTTATTCCCATAATAGGTATTTATTGATACTAAACTTCAAAAGTTGTTCACTAAAATTAGAATTCAGTATATTGAATTCTGTTCTTCCGAGGGCCTCCAGTCTCCATTGCTGTGACCACCAGAAGTCTTATTTACTTCTTTGGGTTCAGCATTTTATAATCAATGCTGTCTTGTTCATGTTACTAACAGCTTAAAAATGGCCACTGCAAGCATTTCAACAATAAAGGATTTCAGAATATGACAGTTACAGTTGCAAATGTATTAAATATGGAGCTTAAATATATCTCAGCATACATAACACATCCTCTGGAAAAGCTGTGCAGTGTAACCATGTTTTCTATTTTTGGTGATAATTAAATTATACTACAAAGAGTTATTAGTCTAAATGACATTGTAAACCCCGAAAGCAATATAGCTAACATCCCAATATGATACTTTGTCGTATCTCATACCTCATTGTTTTCAGCTCTACAGCAAATGAAAACTAGAGTCAATGGAAACCAAAAAGTTATGCTTTTTATGCATGGGCTAACATATTTAGCTAAATAAGGAAAGGAATACTGTTTACCTTTTTCTGTTTAAAAGTGTAAATCCTTCCTGCTGCATGAATTTATAAAGTAAAATTGCTCAGTACTTATACAACTCTCATGCTTATCTTCTAAATCAACAGTGATAAAAACAGAATTTTGAAAGTAATAGAGTGTATAATAGGAAATTCCCTTTGTCACTTGCATTAACACAGTGCAGTGAAGTACAAAAACACAAAAAAGAAAAACCATGATTCTGACAATAGTCACTTCGAAGATAAACTTATCATGGATTATATATCTCCTTTTAAATAATGCATCACACGCTTTTCTGAACCGCCACAGCTCCTTCTCAAGGTGTTGTAAAAACTGAGCAACCTGAAGCATATTTATACAGATTAAGTGGTTCCTAATACTCCAAAGAGCACTTAATCTGCATGAATGTGCTTCGTGTTGCTATGTGCTTCTAAAGCCTGAACAAGAAGCCTAAGTGATTATGAAAGTCTGTGGCACATTTATATTTTGATAAGTCAAACAAAGGCAAAACTGGAAGAAATACATTAATTGACCCTGGCAAGCAAGACAAGCAACTGGCAATCAAATGCTTTCCAGCTTGAGCCTCTAATTCTCCAGCCATATCTTTAAAACATTTCAAATTATACTAATAACTCAAGTTATTATGGTAATATGGACTAAAAAATGGAGTAATGTTGGAAATTATGCATCCTTGATAAAAATGTTCCATAATCACAATGACTAATGTTTACTAAAATCCTGCTCTAGAAGGCTAGTAGTTTTACCTTAAGGGTTCTGTTATGGCACTTTTCAAACATTATGGTTTATTACTTTTTCTACACAGATCATCTAAATGATAGGACAATGGTAAAAGACTCAGACAAAAAGTTTTCAGATAAGCCACCTTCCTCCAGCACAAACAGGAGCTAGTTTTCCAATAGGTAGCAAAGATACCTCTAAGGTATCCTGAAACCAAGATATATACCTAGGAAAAGAGAATTTCAAAATAAAATATGATCTTTATTCCAGTTCTGCACTTTATCTCATATTGATTTAAATAAAAGGAAAAAATTACACCAGCAGAATTAGTACAGGACTGATTGCTCTTACAATGAGGGAATAGACTCAGTGGTGTGTTTTGTTGCAGATGTGTTTTCTCTTCCAGTCTTTAAGATAAGGACACAGAGATGTCCTGTGATATTCAGAAGGAAGACATTGTACCACTGTCTTTGCACATGGGACATGAAGAAACTTGGTGGTAGATAGATTTTGAAGACAAATGGTATATATGGAAATTGTTTCTCATCTAATTCCTACTGTTATGGAGAAAACCTTTCAAAGATAGTCTGAATACTGCAATGCCTATTGTATTTTTTCCATACAAAATACATACAAAGCATCAGAACCTTTTGTTTGTTTGTTTTACTCTATGCAAAGTAAGAGTGTGTTGGATCTTGTAGAACATGTAACAAATATTCAGTACAAACTACTTTTTGAGCAACTGAGTCCCAGAGCTGTATAAATATCTCCAGAAAGCAGTGCCCAAGGCTTTAAAAGTATGTGAAATGAAAAGGATACATCTGTCAGCTGGTATGCAGCACAGGAGGCAAACTGCTGACTGAATTGGCAAGGGAAAACGAAAGATGATAATGAAGAAAACAATAAAGTCCCTAGAAGAGATGGAAGGTAACATTTGTTGGTCTTCAGTTCAGCATGGTTCATATTGCTGGATCATTTGGAATATTTCCTCAGTTCCTAAGGCATAACGATAATTTCTTCATAGAGTACTTATCCCAGATATCTTCTACTGATGTCTGTCCTGAGAGACAGAAACAGTTTTCCAAGCTAATGAACAACTCACAAAGTGCTTGCTACAGAAAACCAAGGAACATTTGGGGTTCCTAAAAGGGCTACAGAGATAGCTGTAAGGAGAAAAAAGAAGTGAAGGCAAAATTATAAATGGCTCAAAGTTGCCATTTATTTTTATTGTCAATGGTTTTTCTAAATTCATTTATTGTAATCCTAAAGAAATATTCCAAGCTGGCCCCAACCTCAGGGGGAAAGAGAAGTCTACTATAATATCTTTGAAAGGGAAAGCTACAAGTCAAGAAAAATACAGGTATATAAATAGATGATTCAACCCAATTAGGCTGCAATAGTAAATTATTTCCACAAATACTTTTGTGTAGGCTGTGCACTAATTTCAACTGTTCAAACACCCCCATGTTGAACTGGTCCTTTCTCTGCATAAGGACAGGATGTCTTCTACCTTGAAAGCTGAAAATGTTAGAGGTAATAAAATAAGTGCAATGTGTAAAGCATGGCATGTACCAAACTGCTCCTTCCTCACATTTGTCAGTTTACTGAAGCCATGAAGTTTGGTCATGCAGAGGCAGCATCAGTAGTGTTTAGGTTTTTTAAATATTTGGATGGAAGTGCAGATGTTTGATGATGAAGTTGAGTAGGTTTATAGGTGGAGCAGAATAGACAAATACTCCACCCTTTTTGGGTGCTCCAGGGTTGAATTCTAGTGTCCTTTTCAGAGATGCAAAAGACTTTTTCCCTGTCATTGTTAATGCTTTGTTGCCATTGTTGTTTGCAGATTTTAAATATACCTGAGTTGCCCTAGAAAGGGAAGTCTGCAGGACAGCAAATCCCCTGTAAAACCTTTGGCTTTTGAAAAAATATGCCTAGCAGGTTCAGTGCCATAACATTGTACTTGATTTACATGCTGTAGGATGGTTTCTTCTGCATTTTGCCACACGCTGCTTCTGAAGGAAATTAAACCATATGGAGAGCAATTTGCTCGTGTGTGCAATTTACCTCCTTTGCCTCTAAGAGGTGTGGGTAGCCCAGCAGGAATGGATTGACAGGGTTTTTGTCACTCAATTGTTTGCCTTTTGTGAAAGGACACCCTCCCGCTCCATCTCTTCATCCTCCAACTGACTGAAGTGCTAAGTGCAACACGTTCTCTCATGCTTGTCCATCTCTTGCTATGCCAACCACTGTTAGGTTACTTTTTGAACTGGTTTTTTTCAGGCAGCTGTTTTCAGCTTCCCCATTATCACTGTCATTCCTGTGTTCAAAATGTGTCACACTACAGCAGCACAGCTCCTACAGGACTATCACTTCAACTTCTCTAACGCCTCCCATCTCTCCAAGTTCTTGGGCCTGCCACCATGCCCTCCAGGGATGCAGACACTTTGATTCTCCTTCTAGCTGGCTGTCCGGGCCAAGGGTTCCCACTAGGTTTCTTTAGGGGAGCTTGAGATCAGCAGTGGATACAGGGATCAGAAGGTCATTTTATAGCAACAAGGGATTTCATTGTCACTGTTCTTTGTGTGTATCTCCCCCTCTTATCACTGGAAGAAATCATAGCACACAAGATGTTCAAAGCAATATGAATGATAACCTTTTTCAGGCTTACTAGTATTTTTATATCACCCTTTTATAGATCCAGATCCCCCAACTTTCCCCTTTCTTCTCCCTCTACCTTGTCTTTCTGGCTGAAGCTCTTGTCAAACTAATAAATCCAACATAAACAGGCAAAGACACAAAATTATCCAACCAAGACAAAGTAGACTTAAATTATTGCAGGCAGCTCCAAATCCGATCTACTGTTGTCTTGGTGACTGACTGGAAAGCACCAATAATTTTTTTTGTTTCTTCTCAAGCTGCAACATGCCATCCATATTTGACTGTCTTTCCTCTCCTCCTTTCCCCGCCCATTTGGAGCTTTCCTTTTCCAACCGCTGGTGTTACCATCTCTCTCTTCTTGTTCTCTGATGAGATAGCTTTGGAGTTAAGCAGTCCTTGAACGTTCAGTACTATGTACTGCTGTATCTTTTCGTTCATAATTTTATTATTTTTTAACAAAAGCTGTGGGGTATTGGACCTTTAATCTTGTGGAAAGTCCCCTTCTCCCACTAGTTCTCGCATTTTCTTTTCATACACTGTCACACAGCCTTGTGTGATGTGTTAACTCAGTCCAGGAGCCAGTACACCACTTGGTCACCCTGATGCTTTGTGTTCCTTTGACTCCTTTCTGTCAAGTACACTGATATTTCTACAGCTGATCTGTGACTCTGAGAAAGCAAATAATGGAACCAACCTCATTGGAGAAAATAACTTTGACACATGGTAGCAAAAGGGCTCAGGAGACTATTTACCCTTGGTACTGCTTCTTTGCTCTCTTTTTTATTACCATGCACGCTTTGCATAGAAGAAAACTTCTAATATATTTTTTAAACCAAAGCTAATATTTTTGTGGCTTTAATTCTCTGCTCTCTATGCATTTTTTTTTAATGTTTTCATGTTGCCTGGAGAACAAAGAGTTGTGAGGCATTTCATACCTTTTTCAGTTATATGAGCAATGATGGACACTAGTTTATCATAAATTTACTTCCACTAAGTAAATATTCTGTCTTCCATCAAGAAGGAGCATAGAAATTTGCCTAGACAAAGCATATATCAAGTATGGAAAACCGCAAATACATAATGTGTGTATAAGTGATGTTAAAGTAAGGAGTTTAAAAAAGCAAAGATAGATGTAATTGCTATCAGTCTACCTAGCTGCATTTTCTTCCCAAAAATTTCCTTTGTTAGTGTTGAAAGCACTATATAAGAGTATAAGCACACACTACATTTCAAAGCTGGCTGGAGTTGTGGTGTTCTATGCCTGTAAGGCAACATTTTGAAAATATGTCACTAGGAGGGCACAATATAGAAATGTTCTTTATAAAAGTGGGTGTGGGGGTAGATGTTCAGTTCAAAATGGATTGATTGCAAAAGGATCTCACCACCATGTGTAAGACCTGAAAAAGAAAAAAAACTGTGTTAGTGTTCCTATTACTGACTACAGATATTACATTGGTGGGTGATTTTCACTCACATTTATATAGGTAAATCTTATCAAATTTCTATTTAATTTCCTAAGACAAACTTGTAAATTTCTTGAATGTACATAATTGTGATTTTTAATTTCAAATTCCCATAAATAGTTGCACCATTAAAGACGACACCATGATTACTCACCTTAAACAAAGGGAAATAGTGAAGATGTCTGCAGTTCATTTCAGCAGAATAAATACTTGCAACACAGCTATTCTTCTTTAAAATTCTTCTGAAACATGTGCTTGCCTGAACACATATCAAATTTACATCTGAGATCAGAGAAAGACCCAAGAAAATTATGCCAGTCATATTCTTGGCAGCCATCAACAGGGTAATGCTGTCAAATATGGCATAAATTTCCTCTTAACACATTGTACATTTGCTTATCTTGCCTCAACCACAGCCACGCAAACAGGAGGAGGTGGAGGCTGGTGACAGTTTGGTGACCAGACAGGACCAACAGGTGACCCTTAAACACCCAACAGCACTGAGTGTGTCAGAGACCACATCCAAACAACTCAAAACAAAGGAGTAAACAGGAAGAAACAAATGGAGGAGAGGACTCCTTCAGGCATCACAGAATGGCAGGAAAAGTCCCATGTCCTTGGTAACTAACATAAAGCACATCTGTGAGCAGAGGATCCAAAAAGATGCTGGCAAACCAGCCATGGAAAAGCCATGGAGCAGCGTCAGAAAAAAAAAAAAAAAAAAAAAGGCTCTAGTGGAATAAAATAGATGAAGGTGTGAGGTGAGGATTGCTCAAGATGTCATTGTTATTAGAAAATGAGCTTGGCCATTCTGTCCTGTGTACCTTCACAGTAACACCCCTCTCCAAAACTGCTGCACTCTGTTCTAATCCCTTGCAAAGCCAAAATAGGTAGATGCAATCAAACGACTCACCCCTCCTGCCCACCCAAGTCCCCCGCTCCCTCAGATGAGAACAGGCTGGGATTTTTGGGGAGCCCAGGGAGACAGGCACTCACACATCTGAGAGGGGCTCTGCTGGTGGCTTCCCCTCAGTCAGAAAATTGATTCAAAAGGACAAGCTAGGTTGGTGGAGTAGTCTGTTACTCCCTTTTGCACAATGACACTGCTTCAAAAAAGATGAAAAAGCAGCCTCATCTTCCTACCATGCTCCCCAAGGTCACCTAACAAAGGATTTGGTGGCTAATATACTTCTTTTGGAAAGTGGGATCCTTAAAAACATATTTTGAAGATGAAGTGGCCTCAATCACATTTTGGAAAGTGTCCTGTACAGATTACATGGATTGGTGTGCAGTGAGAGCACCTCCACATACAGCTGCTCTTCATGATTTTGGGATTGCAAGTGGTCCAGATGCCATAACTGGTTGCTAACATAAGGGTTGCAGAAAGCCAAAAGGTAAGCAACGTTTTTCCAGAAAACTACTATATTGTGAAAGGCCACAAAAGCCACAAAGCCACTACCATTCAGAACATATCATGGCTAAAGGCGGACTGCATTACCCACTATAAGGTCAGCACTGCACAAAGCCCACCGAAGTCCCAGTTCAAGCATCTTCATTCATATCTGGCCTCCAGTTCTCAGTTATATACAGATCTGGCTTTAAGTTTCTTACAAAATCCAGGCTTAATGTAGTCTTTCTGAGAGGTACTCAGACATACTCTGTGAATGTCCAGTCTATATCATGAGAGCTGTAATGGGCCATGACCTGGTTTATGTCTAGGTGCTGCAGGACAGGCTGTAGGTCACACTTGCAGACAGTCCTTCAGGGCAAGTGTAGGTGGTAATGTAGAAGGGAAATGCTGTTGAACATGTGCATTTTGTCCATGAATTTAACAGTGAAAGAATTTCTCTTTGTATTGAGTGCTCTTGCTGTCTACTGATAAGTTCAGATATGTACACACATACATATTTATATGCACATATATATGCAAATACATACAATTATACCTATTTTATAATCTCTTTCCCAAATAGATGATTGCACAGAAAACACAGCAAGTCTTGCTGGATAAGTACTAGGCCTGTCAGTGGACACAAAACAGTATTTTTAGTACATATTCATCTCAAGCTACTGTAAGTTTGAACCATACATGAGAGCTCACATCTACCTGTTTGAACACATTCTAACTGGGAATTATTTACTACTACTTAGCAAAAGGATCACTCATTTTTTTTGTTGTGTCCCCTCCTTATTTGCAAGTTAATGCATGAGCCAGACTTTAGGCAGCCTTAATTTAGTTTGCTCTCAGATCCCTCATCTGTACACTGCCATTTAGCACAGCAGGGGTGTCAGGTTCCCAGACCAGAACAACTCCAGTCCCTCTAATTATTGAGTGAACTTTGTCTATGGCTTTCACTGAGGTAATGGAGCCCACAGGGAACAATGATCAGATGTGAGGTACAATAAATGTCACTCTCATCAAGATATTTATATCTTTAAATAAATACAAAGACAGAAAAACACCTATCCTGAGCTGTAAAAAAGCTTTGGTGTTGTATAAGGTACTACCAGCAGATAAAACTATATCACATGAAGAAACAATAAAAACTTCTGAAATGGAAAATGAAGAAAAATGCATCATCTGCCCTGCACATTACTCATTAGACTCTCCAAAATCCCATTTTGCCACTAGTATATCCCTGCTGAGGTGATTGGCATGCAGGTTGTGATGTGGAATAGCTGCTTAGAGTTTCTGAGGTTTCTCAGGTAGAAGAACAGATAAGCAGCCGGAGAAGTTAGAAAGACAAGCACAGGATAAAGAGAAAATCTTTGTGATTCACATTCACTCTAGCTTAGTCAGGTGGGGTAGCTAAATCAGCTACATAAAACGTGGCTGCTTTTGCTGTCTAGACAAAGTTAAGCTAGCTTAAGAGGTAGATTCTTTTCTTCTTTTAAAGAAGGGATGTGTTTGTGAAAGATACTGCCAAGATAATCCTGGGGGATGAAATCTCCCTTTACCCACAGTGCAAAAAGCACACATGGAGGTGTTGCAGCCCAAGCAGCTTTACTGAGACTCCCATGCTATGGGGGGCCTCTACAGTCCTTGAATCCTTCAATCCTTGAAGCTATGGATAATTAATCACAAAATTTAACAGGAATATGGGGGTAGGGAATTTGACCGGTTTTAAGCACTGAGAGAAAAAGAATGTCATTTTTCAAACAGCTAAGATTGAGAAGCAGGTCTGTGGTTAGTGGTATTTAGGATAGGTTCAACTTCAACCTTCAAACACCTTCAAAAAAGCAGCAGAACACAATGCCAGGTAGGACTGCAAATCCAAACATTGTTTGTGGGGATATTGCAACTGGTATCAAGGTGACTTTTGTTCTAAGTCAATATGCTTTAGCAGACTCCTGTAATGCAAACAAACAAAGAAGCCAACCAAGCAGCTGCTAATAAACTCTGTAAGTAAAATATCATTCCAAGAAAGTCAAAATGGTCTTTGTGAATGAAGTTTTCTTCAACATTATTAAAGACAAATCGTGTCTCTGAGGTCTGGTATGAATGGGGTACATGGACATAAATTTACCCTTATAATTATTCTTTCCTTTTCCCCAGAATAAATGAGGACAAGAAAGCTCTTTATATTTTCTAAGTAAAATAGACAAGGAAAATATGGCACACAGTTTCTTTCAGCTCTTGGAGGCACCTACATAAAGTACACCTTTTCTACTGAAGGATTCAGAATAGCACTGTAGAATCTTTGATGGACCCACCTTTCTTCCAGAGAAGGTATCTTGTGGTATGTTTCCATTCCTGCATTTTTGTGTCTGTGCATGCTGAGTCTCCAGCTTTTACTCCAGTATTCTAATGTTGTGATATCAAGCTACCAAACCCTACTATGGCTTTTTAATTACAGCTTTTACTTTTTCTTTGAAACTGCCTGCTTGCTTGATTCTTAACCACAATCCTGTTGATATAACTTCTGGACAGGCTGACCTTCATGTGTGGATGATTTCTTAGCTATATCCTATTGTGATCCTCTGGACAACCATGGCTGTACCACGCAAGTTGTGAATGCATTCCTTCAATGTGTCGCCTAGCCTCTCCTTCATAGACAGAATCTTATGCTCAACACAAGCATGTCTAAGATTTTCTTAACAAAAAGCACACTTAAAATTATTTTTTCTGCCTGGGATTTTGAGATAATTCATGTCTTCTATTACTCAGAAAGTTCTGAAGATTTCTTGTTTTACAGCTATAAATATAGGTGGCTTTTTTTTATGAAGTTTGTCTATTTTGTTTCCTTTTGGTGTCTCCCTTAACTATTTAAGTTTTTCCTTTGTAGCCTTTTTGAAATGTGACAAGCATTGTTCTACCTTCACAGTTCAGAACTTAAAGTAAAATTTCAGTACTCTCTTTTGTCACATATCTGTCACTCATAATATGTAATGTAGCTGAGATGAAAATAAATGCATCTCTCTTGAAAAAATATGAACACCCTCCAGTTCTACTAATTTCAAGGGAACTGTAGCCTATTAACACTTCTGAAGCCTGACTTCCCCTCCTGACTAGTCTTGTTCATACAGTCTTTTGCTCCTTTGCAAAGCTCATAGTGAACACCACCACTGGTGTCTGGCAAAATTTTCTCTCTGAACACTGACTGACATATGCGCCTGTTAAAGTAAATGGGTTTAAAATTTCCCATTTGCATTTGTCTAGCAAAATCCTGTTTATAATGTCCTTTTTGCTTAAACTTCAATTATTACTTCCTGAAGTCCATACTATATGTAAAGAAGAGAGTATTTTGTTCAAGTTTGCTAAATGGACAGCTTGTTACTGTTATTATCGTATGACTGAAATACTGTTCAAAAAATCCATGATCTTTAAATTAATTTAAGAATCAAACTATTCTATTGACATCAGTGTTGAAACATTGATGAGGTTTTTTTCACGATTTCATGTAGCTCTTGTTTAACTGCATTTTAAGGTGCATAAATAACTCTACAGGTTATTTAAATGTATATTTCTGTTAGTTTTAAAAAGGCATTGCCACATTGAACTAACTGAAGTTCTGGTAATTTAAATATATAGCATTAAAAAGGAAATACATATCTTTTATCTTATTTTCTGTGTTATCAACACTTTCTATTAAATAGCCCCACAACCTTCTTTCTACTACAAAAGATGAACATACCAAAAAACCCAAATTCAGTGAAGGGTTCTATAGGTCACGGTATCTTTACAGATTTGGACAAAAAAAGAAAAAATTAATATAATATGATTCTACACTGGAAAAATTCAGACGTGTAGCTAAATAGTTTTCCAGGAGCAGTGATGGGAGCTTTAGGGTCAAGATAATATAAGCAACTGTTGTCCTTTGACCAAGCTTTGAACTTATATCTGTTCTATGTTCTTCCACCTTAGCTACTATGACTGGAACAAGATAAAAGAAAATCTTTTCAAATGAAAATGAATGTTTGTCAAGTGTATCATTGGAGTAAAATACTTAGTAAGACTTCTGACCTTCAGTTCTGCTGAATTCAAAACACAAAGGTGCCTTTGAAATGCTGCAAATTGGGCCCAGTTGACATTTAAACATCAGTTCTGAATGTGTCCACACCCAAATATTGATGCATCAGAAGTGGGACTATTGATTTTTTTCAACAACATGTTTCAGCCATCTGCTTTCCTTCACCTAGTCTTACTTCTGTCAGTTCTTGCGATGAATAGACTTTAGCTGGGGATTCATGTGCAATGAAACCTCTCCTCTATAATAAAACTGCACAAAATGACTGTGTCTGCCTGAAACCAGTGTCCAGACCTTGTACCATCATACTGCTAGCCTTGCTTACCCAGCCCCTGTTAACAGGAATGTACTATAAAGCAGATGTTGCCTGTGAAATGATTGTGTGGAGGGATATTGGCCCACAGGACAGCTAGGGCCCAGCCCATAAACTGCTGAGATACTGGGACTCCTTCTTTCACGCATTCTGGCTCCTTGGAGTAATACTAACACACAGCTTAGACTGGGCTTTTGTCCACAGAACTCCCTGAGCCATTGTCTCGAAGAGACCACTTTTCCTTACCCCTCTGCCAAAACAAGCAGTATACCCTAAAGCACCTTGGCTCACACTCACCTGCTATTGAATGGGAAAGGAAGACTCTTTAGGGCAGATGTATCTATGAGTTTAATCAAAATACCCTTCTTGCCCTCACTCAGGGGTTCAATCTCTCCCCTCTCACTTCAAGTCTTGACCCCTGTGTTCCTGATGATGTAGGGCTTACGTTGAGGAGGACAGTGGCTGCCAAAAACATTCTGAGGATTCCAATTCAGTGATGTGCGAATTAGGCAAAAGCTCAAGCCCAAGTCAAATACAAATTTGCAGGTACAACTATATTTTTCTCTCATTCCCTCCTAGTACACAATTCTGTTTAACCATTTTGAGTGGATCTCTGGAAAGAAAAGCTAAAAAAGCAGGAGGGTAATCAGGTGCAAGCCTTATGTAGTAGGTCTGAAGATAACAAAAGCAGGGTTGTATCAGAGGAGGAGCTGTGCACCATACTGCAGGTACTGTACTGTTATTATCTCACCAGTAACAGCAGGTGGGGAGCCTCAAGGGAACATCTATTTGGCCAGGCATTTCTGAAATGTATTTTGTTTATCAGAGTTAAATTAACCCTTTTATATGATGTTTCGCCTTGAGCTTTTTTTTTTTTTTTTTTTTGAGGGAGGAGTTATAATTTACTCTGGCTTCTTTAGTTCTGAATGCTGGCAACCTGGCTGTCCATATGGCACTCGAGAGTTCTACTTGGCTCCTGTTGTCTCCTGTCACTTTGTATTCAGATATACCCAGGTGATCTGCAAAGATGGAGGCAGATCATTATCCCTATTCTATGAATAAGGAAATTGAGATTGAGATCACAAGGTTTGTTTCGTCCTTCTTGGGATGCAGATCCAAGAATGGAGCAAGCAACCCCTTGGCACACTCCTCCTCATTGGGAGAGTGCATTCATTGCCTGGGATGGCAAGATGAATGGCACAGGTGTGGAGGAGCCAAAGGTAGGCACAAGCTGTTCAATTTAGATTATCAGGTTTTAAGTGCATCCTCCACTTTGCACTTGATAAAACTAACTGATTGTGCTATTATGTTTGTCCCCACTTCCAGTTGCAGCCAGATGCACTTCTGCTAATGCCACAGAGCATTGGGCACATACTCCCCAAATTCTTAATGTAGGTACTTGCCAACTAAAGGAAAAACACACTGATAGATTTTTCATTTTTTTAAAAAAAGTCCTTTAATTAAAATAGGTACCAAAAAAAAGCAGACAGAAACTTTCAGTGAGATGAAATTATGTAGAAAAACAACAGAAAGAAAAAAAATTAAGTATGCTTTAAAGTCTTTGAAACCTAGGATGTAAAGAGCCATTTGAAGTTAATGGAGAGCCTGATGAGAGGGTTTCACTCCCTGATCTCCAGCTCCAATTGTAATGTATTGTCCTAACCCATTTTGTCTGAAAAATTATTCAAAGAATAAACACATCCATAGCTTCTGCTGTCATGAACCAGTACATTTAGTCAAAGAAATTGGGTCAGTGTACTTTTTATTTTCTTTCCATTCTACTAACTCAACAGGATACTGGCCATATTCCAAGCATGCTGTGTCCCATTCCTGATTTCATAGACACTGAAAAAATAATACCAATATAAAAATGGACTGTGGATGTCTCAGCTGACACAGCCACAGGCAGGAAATGGCTGGTTGTTGCAGCATAGTAACCACAAAGCTAGCCAGACTGTAGGTTTTGTCATTTTACGTTTCACACTGCCAACCATGTCTATGGGTTGTTGCAATCATAACTGCTGCTGCAGGGCTGAAAGCAAAAACATAAAAAAGGTAGGACAGAAGAAGCAATGGCTGGTGCTGTGAATATACAGTGAAGCAGTGTAGGTATAACCAGTTACCAGCATGATCAATTAATTGGTCTCCCATACTTATTTCATTGTACTTTGTGAGAGGACTATTCATTAAAACTGGTCATTTGGAGATGTGAGTGCTTTGTGAGATAAAATAGCTTGTGAAAGGGACATTCTGCAGTGTCTTTTTGGTGTACTGGGGGAGAGGTAAAGGGGTTATAGTTATTTGCATGTGTACGTACATCTGTGTGCACACACATACATGCATGTATGCACATCATGCACGTATATTCATATATACACATGACTAAAAGCTCTAGAAATCTACAAACATTTCCCAAACAGTTTGGGGAGCCATCTTCTCTCCTTAGTCATCTTAAAATGATTATATACCTAAGCAACCTCATTATAGAAGAGGAAGCTTTGTACACCTACTCCTAGCATAATAATATTATACAGAGAGGGCGGTGGGAAAAAAACAACTAACTGGCTTCACTGTATCAATTCTGAACAAAAACCTTGCCATCTCTAATCCCCTAGAAAAAAAATTATCTATGAAGAGATCATCTTTTTTAAAACTTTCCTTGTTCCTCAGTTGTTCAGATTTTTCAGGTTTGGGTTTTGGTTTTGATTTTTTTTGCCAGTCTGGACAAAGAGGACAGAGGAGTTGTCAGCATTCAGAGTGTGTGTGTGGTTTTGTATATGTATGCATGTACATGGGGGACATAAACAGTGGAAAGAGTTTAAACAGTGTTCAAAGAAGATCAGATACTGAACACAGTCCCATAGACTCAGCTATTCAAATTGCCACAGCAGCTTCCAGTAGTCCTGTTTAACCCATAAAGGGAGAACCCAACAGGGCTGGCACAATGATGATACTCATTTTATGAACAAGATACAGGCTGTAACTTTCTGTAACAGCATGATGTCTCCAGCTATGGCTTGCAAAATTAGTTGAATGACTAATGCAATGGTCAGTAAGTGTGGAGCAACCTCATCTTTTACTGAAGCAGCAAACAATCCAGGGGTTTTCCTAGAACTCCTACCAAAAGGAAAGTTAACATTGTTTTCTGGTCAAATTGAGGCAGTGAGGAATCCCTAAGTAAACCACTGACACAGATGGGAATGAAAGCTAGATCAAACCTCATTCCCAGGTTCATACATTAACCACTACAAAACTCATCTCCTTTTAGTCAGTGGGGAAAGACAGCTGAATTCCCATGGGGAGCAGAGTGTCCCACGATTATTCCATAAACACTAGTTTTACCAAGGGAGTAAGATAAATCCTGTGGTAATACACACAATCTGTGAAAACCAAGTCGTGATGAAATAAGGAAACCAAAACAAAATAGTCCATTGTTAATGAACGAAGATTGTTAACCCTCCATTCATACTCACCCAACAAATGTCAGAGAACAAATCACATTCTAGGAAAGCTTGTCACAGACTATCTCACAATCGTTAATAGAAATACACCTCCAGCCTCCACTAGAGAAAGCAGTACCTTCTTAGAGGTAAAAATGAGTAAAAAATGATTGCAGGCTGTAACCTGAGAATTCTACCAGGTACAACAGAAAAACGTCCAGCATTCGTTTTCCTGATTCCTGTTTACTCTTTCTTCCTGCAGCAAACGAATATTCTGTGTGGCTAAAAGTACCAGAACGTGTCTACAGAATGCATTGTCTGCGGCGAAGAGGCTTTTTGCAGAATTTGGAAGAAACGCTAATCCTGCAAGTCCAGGAGCTCTTTCATCAGTGAAGAATTGCAATCAGGGTCTTGTAGCAGTAATCAAATAGAAGTGATTGTCATGAGGACAGAGTACATGGAAAAGTAAGAGAAAATTGGAAAGGACTAAGGACAAGCAAGTGATAAAGAGGTGTTGTTGAATAAAACCTTAGCAAGAATTCCTGACCTATTTATGACAATTTGATTAAGAAGGTGAGAAGTAACTAGTAAAGTGGGGAGATGATAGCTAACAACTGATTATGGGAGGGTAAGCGCTGGCATTGTGTGACTCTGCAGTGGCGAACAATGGGTGGAACGATTCTTTTCAAAAGCAGCAGAGGTCTTTTTCTAGTTTTGTTTTTGTTTGGTATTTTTTTTACTCTTTTTCCTGTTGGATCTGTCAGAAGAAGGATTCTATACCCGTCCTTATAAAATCACTGACATTTGGAAGCAAACGTAGGCACTGAAAGAGACAGGTTCAATACATTTTCCTCAACACCTTTAGCAAAAAGGTCACAGCCCACAGCATAACCTAAGTAGAGAACGTGATACGTAAGGTCCTGGCGACGTAGCCACCTAGCTCAGAGCTTGCACGCACATGAACAGTCAGTCACCCCTTATCAGTGTTTGCACCAGAAGTCCAATGTTGAGGTCAATTAAGGGGCAGCTAACACTCACCAGCGCAAGGGCTGCACAAGGGCTAACTTTGGGATTAAACGAGCCCTTCTCTCTTTCTGAGTTAACAGTCATTTTAGCCTGATGCAGACAGTACCTCTTGGAAAAAGCAGCTGGTAAGACTGCCTGGACTAGACAGTTTACAAGGAATTTCACTTGGGTTCTGCATCAGCATCATAACAGAACTTTCCTCACTCACTTGAATAGAAACTAAATGTCATTTGATAATTTCCAGGAGAAACAAAGCTGCTTAAGTCAAGAAGCCATGAACAAAAAATCAATTTTCAAATTAACTGAGTGCCTAATATTACATGCTGAAATCAGTTATTTGTAAAGAAATCAGGACAGACCTTCACAAGTGTGACCTGAATTTTATTTCTTAGTTTCAATATGCCATAAACGACTTTCCTTCCAAAGGGAGTACTTAAATAATCATACTTAATTTTATATTTTCACAAAATAAAAAAAAGGGAATTACTAAGTTTCAGTGTGTTCAAAAGCAGCGACTCTTCATAGTCTGTCAATTGCAGCTGTAACAAGGAACTTCTAAAAATTTTATCCAGAGGTGACTGTATTCGTAGTGAGCAAAATTATTCCCATTATGTCTTTTGCTTTTTGCAGAAGAGTAAAAATATTCACTGAAAACACAGACTTCCCCTCCTTTGAGTGGGTATTTGTGCAAACACATTTCTTACAAAATTCCTGGGTTACGAATATTTCAGCAACATAGTCAGGATTCGTTTTCAATAGTTGGTAGATAAGTAGAAACTACAGGATAGCTTTTCCATGTGTTTTTTGAGTTACAGATTAGGTTGCAGGGAATCAGACACATGATTTAACATATGTTAGATACTGCAGACGGATTTGGGCTTAACAGTAAGCATGTGGCTAGTCTAATTTAGAGGAATTATAAAATTAGGCAGGACTATTTGTAGGGTCAGGTAAGAGATTCATTTCAGTCACAGCATTTGAAGAAACTGAACGGTTCTTTATTTTTGAAGGATAATTCCCTCCATTTTATTACATCCATTAGTGTACCTCAACCAGTTTTTCAGTGTCAAAGATTAAGTGTTTGCTCAGGACAGTAGTCTGGGTTCCTTTAATTCCTCTGGGTAATGTCATGGCAGTAGATGCATTGCCAGTATTAAGCCAAGGACAACTGATTTCAGCAGAACCCATGTTTCACACCGTGTCCCCTGATACACCTGACCAGACACCTTACCTTAGTGGCACTGCCTCTGATAGAAAAAAAGCTCTCATGCTGCTATAGGTACAGGAAATAGGAGTAGGTACTTCATTAAGCCTTTGACCTTTAATAGGCACCTAAACAATTAAGTGGGCTTTACTTATCCCCTGTAACATTTTTACTCTCTTGGTATATTCTCTGAAAAATTTTCCACTGACTTCAAAGGGACTTGTATTTTATTCTACATATTTAAAATTATTTATTGTGTACTCACTGGGTTTATTTAAGAGCCACAGGAAAAGGTGATGCAGCATAAACTGCCAATACTAAATGTATAACCTTAGCTTAACCTTGTACGATATTCTACCTTGAGAATTTTAGAGGCTGAGATTGTCAAATAAAGATATGCTTTCAATAAAAAAATGTTATTAATATAATTTTTTCTTCTCTTTGTCCATACAATATACATGGAGACTAGACTGAGAACACTTTAACTTGACCTTTTGCAAACCTATTCCACAACAGACTATAAAGGCTTCATTGCATGTCAGCATGTGGAATACAGATTTAGTATTTAGTACAGCTTTTATTTATAAGATAGATTTTAACAATTAAAAAGCACACACAATGTATCATTTATGCCAGCAAGCTATTTTATCACCTTCTTTTGAAGCTCAGAATAGAGAATTGACAAGGCAACAGGGTAACTGATAGTCATCTTCGCCACACAATTCTTCAAGGATGCTTTACCTTGCAGGGTTTCTTCTAAAAGAGAAGTCCACAAAAATACTGTGCAGATTATTAACCTTACTCTGGAATACAGTAAATTGACTGCTACATTAAGTACAAGTGTCATTTTCTCTAATTTGCATGAAAAGCCTCTGTCTTTCAATTTTTTTTTTTCCAGTTTAAGTTGCTTCTCCCTTAGAGGCATCAGGAATGAGTTGGTGGTGGTGTACAGGAAAAAACGATTTTGTGGCTGAGCTTACATTCCATTTCACACTGCTACAAGCATTGCTTACTCTTTCTGAAACATAAAGCAGGACAACCCCAATTATCTAGCATAAAGTTTCTTTATGAATAGGATTTAATGCTCAATGAAAGGTCTATAACTTCTTCTACCCATCAAACCCTTTTTCATCAAATACTTATTCATGGAACAAACATTGTCTGGGCTTTTACTCTAATTTACATTTAAAAATTTCTTCAGGAAAGTTAAAAATGTCATGAGCTGATCTATAACAAACCTGCATCTTTGTATCTGACAAGGCATGATATCTCATTGATTTAAATGAAACTCCAACTAGCATGCTCAAATAAACACACCTGCTAAAAGAACATTACATTTTCACCACATGCTTATATTGGTTCCATCCCATTGCATATTTTTTTCCTTCTGCTTCCAAGTGTTTAAATTCTAAACTTCCCCCACCTTTTTCTACATGCTCTTTCTCCCAGATCCAGTTTCTTGAACAAGATCTCCACCATAACACTAGCACTAGCACCAGCACAAAGAAAGGAGCAGCACAGACAGGGGAAAAATGATCAATAGCATTTCCCTAACAGAAATACCTGTCTGAATCAGATTGAGTGGTTACCTGATAAAGAAAATACTTGGAAAACATCCAGATGCAAGCTTCCTGGGTTTTTCAAAATGTAAGAAGTAGGCACTGGATCTTCAGAATTAGGTAAAAGTGCATTAAAATGCAATTAGTCCTTTTAACACAAGTAGCGCTAAGATGTTTCTAGCTGATAACATTTTTTTCTAGTACAGTCCAATAATTTTGGCATGAAGAGATTCACCTAAATACAGCTTTTGCAGTTTGATAGTGTTCATGTTTAGAAATTAAGTTTCCTATCGGATTTGCTAGACTGCTGAAATACAAGTTTAATGTGAGTGCCAGTTGTAGCTTGTTTTCCTACCTAGACTAACACTGGCTAACCCCACAGCAAAGCCAATTTGCTGGGGTTCTTTTTCCCCTAGTCAGAACTGGAACCACCAAGCCAAAAGGGTATACAGTATAATCCCATGAAAAAGGCCAAGGTTAATGAAGCTTTTTTAATATCCATCTGGAGAAGTTTGAATCTGGAGGTTTTAGCGTTTAACAAACAGAAGAATCACTTAAGAGATACATGGCAGTCAGTTTACCAGACAGACTAAAAAGCTGAATGCCCAACAAGGGTAGATATTGTAATAAACCCTGACATACTTGGTTAGATAACTCCACTACTACCTGAATGTAAGGCCCTGATACGTGCCATGATCTGGGCTTATATAAACACAGGTACACTCAAGCATTTGATAGAGCTCCTTTTCAGTTTTTATAGCTTTCCTGGAACCTTCCCGAGAGTGCGGAAACAGCATTTGTTGGAGAACAAGTCTCATTAAAATAAATGACATAGTTGCTACTTCCTGAGATAACTTTGCTCCTGTCTCAGCAGAGGTAGACTGGTTCTATTACTGGGAAACAATCTCTCTTGCCAATCCTGTGGTAGAGGAATGACATTCTAAATTTAAAAATCCTTTTCTATTGATCTGTGTTTGTCACATAATACTACACTAGCTTGCATTAAACAGCAGAGATACATTTTCATCCCTATGAAGGGAATTAAATGTCCAATTCTTATTACTGTTAATAGATGTGTGCCTAATGCCCAGTGTGCCTGCCTGCAAACATACCCCCTTAATTGCCTAATGTGCAGTCTGGAGAGAAGCGGATTATTCAGCTTTACATTTCTGCATTTGCAAATATACCAAGGAACTGGTGGCTGTAGCTCAAAGAACAGATTTGTCAATTTGTTTATTTTCAAAACAGGACAGCACAGGGGCCTTGTTCTAGCAAAGCTTGGCTACAGCACTGTGAAATTCTAAAAAAAGGAAGTATTTTAACATATGGATTTCTACAGTGTGGGAAGGCTTTGCTTAGCATTCAGGACTCTTTCCAATTAAACTGAATGTTAGCTCAGCCTATTTAAAATGCATATAAACTGCACTTAGGGGTTTCCAGTTATGCATATCCTCCTTCTGAAAGATGCCACAAAGGGCATGACCATAAATGCAGAAATGTTCTACCCCTGAATTTTACAGGTGGGTTTCTGGTGGGTTATTTTTTTCTCTTTCAATGGAAAAATGTAGACCCATAAAGACAGTATTTGCCACTGTTTTTCAAAACAGTTGAGAGAGTTGTACATGAAAAGTGTACATTCAGAACAATGATTCTTACTCAGTATTACATCAAGGTGGAAACAATTTTGACCATCTTATGTAGCCACAAAGAACTTCATTATCTTCAACAGGACAAAACTTGGGGTCACGTAGCTTCCCACAATGGCAATGTGAGGATTTAGTTGTATTAAGTTAAACGTACTATTAAGAATTGTACATTTGCAAATGCAGTCTGAGGTTGGGAATAATTCTGAAGAAAACATGTATGCAGTTTGACAGTGACTTTCTATTTTGGAATCTGAAGTTTATTGGAGTCCATGATGCAACAAGTCACTGTATCCTTGGCAAAATCTTGTGGTTGAAGTTCTCTTGTAAAATAATAAAGACATTTCAAATAGGTTTCTCACAGAAGCTGTCATGGCATTCATTTAGTGCAGATCAATCTGTCCACATTATCTCTATTCACACATTCCAACCATCTCCGTTGTCAGAGGCAAAAAAGCACAGCCCAGAAAACATATAAACAAATAAATAAATCCTTTTTCCTGTGCTTTGACAAAAGCAGAACTATTTCCTCCCAGAGATGCCACAGAGAAGTAAGTGGCTAATGGAAGAAGCGTATGTTAGCCAGAGTCTCAAGGGTAACAACGATGACAATTCACTTCCTCAGCGTGAAATATTCGGTGTCTCTAAAATGAGTAATTCTTCTATACTTTCATCTGGGAGGAGTGTTTTCCACAGAGAGTCCCACAGGTGCCTCAAACCATGAAGTAATCTGTGTCTCAGTGAGCTCTGCCTAGAGAAGGGGCTCTTGGTTGTATTCTCTGTTGGCTGTTTCTCCTGGGTGCTCACCTCCATGTGAAAAGGTCCACTCTGCAGCTCAGAGCATCACAGTTAGTTAGAGATAAACCCATTGTTTGCTGCCTCATGTCATCAGGGCTGAGGCAGGCCAGAGGTTTACAACCCCTCACATCTCCTGTTTGTTTGAATATTTCTCTCGTCACTCAGACAGGACAATAGCAAACTGAGAAATAAACCTCTTTACTCTGCCATATCCCTGTAAGTGAGATATTCTCATTAGCAACTGCATGAGCCAGTCAGTCAAAATTTTCCCAAATGCTTCTTAGCATCAGCTAAGTCGCATAATATTAATACCACTGATGTCTGCTACATCTCTATGGGATTTTAGTAAAAAGTGAATTTTATTAAAAGAGATAGTGTGGCTTTCCCTTCGTTTGTTCTTACACTATACTCATTAAACAAGAAGCAGTTCTTCAAGTCATGTCAATCAAGCACTGCTATCTAGGACCTAACGTTCACTGTGAGACATGGAAATCTAGTCCCTAAAGAGCCAGCTGGGTGCCTGGAGGTGGTGTAATGGTACCGGGAATCTTTCCAGATCATTAGTTCCAAACCAGCGCTGGACAGTGCTGGCCAAAAATGGTATCGTTGCCTCTGTTAAGTGAGTTGGCACTTTTTCTCCACTGTCCAGAGCAGAAAAATCATTATCCCTGCTGGCACTCATTAGAGCTGTTATTGCCTTCCTCATTGTAAAGTCCCAGGCTGTCCAGGTCCCGCTAGACCCATGCACTTCTTGGGAATGCCCTAGCTTCATTAGTGCAAGCAGAGGGGATTTGTGAGGGAAAAGGGAAGCACAAGATAGGGCAGCACATCTCCATGTGAAAATAAATTTAGTCCTTTGTGCAGGCAGGAGTAAGCTAACTCAAAGTTGCATGAGCAAAAGCCAAAGATTCCTCTAAGTTCCCCATACTACTCTACCTCTAACAAGATACAATGTGATAATTTATCCAAACATTGAGCCAGAGATCCTCAGCTAGCGCAAACAGGAGTTTACCCATTGGCTCTGGCCCTCCTCAGAACAAACTCCCATTGACTGATAAGTGATCCTGAGGATAAGGCACTATTGTTGGGCTGTTTCTAAGAGCTGGCCTTCATAAACTAATCCTTTCATGGGTGCCATAGCCACCACATACTAAAGCACTAAATTCACTTGAGAAATCCCACAATTAGGAAGGCAAATTGACTCACCAATTTCATCTGCAAAGGTTTTATTTTACCAACCTATATTTAAGAGGGTGCAAATGTAGGTACAGTAAGATTAGCAGTGCACAAATAAGTGAAGTGCAGGCAGGGCCACTCCCATGTATTTTCAAATCAAATCTACAAAGAAATTCCATGTGCTCAAGGGCAATTATAATCATGCGACTGTAGGTGACTGAAACCCATGACTAATAAAAATTAAATTGGCCCAAAATTAATCACATGCAGCAGGAATTATTTGATTCAACCAGATTAGCTGCTAAAATGCCTCTAGAGAGTTGGATTAGCCAAAGATATACCCTTCTGTGTCAGGGCTCAGGGAGCAATATCTTACAAAGGCAAATTAACAGTGGAATACATTAGCTAGTCCTCTCTTGATCTCTGCAATGAAGAAGAAAGCAGGGGAAAACATGACCATATGTGTCAGGCAGTTCCTGCATTTTCAGCTCCTCCATCAAACTCTCTGCAGCAGATGCAGCAGTGCATGGTTAATACAGCTTGGGCAATAACCAAGAGATCACAGAATCACAGAATCACAGAATCACAGAATAACCAGGTTGGAAGAGACCCACCGGATCATCGAGTCCAACCATTCCTATCAAAATCACTTGATTTGATTCATCTTGAGCAAGTTAAAGATCAGCCAGTGGTAAGCATAGCATCCTCAGTTTTGCATTATTTGCCAGCAAAAAAAAATTGGACAGTGAGGAGAGGCTTCCAGTATTCAGTATAAGAATGGTTATTCCAACTTTAGATCAATGAGATGGGCTAACAATAGCTGATCTTTTCATATTCTCTCCAGACTTCTCTTCCATTGTACGAGCAAGCAGTAACCTAATTGACCTGCTGGTTTGGACAGACCTGGTGATGAGGGTGCTAAACCACTGAGCAGCTCGCTGATCATGAGGGTGGCTGCAGAGTATCCCTCAAAACACATCAGAAGGATGCGACCAGCACTGTCATGCTTTCCACTGGCAGCACCTGAGCTACAAGTAGTTCCTGTGGTGAGCAACGATCTAGCTTTCCATAGTCCCTTATGTGCCCTTACTGCTTCAGAATGTATGCAGCAAAGGAACAAGGGAATAATTAAGAAAGTGAGGTGCAAAGATAAAATGTCACAGACATAGTTCCTTTTCTGACTTTTTTTTTTTACATAATGTTCAATTTGCATGAAACTCAAGCATATCATTTGTAGCATTTTATATTTATATACAAGGTTAATTTGGTGTGAGTAGTCCAGCTTCACATTGTATGATGTCCTTATTTCACAGCTATGGACCCTTGCTCAACTGCCTGCTGGAAACCTGCTCTAGCAGCAGGAGCCTTATATCTGTGAACTTCTGCATTCATCCCAAGTGTTACAAAGCAGATGCAAGAGATACTGTGTTCCACTGTGTCTGGGGACATTGCAGGTGGGATGAAGGTTGCATTTTGTGAACTGGTGCACAATCAAATAGTTCCATTAACTCCAGTTTAATGTACAGCAGATCGGGAGACACAATGGCAAATAAAAACAGTCTCAATATGTTTACTACCCCCTTTCCATCTCTGAAACTAGGATTAGATGTTCACAGGTTCTTGTTTTGTATTTTTCCTTTCCATATAGCTTTATTGGTTCATAAATAGAAGAAGTATAACCAAAGCATAAAGAAAAAAAATACTGCTCAGTAACCTCAGAAATAGGTAGAGCTAACCCTTGTATATGTAGGCCTAAGGATCAGGCTATCCATCTCCAATAGTACTTCCTTCTTCTTTCTCCCAGACAAAAGCACACAGCTGGATTTCCATCAGAGTAAATGGCATTGTCGCCTTGGTGAACTTGGAAAAAGCATAATCCTGATCTTCTATGGTTTATTCTGGATTTTTTGTGTGTATTTGCAGGGATAACCACTGCCACTTTGTATCTTGCAAATAAATAATTGCAAAGAATAATTCCCTCCATCAGAAAACAGTATGGTTGTCATAATTTTTGGACCTGTCTGTACCTCTGTACCCATCAGTCATTCAACTGTCCTTGCAGTTAATCAGCTAAAGCAAAACAAAAAAAAAGTTTTTTGTAAGACTGCACTGCCAACATGAAAAGCTTCGCTCTAAATTTGCAAAATACGCATTTCATTTTCTCAACAGGTGGACCTAGAACTGTGCAGGAATTTCTCCAGCATCTGATACATACCATAACTACAACATCACCCAAACCTTCCAGCTTGCTCAAGACTTTTAGTCCACTCAGCCCTACAGGAATGACCTCAGTCCCATAACCCTTTCACTTTCCCTTTTAGGGCATATAAAAATAATCCATGCAGTTCTCAAATGCTATTTAGTAACACTAATAATGTTCTGTAATGTAGCTGGCTAGGTTGCTGTAAAGACCGACTTCTTTACTTGTATTATTGTCTTAAACATTGCCTGAGTGCAAGGCTGCCTGCCTGCACCTGAGGGCCTTTTCTGTGGCTCCTAGTTCAATGAGAGTGGGAAGTGTAGGAGTAAGCACCACTCCCTCCTTACTCCCCTGTGGATGCCCTCATTGTCCTGAGCCCCTCTGTGGCCCCCAGATCTTCCCAAAGGAGCTTCTGTGCACACACAGCAAGACCACCCCTCACATGCTAATGGGACACAGGTTTACTCTATAAATAGAACTTGCAAGAAGGCACAATGTGCGTGCCCACCACCCCAACAGAACTGGCCTGGAAGAACTATCAGACAAATTGCTTCTGATGAGTTACTGGTCCACGTGTTCCTGAAGAACTGCCATGCACCATTGGAGTGCTGACCCTTTTTTTTTTTTCTTTCCTTTCCCCCCTACTTCCTACTTTTTTTTTTTTTTCCCCTTCTCTCTCTTTCTTACTTATCTTACTGTGCCTTCTTTTTCTTCTCTTGCATTGTGGCATGTGTCAGATTGAACCCAAATTGTGTTTTGTGACCCTGGTTGTGTTCAGCATATCACATTGTAATATGACCAGATTGAGATCTGTTTTTTCAACTATGGGAAATTGCCACTTGGAGTGCACCTGAGTATCTGGTTTGTTATTTTGGCTGTGTTAAAAATAGACACAGCATTTGATTTTACCCTGGGAGATTTGTCAGTCTCCAATTTGTCGCACAGATATCAAATAACCCTCCCTGTTTGACTGTGCAGGTCGGAGGGGGCCCAAACACTATTGGTTGTAGGGAGCAGCCCCTGACAGTTGCACAGTGGCTGGTCACTGTGCTGGAAGCTGGTTTTAAGTTTGATCCTAACATAGATTGACTGAATTCACCCAGAATATGGACAGGACCTCATTTATCTGAACTCTGATTCACAGTAAACAGAAAGAATTCAGATTTCATTTATACAACTCCCTGAAATTCATATTACACATATATTTACTCACATATTCCTGGTTTTTGTTATAAATCTAGGCAAAGACAAAGAACATCTGCTGGAAAGCCTGGAAAAGAAAATAGAAAGAAAAAGAAAATAGAAAGAAAAAGAAAACTGATATGTATGGATAATTTTTTTAATGTTGGGGAGGCATTTAGCTTAAGCAGTAAACGCTTTTATTTTTATGAACATTATTATTAAGGAAATTTCAGAAGATTAGGAAAGGATCATTTTTACAGCTTTCTTTGAAGTCAATATTGAGTGAAAAATAGCTGCAAAACTTCAGTGTGTTTGGCCCTTATGTTTGAATCATCTTTTACTTTTTTCATAAGTCACAATCCTGAGAGAGTAAAAGAGATGAAATCCCTATTAAAATTATGTCAATTAAAATGATCTTTTTTTAATCATCTTCCTATGCAGATCAAAATACATCCAGTGTAAGCACAAACTCTGCCTTCTTCCCTTACAGGAATATTTAGACAAGATTTTAAGGCTTTGGTCTCCTCATTTGAAATAAATTTACAGTGCTGATGGTGCTTAACACTAATTACAGAGAATCATGGGGAAACTTAAGTTGGAAGAGAGCTCTGTCCAACCCCTCACGCAGAGCAATGTTACTTTCACGGGTTGGTCGCATTGATCAGGACCTTCTCCAGTCAAGCTCTCCGTGTATCTGAGGAGGGAGATTTCACAGCCTTTCTGGGCTCCTGTTCCAATGTCAAATTACTCTCTCAGGGGAGGATTCTTCCCTTAAGCCTCGGTACAGGGTGCCTTAGATGGCTTAGCTTTTTGGCTTGCAAAGAGACTTCTGCCTGCAATGTTTTAGACTGCCTTTTCATGCCCAGGTTTGCACACTTTCACCCAAGCTGTCAGGGCAGTGTTTGACAGAGGCTCTGTCATGGTATCTTTCACAGAATCACAGAATCACTAGGTTGGAAAAGACCCACAGGATCATCGAGTCCAACCACTCCTGTTAACCACTAAACCATGCCCCTCAGCACCTCATCCACCTGTCCCTCCCTCCAGAGATGGCGACTCAACCAACTCCCTGGGCAGCCTCTGCCAGTGCCCAATGACCCTTTCTATGAAAATTTTTTTTTCTGATGTCCAGCCTGAACGTCCCCTTGTGCAGCTTGAGGCCATTTCCTCTTGTCCTGTCCCCTGTCACCTGGGAGAAGAGGCCAGCTCCTTCCTCTCTACAACCTTCTTTCCTTTGTGGCTTTCACACTGTTTCTTCATGCTGTTTCTCTCATGCATCTGTAAACACAGATAGCATTGTTGTGAGGGTTTCTCTGTCAAGTGACTTTTGCTGGTGTGACTGTCATTCCTTCTTACTTCCATTCTCTGCTTTACCTTCAGCTGCAGTTTTTGGCTTATATTAGGGTACCAATAATGTGCATGCACAAAACTCAGCCACCAAGAAGCACACAGCACCTGCCCCTCATCACAGTGTGCTCCAAATAGCACTAATGTTCCCTAGCAGGAACGACCAAGGAGGAGTTTGAGGAAGGAATGGTGGAAACTATAGAGTTACTATGGGAATATTACTATGGGGGTACCCTGCAGTGGAGGAGAGAACACGTAGGGAGGATGCTTCTCTGGGAACCTTCATC
This sequence comes from Phaenicophaeus curvirostris, assembly GCF_032191515.1. Lineage (NCBI taxonomy): Eukaryota > Metazoa > Chordata > Aves > Cuculiformes > Cuculidae > Phaenicophaeus > Phaenicophaeus curvirostris. The sequence goes on along the minus strand of NC_091394.1, from coordinate 52,275,608 downwards.
ACTTCCCTTCCCAGCTGGCCCATGACCAGTTTCCACTTCTTTCTGTCTGTCTTTCCTTCTTTACCCTTATATTTTTTCCCCAAAAGTAGATTTCACCATCTGAATTGACATATACCATCAGTTATGGATGGACCTCGCTAATACACCTTCATGAATGTGAACCTGATCAACATCCTTTGTGTTGAGAATTCTTGACTAAGAATTTCCCTTTCTACAACTTGTCACTGCTGTCTCTCATCCTCTTTTTTGTGCACATCAGGGAAGAGTCACGCTCTGTGCTCCCTGTAACCCTTTCTCAGTAATGGAAGACTGCAATTAGATATACACACAAAAACTGACTTCCCTTGCATGTCACATGTTCCAGTTTCCCCAGAGTCTTAGTAGCCCTCCTCTGGACTCTTTCCAGTTTGTCAACAACTCTTTTTAGACACCCCTAAACCAGACACGGTAGTTCATGAGTGGCTTGTAACTACTGAGCAGTTTGTTTAACCTGTATTCTAGCTAATGCAACTCAGGATGTGGTTACCTTTCCTTCCCCTAAAGACAAACTGCTACCATGTTTAACTGATTACCAGGACTGCAAGGTCCCTTTCCAGAGAACTGCTTTTTCCCAAGTTGACGCCATCTGGTGTCCATGGTGGGGTTATTCCATCCCAGGAACAGGTATTTAACTTTGATTTTGCTGAAGTTTCCCTCTGCCCATTCCTCCAGCCTGTCGAAGTCCCTCCCCAGCAGTCCCGCCCTCCAAAATGCCAGCTGCAGCCCCCAAACTAGTGCCATCCACAACTTTGTTGAGTTCTTTTTCATGCCACCCATCTCTAAGGCTGTTGATGAAGAAGACAAATAGGACCAGTCCCAGCACCAGCCCCCCAGGAACACCAGACTGCTGCCAACTATACTTCCAGTCATCAAACATTACCACATAACTAGTCCTTGCCTCCTCAGTGGAGCTACAAGGGTACTCTGAAAGAGCACTTAAAAGCTTTGCTATATTTAAGGCAAACATCTACAGCTCTTCACTTAGCCACAGACCCTGGCATTTTACCACAGAAAGCATTTGGGGTACTCAAGTACAATTTGCCTTCAGTAAATTCTCACTATCCTCACTTGTTTACATCAACCAGCACCTTTAACTTCAGTGTAACTGTACCAGCTTATGCCAAAGGAGATCTGGGTTCCAGTTCCTACTTCCAGTTCCATTTTTGCTCATGTGAATGTAGCAGTTCATTCGGAACATATGGAAGAGATAGGGGGAGTAGTTCCTGCTCTCACAACTCATACAGATGGATTTTTGCAAAAAAAAAATCAAAAAATCCACAGCACGTAGCGTGTGTCACAGTCACTGTCCTGCATTTCTGACATGAATTATATTGTATAAGAAAACTTGAGTGTTAAAATTTAGTAGCACAGCAGTTATGCTATGCAACATTTCACCTGCCTGGGAATACAGTTATTTTCATTTTCATAGTAATAGGATATTGTCTCCCAAGATCCGCTGAGAGAAAATACACTAATGGGATTTTATGTGAACACCTGGAGGACCAATTTATACAATGGAACTGGACCGGAATTATTTGATTAAATGCAAATCATTAACGGTGCAAACAATACAAATAGCAAATAAACCAAAACTGAACGTGTAATAATGAGAGAAAAAATGGGTTATACAGTGTTTGAAATACATGTGTCAGATCATGCAGCTTCCACAGTATCTGCTAAGGCAACTTTACAGTAGAAATGGTTTTTTTTTTATTATAGCAAAACCAACTTTCATCTGATTGACTGGGAGAGACGTGTTGCACTACTGAATATGGTCTCTAGGTCCAGGAAAGTATTCCCAATTGATGTCTAGCTCCATGATTTCCCACTGAAATCAATTAAAAGCATGAATACTGGTTTTGGATCCGAACTGCAGCAATTTAATCCCTTCCACAAGAGATCTCGAGTTGGAAGGTCTTACTCAAAAAAAGAAAAGAAAGAATATATCATATGTGAAAAGGAGAGGACAGCTTATATTTCACAAGTCCTGCTTCAGCATGGCCCACTTCCATGCTTCCATAGAGAAGCTACGATGTTTAGACAAGCAAGGTGATGGGAACTAGAAGAGATGGAAATTTTTACAACATAAAGGTAAAAACATTGTAAATTAGGAACAAAAACTAGCAAGAACAGGAGTCAAATGCTTACAAATATCCACCTCCTATAGTAAAGCTATAATCCAGAGTTTCTTGCTTGTGTCTTTTACTGAATTTTCATTGCACCTCCGTGGACAGGAAGATAGGGAAGAGAGGTGCCAAAGTGACACTATGCCCTGAAGTCTCTCTACAAATCTGTGCTGGAATGTTTCAAGTGGAACACTTCAATTGTAAAGGTGCAAAACACCGCTCCCCTCTGGTACTGTTCACATTTGTAAGAACTGCAGGAATGTAACCACCTCAAGAAAGATTCCTTTTTTTTTTTTTTCCCTCTCACAATCTAGATTTAGGTGCCTAACTTTAGACTCTAAACGTGTTTTAAGATGTCAGCTTTCATGCCTAGCTTGAATGCTTTTTTTGTGATAATATATTTAGCTGGGTCAAACATATCCCCGAAGTAATCTGGTCTATTGTGCTTACAGTCTGCTTAACTTTTATTTTCTGTTTATTTCTTCTTTGGTTTACCTTTGTTTTTCTACCCTGTGGCAAATAAACAATCCTTTTATTGAAGATAGCTGGAATTGAATGTGAAGACTCATACGTATTACTCAGTGAGGGTGCCTTAAAGCACAGGGAACTACCTTACTTTTTCTCTTCTTTCACCAGCCACTGTTGTAATAGTGCAGAGTATTGTTATTATCATGGCATGACTCAAAGAAACAGCCAAAGAGACATTTTAGCAGACAGGATAAACAACTTCTGAGGAACTTGGGCCCTATTTCTGTCTTTTATGCATCCTTTTCAACCCCTTCCTGGGCTTTCACCAGATGCTCTTTTCAAATCTCATGAGTTATGGGGCTTCCCTACATAACAGACAGCTCAAAATTCACCGCTATCTTCTTTCCCCAGGGAACCCTGGAACAAATAAGATTCAAAGACAACATTCAGCCAGACACAAATTAGTTTGGGGTCGCTTTGAGATTTGGCTTGAGGGCTGCATCAATTCTTCCTGCATCTCCTGCTAAGCCAGGCTGTTCATCTCTCATTTTAAACTCTAGGTACTTTACAGTACTGTGGTATGCACTGCTTCCTGTCAAGCTGATATGAAGAGACTTTTCATATCTGAAAAACATTCAGATATAAAATCACCAGGAAATTTGGAAGATGGAAAAATTCCAGCTTTACAAATATTCTCCCAGAAGGATCTACTGCTAAATTGCGACCTATTTGTTTATCACTTTTTTAACTGTCTGTAGGAGACACAGCACTGGGAAAATGAGCCATACAGATAATACGCTGGGAAGAAAAAATGTGGTAAGAAATATTCCCAGTTTCAAGGGATGTAATCATTCACCGTGTTGGCTTTTTTTTAATAAATATATTTGTCATACCAAAGACTGTAACTTAAAGAGCTCTGGATTTCCAGCCCTTAGGAGTAATAATAATAATAATAATAATAATAATAATAGTTTTTCCATGAGCTTCAGATCTTATGAAGCCAGATTTCCTATGATTCTCTGTTCTTTTAGCCTCATGTCCTCACCACAGGTGCCCCAGGGCAGTCTTTGTTTTTTATGATACCTCTGCCTTGCAAAAGATGATACATACTACAGCCATTTGGGAGCTAAAGTCGATCAAACATGTTTTCTACATTCCTAAATAAATAAACACAAAAAACATGCATAATGCATAGAAGAGACTCCAAAGGAAAGAAAAGTCTGGAGTCATGGACCTCATATTGGGGTAAATCCTGTCATTCATCACCAGCACTATCATACTAGCAAAAATAATAACCTGTATAGGAAAAAAGGATGAATAATAAAAACAGGTTTACAAGGTGTAGGGCTGCTTTGATCAGGTAGTGATGTATTTAAAACATTGTCAGTTGATAAGACCTATACTGCTCCTCCATTGCTGGTCTAATTAAAGGAATGGCAGAGCATTGTAGAAATACTGGAGGAAAAGTGTCAACTGAAGGAAACAGAACCACATGGAATGAAGTAGCTTCACTAGCAAAGGGAAAAACCTCCACTCTTGTCAGCCACAGAGCACAATCTCAGTCCCATCAGGACCATTGATGCCTTTAATTTAGTAGGAACCATTGGTGTTCAGTTAGGGCAATGAAAAAGATACCTGTATCAATTGTATTGAGCTGACTTAAATTTCTACCTGCATAGATTTTACAGTTCTAGTAGTAAATCTCACTGTGGATATGTAGTATTTTCATGAATCAGGATTTTGTCATGATTTAATGGAAGGGGACAGGGCTCACCCACAGATGAAAGTCACTGAGATCCAACACCAATTAAGAAAGTCAATGTGGAAAATTAATAGTGTCCTACATGGGTGTTTAAACTATTTTAAAATTTAGACATAGGGCTCTCTGTCCTCCTCAAAAACACACATCAAACAGATTTCATAAACTTGTGATAGGGCTGGGAAAATCCCTATTCTCTATTCAAATTCCTTTTGGAAGTACTTTAATTTCTGTTTAGCTTCCAGTATCAGAATCTTGTGAAAGCACCCTGTAATATGCAATCTGTAATTCTCTTTTGATATTAATATTTGTATTAAAATTCTCAAGTTCTTTCCAAATTCAACACTGGTAATCCTAAAATACATCTGAAGTTACAGAGGAGAGCAGCTAGCTCAAAGCTCAGAAATACAGTGGTATGTTAAGTGGCATTATCATTGCCTTCAGGAATGAATATATTCCTCTTTTCAGAATCAGTGGTTTCTTATCTGAGACTCTGGTGGGTAGTGTGTGGTCTTCTTTTGGCATCTTTTGAATACTTAATGTTACATGAGGAAAGGTATTCAAATGATCACTCAAGTCACTTTCATAAATAATGACTTCATGCTACTCCTCCATGTGACAGCATGCATAATACCGAAAGGGAGAACTCCAGGAATCAGAACCAATGAAAAGAAACCAAGACATTACAGAACTAGTCCCTCTTTTTTTTTTTTTTATGAGAAATTGTTTCAATGTCCAGTTGTGAAAGACTTTTCCCAGACCCTTCTAGATCTATTCCTTAAACTGTATCTTTTAGCTCTGTGATAAAACACTTTCCCAGTATGTCTAAGTACGAAACACTTCTCTCTTCAAGTTATTATGAAAAAAACTGTAGCAAATCTCATTTATGTTAAATTTAGAAAGAGTTAGCAGAAAAGCAGCACTGCTAGTGTATTTTTTTCCTTTTGTCAGATGATAAAACAGAAATACCCCAGAGATTCCAAGATCAAATTGCTGATTGTGGCAGTTTCCTCTGAAGAGTCCAATATAAAAAGAATGTCTCTTCTTCATGAACCTACTGTCCCATAATCATGGCACTCTTTGCAGTTGGGAAGATCTCTATGTTCATGCAACATGCCAGCTGAATATAGCTAGCGAAAGTGCAACTGTTCCTAAGTAACCACTGACACATTCTAGAGTGCGCATTTGTCAGCCAATACATATATATAAGGTGTCACTGAGGAGCTTTCAGGCTAGGAGCATTTTGGATTGTTTATGAGTAAAACTACACAACTATACTTGCCAGTGTTAATCCAGATGTGGGTCAGCTGCACTGTCTACAGTTGGGCTCAAGCAAGCACCACCTGTTTCATGCAACACAGATTAAATGAGTTCCACTGAAATCTCTGCTTTGTATGAAATCATCACAGGTACACGAGTTAACATACATGTAACTGTGCTGATACAGGTAGATCCTATCAGCATTTTTCAGCCATGTATGCACTGGTTTTGACCTTTAATCTGCTTTTAGGGGTCACTGCTTTCAGATACTTGATCCTTGGGACATTATGTGAATTCTTATATTAGTATCTCATCTTTGGCTTATTTCCCAAACAACTATCTACTTAACCAACCTAAAAATTGATAACTTTGTGATGAGTATGTACCTACATTGGATTGTTTCCTTCAAAACACCCACCCTTGCATGGAGTGCCATTGGCAGTGGCAGCAAACGTCACTCTAGAAAAGACTGTTTCTTATCAGAAGAGGACAGATTTCTTATTTACTTCATGCACAGCAGTGCTGTCTGTCCTAATGCTCCCGCTTTTGCTACTACCAAGAAAAGCTTAGGATTGACATTGAGGGTAATGACTGACAGAACATGCCAAGTTAATACCAATAACTTAGCAGCAGGATATAAGCAGGCTGGCAGGCTCTAACCTAAAAGTTACATAGCTCCTGCTATGAATGGTAATACACCCTCTTACACAAGGGAGCTGCAGCCATCATTCTTATTCTACAACTGTCTTAGTTTCTAACTGTACTGGCACTATATGATATCATTTCTTAGCCCAAGAAACAACACTTAACATCCCCTGGAAGTACAGAAGGAACCAATCAAGAAGTGAATTCGACTTTTTTACTGCTTCTGTGACTTCACAAGAGGTGCTGTGACAAAGCCATATACAAGCGATGTTCCAGTTCCAGTTGCCTTCATCTTACTATGCCATCCCTTTTCTCTCTGTTGTTTTAGCAAGACTGCAAAGTCTTTGGTGGCAGAACATGTCTTCCTGTGTGCTTGTGCAATAAAGAGAAATGGGCTCCTATCCCAGATGAAATCTCTGGATGCTGTTTTAGACCATGAAATGCATTTGGATCTTGGCCTGAAACTGATAGCTGCATACACAAGGCTATAATAGCCTAGCTCTGCCTTGTTCTTTTTCACACGTAGCAGTTTCCTTGACACTAGATCTGATAATTACTGAATGAATGGCCTCTTCCACTCTCAGCCTCCAGCAACCATTATCTTAATTACAGTAAAGCTGAAATCAGTCGCAAAAATCCCACAAAAATCAACAACATCAAGAAATACCTTCAGCATACAAAGTTGCAATCAAATCCGAGGTGTTATGCAGATCACCTCAGCGTATTTCACCCATGCTTCAGGTAAAGCTCACTCAACATTTGTAAAAGTAAGACACATATAAAACATGTTCAGTTGGATGAGGCTATAGGCATGATAAAAGCACAATCTGTTTGTGAAAGGTGGATTATAAAACATGGACAGGTGAAGTTTTCTCTTTCACCAGTCAGTAAATAACTTGGAACCCACTGACTTCTGGTGACTTGTATCTAAAAGTAAAGTTACATATGAAGAGAGTGCTGTCATCTGACAGATCTGGATTCACAGATATTGTAATTTTCCAGCAACCATAAGAAACTGGTTAGCAAGTCGCATATTTATGCTTCCTTATTCTATATTTGCAGGAGCAGCACAGACTCAGACACAGCACTATTACATGGTTTATTCTGACAATACAGTATGTAATGAATGAAAGAACTTGTTACCAAGGAGATAATTGGACTTGAACAGTGAAACTATCTCAATGTTCCAATTTTCAGCATCAGTTTTTCTTTTGCTGTGGCTATGATTGAAGCAGGCCACATTTTTGCAACAGCAAACTCAGGTCTTTACCTTATTTTTTTGTGGCAAGTCAAATATATTACTGTAACAGGGATTTTATGCAAGGCTTGACCTGCTGTATATTAATGATCTCTCTTTTTTTTAAGAAAAATAAATAAAATACAATTAAAAAATAGGGTATCAGTAAGGAAGGAGAGTTTATAGACAGACCAAAAAAGATCAAGGACAAATTAATATTAGTCCAGATACTCTCAAAAGAAAAATTAAAAGAGTGTACAAAAAATCTTTTGCAGGAGGCAGGAATGGTACATCTTGATGTCATGTAGTGAAAGGACTCCTGTCCACCTGTCTGGGCAAACTTCATGATCATGTTAACCTCCAGTCATATTACTTTAAACTCTATTACCATCTACTTAGTAATATATTTTTCTAGACCTCTCTGATAACCACTGTTAGCATATTATCTGTAGATGAAATCTCTTTGCTTTTTTTATCTCTCTTTTCTTTTTTTTTTCAAAACCAGCTTCAAAACAACAGACTTCTGAGACGGGCATATCACAGAGAGTATAACAAATTGATTAAATTGCCTTCTTCTCAGTCTATATCAAAGCACAAAGACTAAGTATATATGACAATTACTTTTAATCTTTAGTTGATGTTTGATATTTGGCTGTTCACCATGTGAAGAGATGTCCCCATTTGCCTTATTGTTTCCTGTCCTACTTGTTGAAGGTGAAGCAGACAAATCCACCATTATTTTTCATTACCAGCTGCAGCCTATATCCTACATTTCAGTGCTCTTAAGTTTACATGTTAATGAATTCCCCCCTACATCCACAGGCTGGGAATAAATGAAGAGAACAGCTTAAAGGTTTGTCTTTAGTCACTGCCTTAAAAGTCTTCTTGCACTTTGCTAATGTTGCTAGCAGTGTATTTCTAAACAGCAGTTGTAGTTAAAGTTATGCATGTTCATCTTCCAGTACGGGAAGTGCTAGATGAAGAAATTTTCATCCTCAAGGGCTCCAGATGAAGACTGACAATCCTTAGTCCAGTGGATAAAATGTTCGTGTAAATCCTCCTTAATCAGTTGCAGTTCAAATATGCCGTGCTGGTAAATGTTAGTAAAATGAGCAACATAACCCAGATCTTTCTGGCTGCTCCCAGGAGCAGCTTGGCCCTGGGAGAAGCAGCTCCTAAAGTAACCTGGAACTTAAGTGGAGCCATCAGAGGGAGAAGCAAAGGGTGGGAGACTCAGCCAGTGCACCTCTACCCACAGCCTGTGCTGTGCTGCTTCTCCCCATGCTCTGGTCATTCATTCAGATTCTTTCCAGCCACTAGGAGATTGTTCTAAGTTTCAGAATCATAGAACCATAGAATAACCAGGCTGGAAGAGACCCACCGGATCATCAAGTCCAACCATTCCTATCAAAGAAGTCCAATGCTTTTTCTTCTCTGTTTCTGAAGATTCATTGGCAGTCATCCAGATGCAGAACTGAAGGAGAATGTCTCTTTTGTTCAGGAAAAATATCCATACCTTCTGTAAAGCCTTCCCTAGCATTGCCATACTAGGAAAATACACATAATGCCCAGTTTTCCTGAATATCTGCCTCTCATCCAGTTTCTCTTCCTGTTCATATTCACCTCCAATAAACCAGTAACATCAAAGGATTGTTTTCTAACTGTAGGTACATGGTTTAATATAGGAAACAAGGAGGTTTGCTATGCAAGACATAGGAAAGCAGTAAATACATGCTGAGTTCTGCACAGGGATTAGTCTGTCCTCTGAGCAAAGGAGGTATTAAGAATAAGCAGGGAACATAACTTAGCTCACTCACCACAAAACCTGTATCCTTATGAACTAACAGAATAGCAGCATGTGGGGAGAGCAAGTTTTACCCTACAGAGAAGTGACAGCATACATACTCTCTAGCAGCCTACTGGAGTCAGAACACCTCTTGGAGCTTTCTGCCCCATGTTCATCCCGTATGACAAGGAATGGATACAAAGATGCTTAGCGGTTTGCTTTAGTTTGGCTTGAAATTCTATGCCATGTCAGTTACTGGTGGGACGTGTTTGGTGTGGTCTGAATGCAACACAGAAATCAGAGTTAAACAGAGACCTCTTAAGTTTTTCCTGAGTCCCCTCAGCTCTGTGCAGCTGCACTACTAACACTCAGAAGCGATACCCATATCTCCTGAGACCTTGGCAGCTTCTGCTTATTTTACTTTCAAGCTCGTTAAGGCAGATGGGAATAAGTTCCTTGCCAAGATAAAACCTGTTAACTGGGGTCATTCTATCACTGCTTTATTGTCTTGAGTACCCACTAATCTTCAAGCAGCTTCACAACTGTGTTTCCATCCATAGCTATTGAAACTTAACTAGGCAGTGAGTCTTCAAGTGATAAAGACGGGAGAGGCAAAAAAAAAAAAAGATTATATTACTTCATTTTCTTTCTCTTCAGGTTCATAACAGTGAAACTGAGACAAGAATTTAAGTCAGTAGAGTCACTTTCTTTTCAGATTTTTCCAATGCAGGAATTTTTCTTCCTCTTAGTCAGTTAAATGGCTAAGAAAAATAGGTTGTTGATGTACTTAGGAGAGCACTGCACACATATCATCTTTCAGTTTCATCAAAGAACATTTGTCATCACTTCTGATGAAATGAAATTAAATTGTGGTCTGAATCCGAGGCATTAGTTGAGAAATAAAAATGTGGAAATTCATGCAGAAAATACTAGTATCAACATTAGCATGCTGAAGAAAGCAAGGATGCAGAGACTTTGTACAGACAGAAATATGATATAGTCTCTGCAGAAACCTCTTATTGTCCCCATACAAATTAAAAAGAGATTGGATGACTGTGTGGTATGAACGTAACAGTAAAATAAGGGTAGTAGAATAATGCTAATTCCAAAATTAAATTTGGGAATACTTAGTTTGTAGTAAATTTACATGTTCTCTTTTATGAAATGAAATTAAATTATCCTGACTTTAGTTATTTTTAGATTTTGTTATCAGCAGAGAAATAAACAAACTTCAAAAACAAAAATGCGTTCCATTCCTCTCTGATTTCATTTTTGGTCAAACTGCACTATTAAAATTTTGCCCCATCAATACGTCTCTCTTTTCCATTTCATTTCTGGCCTCCTGTTTCCCCAGATCAGTAATTAGGCTGTCAGTTGCCTCCCATTGCTCTCCTAGGTATTTTCTTAAGGCTTGTCCACACTACCGAAATTTATGATAAAAATGCTGTGCCGGGCTTCTAAGGATGCTTGTAAAACACTTCACATCCATAAGCCAAAGTGCTCGAAGTGGTTTGTATTTCTGCCAAAAAGCACTTGGATTTTTCTTGCGTTCAGCAAGGGCTAAACTTGGATTGAGGCCAGTAGGGACAGCATTAAAGGAGATAGGATGCAGGACTTGTGCTGCAGCCCTACAGGGGCACTCTGTATGGTCCCAGAATCCACCCTCTGTCAGAGCTACACTGAGAACCCAGAGAAGGCTGCCCCAAAGGGCTTGCAGCTGAAAGGCTTTGGGGATGAGAGCAGAAATGCTCTTGTTCAGAACAGCAGCCAGCAGGATACCGCTGGATACAAGAAATAGCTTGCATTTAAACCAAGGAACTGGGATAAGCTTAATGAGAACCCTTCTAATTATGAGGGTATTAGTAAGGAAGTGAGAAAATAACATAGGTAACAGAAGGGGTTGCTGCTGCTCACACCACCCCCCGCCCTGCCTGTTCTCCTCAGCCTTGCATACAAAGCTCTGCCTACTCTCCTTTCAGTCAGGATCTAGGAAAGCAACATGAAGAAAAGAGGGGGGGGGGGGTGTCACTCACTTGCAAAATAGCAGCGAAGACCTCCACTGCAAAGTGTGAGTGGAGGTATAAAAGATACAGCTGCCAGCTTATGCTGCTTTGCTGAAATAATGAGACTAGAGTTGTAGAAGCAGGCTACCTAAAATGGGTATTATTAGTTTTCTTTATTAGGGACTTGGTGGGAGAGCGAGGACGAGCAGCACTTCTCCGTGCTTTGTTCCTGCCACTTGACAGCTTTTTCGTCCTTGAGATACTCTCTCAAGGGGCAAGAAGCACACACAGGCTCCAAGGCACTCCAGGATGGGGAGAAGAGAGTGAAGCTCAGCATATCAAGGGAAACGTGTCCACGGCAAATTTGATTGTTTAAAAATAAGACAGAATAATTTTGTCAGGGAAGTAAGATTTAATTGTAGAGAAGAATTTAAACTTAAATTGGAAGGGATTTTAAGCATCACTACATAATTCCCCACATATCACATTAGGCACAGCACAGGGAATCCTGATTTAAACTAATGATGAGCAGGCTGACCAGATTTTTCAAAGTGAAATAATGGGATTCCTGCAGGGGAAGGAGCTGGGTTTGGTCACAGAGATTTGGATTGAAAAGCAGTGTAAAGAAATGAAAAGACAGCCAGTTTCCCTCCTCCTCTGCTCTATTGCTCTACCTTTCCCTCCTCCATTTGTGAGAGGCACAAATTCCTCACTGGGTAAGCCCCGTGACAGTGAGGTACAAACAGTAATGCTCATGAGGGGAGTCAGCAGCACTGGGCTTGTTGCAATGATGTGATTTGCTGGAGGAGAGGTAGAGCCAAGCAGGGATCCAGTATGCCCATCACAGGAACTCCCCATCTGAGAGCTGGTGGCTGCACTAAGGGTAGGACAAGATAGACTGGTCAATACCCTGACACATATATACACACAATGTACTCACATGCAGAAACAGACCAACAACCTCACTCTGTTGTACAGACCATTCCCCTATAAAAAGCTAATTTTACTGGCTAATGGATTCATTGTATTCCTCCCATGATAAATATCAGAAAGTCTCATTCTTGTGTGTGCTGACATCTTGAATTAATCTCAACCACCCTGAGATTTTACGCAAAACAAAACTGTTGGCTTGTGGACTACCCTACTCGGCATCCCTGCCTGAGGGCACAGGATATCCTCACCGTACCAGCAACTGAGACATAGGGAAGGGCTCTCCAGTTTTTTATGCTTTCCTTCATCATTTGAAGCAAGGCCTGCTGAGCTAGCAGGTTGTCTGTTAGCTGAAAGAATCATCCTTCAAGAAAAACTTTACTTTTCCTCTTTCCCGTGTTCCCTTTCTCGTATGAGCCTCTTCTCCAAGGCTTTCAATTACCATAAGCACTCTCATTTTCCCCAAAACCATTGCCCCTTGCTCTTCTGCACAGGAGAGACCTGCCAGAGTCGAGGACTGGTGGCAGTGAACTTCTCCATATGATTTACACATCCTATACTATCTACCACTTGAGTTAGTAGCATAGGGTATTTGTACATTTTAGATGCTAAGATATTTCCAAGGAGGAACATAGTTTTTATTTGTTGTTTTGTTCTCTAAAATTCCTTTATTGCAAATTAAAATGAAAAACCTAAACCCTCTACACTGAACTGGGACAATTTAATAGCTAAAAATAATAGGGCCAGGCTTGAAATAAGACTTTCAGCTTCTACAACAGGTGTAAAACACATGTGGGATTGATGGGACAAGCTGGAAAATATGACATGATTGAGATACGATACGATACGATACGATACGATACGATACGATACGATACGATACGATACGATACGATACGATACGATACGATGGTGCATTCACAAGTACATGGCACCTCTGAGACTCATTTGGTATACAATAACATACTCATATCATCCTAGAAAAAGACTATTTTTAATTGTGCATAGGCACTACATTTTGCAGTCTTGCTTCCTGTCTCTCAAATGCAAACCTTGCTACTCTCTTCCCTACAAACACAGTACCTCCTTATTTCTGTCTGTTCAGGCAAATCATAACAACAATAGTAACGGTCACAAAATAACAGTAGTCTCAAGTAGGTTTCTCATTTCCAGGTTTAACTGCTACAATCACATTTTTCCTGATATCACTAACGTCTGTGTTGCTTCTGTTTGTTTAGGAGAATGTTACTGTTGAAATCACACTTGCTGACCAATAGTCCAAACATCCCTGTTTGAATATATTTGTTTCCAATTTCTTTGCCACACCAATCCCCAAGTCTGCCTCCCACTGTTTTATCTGACTTCAGTATTTGGCCACTACCTACTCTCAGAATGCAATATCAGCTTCAGTACCCCAGGCCTCCCATTATTTTCACTGTTCTTGCTATAATGCTCCAAACGCATGCCAAATCCATGCAGGGCTCTCTTGGAGACCATCTTGTTCATTTAAGTTCTCTTAATGGTCGTTTTCTGCTGATATATGGACTCAGGCAATGACTATATCCACAAATGATGAATACAATGTGAGCTACAGAGTGCCACCAGCTCACCATGCCATTCATCAGTTTTACAGGCTTTCTCTCCTTTCTCCTCTTTTGTTACTACTTTGGAACCACACTGTGCTCAGTATTTTTGTAAGGTTTATGAGGAATCTTCTCTCTTGTGTGAACTGGGTTGCATGCAGCACAATAGCAACAGTCACTCAGCATAATAAATTATAATTAGCAATAAACCTTCCCTGGACTGAAATGTTAATGTTCTGGAAAAATGCTGTTCTGCTTCAGCAAGGTGAAATGAAAAGTAAAAAAGAAAGGGAAGACCAACATTCTTGTCTGCACCAAGTAGTCTCTGCCAGCAGGTAAGACTCACCCAGGTAAGCTGCTGATTTCTTTCACACTTTCAAAGCTGAAATATCTTCATGGAAACTCTCACAAAGGTCAAGTCCATATTATTTCTCATTCAGCCCAGCACAGTCAGAGAATGGTGCCTGGTGGATACAGAAGTGGCAAATTGGAAGAAGTCTGTATTTTAAGCTGCATTTTGAACACCAGATGTCATTATAAAAGTTGAAGACTACTTGCATTAAACATCCATACATCTTTGCTCTACAAGTAAAAATAATCTTGAAATTAAACATGTCTCCCAGGGGCAATGAATGCCATGCAGTAGCCATTTCTTCACTTTTACCTGGAGATACAGGGGAAACAGAAGGAAACATTATCAAGACATAGGATATTTCAATGTTCACAGCATCAAGAAATCCAGTTATGTAAATCTGACCCAGGGTTGCGAAAGCATGAGCTCAGAAGGGAAATTAGACCAATCTTTCTGTGATGCAATGTAAAATGTTCAGCTGCATTATTACACTTCTTGAAATGCAAAAGTTTAGATTCAGAATTCAGTCAAAAGTTGATGCTTTTCTCCTCGTGAACAACAGGGATGTCAGACAGGATACAATCTTCTCTTCTCTTTCAAGAAATTTCCAAGGTCATATCAAGAACAAAACCAAACCAATTACAGAAGTTTAGGAGCCTGATTTAAACTTCCTTAAAACTGGTTATTTTTACAGAAATGAATACTTCTGAAAGAGCAAAGGGAGAAGAAGGCAGAATGCTGATTCTATATATACACATAAATAGCTACTTACACCTTTAATAGCTAATCTACTCTATTGTCCTTTTATATCATTACTAACATATAGGTAACTTCCAACAAGCATACTCAGACAGAGAGCACCATTCTACAAGGCCTGGAACTTGGCTCTGGTGCTAGGATGCCATATGTTCTTACACCAAAATTGTCTTGGAGATTAATGTTATTTGCAAAATGTGGCACAGAATTCTTCCTGATAGATTGTAAAACTAACACCGGTTTGTCCCAGCTAACTTCAAACTCATCTGCTCCTTTTTACAAAGGAAACAATATGCCTCTCAGGAAACATTATCCTGTTAGAATGTTTTTCCCCGAAGACACTCTTGAGGGTCACCATGAAGAATGCTGTTTTGCTATGGCTGTCTTTGTAAATGTGTTGAACCTCTAAATGTCCCAGGCAAACTCAATATTTGATTAAAAAAGAGATATTCCCTTATCTGCAATGTGTACCCACCACTTCAGTAAAACAAGATGCCAAAACCAATGTTGTCTCAATTACTGGAGGACTGCAGGAATGTCTTCCAAGGACACAACAAAAAGCAGCAGTCCTCAGAGAAAGTAGAAGTATAGTTCTCATCTTAGGATCTATTTTTTAAAATTTCTCCAACATTTACTGCTGACATTAGAAAAAGGGGGTTATTTCTTGTAAAATGAAATATTTTGTTCAATACAAAAAGATGTGTTTCACTTTGGTTTGTATGCACTTACTTACTAACATATTTTACATTAAACATTAAAATATTGCAACTTTTATCAACTAAAATTGTAGATCACATTCAGCCCAAATTTCTGCAAAGGTTTAGCTGTACTAAAAAATTCATTTTTCTGCATATGCCATTTGACAACAAACATTATCAACTCAACAGAGTTCCATTGCTGCTCTCTTAGCTATCCACTGAGAATACCAGTTCACACATTATCAGATATTATGGAACCAGAGATGCTGAAAATATCAAAATATTTGACGAATCTTTCTTGCTCTTCAGCTGGCAATAGAGGGAATTCAGCCACTGTTGGGACAATAGACTGTTGGTAAAGTAGGCTGTTGTGCCAAAGCCCCAGAGATCTCCCTGGCCACTGAAGCCACTCCAGCTGTTGAGGTGCTAGTGGGAAGTCTGGTGTGAAGGTCCTCCCAGAAGAACACAGCCTGTCCCCTCATCTGTTGCAGGAACAAGCCTCCCTCCCCATGACTCCCTTGCATCCTCTCTCTCCCCATTTCAGTGACAGGAGAGGACCTTGGCCTGGTCCCACTTTTTCAGCCTTCTGGTAGTGTAATTCTTTTTTGCTATGCAGCTGAGAAGCTCTGAGTTGGCGCTGCGCCAGGCAAGCTGTATTGCTATGCTTTGGAGGTTTTCACAGGAATGAAAGAAAGCATTTAGGGAGGTTCCAGAAACGATGCTGATGGCTGCCATGCTAATGCTTGTAATGAATTCTAAATTGGTAATGGGACCACTTATGGATAACTAAAGGCTTATTCACTCCCCTGGATATCTGCTTTTTTCCTCTACCACTTTGTGCTGGATTTAGTGCCAGTATTCACTTTGCACTTTCTCTTTTCCTCTTTTTCAGTTCTTTCTTACCACCATTTCTCATGCTGTAGTCTTCGTTTTAGCTCTCCCCTTATTCTAGTGGCTTTACTGCAGCAAATGAATACGACTCCTACTTCTTTTTTTTCCATATGAGACTAATCACTCAAGTTTGCATGTTTTTGAAACAACATAGTGTGGAAAATAACACTTCTAAGAGGATATAATTTCATTTTACCTCCACTGGATAACACAAACAGCATTTGTACCACCTAGAGATAGGTGTAATAATAACAAGTAGTGAAATAGTATGTTGTATAATAACAAAGGATTGCATTAATGGGCAGCAATCATAACTGACATAGACCTGTAGCTTCTGGCTGATGCAGACTTAAATGATGTTAGTGTTGATTGCAGTGTGTCTTATTGCCTTAGGAAATATGTTTTAAGCATAAAGGTTTGCAGTTAAAATTCTGTGAGGCACAAGGCTCCTCCGAAACATCTATCATGTCAGCAGAACTGCTAAAGTGTAACTCTGGTCAAAAAAAAATGACAATATAAAAATGACATCTATCATGTACTGTATTTATTTTCCCTTGGTGATTTCCAGATTAAATCTGCTCAGTTTACAAATCAAAAGAGACTTTTTTTAACTGCTTTTTTTATCCAACAGTCTATGTTCTCTTTCCAGCCTCTGCCTAAAAAAAAAATTAAACTATGTTCTTTCTGTTCCATACTTCATTTTCCATCCACTCACAATAAAATTTCTTCAGCTAAAATACAGCTTGTATTTGTACTGACATGGAATGAATCAGAACAAACCATATCTCACTCACCTTTGAGATCAAAGTAAAATGTATTTTTTCTACCCAGCAAGCTACCTACATATATAGAGGACATGGAGTGATCAAACTGGTCATTTTTACTATGGCAAACTGAACAATATTCCATACTAAATATACAGCTAACTATGTGTGTTATACATCTATCTACATATTCACACACATATATTGTATGTATGTGTAATATGCACCTGTATATTGCTACACCTGGAAGGTGAAGGACAGAACAGGAGCTGATTTAGAATTTAAGCCTCAATTTGCCTGTATCAGTGGTTGGCTTATAATATGGTCTCATTTTAACTCTTACTATGTTTGCTACAGTTAATAAATTTATCATAAAAACCTTCTATAAAACTGAGTTAAGGTTGGCAGTGTGTACCTAAAATCTATACTAAAACATATTCTTATACTGCTAGAAATTAAAATTGTATGGGAAATGGTTTAATCATCATGAAAAAAGGTCAGGATCCTGTAATCTCTCCCCAAACCCAAATGAAAAAAATATTGAGATCTCAAGAATATTCAGTACAATCCAGCTCAGTTTAAATAATTCAGTCAACAATGTAATTAATTTCAACTGATGAACTTATTTAAAAGATTTGATTTAATTAAGCTTGCAATTGAAAAAATATTTTGACTCATAATATTATTGATTCTGTTGTCTTCTAGACAAAGAGTACAGATTTGGAATTTCTGAAAATGTCAAATTCTTGTCATAATGTTGTCTTCCACAAGAAGTGGTTCTGCTCAAAATTTATGCTCAAAATTTTTAAGCAAATCCACTGTACTTTTCTGCCCAAAACCATCATACAAGATTTAATCAAAATAGAGTTTAGAAGTACAAAATATATATAAATAAAAATTGTTAAAAGTTAATTTTAAAAATTAAGCACTGGCTATGGACAACAGAGGAACACAATCAACACCATCTCTGATCTCCTGTGCCCAGCGAAATAATGCAATAACCTCAGATTATGACTGAGGCATACATTTGGATTCTCACCTTCAATGAAGCATTTATTTCAAAGAATGACTCTCAACAACACATGAAAGTACCTTTTTCTTTCTCTTTTTGGTGGTACAAGGAGCCCATTTGGCTGCAGTGTCCATGCTGGGCTTCTTCAAAACTCCCTGCCCTTTCGTGCAGGACCCAACACCTGCTCTTCTCTGCTGTACTCTACGCACACTCATCTCTCCTCTCATCCTCGTCACCTCTGCTCAGAATAGGCACATGGTTAGCCTCTGAAACACAAACACAGAGTCAAAATTTACTTCTATTAGAAACCTGGGGATTTTTTTTTCCCAGCAAAAAAAAAAAAAAAAATTTCTTTCAAAATGGCTGCAGTCTCACACTGCCTTCAGCGACACTGATGCTAAGCCATGTAGAAGGACAGTGGCTTCCTAAACTGAAACAGGAAAAGGTTTTTAGATGTTCATAAAATGGAATTAAACATTGAAGTGTGTATCTGCTTGGATAAGTGTAGTCACAGATTTATTTTGGCTGTACTCAAAGCTGGGAAGTTGTGAGTGTGCTTTGGCTCTGCAGCCAGAGAGGCAAATTAGCAGTGTGCTAATATACCCTGCCTGTCAGCCTACTGGTTCAGGTACAGCTTTATACCAGGATGATTCACATTTGGGAAGCTCAGAAAGAAAGATGGGAGAACAGGAAAATCTGGCTACTGTTGACCCTCAGCTGTGAAACAAAAGAGGTCAAGAAATTAGTTCCAGAATTAAAAAAAAAAAGCAAAAACAAACCCCACAACACTGATCTGGTAATAAATTTGCTGCAAATTTTACTGTAATGCAAATATCCATAAATAGCAGCACATTAACATTTATAAGTGGTATCATGTTAATTTTCATAAATAGCATCATGTCAACTTAAAGTAATTAAATTAATCTAAGTACTGAAACTCTTTGAGTTTTAACATGTTAGGTGTTAGACAACTTAATGGATAGTAGTAATTGTGCCTCAGCTTTGATTGTCAAGTTGTGAGATAGTGAAGATCTCACAGCATCTGCAAGCGGGAATGCTGGTAAAACATGAGTCCAAAGCTGACAAACAGCAGCCTCACAGTGACCAGCTCTATGAATACACTCTGAAGTAACCCACACAGTCCCATACCTTCAGCTTATCTAGACAGCCTCTAACTTGATCATCCCTTCCTCTCCCAGGCCTTGCTTTGAGGCATGGAGATCTGGGAGGCTTGAGAGCATTTAATTCCTCCCATATTCCTATATTTTCTTTTCCTGTGCTATGTATTTTCCATGGACATAGAGAACAACAAGAAACTCTTTACATATCTGAAGTTTATAACCATGTTCTCCCTCTTGTCTCTCTCACTTATGGAAAGCATCTCATGATCTCGCAGTCTTCCCTGGAAAGTCAGGTTTTCCAAATTCTGGATTATGCACATTCTTCTACTTCTAGCTAGTACACATCATTCTTGAAATTTAACACCTAGCACTGCACTCAGTCCACAATCTAATACCATAGTTTTATTTTAAACACTGTAGTTTTCCTGCATACCAAATATGTATACTGACTCTTCAAACCCCCCCTTTTTTTTTAATGTCCTCTTTGCATAATATATTTAGATTGCATGGTATTTAAATGAGAAAAGGTGGCACAGGGCTGACTCTGTGCAGTGGAACTCCAATTACAATTCTCGCTGTTTTAAAACTTGCATTTGGGGAGAGTGCCTTCAGATGTCACGTGCTATCACTAGTTGAGAAGCTTAAGATACTTCCTACTTTTTCTAAGATTTAGAGGCAGCCAAATGCACATCCACTAACTGGATGAAACAGTATGATAAACAGCTATTAAGTGTTGCTTGGTTTAATCCTCCTGACCTAAGGCTGAGACTGTATCACTGCAAAGTTACCACTAGCTTAATAAAGCACACTGCAAAAGCTTAGTTTATTTTTCCCAGACCAGAACTAGGTGAAAGTTGACTTACCAAGCATTGAAAGCAAAGATTAAGACGTAGTTAAGAGGAAATATGGATATACACCTAACCTGTTATCTTTTTCCTACTGTACTATGGTCTTAGAATGAATGAGCAAACACCTCAATTTGAGTAATTTAACCCAACGGGTTGATCACAGACATTTTGGTGGGATGGATTTTGCCTTAGCCAGATATGACTGGGTCCATAATGCCCATGCTAACTAACATAGTTGAGAATACAGATACTGGACTGTAAGGCTTCGTCTTTTGGAAGGGACAAATGAAACTATGCCAGTCACTTGACAAATATCCTAACAGGATCTAAATTGCAGTTTATCATTCAACCATAACAACATGTCTGCATTTTCTCTACCAGATACTTAAAAGAAACTTGGGCTAATTTTACACAGTTCTGAGAGCTACTTGCTGTTGTGTTTTGAAATAACGCAAATAATACACGTGGGAGCATTAGAATGCAGATACAAAGACCTTCTTGGTGGAGGGATAAAGGTGTTATATGACAGCAGCACCACTGCTGATTCAGAGCTGTATGCAGTATGCAGCATCACTGGGTAGCCCACAGAACCAGATTATTTTGTAAAGGACCTATTCTCCCCTCTTTGGTTGACACATATAGCTGTTTAATGGAAGAAACAGAGCACTTTTATCCCCTCAGCAATCTTCCCTAAATATCATACATCTTGTGTTTCCCACTGAGAACAAATTACAGACATCTCTAAGTCTCTTTCCTTTATGTTTTATAACATTAGTACGTTTCAGGGAATGTCGCCATATAAATGCACCGTGAAAAAAAGAGATAGAAAAAGTTATTATGCACACCTACTTGATCTCCAGACACCAACAGTTTTGGTTTTGTGGTTTTCTTTTCTCAGACTAATACAAAATTCATTTTTTACAGTTGCTTCTGTGGGTGGAAGGATGCAAAGACGTGAGTAAAGCAGGCTTCCCAACAAATGTTCTTGAGATTGAGTACACTTTAAGCTATTTTAGCAGTTAGAAATTCTCCTCAATTTTACTTTGTTGTTGAGCAGTTTATGTTTTCTTCAGCACAAGATGAAGTGATGGCAAAGTCTGAGAGCAACAGCAATGAAAAAGGAAAATAGCCTTTAAAGCTGAGTTTCTTAGTCTCAGCCATCTTGAGGCCATTATTTTTATTTGCCCTTTTAGCATATTAAGTCTTAATGGATTATTATTTCTAGTACCACTGTAAATGTGGCAACTTCTCTATACTGTGGTTTTATTAGTGGAAAATGTGAGGACAGTTTTGGCAATGGTCGAACAGCAGGGGACTGGACAGGCAGTACAGAGAAGTCTACGACACATCTCCAGCAGCCAGAATAGCAAAATAGCCATTGAAGCAATACTGATATAAAACCTCTGTAAACAAACAAATCATCTAGGACAGAATTATTATTTAGTTCAAACGTTAAAGAATCCACAAGTCAAGGAAAATGTCTGGATTTAATATTTTTGAAAGGAAATCTTACTACTGCTGAGTATAGAAGTTAATTTCTGAAATGAAATACATCAGAGCTGTGAAACTTGAAGAGAAAGGGATTCTTCCGATCACACTATGGACTGCGAGAAAGGATACTGGAAATGGAAAGGCAAATAATTTTGCTGTTTATCTTGCCTCAAGGTTTGAAGGGAAGAATGTCTATTTTTGGTCCAATGTTTGCTGTTTACTTCCAATTTTTTTTTTTTTTAAATCCATACTGAGTAACAGAAGGATACCTAACTAGAAGTGTCTTGAGACTGTGTGCTTGCACAGAGGCAATATTGGTTTACTTTTTAAAGGCAAAACCTGTGATTTAATTGCCTTTATAGTTTTACGAAATATCACAAATTGACAAAAATTTCTAGGCCCTACATCTATCTCCTTCACACTGTGCTTTCCATACCATAGCACCAGCTTAAACGTTTCTTATGTTTACTGCGTACATGCCAATAAAAATCCCCAACAAGTCAAGTGATGAGATGGGAAGAATGACTCAAACAGAGACTGTAGTGCTTGGAAGGTGGTCATATTTACTGTTAGCTTCTCAAGTAGAAAAAGGTAAATTTCAGGCACATTGTGAGACTGAATGTAATTGCTTGATCATTATAAGAATTCTTTCTTCTCTATGATGCAAACCTGTCCTCTATTCCAGCCTTATGAACAGAGGGAAGTAGGAATTTAATAATCTTCTATACCTGCAGTAAGCAGCAGGTATGTAGAGTAAGGTGGAAGAGCAACTGAAGATCTAATAGGCTCAAGTGTGTCCTAAGGAGCTGAGATTAAGTAGCTTATTTAATATAAATGTTACAACAAAACAATACAAAATTGTAGCAGAGGTTTTCATGCTTCTTTATGGGTATTCTGCTGGATTTATTCACCTAGGTAATGGAAGGTTTTTATACAGATTTATGTGCAACTTTTTTCTTCAATAAAACTTTCTTTAGCAGTTCCAAGTTGCTTTTTTATTAAAAACTCAGCAGAGTGTTCCAACAATAACTGTAATGTAAGTGCTTATCAGAACCCTAACAGCATAAGTCAATGTTTATTAAGTTTCAAGTAATGTGGAACAGTAGATTGCTGAAAAGTCCTGTCTTAAGTCTTGTTTTTCTCTAACTTTTCTGAAATTTGGGATTTTTAAAGTTCAGTAATAGACAGGATAGCTTCTGCTCAATTTACAGAGCTTCCTTTCGTTAGTTGTCTTAACTGGTTCATTCAACTATAACATCTTCTGTAATATCAGTCTCATAAGTCAAGTCTCATCAGCCTGGAGATACTCTCAAGAATAAAGTGTACAAAATCTTTCTTCACCATCTTTCTTGATGATGAAGAATAATTTCCTATTTTCACTCCCTCTGCCAAGTCTGAAACTAGCCTCATTAGCTCAGGAATTATTTTTCGTCTTTGTTTATATAGTGCTTAGAACAAAAAGGCCCTAAACTCAGCAGGAGCCTGGTAAGCAGTGTCAATAATATATGCACATCAAAAGAGGTTTTGCTAAGAAGCTCATTATTAAGTTGCACTTATGTTCCACCTTCCATGGAAATTTTTAATAGCCTCCTCTTATTATCATCATTAATATCTGTTGGATATAAAGAAGAGCAGAAGGTGGGGGAAACAGCCCACAATTTTAGTCCTTGGTTTTTCTAATACTGAGTTATTTTGGTTTAAATACCTTGACATTTCATTGCATTCTCAATACAGTGTAAGAAATAGAGAAAGATGGAGAAAAAAACTATGCAGAAAAGAAAGCAAGTGATGAGAGGGAATGAACACAGAGCATTTAATGAATATGAGCTTCTTTTGATTATCTTGTAACAAATTTTTAGATTTGGATTGGTATTAAGACCCCATTTTGCTACATGTCACATGAACACACAGACACAAGAGAAGCATAAAGGAAGAAGGGCTTTCTTTCCTTGAAGAATATATAGACTAATTAAAGTTCAGTTTGGTAACACTAGAACTACAAGAACACTTATTCTTTTCCCTGGAGGCATAAAGCAGTTCTAGAAAAGCCTCCATGACACTTGAAGAGACCAAGAGTCTGGGCAACAGAAACAAAAATTTCATTAATCTTTCCATTTCCATTGCTTGACCTAAGACGAAAAGCTGAGGGAAAAGCTGGAGGCTCAAAGTAGAGGAGCAACTTGCAGAGGAGAGAAGGCACGAGAAGATTATATGGGAGCAGGACATTATGTCTGCTTCATGTTTAAATCATCTAGAACAAAAAGATACCATCTCTGGAAGTATCAAGCTTTTGCAGTTTGGGTCCACACCTCACTTGTAAAGCTACTTAACCTTAGTTTCAACACAAAGCTAGACAGATTGCCTACTTTTATCAAAAGCCAATGATAACACAGCACTCTCAGTATTTTTCTGTACAAATATTATTAAAGTTGTGGGAAGGAGGGAAATAAAACTGACCTGAGCAGAATGAAATATTGTGCTGCAATTAAAGAAACTAGCTGTGGTAGACAGAGAAAATAAGAAAAAGAAAAATACAGCAGCACACAAGAAATAAACAGCAATTAGTGAATGAGACTATTGCTGCTTAAAATTGGTATTTAAAACTTGGAAGAAGATCAAGCAACTTTCTTGTAGCTTTCCTATATTAACACGTACAATAAAACTTCGTATCAGCAAACTGCAGCATAAAGAAGTTAGCATGTTATGCTACTACTAAAATAGCATGAAGAAGTCTTGGAGGGGAAAATAAAGGAATCTGGGGGAGAAAGGGTTTTGCAGTTACACACAATTTTTAATTTTTCTCTCGTTTATTTGGCAATGAAGATTTAAAATTTAACAGCGGTAAGGACTTACTATTGTACTTAATGTTCTAAGTAAAGGTGCTTATATTACTTATATTCCTGTTAATTAATGTTAGAACTGTGTTATCACATAAAGACAGACAAATCAGGTAGATTAAAAATATGTCTGCTATAAAACTGTATTTCTGGTACTACAAGAATGGTTCTCGAAGCATACTTAATTCATTTTTAAAATGTTATAAATGCCCTCTGTTTCAAAGCTAGAAGTTTTATTAATTTTAATCCAAAATGTTCCTGCCACTTCTTTGCTTAAAACAACAAAAGTTGGGAGAGTTCAGCTGCCATAATGCATAATAATACACCTGTCCCCAAAACGTCTTTCAAAAAAATTCTTTTTTGAGATTGCAAAGCCCCCACTCTCTCCTGCAATTGTTTCAAAGCCCATCCTTTGTGAAGGCCTGCTTTGACTGAATTTACATCATCCTCTTTCTGGACATTGTAGAGAGGTCACAGTGCAAAATCCAAGTGTTTGTTTTTCATTCCTAATAACAGAGAGGTTTTAAACATCAAGCAATTGCTCACTCCTTCAAGACAGATAATTTATCTCTTCCCCTAGCACAGTCAGATCCTGGAGACTCGCCACTTCAATTCTCTGGGACTTTGCAACCCACACTACAATATTCAAATAAAATCTTATTGTATTGTGAAAAGGGGATAGTGGGGAAGAGAAACTGTATTAGCTCTGATTAAAGTTTAAACTTCAGTTCTGTGAAGGTCAGGAAATTCAAAATAGCTTCTTATAATATCTTTACCAAGCTTCAGTGTTTGAAAACATAAATGCTTCTTTGCAGACAGCTGTGTGTTCATGTGACAAAATTGTTTACATTGTTTGAAAATAAACTAATTTCAAAGTGACCAAGAGCTCACTTTCAAAGAAAATCCTCAGAAACGTGACTAACTTTTCCTTCTTAATCAGCACAGTAAAGCTGAGTGTCCCCTACCCGTGTTGTTTGATAGGCAAACTTTTTGGCACCCAAAACAATTGGCTCATGAAAACTTAGACTTGTTACCAAAGATATTATTTCCAATAAAGTATGATTTCCAATAATGGCAGCAGTAGCTGAGGTTTTGAAATCCAGACAACTTATTTAAAATGTACCCTTCGGCATGTCAGTCATCAATTTGAAAGGTAGCTAAACTGTCTTTTAAGTCCTCAAAGCCAATCAAATGCTTACTGTCTTAGTATTTCCAGTGTTTTCCCTAGAATTAAATTTCTATGTTTTCTTTAGAGGCAACAATAATCATGCCATTGCCTTTGGACATAATGTCCAAAGCTGAGTATGTTTTTAAAATGAATCCCATTATTCTGTCAGACATTTCTCTCCTTTTATTAGTTGAAAAAATAGCCTCCTGTAGAGTCAAATCTTTTGTTTATCATTTCAATGCTAGCTACAATTAATTTTGCTATTTTGAAGAAGCAATCCTTTTACTGAAGAGACCTGAAGAAAAAGTCTTCAATTAAAAGAACACATACTGGCAGCATTGTTAGTCTTTGAAAATTGTCATATAATGTGATTATTTTTTTTTTAGCACAGTACATAATTCATACACATACATGTAAGTGGCTGTTGTACTGAATAATAAATATTAAACTTTCTGTATCTTCCTCTGTAAACAAATTGATTGCCTATGTATCCTACCATCTAGCAATGTGTCACTTCTAGCAATATGTCACTTCTATATTGATTAAAAAAGGATAACTACAGGAACCTTTAAAATAAGAACTTCAACAGCAGCCAGTTGTTAAACTCTAATCACCTTAGCTGCATTTCTTTAATAATGTGGTGGCCAGTTCCTCATGCAATATTTGCTCAGAATCTAAGAGATAATGTCAATGGAGTTCAATAGAAATTAACCCAAAGCTGAGTTCAAGGATTAGGATACATCTTGGACATACAGCACCAGGGTAAGTAAAGTACAACACAGGAAATGGCACATTGCTCATTCCCTGCAGCAGGAGCCACAGGAATGGCAGATCCCCAGACTGGGACAAATTTAAAGGCAGTTGAAGTCAATAGACTCACTCCTAGCAAAAGTAGCTCCGGAGAGCTTCACCAAAGAGAAGCAGAGTTTAAACATGACTGCTTAGCCAAAATATTCACTACTTCGGTTTTTTTTTTTTTTTTTTTCCCCAGTGGCTTGTGGATATTATTAACCTGTTCATCCTAACAGAAGGCTTCTTCAGCAACTCAGAGCGAACTGTTATTCCAGTACCTAATTGATAGGGGGTCTAAAATTTCTAAATTTATTTTTTTGTCAACACAGTGCTTCATTTAACATTTATGGAAAATTAAAGCTTTTGTAAGAGAATTACCAGTTAAAAAAACATGGCCATAAAGATAACAATGTAAACCAGGTGCACATTCCTTTATCCAAGTCTCTGAGGCCTTCTCAGTTTTAATATATTCTATTTTTAAGGGGATTACAGGAGTAGTTTTAAAAGTTCTCCGTTCAAACTGCTGGCAAGATATTTGAACAGAGATATTGCTTAATGAATTGACTATAGATGGACACAAATAAAATTATTTTATTTGTTTGGGAAGTTGTTTTAAGATTTATTATCTCTGTAAGAACTAAGGAAGTATTCCCACATCTTCCCTGTTCACTTCTTCATGTATGAAAAATAACAGACTTGATTGTCAGATGGGTTAGAGACCTATAAAACTATGATGTTTGAGTAGATAGACAAGTGTATTGGCTGGCATGGATTATATTTCTGACTTTTCCATCAAACACTCTGTGTAACACAAATAGAACAAAGGTGTTTTATTATTAAATGGGAGCTTTTTTTATTTTTTTTTAAGTTTGTATCTAGATAAATCATTATCTGGGGGGAGAGCCTTGTGGTAACAGGGTTATTATTATTTCAAGTCTTATTAGTTTGAAGCAAACAAATTATTTCATTGATATCTTATTCAATATCTTATGTTAGGAGTTTTTTCAGGCCCAGCATGACATGAACAAAATTCATATTGTCCTTCAGTTGATTCTGGCAGTGTTTAAAATTTTGCTAAGGTTGCACATAGAGTTCTTAACATGCATTGGCATCGTACTCTATAATGGCTTCATATAGCTAGGATAATGTAAGTTATTTTGTAGTAAACCCTGACAATTGTATTTGATGGAATTTTGCCTTGTAACACTACTTTATGGGTGGAAAACCACATTTACTCCAGCTGCTTAAATGGTCTCACTAAGCTGCACTGAGGTTAATTTCAATCTTAATTTTGTAATTCTGTGTGTTTACAGGGCATTGCCCAGTTTTTAAACAAAAATGGACTAGGGGAGAACATGGCAGCCAATAAAAGCGACTTTCTCAGTATTTTTTAAATACTTTTTGGTGCAGGCTTAAACAAAGAATAACAAGTAAGACCAGCTGAAGAAATGCTTCACATACACCTTTCTAAGGCTGCACCAGTAACCGACTGTACATAAGATGAAACTAGGCACAGCACTTTAAAACACCAGCTTACAGTGGTCTCATTATTAATGCAATTTTTTCAAATGTGCCATTCTGTAGCCTGGGAAGATGCTCTATGGTATGATGTTCCACCACACGCCTCTATCCTCCACGTTTGGGTTGTTGGGTTTTTTTTCTCAGTGCAGGGTAGTCCCTGAAGACAGGAATTTCAAACTGTGACTCAGACTAATGCTATCATTGCTTTTTTTGACATCTATTACTTTTGCCATTTCCATTTTTGAACTGTTGTCAGGATACTTGAAGGAATCTTGATTAACGCTGTGAATATAAATCTTGTTAACATTATACAAATAGGCTGTGTCTATGCAAGTGAATTCTTATAGCAGATGGATATCATGGTGCAGTATTGTGTACCTTCAGATTTCATGGTCATTTGGCTTATGGAAGAGGAGTAACAGGCTGAAAGGATAATTCTACAGAATATGGTGCAGATTTTTCTGGCTGGCTTCTGCTACTAAAATAAGGCAATTGCAGTGACAAGGACCAGAGCAAAGATGCTGCCAACAACGGCAGCAGAATTTCAAGATGACAAAGGCTGCTGACCCATTTATCTGCATGAGTGTTTCCACATCTCACTGTCATCAGAAAGCTCACTTACATGCTGCTTGCTTGTCTTTAATTAACTATTTGTGTAAATCACAGCGGGGCACTTACAGAGTTGGGAGCGGTAAGGAGTAGTGCTGTTGTGTCATATCAGTGACTTTGGCTGTTCAAAGAAGCATATGAATTGTGTTGGATAGTTGCAGTCCTGATTCCATTACGACTCATAGAGGGATGTACATGACTAACCTTTGGGAGGTTTCAAGCCAAAATCTTCATTACAGGACAAGATATCTTGTCATACAGCTGCAAGGCCTCATCAATTATTAAGGAAGTTTCACAGATATTAATGTGGAAACATCAACATTGCCAAGAACTGGGGTTCATTTCCAGCAGTGCCCAAAGGAAAATCTGCTTTCTGGATAATCTGGTTATTAATGGTGTTAAGATTTCACATCTCAGTAGGGAATATCTAGTTTATTTTCAGTTCCCCTGCATATGGTGATTTCTCTGGGTTCCTCAGGTAGAAGAAAGAAAAGTTTGGCTTCATTATGCTTAGCCTGAAAATGGAAAATGCTTTGGGAACATTTAACATGGTTAAATGCTGAATTTTTCCCAAGGGCACGTGGAAAGGATTGTTTTAGTCTGCATCAAAGAAAACGGGAGCGGGTGATTTCTCTGGGACAGTCTTGTAGCCATTGCTTGAAAGGGTGCTCCCTTCACTGACGGCAGCAGAGCTCAGGGCCATGCTGCTCGGCCTTGTGCTGAAGATGTCCATTTGCTTTTTTTTCCTTCCATTTTCTTCATTCTGACCCCTTCTAGAGCCGTTTGCTCTAGTTTGGTCCCTTGGTCCTATCATAGGAATGTTTTTGCTTCATAGCTGTTTCTTCACAGCTGTCTTAGAGAAAATTCAGTAAACTTCCAAACTGATCTTTTCTTCCCTCTCTCCCTGTGAACATCGGTCCACTTCATGAAGAATAGTTACAACTTTTACACAAGCCACAGCATGACAGAAATATCCCAGGCACTTGATGATCCCTCTTCATAATATCAGTGCCAACAACACAAAATAGTATTTTTCTCCTTTCCTCTCTTCTACCTTGGGATTTCTTTTGACTTCCCTTGAGAGACTGAGCTGAATTTGAAATTATTTTCTCCCACTTAAAGCTGCTGTGATAGTAGCTGGGTGTTTGACCAGCAATGTTAGGGTGGTTTTTTTGAGTAGGTATTAAAAAGAATATTAATTAGATGGTTGATAAGGGCATTCTGCATTCATCAAAGCTATTCTTACTTTCAAGGATGCTAAACAGAGTCAAGGCTTTCCTGAAGTATAGAAGGATATTACTCAAAACAACGAACAGGCAAACCTGAAAGATGTATAAGAGTGCTCCTTACCATGACCTTTTCCTCATCTTTCTCCCAACCATAGCAGCTGATCAGTAAGAGGAAATACGAACTATCTGAGCAGGCACTAGATTTTTTCTTCCTTGAAAACTGTGCACCTTAGCTTTCAGTTCTTTTCTATCACACTTACAAATAATTATAAAATAAATTGCAAAATTAATAGTATACTGCAGTAACTGTTTAAGAGCAAGTAGTCTGCAATGTCTTAAACTCATGTTTGAACTGTTTCTGTAATGTGATTGTGGCCATTTACGCTAAGAAATCTCAGTAGCAGGAAAAGCTGAGTGCACTAATGAAACCATAAGCCAACATTATTTCACTGTTTTTCATGCTGTATCTGTCGACACAATGAGTATTTTTGCTCTGCAAAGCATCACATACTTGGTTGTTTTTCCTCCAGAGTCCTTTTTTTGTCAGCTTTTTGGATGAGAAGTGAAGAACTTGCTAATACTTCAAATTTCCCAGGTCCAGGTGTGAGGTGTAGCCACAACCCATCTCCATATTGAAGTGACAATGGAGCACACATAAATCCTATTTTCCTGTTATCCACAGGAGAAATGATGACCAGAACAGGTCTCTAAAGCTTGCAACCTTTAAAAGGTTCTCACAGGAATTAATTGACACTAATTGCTATTCTATAAGAAGCCTCATGTTGAGGAATAGTTACCAGTCAGGAAGGAGACACATGTTGAAATTAGCTTATACAGGATTCTTCGGCTGTAATGGTCATTGGAAGAAAAAAAATTTAGAAATTATTTTTAAATGAGCGCCTCCTAAATGACACATCACTTTCTTCAGCAGGAGTCTTAAGATATTTTGGTGAAGACACTGTGAATTGATATTACACATTTTACATCCTTGTATTTATTCATACAGAATCACAGAACCACTAGGCTAGAAAAGACCCATCGGATCACCAAGTCCAACCATTCCTACCAATCACTAAACCATGTCCCTCAGCACCTCATCCACTCATCCCTTAAACACCTCCAGGGAAGGTGACTTAACCACCTCCCTAGGCAGCCTGTTCCAATGCCCAATAACCCTTTCCATGATTTTTTTTTTCTGATGTCAAGCCTGAAACTCCCCTGGTGGAGCTTGAGGCCATTCCCTCTTGTCCTGTCCCCTCTCACTTGGGAGAAGAGGCCAACACCCTCCCCTCCACAACCTCCTTTCAGGTAGTTGTAGAGAGCAATGAGGTCTCCCCTCAGCCTCCTCTTCTCCAGGCTAAGCAACCCCAGCTCCCTCAGTCACTCCTCATAACGCCTGTTCTCCAGCCCCTTCACCAGCTTTGTCGCTCTTCTCTGGACTCACTCCAGAGCCTCAAAATCCTTCTTGTGGTGAGGGGCCCAGAACTGAACATAGTATTAGAGGTGCAGTCTCACCAGTGCCAAGTACAGAGGGAGAATAACCTCCCTGGACCTGCTGGTCACACCATTTCTGATACAAGCCAAGACGCCACTGGCCTTCTTGGCCACCTGGGCACACTGCTGGCTCATGTTCAGTTGCTGTCAATCAACACCTCCAGGTCTTTCTCCTCCAGGCAGCCTTCCAGCCAGACTTCTCCCAGTCTGTAGCACTGCACAGGGTTGTTGTGCCCCAAGTGCAGGACCTGGCATTTGGCCTTGTTAAACCTCATGTCATTGGTCACAGCCCAGTGGTCCAGCCTGTTCAGATCCCTTTGCAGAGCCTCGTGAACCTCCAGCAGACTAACACTTCCACCCAGTTTAGTATCATCCGCAAACTTGCTAGAGGTGCACTCAATGCCTTCATCTAGGTCATTGATAAAGACATACAACCCGTTCATTGGACTTGAAAGGGAGAAGAGTATGAATGGCTGTTTACCTGCATCACAAAGATGCAGTCAAAGGAAAATAGAGAAGTTAAAATCCAAAAAATATTTAAACTCTTTAGGAGCATGGGAGGGAGAAATAGTCATCTCTGTATTTGTAAGCAATGCTCAGAAATTTGCTTTTGGCCAGGCCAACACCCAGCAAAATATTGTCTTCAGCACCAATAATTGCCAGATTTTTGTTTCCCACCATTCCTCCAGAAGAGCCAATACTGTGGTGGGAGGGGGCTGAGTCATGATATGGATGTGTATGCAAAATGTGCAGAATTCACTAAAAGAATAAACTATTTCTGAAACTTAAATGTTACTCAGCAGAGGCATCCAGGTAAGGTTGAAGTTTATGGAGCTCACACAGCACCCTGACGTTAGGGAGGTAAGGAAGGGACAGATGTGAGGCAGAGTAATATGCATGGAGAAAACTCCAAACTAACCCAAGGCCTGGCATTTAGTGCATATAGTGCAAAGGTACAGCTATGGATCATATCAGCTGTGATTTTTGTGGATAACTAAACACCACATAATTCTTTGGTTTGATGCTGCTGTGATCCAGCTCCTCACAACGCTCATCCTTCAGCTTCTCTGTTGCCATTTCTTAGCCATTCACACAAGGTCCAGATTCAGAGAGATTTCTTCATTACTTCTGAAAATCTTGTATGTGTTTACAACTTACTGACTCATCTCCAGGTGGGATTACACGACTGCTTTAATGGATATGGAATTTCACTATTACTTAGCAGTGGAGTGGGGCACTCCTGGCTTCCCAAGGGCATTTATTTGTAGAGTTAGTCTAGTCATGATGGCTCCAAATCGGTGAGAGAAGAGAGTATAGAAAGATGTGAAGTGATGAGCGTGGGATGGAAGGGGAAGAATGCCAGAAGTGGAGCTGCAAAGAATGTATTTACAAAATCTTCAGTGCAGAAGAAAATTAGGGTTCTTCCTGGAAAAGTCAGATGGCTGGAAACAAATACTGCAGGGTGTGTTTCAGAGCAAGGAGTACTATTTCAGGAAACTGTAGTTCTGACTGGAGAGCTGACAAATAACCAAAGCAATGGTGAGACAAAAAGGTTAATGTGATCACTGTATTTGTTAACATGGGAGTAGGAATCCTGTACTTGTATCACTTCCGTTTTTCAAATTTAACTACAGCTGCTTGTGAAATACAGCATGCAGTTCTAGCACCAATATTTCAAGCAGCATACTAAAAATTAAGAGGGTCAGGGAAAAACCAAAACATTTATTAAATGATCGAGAACTATGTGTTTTATTGAAATACTCAAGGACTTAGACATAATTAGCTTAATGAAGAAAAGCTTTGACTTAGGAAAGGTAATTGGTTGGTAGCTCCAATATAGGGAACAGGCACATGAAAAAGCAACTCTACAGCTTAGTTCTGAAAGAAATAACAAAAATGAATGCCTGGAAATCAGATAAGTCAGATAAATGCAGCGTATTCAGGACACAGACATTTTTAAAGGGAAGGATAGCCATCCACTGGAAAAACTTAGTCCAGGTGATGCTAGACTCTCCATCACCACTACTTTTTAAATGAAAATTGAATATATTTTTTTTTAAATCTAGTTCAAGTAGCAACTACTTCAGCAATATTTTACAACCAATACTACATAAAAGGTCAGCTTATAGACTTTTGCTCATTTAATCTAGGATATATAATATTTTCAATCTAACCATTTTAAGGTAAATCACAAGCATGCATAAAGAATGCCTGACTACAAACAACCTGTGAGGCATATAAGCATTGTCAATGTTTATTTGTTTTCCTCCAAAGACTGTCCTTGCCTACGGATTAACTGCTGTGCAATATAGATGCTACCACAGTAGCATCAGACCAGATAGCAGCAGCAGTACAAAACTCAGCACTGGATGTAAAATCCTTCTGCAAATCAAAGTGAATACTTCGGTGTTAGCCCATGCTGAGCTCTCTGCTGTTGCCTGCAGCTCAAGAATTGTGAATAGACTAGGTTACAGCAGCAGCTGATACTGCACCCTCTCCAAAGTGACTCAAAGAGAGGCCTAGAAATAAAAAGTGTCTGTCCCTGATTTGTGAAGTAAGGCTTTCCACAGAAGAACTGTATTCATTGGGAAAATTTAACTGTAACCGTAACAAGACCTGTGGTAGATTCTGTCACTCAAACTTCCGTGTCTGCCTCAGAAACATTCCCTTGCTCTGCACAAGTCATTGGCCCTTTTAGGAAAATCACTAGGCAATATTCTTAAGCCTGTATTTTGTTAAGGTCAAAATAAATAATGAAAATGCTCCCTTCTGACTTCAGAAAATATAAAAAACAGTGGATGTGATCCTTAGGCAGTGAAAAGAAAGCAAGAGATTTCATTTTAAATCCAAAGAACTAAAGTCCTAGATTATTTATTTTCAGAATGCATACATGTACAGGATTGTGCTCCCTAACACTGAAACAAATTTGAGGCTACAACTAAAAAACATTAAAAAATCCTTAATTTCAATTCCTAAACACTTCTGTTAAGACTTTGCGGGGGGGAAAAAAGGACAAACTTTTGAACATGACAAGCAATTCCCATTGATCCTAAGGTCAGAGGCAGCACAGCAGAGTTTATAAGGATGAATGACATAGATTCAGGGCTTTGCCAAAGGAGCCCTGACTCATCTTGCCATGGCAGTTCTTAAAACCTTAATGCAAACTACCTTCCTGCCCCTTGGCATCAGAGTCAGCACGATTTTTTGTAATCCACTGCCGGGTAGCTACCTGGGGGCACCACTCAGCTGTTTAGCTCACACTTTTAATGAGTATGACTTGAAACTAACACAGTAGACTGCAAACAGCTGAAGTAGCCTACAAGCATGCATTCCCCTCGGCCCTGGGGATGGAGACCTCTTGGGAAGAAACAAGGTGGATAGCTGTTTACAGCAATAAACCACAGCACTACAAGAAAAAGATTTTTTTTGTTTCAGACACAGCCATGCTCACAGAGATCAGCCTTTCCACAGGGCTTTCCTGGCAGTATGAGGACAAAACCCCAAGTCTCCAGGCAGCAAGGGGTCCAGTGTAACCAAGGAAGAGTATTCTTCCCCTGTGAATACATGTTTAGGGACTTCCTGAAGTTCAGGTTAATGATCCAGTCATGTAAATTCAGATAGCATATGGGGATATTTTAGGCTTGCATTCCTGCAAACCAGAAAGAAGATCTCCAAAATGTCATTTCAGAGAAGAAAGTAATTTTGAAGCCCTCCTAATGGAAAAATTACTCAAAAATCAGGGAGATTTTTTTTAATCATCAAATTTCTCTGAAAATACGTAAAATAGTTCTGCATGACCATTTCACTTTATGCCCAATTTTAACTTCAACTGAATTTCTGTAGAAAATTGAAACACTTTTAATAAGAGCACTACTATTATTAGTTCGCCAGCCTAGCTGAAGTGCATTTACACCAATGCACGCAGCATGGGTAACAAGAAGGAGGAGTTGGAAACTGTCAGAGGGCAAAGAGGCTATGATGTCATTGCCATCACGGAAACGTGGTGGGACGACTTATATAACTGGAGTTCAGGTATGGTGGGGTACAAACTCTTCAGGCGGGACAGGAAGGGTAGGAGAGGAGGCGAGGTAGCTCTCTATGTAAGGGAGGACTTGAATACCGTCGAGCTTGATTATGGTGATGAGGAGATCGAGTGCCTGTGGGTTAAAATCAGAGGAGCCCACAAGAAGGCAGATTTTGTGATGGGAGCCTGTTAGAGACCACCCAGCCAAGAAGAAGGAGCTGTTGAGCTCTTCTATAAACAGCTGGGGATAGTCTCTAGATGGATGCCTCTTGTTCTCGTGGGAGACTTCAGTCTTCCAGATATCTGCTGGAAGTACAATACAGCAGAAAGGAAGCAGTCTAGGAGGTTCCTGGAGTGCATGGAAGACAACTTCCTCGCACAACTGGTGAGCGAAACAACAAGGGAAGGTACCCTCTTGGACCTACTGTTTGTGAACAGAGAAGGCCTTGTGGGGGATGTGGTGATAGGAGGATGCCTCTTCTCCCAAGTGACAGGGGACAGGACAAGAGGAAATGGCCTCAAACTCCACCAGGGTAGGTTCAGGCTGAACATTGGGAAAATATTTTTCATGAAAAGGGTCATTGGGCACTGGAACAGGCTGCCCAGGGAGGTGGTTGAGTCACCTTCCCTGGAGGTGTTTAAGGGACAGGTGGACTAGGTGCTGAGGGGCATGGATTAGTGTTTGATAGGAATGATTAGACTCGATGATCTGGTGGGTCTTTTCCAACCTGGTGATTCTATGATTAATCTACTTGTCAATAAAACAATTTTTCACATGTTTGAATCCACAATTTCCTAATTTTCTGAATGCTCCAAACTTCTTGAATCCTAGGAAGAAACCATGTAATAAGTTTATTTTAATCTGCAATTTTTGGGAACACTGGCTGTGATCTAAAAGTCAAGTTTTATAATTGAATTCTCTCTCCTTGAAGCAGAAAAGTGTATCAACAGCATATGCATTATGTTATCATGCTGGGACATTTTATATTCTACCTTTATGTTACCTATGGAAAACATAATTATCACTACTACAACCCACAGCAAATGAAGGCATCTACGAAGTGTATATTGACAATTGAAACACCAGGAGACTGGAACACCTCCCATACGAGGACAGGCTTGTTCAGCCTGGAGAAGAGAAGGCTCCAGGGAAACCTCATAGCAGCCTTCCAGTATTTAAAGGGGGCCTATAGAAAAGATGGAGAGGGGCTCTTCATCAGAGAGTATAACGATAGGACAAGGAGTAATGGTCTTAAACTGAAAGAGGGGAGATTTAGTTTGAATATTAGGAATAAAATCTTTTACTGTGAGGGTGGTGAAGCATTGGAACAGGCTGCTCAGAGAAGTCATGGATACCCCATCCCTGGAGGTGTTCAAGACCAGGAGGGATGAGGCTTTCAGCAACCTGACCTAGGGGAACGTGTCCCTGCCCATGGCAGGGGCATTGGAACTAAATGATCTTTAAGGTCCCTTCCAACCCAAACCATTCCATGATACTATGACAACAGTTTCTTCACTGGAGAAAGCCATGTTTCTGTTATTTTGTGACTAAGGAAAACTTAAAGCACCGTAATATTTTTCCCAGTACTGCATCCAAGTATTGTCTCAATCCTTTCTTTCAACTCGCGCTTTGATATATCATAGAATCATAGAATCATAGAATCACTAGGTTGGGAAGGACCCACTGGATCATCGAGTCCAATCATTCCCATCAATCACTAAACTATGCCCCTCAGCACCTCATCTACCCATCTTTTAGACACCTCCAGGGAAGGTGACTCAACCACCTCCCTGGGCAGCCTGTTCAGTCAGATTCAGTTCCTCCCCTATGCTGCCAGGGCCTTTCAAGGGGAGCAATGAACTCATAAAAATAGACAGTCTCAATCGTATCTCCAGTGCGTAATACAACAGAAAGCATTGGAAACTCCAGAGCAGCTCCTCCAGACTCCAAACAGGGGATGCTAACTTGTTCTATGAAGATGGTTTGTCTGCTGAATTCTTGCAACACAGCAGTTGTTGG
The DNA here is from genome assembly GCF_032191515.1 of Phaenicophaeus curvirostris. NCBI lineage: Eukaryota > Metazoa > Chordata > Aves > Cuculiformes > Cuculidae > Phaenicophaeus > Phaenicophaeus curvirostris. Next base: position 52,238,145 of record NC_091394.1, on the reverse strand, counting down.
GGGAATAAGAGGTACATTAGTTGCAGGCAGATCTGTCAAGGGATATAGCTGTGAAACTCTTCTGGACTGTAACAACATAATTTTCAGATCTGTAACGATGCCAGATTTTGGTCACTTTTAATAGCGATGCAGAAAGCCACAACCTCAGGCCAAGTACCATACTCCTCCCAAAGTTAAAGTCTGTGCTCCAGAGTCTGAAGTAAAATCCCTCAGTGAGATGGCAGTAAGAATTGTATAACAAAAAATAAAATTACATATTTTCCTTGATCTCATTCTTTAAAAAGGATAAAAGCTTTTTCTGAAGTTTTAAAAAAAAAACCACTGAGCTTGAAACAGCCAACCAGCCTAGAGAATTCAATCTTGTTAACTAAAAAAAGGATATTTTATAGTAAATGAAAATAAGATTTGGGGATAGAAAACATTAGACACATCTAACTATAGCTGTTAAAAATTCTGTTTAATAATGAAAGTGGGAATCCATATGACAGCTTCTACAATTTCATTAAAGCAAATTATTATCTATGCTGGTTTACCATAAGAAACTAGAAGCCTAGTTGTTTAATTTTTATTACCTAGATGCCAGCAGTAATAAGACTGGTCAACCAGAAATTTCCAGAGTTTCTTTTTCGTATACATTAAATTTATACATTTTCAGAGAAGCCAATGGGTCCATTCACAACAGTGAAGTCTGGTTACAGCTAAGGAGGGAGTCTGAGACTGCAGAAAAAAAGTGAGACTTTTGATCCCAAGGCAATAAAATGATTACTTGATTTCATTGGAAAGCAAATAAAGAAAAGGGACATACTTTGCTTCAAAAAGTGAATTATCAGCAAATAAGAAACCCCTGTTAATAATAAAAAATATTTATTTACTAAAACTAGCTTTTTAAGAGGCAAGTCCACCTCTTTCTACTGGCCTATTTTATATGAAGCAGTTCTCTGACACTGTAAAACTTTTTTCTGTGGTGATTAGAAATTATCATAGGTCCTGGTTACATGTCATCATCCTTTCATCCCTTTATCATACCATATGATTAAAGTCTTGTTCTGGAAAAGATTTTTTTTTAAGATATCCAACTGAATTGAGATGCTATGCTGATCAGAAGATCTTTTTCTCTGTCTTGATTTTCAATAGAAACTCTACAGGCCAAACAGCTTGCAGGCACCGGGCAGTGATGCTGAATGAGATCCCTGGATGAATGAATTCCATGCACTAAGCTTGACTATGTTAATTCCCAAATCATCAAACTGAGGGTGTAGACATAAAGCTAATTATACAATATCCAAATATATTGTATCACATCTGGATTACACATGCTCAGCTTCTTCTCCACAGAGAAATCCTTTGGAAAAGTTACTAGCAATTAACAGAAACACAACTATGGTGACTGACATGATTTAGATATCAGAAAAAGGGAAAAAAACATCCTCTTCCACCAAATCATATACCTATAGATACATAGACATAGCATTAGAAAGAAACTGATGTAGTTGAGGGTTGATAAAGCAGAAACAGAGCTGCTATATACAACATTCCTTCACCCTAGCCCAGCTGATTTTCAAATTTAAGCAGAAAAGCCCACTAACTGCTGCAGCTGTAGTTACCTTTCCACTTCTTGAATTGTCTTGATGTAAGAAATAGGCTGGAGAAACATGCAGGACTGTGCACGTTAAGTAATGATAGTGCCAGTAAAGCTCATGAGGATAAATTTATTAACAAGTTCTGCAATAAATTACAAGATACAGTCAAGTAAATATTAGTTATTGCAGGACTCCCTTTTTCCCCCTCTTTCTGAGATTTATTTCCCTAAATAAAAGAACAATTAGAACTTATGGCTTTTTTAGTTCACACTTGTGATTAACATGAAAAAGCATATTTAGAAAAAACACTCAGATAAGACAATTCAAAGAGTCCAAATTATCTTACACAGCAAGAGAAAGACAGTAGCACTCACAACAACATTCTTATTATCCCAGTTTTCTAAATATTTATGCTGTTTGGCCATCTGTAGAAGAGTTTTTCTCTTCCACTTGAAGCTACCTACCTAAAACTGCATTCTTCCTGGCCATGCTGATTATTCACTTCCTAAAACAATAACTTTCAAGTGTTGTCAATGACTAACATTCTTACAAGTCAGAAAAAATCTCCCCTCCTTAGGAATTTTACCTGTGTGAATTTGTGATACAGAATATAGAAATCTGCTTTTCTCCTCTTACTTGTCCCAGACTACTTAGAATAAGTCTGGGGTCTCAAGGGGTATACAGAACCCAAGTTAAAAATTGCTGTCCTAAGAAGTTGAATTTTTTGTTTTGCTAGTGCTTCTTCCTCTTCTGTTGAAAGACCATCCCGAGGAATCTTGGTTAGTTGATAGCATGTGTATCCTTTATGTTACTGTAAGAAATAACCACTGTTTCTTTCCACTATTGTGACAAAGGTCAGTAATAAGCATTGAATGCCCTCAGACCCATTCATTAGGTTGGGTTGGTTTTTAACAAATGAAATTGTTTTCTCATACGTAATGAAGACTATAAAGAAATCGGGTAAACTAATATATACCCTTGGTACTTTTGCTCAGTATATTTATCTTTCCATCTTGTAAATACTTCAGCATACAAACACTGGTATGCCTGTGTGCAGGGTGACTCAATTTACTGAAATCACATGTATTTGTCAGATGTTTGTCAGACCAAGTTCTAAACTGTCAGTGAAGTGCTTAATTTGCTTCATTTGAATTGAGGAGAGTAGCAGTGCCAGTACCTGGCAGATTAAATATAAGGATAGGCCCAAAGGGAAAAGGTATTTTTTTCGCCCAAATATTTGAAGCCACGAGCAATCTGGTATGTTCCAAAACGAAAACATCCATTTTTTACAGAATTTTTCTGAACCTTAAGAGTGAAAATTAATTTGGACAAGTTGAAAGAGAGACTCAACTCCATGACTAACATGAGAATTACTCTAATCCTCTCTTCAACTTAATCATGGAATTTTAACAAGGTTTTTCTGGAAGCCCTTGAGATCTCCTAGGTTGAACATTAACTTATGTCCATTATTTTTATACTACTTAAAATATACTCATAAACGTAATCTGTGGATGAGTTATGAGATAAATACTTTGAGTTTTAAATCACTTGTCCGACTCTTGGCCAGAAATTGCCATTATTTGCTGGCTTCTGTACGAAAAGCATTGATGATCTCAAGCCAGTATCAGTTCTAACTCTGAATCTCCAGCTACACCTACTTAACACTAGATTAGGTCTGAAAATAATAATAAAAAAAAAGCAAAAAAATAAAAGCTGCTCTCTTGCCCTTATGCTACAGATGAATAGCATAAACCCAGACGAGTCATCCACGTCTGGAAGCAATGCTCAACTTTCTCTTCTGCTCTGCTTTCCCAAACATATGTCTCTCACCCACAAAGACAAGTAGTGAGGAGATTATACCTCAAAAGGTATTACTCATCGCTGTTTTCTTACTTTACCACAGTACCCAGAACTAGGAAAATCCATGAGCCAGAGGAAACTTTTGATTACAAATATGTAAATGAGGGAAGCCAACTGCACGATAGAAACTTGTTCTGAGCTAAAAGATTCAGTAAAGTGGTGTTGGTGAGAGCAATTTTTCTGCCAGTGTTACTATTTCTGCTAAGTAAATTTAAAGGCAGCAGCAGAACTGTAAGATGCATCAGCCAGAACTCAGATCTGGTAACCTTCCAGATATGCTGCAGCACTTTTTTTTTTGTTTTTTCAGGCTTTAGGGATGGGTGGGCTGAGGGATATAAGGGGCCAGGACTTGATGATCCGGTGGGTCTCTTCCAACCTGGTTATTCTATGATACTATGATTCAGATGGTAGGTAATTACTCTCAATAGGACAGCTGGTTTAAGAAGTTGTTTATATTGTACGCTTTGCATTTTGCAGAACACTTGTTAGGAGTGAATAAATGCTCAAACACAGTCATTAGTAAACGTTAATAGTATGTCTACCTACCAGAAAACACAAATACAAATCTGTTGCTCAGGGAAAGTCACCATTTCATAAGCAAATCCAAGCAAAGGCGTTAGAATTGCTGAAGAGCCTGAGCACACGCTCTGTCAGGTGCAAACCCGGGCAGCTCTTCTTGTAATAGGATATAAACATCAGCTGCGCCCTTCTTGCTTACTTTCCCTCAGTCCCGGGCCAAATTGTAATGCAGAAACTCACTACCAGGCGTTGTATTCCCGCACTTATTGTTCTTCACTTTTGTTGGCTCGGGTACAATTTCACGGGTTGCAACTTTAAAAAGGACGCGGGAGGGGGAGGCTGATTTTCTGCTCGAGGCTGCGACTCCTCGGTGCAGTCTCGTTTGGCTTTTAAGGCTTGCAGGTGGTGCCTGGCTTGACTTTGCCCTGCCCACCGGCACCAGCACCATCTCCCGGGCTTCTGGGCTTTTCTCCGTCTCCCCTGACTCAGGCGAGCAGCTGCACCGCAGCTCGCGAGTGACCGGTGTTTTCAGTTTCGGAGCTAACGCCATCGGCGTCGTACAAGCGTGCATTTACACCGCCTTTCCCGAGAAAATGTGAAAAGCAAAGCCGCTGTTTCCTTTCAAAACACGAGTATGGCGTTTCGCCTTGTTTTCTGAAGTGGGGAGAGGCGGGGGGAAAAATAAAAAGGGAAAGGCAGAGTATTTTTCTTGCAAGTTCAAGCGTAAAATAAGATGCTTTAAAAATAAATAATACATCATTTTGATCCAACACTTCATGAGATTGTCTAGAGGCCAATGCCTACAAATCCTCCCCTTATTATGTCCTGGGATGGGAGCTCTGATGCATGGACACAAAACAACTTTGCTCAGTGACCTGTGGGCGAAAGAAAAATCCTTGCCAGCTCTGCAAATGACCCAGCACTGATACTCGCTCCTGTAACTGTTCGCTCAGCAACACTCCCCGGTCCCGTTATGCGCGCTTGAGATTTTTTTGGAGCCGCGGACTGCAGCACCGGCCAAAGCCTTTGAAAACATCTGCTGATAAAATTCAAGCAGGTCGTTTCGGAAGAAATTAAAAAAAAGGGAGTGAAATGAAGAGGGTGTGGGTGTTTAAAAAAAAAAGAAAGGGGGGAAAAACAACCCGCTAAGTCTCTAAGCGGTAACAGCTGAGAGAAACTTGGCAGCGGGCGGGGGTCCCCGGGGCTGGGCACCCCCGGGGCTCCCGCAGCTCCTCGCCGAGCGCGGCGGGGAGGGGTCCGTCCTTCCCCGGCAAGTTCTCCCCTCGCCTGCCCCCAGACAATCGCAGCACACCACGGCGGCGGGTGGGGACTCATTTTCTGTCCCCACGAAGCCGTTGTTGGCGTTTGAGGGCGAGGGGGGAGACCGCCCCGCCGCCCCCCGCGGGCGGCTCTCCGGGGGCCGGGGCCGGGCGTCGCTGGCCGTTCCGCCCCCATTGGCCGCGCGGGCTGGGGGGGAGCCGGGCGACCGCACACGCACTCACACGGCGGGCAGAGGCTGCTGGGGTATTGTTATCATTGTGTTTCAGCGGAGGGTTCTGCGTGCAGGGGGAGGGGTGGAGGGAGGAGGAGGAGGAGGAGAAGAAAGAAAGAGAGAGAGAGAGAGGGAGAGAGAAAGTGCGGGGCGAGCGTGCGGCAGGGCCGGAGCAGCGGCGGCGCTGGGCTGAGCCCGAGCTCGCTGGGGGCACCGGCGGGAGGAGCGAGGCGGGCACCATCCGGGCGTGGGGAAGGCGGCCGCGGGGGAGCCGCCACCGCCGCACCGGCCTCGCAGCAGCGGTACTTCTTTCTTATTTCCCAGCCTTTTGTTCGCCCGTCCTCCTCCTCCTCCTTCTCCTCCTCTCAGCCCACCCTCCGCAGCGCGCAGGGGGCTCGCCGGAGAGAAAAGCAGCCTGACCCAGAGCCGAGTTTCACCCGTCCTCTGCCTCTCTCCGTCTCTCCGCTTCCCCCTCCCCCGCCGCGTCGCTGCCCATGAGCTAGAGCGGCAGCCGGCGCCGCGGCTCCGGCAGGCGGGGGGTACACGCCGCCCGCAGCCCCCGACAGTTGCCGCTCGCCTCGCCCCGCTCCGGGACCGCCGGGGGCCGCCCCGCCGCCGCCCCTCCTCGCCTCCATGTGCCGGATAGCGGGAACGCCGCCGCGGATGCTGCCGCCGCTGGCGCTGATGCTGCTGGCGGCCCTGCAGCAGGTAAGGCGCCGCCGGCGGGGAGCGCGGCCGGGATGCGGCTCTTTGTTCCGCGGCGGGGCCCGGGCAGGGCGGGAGCGGGGCGGGGGGGCTCCGTCGCCGGGGTGCGGGTCCTGGGGAAGGGGTACGGGAAGGTGGAGGCTGAGGCTGCCCTCGCCGTGCCCGGGGGTGGGGGGTATGATTGTGGCCGCTTGCGCGGAGACACCTGCTCCGGGCACGCGGAGCTTCGTGCCTGGGGCTGGCCGGGCCGGGAGAGGAGCGGGGCGGGGTGTGTGTGTGTGTGTGTTGTCCTCGGGACGCGGATTCCCCTCCTCGCTGCTGGGAGAGCAGGTGCAGGAGGACGGGGAGGGCTGTGCGGTGTCCCCTGGCTGGGGACAGAGTCTCGGAGAGAAGGGACGCGGCGGGGAAGGGCGGCCGGGGGCTGCCGGCGAGCTGCTGGGCAGGGGCAGCCCCGCTGCGGGCTGCGCCTCCGCCACCCCCGGCTGGGAGCCCGCTAATCCCTTCCCGGGAAGAATTTAATCAGCCTCCGCCTGGGCTCCGGGCTTCCCCACCCCCTGTCGTTTAACGGGAATTTCCACTGGGACGGGCTCCGGCTCCGAAGGTGTTTAATTTGTTATCTTGGAAGTCCTGCCGCCGCCCGGCGGGCTCCCCACGTGCCCCGAGGTCCCGGGCTGGCAGCGCCGGGCACCGGCCGGCAGGGATGCTCCGGGGCGGAGGGGGGTGTGCGCGTCTCTCGGCGGAGAAAGTAGAGGTCCCTGCGAGGGGGAGGAAGGATGGGGGCGATAACATGGATCCCAGCGGGCGCAGTGGATGCGGGGCGGCGGTGGGGCCGGGCTTCCCTGGACCCCGGGCGGAGGCCGGAGCAGGTGGCGGGGGGGGCGATCGGTGGGTTTTCCCCCCGCTCGCTTTGTGCTCGCCGAGCTCGTCTCCGGCGCGGCGCCGTGGGTGGGGAGGGCGGTAAGTCTCAGGGACAGATGGCGCAGATCATCGCCTCTTAATGGTATTTACGGTCGGGGCATCTCCGCGGGGCCGGGGGAGCGGGTTGAGGCGAGGCCGGGGCGCCCGCCCCTGTCCATGGTGCGGGGCAGCCGCGCCGCCTCCCGGCCGGGCTCCCCGGCGGCCCCGGCCCGGCGCGGGGTCCTTCCCGCGGGCTCCGAGCCGCTCCCGGGGGCTGGTGGCTTGAAGCCTTTCTGCGCCTCTCGCCGGGTGTTCCGGGCACCCGGGGATTTTCCCTCGAGTCTTGGGAGCACCCGGGGCTGCGGAGACACGAGGAGTGTCCAGCTGGGCTTGAGCCACTTAGTGGGGAAGCAGCCACCCTGTTCCGAAACTTGTGATGTGCTACTTCTAGGGCTAAGTTTTGGGCGGCTTTTTTTTGTTTGTGGTTTTTGTTTGTTTGTTTGTTTGGGTTTTTTTTGTGGGAAGCTGATTTGTTTATTTTCTTTTTTATTTGGTTTGGTTTCTGCCTCCAAATACTAGCGTCTTTTCAGATCTGTACATGCAGCAGCTTGTCTTTTTTTTTTTTTTTTTTAGGTCCTTATATGTTATTTATTGTACATGCTTTTCAGTTCATAGTCTTCCTATCTCAATAAATCTTTAGAACACAAATTCTGCAGTAAGCTCTTATTCCATTTTTTTTTTTCCTACCCAGGGCAGGTTTGAAATTGAAGCACAAGCTATGAATTAAGGACAGGAACTAGCCCTATTGCTTTTATGTATCACTCGGTGTCACTGGCACGTTACGGTTGGGGAATCCAATTTCCCCCTTGTTTGGGTATCCATTAAATCAGGTTAGGGTTGATTTTTAATAGCGTGTAACAAAATTGGAACTTGCGTATGAAATCAGATTTATAGACCTGTGTCTGTACAATGCTTTCATTTTAAAAGCTGCCTCCTCCTCTTTTCATGCACACTGCAAAGAGCCTTCAGAACCTAGGTGCAGTGCTAACTTCTTTTCCCCCTGTCATCGTATCTGCTGCTTCTGGTTGGTAGGGAGTTATCTGTATCAGGTTCTCTAAACAGGTTGAACCTTTCTACTTAGGTTTTCATCTGCGACACAAGAGCTATCACTTTCTGGAGTTACTGATCACTTCGATGGTCATCAGAGATAAAACCATTATTATGGAATTACTTTCAAGATCATAACTGGAAGCAGGTTTTAAGGCAAATCTGTGGATGCTGTTTACAAACAGGAAATAGGGCTTTAGATTTTTGGTAATCTGTGACTTGCATGAGACGTAAGGGAGTGAAAACTGTACTTTACTTTGCTGGTTAACAGATCAGTATGAATCTGGAAGTATTTTGTGAAAAACCTGACAGACAAGAAGAGAAAAAGAGTGAAGCTTCCTTTTCTGGCCAGATCAATAGTTCCCAATTTTGGAACTGGGATAACAACAGAATTGAAGAAGAAATGGGAAGGGTATCATGAGTTTACAAGAGTGAAACTACTGTTAGATAGAAATCAACCTGAAAGAGGAATAAGAAATTGAGTGCTCAAAAAGGGATTTTTTTTTTTTTTTTTAAATGTATAAGGTGGTCAGATCGCTCAGTAGACCCTTACCCATTTCTATATCAGAAACAAGTAAACAATAAAGCAGTTTTGGAGCCTTTCATGCCTGGGTGTCTGGCTTGAATTCGAATTATGATGACAGAGGATGTGAGTTATTACTCTCTGCAGGCAGTTTTGGTCCTATTCCAGGTTGTAGCAAATGTATCCAGGTGAAGAAGCTAGTAGTCTAAATGACACTCCTGTTAAGCCGCCTCTGTTGAGAATCCAGCCATGGCATTTCTTTCCAGCTGCACCTCTCTCATAATGACCCCCAGCAGTAGCTGCTGGTAGAACGGAGGTGAGGCATATTAGTGCAGTTTTGTGCAGAAGTGGCAGTGAGGTCTCCTCTTGTGGGTGCATCTTCCGTCTCTTAATATAGACCTGTGTCACATTATTATTTTTTAAAAATCACTCTGTTTTAAGTAATATCATAAATATGTGATTGTGCAAGTACAAAAATGAGTTTCAAGGTGTCTCTTTTTTAAAAAAAAATCAGATTCTAACATAATTAACACCTATCAAAGTGAATTGAATACATTTTATAACACGTTTCATAAGCCCCAGAACAGGATAGTTGTGTGAGTGGCTCAGCCTTTTAGGTTGTAGGTCATTCTGTTCTGGTTTTGCTTTGTGTTCAAAGAATCTATCTGAAAAATTAAATGTGTCAGGATATTGCAGCAGAGAGCTCTCCAATCTCTGGTCTAGGTGAGAGTGATACCACTGATACATCCTCAGAAATTCAGATAATTGTAGGACTGTAGAAATAAACATCAGAGTTTCACTTTGGATATTAAATTTGATATGTTATTTAAATATTTATTTTGTGAAGAGACTTTTTAAAAACTGCTTTTAACCTCTGTTATAGGACTGATAAGGTTGCGTGAATCAACAATGAGTTTTTGGAATTTAAATCATTGATTAACCAATCAGGAGATGATTTTGTGTGTTACACAAGTTCTGATTATCTGAGTAGGTATTGTAGCAAGCTCAGAAGTATATATGCTGCTGATGTAATAGAAGTGACATATTTTCATGAATTGTCAATGCAATATATTTAATAAATGTTCTGTGTTTTCTAGAAAGTCATCTTCTGCTCTCTTTTTGTGGGTAGTACTGTTACCTGGGCACGCACTTAATGTGCTAAAAAGATGAATGTATAGTTTTTATTATACCAGTTTTTAAAATATTGCCCCAAATGATCATGTTTTTGAACTACATCAAGTCAAGAGTGTGTAGTTAAACTTCTCATCTATTTTTTTTTTGCTCCCAGAAATTGGAGGAACTCCCAGAAATGTCATTGGAAGAGCCTTGTCATGTCCCATCTTAATGCATTTCAGTGACACTTTTATGTCAATAATTTCATTTATTAGGTTTTATTTTTAATAGCTGAACACTGTAACACATTAAGACAATTTAGTTCTGACAGAAGTGCATGTGTATATTTAAAAATAGCTTGAGGAAGCTGTGAGTAAAGTTATTTTTACTCAATACGGACAGCCTCGTGTAAGGGACTTTTTGTCATGTGGTAAGGAGCAGTAACTTGAATGACTCCTCTTGCTGAGTAAGGGAATCATTCACCAGTTAAACTCCCTATGTCTCACTGGTTTTGTAAATGCTTTTTTAAGTTAACAAAAAACCCAAAAACTTGAAAAACTTGCAGTAGTTTCAGTAGTTCACCAGTGCTCCCACTAGGGTAAGAATTTAATTTATTTCAGACAATGTACACATACAAAACACAAATCTGTTCCCCAAAGGTTATGTAACCTCTAATGTTCTCTGATGTTTTTATTTTGAATTGCTTTTTGTTATAAAACAGCATAGAAGGAACCTGTAGTGTCCTTACTGAGTAGCTAGTGTAATTCCACTAACCCAGTGGCACTAGTTGTGGAAAAGATGCAGAGAGACTTATCGGGATGGAAAGTGACGAAAGCAGAAGGAATACTTAAAGTTTTTTGCAGTAGCAGTGGTAATTATGATAGTACTCCTCACCTACCACTGGTTGGTCAAGTTAATACTTGCATGTGTAGAGGCGAGTCTTGAGAGGGAAGATCACATTCATATTGCAGGATGAGTTTAGGGTGGATATGTATTTTGCTAAAGCACATTTGTAGTTTGTGAGTGATCCAAGAGGGACCTTTTACCACCTGGCTGTCAGGCTGTACTGCTGTTTACCCTGAGAGGTGTATAACCGGGTCTATGTGATTTATCATTTGATTTGATACTGCAGTTCTCACTGAAAGATCGTGGGAGCTTTGTCTGAATAAGGAGAGGAAATCGGGCTTTCTATTTTTAAATGGCTTATGAAAACAGGTACAGGATAGCAGCTTCCAAGATGGAAGGTGCATTGCTGCCAAATCTTTTCAATGTTTCAGTTAATCTATTTGGTTTTAGTAAGTATTTGTGGATTTAATTAAATATCATGTTTCCAAAAGGCACATTTATCCTCTCCTCTAGGCACTCCTTGACGTATTTAAAAAATATATTTTTACCAACAGACTCCTCCCGGGACTCCATTCCTTATAATTAGCATATAATTATCACCCAGCTGCTGAAGACATACTTAAAATTTTGTGATCCCCCAAAAGAATTTTTCCAGATAGGCTTTGCAAGGACTCCCTCGAAGGTCGGGGAAAATACACCATCCTCCTGTATGCGTTAATGGCAGTTTCCGTGATCAGAGATGCTCAACATGAGCAATACAATGGCTATTATCAAATCAAAGAGAGGTTGTTTCCTCTTTTACTAGAGAAATGAGAATGTGTAGTCAAACTCAGGGCTGATTTATTTTTTTGTCTTCATTATTATTATTAATATTATTATTAAAAAATGTGACTTAGGCTTTGAGTTTGGTTTTGCAGTTGAAATTTTAAGACATCCTTCCCTGTTAGGAGCTGTGGCTTGTCTGGAGAAGTACATCTTGAAAGATGCAGTAGTCCCATGTTCTAGTTGGGGGAAGGGGAGAAGGGGAGTCCAAACCAGGTTACGGTTTTGAGCTATGCGCCAGTGAATGTCTCCGTGTTTAGTAAAGTAAGTTGTCACTCAGAAGGAGCTACAAATATGGTTTGTGAGGCACTCTAATTTGTAAAGGTATAGTGACCAGTGGTGGTTCAAGGGAACTGTTTTTAAACCAGATGGTAGCATAAAAGTTGTGGATCTCAAAAAAATGTTTGAGAGTTTTAAGTATTGGTTTAAGAAGCTGGATTTTCTGATTAAAACCTCCTGGTTCAAGAAGTAGAACGCTAATTAGAAGTGAAGATGGCATAATGAATGCCCTTTCTAGTGTAACTGAATGACCTCTGGGAGGATGTAGCCTGGCACCCTCTTTGGAAACTTTTGGCTTCCAGAACAATTTGAATGAAAGGCATTTTTCTTGTTTTCTAGTTGCAATCTACAGTTGAAAACAAATTGTACTTGATTACATTTGCTGGAGCACTGAGTACTGTGAGGGTATAAACTGTCACCGCGCTTCTTTGCAGCAAGTTGGAGATTAAGGAGTTGCTGAATGTTTTCAAGTTTAGCATCCAAAGCGTTTCAGAGATGTGTCTGTCATCCTGCAGAGTATCTTGCATATGCCTTATGGTAGTAAGTAGAAGCTTGTCATAAAATCAGACCAACCTCGTACTCCATATCTCACTGTGTCAGATGATGTATGTGCACAAAGCTAAAAATGGATAGAACAATCCCTAGAGTTACCTACATTGTGAATGAGCATTGGGTACCATCTTGGCCTTTAGATTGATGAGGAAACACCCAGTCTTTAAACACAGTCACGAATTTTTCTGTGATCATGTGTTTAAGTTGAATATTCCTGTCATAATTGCAAATTAATGTTGGTTATTAGGAGGGAGAGCTCAAATGCCCTGTGCCTGCTCTGTCATACATATAATTATGCCAGACGTTTTGAGTTTAGTACAATAATGCCCTGTGAATTGGCTGGACTTGGCAACTAGCAGCTGTACTATGTCCAATTATAACTGTAAGTATGATATTTTCTCTGATATGTACCCTACTGTTTCTCATTTTACTACCTAGGCTTATTTTCCTATGGGAACAAGCTACAGTGAGCATAAAAGAAGACAGTCTTTCAGAAACAACTTTGCTTGCGATTTGGTACAATCAATATTAAGCAATCTAATGTTGTAGGACATGTAGATGCCAACAGTGGAAAACAAGTGCCTTTGATATTTCAGATTAATAGATACTAGTGAACTTCAGTGGTGTATGAAGAATGTAGAGGGAATAAGATCAGCCGTGTTTGAAAATTGTATTTAAAAGCCCAATTCTGCAAGTTTAGGATGTGTGTTGTAATATGAAATTGCTTCTATGTTTTTGTGGTGAGATTGCATTTTTAAGTAGATGTTTCTTCACTGAATTACATTCTAAATGTAGCTACTTTTTTAGAAAAGTATGGAAATTGGAAGAGGGATTAGTCCAAAACTTTCAACAGTAGTGAAGCAGTAGTGTCTACTGGCTTTACTCTTGTTTTAATTTACAGGGTTTTTTTTTTTACGAGAGTAAGGCCTATGTTGTTGGAAGACTCTTGCTGGTAGTGTTTAGAAAAAAAGATGTAAACATGAATCCTTTGGAATTATGCTGTTGAGATCGTCAACAGGTTGCAGGTTCGTTTTTTTTTTTTTTTTTTTAATTGAGCTGGAATACAGCCATGAAATTAAATCACAGGTTTTTAGATACTTGGCTGTCTGGTTATGAAACTGAAGTAACTGAGGAGCAGGATATGAAAACTGCAGTCTTAACTGCTGTCAGTATATCAGAATGGCCAATTCTTTTAACTGATTGTGATTGAATAATAACTTTGACAGAGGATTTCTAATTTTTATCTTGTTGCTCCAGAATTGCAGTTTGCCTGCTGCATTTAATATGAGATCTATGGTACTGAGTTTATGTACGTACATGATCTGACACCACTTCTGACTAGGTGCTAGCTCTGCAGCATCTGGAAATAGTAATGCTTGTTACTAACTTTGCAGTTAAAAATGACTAAATAAACCATAAAGGATGAGGAAAGCAGCACAGTTTTTCATTAGTTACTCTTTTGCTTTAGCACAGTCTGTTAGTTTTTGAGAGGAGAATTTTCCAAGTGCTGAGCTTGTTCAAAGCTTTCTAACTCCATTAGCTAGGTTTTATATGGGCACAAGCTAAGGTAATTGATTTCCATCTTGAAAGAAATTTTTTTTAAGTAGTATCCTTCTGTAGATGAGTGTACAAATAATATTATCTTAGGTTTTAAATAATCTTGGGAGTTGTACTAATCACACAAAATCCTGTAAATTACAGTAATGTGCCCTATAATCTTTACTAGCTTTCCCCTTTTGCTCCAGATAAGGGAATAAAAATATTTTGGCATCTTCTTTTGCTTAGAGTTAAAATGGTTTAAGTCCTGCAGTATTTTTAGGCTGAACTTGATATGACCTAGTGTGTCTGAAGCTACAACTTCTACTTAATTCAAAACACTTAACATAGGGCGATTAAGAATTGCTGAAAATTTGAATTCTTCCTTCCCTTGTGTTTTTATTCTCAAACAATCTTTACAAAGGGCTGTTTTTGGAGAGCAGAGTACAGTCTTTTGTTTCTGGATAAAATTGATGGCTGCAAATGAAAGAATAAAGAAGGCTCTCTATTCATATCCCCCAGCCTTTGTTTCACTGGGCATTGTTTCAGTTTATAAGAGCTGTTTAGTACATATAGATTGCGGGAAAGGCTGAAATATTCCCAGGCTCATCAGCACAGACTTGGTAAAAATCCTGCTATCTCCTTAGCTGCCCACCCAGGACCTTTTTGTTTCAAGGATACTATGAAAGGCTATTTTTTTTTTTCTTTCCTCTCCATCAGATTTCCTTTGAGGTCACCTTTTGTACAGTAGTTTAAATGAGTCTTGCTATTTTTCTTTGAAATTCTGGAAACCTTATCAAGCCTATGATTTGAGTTCTAAGGCTGAGGAAACTGGAGTTAGCAGTTGGAATCATAATTATTTTTGATTTACCGTCTTACCTTAAAGACTCAGTGTGTAAATGGACTGTTAGGACTTAGCTACAGATCCAAGTTCCAGCTTTGCAGATAACAGTCCCGTGGTAGCTTAAATTGTCACTTTGTTTGCCTCTCTCCCCATGTAAACAATCAGAAGTACATAAATGTACACAGACGATGTCCTCATGTTGTACTTAAGTCATAATTGAATCCACACCACATTTTAAGATAGCCTAACACTTGGTAGTTACAAGTTCTCTTACTGGGCGCTTGATTGGATGATGCAGTAACTCGGGAATTAGATAGCAAATTTTGATTTTTTTTGCTGGTGTCAGTGTTGAGCTGTTTAGTTAGGACCATGTTGGTGTAAGTGCAGTGCAATCTGTTACGAATGCCTCCTTTTATTTGTAATGTAATTGTTCTGATAGGGGTTGACATGCTGAACTTGGCCATGTGTCAGTGGAGAGATTATACTTCTGCCTGATTCCTCTTCTCTGAGAAAACTCTCATGGTTTGAGATACTCCTGTCCCATCTTTGCTCTAACGCCGTCTTTCCCTGAGGTTACTAGCGCAAATGAGCGTAACACCATCAATTCCTTTTTCTCCATTCCTTTTCCCTGTAGGACTTTCTTTGCCATCGTATGCTGACGTGCTTGCATGGACTTTAGTAGGTCTACTTGATGGAAGCCCATCTGGGAAAGTAAAAAGGAAAAACTAATTTAAGTCTTGATCAGATTTAGGTATAATATAGCAGCGCAGTTGCTCGTCCTGTCAAAGACTGTATACTGCATCTGGGTGTGCCCATGGATAGGCCTTTACTTGGCACATAGGCGAGTTTGAGATTGTGAGGGCTCTTGCAATTTCTCAGATGTATGTCAGCTCAGGCTGGCATGGGAGCTGGTCTCTGCCTTGTGCAGCATGAAAGGAGTTTTGCCATGTATGGGCACTTAACCACGTGTGAGGTGGGTTGTTGTCTTGTGCAGTGCTCAAATGAGACAGGAATGATCAACTGAAAAGAAATGTTAATCCTTTGACACAGAAAATTGGATGTCTTTTTTTTTTATTTAATTTTTTTCAGTTTGGCAACAAACTGTTCTGGAAACGAGATAAGCTATCAGAAGTATCTTCTGAACATGGAACGCTGCAGAACAAACAAGTTTCCAAATGCTGTATTATATTTCTTAATAAAAGGGCATTTGTGAAACTCTTTAAGAATGTGATTTGAGGGGAAACTTTCTTAACAAGTGAGAGAACAAACAGTTTCAGTGCCTGACTCTTCCCTTGTTGTGCAAATTTAATAATGAGCTGCTCTCCTTTTAACATCCCTTTGAAATAGAAGGAGATTGCATTGGAAACATTTGGCTGTATGTGGTATCCCTTTGAATGCTAACACAAATACAAGTTCTGCTAAGTTACTGTAAGTGTAGCATTTTATCTGAGTTTACTTTTCTGTTGCAGCCTCACACAGAAATACTCTAAATAAAGCATTTTAAATTGGCAGTTTCTCTCAAGTAATTGGCTACGGAAAAAGAAGTTGCTGATGGGTTTTGTGCAACATTTATTTCCAGAGGAAACAATGTTTTTGTTCCCCCTATGATTCTCCTTCAGTCTCGATGGCTTAGTGGAAATGTTCAGTTGTCAGTAGAGTGATGATTGTGTATTATTTAAATCTTACCAGACAAGTGGGATTTGTTCCTTCCATTCCAGTTATTAGAAAGATTAACCCTTTGCCCTCGTGGTCCTAATTGCAGTCGTTTGGAAACAAAGATGCTGTCTTGTACAAAATGGAGCGTGTGTCAACCAGAATGTTTCTCTGGTGAGTGAAGGTTGCAAGTATTACATAAATTTTGTCTTGTATTTCAGGCACCAATAAAAGCAACCTGTGAAGATCTGTCGTGCAAGACTGGATTTCCTGAAGATGTTCACAGTGCAGTGGTGTCAAGGAGTGTACATGGAGGACAGCCACTTCTCAATGGTATGGTTAGAAAAAGATGTCTTGATTTCTTTTTCTTTTTTTTATTTTCTCTTTCCTCTAGTTAGAACCATAAATCATTCTGAAGCATTTTCATCCTTAAATAGGGCACGAACTCTTGCAGGAAAGAACATCAGCTGCTCTGTGATTATTTTTTGATTACTGTCGTAGGACTTGGAAAATCTGTTGCTATTAGTGGTAGCACAAGCACCTCTGACTGTAATTTGGAAGTACTGAGCATTACACACCTTCCTGTGGTTGTCCACTAATTCTCTTTCTCAGCACAGCGTTCACACTGATACTTTTTGTGACCACTGACAATACATATGCCCTCAGTCTATTCATAGAGCCTATGTATGAATGATGGAGGAGTTATAAAAAAATTCCCTTCTGCTTTACATCTCCTATAGAAGTACTGCACTTACACCCAATCCTAGTGCTCATGTTAATGCAGAAGTAGTTTGCTTACTGCTCTTTCCTGGCAACCTGAGGAGAGGCACCTCGGGAAAGCAAGGTGCAGGACAGGCAGCAATATGAGAGAGTGATTGTGAGCCGTCACTTGGGGGTGGCAGCATTGTGGGTTCTGCAAGGAGCTGTGCCCATAGAGGCAGGGCAGTGCTGGTGCTGTCTCATGGATGGTATGCTGTTCGCTTGTCCTGGCACCTACCTGTGTTGGAGTGGCACAGTGCCCAGGCTCAGGGCGACCTGCTCCAGCGCTCACAGTGTGCTCGGCAAGTACAAGTCCTTGCCTCCACTGGGGATGCACTGCAGTCAGTACATTTGCCCATGTGTCATCCAGGTTGGGAATTTGGTTCATTTCTCTTTTTGCATCTCTTATTTTTCAGGGATAGAGTAGTTGTCTGTAGGACACAGAGGCACATACCTTTGTTGATTGCCTAGTCAGTTAAGTTTCAGTTATACAAGTTAAGTATGCAACCAGTTAAATATACAAGTCTGTGGAAGAACAACGTTTTAAAAAATGTGCATTAATTTGGCTGTTGTCTGAACTGCTAAAATAATTTTTTTCCATCTAATTTGGAAGTTGCGGAACTAAGAAGATCCGTTTTAAATAGTTTCAAATACTTCTTAAATAAGCACTGATTTAATTTAATTTGCTGTTTCTTTCCTATATTTATATGGTTACACAGATCAAGACACTTAAATAAAAAAAAATTAATGAGCCTGCAAAACAAATGTAGTTGTAGTCTTGATTTTACATGCTGTATGTACCAGTCTCTGCTTAATTATATTTTACAGACCTGTTTTGTGCTTTTTTAGAAGTATAATGGAAACTTGACTGCAGGATTAATTGATTAGCTTTAGTGTATTTAAACTTGAGTTAATAAAAGTTTTTCAGTTTCAAGGAATTATATTCTACCACCATAGACTTTTCTTTTATTAAAGGATAGCTTAGAAATTCATGTATTAAAGTAAATGTTCTGCCAACTGAGAAAATAATAAAGAGGAAATCTTCCTTGCTTTCCCACCAGTGGGAGTTAATAGATGACTCTACAGATGCCTCCAAAAGCTGTCAGCACTAAGAATTCCTTTAGTAGATGACGAACAAACCTGGAAAGAGGGGCAGAAACAGAGATGGAGCACAGTGGGCAAGTGCTTTTCTAAAGATGCACGCTTGAAACCACCAAGCGTTTATTAGTAGTTAATCATCATGCTGTCAATTTATCTTAAAATGGAGATCACAGAGGTTTTGAGATTTACCCTGTCCTATGAAAGTTCTCTTAGCTTCTTACGGAGTTAAGACCCTTTTTGCAGTTTCTCCACTCCTTTTCCCACCGGTTAGGAACCATAGTGGACTTCCCACTAATTCTCTGTTGGCATTGCTCATGCAGATCTGATGATAATGACTGAACAGCCTTAAATGAGTCTGAACAAATAGTGTAGGATGGCAGACTGACTTCCTTTCTCATTACTCATTGCATTCACACGGTCCCTTCCCTTGCTTCTCAGAAGTGAGTGAAGCTTGACTGCTGGTTTGTCCTTGAATGGTATTAAAACACTTAGTGTTTTAGGGAAGTAGGAATTGGAAAAACTATGAGGCATACAGTGTGTATTGCATCGTATCAGCTGGTTGAAAAATGACCTGAGGGAGTTTTATTTCCTACCACCAGTTCCTCAACTGAATTACTGCAATAGTTAATTCTTTTGAAAATTGACATGCTTAAAAGCATATAATTTGCTGGTTACACATAAACATGTGGTCCGTCATTGCATAGCTTTGACTTAAATTTAATTACACTGTCATTTTGAAATACTGTTGTTGTCAAAAGCCTGTTTTCTGGTTATTAAACTGGATTCAGATGACGCTGCAAGTTAGGTATAGTTGTGTGACTTTTGCTTCTTGGGGATAACCATGGGCCTGATTTTGATCTTGGTTCCTTTGCCTGTCAAACTGCATGCTTGTACTAGTACAAATTCAGAAGTGAGGCATATAACTGTAGGTTTTCTGTATGGTTTAGAAGTGAAAGCTTTAATACCACAAGCACACAGGTGTTGTCTCGCTCTCAACGAGATGCAGAATAATTTGAACCTGACTTGATGCTTTCTTGACAAGTTACTTCTTAAAATACTGATGAGGAAAATGACCATATGTTTACTAACCATCTTCTTTATTTGCTTTTATCTTGCACAGTGGAGGACAAGCCTCTCAAGGTCTTCAGTTTCTAACTTACTCACCAAAACTTATGTAAAATTTGAATTATCATGACTTGTTGATCTGTGCCTTTCCACTGTTACAGTAACATAGACTATCTGGGATTTTTTAAGTACTATTTATAAGAAATCTTTACTGTAGAGTGTGGGACGGGGTTCCACCATGCACTGCATGATACTGTATATTTTCAGGAGAGGTTTCTCTTCATTTCTGTATGCAGGTGGTTGTTTTTGAGAGAGGGTCAAACTTGTACCTTTTGCATTTTAAAAAATGTCTTCATAACTGATAATGTCTTTATTCATTCATATGCTTAGGAAAGTATGTCAGCATCTGCTAATTTCTCCTGTGCATGAGCACATGGGAGGCATTTGCATGTTCAGTTGGTATCCATGTGCTCTGCTGTTATTTCTGAAACAAAATATTCATAACATAATAACGTGAAGTGGAAAAGGGGAAAGAAACCATGTATTAATGTGAATAGAGGGAAAGAAAATCAAGATAGCTGTCCGTGGTTTCAGGATGAGGAAAGGAGGAGTCCCTTGTAGGGAAAAGATGCAGTTAGCTGGGAAGGCACAGCAGAAGGAGTTGGAAACTAGCCCTTTAGTAGGCTGTGACAGTGCTGTGTAGGAGGCAGCCGGCAGTATAAGCTACATCCTGTTGCCTCCTTCTGGCATAAGTCACTGGGATCCTGTGTTCCTCTGATACAGGCATCACTGGCTGGAGCCTTTGAGACTCTTCAAAGCTGCTATCTTACTCTTTGTTCATGTACAAAGTTTGGCAAGTCTGACTTTGGGATGCAGTACACTCAGGTCACTAGCTACATATAAGCTAAAATACTATAGGTGTAATTTTGAATTTATTTATAATGTTTTACATGGTTTTCCACTTGGCACCAGTCACTTCAGTGAAATTATGTTGATTTTTACCAAGGAAGTAGGTGAGCTCAGAACTACTACCTTCCTTTCTGTAGAGGGAGGAGAAAGAAAGTAATGATTTCTGAAACAAAATTAAAAGAAATTTTATATACCACTAAAAAGTGACTTACTGATAAAACCCTAGGATTATTTGGGCCTCCAGTTCTTTTAGAATTTAATATGCTCGAAGTATTTTAGGACTTGACTATTCCAACATTTAGAAAAAGAAAATAAATAATGTACCAGCTGTCACCTAGTAGAAGTAGGTATCTATTCCAGATCTGCAAGCGAAGTGCTTTTGATTTAAAAAAAAAAATAAAGATTACTGTTTGGAGGACCATACATAAGATGATGTATTCAGAAAAGAAGAGCTGAAGTTACAGAGGGAGTTCCAGTTAGTATATTAAATGTCTTTGCTTGTGCTGGTTTTATTGTGGATTTTTAGTTTATTCAGGAAAAAGTACTTGTGTCAGTTTGATATGTACATCCAGCCTTTTTATCTAATCTTATTTTCTATATCCTACAGATTAAAGATACAAATAATGTATTTCTGCTAAAATTACTCACCTAGGAAAATTACTTGAATGCTCATTTGCAGAATCGCATCGTAGAGATTCTTAGTCTGACAGTTTATTTTAGAAATTTCTTGCCTTTTGAAGGCTTTATTTTAGCATTATCTGTGTTGTTATTAAATACACGATTCTAGTTTTCTGCTAAGCAAATTCATTGTCTAGGCAAGATTCTTAACTGTATCCTTCAAGTGGCGTGTAGTTATAAAATATTTCTAAGCTTTTTGAATTGCACAATGATAAAGAATAAAATGTTTTGGTGTTCATCACACAGATAAACGGTGATTATGGATGAGTAACAGCACAGTTTCATGCGCTGTTTAAGCCTAAGCGAGCTGACAGCATAGCCAAAAGAGGCACACTTGCACTTTCCCTCCTCTCTGAGCCTGGTACCGAGTGATCATGAAACCATAAAATGAATGGAGTGAGCCCATTTATCTGGGGTAAACTCTCACTCCTACTCCTTTAGGGTTTTGTTGAAGGATCTTGTATGCTTAAACAGAGCTGCAGTATCCCTGCTGCCTTTTCTTTTAGCAGTGAAATGCTTAGAAAATAGTATTTGTTTCAGTGCTCTCAAACTGAGCAACAAAACTTGATTTTGGCATTCCCACTGACTTATTTTGTAGTTTACCACTGAAAATACCAGTTAATCTGAAAGAACTCAGAAACACATTGCTTGCCATGTGGCACTCAGGTGTTGCCTCCTGTTTAAAAGTAACTAATGTTTCTTCATGAGATAGTGGAGGTTACCTGGGTGCTGTCAGCCTGAGATGAAGCCAAGCGACTTTTTTTTCCGCTAGTGGTGTTGTATTGTGCTGTGTACAAAGATGCCTATCGTCAGATAAGAATAAAGTTCCTTTAAAGAAATGATCGTATTTAAAAGTGAAGACAGCAGTGCATCTTTTAAGGCATATGTCTTGTTCTTTTTATACAAACAGCTCTTATACAATTGTATTCTTACTCTGGTAGCATGCACTGGTGGCTTTGATATTCCAGTGCACATTAACAGCAGAGCCAGGGAAAGTGTTTAACAGAATCATATTTTCCAAGAGAGACAAAAAATAATTTTGGATTTTTTCATTCTTTTCACAGAAAAAAGAATGGTAACCAATTTGTTTAAAGCCTCCTTGCTTTAAGCAAAAAGACAAGTTTACAAGTTCCTTCCAGGCAGACAGCCAAAGAATCTCAGATGGATGGGGTCTTTCTTCGAGCTGCTGGCAAGCTGGGGAAAAAATGTTTCAATTTTTCCCAAATGTATTTTTTTCTGAAATTATCTTCCTGTACATACCCTTTCCCACTTTGTCCCCCACAACAACAACCAACCAAACAAAAAACCTCCCAAAACCAAACCGTCATCTTTTCTAGTTATTCTTCTAAGCCTTAGTGGGAGTGTGAATTTTTTTTTCAGAAGCTTATCTTGGGGTTATATTTGTATTTCTTTCCTCAGTCCTGCTTGACATTTAGTAGCTTTATGTTTGTCCTCTTTCATGTGAAGCAGAGCAAATTTTATTGCTGTAACATGGTGATGCTGTGCTTTTTTGATTTATTTTCTGTTAAAATTGCATTCCAATTCTCAGACTCTTGCCTTTTTAATCCTTTTCCTCTTCCTTTCTCAAACAGCTTCTCTGTTCATTTTCTGTACCCCACAGCACCCTAAATTCTCCTGTGTCAGTATTGAGCTTACTATCCTGGACTGGACGAACTACTTCTGTTTGCTTTAACTGTAGTAGCACAGTGCCTGTTTTATGATGCCTGTTGTCTATTCACGTATCAACCTCTTAATGTATTCTCACATACTTGTCCCATGAAAGTAAGAGGTTGCTTTTGCTGAAGGAAGAGATTGCTTTTCTTGAGATGTGGTTTCCGTACTCCTTTTTCCCCACTAAACAGAGTATATCCTATAGAGCATGCATAACATATCTTCACCTTACTGAACAGTGGTGAAATCTCTACGTGAATTCCAACTCCTTTTTTCTCACTTGAATTTCTGTGAAGTTCCATGTCAGATTTGTTATGTGATAGCTGATTTTACATGTTACTATTAATCTACTGCTACTGATTAATGTAGGCATTTTCTCATTCCAAGCTTGTATGTAGAATGTTACGTATATATAAGTAGAAAATAAATGTATAATGAAATTCAGTGACGTTTTGGGTGCGCACAAAGGACAAATATTTCAGAAGGGTAACTTGATTATCTCTCAGTGGAACCTAAAGCTGTAATGGAATTATTTTTGGATCAATTTGTATATCCAGTATCAGAGAATTTGTCGCTTGAGTTCTAGATAAGAAGTCATTCTGAAAGAAACCTATAAACATGTACTAAACAAAATGTTTTCATTTTACACAATATTTATATTAGAGGCAGAAGTATATATTGTAGTTTAAAAAAAACCCAAATGCACTATTTTGTCTGCTTTTCCCAGAGAAAAAACTTGACTCATCCTTACTCATCGCAGAAGAAACACTGCTTCTGTTTCTAGTTCAGATTTTTATATCTACGTCTTGATAAAGAGAAAAATAGACTTATAAGGAAGTTATAGAAATCCTGAGTAGTTGCAGTATTCTGGCTTTTGTAAATTAATATCTTAGTTAATTAGTCTAGCTATGATAGTAATTTCTGTTTATGATGAATTTACTTTGAATGCACTGTATTAATTAGAACTTATTCCCATTTCCTATATTCAGCTGGTTACTTACGAGTAGTGTGCTTTCTGTGTGCAGAAGTGGGAATTACAAGAAGTGAGTTGACAGCTGCCCTGCTATGCTCTGAATGTGTCTCAATGGGGATATGGCAAAGGAGGTGTTTGTTTCTGCCTCTGAAGCCAGGTCTAAGTTTATACTGTTCCTGACACCATTTAGTGTAGCCTTAGCTTAGTTTTAAACTATGCAATCTGGCCTTGATTCCCAAGGTGCCATTTTTTCTCCTGGAATCACTACAGTTAGAGCCGTCTCCAAGGCTGACCTGTACTCTTGGGTAGGCTGGGAGTAATGGAGATTGCAAAGCTGTGCAGAAAGCTTCCCCAGTAAAGGTGCCCTTGGGTATGGGAGATTTATTTAGCCATAGAAGAAAAGTTGCTCTTTCTTGCAACAGCTGCATTAAAAAAAATTCATTATGTGGATAGTTCATGTAATACATGAAGCAAAAACTCACGTGAGGCCATCTGTGTTAGCATAATGCGAGACACATGGTATGCATAATTAGGCATTCAAATTCTTGCTTAAGACTACAATACATCTTTTGTTGACTTTTCATCTTTCTAACAATCCAGAAGACAAATTTGTTAGAGCATCCTTTTGAACTGATATTATACAAAAATGCTCTTTATTGTAGAACATATTACCATATGAAATAAAGATAAATTCCACAGGTATTTAAACACTTAATGGTTACATTAAATCAAATATTATTGTGTTGAAGACTTGGATGTCAATCAACAAATCCCATGTACAGTTTGAACTGCTCTGATTTTGGTTGAATGCATTGAGGTGGATTCATTGCTTTTGGTTGAACTTGTGACACTCAACAAGGGGGCGTTTTTTAATCTAGAAATAACAACTTTAGTAACAGTTCACTTCCAAACTTTCTGGGCATATCCTGGGCATCAGAGTCAGCCACACTGAACTCAGAAGGTAGAAGGGGCAGAAGACAAGTGCAAGGGGACAGTGTCAAATTTCAGATGGAAGCAAAATGACTAAATTTGCTATTATTTTCTAATTAGGCTGTAGAAGGAATAATTGCCCTTTGGTACCCTTTAAATCTTTCTAATTTAACACAACAGGGATAATTTTACACTCTTCTCCATATATCCCAGCTGATTTGTCTTCCAGAGGGGCAGGAGAAAAGTGTTGAAGCGTGAGTGGGGTGGAACTGGTGTGAATAGGCCTCAGATGAGGCTGGGATAAGAAATGATCCAGGTGATGAAGGAAGCTGAAATGGGTTGAGGAATTAATAGAGACCCTTGTGTAGTTCAAGGGGGAAAGGAAAGTGCGCGTTCTCCACAGTTTTAGAAAGAGACTTGGCAGTGGTTGAAAGAAGAGGGCAGAAGTAACCTAAAGTAGGAAGGAAAGTATTTTGGAGTGTTTTCAAATTTCCTCACGACATCCAGTTTGAGCTAGTTATGGTCATCTGATAGCCATCCTAAAGGAAATGCCAAGGATCCAATGGAGTTCAGCGGCATGAATTGAATGAGAAGATAGTAGTGAGGAGCTTGTCTAGGAGAAACTGCTAGGCCTTTTTGACATCACAGTAACAACACAATGCCCACATCTACTGTGTTTTTGCAAATTATATTAATGCAAGGAAACCTTAATTATTGGATGTTCATCCAAGATCAGAACATGCACAAGGAAGAGGCTTTTGAAAATAAACTGGCGTTACAACCAGGATATGAGTGAGGGTCACTAAAGAAGTACCTGTAGCTGTACATCGCGACTTTGCATATTGACAACATGTCCAATTTTCTGGAGGCAGCGTTGGGTTTGAGCACTTGGAGTCCATCAGTGTCCATCGAGTGGTCTCAAAATCCACTGCTGCTTTTTGCTGACAGTGAACTGGTGCCAGTAATAGTTTTTTCATTGTTTATTGTCTTGATTATAGATGTGCAATTTAATTCCATGTGAAATACCAGCCCTAAATAAAGCTAGGAGAATACACCAAACATGAAACTTTATTTCCTTGCGGTATAAATACATCACCATGTGGCTGCCGGATAAGTGAGTTATATGGGCAAGTTTACCTGACACAAAACTGTCCCTGCTTTTTTTGTGGTGGGCTAGTTCTTCTCTGGGTATGCTTGCTTTGTTGGTTTACTGGGACCTGCTGTGGAAAAGGAAATAAATTAATAAACAAAGGGGTCTTACTAGGACTGATGGGAGAAAACGAAGTCATAGCTTAATAAGACCCCACTGTGTTGGAGACTCTGCTGGTACTTTTTGGTTTTGTTTTTCCCTTTTCTCCCTGCATTGCAACTGGGAGCTTTCTTCCTGCTGTTTTATTTATTTCCAGGATTGGGTAGCCTAGGATCAGCTCTGCCTGCCCCTTGCTGCCTGCTGCATCCCAGCCCCATCCAGGCGTAGCGGCAAATTGCACCAGCAATTCTGAGCTGGGTTGCAGATAACAGTGAGCAATCCCATTAACCCGCCAGCCGGGCTGCAGATAATCCTGGAGAACGAGGACACCCAGCACTGCCTGTGGCTGCCATCCCTTGCCCTGCTGCAGGCGGTGCCCTGCTGGTGGGCACTTGTTCTGGACAGCGGAGCAGCACAGCACAGCATGGCTAGGGTGCATCTCTCCTTGGCTGAGCTGCCCACAAGAGCTTCAGAAACTGGCCGGTTTTTATTTTTTCCTCTTCCCTTTACTGCCTGCTGTGTTTTGGCAGACTTATGAACAGTGGCAGATATTATGATCATCTGGTCGCCTGCAGGAGCAAGCTCTTTCTTGTGCACTCTGCTGCCTTTTAAGAAGTAGGTTTATTTTGTTTTTGAAAGTTAATGGCACATGCCTCTCAGGTTGTAGAGAAGAGGTATTATTTAAGCCCCTCTGTGAGTTCCAGTTTAACATTCCCTTAAATAGGAAAGTTACCAATCCCTAAAAGCATAATTTGTAACATAAAAGCTATCAAAATAGCAGTGCAGTCTGTTAAAGTGTTTAAAAATTTGATTCTCTGCAGTTTAAAATGTGAAATAAATGTACCCTAATTGTTTTGAATGGAGATGAAGATGGTGTTTGAAGCCAGTCTTTAAAGGAATTAGTGAGATAGCACTGCAGTTAATGGTGGAGCACTATTTTTCTGTAATGGGTGCAGCAATGTTCTCTAATTAGCTTGCAAATTGATATTCAAATACAAGTAAACTGGCAATCAAATACAAGCAAAACATCTTAAATAGACTTTGTTTCTGCATTTAGCATACCTGTATCAAAATGCTGTGTGGGTGGAGGGTTAGCTCTTACTTGTTTTTCAGCATGGAGCTTTTATTAGTGGTGGCTCACCGATAACATTAGGTCAGTATGTTGGTTCAAGAACATGAAAAGAGAAAAAACCCCACTTTTCTTGCAGTAGTGAGTGGTGTTTAAACATTGGTTACATAATACTGAGTATGTATGAGGTTTTTCCTGTCTTTGTTTCTTTCAGGTTTTGTCAACTAGTTGTGTGTATAGGATTTGATGTGTAGCTGAGTCAGTGGAAATTATTATATTGACTTTCCTGATTTAAATCATGTGTTTGTTCATTAGAATTATTTCTGTGTGGTACAGCCACTTAACTTTCAAGTCTTGTGACAGAAACCAGATGTATAAAATATTATTGGTATTTGTGTTGTAAGCTTTTCTGCTGCATAGAGGATGAAGGTTCTTAAACTTGAATCCAACTTAATGACTGGGTTAAGTAGTTTGTAAACTTATTTTTCTACAAAGGAGAAGGATGCAACAAAGCTGGTGCATAGGAACCGTTGTGGGGAAAGGTAAATAAAGATCATGCATTTAAGATTTGGATTTCAGGGTCTTTTTAAACTCCTTGTTCTCTAATCTATAAAACTCCTCTGCCATACACATGCTGATAGCTTGTTGTCTGCCCTCTCTAAGTGTACTGTTTGTTGACAAATGAAAGTGTGACTGTATCAGTGTATCAGCTATGCATTTTTATCATCCCCAGAGTACTCCTTCCATCAGCTGCCCACGGTGTTTTTTTGTTCAACATCATCTCTTATGCTAACAGTACTTTAATGTGTACTTCCCCAAATCAAATTCGTATCACTGTGCATTCATTAAATCCAGCTATTGTTTGCATAAATTCAGCTTTCAGTGATGGTTGTCATCAGAGTTCTGCAAGAAAAAAAAACCAACCCCAAAATCCAAAACATCTTAGTGGTAAAGGTCTTAGGTAAAGCAGCTCTAGTATGCATTTTGTCCCATAGAACTAATACATCAGTGAGAGTCTTTGGCTTTCTAATTCAGGATGTGCTTTTGTGTTCAAATAACCACAATTTTCCCATTAGTGCTTTAGTGCTTGTTTGTGCTTTTATAAAAAAAATTGATTAATTCTGTTCTTGGGGGATGGCTAATGGGGAGTGTAGGTCACTTGGAGGTCACAAGTTCAGATCCAGTCTGTCATCTGCATCCAGTAGCCACTGATAGCTGCTTGGTAGGTTACACAGAATGATCTGTGATTGCTTTAGTTCCTTCTGAAGGTGTTTATGTAGAAAATGTTACCTATTGCATAAGAGCAAAAATACTGCTGAAATTAGTGGAAACTGTGGCACCATATGTGGGTAGGGAGCATTTCTGTGTGCGAAGGTAGCCAGAGAAGGTCAGTACTGCAGTGTTTTCCAGACTGTCTAGAGGAGAGCGGCAGCGGAGGGAAATTTTAACCTCTTGGAGTGCGTTTATGCAGGACTGAGATATATTATGGCAGGAGTTTTAACAGCCTGGAGCAAAACCCATATATAGCGTTTCAGGTGTCGGAGGTGTTTTTGCCTACCTGTAATTGATTCAGTGTGTTTCCCAGAAGCAGAAAGAAGTCCATTATCACATTGGAACTTAAAAAAACAAGCAACAACCCACCCTGTCCCCTCGTTCTGACGCTGCGTGTCACTGTCTGCACTTCTGATTGTGTCAAGTCTTGTTTAATTAAAATCTTGTCATTATGCTTGTATGCAAATTAAGAATTTAAGAATAAGTGTAAAATGGATCCTCTTCTCCTCAGAGGATGTGGTTTTACCAGTTATTACAGCTGCTGATGATCTGTTAGTTATTGCCTCCTCCTGATATTTGCAACAAAGGCTCAAGCAAAGCCTGGTGAAATCGCAGGTGCACCTGGCTTTGGGACCCAATTTTTCATGCAAGAAATCCCTGTTCTGATCCCAGCAAAGCTTCATGTGACCACTCTGGTGTGCTGGTGCAGGTCAGAGTGCAGGGATGAAACCCGACTGACGATGGTCACCATCTGAGTCCATGGGTTTTATATTCCATTTGGTTAGATAACTTTGCTTTTCATTTGCAGTCATAATAGTATTGGATTGCTTGTTCCTTTTAAGCTTTTTGTAAGGTAGCAAAGTAAGATCTTGGACGCAACTGTTTTTGAAGACTGGCTGCTGTCTGCTTAAAGGTGGTTGTGATTTCTCTTGCGTGCTGTAGGAGAAACGCTCTGTCTGGTTCCAGCCAGAGAGGAAAATGTGTTGTGTTGCTTGTCTTGTTGAGTGATCCACAGCTGCAAGCCTCGCGTGGCCTTGCAAGCAGCATGGGGCTTAGCTGGAGCCGATCGATGGATGCGGGCCCTGTTGTTTGGTAGATCAATATGCTGCAATGGACTCGGTGCTCCAGTTCCCTGGCAAGGATCACTGGGAGGGATAGGAAGGTGTCTGTTTTCCTGGCATTAATCAAAATGAAAATTGTTTGAAGATTTTATTTTTTTTTTTCTCTCATAGGGGTTGGATAACTTCCCTTAGTTTCTTCTACAAACTCTGAAAATCCTGTAATGTGAACTGCTAGGCTATC
Organism: Phaenicophaeus curvirostris; assembly: GCF_032191515.1. NCBI lineage: Eukaryota > Metazoa > Chordata > Aves > Cuculiformes > Cuculidae > Phaenicophaeus > Phaenicophaeus curvirostris. The sequence goes on along the minus strand of NC_091394.1, from coordinate 52,208,839 downwards.
TTTGAACTAGTAGCTATGTGCTTTTCATGATGACGACTTCTTGAAGATAGCATGAAATAATTTGGTAACTGCTTCACTGTTTAAGAAGAAAGAAATCTAAAAGAGTTTTGAAATACTTTGTCGTCGGTCTGTTTCCTGATGGTGTTTGTTGGAAGTGGTCTGTGCTTATTCCTCTGGACCGGAGTTGATGTGTTTAATTTGCAAACAATTAAAAATATTGTGGATGTGAGTGAGCAGAGTCTGGTAAGGGTTTTGTGTAGTTCACTCTACATAGTTTTTTAATTGCAATACTTCCTTGTAAAGCATAGCTTTGTAGAAGTTATAGAGAGAGCTAAATGGTTCGCTTTTATGCAGGCATTTTTAATAATGTCTGTCAGCTGCATGTATTTATGATGCAGAGAATTTTCCAGTGTCAAAATGTCACTGAACGTCAAAACATGGTTTGTTTGCTTAGAGGTCTTTCTTTTTCCTTGGTACTAGGCTTCTTAAGTCTCTGTTTGTATTATTGCTTTAGTAGGAATCTTAGTGTCTTTCATTTTGAAATTTCTGCTAGCCATGCACTGATCTGCCACAGGATAAATTGAATTCTGGAATACATGCTATAAACTGATAGGGAAAAGGTCACCTTCATGTGATAAATGCAGACTATGCTGATACCGTTACTCATTTTATATCACATAATTTGTAAACTTCGCTAGCTTTTCCAGCAACAAAGGTAAAATGTTTTATTAACAAAATTGTAGATTCAGACAAGCTTTAGAAAGAGCTGGAGATGCCCAGAGGACTGTCTGCAATACAGTAAGGGGCAGGCAAAAGGGTTGTTTCAGAATATACCTTCCCAGTTCTGATAAAATAACCAGGGGTCAATACTAATTTATACACAGTCTCTTTACTGCCTTCCCAAACTCATGTGCATGTAAATGAATGTGATATTTATCTTTTTCTTGAATTGATGCTCCTATAAAATGTTCACAATTTTTTCAGTATGGTGAAATGAAAGTTAAAGTTTAGCTTGTAAAATATTTTTGCTTCAAGCTGCAGAATTTTTAGTGGTTCTGTAACTTGAATCATCTTGTGTCCAAAGACTTCCAAGATGGATGTTGCAGGTTCCAGGCAGTATTGTGGCTGTTAAAAAAAAAAAAAAAAGATAGTTAACTGGCTGTGATTGAAAGACTTAAAAGATGCTGTCACATGGGGATATTGTCAACGTCCAGGAAGAGTAGGAGGCCAATTTAGGAGATGGATTGCCCCAAGCTCCCTCACACTCACCATAAAAATACAGTTCCCCCAATTTAGAGCACATAAGAAGTGCAGGGCAGCAGCCACAGCTCCCGAGTAGCACGGCATATATTGCTAGTGAGATACAAACATAAAACAGATGTGCAGTAAAATAAGGTTTGCTAATGCTAGTCCTGTTTGTGTCTCGCAGGGTTTGGTGCAGAGGCACTCGGATTGCTGTGGATGGAGTGGCTAAATTAAAGCTTGGTATTTGTTTTGGTACTATAAAAGGTAGCAGGATCAAAGAAAGGGTGGTGGACTAGGGGGTGGGGGAAAAGCTGTTTTGATGAAGGAATGAATGGTAGCATGTTCCTGATGCAGCTCACAATTGGTGATGATGACAACCCAGTACATCTTGACTGGTGATAGAGAAGCTTGGGCAGATTTGCCGTCTCTTATCTAAGGTTGAATTAAAATTATTTAGGCAGGTATTAGAATTTAAGTTATCTAAGGGCAGATTTACTATTGGAGAGGGCAGTCCACGTCTCCTAGTCCTTCCCAGAGGTCCAAATGCTTCTTTTGCACTGGATACAGTGCTTGTGCAGCTTCAGTATGAATCAATGCATTGGGCTGATCAGACGGCAGGCTTACCCCTGGAGCAAAAGGGGAATGATATTCCCTTGAATAGGCTGGATGAATCAATATGTCCTGCAGCTGCACTGCAGTGGCTTCTGGGAGAAGAGGGAGGTAGGACTGTTGGCTGCAAGACCACCTCCTCTAGCAGCATCTACTGCCTAAATAATTTTAATTTGTGCACTAAGAAGTGCATCTTAGCTGTGTCTGTAAATATTGCTCATCATCTACTGAGGTGTCCATCCTGTATCTCTCACTGGCCAACAGTACTGCTTTGCTGTCATTTCAGATCAGCAGAACCAGAGTGGTTGATTTGAGTATCTAGTATGCAAATGAGATGACCTTTTCACTGTGATTACATTTTTTTTATGAATGTATAAATCATGGAGGTTTCACCATTAACTTAAGCCCTTCTGTGAAATATGAGAACGACGTGCAGCATTTTAATCTTTTCTCCAGTCTGTCCGGTCTCTTTCCTTCCGCTGTGACAATCCAGCAGTAAACCCCTAAACAAGCAGCAGTCTTTTCACACAAGAAGTTGTAGGTCTTACTGCTAATCAAAACAAAGCAAGCAAAGCTGACTACCATAGTTATAAGTTTCTTTTATGTGGACTCCTTCTTGAACTTTTTCTTTAGTCACCTGGGCTTATGTAAAGCATGACAGTCTGTCTGGTCCGCATCAGCTCCTCTTGTTCGGATGTTTTTCCTGTGGCAATAAGGATTTAAAAAAAAAAAGCAAACCCAAAACCCAAAAAATACATTATGTGTGATTATTAATCAGTTTGATGAAGTGTGGCTTGAAAACAACAGGAATTCTTCCTTTTTAAGCTGAAGGCTGTGATTTGTTTTGGACAGCATTTTAAAGCTTCCCATTAAGACAAAAAAAGAAGCAGACTCCTAAACTATCTCTTACAAAGATCTTTATATAGCATAATCTACTCCTCCTCTTAAATTAGTGGTCAACATAAAAGTACTTCATCAAAATGGGCGGATTTAGATAAATATAAATGTGGTATGAGAAAGGAGAACTTGTTCCAGAGCTTCTGTGAATACTTGAAATTCAAGGCAAATCTGACTAGTCTAAAATAAATCACAAACATAGTAAATTTCTAGTATTTAGTTGTTTTTTTTCCCCTTTTTCTTCTTTTTTGAATATCTCAACTGGAAAAGGCAGATTCTGTAGAATCTTCTATAAATCTTATGTTCTGGAAAAACTTTGAAGTTATTTTTATTAATGTTATGTGAATGTTACGGGGAATGTTAGAGAGATGCTGATTCCCTGTTCAGAGACGAATGGGAAAAAGGATGTCTCCAGGGACCAATAATTGGTGGGCTTTTGTGTATGATTAAGAACAGAAGGTAACTGATGGCATAGGTGTGTCTCTCCATGTAAAGAACAATCAGATAAAAAAAAATCTTTAATTTGAACCAGTGGTCATCAGTTTTGTTTCTGGCTTTTTAGTATGAGTTTTCACCTAAAGTTGGATGTTTGATAGTACCTTTTCCTTTCAATTAGAATACTGACTTACAGCTGCATAATCTAAACACCCAAAGTTACATTAGCATTTCATACTGGTTTACATGGATTATTTTTTTTATTTGCCCTTGACTTGTAAGGAGCCTATTAGCTACAAGCTATCTCTATGCACATGGACAGATCCCAATTCTGAAAGTATAAGCTGACAGCTGTGGCCAGGGGGTGCTTTTCAATGCAATACAGTGTGGCTTTGCCAATAATTTAAATATCCTACGCAGTCTTTAAAAGGGAGTGTGTGCTCTCATTTTTGAATAAAAAAAATGAGACATTTCTTTTTTATTATTTTTCCTTTACATTTAAAATATTTTGTGCTTTTGTGAGAACATGGTGAAGATAAATCTGCAGTATGTAGACAGAAGTAGTATAGAATGATTTCTTTATCTAAATTAAATGACTGCCTGCCTTGCATGAGTGAATACTTGTCATGGTCCAAAACTTCCGAAGCAGTCTGTAATGGAGTACTAGAAACCCTGATAATGTTCAGTTTTTCTGGAATGCTGTACAAGGCTCTGAATGTGAATATTGTGTTTTAGAAGAAACAATTTTGATGTACTTGTATCTCCGCACCTGTTAAGCAGAGATCAGTAAACAGCTCATCATAGTTAATGTGCATCTCAGTTTTGCTGCACGTATTGTGGGGGACGAGGGAGGAGAGCATGAGGAAAAAATAGACTTGAGACAAGTCTCGATGATTTGATTGGTTTCACCATGTTTTTTTCTTTAATTCGAAGTCGCAAGTTAGGAAATTTATGGTAAGACAAAAATCAGAAATCTGTATACATTTTCCTGAGTACTTACCGTTGCAAGCTAAGACTGGTAGACATTAGTTTTCTGTTTTGTTTTTTTTTCTTACTTCCATCAAACTGCAATAGATGTGAAAACAAGGGTTGTCTGTTTTTCTCAAATGATAACTGCAGTACCTCAATGAGAATTAAGTTATTTAAGATCAGCTCTTGTTAGATATATTGTTTTGGGTTTTTTCCTCACTTATGTTCTTGAAGCAGCAGAAAATAGTAAAATTTTGTCATCTGCAGTTAGAACAGAAATTTAATTCAGAGCTTAAAATGAATTGTATAAAGATGAATTCTACCCATACAGCGCTGAAGAGTAGAGCATCTTGTCATCTGATCCTAGTTCAGGAGCTGTAGGGAATTGTACAGGGCACTACAGGGAACATCCCACTACTTTTTGGGAATCCCTTCACTTTCTGGTTGCTGCTGTAGGGAACAAGAACCCACATCCTCTTGTGTATCATTGGAAATGCCAAAGGGTTGGAGATGATTTGAAGGTGAAGTGCTTGCTGCTGTTGATCTAGGAGAGGTTGGGTGGGAAATGGGAACTGCCAAAAGTCTCTTCCTTCCTTCAATTTCTCTGCTCCTTCAGGAGTGTCTCCTGCCTGCTTTCTGCATTTCTCCAAGAAGGAGGGCCAAGATCTGGCTTAGCCGGGTAAAACCTTGTAGGAGCGAGGAGTACTGGAAAGAAGGCCAGGACCTGGTGATTTTAGCACCTTGCCGAGTCTCACAGAGCATGGATGCAGTGCTGTCACTACCACATACCTTTTCTTCTTGGAGTTCATTTGTCTGTCAGGATGTATGTTGTTGATAACTGCATAGCAAAAGAAAAGAGATAAACTAGTGCAAATATTAGTAATTTATACCCCCGCCACACAAATCCAGCAGAATCAGTGTTAATGTTGTCTGTCCTTATACTTAATTCCTCACTACCTAAATTCCAAAAGCAGCAATGTTTGGTATTTGGGAACACTTTTAAAGCTGTATGAAATTGACTTAGATGGTAAGCACAACTTTGGAGAACCCAAAGAACAGGATTTCTACCATGGGTTGTAAAGAATGGTGTAAAAAATGCAGAGCAGTGTTCACAGATCATGAATGCTGCCTGAAAACGGGTGTGGATGGATGTTTTAATAATGCAATAAACGTGCTGTTAGCTAAAGACTTGAATTTATTTAAAAAAAAACAAAACTAAAAAGAGTGAGTTTCATGTAATCTGCTGTGCAGCCTTTGTCTTTTGTTTCATGCCATTCAACATCTCACTGTGTAATACCTGGTTTTGATACATAGTCCAGTTTGTCATCTCCCATGGTGCAGCCTTTGCTCTTGAAAAGATATCATCATGCAAACAGGGGACTACCATACGGATGAAAAGTATGTAGCTGAAAGTAAATATAAGGTTAGTTGGAAGTTACTTGGTTGCCTATACTTAGACAAAACCTTGTCATCTTAAATGTTGTGATTTGTCACAGTCTGTTTGTCATACTGCTTGGCTCTGTATGTATTACTGGTCAAAGTAGCTTGTGTTCTATCACTGCTTCTGTACTGTGTTGGGTTTCTATCTTACCGCAGGTCACAGAAAGATTTATTTCAGCAATGGTCCATCAGAATGTACTATGGATCGAGTGTGTTGATCTAGAAACCTTTGTATTGTGCACCTGGGAAGATAAGTTCTGGGAGCAGAAAGCTTTTAATGGGGCCACACGTACTAGTGAAGTCTTGCTGCCTGCTGACAGATGTGACACCAGAAGCAGAGGCACGGGCAGCCCCCAGGCATGGTGGCACTTATGTGCCGTAGGAGGGAGGGCAGTGGGCAGCTGGGTTTACTGAGGCACAGCATGCCACTAGTTCCACCAAGAAAGGCTGACGTCTAAGGAGATTAGGCTTGTGTTCTACCCTTGCACTGGGAATGAGGGCTTAATAGCTGTCTTCAAAGTCTTAGGTGATTTGAGACGCATTTGTTAAAAGTGCATTTCCAAAAAAGAATAAAAAGTAAGTCTCAAAGATAATATTTTTATATAAGAAGACTCTAGCTATAGAATAAGCTTCCAGAAACTATCTTGAGTAGAGGAGAGAGGAAAAAGAAGTCTTCTCAAAGAGCAACTGTTTCACCCATTGCAGCATCGGAGACAATGTAAGAAACGCTAACATAAATTCTCCTTACACATCTGGCTGAAATAGTCTTTTATAGAGAAAAAGAAGAAAATGGGGCAATTCTCCTCACCTCAACAGAGGCCGAGTTGAACTTCTAGAAGAAAGATTTCAGTAACTGCTGACTTTTTGCTGTTAGTATTTTTTCCACAGAGAAAGCAGAGGATGATGGCTTAACCCTTTTTTCCCCCGCTTTTCTGTTGCACCTCCCCTGCAGTTTTTTTATCCTCTGTTAATCTAGTGTTGCGCTTTGGAAAGGATGTTTTTTGTTGCTCCCAGTTTCTGTCTGTTCTCTAATACAGTTACTTCTTTTTTATTTGCCATTCCATGACTTAAAAAAAAAAAAAAGCATTGAGTGAATTCTGATTGAGACCAGAAAATGCACGTGCATCAAATTTTGAATGCTATAGATACCAAGGCTATTTAAAGCAAATGACATAAGAGGTGTGGCAGTGAGTTGATGGCACTTATCTCTAGTGGTCCCCTCGGTGTTAGATCCGATGGGACCTGGGCATGCAGGCGTGTGTGCTGTAAGCCCAGCTGCTGTTCCTGCCGTGGCTGTGCGGAGGTCAGATAGATGCTGAAGACATCTCTGGTCATCTCCAGGCAGCTCCCAGGATGGTAATGGCAGAAAGAGGCTGGGGTTTATTTTGGTACAGTGACTTTTTCTTTGGCCATAGAACAGAGATATGAAATAAAAAGCACTGCTTGCTTCTGGGAGCCTGTAGTTGGTGTGATTGAAGAAGTTATCTGCAGGTGCCAAGGATTTCAGTGAACTTCAGCACATGGATATTGGCTGTCCTTTTTGCTAGATCTGTCATTAGTTGACAGTCATTATTGTTTTGTCCATTAAGTAGAGTTAAAATGTAAGAATGAAATTTTCAGTCAAGTGAAGCAAAATGTAAGACATCAAGGGAAACAAGCGGTACAGATTTAAATGCTAAATACTTTTAACAGCACAGTGAGTAGCTGAGCATGTTTCTGTGGGCATCATCTGCAACTAAAAAAGGAAGAATTTGGGTTAAACTCTATCATGCTGGATGGAGAAGTTGTTTGTTTCTCCACTGGCACAATTTATAAGGTATGACAATTAAACATGCATAGGTGACACAAAAAATACTGTTAAAAGAAAGAACGTAAGGTTAAGAAAAACAACAAAAAGCAAACCAGTATGAGCAGAAGTCTTGTGCTTCCTGTTTGTCTGTCTGTTTGGCTATGTAAAGTCATGGAGATTTAGTAATTTAAAGTTACTAGACAGGAACATGAAGAATCTTTGGTCCTTAGGTGGTTAAACCTGATGTGCAACCCATCCTTCTTTACCCTTTGCCCAAATTAACCCACCTTTTAAAATATGTGAAGAAACTGTTTAACAAGAGGAGAGTACTGCACTGAGGTACAGCACCCTGGAAATTATTTCTGATGTGGAAAGAACAGAAAATAGAAATTGTGACAGTACTGGTAGTAGGATTGAACTCTTTAGCCATTGGTTACAACTAAAATTTTCTGTGAGTTCAGGGTTTCTTGTTTTGTTGATTTCACAGATGCAGGTTATGACTGAAATACGTAGAATTGGAGAGAATGGGCTTTATTATCAAGTTGCTTCTTATACACTGGTAATTCTGTAGAACCTGCATTGACGTTCCCTGATGTGCAAGAAGGCTGAAACCCTCCATTACCTAGTGTTAGACCTGTGAACCAGTGGCAGATGGGGTTCAGAGGTTTAACATAGAATTAATACGTGAGAGAATGAATGTGCCATTATGTTAAATCAAGATGTACTTCTGTTATCTTTTACACTCTTTGAGAGTCTAGAGACTCGAGTTGGCATACTCCTTTGCCAAGCTGAAGTCTAAGAGGGATGAAGTCAAGAAGGAAAATTGGGAGGAAGATATCAGGGCTTTAAAGCTGTTTTGTGTTTTTCTTGGCAAAATTTTGTTAAGAAGGACCTTCATGGTGATACTTCTGTTTTCACAGCTCACTAACAATGAAAAGCCCTGTGTAGCACAGACTATCATTAACGCTATCTGTGGTCTAACCATTGCGCAGTGTGCATATTTTGTGATGTCTGTAATCTTCTGACAGGACAGGGCTGTTGAAATGCCACGTAAAGTTCATTCCATCCTTTTAACTGGTTAGCTAAATTATCTTCAAAAAGCTGGTTTTGCTTTGTGGCAAATGTTGGAAGACACTCTGTAGGGTTTTCTGTATGTAAGAACTAATGGCAGTGTTACAAAAATAGCCCCAAACTTCTTTGAATGAGTCGTCTTTCTCCACTCTTCATTGCTTGCAGGATAGTTGCACATAAGCTAAATTGACCTTTTTTACATAAGTTTGCTCCATGCAATGAGAGGCTCTGGAGTTTCTTGAAGGACTCCCAAATCTGTCTTCACTATACTCTCACTGTATTTCTACTTTCCTGAAAGAAGGGCCCAGCCCTGCCCCTCTGTGTTTCTTCATCCTGATTTCCTAAGTACATTGGTTTTGCCACCATTTTTGCTGTTGTCATAATCCTCTGTATCCCCTGCCAAACCAGAAAGGCCTCATCTTCTCAGCACACACCTTAAGAGATAAATGTACCTTTGCTGATAACCTCCTTGTGCATATGTTTAAGTTGTAGCGTATCCAGAATGTGGGAAACTGAAAGCTACCATCCGTTGCTAGTGGTGCCAAAAACACTTGTAGGTGTAAAGTATTCATTTTTAGTGTTGTTGGTTCTAACTAGATCATGCTGCAAATCTTCCTTTCCTTTCTTGTACAGCCTTTTCATCTCTTCTAGAGAGCTCCATAAAGTGTGGCGTGTGATGTCAGGAGTTGGAATGTGAGGCCCATATGAGGCTTATATTTTAAGAACGGATCATCTCATAAGTAGTGGAGTAGGGATTGGGTTTTGCTCTTTCTCAAAGAGATGTATGTAAATGATACATTGAATAGTGGAGCTATTCTTAACAAGAGACGGCCTGCATTCTTGAGAATGTAATTAAAGACCAGAAGTGCAGAGGTTACACAGCAAAGGAACATAAATGGCTCTTCAGGAATAATGAGAAGTTATGCTGCAGTTGTCTCCTGCTCTCTTGGGATGTGGTGCAAGACCAAAGTTAACTTATTTTATCCTAAACCCCATAATCTATCTAGTTACTTAAATGTTTGTGGTTTTGCTTTGTAGGAAGCCGTTCCACAAGATGCAGTACTCAAAGGGCTATGCTTATTCTCCAAGTGAGATTAGGGAGTGGGAAGAGTTGGTGTCATCTTAAAAACAGGGAGGAAAATCACTCCTTTTAACTTTGTAACAATAAGTTTAACTGAACTTTGAAGTCAGCCTACATTTTTAGTTAGTGATTTGCTGAGGGAGGGAAGTATGACTGGTTGCTTGTAATATAAAGATTTCTGACATGACCAGGATATTACAAGTTTTGAGAAAGATTTTAGGTAAGTTTGGCACATACCTTTTCAGAGTACAAATGAAGCATGGAAGGTGAACCACCTTTCTGCTCAGAGCAAACCAAATTTCTTAGCAGATATGGGTTTGACTTCTTTGCTGAGTTCTCTCCTAACAGCCAGCCACATTGTGAAGCCCAAAGCACCAGCCCATCGTTGGCAGAGCCCCAGTCATGGGTAACTGTATTGCTTGCTATTGCAGCAGCTGGGCGTATTTAGCTGGGTACTTCTCCTCTGTCCTTCACCCAGTAAAAAAAAAAAGGAAAAAGAAAATAAAAACCCAAACAAAAAACCCACTTAGATTGCAACTAGAAGAAAAAGTTAATGAGGGCATATGTTAAGAATGAATAAATGTCCAGAAGAAGTTTATACTTATAGATGTTTCGAGCAGTCGGTAGCTTGCTGGGCTTTATTTACATGCTGGGAAGGGGCCTCTTGGTCAAACGCCAAGACTACAGTGTTAGAAAATAACTCTGTTTATCTCTTCACTGTTTGTCATGCTCACTGAACATGAAGATTTTTGGGTTTTTTTAATTAAGTAGCTTAAAAGCCCTCTCTCCTCCATATTTCTCACTCCCTAGAAATCCTGGTGCTTCTACACCAGTTGCGGGTTATTGTTTTGTTTGTCAACCAAACAGTATTAGTATATTTTGAAACAGTTTCCATTTTAAAAAAGACTGGATAATTTGGTTTAATTTATGGAAGAATAATATCTGTATTGTAAACAAATTTTGCCAGTAGTTTTGAGATGTTGATCATTTTGAGGCAGCAGCTTAGTAATCCAAAAAGGAGATGGCCAAAATGCTGTACCATGTGGTATTACAATTACTATTTTTTTAGCTTCTTTTTCAAAGAGCAAACCTGGAATTCATAATTTTAACTCAGGAAAGCAAGGGTCTATTTGACCAAAGGCCCTCTTAGCTTTCTTCCCTTTTCCATTGCAACTCAGATAATCCCATTTCTGATGATGCTCAGAGTTCCATAACATAATTCTGAGTATGCTAAATGTTCAGCTTTATCTAATGACTTCCGTGTACTTTTGAACTGACTGCATAAATTATAGAGTAGAAGATTCATGCACAAAATATACAAATACTGAGTAGCAGTAAATGGGGTTTGTGGATGAAATTCACTCCGTGCAGATGGCCCATTTAATACACTTCTGCTTGACAGCCTCTGCCAAAGGTACGTTTGGTGGAGGAGGGAGGGTAGTAAAAGGATGAAATGTAATCCTGGCACTGTCTAAAAGGACAAGCTGTAAGTAAGCATCTTACTTGACAGCCTGTCCAAGATGTAGTGATCAGATAATTTGGGTGCATTTCTTTCTTTTAGTTTTGTGCTTGTTTTGGAGACTGCACATGAACATTACTTGAGTAATTGAAAGAAAAATAAAGTAGTGTGGATTTTGCTTAAGAATCTGGTTATTAAAGGGGGCAGCTCTCAAATTAAGGAGTGATCACATGGCAGTCTGAGTGCCGTCCCTCAAACAGGATGAAATCTAATTGCTATTTGGTGTGCGGAGCCAAGGGACACTATTATTGAATAAAGATGTAAAATTAGACTTCAAGAAAGGAAATGCAAATTCTGTGAACTGTGCCTAAATTACAGGCAAAAATCAGAGGGAACTATGAGTCTGGGCAGGCTGATGGCAGAGCTGTGGGAGGTGCCCTTTGGTGCAACACTGTTTTGTAAAAGTGATAGGCAAAAATGATTACATTATGTTGTCAAATTAAAATTGACCTTACAAATAAACTTCTTAAAAAACCATATAAATCTGACTTTATTTGGGTCTCTTATTAGTATTTTTAGCTAGCTGTCTGTACTTAACAGATAGCTGTTGAATTTCAAGTAATGATGCTTTTCTGCTTGTAAAAGATAATTACTGTAAGCAGCAAACATCAAAGGTCAGTGTTGACAGAAAACTCTTCAGGATATTTGAATGAGCTATTACCAAGTAGGAGGCTGTATGCTATAACTAAGAGGAGGGTTGTTTTTCTTTTAATACAGTAACTTAGGGTGGAGGGAAACCTTATAAAAGGAAGTGTAATGGCCTTTTATCTAAAATAGAAGGCTCTCACAAGCATGGTTGCATTTCATAGAATACGACTCATTCTGTTAGCTAAATTGAAAGCTGTAGGGGTGTGTACAGGATTCAGACAGTGCACTAATAAAGAGTCAGTGGATGCTATATTCTGTTCTTGCCCTAAAATTTGTGTATTCTGGAAAGCGTGTCTGTAAAATTGCCATTGTATTTGCCCATGTTGCTCGTCAGTGAGATTTACATCAAATATGCTTACTGTACAATTTTAATTATGTTCCATCTAATTGCTAGCCTTGCATTTTCTGGAACCTAAGTTTAAAGTGCATTTTTCTTTATCATCTTCAATATTTAAAAATTTGTGAATTCAGCCAAGCCTTTATTTTTGTAGCTGTAGTTCTGGCAAGTTTGCCCAGTGGTACTGGTGGCAGTTATATAGCTTATATACTTGTAAATAAAAGAAACTGCTTTCTTCTGGTACTTAGCTCCCCATCACTCTCAAAAAATAATTTTACTTACGTTCTTCTAGGTGTATTGACTTTTTGCATTTGTCTCACACTTTATAATCAATGCGTTACTTTGTTCAGGAAAGCTTCATCTTTCTTGAAAAGGATGCTATGGTGCCATTCTTTGTCTTTCCTTTTATGTATATTTAAGTGTCTCCTTTATCCCTGTGAAATATTTGTCCAGTGATGCATTTGTTTGTTTAGTTGTTTGAGGCTATATTTGTTTGGGGTTTTTTTCCTGGGCAGTTAGGTAATTTTTCTTATGGCCAGATATTTTTGACAGATTTATTTTTGCATCTTCCTTTTTAGTTCAGTAAATCTGAGAACCACAGGCCCTTTGAAAAACTAGATGTAACTTTGCTGTCCTGGAGTGTCAGTGTTGCTAACCTTGAACCTTAACAGACATGTCATCCTTGATCTTGTGGTGTCATACACAGGCTTACATGAGCCAAACATAGCCAAAAACATTCTTTTTCTTCTCCCATGATAGTTTTTCTAAACTGATGCCAGTTAGAAAGCAGATATGAGGAAATTACAGCACAGAAGTACACTAGCTAGTAGGATTTAAACCTTTCTGTTATCTGCTCTACCTTAGACTGATTTGACAGGTGCATGAATATGCAGGTTCAGCAACCTTGCTGTTTTGCCACTGCTCAGTGCTTTCTCTGGAATGCGGTCCTTAAAACAGTTTTATGGATGCTTTTCAGATGTTGATGTAACTGAAAAAAGGGTGGGCTAAGAATTAGTAAATCATGCTCAACACCTGAAAATGGGAAAAGGGACGTGCTGCTTCTTTCTCTCACCTGTCTGTCTCTGGTAAGGTATTCATGCTTGGAGCATGTCAATTAGCTCCATATTCTTCTGGGGAAGTAGGTGGAGGTTTTGTTTTTTTGAGAGTATCGTAAGGGTTTTCTATTCAAAGGTTTGGGGTTCTGTTAATCTTTGAGAAGGATGGTTTCTCTAAGGGGTCTCTTATTTTGCTCTACCTGTTAATGTTTTTTATTAAAAACAAACAATTCTTATTCTTCTGGCTGGTGATGATACTTTACAAATTCATATTATATAATTCTTGCTGTACCAGCAGAACCCATGTGGGAAACCAGCAAAATTACAGAGAAGGAAAAAATCCTCCATGTGGACAACCTAGACTGGCTACTGTTCCATAGCTTGTGAAGGCCTAAGTAGTGTTCCCACACAAGAAGCTGTTTTTCTCCAGAAGTGGTGCAGGGTTTTGGAAGTTGAGAGAAGTGTTGCTTCCTACTACACAGCTGTGCGATATGTCATTCTTATTCAAGACTTCTCCTGATACTGTGCTTCCATTTTCCTTATCTAAGCAGGCTGATGCACTCACGGTACCCTCATGGGTTATGCAGCCTTAGAGAATTCCTCCTCCTCCTCCTCCTCCTCCTCCTCCTCCTCCTCCTCCTCCTCCTCCTCCTCCTCCTCCTCCCTCTCCCTGTTCTGTGTCCTTCAAATATCTTGCAGATAAATCATGACTCCCTCTTAGCCAAGATATACAGTATATTTAGTCCTTTAATCTTTAGTTGCTTTCGCCAGCCTCCTTATATTTGTTGCTTAAGTTCCTTTTGTGTTATTCTTCTCTTTCTTAGACCAGGTAAAATAAAGTATTTGGAGGACTAGTAAGAGAAAATAATAGAGTACATTGAGCCTTTATCACCACTCATCCTGCCTCTAGGCTTCATGGATGATGTAGCCACAGTGTATGGCATGTTCCTTTCCTGTTGTAGGTCTAGTATTGCGTTGAGATAAAAGGGCGTGTCAATATCAAGTAGATGCAGTGAATGTAAGAGTGTTTGGTGGAGGTGAAGGTGAAGAGTCAAGAATCATAGCAACTTAGCTATACTCTGGCTATGAGAGAGGTCATAGGTTTGTAATCCTTTTGTAACCCTATTTTCTTGACCTGGAAACCCATAGTCACTTTGCATGTTTGAATGGTGTTTTTAAAACAAAGATCAAGGAGCAGAAAGGAGAGGGTTATTACGAATGTGCAAATGATGGCAGTTCTTGTTCTAGTGAGAACTAGTAGAATTTTCCTGGCAAGTTATAGAAGAAATATATGTCACTGACAGACATTTTATGTCTGACAATTAAAATTATTTAGGAAAGCTGCGTATCCAAGACAGAATCAGAAAGCAGATCAGTCTGGGGAATTGTCCCATCTGGCAGCTGCCTGCAAGAGATCACTGCAAGCAAGAATGATCTTTTATTTCCCTCAAATAATATATATTTTCCCAAATTTAACAGCAAACTTTTAAGAAATATGTGTTTTGAGTTTCATTGCCCCTGCTGGGTGCAAGTAAGCACCAGTGAGGAAAGGCAGATCTCCAGACTGAAGCAAATAAAGGATTATTGCTCTCCGGAAGTGTTACCTAATAGCTGAAATCTCTCAATCTCAACTTTTTTTTTTTTTTTTTTTTGAAAACATCTTATGGCATAGTTAGCAACAAATATCATAGGATTTGAAATGCATTGAGCAACCATGAGTTGCTTGTCTTTACAGCCAGCTGCCTTGTGTCAGTTCTAGATTTCGCATGTAATGAATGTAGCTGTTTAATTACTATGTTTTCTGTCTATTGTTTGTAGATCTTGGCAGGTCTGCTACAGCTGTATTATGAAAAGAAATTCTGCTATTAGTAGGCTTATGTTTGCTAGATGGGATGGACACGTCCAGTGGAGGATGTTTTAGGCCTCCACACAGGGGAAGAAAAAAAATCTGACAGCTGCTTGCTTCCATGTTTCCTAGCTCTTCTTGGATGTCCTGAGGAAAGAAATGATGACTTGGCCCAGTTTTTGTTTACAATAATGGATGCATCACTTTTTTCTGCTCTAACAGCACAGGAGTGGTATCATATGCAGGGCACTGAAGAACTACAAAGACAGAAACTCTCAGCAGAAGTTGGGCTGTTCTCTGCATTGCAAAGACCATATTCTAGTATACATAACTGGTTTACCTTAACAGCAAGACAAACTTGCTTACCTAGTGAAATCAGCTCTCTGAGATGCTTAAAAGCCCCAAACAAATAGTGATGTAAGCTAGAGAAGGATCTGCATAGAACCCTGGTTCTTTTCCTGTAAAATAGCACTGCAGTTTTAAAAGTAGTTTATTGTATTCTTTTCTTGTTCTCATGCTGGTGGAAGTCATGCTTAATTTTGGCTAAAATAACATACTTCATTTTTTTATCTTTATGTCTTTGCTTTTGAAATGAGCACTGGAGAAAACCGTGTAGTATAGAAGTGTGGTTCTCTGCCTCAGTCATATACACAGTGTTTCTGTCCTAGCTTTCCATCCCTTTAGTACATACCAGTTCTGCACATGAGGAATTTTAGCTGTTGTGATGGAGCTGTGGGACTATTTAATTGTGAACCAGGATTTATACTGTGGTCTGCAGTACTGTGAAAATGTTACTCAGTAGAGTCTTTTAGTCATAAAGATGTGTGTTGGAATGTGAATTCTGCTCTGAAGTGAACAATACTTTGCCTTCTGCAAAGAGTTTTTGCTCATCTCTGTTCATATAATTATTTAGAAATAAATTAAAAAAGAACAAAAAGGCAACCCTTCAGTTCATTGTGTCCCAAGATATGGAAATAATGTATTTTAAAATCCCTTTAGTGTTGTATTTCAGTTTTAAGTTGGACTCCCTTACAAAGGGCAGAAGATTGGATGGCTCAGTGGTCATCATTATGATCGTAATAAAATATTTGGGGTAGCTATTGGCAAAACGTCCATATTTATTTCGTCTTTTTTTAATGTAACCGTAATGGTGAACTTCTTTTGATTAAAATTTATTACTATTTAACTATCCTCAAACTGAGATGCAGTGTTTTAACGTTGGATCTGATATCGAGCTCTTGGATATTGGCTCTTTATTTATTATGACTGTGTAACCAGCTGCAAGGTATTATCTTGCTGTGTATAGGAGAAATGTGTATTTCTTTGTTCCCAGAAATGGAAAAATGCATCAGCCACAGTTTTTGCTCTTCAGAGCATTTGCACATTTTCTGCTGAAAACCAGATTATGCAAAGACAAACTCCTAATACCACAAAAACCACCAAAACAGATAGCCTCTGTCAAACACTTAATTTAATCTACTTGAAATGATTTATGTTTCCTAAAGAGAAGCCTTAAAAAGGCAAAAATTTAAGGGGGTGAGAAATAACACTGATGTTTCGTTGCAAATCCTGTCCTCATCAGATGTTGTAGTAACATGTTTTTGCATTGCTGTAAAATGTTGCATCCATTACATTGTGTGAACTTGTCACCAGTGCAGCTTTGTCAGTGCATGAGTGCAGAAGAAAAGAACAACCTGACCGAGCAATTAAAAAGACCCTCAATAGAGAAAAGGCCTAAAACTAGTTCCCTCCAGCCTGTATTTTTGTTGCGAATATTGTTCTTGCTGGTTATTCGCTAAGACTAGGAACAAAAGGGCTTTTATGTTCTAGTAAAGAATAGTTTCTAACAAGGTAGAACCAATAACTGAGATTTTAAACGTGGTATTTGGAAGAGCCAGAAGAAGGAGAGGCTTCCCTTTGGGAGGTATCTATTAACACAACAAAAAGCAAACACAAGTTTATTAGCAGTGTTCCAGCCATCTTTGTCATTGTCTCACAATCAAAATTCCCATAGATTTTCAAGTTTTGCTTTGGCAGGCTGTTAAATAGATGACTGCATTGCTACATAAATTATACAAATTTGATACTTAAATTGCAGAAATGAATCCTGTCTGGTGTCTTTGTCTAGCATTAATTTTTTTTTTTGACCACCAGTGCTAAATTTTAGGAGTAAATTCTTATATAACCACTTTATCTAGGTGAGGTTGTAGGCTTTTGCCCCCCATAATGGAGGAGAAGGTAAGATGCTCTCAGGTGTTCAGTACAGCACATGTTGAAGCAATCTGAATTTAGGACAACAATGTTAGCCATTAGTATATTAAATCAACCAAGATTTTCTTCATAATTGACTTTAATTGCATAAATGAGGTTTAAAAATAATTAAAATGGAAGAGTAGAAAATAAATGCAACTGAAACTAAACCAAATTTGATATTATTGAAGTCCTTTGCAAATCCTGAAGTAGAAGCTGATGTTCAGCTTTTTTTGGTTGGGCTTTTTATTTGTTCATTCAGGGGAAGATTAATCTAGTCTGTGATGCATCTTGTGTTGTACTTTGTGGATAGAAATACTGTGTATTCTCTTTCAAAAAATATTTCTTCCAGGAAACCATTCTCTGGGAGATCCTGAGAAAATGTGATACATATCAGCCTGAACCTTATGCTCCTAGCAAACAAAGCGGTCTCATCACCAGATAGCCAGTTCCATGCTCTAGTTTTGTGCTCATCTGTATTGTTGGTGGAAAATGACTATGGAAATGGTTTTTAATGTTTGGTGCGTGTTTTTATTAGCAGTTGCCCTCCACCTTGACTCTTCACTGTGTACTCCTCCAGTTAAAATGCATTTTCATGTGAATGATGGTAATCAACCTTTGCAAATCTATTTACCTCAGTGATAAATAAGCAGAACCGGACTGACTGAAGAAGGAGGAAGAGGATCCTTGACAAATTCATGATGTGGTTCTTGATATGTTGACTTTTTTTTCTGTGTTTTCATATTAAAAAAAATAATAGGTGAGGGGAAAACGGAAACCTACATATCTTTCTTTCTGTGCTAGTGCTCAAAGAAAGTACAGTAATTTTGTTCAGAATATTCATGTTTGACTAACCAGTTCTTCAATTGATTGAGAACTGGTATTGCTTCTGCAAGTAGTTCCACTTATGAACTTACTTAATTACCCGTATTTTTTTAAATGAGAATTAGTTTTAATATTGTGTGATGTGCTTAAATTGTTTTCTTTATATGGTAAATGCCTTTGAAACCTACATTTAATAAGCCATTTACGTGGAAGAATAGAATAGTGCTTTAACAAAATGGATGTTTGACAAGCATGATTTTTTAAATGTACATTGTTTTTTCTTTTCATGTAATTGCAAAATTAAAAGTACTCAGCGTAATTCTGTTTCAACAAATGGTGCTTTTAACTAACGAGAATAATCACTTTTTCTTTCTATAAAGCAAATTTAAACATTTAAATATTTTTACCAAGCAGCTAGGTGATTAGCTTAATATGCATCAGTTATTTTGACCAACATGGGGCGGGGAAGCTATGTAGTTCATACTTAAAGTATTCGTCATTGTAACAAAAAAACTCTTAAAAATTTATCCAGTAAATCATATTGTGTTAATTTCATAGTATAAAACCTATCATTTTGTCTCACTAGCTCACATCTGCATAAAAAGAATGATGTAAGGGGAGGTAAGTCAGAACAGCTGAAAACTAAATGCCATGCCTGTTGAAGCTGGAGTTTCTTGCTTTATGACATTTCTTTGCGAGGGTGGTTGCAAAGTTAGAGGCAACAATATGTATGGAAATGCAGATTGCTGCAGGTAAGGTGACCATACTGACATTAAGTCTAATCTCTGAATGTTTCCATGCTAACATGATTTCAATATTAATAATTTTAGTCTGAGATGGGGTTATTTTGCTGTCACAACTATACACTTATGGTGAATTGCAGATAAAAGTGAGTAGGTGGATGTTAGTAACTATTTTCATGTCATTTGACATGAGGCGTCATAGTTTAATATTAAATAAGATATTTTTCTTAAAATTAGTTTGGAAAAAATCGTGTTTAATGTTGCAACTAACACATAAAATTACTTCTATCGCATAGAAGAATGATTAAAACAAATAGTTGAGTCATTATCGCACTTGGTACCCCACAAAATAGTCTTCTAATAAAAAGAATCTTTTATTTGTAGTTTTCTGTAGTTGAGTGGATGGGGAGGGGCGGCACCTGCACTGCGCAGGTAGAAGGGCCGGTTCAATGACTTCTCTTCCGAAGTTCTGCTACCTCACATGGACTTGGAAGAAGGAATTTGTCCAAAGTTTTGGTTTGGTGGTCTACCTGGTCCTGCTTTGGCTGGTTTTAGTAACTGCTTAAAGTAACATATTAGTGTTTGCATAATATATGCACCATCAGGATTGTCTATGGAACTTCAAACACAGTGACAAAGGTGGGGTAGCTCAGAAGAACTTCTTGGCCTGTCCTTTGGGATGGTCAGTGTCTTTAAACATTTTGTTTATTTGTTTCGTATTATTGTGGTTTGATTCACTGGATTGGCAACAATTTCCTGAGCTGAGAAGCTCAGTTTATTTTCTTGTTGAGTTTTTGTTAGTGCTTTTGTTCTGGCTTTAGTTGGTTTCTTTGACAGCCTTGATTTACCTACTGGCATCTTGGTGGTTCGGCTTGGATCAGTAACAGAACTGCTACTTTATCATGCTATTCTTTGGGCAGATGTGCAGCCCTTTGTGTGCCTGCCTTCCAACTTTCTCCCACCTTTTGTCTCTCTGGTGTGGAAATTGATCCCTTCTGAAGAGCACTGTCAAATTCAGCCAGTGGTAATAGCATGCCATTTTAAAGCTGGAGGAGAAAATCAACAGGCCCCGAAGGATGAGCCTGTCTCAACATGGCTGCTTAGCTGAAATATTAAAGCTGGTGGTGGGCAGTGAAACCCCTCTGTGCGTGCCATCTTAAGAATTTGTCAGTGTGAATAACCCCCAACCCTCCGACTGTGCAAAGCAAGGAGGCCTGAATAACAGCTTTGTGCTGCAGAAACTTAACGCATGGAAGCAGAACTAAAAGCTTGCACTGGTTATTTTGGACATTTAACATTCAAGTCCAGTAAAAGAAAGAAGGTCATTATGACTCAGTTCCGTTAATTAGACATAAATTACTGTCTTTATTGCCTTAACACAAAGGAAGGTAAGGGGAGTTCTGCAGGACCAGAGGATGCTGAAATTGTAATTAGATGAGGGCATAGGCTGGGAAGGGGTGGCTGAACACAACCCCCTGTTGAACTCGGGGAGCTCACAGTGAAGTGTGCCCCTGCAAGGACTGGAGTCAGAGTAATTACTTTTTAACCACCACTCAGATTTGTTGTGTTCTATTCCAAGATGACCAGTGTGGCTGACTCTAAATGATGTGATGAACAGATGTAGTTCATTTAGGAAAGATTTCATCTACTGTGGACAGATTTAAGCAGTTTCCCTTTTAAAAAGGAGATTAGCTTTTAATTCTTAAGTTCAAAGGGAGATCCAAACTATTTCCTGACTTTTCATGGCTGTGGGATAACTCTGGGCTTCTCACAGTATTTAGAATCTCTTTGTCATGTATGGGCTAAAAATATTATGCCTATTGTCTAACATACCTTGTCCTGAAAAACTTGTTACAGAAGCAGAAGTGTAAAAGCACTAAGGGAATAAATGAATATACCTGTATCTCTGTTCGAGAAGAGGTAATAATTTGAGGCAGAGCTAATAATCCTTGCATTAAATGCTGTTGTTTTTTCTATTGCTTGTGAGATTAACCCTAAAACATATGACTTAAAAGATAGAAAACGTTTTGCAGCATTGCCTGTTGGTTGCTTCAGATTCACGACTGAAACGATTCTTGTCCACCGTAATAATAGAATAATAGCCATGATCTTTCTTCTTCACTAGGATTTTGTCCAGTGACAGCACTAATTAGCCTCTGCCTTGCACCCTTAACAGTCGTTGTAGTTTTGTCCCCCTCTCTTTAGTTGAATTCAGCATTAGCATAACATCTAAGTGATAGGAAGCAAGGGAGTGGAGTTGTCATTTTGAGATAGTAAAAGAAATAGCACTTAAAGTGGCATTAGATTTGGTTTTGACTCTTGGTATGTAACAAGAAAAAGTTGTACAAAATTAATACAGAATTATGGGAAACTGGGGTTTGTGGTCTTGCCTTCTGATTTTCAGACTTTCTCTGTTCATCAAAAAGCTGCTGACGTATTAATAAAGAAACAAAACAGCAGATTACTGAGCACCATTCAGAAGCCAACGCTGCCAGGTGTGGAGGTGGGAAAGGGGAGGATACTGGCTGACTTGTAAGTAAATACTGGTGAAGTGTAAAGTTTCTGGTTCCCTTGAAAAGAAAATGGGACAGAGTGTAAAACCTATAATTAAATGGTTATTTTGGGCAACTGACACCTGATGTATTACAGAATACATAGAAAAGGGTTTACTGTTTACAGTCTCATTGCTTGACATGCAGGTAGCACAGATGTTACATTTTTGTGAAGGCTGTTGTTATAGCAGAAGTACGATCTCCTCCACTACTTTTGAGTTTATTTTTAATTGATACTCATTTTCTAACCCTGCCTTTGAAGTAACAACCTAAAAAGGACAAAAACAGCTTCACAAACTTCCATACTTGGAAGGCAAATCAAACCCTCGGGCACATACTTATCTTCTGGCATATTTGCTACTGTAAGTGCTAAGGGTTACTCTGAAAGCAGCTGTATTGCATCTGTGCTGTTGTAGAACTCTAAAACCTTAATTTGTCCTGAGGTGTCCCAGAAAAAGCAAAGTGATTCCTTTGAACAAAGTGAATTCTTCTGTTCTTATCTCAAACTCTTTGGCTTGTAAATCCCATTTTAGCCTCATCATTACTTCAGCAAATTGTTAGGGAAACATTGCATTCTTCACTATGCAGTCTTATGTAAGTGTGATCGATGTAAATAATCATCATAGTGATAATCTGTTAGTGACAGGATGGAATATACTGTGTTTGTTCACATAGCTGAAAGAGCATAACAGTTACCAGAAAAGATAATTTCTGAATGCAGAAGGAATAGTGCGTATTTATTTTAATAAAAAAAATTTGCATGACCAGTGTTAAATATTTTATACATCCAGGTTGTGGGAATGTTTTCTACAGATAGAAAGCATAATTTTTTTTTTTTCTAATTACAATGCTGCCAGCTGAGAATAGCCTTATAGATGTTCCTGATGTGATTCTTGTTTTATGCAGGACAGAGTTCTGCCCTAATTCTTTCTGGTCAATCAATTTAGCATGTAGGCCATTTAGTGCTACGCTTATTAAATAAGAACTCTTATGAACAATATAAATAATTCGAGAAGCAGATCCTGAAGCAGACCTGGGAGCTTTGCTGTAAGAGCCTATGTCCCTCATGTCCCACCTTCTGCATCATCTGATTCTAATCTGATCTACTGAAGTGCATAAAACATGAGCCTAGTTAAGTCTGTAGTTATCAGGTTTCTGTCTGTGGAAGGACTAGCCTGGTACTTACTCTTGTGTTCTGGCATGTGTTTCTCTCCCTCCTCTTAGTCAGTGGAAGAACGTCTTTTGAAGAGGTTGAGTCAAAATAATTAAAAATGTGAATAGAATAAATGAGGAAGTATTGAAACATACATGATCTGTTTCTTAATCTCAAAGCAGATTAGACACCTCTTTCATACATAACTTGGAAGGACTTCCTTCCAAACAATGGATCTTCTGCAATTAAATATTCGTTAAGAATAAGTATGTGATCTTTTCTGCCAGCTTGTCTGAAAGGCTTAGCTTCCAGCTGTTAATTTTTCTCCTTCTGTCTGTGTACATTCCTTACCTCAAATCTCAGAAATTTTCAAACAAATGAAGGCTCCTCCTCTAAAGAAGGGAGTGTTTTTCTCTATGACTGGCTTCTCGAAGATAAGGAGCGCCAGATAGTGTATCTTCATTACCAGTATTCAGCAGCTGGATGGGTCCCAACTGGGTAATGCCTTGTCATAGTTGTCCAAATTCATATTTTGGGTTGCTGCTTAAGCATTTTGAGAGGAATGGTGTGTTTTCAGTAGGTTCAGTGGTTATGTGATATCTTGCCAACATAAAGGAAAGAAATATATCCAATGGTTCAGAAAATTTAAAAGAAAAGGAAAAAACCGTTACAACATCTCTTCCATCTCATATTTGATTTCCCTCTGTAATGACAAGTCACTTTATCCTATAAATGGTAAATGTATGATTTGGGAACTTAAAATCATCTTCTAACTGAGTTTTTTTTCATTGCCCTTTAATCTTAATAGCTTCCTTGCCTCTGTAGTACTGTGAGGTTGTACCATGAGTGAAGTAGAGCCTCTGTGAAGTGTAGACAATGTTCTTTGGGGAGGTGTTGCTTCCCAGCCTGTATATAGTGCTGAGTGGAATGATGTCTAGCTTCTGACTTCGGTTTTAGAGGTGTATTTTACAGGTTATGGAAAGAGGAGAAGAAGACGAGGAGTCTTGTTTCTCTGTAAGCCTCTGCAAGTCTGACCATGGGTTTCTGGGGCCCCTTCATTGGGAGTGCTGCTGGAGGTGGTAGTACAGAGTGCTGCTGTCTTCTGAGAATTAGACAAGAAGCACGGTGTAATGGCAATGCAGCATATGTAGATATATAGTGAAGCTAATCACAGGCTAAACACAACAGGAACTTGATATTTTTATTTGATTCATTGCTGTGATCTCTCCTCTCCAGTGTTAGCTCATCTGCTTCCAGCTGGCACATCTTCTCATATTAGGCCTTACGCCCTTGTTTTGCAGTCTTCCACTGTTATTTCTATTGATGTTACTTAGCTCATCACAGTTTCCTTCAATGGCCTATTAAAGTTGCCCTCCAGATTCTTCCTGCTCAGTTGGTTACTGCTCAACAATTTATGGGAAGCTTTTTGTTTGTGCCTGTCAACTGCAACACAAACTAGAGAAGCCTTTGCTCCTTGTCAAGTGGCAGTGCTAATTGTGACCCACACTGAGTATATCGTCAAGGCTGTTTCAGATCCAGTGGTAGGAGCGTTTTCCAGGCCAGCTGGTATCCATTCAAGGTCAGGGCTCGTGCACAAGTCCCCAAAGGGCAAGTGCACAGATATCTAGCTATAGCTTACTGGAAGGGTTGTATCAGATCAGAAAATTTGAAAGACTGGTCACCCTTGGATGCTAATTCTCGTCTAGACTATTTACCTGTAGGCATTCTGGACCTTAGAACTGTAAACAAAATTTTCAGTAATTTCTCCCTCTGGACATCTGTATGTATAAACCACTTCTGATCTGTACTGACTCACTCTCTCCTTTTCAGAAACACTGCTTAAAAACAGGCACTTGTTTCAGTCCAGATAATCTTCCTAAGTGCAAATCTGTTCCATTTGTGAGGTTACAGTTTTATCAAAGGAAAACCAAAAGAGCTAAAATACCCTTGTTCCAATTTGCAGGTGACTGTTCTTTGACTTTGTGGAAATACTTGCACAAGTGGATTAGACCATTTGAAAAACATATTCAGTATTAATGGGGTATAGTGTTTTCTTGTGACTTAAACTGGTTTATTTTATCATCAGTAGTGAATGTATTAATTTGGTGGAAGACACCTAAGCACCTTTATGATTTGAATGTGCCATGCAAAAACTCACTTAAGGAGTTTTCGCAGGTCTCTCTTTGTTTAGGGCATGCACTCCAGAAGTGTCAGAGAAGTGATGTTAGTCGGGGAAGGAGACCCACGAATGCACATCCAGAACCACTTGATCTTTGATCTTAGTTTGCTGGTGGTTTGCACAGCAGCCCTGAGCAAATCTTTAGACTGTATGTTCGCCTTTCCTTAGGTCCAGAATAAGAATACTTGCTCAACTGAGAATAACACTGTGAGGACTTTAAAACAAAAAAAGGGTTTGTTTGCCCTATATCTTGTGTAATTTTTTTTGCAAACTATGAGAGTTGGCCTAATGAAGGGTACTTCTTCATATAAAACTTATTCTTCATTGTTAAGCGTGTACTGTATGTTATCTGGGTTTCTGGTCTCTCCAGTGGAGAGGGAGTTATTTTTAGATGGCAGTTCGCCCAGCCTGTCTTAACCCTTTAGGAAAACGATTTGTCATTAACTTGAGTACAGAAAGCACTCCAACAGTGAGATATTTGGTCTTGCCACAGTTGGTTGAAATGAATTCCACTGCCTTCAGCCAGTCATTGTCATCTTTAAAATATTTATATTTATTTGATAAATTTAACAGAAAAATGGAGTAAAAGATATGCCAGATACTTTCTGGAAGTCTGGTTCTTTAGATGATCACCTGAAGATGATGAGTCTTTGCTTAAATCCTTCAACAATGACAGTATCACCAAATAAAGGATTTAAATATACAGTTCACTGTAACTGCTATTTATCCTTGTCCTGTGTCCAAAGGCACTGATACGCATCCATATATATTTATTAGTATGTGTGCAGAGAGCGTGCATGTGTATACAGACAGTGCCAGTGCCCTAAGGTACAGGAAATCCTGTTGCATTGCATTCTGAGTACATTTTACACTTTTCTATATCCCCAACTGCTAACAATATCAGTCTGTTTAGGAGTGAGCTGTAACTCTAAAAACATGCTTGTTGATGGTCCTTTTGAATGTATGTCAGATTCACTTGAGTATCTAGTACTTGTCTTCAGATAAATGCCAAAGAAAACTTTTTTTTTAAACATAAACAAGTTAATACAAAAAGTTTCAACTCACCCTTGGTCTTTTATCCTTTTGTTCTGCTCTCAAAATGGAGATTAAGCTTTTAATATCAATAACAGAGGCTTTGAAAAATGAGATTTTCAGGCAGTGTTGTTACCAAACTTTAACTCTTTATTAGAGAATTTCTGATAGAGTAATGTAACCACTTTGGAATAACTGTAGCAATAACCTGCATATTTTGAAGTCTTAAATGTTGCAATGATTTTGAAAATAAGATTCCCATCCATCGGAAACTTGACTGGCACTCCTGTGAGAACTGAAGTGGTTCTGAGTCTATTTAACAACTTCACAGGCAACTAGATCTCATGTGGAAAGTGTGCTTAGCTGTATCTTTAGCTGAAAAGGAACTTGTCAGACTTGATATTATGAATATTGCATTAGAGGGGAAAAAACATTTAATTGCTAATGTATAGTTTATTTGATGTTGCTGATTTTAAGCAATGATTTACCCCCAACTCCATGAGTTATATACCTATAATTTGGAAGCAAATTAGAAGTATGTTGATTATAGAACTAGCATTCCTGTTGCTTTTGCTTAGCAATCTGTTACGCACACAGTCAGCGTCTGTAATATTTACTCTACACCAGGATTACCATTTTGCTTCCCCCCCATATTTGCAGTATTGCTAGAGCTTTGTGTCTTTGTTCCCTCCTGTACAGTAAGACACTCTGTGAGCATTGGTGGGAACAGAGCTGGCAGTATATAATTCTAGCAAACTTCCCTCTGCTTCAGTGACACAATCCCACAGCAGGAATACAGGCCCATTTTGCATTTCTTTTGCATCTGCACAATAGAAGAAGGATTTAAGCAGAGAAAATGGGGAAGGGATATAACACACATATTTTTAAAAGTAAGGGGAAAATGAGTTGGAGGAAATAATGATAAAACATAGTGTTAGGAGCCTGCTCTGATGGGTTTGAAGTGATTTTTTTTTTTCCTATTTTGGAAGCAGATAACTAAAAGTCATAGGTGTATTTTTACTAGCATCTTGTAACAATTTTTTTGTCCTGACTGTTTCCATCACAGGAAACAGCATGGATATAAATACCAGCTAGAGCTATAAATGTGATCCTAGCAGCAGGAGTGTAAAACTTAAGTATTTCAGCTACTGAATGAATAGAGATGTGTTAACAGTGCAGCACTGCATCTCCACAAGGATTTATACATATGTTCAGTTTGAAACATATAAGTAGTACTGTTGACTTGAAAGTATATGTATTAATACAAAACCAACTTTACTGGTTCAGTTTTTGCTTTACATTCAATCAGGCAAATCCTGCAAATGACTGCATGGTGTTTTGTATTAGCTAGGGCTGCAAAATGTGCGTTTTAGTTATGTGGTGTAATACTGTGTATGTTTCCATTACAAACATCATACCTCCATTGTTACCCTTTGCTGCATTTGTAATTCTGACTTTATTTGTTAAGGTGATAGATTGGCTTTGGAAAATGGAACACAGACTTGCATTTAGAATTTTATCTATAAACCCTGCAGACTTTAGTGCTGAAGCCTCGGAACTGAATTCCCGTAAAACAGAGTAATGAATACAAGTGACTTCTGCTGCAAAGAATTAGCAGACCTGTTCTACTTCTTAATAATAAAACTTTCAATATGCTAGTTTGCAAATATTGATTTGGGCCATCACTCTTGTGAAGATTTAGTCTGTTGGCTAATTCTTGCTGACACAGAAAACATACAGAGGTTTATTATCCGGATGTTAATAGATGCACAGAGTTTTCTCTTCTGTGAGAAAAGAAAGGAAGAAAATACCCCAGGTTCTAGTTCTTAGAGTTCTATCCCTTTTTGTTGGTTTCACGTTTAATGTACCAGGATGTAGTAGGCAGGTCAGTGGTAGCTTTTTAATTTGGCAATCTCTGTACATCAGCTACATGCAACACAGACCCTTAAAGAGGGTCTGATAAGCTGAGCTGCAGTGATAGTCTGCATTTTAAGTTGGGGCAAAGGGGATTGCTCTTTAAGGAATTAACTTCTAATGTGCTGTTTCCCAACTTTGCTATGGTGAAGTAATTTTAATGGATGTCTGATATGGCACGGGCACAATGGAATGATTCAGCTATCAGTAGAAGTATGTTATCTTTTGAACTACATGTGGCCATAAATAGATGTGGTAGAAAATCTTAATTATAGTTTGCCTGAAAGGTAGGATTCGAACTTTCACATTTTTTTTTTCTTAGGAATCAAGAGGAGATTTTTGTCTTTGATTTTGAGGTTTTTTTAGTAGGATCTAGGGAAAGATTAAAGGGCTAGCTAAATGTTTCCTTACCATGAATGTACATTATGGTTGTTGTGCAATTGGTCTACCAAATGTCTCTGAATTCAGTCTGTAAAAACATCTAGTGTACCAGTTCTGGGCAGCATTTGAGAACAACCTCTTAAAGAATGAGGTAGGCTGTGTATAGGATTCAAACCTGAAAAGTAATTGTGATGCAAAAGTGCATTAGGTGCCTGACTTGTTCATCGCCTGGTTGATCTGCTTGCCTGCCTGTTAGAATGTGTCTCTAGTGCATCATTGTGAAATGGGTGCAATTTTTTACTATATAAATCTTGCGTAATTTTTCTTTTGTTTTTTTTAAAATTAATGTGGACGGAGAAGAAATGTTGTATACCGTGTTCAGCCTCATGCATCATCATCAAAACATACTCATGTGTTTCTAAGCCTGTTTTTTACTGTTGGGATTAGCATCCAAAATGGTGATAGCATAGTTTTACTATTTAGTTCCAATAAACTTCACAACAAGAATCATGATGCCATGAGTGGAAAACTCACCTGTATTGATATCAGAGGACTCCTGTGAGAGGCAGGATCTAGCACTGTACCACTAGTGTTCCCTGTTGGATAGTTGGGTTTTTAATTTTGCTAACTGAGAGAATATTTTTTCTCATAAATCCTGCCGAATTTCACTGTCACAGATGCTTCTGGTACATGAAGCAGCTACACCAAGGAATAGGTCATCTGTACATAGGGTGTATTGATTTATTCATCATCAAAGAAACTCTAAATAATGCATCAAAGATGGGGTTTTTTTTCCTGCCAGATTGACCCAGTCTGGGAAACCAGCACAATTTTCAGATTTGTACTTGCAGTGCTAAATTTTCTTAAGGCAATAGTGGCAGATTTGTGTCATACAGATTATTCACAAGTCAACGACTGTACTTCAGAAAGAACGACTAACCACTGGTCATTAGGATACTGCAGCCACAAATGGTCAGTGCAAATTGCTTGGATTTTTATCTTGCACCCAAGAAAAAAGGTAGATCTTTTTCATTTCAGGTGCAGACCCATGACATAAGGCATGTAAAAAAGGGATCTATCAGTGTCAAACAATTAAATAAGCCTCGTGCATAGTATAAAGAGGTATAGCCAATATGGGTGGCTGTATGTCCTATTAGTGGCATGCCTCTGCAAAAAGGTGTTGTTGGAGAATACTGAAGCCTTAACAGAAAAGTAAGCAACACAGACTAAGCCTTAGACAGGATGCAGTCAACCCAATTTCTGGATGACATTAGAAGTGCAATTCACAGGGGACAGGATTTCTGAATTTTATTTTGACCTTGCTGAAATCACAGGCTCTCCAACAGAGGTATTGTGACATGATGATGTTTGGCCTGGTCTGGATATGCCTAAGTTATGTGATGCCTACAGTGAAATGCCAAAGTCCATCCTGTGCTATCTATAAATAGTTGGATATTTAGTGATCCCAAAGCCTACAGATACTGTCTGCAATTCAGTTAATACAACATACTATTTGCATTTAATAGCAAGACAAATTGGCTAAAATTAAGAGAGGTGGTGATCTTGATGCTGTTTTATAGCATAGGCAGATCTGTTTTGGAAATACACCAGCAGCAGTTGGTCCTGTCAGGTTGAGCATCTTGTATCATTTGACCCAGGCTTTCTCCTATTGTCCATCATACTTCTGAGAGGGTAGCAAGCATCTACTATGGATACATAGTTTTATGTAAAGGTATTGAGAGATCCTCTGTGGTGGTGGTGCTCATTATTCCAATATCCCTTTGTCAAGTACCTATTACATTTCCATTTTGAAACCTTTCAGAACAGACTGGGAAGGCAAGGAGTTAACTCCCATCTTTGGAAACCTCACTCCTTCCCTCCTTTTCAGTCCACCATACAGGCAAACAGCGGAGCAGCATGAAAGAAGAGGAGGTTATGATGTGGAAAATTATCAATTTTTCCCTGTTCGTCTCATCTTCACCCATCCTACTGTCAGTCAGAACCAAATGTTGATATATCACACGCAAGTTTTGGTGTAGTCGCAGAATTTGAAAGTGGACATATAAAAGTCAGCAGCCCATGAAATCAGGAAATTATAAACATTCATGCGAGCAGGTGACCTGTGCCAGGGTGAGACTTTCCATCTTTTTTTTTTTTTTTTTTTTTATGAGAAATAGCTGAAACCACTGCGCTGTCTTTGCAAATAACAGTTGGTATCATGCCTGGCCTACAAGAGGTTTAGATGTGAAGACAAGAAGCCAGAACCCTTGCAGCATACATATTTGGGCTTGTGTTTTCGAGTCATCTAGGTACACCTAAGTGTTGGTGCTTAATTCAAGGACTCATAGGTGGGTGTGACAGAATGTGTCTAAAGCCTGTAGTTACTATTGTTGTCATGGTATCCTCTGATGTAGGTCTAAATTACATTATTAATGAAAAATACTGCAAATTGAAAAGATCCTCGTACATGATGCACATATTGCAGTGCAGCATAAGAGAGGTCCATTCAGACTGAGTGATGCTTCCTGGTAATGGCTTTCCTCTCCAGGCAGGTTAAGGGGCAGGGGGACAAAAATGCCATGCTTGTTCTGTCTTGTCATAAAACTAAGATCTGACAGTTTGGTATAGATGTTACACATTAGAGAGTTACAGGAGTTACTTGATGGTTGAAATAGGGTGGGTTCACTGTTCGTGGCCTCTTTAAAAAATAAACTTTCACTGAAATTCTTTTTCATGCCTATCTTAATTGCAGTGAGTTAGAAGTTGCTGGTTTTGCATAGTTATGGCTTAAATGCCAGTAGCCGTTCCTCTGCTAGCTGCTGGGAACTCCGTGGCTGTGATTCCTCAAAGTATGTTGCTGGATTTCTGACTATAGTTTGGAAGGTGCCTAGCGGAAGACCACTCTGATAAAATGGAGAGAGAGTCCCGAGAGCAGCCCAAGGGCCCTTGCAGAAACCTTGGAGACACCACTTGTTTTATTTCTCCTAAAAGTCCTTAGGTGGAAGGGCTTATTGCTCATGCAGAGCTAAAACTTCAAAGTGAGCAAACATGAGTCTCATCTGCTGGAGTTGCCATGTCACACATTCCAGGGGATAAAGGGTGCTCTGGGGCTTCATGAAATGCTGTCCAAAGCAAGTTAGGATTTCTACCCCAGTGGGCTGGTCCTGCTGCCACATTCTCCACATACCCATCCCAGGGAGGCCCTCCTCTGTAAACTCCACATGAAAAAGAGCAGAATAAAAGCTTTAGAAAGTGCATCCAGCTTTTTGCTTTCTTTGTCATCAATACAGTGTGTTCTGGTGTCTCCAAGACAACCATGTGTAAAAGGCTGACTGCATCTTTCACAGCTACTCTGTAGTGAGCTTGCCGAGTTGGGTTGTGAAGGCCAACCTCTTTTTTATCCATGAGTTTTCTGAGTAGTACTTTGCGTGCCTGCTTTGGTTTCAGTTTTTATTGCAAGAATTAAGCTTTGGTTCATCAGTTTTAAAGATATTATTTTGGAGTTTTCCCAGCTTATGGTTGCAGTGAGCAGTTAGAATGTTCCCAGTAATGCCTGCAACAATGCTGGCTTTCTTTGCATTTCAGACCCATTCGGCATCTGATAATAGATGCCTTCCTGCTGCTGAATAGAGATGTACTGAGTCGTGTTCTGCGTGCTTTTTGTTGCCCATGTGTGCTGCCTTCTTGAATGATTTCTGGTTACAAATTTTAAGTTTAGACAGTAAAAATACTTTTTCTGTAGAGTTGTCTTGTCTGTTTGCAGATTTGCAAAAGTGCAGAATTTGGAGCCTAGGGGGAGTCATTCATGGTACTTGTTTTCTGAGCAGTCACATCACAATTCTTTTCCAGTGCTCATCTGCCCCAGAACTGTGGCCTCTCTATCCCCTTCTGTGTAATGTACTTCTCTGCCACTTGCTCAGAGAAAACTGATGATGAAATATGGTTTGTAGGGCAGCACATGTTCTCTCCCGTGAGGTCGGGGGATTTGGGAATTACAGTTGCTCTGTTTCCTTACATTTGTCTAAGAGAAGCTGGTTCCAAGACTGGTCTTTCTTGACTGAAGTGAAAAATAATTAAACATAACGTAATTATTTGTGTTTTATAGTTGTGACAGTCAAGAACACCACCCCATCCCTCTGATGGGCCTTGTCAAGATAGTTAGCATGGGCATATGTAGGAGTAAAGCAACTATTTTTCCTACTGTCTCGTTCATAAATGGCTGAGACCCATATTCTCAGACAAAAGAAGAAGAACTAAAATTCTCTTATGGCAAATTCTTGCCTGAGCGGTTGCAGTTTTGTTGTGTTGGCAACTTGAACATACTCTAAAAATACATAGATAAGCATCTAGATAGCTAACATTTGCATGTGTCGGGAAATGTTTATTAAGGATCTCTTGTGAGTTCTGCTTGCGTTATGTATGCCTTCAGATCCATCTGAACTCCTGAAGATGCTGCATCTGTTTAGTGGCTTTTGTAGACCATTAGTTTATTTGTGTTTAAGAACCCAGTTTCTTAAAGATAAAATTGATTTCAGCAGGCATTGTTTTGGTGTAGTTGAACGGATAAGTAGGGGCTTGGCTGTAGACAGTAAGAAAGGGAATAAGATAGTATTAGCAGAACTGCTAATACTGCAGTATTAGCCTGCAGTGGAACAAATGAGAGAAACCTATGGGTTTTATGACCAGAGCCATAACTAACTTGGCAGAAGCGTTTCCCCCTTGCTTTGGTGCAGTTGTTGAGTCCAGTCATGTATTCCCTTAGCACTGCTGTTCTGAAACATTTCCCCTGATTTTCTACCAGAATCTCTGCAGAGGAGCCTAATTGAGGGGCAAGGGTATGTTCTGTATAGGAGGGGAGAGACTGGGACATGCTTCATGCTTTGTCAGCCTTGATTTTTTTTTTTTGTTTTCATT
This sequence comes from Phaenicophaeus curvirostris, assembly GCF_032191515.1. NCBI lineage: Eukaryota > Metazoa > Chordata > Aves > Cuculiformes > Cuculidae > Phaenicophaeus > Phaenicophaeus curvirostris. Next base: position 52,175,955 of record NC_091394.1, on the reverse strand, counting down.
TTCCGTCTTTTTCTGTTAGCCATGAGAAATTTTATGAAAAGCCAAAGGAGCGAATCCTTAGTTCAGTGGAAAGATTCCAAGCATCAGAAACCATGTTGCAGCTCCTTTTAATTTCCCTAGGATGCTGTCTTGCTGTCTCATGCATACCAAACTCTCCCAAATCAATACCAGTGTGTAGCACAACAACATTTTCTGGTATCAACTTGTTTTCCTCTAGCGCTTTCTTTACAAAATAGTAACTTTACTCTGGAAAAGCTGGTCTTCTGTGTTGATGTTTTCTTTATTTATTAAGTATCAAATTGAGATACCTGCCTGAGAAAGATTTTTGTTTAACTTTCAAATGAAATCACAAGTGAAAACTCATGCATTTTTTTCCTCTGTAGCAGTCTCTTCATTTGTTTTTTCTCTCTTGCCTCATTTAAAGCAAGTATAAATAATACTAAGATTACTTTAACACTTTCAGTCTTTGTTTTTTTTTGAAAACAATGTGAACTCAAACTTCCAGTAGATGCGATCCAACAAGTTTAACAGAACAGTGCAGTAAATAATGCCTAGAAGTTGAGAGGCAAAGGAGGATTATTTAAGTCTCCTTAGGTTTTAGAGGTTTTTTACATTGATTTTATTGGACTTGGGGCATTAACAGGCTATGACTTACTGGTTCAGACTTTTCATATCTTGCTTAAATTCACACTAATACCCTCCTTTGGTTGTACAGTTGTACCAACAGTTTATGTATATGTTGTGTTTTTAGTAAATTGACTGATGTGTGGGCATTGAGTTCCATAATGATGAAGACCTTGAAACTATAATTAGTTTTAAGCTACTGCACACTATCAAAATAACCTAACCGCAAAGCGGTTGTCTCTAAGTTACTGTTGGTAGTTGCATTTAATAATCACAATTCAGAATCTGTTACTTTTTCAATAATTTCAATGTTTCATGTTAAGCGAACAGTTTTGTTTTCAAAGGTGCGTTGTTCCTCTCTGCAAGTGGATCAGTATTAATCAAAGTCACCTTCTTATTCTTCAAAGAATATAATATTTTATGGTTCATTTCAGTCTTAGGTGTTTTGACAAAAATTGCACTCTTACCTAGAAAAGGGTTGGGGGCAAAGATAAAATAATTGTTCAAAGTTATTACTGAAATTCCCTGTTGTCACTAGCTGTGTTGTAATTTCTTATTTAACATTTGATAGCAGTAGAGCATAAACTATACATAATGGCCCATAAATAAATTTTAAGAATCTATATTTCTATTTTTATCATTGGTAATACCTGCTGGCATGCACCAACACTTAACTTATGCTACGCTGTAAATAAAATTATTTTTCAGCCATTTATTGCTTCCTTCAACTTCCTATGCAAATCTTTTAGCCTGAGAGAGATTTTTCTCACAAGGAATTTACATAGCATTGTGTTTTTATGTGAAGATGAGGGCAAATTCTTGCTCAATTTCTAAACCTTTGCAAAAAGCAGCTTGCTAAATACTGACTGTTGGAGGGATTTGCTTGCCTGCACTTTGTTCGCCTTTGAACTGGCATGCTTAATACTCTTTATGGACATGTTATGTGGAGTAATTGGGAAGGAAGGAGAGAGAAAAAAAATGTAAGTATGCCACAGGTAGTGTATCACTCGGCAAACTTGATAGAGATACAGGCCTATAACTCAGCCTGATTTCCCTAGACAGCAGTCAAGTACAAATGCTTTTATAGCTTTCACTGCCCAAGGCAAGCTGGAAAGAATTGACGCCCCTCCTAATCAAAAGCCACTCGCACAGTAAACAAAATAGTCACAAAACAATTTGCTGCCCTTGATATTTTCCTGACCTGTGTGACCTCTTGTCCTGTCTGCACAGCAGAGCTGCCCCTGCAGCAGCATCGCTGGGAAACTCAGGGCTACAGCATTTCTGTGTCATTTGGTGTTGCGTTCTCGAACTGTGCATTTGTGTCTTGAAGCATAAATTCCTTGTCCGAGGAGAAGCTGAAATGATTTCTCGTCTGGAAAGGCAGAGTTCTGTAACGATTGCAGGAGGAGTAGAAACTGCTCTTGGTTAGGTTCAGATAGTGCTTGTCCTGTGCAGTGTGAAACATCCAGCTCTGGCAGCAGTAGCAGTGGATCCTCCTCACTTCTCGACCTCCGTTTTGCTTCTGCAGGGAAATTCCTCCTGTTTGACCAAAGAGGGACAGTCCTTGGGATTACCCAGTAATGCAGCATTAATAGAGGCAGGGGTAGATGTTACACCTTGTTCCTCGCCACCTTTACTGGACAGTTTTTATTTACCTTGGATCATGTTCTGTAGTAGATGCATTTGAATCCCCCAAGACCTCTGGTTTCCTTTAGTATCCGTGGTAAGAAAATGAGAATAGTCAAAACTTTACTATATGTACATGATGTTTATGAGCAGATGAGAAATATAGACTTGGCTGTTGGTCCAGTAAATGGCATAAAGGACAAAGTCAGGAAACATAAATACACCTTTCAAAAGCTTAGTAATTTGATTTTGGAAAACAGCAATATGCTATACCACAGCATTAAACAGTGTCAAAACTGTGTTTAGTTTTGATGAACCAGTACTCTAATTCAAAGTTATATACATTTGTTGACTACACTTTCTAAATATTTTCTGAGCTCATGTGAAACAGAGTAAAGGACAAAACTTTCTTTTTTATGTTAATTAAAAACACCCATACATGAGCCTTCTGCAGACTGATAACCACAACCAGGAAAAGCACTAAATTATTAATAAATATTTCTGAAATAAAAACTACTACCTGACTGAAAAGACATGTATGGAAAGATGGATCCTTTCCATTAACATCTAGAGAAATGACATAGCTTTTTTGTTTTCAGCATTCAGTTTTCCCTTCATTTCAGCGCTACGGGGTCAGCTATGCTTTTGACCTGATGGGGCTCCAAAGAGGGAATGATCCTCTTTGACAAAACAGGACCATACTAATTTATTTTAAGAGAAGAAGACAGATTTTTTTTTTCTTCATACATAATTTAAGTGGTAGAAGGTTTTCGGGACAATGTTTTGGGAGTGGAATTTAATTTTCCCTCATTCAGTTTTCTTATTAGCCAGTATTACTTTGCAGTGTTTCTTAAAAGACCTTTGTGCTGATTTCTGACTCCTTTGTGGCAGTCTTTTGAATTTGTCTTGCCTGTTTGTTAGAATGGCTTTAAGAATTGTTTCTGAATCTTTTGTAAAGGTAACATGCTAGTTCACTCTTCATTCATCACTAGGTAATCTCTAGTTGTGATGAGGAGAACACATTTGACAGAATAGTGGAAAGAAATTGTGTCCCATGTTGTCTCCTGCAGTACCGTTCAGCAAGCCATCTCAGGCGAGGGAGATCCGTTTCATAAGACATGGCTATTTGCTCTGCCACCCTCTATCAAGATTTTGGGAAGACGATATGTCTGCTGCCCTTGAAGCTGAGACTTTATTCTCTGTCAATTTGAGAGAATACTAGGAAAGATCTCATTGGCACCTAAGAGACAAAGACCTATGTAACAATAATATTGTCCTGAACAACATGGACACATTTCATGGCAAAGAACACTTGGAGACATCTAGTTAAAAGATGTGAAAGCAGAGAGTCTAGTTGTGTCATATATAGAAGGCAGGTTAAGAAAAGGCACAGTGGTGACAGGGTATATTAAGGAAGGAGAGATGAATTGATACCGAAACAAGTTAACATTGCAATACTGGGTAAAAGAGCAGAAATCCATTGCACCTGAAGGCAAGGTGAAGTAAAACAAAAGTATGCAGCTGTACATGAGACAGTCGAATGTTATATGTAAATGGGTTGAATGCAGTTACTGATTTTTATCTTGTGGGCTCATTGAGAATCACAGATGTGATAGTCGCGCAACTTGATTTCATGTCTCAAGTTATTCTGTTTCCTTGGTCCTCAAAGAAGGAGTCAAGTTGCGGTATTGGAGACATCCAGCAACAAAGGATTAAAGAAAAAGCAGGTAGATTGGTGATACCTGTGTTTTTGAAATTGGTAAGTTTTGTTTGTAATGGGCAAAATGCCAACAGTTGCACATTAGAAGTGACATCTCTGCATTTTTAAGAAAAAAAAACATTGTAATGAACTTCATCAAAACATTTAATTCTAATAAAGAACAGGAGCCGTGTTGTGTGTTTGTGAGCCAGAAGCCTTACTAAGTTTACCCAAATGACTTTCTCTGTTCCCAAGTTACTGCACGTAATTCATTTGTGGCATCACGTGTGGCATTGTATTCCTTGGTAATTTTTCTGATTTATGACTCTACTAAGCATGAATCTATTAAGACCTTAACATGAATAGTACTATCCTATGATATTATAGTCTGTTGAGTTTCGTAACATCCGTAAGTTATGTACACAGTATTACGAGGCTTCTGAAGAATGGACACTACTTCTAAGTGGAGTTCAATTTTCAGTGGCCCTTTGCTCTCCCTTGGCAGCATATCAAAGCAAAGTAATAATGTCTCAGTGCTGGTATTTTAAAATGTTGCTGAGATGTTTAGAGTATGGTTAGATCTGTTTCATTTTGCCTGCTGCTGCATAGACTGCTTTTAGTTTGCAGAAATCTCTTTCTCATGGGAAGGTGAGCTTTTTTTATTTGAACCCTGAGAGGCAAATCAAAATAACACATCACTCATTTACTATAGGCTTTTCCCAGCTTAAGAGCTATTCTAATGCTTGGCTGAGACAGCTGCTGAAATTTGCTATATTGCTTGCTACCTGTCTGATTACCTTATCAAAGTATTACACACCAGCCACGTGGACACTTTCCACTGGACAGGAAGGTCCACTGTGCCATCCTGTGAACAGCCTGTAGATACAAAACTGAAGACTTGCGATGCCATGTGTTCTGGTTAGTGCCTTTCAGACAACTACTGAGCCTGTGTTTGCAGGCTCTCAGGCTGTATTTATTCGAAGCTTCTTCCTGAGGGCAACTGAATTCCTCACCTTTAATATAAAATGAGGTAGGGTGATGTGGATATGGGTCCGTTCTCCAGTTATAGTGTGCACATTTTAATGGAAAGTAAATTGTGGTAGAGAACACCTGCACTGAAGTTACTTGAACATTGAGCCTTGATTTTCTTCTGATTTGGTTTGGAGGGTGGATGTGTGTGAGAGAAGGTGGCTTTGTGGCTTTTTTTTGTGTTGGTTTGGGTTTTGTCTGTGTTTTGGGGTTTATTTTTAGTATCGTTTTTTCGAGTTTTACTTACTTTGAACTTCGTAGACCATAGCTCTAAGCCTTAGTGAAATAGATCCTGAACAACGTTGCAGAGTTTGACTCTAGCCCTTGACTGGCCAAACCTGCATACAGATGGCTGTCAGTTCCCTCAGACATAAGTGGGAGGAGATGGTGGTTTTAGTTGCTGCTTATGAACATCAGACTCTCAAAATCTGATGACAGGTTGCTATTTCACGCTCTACAGTTTTGTTTCAACAGAAATTCAGTTTGTTGTCTCGCTGAATGACTTCTTTTTCTCTCAGTAGATGAAACTAATATGTTTATGGACCAGAAGCATTTTCATATGCATACAAAGACATATCTTGGTTATAGTTAAGTGTCTGAGAGTTACTGGAGAGGAACCATGCAACGTGCACTAGGAATGGAAAGAATTTTGCCATGAGTAACTTCAGCAATCATTTAGATAGATCATGAATCTGCCTACATTACCTGTGAAAGTACAGCATTTTGGTGATCTCTGTACAAGACGTTCATGATAATACTTATCTTAAGGAAAATATCTCTGCATCAATGGTCATTACTTTAGGACATACAGAAGGTATTTGCTGAAGTGCATAGCAAGCGTAGCATGCCATTCATTATTCCTTTTGCAAATAGGCATTGGCTTTGGGGAGAGGAACCAAAGAAGAGATATTTTTGCTCATGATTGAATGCTGCAGGTGTCTTTTCAAGGAGTTCAGACACTTAACAAAAATTAAGTGGAATACGGATGGCATTTGAAATAGCCATTGAAATGTTTATTACAGTGGGGCCTTTCCGCTCAGATTCCTTTTTGGAAACAAATATCTAGTATTCTGGTAGGCAAAGCAAGGAATGTCTTCCTATTGGAGTACGGCACAACTTAGAGTTCTAAATGCAATTTTAGTTTCGTTTTTGTGATGCATTGGTTCTGCAAGTTACCACTAAATGTTTCCACTATCTGCGTGCTTGGACTGTGTTGGACTCATGTAAATGTTATAGTTATTACTGCTCTCACCTAGTACCCAGGACTCTCAGTCAAGATCTATCCCATTATACTGATCACTGTAGGGATAATCCCCAGACACTTTGCACTCTAGGCATTTGGAGGGGGATGCTGCGTAATCTTTACGAAGAAACTTAGGATGTCATGACTAATAACTGAAGAATCAAGACTATGCCTTACTGCTTCTCAGCAAAGTAGTCTTGACTCAAACGGCAATAGGTTAATTGCCACATCCAGAAATTATTCCTAACGATTCCCTTTAGGAGCCATTATTGCATGTAGGCTTTTCATTGATCTTTGGTCTTGAAGCTCATATAGTTGATCACCTAGCCAAAAGGGTTCAGAAAGGCAATATCCTGCTCCCATCCTTAAGCTTTGCTAAAAGTAGAATTTTTAGTTCTAGTTCAATCAGTCAAGCTCCTGCCATTTTCAGGCATTATTCCAATCTAACATGATTTGAATGTCAAACGTCTTGTGTTTTGCACTCACAAGACCCATAGGAAAGTCTAGACAAAAAAAGAAAGTATTACTTTTATCATAGGAAGCATATCTTCAAATACATCAGATGGTCTGTTCTTTTTATTTTCTGTTCTTCTCTGGCTGGACTAAATGATTGTAAAATGAGAAGGTGCTCAGCCAAGTCTGTCTCTGTTCTCCCCTGGAAGAAATTGCATAAATTTGCACAGCATTGTCTTGGCATAGGGTCTCAAAGTATGTCTTAATTTTGCTCTTGCTGTATTGAAAATTTCCTCTTGAATGAACTCTGTCTGTATCCTTATTTGTCTGCATATTTTATTTGAGGATTATTTTTTTTCCTCTTCCTTTATTAACTCAGATACCATCTTGTGCTGCTATCACGCTTGTCTGTGTTTTGCGAAGAAAACATTTTTTTTATCAGTGTTTTTTTATAGCGTAACAACTTTTTTTTATTCCTGTCAATTTTATTACCGTCAATTTGAATTTCAGTGGATTGAGTCTCAAAATGTTGTAATCCCTAGACAAGATAGGCAAAGAGTGGTAAGTGTTCTTGAAGGAAAAGAATATCAAAACTGTGTCAGCTCTACCAAGTGACCTTACATTTGATTATTTTAAAGAGTTTGCACTATGTGGTTCAGTCAAACATGAAGTGATGGTACTACTTCTGCTTGCAGCTAGTGTTTCTCTAATTTACCTAGAGCCAGGTGGACTTCACGTGAAATGAAACAATAATATGAAAGGATTCAAGGCTGACATCCTGAGTCTATAGCTGAGACCCAAAGAAGCTAAATTTCTTGACCTCTGTAGTTTTTCTTTTTATGCTGTTGGTATTTGGTAACATTGCAATAATAGGTAGTTTTCATCTCATTGACAGTATGGTTTGGGTAATCAACAAAAATCAACAAAATTCATAATCATCTCGGTGCATCACTAAGTACCAGTCACTAAAAAGTATTCAGCACTGGTGTTTTGGTGGGGTTTTTTTTTCTGATTATTGTACTAATTTTAGCTCAGGAAGAAAAACATGTAAAGTAAATACTGATTGCTCTTTGTCATGATGCGTAGGACTGCATACAGCTATGGTGTTGATAGTGTTTTGGGTGAACTTCCATGATCAGCAGTGTCAAATGATACCCTAGATATCTCTAATTCATTTTAAACAGGTTGGCTGATACAGTGATCCTTATTTTTAAGGTATCTGCACACATTTATTATATCTAGGGGGAGCGTGAGGTACATTTCAAGAGATGCTATAATAAGCTACTGGATTGACAACCCACGTGATAGAGGTACAAATATATGAAATTTGGCATTTTCCTGCCGATTTTCTTGGTATTTCCCCTTCTTTAATGATTGATTAATTAATGATTTATTAGCACATCAGCTTTGCCATTTTAAATGTTGAAAGTGATACATAGAGGGAGAGAATATCTATTTAGAAGTAACTTTCACCCACAGGTGCTCCCTTATAATGGCATAGAGATATCTCCCAAGCTTTTTTGAGTCCTCTGCTTTGTTATGGGAGGTACTACTGTGGCCTGGTTGTGAAATACACCATACTAGCTAGCACCAGTCACCAAGTGCTTTTTTAATTTTTAAGGTCAGATAGCAGTCTTTAATAATAGTAATAATGAAAACCTGGGGGTGGACTAGAAAACATTAAGCTGCCATGACAACTAGATTTCTGCCTCGAGGCCTACTGGACGTGATCCAGTGATAGCATAATCCTTGGCATTCATGATTTTTATTGCTATCTAACACGTCAGTGTAAATACTTCTAGACTGTCTCTGCTCACCCTCCACCCCATTCAGCAGCTGTGAAGTTTCTTGCCCTTTTTTGATGTAATAGCACAGTGTTCAAGCACTTAGGATATTTTTTTCACCGTTATCACTTTGCTAAGGTAGTGAGCATCCCTGTACTACAGGATGGCTTTGAGATCAGCTGTGCCTACTGTTTGCTGTATGGACACCGCTGTACCTGAGGCCATGTTCATCTCCACTGGCTGGGCAGTATTCCAGGTTCCCCCAGAGAAAACAGGATTCCCCTTTTTGGAAAGAAGTGGCACTCTGAGCTGCTGCAGTAACTTGAGGATGACTAAGAACGTTTTAAATATCATTAAAAATAATTGCAGCTTTGGAAAATCAGACTGTAGTGTGCCCAGGGGATTGACCTCTGAAGAATTGACCAATACCACCAGAGCATTGGACCAATGGGAAAGAGGAAGGGAGAGGAATGAGAGGAAAAGCGTACTTATATTTGTGGAGGGCATCAAACTCAAACATGCACTGCTTTGTTAAGTTAAAGAGCAACGTTGGAGAAAACTGTCCCCTTTCTCCTTGCTGCATCTGTAGCCACCTGTGAGGGACTGCAACACATGCTCCCAAGCAATGGCTGGGATGCTGGGACGTGCAGCAGGGTGCAGAATATTAAATGCTCCTGCATCTCCTCCAAAACACATTTTTTAAATGGGAAGCAGGAGTGTTGGAAGGATCACTGCTGTTTTGTCAGAGCTGAGAATTTTTGTTTGTTGCAGAACAGTGCAAATGCAACACTCAGTTCTGGCTGAGCAGTAATACGATGAGAAGAATCCTTATTTTATTTTATTTTACTTTTTATTTTATTTTATTTTAATGGTAAGAAGTGACACATAGCTTAAATGTTATATGTGTGCTTCTGCACTGTGTTCTTTTGTTGTTCCTAAACCCCTCTTAGTGTGGAGGCTTAAGCCACCATGGAAGACTGCTGACCGGTTGAATTGGTAAAACAGATCATCAGTTCATTTGAAAGTACATGTCCATTTGATATTTCAGCAAGTCATGACTCTTTAGAGAAACTTCAGGAGCCTATGTTTTTATTCAGTGTGTTAATCAGTTTAATTTTTAAAGACAACCCTCCAATCACAGTTTCTTTCTGCCTAGGTGTGATTGACGCCTGGGTTGTCAGCCTGAAATTACTAATGCTCCGGCACCTCTGCAACTCTGTCAGGAGCACAGTTGAAAGAGAGGACAGGAAAAATGGGAGCATCAGGGAATAAAGTAAGCTTAAAAAAAAAAAATCTAGAAAACAGAACACCTAGAGAGAGGGGGAGGAATAAAGAAGAAAGACAGAAGAGCTGGAAAAAAAATGTGAAACCTGAAGGCTAGAAGGACTTTGGGCTAGGAATAGTTAGCAAAGAGAACATACAAAAGCATCTATTCTCTGTTCTCCCTCTCCTTATTGCTACGGGGAGGGAAGGGAAAAAAAAAAAAAAGCTAGCTTCTTTTGTGTTTTCTAAAGATAGACTAAAAGGCAAAGCTGCTTATCTAGTTTTTACTAGATATTTAAGTCATTACTGTAGCAATAAAACTGCCCTTTAATTGCTGCACCATAATTGTAGGTATTTGTTTCTTACACTGCTTAAGGTCACATAAAAATGAATAGAGGTAAAAATAGGCTGTGTTAAGTGCCTTAATTTTGAAGCTCTTTTCTGCTAGCTGTCTGCAGAGACAGTACTTTCCCTTTAGTCTCCTGGTTTGACTGTTGAGTAGATATATTTTTTAATTACCAAATTGGATTTTAGCAGGTGTAGTCGGTTGATGCATTATGGGTATAAGAGATTAGCGTTTAATCCTTCTTTTTATTACTGTGTAGAGTGTTATAGTTGGGAAAGTATTAAAGGTGCATTGCATACTCCAGAGTACAGAAATGACATTTATTACCGAGTTTTCATTCAACTAGCCTCATTTAGAAAAAAAAAAAGCTGGCACAGAACTCTGCAGGGGCCTATAGGCTCATCTATAGTGAAACTGCCTTAAACTACATAGAGCACAGGAAAAGGGAAAGAAATGTTTTTGTGTCTTAAAACAAAAGCAGTTGTTGAAATGTAAGTACTTCCCTTCCTCAAAGATGCTTATTCTCTTTTTCTGTATGTTATTTTTTCTAAACTAAAGACAAAGGGGGTGTCAAAGCGCAGAAGATCTTTGTGTCAGTGAGTGGTAGAGGCAAGAGCTGAAAAGGATCAGTGAATCAGATATAATTTGGACTCTGTTTGAGATACCAGTTCTGTTTTGCTGATGGCTGGTATTCCAGTTCTGAAAAGCTGCAGAGGCTTTTTTATCAAATAGAAAGAACATTATCCCCATTTTCATTCTGGCATGCCTGTTACGATTTTGTTCTGTAAACAAAGAGGATTATGGGAACTGGAACTAGATGACATTTTATTAAATAATTGTGCATGTCTTTCACAGTGAATGCAAGAATCGGACAGTCTGGCGATACCTACCTGTGAAAGAAAATACTTTATAAGTAGAAATTATTGTTTGAGTTAGTTGGGTTTACAAAGGAAGCAGTCCTCCCAATTTACTACAGAGTATACACTGGGCTTTAATATTTCCCATTTGCACCATGCAACAAAAGCTTGAAAAAAATTTCCAAGTACAACTGTGCAAATTAAGAATGAAAAATGCATGCTGCAGAAACAGGGAGAGGGAGATGTATGTCCACTGCCCTTCTGTTGTGTAGGCTGACAGATGTCTTCGGAAGTGTGTGGTTACTGGAAATGTGCGTATTCGTCGCTAGAACAAGCAGTCTGGGGAGTGGGGCAGGAAAGAGAATTGCATTGAATGAATGTTAGTTGCAGTATCTAGCACTAATTATTTTACGAGCATATCATACAATTTTTCATACAACTTTACATCTTTTCTGCAGTTGGCTACTCACTTAGCATCTTAATCCCACAGAGTAAAGTCATATATTACTACTGGGTTTTACCTAATGTCCGCTGCAGATCCCTCTGGGACTGCTTTCAGTCAATGGAGTAAGTGTTCAGTATGAATTAAACTGTAACTCTTGCAAATCACTTTTACTTTTAATTATTGTTTTACTAACTGATTAGACAAATGATTAAACAATTAGCATGGTAGTGTGGATAGTTAAGCTGCTTTGAGTCAGATCATGGAACAGCTAAAGCTGGTAGATACCTTGAATATATCCCCAGTTTTCTCTCAGTTGAATCTTTTTGGTGTGACTGTGTTTTTTGCCTGTCATATGAGACTCATAGCTTGACCAGGGTATAAAGCTTGTGAAGTCAGGAGAAAATGGGAATTAGAAGCAAGCAAATGGCTGTATTTAGCCCTGAGTAAGTGGCAAAACTTCATTTGATTTCTTGTGATCCAGTGAAGTAGCCTTCTACTCTGCATGGGTTGGGATGCTGGAACACAGTGCTCAGCACGAAAGCTGAGGTTTTGAAGAGCAATTACTGAATTGTTAGGCTTGCTTTTCGGAAAGTGGTAAGCTACTGCCTTTTGAGAGCCAGGCTTTCTTTTAGTGTCATACGTTGGTTACTACAGAAAGACCCAAAATGAGTAGTGCTTTGAGATGTTCCTGGATAGTCTGGAATTGTGATATAAACTATAGCGCATGAATATAAAGGTAGAAAACAAAACTGGATTAGAAAAAAAGACTTGAAAAGCACAATAGAAACAAAACTGGTGTACGGGGGTATCGCTAAAGGATATGATGACAAATTGAATTATACAGATAGGAAAAAATCATTGTCTAAAATAACCTAATTATATTCCTTATTTATTTTGCATCAGCAATTTTTGTTGCTGATTTTTTCAGCTCGCAGTTGAAAGCAAGACATTTTCCTGGCTGCTGTCAACCACTCATGTATCCAAAAAATAAAAAATTAAATTAAACCTGTTTAAGCTGGTCTTAGGAAGTACTAAAATCAGACTCACTTTAAGAGTGCCTGCTGGTGATGGAAAAGGCAAGTTCAATTCTTTGTGATTGTAACAGTCCACCATGATGTCAGAAACCCACTTCTTTTGAAAGTTATCTATAATTGTAGTAAAGGATGTCTCACGGTCATTTCACATGCCACTCTAAGAACACATGAGCTGAAATATGAGCATGTGCACTGTGTTAGTAAGACTAACAGATCGCCTTACAGATAGTATCCAGTCTGAATAAATGACTAATTTATAAGGTAGGGTTTTTTTAATGTTTTAGTGTAGTTTTCTATGCTTTCTCTGAAAAATAGGAAGGCTTGTTAAATACAGTGTGTTCTTGGAGTAGATAGTGTTTAGATATTAAGTATGCAGATAGCTAGACAATTCAAGAGGAAGGTTTCCATATAATTTCTCATTCTTCAAAGATAAAAGGGTATCTGGCAGATAGTTGTATGTAAGCTACTTTCTTATTCTATTTATTTTATCTGCTACAGAGTGATCCTGAGTGGATAAGTATAACTAGGTTTTCCATTTTACAATACACACTGTTTAGTGTATTGCTGGAGTGTGTATGTTGTTAGCACCTGGAATTCGTTGAAATTTCCATAATGTCCTCTAAGTGAGCCTTAGCCTTGAGGTTGATGCTAAGGCATTGAGAATAGCGTTCAAGAGGAATAATACTGTTCAGCAGTTTTACAGAAAGAAATACATTATTTTATTTGTTTGTATGCATGGGGATGTTACCTGGAAGTAAACTGGATATTTTCAAAGTGCGGAAACACAGATAGCAAACTCAACATAAATGTCTTGGCTGCAAAGTAAGTAAGGGAAGTTATGTAGTGCACATGAATATTCTGACAAAAAAAATAATGTCAATAGTATAGCCCATTGTATCATTCTATGCTCAGTCTTGGGTCACATAATTCTGCTGTTAGTTACCTAAGATAAAAAGAGCAGAAGCAGGTTGTCAAAGAGTGCACACTGACATGAGCACATGAAAAAGCATTTTTATTTTCTGAGACATTATTCTAGGTAAATGTGCTGGTAAGGTACATGAGGTTAGACATGTATTTTATAGATACTATTAATCATTTATCTCATTAAACCTAAGTATGAGTGGTGTGGCTCTCTAGTGCACTTTAAATGAATTTGCATGTTTAGTTCTTAACATTTTGTACACTACACATGTACACATACTTTGTAATTACTTCCATGCAAGAGTGTTAACTTGAAAGCTTGCTTTAATACCACAGAGCACTATAATTTTATTTTAGAATTATGTAGTCACAGAGGTTCTCTCTTTCTTTTTTAATAGATGACACTCGTCTTGGTTTTAGGACAAGAAAAGACTCTTAAATTAGAATTTGTCTAAGGTTGTAATGTTTAATAATAATCATATGCTAATACTAACCACATTTTTTTCTTCTGTTTAAAGTCACAGTTTCTGTAAACCCTTGTGCACGGCCTTATTTTGAGCATGTGAACTGTTTACTCCCATCTGTCAAAGGTGGTGTGTATGTTATTCTGATAGGACCAAAAGTATTCCCTTTAAAACCAATATAGTTATATTTCAGAGTACAATTGAATGCTTCCTAGCACTTTCAAATAATATAGTTATAATGTTTTTAAAAGCAGATACTTTGCTGAAGGTGTAGAAAATACTCAAAAATATTTAAAAACGGACAATTTGCTTTACAGATTGTGGGATACTCATCTGATGATTTATGTGAAGAGTATTATTAAAAAGCAGTAGAACAAGATACTTGATTACCCTTTCTATTGCATATAAAGTGACTAGGTGCTGTATAGTATATTTGGTTAAGCCTTTTTAAAATGAAAAGAATCCATATAATTGATCTGTCAACAGAAAATGGCTTTTGGAAAGCGTGCCTCCCTTCCATGTCATTATTAGAAAGAACGTGGTTGGTATAAACAGTCATTATTCTCAGGGGAAAAAAAATCCTGTCGCATTAAAAAAGTTTCTGTCACATTTTTGTGAACATTTTTGCCTAAAAACCTACAGTCAGAAATCACTCTTTGTTCATACTAGTTGCACACTGAAAAATGAAGCAAAGTGATCTAAACTGAATTTACAAGACTGATAACCGTGCCTTTGAGGGGAGAGTGGCTACTGCATAACCTGTACTCTGTCAAGGTAATTTAATTATGGATGGTTATACTTGAGTATAATTCATTAACGTGTGGTCCTTGCAAAGAAAGAGTAATTCTCAGAAAGCATTGGCAATTTTGTACATTTTTACCAGGGTACTGTCAAAGGAAAGGGATTCTTATTGAATTCTGTAATATACAATCACCCAGAGTAAGAATAACAATGAAGGGGCTAGTAGGGCTTTTTTCTCTTGTTTGGTTTTGTTTTTTTTTGGTGGGTTTTTTTTTTTTTTTTTGGCTACTGGACTCTATGTGTAAGAAGATGAAGGGAAAGAAATACTCTGCTTTATGAATTCGAATATATAAAAAATTAATACTATGTTACTATGCAATAGTGTTTTACCTTAGTCTTTTGGACCACAATGGCTATAATATTTTAAATATCACCTTTTTGAAAACCAGTTATGATTGCAATTTAGGTTCATGTTCATTCTCTTTCCCACCTCCTGCTTTTCAGAAGTAAGTCTGAGAAGAGCCAGAGGTGAGTCTGGCTTATTCTCGTTCCTTTTGGGCAAGACACTCTTCTGAAGAGTAGATGTAGAAAGCAGCCATAGCTGGGCTGAGAGATCATCAGAGCCACAGGGCTATGGGATAAATTGCTATGTGTTTTGTTGTATGCTTGTTTGTTTTTTCCCTTTAGACACTTAATGTGAACTGTTTCTAACTGAGAGTTTCCCTTGTGAACAGAAATGATGTGGGGAGGAGGCCCAGCTTTCTCCATGTCTGGGGTGTGGGTGGTCTCTGCCTTCGAACTCATGTAGGAGCAATGCTATTTGGCACTCCAGTTGTTAAGTTCTTAAATCATTAGATACAGTGACACTTCAGTAAACTCTTCTCGGACACCTCTTTATTTTTGTGCCAAACAATACAGAATATCTACATTTGAAGGTTGACTAATGAGAATTACAGATTCAGGACTTAGGTAATAATTTCTGAATACTGGTATAGTTGTTTTAACTGGTAGGTTTATACTCGTGACTTAGAATCGTGCATTTTCTCAGTTGACTGTTGTGTTTCAGCATGCTGTTGTGTTTCAGCAAGCTGACTCATGCAGCGAAGCTCAGTATTGAAAAGAGTGGGAGATGAGTGAGATGGTCAGCATCTGGGTCCAGACCTTCTGCTTTTCAATTTTTTCCTGCCATGTGAACAGCAAACCAGAGGTTCTGTCACCTCCTCCAAATCTTGCAGACCTGTAAGTCTGTAGATCTGTAGTCTGTAGAAAGGAAGTTGCAATTGCACTTTGTGGAGCAGGTAGGATGGACTTGAGGAGCAGTAGAGATTGCCTAGAGGGGAATCTCTATGAAAACTTAAATGAGAGGCTGAGGTTTTTTAGTAGCATTTCAGTGAAGTACTTTCACTCATCATAACGAAGACCTAAGGCAGCACCTACAAGGAGGACCCCAGGAGGAGCCCTAGCAGTGAAGCTTCAGCCTTTTACCCAGGCAGCCTTGTTTGTTCCTCCTGGGTTCAGTGCTTTGTGGATGTAGCATGCACATCTTCCCAGGGTGAGACTGGCATTTTACAGAAGGAGACCTCCAAACTCTGCGAGCCAGCTGGAAAGAGCAGTATCCCTACCCTACCCAGCAAGATCAGTATTAAAAAGGTTGACGTATTATCATTTATTTTGAAGAGCGCTGTGCTTTGTCTCATTTTTGTATGTGATGGACCCTTTTAAAGTACAGTCTTTTCTGTCAGGAGAGGGCAAAAGGGAAATTCCAGGTAACTGAATGGATGCCATAAGGAAACAAATTTTATATGTCATCTGAACATCAGCCTGGTCCTTGAAGTTCAAATAGAAAAAGGTACTATTCTTCTTCTCAGTATCTTCCTGGAAACAGTGCATTCCAGAAGAACGCCTGCGATGCATGACATTTAGTAGTGATTTTTCTTGAGAGGGACCTTTAGGTTTTGAAGCTAAATAGTTTGTGCGTGGTTTAGCACAACATAAAAAGTCCAATAACTGAAATGAGGCGTAAAGACTCATTTCATCTTCACTATATGCATTTCAGCACAACCTTCATAATGATGTTTTGCACTTCTGTTGCCCATACAATAAAAATATTTCATAATGCTCTGGAAACATTAAAGAATGATCATTGGTTATGAAAACATGCTTCCATGTTTTACCTACTATTATTTGCAGTAACCCAGAAGGTAAGTAGTAGTGAAAGCAATTGGGTAAAGAAAGCAGCAGCCTATTATCAATTCTGTTCTGTGCACTTCACATCATTATATATACAGTCAGTTTTGCTGACTTCTTGTTCCAGCTTGTGCCTTTCAGATGGGACAAAAGTAAGCACAGGAATGGAGGTTGGGAGGGAATTAAACATGAATGGATAATTTTTAAGTAGAAGGTAGCTGTATAGGCATGTGTGGAACATGACATTACTTTAAAACAAAAACAAAAGAAAAGAAATGAGCTTTCTCTGTGAGGTACGCATTTACTGCTGCCTCCATCATGTAGATGAGGAATGAGGAGACTCGGGCCAAAAGCTCGTAAGTGACCTACCTGAGGTGATACAGTTGAATCACAGGCTGAGCTGAGCACGTAAGTTAATCTCTTAACGGTCTTCTGGGTTTCTGCCCTACCTCCGTTGGCAGAGAAGGCGCTGGAAGCGTGGCTGTGTTTGCAATTACAGTTGCAGCGTAATTAAATTTGTTGTGCGTTTTTGATGAATTGATTTGACTGGATCTTTATTGTGAGACTCGAGGTGCAAATTCTTGCAGCCATTCTAATGAAAACTGACTGAAACGTAGCATAGGACATGGAAGGGAAATGGTTTTCTTGCGGGTACGATATGGGGGTGAGTGGTGGAGTTCATGTGTCTCTCTCTTTGGGAAACCATCTCATCTGGGCATAAAAACTTTCCTCTGCCTAGCAGTCAGCAGAAAGCTATCACTGTTATGTGGACTGATCCCTGAAGTACAAGTCTTAACTCATAATTGCATGCAATAATGGCATTCTTCTGTTCAATATTTGTTCTTAATGCATTTTATGTCACACTGAATTCAAGTAGGCTGCTTTTTCATTTTATTGTTTGGTTTGTGTGTTTGTTTTACAGTGAGATTTCAGAGCTGTGATGGAAACAAAAAGATACACTTCGGAATTAGTGAGCCAGAAGATTTCAGAGTAGGTGAAGATGGTGTGGTCTATGCAGAGAGAAGCTTTCAACTTTCAGCAGAGCCCACAGAGTTCGTTGTGTCTGCTCAAGACAAGGAAACGCAGGAAGAATGGCACATGACAGTGAAGCTAACCCCTGAACCAACCTTCACAGGGGCTCCGGAAAAGGTAAACTAGCAACTGAATTCTGCCTGTAGGAATGTCTCTCTGCAAACAGGCCTAGAAATAGGTATTTAATTCTGCCTGTCATGTACCTCTCAATGAGGCGTTTTATTAATGGACAGCTAGTGCATGCAAAGCTGGAACCTCAGGATGAACTTTTTAATAGCTTATTATTTTGTGCCTTTGCTAAGGCATGTTTAAGTATATAGGATTTGTTTATGTTTTGAGCTTACTTGGTTTGTGTAGTTTGAGATTTGTACCTGAATTTAAGTTCAACACAGTCATTTCTTTATCTTAAATTGCTTGAAAGTATTACAGCATTTATTCAAGCAGTTAAATATAACCACAAGATAACAAATTTGGGCTAGTGTGCATCAGTCACATTTATTAGATAGAAGCTGTAGATTTACAGCAGTAGTAGGAAAGCATTTCTGGCAGGGAATATTGGCTTTGTCTTGTCCCTTCATAATCAAATTGGAGATTGTAAATTATTCATCATTCCAGCACTACTTGGTAAGGAAGATAGTCTCCCTCTGCTGGAAGCTGCCATAGGCTAAACCATGTACTTTTAACAAAAATCAAACCTACCAATATACAAAGCAGTATTAGTTCTACTATTTTTCTCTGTTGTATTGCATGCTGCCTGCTGTTCCTTACTTTCTGTAACTAAGTGCTTCGTATACAAATAAAGTTTATTCATAGATTAGCATACCTGTACTACTAGGTAAACATTAAAGATTTAAGCATCATGTCAAAATAGACAGCATGGTTCTGCAAGACATTTTTTCCCCAAGAACACACTGGAGACTAGAGCTGTGGTTTTTGTTTTCTTACCTGATGATTGTTTTAAGTCCTCTAAACTATGTTTTCAATATAGGAAATATAATTTTATCTGTAAAAATCTAGTGAAAAAGCAGTTGCTTATGTATGCCTGTTCTCTACAAAGATCCAGTTCAGGCATCTATGCCATCAGCAGACTATAGAGTAGTGGAATCTGGCCGTCATTTGAACATCTGATTTTACTCTTTAGCATATTTGATTAGAGTTTTTTTTAAAAAAAGTTTTTCTCTTAAGCGACTTGGAAAAAGTATCTGTCTCCACCTTTAAGCAAGCTAGCACAGCTGCGTGCATGCTGGTATCCAAAGGCTGAAATGAGTGCAGATATTGAAGGGAGTGGTAAGGAAATGTTGACACCCAGCAGAGATTAATGCACAATGTGTAAAGTGGGTCATCTACTGCATCCATCATGGCTGACATAGGTTTAAAATAATTACAGCATTAATTCTATGGGATTTAATAGGGTCATAAATATTTGAGACTTTCCCTACCAGTATGTATTAAACTTCTCTTGGAAGTCAAATTATATTTTAGCACACCCAGATCTGAATTTAATGTACAGTAGCACATTACCTGAACTGAAGTTCTAGTTAATGAGAAATACGTAAAGACATACTATTAAATTCTGCAAAATATTAACTACTTTTCAGAAAGTGCAGAATAGTTTACGCAGTAATGCCATGTTATAAGTGCTTTGTAATTCCATTTCTCCTCCAACTTGAATAAGGAAAAAAGGAGTTCTTAAAATTTTGCAGTTCAGTTGTAAATAATATTGGTTATTTTCATACTGCACTGTAAATGCAAATAAAATAGTTATTTAAACATGGAGGAAAGAGAGCCTTTCAGTCAGTTATGTAATTGTATCCGAGTTATTCTGTAACATCTAGTACTAATTCTTCTTCTAACGTGTGCTTAATTTTGTCTTGTACCCGGGAAAGGACCAAAAGAAAATTGAAGACATCGTATTTCCATGGCAACAATACAAGGAGAGCAGCCCTCTGAAGAGGCAGAAGAGAGACTGGGTTATTCCTCCAATCAACCTACCAGAAAATTCTAGAGGACCTTTTCCTCAGGAATTAGTTAGGGTAAGGAAGTTAATAGAAATGTGGTTTCAGTGTTTCTCAGAGTTCCTTAAGAGATTTTTTGTAAATGATGTCTTGTTCATTGTCCAAATGTTTATCGGAGTCCTTGAGGCTGTTTTTTGTTGCTACCTCTGTGCAGAGTTGGCTGGGCAGCATTTACTAGTTTTTTTTAAAGTTGTCGCTGTGCTCCTGTACTGGAGGAAGGTAACCTTGATTCAGGTGATATGTGCTGTGATAACTTCCTTAAGTGATTAAGGAGGATCTCTGCTGGTTCAGGGGTTCTCCAGCCTTCTGCACTGGAGTTTTCCACCTGGGGAAGGGTGTGAGTGTGAGCAGGAGGAGGAGTGCACCAAGATGCAATAAGAAGGGGTGTGATGCAGTGAGTACACTAGCCGCTCCGCGGGACTCTGCAGCACAGACATGGCCATTGCTAGGAGCCCAGCACAGGAGAGGACTTCAACCATGGTTATGATTGGTCATGATCAACTTCTGCATGGGTAGAGCGTTGGCCCAACTTGACAGGGTATAGTTTTCCTCTTCTTTGTTTATGTGTGTGCTGGTGATTCACTTGCTCCTCACAGATGCTTTGCCCTTCAATTTTTTTTCTTTTGAAAATGAGACCAAAATTCAGTCTTCAAACAAAACAGGCACATTTCTAAAACGCTGCTACAAGTAGCAGAAGAGAAGTCTGCAGCTTTGCTCTGTGGAGATATTGGGGGCTAGAAAGGGGAACTAAAATAGAATTTTTGTTTCTTAATGTGATTTTATGTTAGTATACATTTTCCTTAGGGCCTAATTCTGTTTAAAGTAGAAAGAATACATATTTATTTTGGTTTAATACAATTTATCTTATTATGGGAAGTAAATAATTGCACAAAGAGTGCAGGTGAAAACTTTAGGCTTTATACCATTTCCAGAATAATTATTTTTACGAGTTTAGCTTAAAGATGAAAAAGAAAAAAGACCTGCTGCTTGTCTCAGCAGCAGTCTCAACTGCTGGTTGGTTGTCACTAATATAAACATTATCTTTTTTTGACACATAGATCAGGTCCGATCGTGATAAAAGCCTCTCCCTACGGTACAGTGTGACTGGCCCAGGAGCTGACCAACCTCCAACAGGCATCTTCATCATCAACCCCATCTCAGGACAGCTGTCTGTGACAAAGCCTTTAGACCGGGAGCAGATTGCTTCTTTTCATGTAAGAGTTTAATTTACTGTAGATCAGATTACCAAATCGAAGATTAACATCTGCTTCAAACATGACTTGAGCAGCCAGTATTTAGTTTTCTATGAAATATTATTTGAAGAGTTTGTAGCAGATTTATATTTATTGTACTTACTGAGGCTAACTCTTACTATGTTTAAGCAGATTAAATACATTAACATATGTAAACAGTGATTAAATATATTTAGATAAAGTAATCTTAAAAGATTGAAATATGAATACTGTAGCTGATATTTCAAATACAGACCATTGATCACAGTCTCCACTCTATTCTATGTTTTCCAAAACTTTACTTTTTAATTTAGCAACTTAAATTGGGATGTGACTGCTATTAGAATTGCAGCAGCTGTGATTAGAGAAATGGATGGGAAGAATAACCTACTAATTTTCATTTTCAGGGGAAAACTGAGCATTTTAATGGAACTGTAAATTAGGTCTGTCAGCTTATGAAAATTATATTCTTTGCTCTAAAGAAACTGACAGTAAACCATGGGTTCCAATATTAGCAGAAAAGAAAGGTTTGAAGGAAGAGGGGAGAGCAGGCTTTGACCTGAAGTTGTCTCTGCTTTTGAGAGACCACACTGAAATCATTACAGAAGTCAGTTCCTAGAGAGAGTTTCCAGCATGTTGTGGATGAAAACACTCCTTGCCTCATGCTCCAGGAAGCCCTCTGAGTGCTTCTTCTGAACAGAGGCCACAGCAGGAGGCATCTGGGAGGCAAGTGGAATGGCTTTCATGAGCACAGCAGCTCCAGCACCCGTAAGGTTTTTACTGAGAGTTTGGCATTGGCAATTCTAGATTACTGACTTACGGATTTACATTTATATGAGTTATTTCCAGAGTGGTGAGTTAATAATGCCCTCTTGCTCTTGTCTAGTACATTTGTAGTCAGAAGATATGTATGTACATACATATACACATGCATATATATAAAAAAATATGTATATAAATACATAAGTATGTATGAAATTAGCTTCATCAGGACTGCTATAGGAGAAAGTTTCTCTTTAGCCTAACTGCTGCCAAGCTCTGGCCTAGATACATGGGTTTACATTTTCATAAAGTACTGTGTTCCCTTTTTTTGGCTCTCCAATTTAAGGTGATTTAAGTAAACCTGACTGTCAAAGGTAGTTACTCAGTCCTTTATGACAATCAGGACATTTAGTATCTCAGTGTCATTGAAAACCAGCCCATAAATGTCTCCTTAATTTTAGCTTGGGATTCCAGTGTGTTTACTGACAGTGATATATCACAAGCCTTACCGTTAATGTTCCAAGTTACACAAATCTATTCTATATGCTTTTCCTGTGCATTCATGCCTTTTCATATCCATACTATCAGTTAATAATTTTGAAAGTGGTGCTGATGTTCATTCCATATGGATTGTTAAAAATTGCTACCTGTTTAATATAAATTCATATTTCTAGAGTCAGTTTTCTAACAGCAGTTATTGAAAACAGACTTACCTATGACAGTAGGCATTGCTGTTAATTGAAATTACATTACTCAAAACCATTTGCAGCAAATCAATGTAGTAAGTCTGCAACTTAGAAAAGTTTAGAAGTCTGAACAGCAGTTCTCTTAGCAATCTGAAAACTCAGATGATTGATAATGGGGAGCAGTAGCAGATACATTGAGCTAAAAATGTGTGCCCTGAAACTACCTTTTGCTATTGTATCTATTTGTGCCAATTCTAATAGTTTTAATGATTTTTGCAGCTGAGAGCACATGCGGTAGATGTAAATGGAAACCAGGTGGAAAATCCTATCGACATTGTTATTAACGTCATTGATATGAATGACAATAGACCTGAATTCTTACACCAGGTTTGGAATGGGACAGTCCCTGAAGGCTCAAAGCCAGGTAATACACACGCTTTCAAAATGGGGGCTCGGGGGAAGGCAAGCAGTAACATTTTTAGGGTGATGAAAGGAGTGTGCCTTCAGACCTTGTAACACCTTCAAAGGTATCTTATTAGTGTGATGAGCAGAATCTCAGATACTGTCTTATTACTTCACCTTACTTTCTATTCATTTCTTAGCCTGCTAGAATTAGCTTCCAAAGGAAGGAAGTATTATGTACGTAAACTAAAGCTGTGGAGTCTAAGAATATATTCTGGAGTCCTGTTTTTGAGAATCTTATTTATAGTGTCGCAGTTCTTACAGTTATATTCATGATAACCCTTGACGTTCATTTAGTTGACAGCTCAGTGTATAAGAGACTTCTGAAATATCAGCTGATCCAGTTCTAGTTCTGGATCTCAGAGGCTTTGGAAATACTGGGATTTAAAATCAAAACAGTTTCATGCGAATTCTCGAGACAACCTTAAATGTTGTTCAGATCTCATTAAAATTGCAATCTGCTCGGACTAAACTTTGCACTATGGCGGAAACAAGTTTCATAATTTCTCAGTAGTGCAAAATGAATTTTTTAGAAAGGTTAGCACAAGAAATCTGTTTTTTTACTTTGCAGTATTGACTTAGCATTTGAGATGGAAAACACAGGTGTCTTGGAGACCTTCGGAAGAGTATTATTTACATTGATTTTCAATCACTATCAACACATGCGCCAATTCTGAAAATTAAATATATTTCCATTGGCCCAATTAATAATGTTTCTATCTAAATGTGAGGAGCTCTGTTGTTACAGAAATGTTATTTATGGCAGAAATGTAGGATTTTGTTGTTGATGGAGCTTCTTCAGTTTTAAGCAAATCTGATATTTTATAAACACAAAGTATTTTTATCTTCACTTATGTATTTTAATTATTCTACTGGTTAGTCTTGTGTTTAACCAGTTTGTTTTAAGTAAGAGGAGGAATGTGCAGAGTTTACCAAAAGAAATACACACTTTGACCATTGCTTGTAAGTGATCTTGTGTAATATGAGTGAATTATTTATGTATCCTGCTGCTAGGAACCTATGTGATGACTGTAACTGCCATTGATGCTGATGATCCCAATGCACAGAATGGGATGCTGAGATACAGAATCTTGTCACAAGCCCCAAGCAGCCCCTCTCCAAACATGTTTACGATCAACAACGAGACTGGCGACATTATTACTGTAGCAGCTGGGCTTGACAGAGAGGTATGGTAGCTCTTAATCTCATAGCTGTTGGGTTGTACTTCATGTTGTGAAGAAGCACACTTTTTGCTAGTAACTCACAAATACTTCTCTCCCTCCCTGGTCTGAACTTTCTCCCTGGAGAAGAGGAAATTGTCATGAGGATGAAAACTGGACCCACACATTCTGTGCTTGTAGTCAAGTGGTTCTGTGGGGTCATGGAAAGGACCTTGTCTCAAAAAACTATTCGTTTTTAAGGAATAGGTACACACTAAATCACAGCAATGCAGATAAGAACCTTATGTCTCAGGACTCGGTGATGAGATGGGGGAGGTGTTCCTCAGCTCTAGCCTTTTCCTCTTGCTGAGCTCCATAGGCAAATTAGTACATGGAAAATGGAGTTGGCTATATGTTTTATTTATTTTTGGAAACTCCAGGAGCATTTTTGTCCTCCTTCTGTCCTCTTCCTTGCTCTTCACAGAGAAGTAGTAAATATTTGAAATCTTCTGGATGTTGTGTTGCTAAATTTACAGTAATTCCCTGATCTGAATTTTGTTTATTAAAATAAAGTAGGAAAAATATTACTGATTTTAAAATTGGAAAAGCAGGTTTCCAAGAAATAAACCAGTCAGTGTTGGAAACTGCATACATAGAGATTTGTCTCAAGGCCTGGACACACTTAAAATAATGGTAATATTTTTTTTAACAAATAATCTCTGTCTGTCAATAATTCCTTGTTACATGCTGGGAAAGTCCTTTTCTGTTTAGGCAATTCTTTACTGTGCCTTCCACCAAAGAAGAGAAGCTCCAGATAATCTGCTGTGGTTCACCCATCTGTGAGGTGGGAATAAAAATATTTCTCCATTTCTGTCACATAGAATAACTGTATTTTTTAACCACTTGAAAACTTCAGAAGAGATAAGCATTATTGTATAAACAAACTGTAAAATCCAAACAAATCTTACTTAAACACATCTTGTTTCAACTTCTGTTTTGCTAACCTCATTTTAGCTCATTAAAACTGAAGTCTCTTTTAAACTGGATTTGATGTTCAGCTTTTAGCTGTTTGCTTATACTTATTTAAAATGGAGAAGAAAAATACTTTCTGATGCTTTGGGTTGGCTATTAATATTCTGATGCATTTCAGTTTGAAAGGGGTAATCAGAAGATTTGAAAAGCTAAACAGACTGTTAGATATTGCAATTTTTGAAGTTTTATTAACATTCCTTCAATTTAAGTCCATTTCGAAGAGGGTGGATTTGAGGGGAGGAAAACCCTGCGCCTTTACAGTATTGCCCTATTAAATGAAAAGAATGATGGGCAGCTTTGCCCTTGTTTTTAAAATCCCCTGGTCATCTTTGACAGGTGAACTTTCAGAAGGATATAGCGATAACCCTGAGTTTTATTATTTGGTGACTAGCTGTACTGGAGTGATTTAACTTGGAAGAAACCAGCTGTCTGTGGAGCTTCAGACCTTTACATTAACAATTGTAAGAGCCTTGTCATTTATCATCAGTGTTCCCAATGGATTGCTGTACTGATCCCCAAATAAGTATTTATAAACATTTCTTGTACATGCTGAATATTAATGATTAATGTTTAATCATTCAAATATTAAATTAGAGTAATGTGAGATAAAATGGTTTCCTTCCCAAGCCATTGCTCTGCTTCCTTCATTTCCTGAGTCATTTTATGGAAGTTAATTAAGTTAAAATGACCAGTAGTCTACAAAGCCAGATCTGAATCAAGAAGGTCTGACAGTGGGCTGGGGAATGCCTTGTCGCACAGGGTTCCTGTTGTCTAGGATTCTCAGCTGGACAACTGCTTCAGCCATTCTGCCCTTTCCTTTAAGTCTCTAATTAGGCTTATAAAATACTAGACAGAATCTTAAATTCTTAAATTATGTGAACCATTATTTATGGGAGCATGAGTGTGATATACGTTCAAAAGAAAAAGCATTCCTCATCTGCTGGCTTTTTAGGTTAACATGCTCAATGCATTATGTGTGCTAACATGCACAGGAGGAGAGTTGCTTAGGTAGGGGACTCAACCAAAGGCAGAAGAAATCTTCTACTTGCTATCACAAAAGATGTTCTTTCATGAGATCCAGCTGGTTTTATTTCTTCTGTGGAATTCACTTCAGCATTAAAACATCGGCCTTACTGATGGAGGTGCCAAAGAAGTCAGGCAGGGTACTTATATTTACACACTGACATTCCTGCCTCATGTGAGGTTAATTCAGTGAAGTGCTCTTCTTCTTGGCCTGTGCTGAAATGGAAAGATGTGACCTGATGAGGTCTGTGTTCTTTCTTGAAGCTGCCAGTTTGTTTTCAGATATGTTGCTGCAGAGTCTCTCTACAGGCTGCTGACACATGGTCCACAGCTTATTCCTGGCTCTTTCTCAACCAGCAGTTAAAAGTGGAGAGCCACCTCCCCCAGTTTCTCTATGCTTGGAAAGTTGTGTGCTTTGTTGATTTCTGAAATTTCATTCTCAGCGGTTGATCTTCTGTATGTGAGTGCTAGAAGGGGGAAAAAACCAATCAAAACCATACATAAGTTGTCTTTTGGGCGCATTTTTGGGGGTAGTTTCTAATATGCTGCTTCTGTTGGAATTAAATAACGTGATTGTATGGAAGTTGAGTCTCTGTGTAATAATAATGGAGTTTCCTTAATGAAATCTGTTTCTTGGGATCAGTGTGTTAGGACCCAGATGCGTTTGAAGCACCTGCTGTTTCAATAACTTAGAGTCATCTGGCTGCAAGCGTTGCTTCAGTACTGCTCTCAGTGTTATTGCTTCACAATGAGTAAAGTATATTTTTGTCATGAATGAAAGCATAAAAATATTTCTTTGATTCCTTTGTGACTGCTTCTCTTATTGGTGTTGTGAAGGAAACCTTTAGGATGTTTAAGCCTTTTGAAGGTCACTTTGCAAGTATTTTTTCCAAGCCAGCATCTGTATACGTATTTAGGCATTATTAAACATATTTATTGTGTTTCTATATATATAATATTAATCTTGCTTTTTTACAAGGATGTATATGCACTAACAGATATTTGGGGTGTGTTGAAAGGGTTCCTTTGTGAAAGGGAACATAAGTGTAAATTATCTCCAGTGGGATTCATACTGCTTTTTTAAAAAAACTTTTTAAATTCAGTGACTCATTTGCTGCTCAAAAGCATGCATAACCGTTAAATCTCTAATGTCTGTTGTAGGTTCTGGCCAAAATTTACAAGAGTTTGTCATTATCAGTGGAATAGTTCTTGCTTATTTTTTGTATCGATGTCCATAGCCCCTTTTTGAAGACAGTTTCCATGATAAGTCATCTGTCATATAACACAGTCTCCCCAGCAATGGGAGAAAATAGAGCACTTGAGTGGAAAAACTGCACCTTGCTTTTTTTTTATTTTTTTCTTTGTCAGTGTGAGTAAGCCATTCATGAAAATTATACTTCAAAAATAGCAGCTTCTTACATTTGTGCATTTTCTTTTGGAAGGAACCAAATGATAACACCTAGCTCTCTCTGAGCTGGGAAATGCTAAATTTGATACTGAAATTTTCAATGAAAATGAATGAAAAATAAATGAAAAAGTGTGCTCAATATTTGCATTTCATGATAGAAACCATCAGTGAGTTAAAATCAACTTCTCAGCAGCTCTTCACAAAAAGCATCTTTCTAGTTTGAGGAGGTATTTTTCTTAATACCACCTTGTCAACTTTGTTTTAAACATCTGATAGGTTTGAGGTCAGGTATCTGTTGGACATTTCTTATGCATGAAGGAGCCTGGATCAGGGGCCGTTAGGGTTGGCATTTGGGGGTGGAAGCGGTGGGAGTGGCCATCTTTGACCAGGGTGTTTAACATTTATGGAAAGAGCCTGCATGGTTGTTCCCTCCCCCTTTCTCCCAGTGCCCTTACTTGTCTCTGTTGGCCTCGACATCTTTGGTTTCCATAGCGATCACAAGAAGTTGCAGTAGTGGTTTTATACTTGGGCTCGGCTGAAACAAAACCTTGGCAGTTGTGGCCATTTGGCAAGCAATCCTACCTTGGCTAGATTCTCTTAAATGCTTTTGAGGACTTGGCCTGTTTTAGTATAAACTGCACTCTTGATTTTTTTTTCCCCTGTTTGAAAAGTGTTGTTAAATCTGTGATAACAACATTAACTGTATGAAGTGCTTTTGATTTTTGAGAGCAGGAAGCAGGTGGTCTGCCCTCATCTCAGTGATATTTGAAGAAAATCAAGCAATAGTTCAGTATACTAAGTTGCAACCTGGCGCTGTATTTCTGTGGCACAAACTTTGCTCCTGTCATTTTGGGTGGTGCTAACTAGAATTAACAGTGTGATAGGCTCCATTGCTTAGCAAAGTGCAATTTTAGAAACACCTGCTGTCCTATGGTAATGTTAGTTTTGTCTAAAGCTTATGTTGATGTCATTTTGTGTTTCAGAAAGTACAACAATATACATTAATAATTCAAGCTACGGACATGGAAGGAAACCCAACATATGGTCTTTCAAACACAGCAACTGCTGTCATCACTGTGACAGATGTCAATGACAATCCTCCAGAGTTCACCGCCATGACTGTAAGTACAAGGTGGGAGTAGCTGAGGGATGTACATATTTATAACCTTTCTCTGCTTCTGTCATTATATTCACAGACGGTAAATATTTCTTACTTATTAAATAAGGAACTAGAAGACAGGATTGAAATACATGCAGAATATATATCCCTTAGATACCATATACTGCTGAGGCCAAAAGGCAAGAGCTGACAAGGGAATCAAACTGTCAGTTTTCTGAGTAGCCTTAGGTAAACTTCATTAGATAAATTGTCAGAGCACCAGTGAAGAGAGATGTGCTCCCTAACATTGATGAATGTTCAGTATTGTGTGGCTCTTGTGTGCCTCTGCAGCCAAGGTAAAATTTTTTCTTGTTTTTTTGCAGTTCTACGGGGAAGTACCAGAAAACAGGGTGGATGTAATTGTGGCAAATCTGACAGTAACGGATAAAGATCAGCCCCATACACCTGCATGGAATGCAATGTACCGAATGACCGGAGGAGACCCAACAGGTCGATTTACCATCCTGACTGATCCCAATAGTAATGATGGGCTGGTGACTGTTGTGAAGGTAAGAGATACTTGTACTTCAGAGAATTAAGTGGAGATGGAATAAGTCGGCAAACATTGAGGGGGAAAAATGTGAGCTCATGAGACCTACACAAGTCCGGAAAGTAAAATGGGTGGGTACCATCTGCCTTTTGGAACTAAGTAATCTGTCTCTTAGAACAGTTTCTTGTTTGCGCTTATGAGTAGTATTCCAGCTGATCAGTTTTAAAAATCAGGCTACATTGTTGAATATGACAGATTTCAAAGCTTTATTTGTCAAAAATAGGAATTAGTCTGTGAAAAGCATTTGCTTAGTACTTTTTCCTAGTGTAAAGGAACAGCTTCCTACTTCTTGGCCTCCATTAGTAGTCATGCTTGTTGTCTGTGGCGTTTATGTCAACATATTCCTGTTAAGGAACAGATACAGGCAGTCAAGGCACAATCAGAGAGGAAAAAGTGGTAGGTGGGAGGCTACTTCTACAAGAGGCTTTTAAAGACTGGCTATTTTTAAAACCTGATTTAAATACCTTTTATGGAATAACCTGTCTCTCTTCATTCCCTAGCCAACACAGCTCTGTGTTGAAGAGTGACTTATTTCAAGTGATAATAACAATGTGATTCTATAATTATATTTGCCAGGCAGTAGCCGCCTTTCGTCATGGCCTTCTGATAAGTGTCTCCTCTCTTAGTTGCCCTGTTCCAGTTTTGGCTGATCCACTTACAGAATCAAGTGTGAGATACCAGTGTTCCCATTTGGACATTAAAACATTCACTTTTTTCCCCCCCGGCTCATTATTTTCCTTTTTTTTTCTTCTCAGTATCTAGGTGAGGAAAAGGTACAGTTTCTGTACAGCTGTAGAGGTGATTCACACAAGGGCTGGGGTTTTTTTCATAACTGTCTGTTTTATAACTGCACTTCCCCAGAGGTACCAATTGTTACATTGCAGTCTTCCAGCAAGAATTATGTGAGTGTCTGGGCTTTGTAATTAGGCACATCAGCATCTTTTTAAGATCTAGCAACTGGAAATGTGTGGAAAAAAAAAATTTTAAAAGTGCCCAGATTAAAGTATTAAAGAGAGGCTGGCCCAAGATTCCAGTCCTCTGACCCATTTCATACAGCTTTACTCACTTAGAATTTGTTAAAAATAAATTTGTATCTTCTCTCTTGCCAGAGTATCTCAGTGCTTTACTACATCTGACCTAGTTTAACAACAGTAGCAGCATGTGGGAGCCTCATTGGAAATGGAGCTTCTTCCTACAAATGCAAGGGAATGATGGGCCTGTTCTGCAGGGTGACACCTATACTACCTGAAATCAGAGGCTTTTAAGCAATGTAGGAAAGTCAGCCTGAGGTAGTAAATAGCAGTTCTGCAGCCTGGCCAGCAGCACTGCAGTAGGCACCGAGACATGGGGAGAGTTGGAAGCCTGCCTACAGTTTTTATTGGCAGTTCAATGAGTAGATCTGTCAATGTGTAATGAAGATAGGATTGTCTCTTGTCACTGACTTTATGCTGTCGCGTGCCAACTGTCCCTGCAAGATACAGGATTCGTTCAAGTCTAGAATCAGTCCAAGTAGTACAGTGCGTACTACTAGGGCAAATCAATTCTCAGGGAATGTTTCACCCCAGTGCAGCATAACAGATGAACTTACTCCTCCTTAAATTGGACTTCTAGCTCTGTGAGGAAGTTCCCAAACTGAAGGTTGTCTGGACTGTGAAGATGGGAGGGACCTGTAGGTACACCAGCAGTGAGACTAGTTGGGATTGCAAAGTCTCTATAGTGAAACTTAAAAGGCGTGGGAATCTCTGATCCATGAAGCTAGGTATGGTCATGATCATGTTTAAAGGAAGTATTTGTCCTCGTAATAGAGAGAGGCAGGTTTCCCTCAGAATGTTCCTCTGGAGGCACATGTGCTCACATGAGTACCTTGCATATAGCTGGGAGTTTTTACATCATCTTCTGATGAAACTTCTTTTTTCCTCAGTTACTGTTAATGGCAGTATTAGAGTAAGTTAAATCCAAGAATGACAAGGTTTCTGGCTGTTCTGACTTCAGAACTGCTGCTGCTAAAGAAGACCTCAATCCAGTCTCGTGTTGACGTGTTATATTGCTTGTATTCTCTTTAGGCTTATTTTTTTGAAAAACAGTACAAGTAATAATTAAAAAATGTGTTTTAAAGTAAAAACATTGTTGTGTGTCCATCACTATTGTGTGTAAATGTTAACACTTGCTGCTCTTTGCTTTTCCCAGCCGATTGACTTTGAGACCAACAGGATGTTTGTACTCACTGTAGCTGCGGAAAATCAAGTGCCTTTGGCTAAGGGAATTCAGCATCCTCCTCAGTCAACAGCAACCGTGTCCATTACAGTCATTGATGTGAATGAGAGCCCGTATTTTGTTCCAAACCCTAAGCTTATACGTCAAGAAGAAGGACTGCTTGCTGGTAGCATGTTGACAACTTTCACGGCTCAGGACCCAGATCGATTTATGCAGCAAACCTCCTTAAGGTCTATATAAACATTTTGCAGTTATTTAACAGTTGGAATGCAATATCCATGTTATAGAAGGGGTGGGAAGCAAAGGGGCTGTATGTGAAATGACTGTATTTACCATAACACACAGCTATACCGCTACCTCTGATAGCTTCTGTACAGCATTCTAAAGGCATGTTTGGAGAGAAGGTGACCAGCATTTATAGATGGGTAAACTGGGTCACCTTCTAATGGCTAAGTCCCACTTCATCAAGGTAAAATGAAATTATGCACCTGTGTTAAAGTCTACGTGGTATCCTGCAAATTCAGTCAGAGTGGACACATTCTTGTGTGAACTAAGATCTTTTGCAATTTAGGTCAAGTAATAAATTTGACAGTACAGCAAAACCATGTCAGAGTGTTAACTGAATCTTAAGGTTTTTCTCCTCATTTATTCTCTAGCAATGCAAAATGCTGCTATTGTCCATCTGTGAGCTCTTGTACTGATAGCTATGATATGATAGCTATGATATTGGAAGGACTAGAATAATGTGAGTTACTGCTACTCCAACACTCTGTCTGTTGCTACCTCTCTCCTGCTCTCAGCAGGATAAAAGTTGGTATGAACAGGTCTGTAGGTATAAAACAAGCAAGAGGAATTCTTAATGAAATATTTTAATTGAGTCTGAATAATAATTTTATATCATTTATAATAATTGTATGATTTACTCTGGTTACACGATAACTTATATGGTAGGGCACTTCAAGAATCTACGTGTAGGCCTGGTTTTAATACACGCTTTCAAGGATTTTAGAAACAGGGCTTAATAAATGAAAATTTGTGATATATTGTCTCAAAATTCCAGAAATATGTTCAGAATACAAATTAAAACACTGATACTTTCTTTGTTATCAATATTTATGTTGCCAGATAAATAACACATCTTACGATCAAATATACAGGTACTCAAAACTTTCAGATCCTGCAAACTGGCTGAAAATTGACCCTGTTAATGGACAAATAACTACTACAGCTGTTCTGGACAGAGAGTCAGTATATGTGCAAAACAATATGTATAATGCAACGTTTCTTGCTTCTGATAATGGTATGTATCAACATTGTATATATTTTCAAAAAGCTTTCTTTTATATGGTTGGATGGCATTCAGTTTTACTGGGGCAGAAAACAAGATATGCTTAGAATATAGTCAGAAGTCTGTATCAGTACCGGACTTTGTGTATTTCCCAGCTACTTGAGAAATGGGCTTAAAAACAGTTCTGTGAGTTTGGAGAGAAGCATTGGCTTACACTGGTTGAGTTTACAGAAAACTGAAATCTGCGCAGAAGTTCAGTGGGCTGAGAGAATGCACAGCGTGAGTGGACTATATGGAGAGTAGTGTGTTGCAGTAGGGCTGTTATATTTTCCCATGTTCAGGCAACAGCAGTGCAGAGGGAAAAGTGTCTGTTTATTGTCAATTTGTTAAGGAGAGTTAACATTCTTGGATCAGAAATGAGTCCCTTAAGTTTGGCTGGAGTGCTGTACTGCTCATACTGGTACCAGAATGATGGACAGGTGCAGTTAGAATCCATTGTGTATTAGAAGGGAAAACTGAAACACTGGGGCTGTTTACCTGGGAGAGAAGGCATTGGTGATATTCTTTGAAGTGGTACAGTATAAAGAAAGCTAGATCAGCTATTTCTGTCATTTTAGCTCTGTTCTGGAGAACAAAATTAAAAGAAATGAAAGTTTCTAGGGGGGTGGAGGTGGAATGAGAACCATTGCTAATTATACTGAGAAATTCAGTGCCACATGTTCACATAAATGTGCAACTTTAGCAAGGTTTATTGAAGCATCACACATTTGATGTGGGTAGCAAGCATGTCTAGAAGTAACATGCTGAAGTCAGTATTAGAAAGAATTTAAATAGCAGAATTGTGATAAAGGTTGATCATAAGTCTTCAGAATTACAAAACAATTTCTCCAAAGGTTGAACTACCACAGTTTTGCACCTTTGTCTCTGAAGCATTTGATGTGGACTGTTTCTGGAGAGGAACTGTCTGTCTAGTCAGTAGAGTCCCTGATCTGCATGGTAAAGACAGGATCCTAAAATTGGGCTGAACACATGTACATGGTAGTTGAAAAGTGTTGGTGTAGTTTCATTTAAGTAACCTTCCAACTGGAAATAGGCTCAATACCATTTCCTTTTCTTTTAAGGGATCCCCCCAATGAGCGGAACTGGCACACTTCAGATATACCTACTGGACATCAATGATAATGCCCCCCAAGTGAATCCGAAAGAAGCCACAACTTGTGAAACGCTGCAGCCTAACGCTATTAACATCACTGCTGTAGACCCTGACATAGATCCAAATGCAGGCCCATTTGCCTTTGAGCTGCCTGACACACCTGCTAGTATTAAGAGGAATTGGACTATTGGTCGAATTAGTGGTAATTAACATTATAGAAATCTTAATAATTTTTAAGAAACTATTGCGTATGCTTTTCTGTATTTCACTTTGCTGTTGTTTTGTAATGGGCATGAATTTGGCTAGTATGAGTAGGAATGCACCTTAGTGAAAGTTAAAGAACAAGAAATTCTAAGAAAATATGCTGGGGGTGGGGGATAGACTGCATATTAGGAAAAAAATTCTTCGCTGAAAGGATTGTGAGGAATTGGAACAAGCTGTTCGGGGAAGTGGTTGAGTCACCATCTCTGGAGGTATGTAAGAGATGTGTAGATGTGGTGCTTAGGGACATGGTTTAGTGGTGACTTGGCAATAGTACGTTAAAGGTTGGACTTCATGATCTTAAAGGTCTTTTCCAACCTGAATGGTTCTGTGCATGTTCACAGTAAGAAAGAAGTCTGTTATCCTGAATGCCGTGTAGTGGGTTGAACAATAAGTTAAGGCAGAGCTCAAAGATGAGCTTTTTTTTGCCAATACTGTTTGAAACCCACATGAGCAATACATTACTTTTTAACAAGTGCTTTATTTTCACGTGCAGGTGATCACGCCCAGCTCTCTTTAAGGATCAGATTCCTGGAGGCTGGTATCTACGATGTGCCCATAGTAATTACAGATTCTGGGAATCCACATGCATCTAGCACTTCCGTGCTCAAAGTGAAAGTTTGCCAATGTGACATAAACGGAGACTGCACTGATGTTGACCGGATTGTTGGTGCAGGGCTAGGCACTGGTGCCATCATTGCAATTCTGCTGTGTATCATCATCTTGCTGAGTGAGTAGATAGATCTCTTAATCCTGGCTCTTCTGTTCTTGTTTCATTTTGTAAACAATCAGTATCACTTGAAATTGTAGAGTTTAAAATTTAAAAATATATAACTCTAAATGCCATTGCATTTCACTCAACCTTGATTTCTCTTGGTTCCAAACATAAACCTAAACTTAGAGGCAACAGTATGATCTGTTCTCATGGGCTGCTGAGCTGTATGCTGAAACAGCCTAAGCTTGGTGATGTTCAAACATCAGAACTACTTTTACTCCATAAATTGCTATGCATTCCTGGGACATAGCAGAAAAAAATATAAATAATACAATCTTTTAGAATTCTTGCTGCTAGTGGAGAGATTAGCTTCTGAAGCTAGTGTGGTTTATAAAGCTCGGTCTTTGTTACTTCTTTTCAGGACGTGTTTTTTATAATATGACCTTGAATATGTTATCGATTTACAAATCAAATTGCCTATAGTAGCCTGAGTTGAAGCATCACTTGCTTAAGCAGCCTTCTATGATTTTTTTTTTTTTAAAGAAAAAACACATCATCTAAATTTGTCAAAGCCATCTTCCTTGGCTTTTTTTTTCTTTTTCTTTTTTAAATCTTACCTCTAAATTTGTACGGTTTTCTCTGGCTGTACTTCAGAATCAAGATGTGGTTTTATATCTTCCCTTTTTGCAATGTAGTTTTAGTTTTAATGTTCGTGGTATGGATGAAACGCCGTGATAAAGAGCGTCAGGCAAAGCAGCTCTTGATTGATCCAGAAGATGATGTGAGGGACAACATTCTGAAATATGATGAAGAAGGTGGTGGCGAAGAAGATCAGGTGAGAAATTATTAATGGTTTTTATATGTAGATCTGCACTTCATCTGTTTTGGTTCTGCATTAAATACTGAAGGCAATAAGTAATGTTTTAAAAACTTGAAATATAACATTACTTTCTCACATTGTTTTTCGCAGTTCCAGAAGTATCAATTGCTTAGTTTTTGGATGAGGTGTAAAACCTGTATCTTGTCCACTTAACAGTCACAGCATTCTGACCATATTCCAATTAATGCTGTTACACTTAAATGAAAGTTAGCATCCTCTCTCACTGTAGTCTGTAAAACTTCTTCACTCCTTGTCTAGGATCACATCGTACAGAATTGCCAGTGCAGAGTGCCTAATACAGTCTGTTCCAAATACGACCCTTATTTAGATGTGGGTGATTGCCCTTCTAGATATACAGTAAGGTTGGCTATTGACAGATTGGCTGCTACTGAGATTTCAGCTTGGAAAATATTTATGTTTCAAGTAGCTGTCAGGGCACATCTGTGTTTGTTCAGATACTTCACCAAGCAGGTGCCATATGCATTTACTCTCACATCACCTCTGGTTGAACCACTGCTGATATGTCAGAGGACTAGGAGTTATGTGTATATGCTAAGAATAGCTCCTTTTCCCCCCTCTTCTCTCTCCTAGTTAGTGAATTTCCAAGCAGTGCAATTTCCTTCCTTCGGAGGGAGGTTTATTAAGTGCTTTATGCACATGACAAACAGTAGATTTATGTACATCATTATTGGAAGAAGTAAGTGCAATAATTATGAAGGGAACAGTACGTCTAATAGAGCCTAAGAAATTTTGCAGTTAAAAAGTCTTGAAAAACTAAGTGTAACTCTTCCACACGTTCACAGTCACCTGGCACTTGAATTATCTGAAAAGTGTCTCCCTTCACTGGTACAGACATTTATAGCTTCGCTCTGCTCCTTTGTTTGTTTGTCTGAAATTTGTGTTTCCTTTAGGAATTTCCATGATTCTTACATTTCCCCAAGTGCCGTTCCTACTTCCTGGCTTTTCTGCATAACTTCTTTTTAAGCAACTTGCAAAGGAAACTTCAGTTTATGCAGTTTTAGAAAATTGCTTGTGTTACTAAATCAATAGAAGACAGCCTTTTGAGTCCATATATGTGTCGCAGTTATTTGTACACGGGTAGTTTGAGTACAATAATTGCATCCTGTTTGCGGATGTATTACTGCACAGAAGAGTTACAAGCTTAAAAAACATAAAGAAAACTCAGTCCTGTGAGAACTAATTTTCCAGTTCACGTATCCCCTGCTCTTGTTCACTCACAATTCTCTGGAGGATGTGTTCAGCAGTTATATAGGGGTTTGCATTTTAATTATTGTCCACAAAGTCCTCAGGACAGAGTCAGTAACATTCTTGGAGTATATACTGTTCATTGGGAAGTCATAGGTGATGCTGGAGTAGCGTTGTGAGAGGTTGTGCTGCAGATCAGAATCTTTTATGTATTGATGCAGTAGCATACAATGAGAGTAAAATACTTAATAGTTTAGAAATGGTGCTGAAGTCTCTCCTCTGTCCATCTGGCACTGTGCTTCTTTCCAGTGAAAGTGCTGTCTTTGTGAGAGGTATAGTCAGGGTAGTACAGCAGGAGGTAACGTTTTGTGAATGCTCTAGAGATTAGGAGGATGTAAACCCTCCATAAATGCAGCCTTTCACCAGCAGTGAATGAGCACAGTGCACGCAATGAAAGGAAAGCTGTTAGTGGGTGGAGTAGAAGTAAAGTAATATAAGAAATGTGAAATTAGGATCGTTTCCTCTCACAGCGAGTAGAGGAAGCACCTACACATGAAGAGGTTGTAGGGCTTTTTAGAAAACTGAATGATTTTTAAAAACAAAACCCCTGCTTGCTTTCTTAAGATGAATTTTGAGGCCACTGGTGCAAATTAATTATCTTAACTGCCCATCACATACTTCAGGGATGCTTGTTGCCTTACTGGTGTATTGAGGAGCAGACCACAGTGTCTGAGGGTCTAAAAGATTTTGATGCACTCCAAATGTAACAAACGTTGCAGAAGAAGAAAATAAAAGCTCATACAAAGAAAGTATAGTAAGCTTTTATAACCACTTCTGTAGCCAGAGTTTTAGACCAGTGTTGTAGGCAAAAAGGGGGTACTTTCTCCCTCAGGTTCAAAGTTAGGAATTTGTTCCAGTCCGGAATGGCTTAATAGGTAGTACAAAATTTTGTGTAGACACTTAATTTTCTGTCTATAATGGAAGATAGATATAAGTTCTGTCTTGCTTTTGAGGACGATCATTTTACTTTGTTTTGGTTTGACATTTTGTGAAATCTAATTTCTGTCTGTGCTTAACTATATGGTAATGGTTCATTTGTTCTTGGCTCCCATCTTGCCCCCTCCACCTCCTACGGCCAGGGGAGAAAGGGAGGATTATATACAGCTGTGTTTTATTTGGTTTTGCACACATTTTATGTGAGCTTTAAGAATTTGTAATGCTAAGCTTTTCAGATGTCCTAGCACGTTCCCTACAAGTAGTAATCTTATTTTTGCAAACCATGGCTTAGCAAAATACTGTACAAGCAAAGCTACGTGCAGTTGTGGGCAAAAGGCATTGGCCGTAAAGACCTTTGCATTTTTGTAGAAGTTGAAGTAAGCGTTAAAGTGTCAAACTTAGTGTGTTCTAAAAAAATAAGAGATTGCTATCAAAAATCTGTTTTCAGAATGGGGGTGAAACTACACTGTTCTATTAAAATTTTTCATGTCAAACTTGCATCCACAAATCATCAGCAAATGACAGGAAAATGATCTACGTCAGTATTAACTTTTTATGGTGTACTGTCCCCCAAACTATCAAGATTGATTGAATAAGGAGCATTGATAGAAGGCAGCGCACAAGGTGACTCAAACACAGAACCATCCAACACAGGGTTTGTTTCATGCAGCAAAAGTAGAAAGGAATGCTCAAAGCTTCCTGTGAATCTCGGTGAAAACAATATTTCCGAAGCTTCAGATGTTTTCATAATCTGTACCTTTGAAATTGCATTTTAAATTATTTCTATTTATAGCAAGCAAATTATTTAGCCCATTTTAAAATCGCCTGTTTTTCTGGATGAATACTTGAAGATTTACCCTGTGCGACTTCATATTCTTCTTGTATATCCCACATGGTTAGGTTACTTGAAGATATGGCTAATAGGGCTTGCAGATAAGCGATGGAACTTAGGACTGTTTGCATCTTGAAGCAAACTACTTTTAGACTTGCGGTTAAGAAGTTTTACTTATTTATTTGGAAGCTATGCAATTGGTTTTCATAGCTGTCCCAGCAGACTCAGAAACTCCTAAAGCATGCTTGGCATGTTCCTTTCAAACTCTTTGTACGTGCTGTCAGAATAATGTCTCCTGCAACAAATTTGATGAGTTCCAAATTCCAGCTAGTTAATCTGAGTCCTAGCAACCATCAATAACAAGATGGAATTCCTGCTTGGTTTTCTTCCCCCCCTGCTCTTTTTTCATACTCCTGTGTTAGAATTTCTAAGGAATTATTATGTGAAGTCTGTCATAAAAGAGCAGTTTATTCCATCGTGAAGTTCTCCTGTTAATCCTATCTGAGGCCATCTTGGCCTTTGTTCACTCTGACAGCCTGAATATTGAGGTTCTTGAATGATTCATAGTCTTCCTCCAGCCTGACACGGTGTACATAGGGCTGTATGATCTCCACAGCAATTGAGAAAAATGCTTTTAATTCCCTAAGCCAGAAAAGCTCTTGAGCTGTGGGTCATAACTGAAGTCAACCTGCTCCCTGCTGAAGAGCATTGTGAACACTAGAAATGTTCTGGACTTTTTTAACCTAAGCTTCTGTTTCTCAGAAGCACGAGCTGAAACACTGGCTCTGAAAACTGTACAGCACTCCTGTCGTTGCAGAAAGCAACCTTTTTTTCTTGTATCAGGAAATACCACTGCACTAGCAGAAATTGAGGACAGGGAAGGAAGGAGAGATGACAGAGGTATTCCAGATAGAAAGTCTATTATTCTTCTCAGGATTTTCTTCAGTATTTTTTAACCTTAACAATTTGTCCACCTGACTTACAGGAGCCGGGTCATCATTCCACAGAAGTCAGTGGGACCCATTTAGTTACTGATTTGAGGAGGGCGGAAGTGATGTGGGATTTTTTGTTCTGCTTTTGGGTTTTCTTTTAATTCCATCAGTGTTTATTGCAGCAGTTGAGGGGAGGGATAGGACACACTGTAGTTGGTTATATTCAGAAATAGACGTGCCTAGTTTAACTACAAATTATGAAGCTGGGAATGGCTGTTTGATTATTAATAGATCACGACCCTAGAGCTTGTAGTTGTTAAGCAGATGGGAGGTGTGCTTTCAACTTGTAGCAGTATTGTCACTTTTAAATACCAAAATCTCATGTTGGCTTGAGTGTTAAAGCACTTAGCACATGTCTGCAGGATAGTTCACACACATAGCAGATTACAACCCATAGGCGTCACTAATCCATTTTTATCACGTCTCTCAGGCTGTTTGTGTGATACATCAAGGCAGTGGGTGTTCAGCTGGAATATGTGCATCGTATGTTAACCTGATAACTGTGATACATATTTTTCTGTTTAATTGCCTCTGTATACATCTCATTGCAGGAGATGATCCATCCATCTTGTTTGAGCCCATTTCTATAGTGTTCTCTGAATTGCAGTTGTACTTGCTCATGCAGGTGATCCTGTTGAAGCAAGTTGCCTGAGCTAGATGGGTGTATGCTTTGAAAGTATTACATGTCAGTTGTTTGGAACTTGTGTTTTATTCTTGCTCTCGGATCTCTTCAGCACAGGAGTTTCTGTCACAATGGTTGTGCAATTATTCAGGGTATTTTTCTTCTGCTTGTTCCTTCCTGCCTCGCCTTTTCTTACAAGCGTATTCAGACACTAGTCAATAGCTTGCTTTTTGTCATGTTTTATTGCATGTTAATATAGAGAAAGAAAGTAGTGGCATTTATTTTAAAGGTGCTAATAGCAATAAAAATACAATGATTTATTTTTATGCATGCAGGAACTAAATTGTAAGTAGAAACTGCTCCTTTTTAGAAAGGGCAGCTTTGTTCCAGCATTTATGTGTCATTGATAAAAGCAATTTGAGTGATCTTTTGGACCTCTTGTTTGGTTTGTTTTTTCTCTTACAGTCATAATTTTCTGTATGCCTTTGTCTTAAGAATACATTGGTATTGTGTGCTGGACCTTGTCATAACCTTTATTGTAAACATGGCGATGGTCCTTACCTACTCAATGAACTTTAGAATTCCATTTGAATGTGTTTTATTTTCACTGTATCTGAGTGCTACTCAGATCATTTAGTCTCACTTTTTAACCTCTATTTTGCATTGCATTAAGATTGGAACATATTTTATGTTTACAAATTTTAATGGTAGTGAATGAAGTAACTGTTGCTAGGAAATCCCTAGGAATATACAATATTATGATTAGAAGGTAGTTATTCTAGGTATTGTGTTTACTTACTAAGACATTAACTTCATTTTTTTGAATGAGTGACTCATGCAGTGCTCCTGTGGAGGAATTACTGTCATTCCTTGATGAATCTTTATCTCATCATCGGAAAAGTAATGTTTCCATAATCTCATTACGAAATTGTTTTGTGTTTTATTTTTTCCTGTCTAGAACCTACAACCTACAACTTATTGGAGTTTAACTTTCACCTTTTTTGTTATTAAAAAAAGATTAGCTACCTTATGGGTTATCTTAGAAATGATTGACTTGTAATACTTTAGGTGCATCTATTGTAAAAACAAATGGGAAAAGCGATATGGCAGAAAGTAATCAGAAAGTGAGCGTCAAATAAAAAGCAACTGTTAGTGTAGGCATTTTAACTAGTGTCCCACCTGCAGCCTATGTCTGGTCAGTCCTCTGTGCTTTGGTTTTCTTGGAGTCATATTGTTTCAGTTGATGTAAGATTTTAGGACAGATTGGACCATTTTCAGAACTCAGTATTTTATGTAAAAATTTCTCATAGTTTTGTAGGGTGATGTTTGGTGTGTTTGGAGGTAGAATGCAGTATTGGTTTTCACTTCCTTTTTTCTTTGTTTTTAAAAGGCCTTGGCAGATGGGAACATTCAGCTCGGTAAAATATTTCTTCTCTTGCTTCCTTATCCCATTTCTCTATTTGACTCATTTCTCTGTTGGAATAGATGGTAATTGTCTTTGGAACACAAAAGCAAAGCAGTGCATGTGTTTTATCCCTAAGTGCTTCAAGTTATAGTTTTCTCTATTCTCATAAACCAATAATAAAATTTGGTTTACACTAAAGCACTGTCCTGTAAAAGTGATGGTTGAAATGCAAACTTCTGCCAATGCTGCTTTACCTTCACTTAGGCTGCTGAAGCTGCTTTTGTTCAGTGAATGGCACTTATAGCTCCACTTGTCAAATTACGTGATCTGGTGACAAAAAACTGATAATTTCTTGCATGGGGCTAGAGCTGAATTTTGTATTTCTTTACAAAGGCTGCATCCTTTGAAAATGAAAAACAGGTGTAGTGCTTTTGTTGTGTTGGTCATATGTCTAGGCCTGTGTTAATACACAGCCAAAGCATTAGTTATGTACAAGGTAAAAAAAGAAGTCATCCCAAAAAGTGTATTACACTGTCTAATGAATGGCCAGGAAATATACCAGGAGCTCTGAGATAACAGAGAAGTCAAATTCATAAGTCATTAATGAATACATTGGGCAAGTTGCATGTACTAGGGTGTGTCACTGTTACTGTTAGAGAAAAACTCTTAGCAGTGGCAAGCTCTATTATGTATCTGTTGGAATACATTCCAATATTTTCGGAGTTTTCCTACCTGGAAAAAAAGACAGTTCGGTCTATGTATAGCAATTTTACTAAGTTGTGGTTTGATTCTGTTGTTTGCAGTTCTGCTTTATAATGTTCCACCATGCATTCATATAAAGCAGGCCCAGTTACTGTAAAAATTTTTACTTTGTAAGTTTTTGCCAAGAACTGAAGTAAATCTTCTAAAATGCAAACAAAACTAGAACAGCTAATCCAAGAGAAAAAGTTAACTTCATAAAACTAGAAGCTTCTGAGAAACTCTATTTCCTGGCCTATTCCCTTATTTTTCGTCAGGGATTGTAGAATCTGGTAACTGTCCATCAGGAAGCAAGGTACTTTTTTTAAAACACAATCTCCTACTGCCATAACAGAATATAACATAACATAACATAACGTGACTGCTGTGTAAGGGATTTTTACTTGATTGCTGTTAACTGAATAGCTGCCTTGCATGTGAGAAGGTTGTTTAAGGGAAGAGATTTTGAAGGCTGTGTTATCTTGTTTCTTTGTAAATCAGTGATTACT
This sequence comes from Phaenicophaeus curvirostris, assembly GCF_032191515.1. Classification (NCBI taxonomy): domain Eukaryota; kingdom Metazoa; phylum Chordata; class Aves; order Cuculiformes; family Cuculidae; genus Phaenicophaeus; species Phaenicophaeus curvirostris. Next base: position 52,132,907 of record NC_091394.1, on the reverse strand, counting down.
GGGGAATATAAATGGCCTTTTCTTCTGTTCTGGATGTTTCTTCTCTTCAAGTTGAGATACTTTGACTGTACTTCCACCTACTGTGTATGTGTTCTTGAAGAGGTGCTTTTTGGGATTTTAAACCTTCTGCCTACACATCTGGTCAGGTGGTTAGCTTATAGGGTTTGGCTCGCTGGTTATGACAGTTAGTACTGTGTCACTGGGATGTCATGATTCAAGAATTTGAGGTTGGAGCTAGTAGTGGTGTAAGTCTTTGCTTATGGCTCTGTCAAACTAAGCAAATAGCTAATAAGGTTATAATCATCTTGGAGGGGAGGGCGCTGGTGGGGTTTTGCAAGAATTTCTGAGATTTGTTTATTTTCACAAGATACAACTTCTGATAAAATGCTGTTTTAGCACATTGTGACTTTATTTACTTAAAACAAAAGCAAATACGAACCAGATTTTTTTTCTGCTTTAATATACATGTCAAGGCTTTTTTCAGCAGAAGTAAATAGTGATGCCAGAGATGCTAACCAAAGAGACAGAAGTGCTGGTGGCTACATCAAGAGATTTATAGTGATAAAGCATTAAGGTTGTCATCTCTTTAACCACCAGCTGTCTGAAAGGTAGCTGTATTGTCTCATCCAGTGGTAACAGATCCCTTTACAAACAAGAGGAAAGACAAGGGTTCATTCAGCTTGCTTCATCTAGATCCCTGTCATAGAATGGGAGGTTTCTGTTTCCCTGTTGGCTGTGGACATTGACAGTCAGACTAGTCTAACTTCCTGGTTTCTGAAGGCTTAAGTTTTTGCCAGATGCAAAATGGGAGCAAACTAATCTGTTTTAGTGACCTTCCAATAGAGAAAAATAATACTAGATTCTCCCTTCCATCAGCAATATAAGCTTATCCAGAAATTTGAGGAGAAAAGCTCAAACCCTCTGTTTGGGTTTGTGTAAATCCAAACTGAAGGAAGGGAGAGGGGTATTTCTTCCGGAATTGCTGCAATTAGGGCTAAACAGCATAAATTGACAAAAATTGGCAGCCATATGAATTAGATACTCGTGACCTTTGCTCAAGTACATTTCTCCAATGGATGGTCTAGTCTTGTTCCTTATTAGTCCCTCAGCAGAATGTAATTAATAACAGGTATTTAGAAAAAGGCAGGAGCAAAGACAAAACATTGTTGACTATAGTCCTGAAATTAAGAGTAAAAATAATGACCCAGAATGTTGCTCCAGGCTGGCTGTTCCACACTGTACCCTGTCTTGTTCCCTCTCTGATGTGCCATAGTTCTACATTTAGCTGTCACTTCTGCAGTTAACTATCATAACAAACTCTCCTTGAGACTAACTTTAGAGTCTGTTCAGGAGCTTTAGATAATGCATAAAAATTTGCCCATTTTTCTAGTTGGGAATGCAGCATTGAGTGAAGAAATGGAATTTCAGCCTTAAACAGCTTATGTCCTGGCTCTTTAAAACACTTTTCCGTCTCTTACTTTACAATAACTGGGTAGAGTTGACTTTAAACAGTATGTTGAAACAGCTAGAGTTGTTGCATGATGGTGCATTTGTACAGCACAAAGTCAGTTTGAGGAGATAGTAGATGGCTTGCCATAGCTGACTGATTAAAAATCAGTATTGATTTTAATGATACAAGAGATAGACAGCTAGATGGCAATGTCATAATTACCCTAGAAAAGAAAACCGCAGTGGGAGTCCACATAAGGACACATTCTGCATTGTTATTGCCTTACAGATTGTAATCTTTGCTGTCTTTTTGGCTGTAGAACCTGGAGATATTTCAAACTATACATGCACAAAAGAGGATGGCCTTAGATGTGGAGGTACTAGACTGACTGACTTGACTTCTGTTGCGTATATGTATGACACTAATCAGAAAGAAGTCTATGCATAGGCAAGTGGGTAGAAAAGCATATTATCTTTATAAGACTGAAATGCCCAGAGACCCTCTCCTGGTTTTAATATATTGGGTTTTAACCATACCTGTTTTAATTCCTCCATAATGAAATGCTTAGTATTAGAAAAATAGTATTTTTCATTTCTCCCTGTTGGTGTTTTCCACCTTTATCTTTTGGGTGAGTATCAAGTGCACTCTTGTTACGTATTTATAAATTCTAAAAAGTACATTCTTCTCTGTTTAATAGGATTTTTGGTAGCATGTCTCCTAAAACTATTTTCATTTGTTTTATGTAATAAAATGGAAAAGGATAAAAAGTTCTGTTTACTTTTCTCCAATTCATACCGCTTCGTGGAGACCACTTATTATTCTGTTTGGTACATGAAGAACCGAAGGGTAGAAGTTACAGCTCTACCCCAAGGAACTTGTAATCTAATTAAAGCATATGAAACTGCGTTTTCAGATCTCAGAGGAGCTGTTCCACCTTTTTTGACTATATATTTGTGTGCAGTCAACTGAGGACCTGAGTAACATATTAGAAAGTGTAGTGGATGTGATAGTTACAATTCTTCCAACAACCTGTCTTCACTGCTGTTAACAGACCTCTCTTGCTAAAAAGGTTTGGGGCCACAGTAGGTAATACCCTCAAAGAGGACATATGCTGTGTGAGGTGACAGCTGAAGTAAATACTTGCATTCCTTCGTTTAGGAGCAGTTAAAAACCAATGAAAATTGGCACAGACAGATTCCAGCAAGTTGAGATTGTAAATTAGATTTTTATCAGAACAACACTGTTAAAAAAGAGATTGATGATAAAGGACTTCATTCAGGATGCTACTCTACTGCTTGGATTATTTGTGGGGTGGGGTATTTGGCATACAGTAGAATTGGCACAAGCCCCAGTCTGCTGGTAGTTGATGAATAGCTTTAGTTGAAGCCTTTAAACCCAGTTCTTTGTTCTGCATTTTTACCAGTGCCTTGTACAAAGGCATACTTGAGCGTGACTACCTTCTAGACATGACAACAGTGAGATGAATCACAATGCTGAACTGCAACACACTGTGCAAATAGTATTCAGGCAGTATCTGTCTTAAATGCGTAAACATTCATCTAATTAATTTTTTTATATACATACATACTGCTTGCTGGAATTCGTAGTGCCATTGTGAGTTTCATCAGTCTGCCAGAGTTTGAAACTGCAGCATCAAGTACTTAATGAACAGATCTACAAGTAATCTCTAGAAAGTGCTTAGTATTAAAACCGAATCTGAGGAGCTTTGTACTTCTTATGACATTTTTCCCCCCTTTGGCTTTCATATTATGGAAGCCACATGAAATCAGCAAGGAGTCTTAAATTCATTCTTTGAAGGTATTATAAAGTGCTGCAGAGCAGTGCGCTTGCCTCTTTCTCAGGATGAGAACGTCTGGTATTTATTTGCTTAGAAAAATAGAGTTGGATTTGGTGTCTTTGCTCTATGCAGTAAATCGTCATTACCAGGCACAGTGTTTAGTCTTTTAGTAGTACTACTCAAATCCTTGATTCTCAATGGAAAACTTACAAGAAGCTCTACAAAACTGATGGAATAGAATCAAAACGGTAGATTCAGGGAGTATTGAGTCAAATAACATCCTGTTGGTATGCAAATAATAATGCTATTGACTTATTCTCAGTAAGCATTACAACCCTGAAAATGGGTGAAATGATACTTTGCATTTTCCCATTTTTCCTCTTTGTGTTTCCCCTGACAGATATTGTTTAAAATTCTCTTAACATACTAGTTTTGTTTCATATTTTGCAGGATTATGACTTGAGCCAGCTCCAGCAGCCTGACACTGTGGAACCAGATGCCATCAAACCTGTTGGAATCAGACGTCTTGATGAAAGGCCAATCCATGCAGAACCTCAGTATCCAGTCAGATCAGCTGCTCCTCATCCTGGGGACATTGGGGACTTCATTAATGAGGTAAAGGAGAGAAAAATGTGATAAGCTTTTATAATTTGTTTATTACACTATGCATGAGTAGCTGTTATGTTTGAGCATAATAACTTTAAAACTTACTTAGATAATTAAAATTGTCTTGCTAGATAGATGTAAATATGTTCTTTTAAAGTGCAGACAAATTTAATTTACTCATTCAAACAGAAAGGGAAGATACATCAATTAGCTTCTGTACATTTGTATTAATTACGTTCATAATACGTTATCAGCTGCAACCACACTATCTCCAAGCGGGATTGTTCTATGGGTTCCCAGTAATAAATAGACTAACAAAATTATAGTTTAGCCTAAATTCATTTATTAATTCACAGTAATTTAATAATGGAAGAAGTTCATTTTCATTTTCCTTGTACATTACCCTTTGAATCCAGATAATAGTGGAAACTCAGTTCCTTCAGTAAGACCAAAAGAATTCCATCAAATACGATTAGTGAGCAGGGCAGATAAATTAAACGTTACATAAGTGCTTTTAATACTTGTCTTGTCATAGAGCTTTAAAAGTCTTTGCATTATCTTTGATTCGTCAGTCTAATAATGATAAATGTAAGCATGATTCAGATTATACCAGATCGCTCACAATTCTGAAAGAAACTCTCCTACAAATATTTATTTCTGTCACCAGTCTTAAATCATTGATTTTGTGGTACTCAGGTAGAATTTTTGTTTCTTGTGCTTACTGGTTCTAGGGAAACAAATAACTAACCCAGAGTTTACAACTTAAAATTAAGCTATGGTCTGTATATGAATAGTAGTAAATAATTTTCTCTAATTTTCTCATATCTTCCTTGTCAACTAGAGCTGGACAAGTATTGCAGAACTGTTTTTGCCAAGGAGTTTATTCTTGTTTGTTTTAAAGGAAAATGAGATGAACTACCTGAAAGGAGGTTGTAGAGAGGAGAGTGCTGTCCTCTTCTTCCAAGTGACAAGGGGACAGGACAAGAGGGAATGGCCTCAAGCTCCGCCAGGGGAGATTTAGGCTGGACATTAGGAAAAAATTCTTCACAGAAAGGGTCATTGGGCACTGGAACAGGCTGCCCAGGGAGGTGGTTGATTCACCTTCCCTGGAGGTGTTTAAGGCACGGGTGGACGAGGTGCTAAGGGGCATGGTTTAGTGTTTGATAGGAATGGTTGGACTCGATGATCTGGTGGGTCTCTTCCAAACTCATTACTCTATGATTCTATGAAAATATTTAAGTCTTTTGTTTTAGCAAGCTGCAGGAAATTGAGTTTGTTCCTTTTAAGGTATACAGCAATACAACTGTAGAAAAGAAATCTGTGAGGAGATATCTAGGAGGAAACTTACAAATGTTTTCATAGGACAATGTATTTTAAGAGACTCTAGGTTTGGGGTAGAGCTGTATTTTTGTATGTCTCAACAAAGATGATATTTGCATGCCTTGCACTTCTAAATACTGCAGTTGTAATCAGCTTCAGAAACGTAGTGGAGATACAGGGAAATAAAGGGCCCACATTGTTGGCCAGAGCAGTGTGCACACAAGAAATCCCTTGTGCTTCCTTATTGTCTTCCAAACAATCAAGAGTTTCTCATCCTGTTCTCATACAGCTGTGACCAGACACTAGCCACCTGGCAGGCAATCAGGAAGAACCCATAATCCTCAATAGTCTGATTTTTCTTGTTGTCAAGGAAGTTATCAAGCTCTCTCACAGAACCAAAGCAAGGAATGTCTGTGATTGCCCTGGAGACCCAGAGAGGGGCCAGAGTTTGTCCAGCCTCCTACAATTTTTGAATTAGCAAGTTCTTGCAGCACTATTTTGCAGTAGGTTATTGCTCTGGAAGTTGTAGCATCAATGTGTATACACGGAGCTGTAGAAAAAGTACATGCTGTCTTGATTTAACCCAATATGTTTAGAATCATAGAATAGTTTGGGTTGGAAGGGACTTTAAAGATCATCAAGTTCCAAACCCCCTGCCATGGGCAGGGATGTGTCCCACTAGATCAGGCTGCCCAAGGCCCCATCCAACACCTCCATGCCTTAAACACCTCCAGGGATGGGGCATCCACACCTTCCCTGAGCAACCTGGGCCAGTGCCTCACCACTCTCATGGAGAAGAAATTCTTCCTTATGTCTAGTCTAAATCTGCCCCTCTCCAGTTTATACCCATTGCCCCTGGTCCTATCACTAGAAGCCTTTGTAAACAAACAAATTTGCTTCTTCATAAACAAGCATCGAGTTTTTATTTTACTGCTGTCTATTGCATAAGGTCATTACCTCCCTTTATGCTTCCCCTCGCCATCCACCAAAAGAGAAAGCTTCTCTCAGTTATTTTTACATAGTAAAATAATGTCATTGACTCTGAAATAAGATTAACCTTGGAGATATATATGTATATATGTGAAATTAAACAAAAGATGGAAATTTTCTTGTCTGCAGGTTAGCTCAGAATTGAGTATATCCACTGATTGAAAGGAAATGTATAAGGTAGTGTCATGGTTTAGCCCTGCCCTGGCTAATTTCAGCAGCTAAACCCAAGCAATTTAGCTTCCAATTCTCTTCCCCCCTCAGCCCCAGAGTAAGGGAAATGAGAAGAAAAGACTTGCGGGTTGCAAACTAAAACTACAGTTTTAATGAAAAAGTAGTAGTGATGATGATGATGATGAAAATAATAAGAAAGTAATAAAATATATACAAATGTATGAAATTGCACTTCTACTCCACTGCTTGGTGATGATACATCACCACAAATGCTGTGGAGCATAGAGAAGAAAAGGATCCAAGGCTAGGAGGGTTTTCAAAGAACAGTTTTCAAGAACTGGATTCAGGAACGTACAGATCTGGGATCAAGGGCAAACAAACACATGAGGTCCTCACTGGACATTGGCCATCAAAGAATAGAACAAGACCCTCGTAACCTTTCAGTTTTATACCAAGTATGACGTATATGGGATGGAATAATCAGTTGGTCAACTGTCCTGTCCACCTCTGCCTGGAGGCGTGGCATTTTTTTCACCAGCTTGACAATGGCCTTGCTTACTATAGGAATAAGTATAAGCAATGGCCTTCCTGCATACCAGTGGTCATGTGTTATCACTTCTAGAGTGGAACACTGTCTGAAAATCATTCAGTTAACTTTCAGATAATGAAGTTACTTAGATCTGAAGTCAGAAAACTGATTATAATCTAGTTCAAACCACAACAGCTAGTTTCTGTGTTACAAGTGTTGTATTTAGTTGCTTTAGTTATTTCTCAGGATTTCACAGCAATGTGCCATTTTATTATGGAGCATTCCACCTAACCCTCTCTCAAGCAGACAGTAGCCACCCAAAGGTTGTCAGTGCTCTACATATTTTACCAGAACTCCAAGCAAAATGGACATATTATATTTCTCCAAAACAGTTTCATCTTAACTCATGTTTTATGTTAAAATTTCATGTCAAATGTGACTCTAAAAAGTTGGGAGAGGGGCTCAGCTTTGCAGTCGTACTCGCTATTACAGTTAAATTTCCAAGTTATCAGCACTTATAGCATAAACATTCAGGCTGCACAGGTTAAGAGAATTCCACCTGCAGGCCTGGCAAGATTATACCTAGACAAATTGGCAAGTTCCTCTCAGTTTTACTTGGAGTAAATGGAAGAAACATCTTGGGTAAAACCCAGGCAGTTCATACAGAAGACAAGCTGAGTTGTGAAAACAACATAGCAAGATAAGAAAGCACAGAATTTATTTCTTTATGCACCCAGCTTCGACGTTACCAGACAAAGAACTTTCTAACACTGTAACTGCAAGTCGTACTGTAACTTTTCCTTTTAGCAGCCCTAACACAAGCCATCTGCAAAACTGGCCCAGTTGCTAGCTGAGCTGGGGGAGGCTACCTTTGAGTTGTCAGTACCTTGGTAGCAAAGTCTGCATTACCCTAGTGGATTAAAAAGATGCAACACTTTTGGAAATCCGTCTGGTCTTTTGGAAGACTTGGCCCTATTCCTGGACATGCTGATGAGCATGATGCTTTGGGATTCTGGGCCATGTGCAGGAATAAATGTAGTCCGTTTAATGCTCGCCAGCACCTCAGACACACAGCCAACATCGTTCAGGTTAGCCTCTGAATTACTCTAGCTTTTGACCAGAAAAGAACTATAGGTTATTGATTTAAGATATTGGAGAATTGTAAGTGCCATTGCCCAGCAGGCATGGTGTTTTAGTTTTTTTTTCCCCCTGCTTTTATTACTGAGCTATAGAAACAAGAAATGAGAAAGACCTAGTGGGTCATTTTGTTTCTTTCCTGTTGGAAGTACTCTTTTTCTTCTGGCATATTGTTTTCTAGCTGTCATCTGTTGTATTAAATCTACTTAACGCAATCAGACATACAGAAGTATGAGTATTTTGTAGTGTTCTAATAACTTCTACGTTGAAAAACAAGTTACAAATACAATAAAAACTTCAAATATTTTTATAACACTTACAAAGTTAAGATAACACTTACAGACTTATGAACTTTCTAAAATAAGAAGGTTCCAGAGTATAATCAAAGTATGTTTTGCAGGCATAAACTAAATGACCTTGAGGACTTTGTTGTTTTGTGTGTTTCTACAGATAGATGAATTTCTAATTTAAGGCAGAAAGGGAAAAAAACACCTTTTATTCCAGTCCAGTGTACAAACAAGTCAGTGAAATAAGTCATGTGTTATTAAGAATCCTCTGTAGACCTTATTTTCCATTCTGAGCTTTTTAAAACATAACCTGCAGAGGGTGGAGCATAATGGATACTTGGAATAGTCAGGATTTGCAGGACAGTATAAAGTAGGCCTGTTTGAAGTAGCTTTGTTAGTCCTGTTTTCAAGAACCACCTGTGCTGTCCCTTGAAATCTTAAACGAATTATATTGTGATGTGGAGAGTTTGTGGCTAAGAATATATTTCTAATCAATAGAGGACGTAGCCTGAGGTAAATGAAAATTAAATTACAAATTAAAGGTCTTATCCCATGAGGACATGGAGGAACCTCAGTAGAGTCTGTGTAAATGGTTGCTGATACAGTGCACCTCCAAGCATCATAGAGTTCCTCAATGTTTTCTGGTTTCTCTTGACAATTAGAAAAACAGTTCCAGATTTAAACAACTTTTTTTTTTTATTTCTTTGTTGTACTCTGTTCTTCCTTTAATTATCATCAAAAGTCCGTGGAATCTGATTAAGTAGAAGGACTAATGAAAATAAAAACATGAGATTTTGTAAAGTTTCGTGTTAGTTCAAGATTTTTGAGGGTTTGCCTTCCCTTGATTTGAGGCAAATTGAGAAAGCTACATGTTATAAGGAAAATGTAGCTCAAGGTTGCCATTGTTCCTCAGTCAAGGTACTGTAGTTTCTCATCTTATGCTCTTTGTCCCCTCTTAGTGAAAGTTGTCACAATATGTATATAATAAAGGAAGAGAAAAAAGCAAGATTGCTCCTCTGTCTGTCCTAGGTCTTGAGCAGGCCTTTGTGGCTCTTCTGTGACTGCATGTTGTGTGCTGGTGGTATAGAGAGTGCAAGGAAATGTTCACTGTCTCCCAGCAACTTTACCTAATCTGACGTATGTGCCCCAGCAATTCTTTTGTTGAATGAGCTTCTGTATTTAGCAAAAACTTAGGGTTTTCAGATCAGGAAGCTGCAAACCAAATAACTCTGACAACTCTGCTCTGAGATTCTTGAACACATCTAGGAAAAACTGAGAGATCTCTTTGAAAGCGGTTGACAATACTGTAGCAGCAAAATCAGTAAAAGCCATTCTTGGCAGCCATTCGTTGCCTTTTCAGTTGTGCCAGTACAGCTGGTTGTGGTACCACCCACTGAAAGGAATGGCATAAAAGGCAAAAAAAAAACCAGGTGGCGATCCTGAAACCGAAAGGAGCTTCATGAGCCAATTTTACTGCCAAAGCTGACATCCAGTAATTCCAGTTTTGGACATGCTCTAGAACCCAACAGCAAAGCAGAGCACAGTGCACTAGGTAGGTTCAGGGAATATGCTTAGCAGGGGGAAAGTAATAAAATGACAAAGAAATACTACAATTTTATTATGTAACATGCCACACGAACATAGCAGAAAACTTGGTTGTCATTTGAAGAGTTTAGAGACTAAGTTCAGTCACTATTACATGAATCTGAGGAATTTTTTAGCCAGGAAAGGTGCAAATGTCAGTGCTACTTGGGCTGTGCAGTTGAATCAATAAGTCTGTAACATAGCCTGTGGCTACATTCTCTGAATGAAATTGATTATCCAGTAAGCGCAACCTTTGAAAGAGTGAAATTGTTAATGAGATGGTAGCTTGTAAGACAGTAGCTCAAAACCAGTTTTCTTTTAAATGCTATCATGATACTGGCAGCAAATAGCAGAGAAATCCAGCTCCTTTGGAAAAAAACAAGGTGGAAAAGAGCGTGCCTGCCGCCTTGATATGGATGGCTGATAGGTATCAGAATTTCTGCAGTGATAGAGGAAAATGTTTTTGTTCAGTGATTTTTAATAAATTAGCATCCCATGGGTGGGTGACTGTTACTAGGCAAAACTGCAGGGAAATAGCATTTCTTCTCCAAGCCAGCTTTCTAAATGACTTACACACTGCTACCTGGCATTCATGCCCCAGTACTCCTTGAGCTCAAGTGGTATTTATTCCCCTTTCCTGTCACCTGTGTTTGAGAAGCATGGGTGTCTGTCACCCCAAGCAGGCTTAAGGGAAGATGTAAATTTTGTAAGACCGGTTACTGCTGAAGAAGTAAAGTTGCATTTCTGCTTCAGCAGCAGAAATTGAGAGAAAGCTTTAGAACTGTTCCCAGCTTTGAAGCTGGATAAGGCGAGTCTTCCAACACTTGCTGTTGCCTTCTCAGAATCTCAAATCTTTTGCCCTGTTTATGGCTGTCAGAATGGAAAATTCCACAGAGAGAGATAACAAGCGTCACCAATTATTCTTATCAGATAATTTGTTGTTGCGTTTCTAATGTAGGCTATTAATAACCTGCTTGATGTTGTACTGCATGAAAAGATCATTTTAAGACCAAAATGTGTTCTGGATTAGAGGTCATAAGCTTGATAAATACGCTGGGCCTTTCCACCACTGATTTGCAGAATTATTTTGGGTACATTTTGCACACCTCTGAATTGTTTTAGATAGGCAATAAAAAAACAGGATTCACTTCTGCTTTATTAGTGCCATTTGCTTTAATTAATGGGTTTAGCGATACATATATTTCTAGAAGAAAAATAAGCGTCCGTTTCCATTATGTCACGTTTAGACTAAACACAACTAAGAGTAAAACATACTTTTCTAAAAACAGAATATGTTTAATAATCCAAGGAGGCACACTCAATCCTTCAAATAATTGGGAGTATAATAAAGCCATTCTTTACATAAATAAACATTAAAACTAAAAACCCAGGAGAAATCGCAAATTAACAGTGAACAATTTAAAACCTTAGCTCAGCCTCCAGAAGATATATTATTCGTTGTCAGTGGTTGCCAGAATAGACCCTATTCAAAGTGGAAGATCTTGAAAAGGCGTTGCTAATCCCGTCAAAGAAATGGTGATGTTGAAAAATCCAAAATGTAAACAGGCTTTTTAACTTTACACGCCAACGTTTTTATTCAATGTGTAAATCTTCCCAGGATAAGCACAGACCAATTGTCTCATATTCTAAAATGAAACTTACTGTTTATGTTTGGACCTGTGTAAGAAAACAGAGAGGGAAGAGACTTTCCTCTGGAAGAAGTGTAGTTCCTTATCTACTTTCCTCTTGTTCAATTTCTGTTGTTTTAGTTCAGGTTATTTAGACAGTAGAAAGTTAAAATTACTGAAGACCAAATATTTGTGTATCGAACACTTTGAAATGAGGAAACAAAAAGGATTATAATATTGTGTTTAGCTTTGATATCATTGTTTGTGTTTTCTGATGAGCAGGTGGAATCTTATGGGTGGTTATGGAAAAGCACATAAGGCTTGAGCCAACATATTGTATCTATTTCTCACAGCAGCCTACAGAGGTACATGAATTTTACAGGACTGACTAAATATGGCTTTTGGCACACACAGATGGACTGCAGGCCAGCAATGTCAGTGGATATGTTACTGGCCACGTGAGATGGCTGTTAAAGTGAATCTTTGCAAACATGCCTATTTCTCCTTCCCCATCTGTCTGTTTAACCAGTCCCATATTGCTCATGCTGCAGGTTGTGAGCTGTGTAGCTCTGAAACTATATTTATTAGCATCTGTCCTAGCGCCATGGTGTTCTCTTACGGTTTTGTTAGAGCTGTATTTGCAGCTACATTTGAAATAGTCAATGCTGTAATGCTGGAAACCTGGCCATTCTAAAAGGAATTGAAATAAGTTCTTGCTAGAGTTTTAAAAAGTATGAATACTGTGGAATTGGATTGCAGAACAACAAGAACTTTGTTTTCTCAAGTGTTGATTGATGACTGCACTGTGATATCCAGTTATGTTTTGCCTCTCTCTCAAGTAGAGAAATTTATCTCTTTTTCTCCATCTTCTTCTTGCAGGGACTTAAAGCAGCCGACAATGACCCTACGGCTCCACCATATGACTCCCTCTTAGTCTTTGACTATGAAGGAAGTGGCTCCACTGCTGGATCCCTGAGCTCTCTTAACTCCTCAAGTAGTGGTGGTGAGCAAGACTATGACTACCTAAATGACTGGGGCCCACGTTTCAAGAAACTTGCTGATATGTATGGTGGAGGTGATGACTGAACTTCAAAGTGAACTTTGTTTTTGGACAAGTACAAACATTTCAACTGATATTCCCCAAAAGCATACAGAAGCTAGGCTTTAACTTTGTAGTCTACTAGCACAAGTGCTTGCTGAAGGCTTTGGCTTAGGCTGCAAACCAATTTGGGCTCCGTGGAATATCAGTGATCCAATGCTGTTTGGAAAAAAATATTGAGCTCAGTTACACTTGAATTTTACAGTACAGAAGCACTGGGATTTTATGTGCCTTTTTGTACCTTTTTCAGATCGGAATTAGTTTTATGTTTAAGGCTTTAATGGTACTGATTTATGAAATGATGCATTAAAGAGGCTAAATATGTTGGGGTGGGGAGGAGTAAGGTGAAACACAATATGCTTCAACATGCTTTTGTTACATCGCATTGCTTTTATTAAAATAAGGAGATTAAAAACAAAAAAATCCTCATGGAACAATTTTATTATCTGGGAGAGAAGGCCATGAGGTGGAACAATGTACATTACTTCTAGTTTTAGATGTTAGGGGATTTTTTTCACTAAAATTCTAAAATGTATGCAGCTGGTTGCAAATAAAGGGAGTTTTCATATCGCCAGTTTGTAGCAGAATTGATTTTTTTTTTCTTACGCTAGAATGTTAGACACATTTTGGTCTTAAACCATGTACACTTTTCTTTTTTCATTTTTTTATTTTCTAGTATTTTTTTCCCACTTCACTGTAAAAATGGTATGTGTACATAATGTTTTATTGGCATAGTCTGTGGAGAAGTGCAGAAACTTCAGAACACGTGTATGTATTATTTGGACTATGGATTCAGGTTTTTGCATGTTTATATCTTTCGTTATGGATAAAGTATTTACAAAACAGGTTGCAAACAAGCGACATTGATTCAATTGTTGAACTGTAGTTAGAGTACTCAATATTTTTTTTATTTTTATTTTTATTATTTTTTTTGTTTGGGGAGGGAGAAAAGTTCTTAGCACAAAAGTTTTACATAATTTGTACCAAAAAAAGAGGGGGGTGGGGGGGAGTTGGCCTGATACTGGTGGCACGAGTAAATATACAGTATGTTTTGTGGGCAGGGAGGGAAGGGGGAAGGAGCTTTCAAACTGGAGAGACTTCTGAGAACAGCTTTGCCTCTGTATTGTGTACCAGAATATGAATGATACACCTCTGACCCCAACGTTCTGAATAAAATGCTAATTTTGGATCTGGTGCCTGGTTTGACGTTATTTTCTCCTACCTGGGCAGCCCTGACTATAGTAAATAAAAAGAACACAAAATGCATTTGAGATTTGTGAGAAGTTGTGTGCACTTCTTTAGCATTCAGTGCTCCTAGACTGAATATAAGCTACATATAGGAGACAGTTTGGCACAAATTTGGAAGGCAAGTTCCCAGGTGACAGCAAACTGGTCTGTGCTATTTCTGGGAATTAAAAATTTTCAGTTCCACATCAATGGCTGGCTCTTTAGTTTGATGTTCATTATCTAAATAACAGAGCTTGCATCATTTTTGGATCATTTCTAGACTGACAGTTTAATGATTGTGTGATTATGCTGCGGGTTGCATAAATAAAATAAATTGCAGATCCTGGCAATCATCTGCCACCTGGACGTTCTTACCCTGAAGCCCCTGTTAACTTTAGTGCCCATCAGATGGTGTCCTTCAAGGAAGTGCCTTGCGGTCATGGAGCATTATCAAAAAGTCCTGTTGGGACACTAGTCATTACTAAATATGTTTCAAACCTGTTACAATGATTCATTTGCAAACACAGCACATACAGCAGTTCTGCTGCCTTTCACTTGCAACAGTCTGCCTGGGTGTAATATCTACATTCACAGTCGTCGAGGACCTTATTGTGAACAGTGTGAAGCTCAGACTCAGCAAAAACACTGCATTTGCACAGTCTGTCAAGAGAGTTGGAGGCGCAGGAGGGGGATCCAGGCCCCGGTCCCTTCTGTGCTGGGAAGACTCAATGGACAAGGAGTTAGTCTGTGGGTGATGCTCTGTAGCATGGTGTCGCGTCAGTACTTCTTCAGCACTTGAACCATAATTTACATAATTTGACTGTGACTTCCAGAGGTGAATCCAGAAGTCTGAGTTGGAGAGCACTAAACATTGCATGTGAGATACCTCCTCCTCCCTGTGCTTTTTATGGCCATGTTTACTTCTTCCTCTTGTTTTCAATGATGCCTGTGAACATAGAGAGGTAGCAGTCCTCTCAGACTGGAATTACAGCATTTCAACTTGAACTCAATGATCCTTTGTGGGTCTCTTCCAACTCAGGACATTCCATGGTTTTAGTATTTATCTTGTGTATTTGTAACTATACCTTGATGCTGTAAGAAAGCCTTGATTTTTCAGTAATGTGTCAAAATTGCCAATGACCTTTTTAAAGCCATTTCCATATTAATTAGCAGTGTGGGGGAAGAAACGATGTAGAGCGGGATATAAAAATGAATGCCTGGCTATGCATAGTTAAGTAAGGAAAACTTTTATAAAGGGCAGGACTTAAACTATAAGTGCATGTTAAATAAGCAAAAGGCTACTTTAGCACATTGATTTTCTGTCTTCCATAATTTATGCAAAAAAAGGATTTTAAACATAGTAATTACGTTATTGTTTTTTGGAACCAACAAACTGGAAATGGTAGATGAATTTTATTTAATTTACATTGACTGTTAAAAGTTACAGAAGGAGAGAGATTTGAGAAAGCCAAAACTGGAAATCTATTTTTTTGTTATGATGGGGTAGAGGTCATCTTTTATGAGCACTCAGGTCTTTTGGACAGCTATAGGAGCTTTGTCTTGATCAGAGAATCTTCCAGCTCAGATGCTTTGAAATTGTAGCAATGACTCTCAAAACTAGTGTTAGGTCAGCATTAGGTCTAGTGAACCGAACAAAGAGTAAATCATTTTTATGCATCTTAAATGCTTTTACAAGAAAAAAAAGATGTTTGAGTCAATTCTCTTTCATCAAGCTTCAGGTTGGTTCTTATTCTAGAAATGCGGAACCAGGTTTTGTACCCATGATAGGTTTAAATCCTGATCAGAGGACTGCACTGAGGGGAAGGGGATGACTGACCTTTAGACCCTGCAGCTGTCTTGGGAAATTCTGTCAGCCTGTTTTGGAAATGGGATTTGGCAGTGATCCATATTATTTCTGCATTTCAGACGCTTCCAAGGGAAGTTACTGATAAGTAATAAGGCTTTAGGAATTTTCCTATCCTAGCCTTTCTACAATTTGTTATTTCCTTTCAATGACAGTCTTTTGTAGCCTATGTCCTTCTGAACTTCAGGGGCTAAAAAGGTGCAGAAGGGTGGTTTTGGGGAATAACACCTTAAATGATTTCTAAGGCCTTACACCTGGATGGGACTAGTATTCTATTTCCTCTGGGACTGCTGTTATTTTTAAAAGGCATTAGTACTTACCCCATAACACTGTAAAACATACTTGAACATACTCCCTTGAAGCAGTTGAACTAAACAATGTTTCAGTTCTCACCTGATAATTTTAGTAGTGGTGATGTGATCTTTGCTGTGCTGTAGCTCTGTTACAAGCTGGCTGTAAAGCTCACTGTGATCTTTCTGAGTACAAACACCCCAGATAAATCAGTTAGATATGGCAGACAATGAACACTGACTTCTTCCCCTTACTCCAAGTTAGTCTGTCTTGCTTGACGCTGCTTGATAAAATGTTTATAAATTCATGTAAATTTTAGATGGAAGAGGTTTGTGTCTGCATTGCACTGGCTTGAAGAAAGATGCTTCTCAGTTGTGAACAAAAATATTTCAAATAGCCACTTATTTTCTTCTGGTACCAAAGTAGCAAAGTTGCTCTGATGCTAAAAGCCACATGAAGTCTGCTTCTTGGGGAATTTTTTTCTTGGTATGTGTTTTTTTTATGGAACTCTGCGAAATTCCTTACCCTGAAGAACATTTATATTGGCTCTGCTATGGTCCCATTCACGGTAACACACAAGGGAAAATAACTGTCTTCTGACAGGCGGTGGGACACATCCCTAAAAGGCTCTCTCAAACCTGTCTGTAGTCATTCAAGATGTCTCAGGTAAGCGACTGCCATTTCTTACCTTACAGAACTACTCCTGCCTTCTTAAGGAGCTTTCCGTCTAGCACGAGTAGCATGGTTTTGTCAGATTTACTTTTCTGGAGAAGAAATGTGAAAGCAAAGTCCCTGCTTTTACCTTAGTCAATATTAATTATTCAAATAAAATGCAGGAAAGTCACTCAAATGCCTTAATACCCGATCCACAACTGTATGTTTTATACACAATTTTCCTCATTCAGCCAGAGATTATCTGGATTTGTATGATGTTATTTTTTTCATTCCCTTTCCATTTCTTTGCATAAGCTTTACTTTGTACTCTTACTGTAGGCAAGGATCTTTTCTAGGATTTTCTGTAAAGCACAGTGTAGTTGCTCTTTGCTTAATATATGTCACAGGAATAACAAGTTTTTTTCCCCTTAACAACAAAGTTTAGCTAAGAAATGGAAGAGAAGAATGGCTAAAAGGAAAAAAAAGTAGCTAAGCACTAAAGGCTCAAGGTGCCTTCCATCATACGGATGGGGCGAGAGCATTCCATTTGTTAGGGATCCTTTGACATATCGGGGCGAGAGCATTCCATTTGTTAGGGATCCTTTGACATATCAACTTAAGGCACTACCCAGCCAAGCTGCTGATTCTGTACTGGCCAAGCGGCCTTTTTTTGGTATAATGGAGTACTTTGAGATGCCATTTCTCTGGAGCTGCTGGTTTAATGCTGCCTTTCCTGATCTGGATGAGGGGATCAAGTGTTTCCTCAGTAAGTTTGCAGATGGCACCAGATTGGGTGGGAGGGTCAATCGGCTCGAGAGTAGGAAAGGTCTGCAGAGGTATCTCGACAGGCTGGATCAATGGGCCCAAGTCAGTTGTGTGAGGTTTAACAAGGCCGAGTGCCAGGTCCTGCATTTCAGTCACAACAACCCCATGAATGCTGCAGCCTTGGGGAAGAGGGACTGGAAAGCTGCCCAGCAGAAAAGGACCTGGGGGTATTGGTCAACAGCCAGCTGAACACGAGCCAGCAGTGTGCTTAGATGGCCATGAAGACCAATAGCATCCTTGTATCAGAAATAGTGTGGCCACTACTCAGGACTGGTGAGGCCACACCTTGAATACTGTGTTCAGTTTTGGGCTCCTCAGTACAAGAAGGACACTGAGGGGGTGGAAAGGAAACGAAGCTGGTGAAGGGACTGGAGCACAAACCTTACAAGGAGCAGCTGAGGGAACTGGGACTGTTTGGAGAAGAGGAGACTGAGGGAACACCTTATCACTCTCTAGAGCTACCTAAAAGGAGGTTGAAGTGAGGTGGGTGTTCATCTGCTCTCCCAAGCCACAAATGATAGCATGAGAGGAAATGGCTTCAAGTTGCGCTGTGAGAGATTTAGATTGAATATTAGGAAAAATTTCTTTACTGAAAGAGCATTGGAAGAAGCTGCTCAGGGAAGTGGTGGAGTCACCATTCCTGGAGGTATTAAAAAAAATGTGTAGACATGGCACTTAGTTATATCGTTTAATAGGCATGGGGATGTTGGGTTCTCAGTTGGACTTGATGACCTTAGATGTCTTTTCCAAACTTAATGTTTTTATGATTCCTGCTGAAGTACGTTACACCACCAAGCTTTTCTAGTTTTCCCCTGCTGTTTGCCTAGATAATTGAACAGTACCAAATCTCAAATTAGGTTCTACATATTATTCAGTTTACCAGTTCAAAAATCAGTGTCTGAAACTTGTTTTGGTTGGGTTTTTTGTGTTTTGGTTTTTTTTTTTTCTTTTGGCTGTAGGCATGAGGATGTGTTCTCCAGACAGCAATAGCTGGGAAGTACTGTGTTCCTTTTCAGAGTTTAATGTCTGGAAAAATGTATTTCCCCTGCAACCTCTGGATTTCTAGAACATCTGAAAATGCAGTAATTGCCAGTAATACAGTAGCTACTTATAACCACTTTTTATATTTGTATGCTCTTTTGATTTTTCTGTCTCAGAAGGGCATGTGCTAATTTGGTGACAATGTGAAGTTGCAACTACCATACAGCTCTTTGGAAAGATCAGTCAGGGTGAGGTGAGGGGCATGGGCCCTTTGAACTGCTTTCCATGTAGCTCTGGCTGTAGAGAATGCATGTGTATGTGTGTAATGAACTGTTGGGACTCAGAAAATTTAAACATAGTCGCTGATCTCTTGCCCCTCTTCCCTTAGCACACAAAAGCCACCCACAGATGACCCTGCAATGCAAAATCTGGATCTCATGGGCACCTACAAGTCTCACCTCATTCCTCCCTGCCATTCCCTTGCCATCTTTACAACCAGCCACTAAACGAATGAGACAGTTGTTATTTTATCATTACTTTCATCTTTCTTCTCCTCTTCCCACCTTGTAAAAAACTAATTTTTATAAACCATTTAGGAAACCATTTAGGACCATTTGTTTCTTAGTAACAAAGAGAATGCTTTCTGGTTTATAAATTACTGTTGTTGCTTGCTGCATTTCCTACTCCTAGGATGCATTTTTAACTTTTTGGTTTGCATTAACAACTAAATGGACAACCTCCTCTTCCTTGAAGTAGCTAATGTTTCTTTTTCCTTCTAGAGGGCAACATTCTTGTTGACTTCATATTTTTCTGTGTGGTACCCTGCAAAAAAATTAGATTTTTGCATCAATCAATATATTTATGGCTATTTCTTAAAATATATTTCTTTTGAGAGGCTTTTTTCTTACATATATATACACTAATGCATTTGTAAGCCTCGTATTGGTACACATTTATGTAAGTTCGTGAAACTACCCTCAGGTGATTCACCCCCTCCTGCAGAGCCTAAATACTGGTTCTGAAATTAACATATTTCACTTTGGGTATGAATAATGAATAGTAGCAATGTGCAAATTACTTTTATACTTCTGCTTCTGAAGATAAAATTTGTTGATGTGGTTTAGACAAACAGATCTGTGGACTAACCCCTTCCGTGTTCCATGTTACAGAAGTTTGATTATTACATTACATTTGTTATCTGCAGTACTGCAGGGCAAGCTTATAAAAACCCAGCTGTCTCTGTGCTCCATAAATCAAAAGTAATGGCCAGATAATCAAAATTATGTTCCAATTCTAGAACATTCATTACAGGTGGCATTGTATAAAGCAGATATAAAAACAAGAAGAGTTTTTGTACTAGGATGATTAGAGAGAATTACACTAAAAATGTAGAAACATTACTGGTATGTTTTAACTTGAAGTTAATAAAGAGCAGTTTGCTCAGCAAGAATATTTAAAGATAAACTGAGAAATAAACAAAAATGAATCTTTTAGCCTGACTTAGTCAGGAAGCAATATTCAGTGCCCTGTCTTTCTGAGCGTGGAGTTTTCCTCACTAGGGCAGAGTGAAGGCAGCCAAGAAAAATGACCTAGAAAAGTAAATCCAACCCTTAAAAATGCCTCATGGATTGGGAGAGGCAACTTCAAAGACCTGCTCTGCTGTCATGTGTCATAACAGAAAAATTCTGGGCTATTCTCTGAGTTTTCTAATTGTGCCATTTTTTGTGTGGCAAGAATTCACATTGACAAGAGCCCAAATAATCTGACTGCAGAGCATCTAAGTCCAAGCTCTGTCTTTGAGCTGGTTGCTTTGGTGTTTCTTATTGTTCCCTGTTGTTATGAGTAATTAAATATTTGCTGTTCCTGAGGCAAGACTTTAAAGCCTAAACTACTACTAGGGGTATAAGAAGTTCGAGTCCACGCACAGGAGCAGGGAATTGTGCCTTGGTATTTTGTATGCTGAGTGAATGCCCTATTATTTTAAACAGTCTCTTGACTTTTGCCATGAAAATCTCTGGAAAGCTCTAGATTTTATTGTGAAGGAAATCGATTGCAAATTCTTTGCATTTATTCCCAAAATAAATTGTTTTCTGGATGTTCCCACTCAGCCTGCAGCTCTCTGAAGGCTGGACTTAAATGGCAGTGAAGTTTTCCTATGGGATGGGGACCACAAAGAAACATTTTGTGCACAAGCCTTCAGGCTTGTCCTTCAGAGACTGGAAGGCAATCATTTGCTGAATAGTGGTCCATCAGGTCAAGTTCTCATGAAAAATTCTGCTGCTTTGAAACTCAAGTAGTGTCAACGTGTCTGCCTGTCTGCCGAAGCTATGAACTACAGAATGTAAGCAAAAGTGGCAGAATACAGAGCTTCAAAAGCAGGTTCTGTTACAAAGCTCATGAGTCAATGGAGATGCTCTCTTTGTGGATGACTTCATACCAGCATTCAGCTCAGAGAGAACATTTACAACTGTAATATTCCTGCAGCCATATGTGATAGTATATGAAGATAAACAACCTTGAGTAACCAGTAATGTAAGAGTGAATATGTTTGTTTCAGAAAACACATACTGACATAGCAATTCCAAGTTGTTAGGAACTGTGAGCTGACTTCTTTTTGAAAAATGTCCTTTAAGTACTTCATGTTTATTACAAGTCATTGTATTCACTAAGTCACTATGTTTGCTGAACTCTGTACCTTGCTATGAGACAGGTGACCCTGTTTAAAAGGGCTTTTACAGAAATCTATTTCAGAACTGAGTAGGTCGAAGAGAATTTTGATGGCAATTTTGTTGGCTGATGGTCTGAAAGATCACTAAACACTTGGACCTCTAGTAGCTGTCAGAGGAATATTAGATCAGCTGCCATTCTATAGGAGAGGGAAAAAGATCACCCTGTGAAATTAGTTTTCAACACTGCTCCATTTATACATGCGGTAGTAAAAAAGCATAAAGTGCTGGGTCATGAGCTATGTGCTGCATACGTTATTTACTGAGTGTCTGTGGGCCACAGTCTCTGAACATTCAATACACGTGTGCAGTGATGGTGATTTTACAAGGACAGGATTCATAGTCACTGTCAAGTAAAATATCAGGTTTCCCTGAAGATCACCACAAATTTATTTGTTCCTCTCAACTCACATGAATATGCTGTACATGTGCATATTTGTGCATCTTATTGCAGGGGAGGTTTTTCTCCACTAGTGAAAATCCTTGAGAATCTTAAGAGTGCTTATCTTTGTTACTTGAATATAACCTTGGGAAATCCCTCAGACGAAAAAAAAAAGTGTTTGTGAATGTCCATTTCACAGACAGTATAATTGAATTAGAGTAGAAAGGGGCAGATTATATTACACTATTGACAACAGTGTATTCATTTGCCCATTGCAGATAATTAGAGGTGTTTCTTAATGATAACATCATGTTGTGACCTTTCCTAATTCTAAACAAAAGGAGTATCATTTTGGAACTACAGAAGGATGGAAGGAATGGGCACTTAATTCTGCAATCATGAATATTTGGAACGTATGACCCCCCTCAGTGAAAATGAAATTGCTAATGCCAACCCATCTCTGGCAGACAGCACCTTGCATTGATTTTATACATAACTTGGCACAATTGACAGCATTTTCAGGACAAGCTGGAGACTCACATGTTATGGAAACTAAATTGTTTTGCCCTTCTGGAAAAGAGGGTCTCATGAGGCCACAATTTATATTTAATGGTGTGACAGTTGGGACTCTGACGAAGCAGGACTATGTTACGGCTGATGTGAAAATACTCATATTGCAGTAGTGGCACAGAATAAATTGTGAATCCTCTTTCTCCCTCTGTCTTGCCCCAAATTGTAGTAAAAGAAATTAGGGAAACTTATCCATGTTTAGTTTTGCATGTGGAATACCAGATGTATTGTCTGTGCAATTGGCTGGCAGGCCAACCATGGTAACTGTAATCACCAGAAAAGAAAAGCTGATGGGAAAATGGTACAGCTTCCTTGCCGATAATCTTCTGCCCTAGTCACTCATTGTTTTGCTCAGACAAGTGAACAGCTGTGGGATAAACCTGGTTATAAAACTGAAATGTGTCCATTTTCTTTAACTCTGGGTCTGAGTCATAGAATCATAGAATCATTGAATCATTAGTGTTGGAACAGACCTCTAAAAACATCAGGTCCAACCATCAGCCCAACACAACCATGCCTACTAAACAATTTCATGAAGTGTCATGTTTAACTTGGGCAGCTTGTTCCAATGTTTCACAACTCTTTCAATAAAGAATTTTTTCCTCATATTCAATCTAAACCTTCCCTGGTGCAACTCAAAGCCATTTGCTCTCATCTTATCACGTCTTACTTGTGACAAGAGACCAACACCCACCTTGCTACAATCCCATTTCAGGTGATTGTAGAGAACAATAAAGTCTCCCCTCAGTCTCCCAGGCTAAACAGCCCTAGTTCCCTCAGCTGCTCCTTGTAAGGTTTGTGCTCCAGTCCCTTCACCAGCTTCGTTTTCTTTCCACCTCCTCAATGTCCTTCTTGTACTGAGGAGCCCAAAACTGAACACAGTATTCAAGGTGTGGCCTCACCAGTCCCAAGTACTGGTGAGCATGATTACTTCCCTACTCCTGCTGGCCACACTATTTCTGATACAAGGATGCTATTGGTCTTCATGGCCATCTAAGCACACTGCTGGCTCATGTTCAGCTGGCTGTTGACCAATACCCCCAGGTCCTTTTCTGCTGGGCAGCTTTCCAGTCCCTCTTCCCCAAGGCTGCAGCATTCATGGGGTTGTTGTGACTGAAATGCAGGACCTGGCACTCGGCCTTGTTAAACCTCACACAACTGACTTGGGCCCATTGATCCAGCCTGTCGAGATGCCTCTGCAGACCCTTCCTACTCTTGAGCCGATTGACCCTCCCACCCAATCTGGTGCCATCTGCAAACTTATTGAGCTAGCACTGAATCCCCTAGTCCAGTTCAATTATAAAGATATTAAACAGAACTGGCCCCAACACTGAGCCCTGGGGAACACCACTTGTCAACAGCTGCCAACTGGATATATCTCCATGTACCACAACTCCCTGGACTTGGCCATCCAGACAGTTTTTTACCCAACGAAGGGTACACTTTTCTAAGCCATGAGCCACCAGCTTCTCTAGGAGAATGCTGTTAGAGATGATGTCAAAGGTTTTACTGAACTCCAGGTAAATAACATCCATAGCCTTTCCCTCATTCAGTAAATGGATCACCTTGAATAGAAGGAGATTAGGTTGATCAAGCAGGACCTGCTTTTCCTAAACCCATGCCGACTGGACCTGATCGCCTTGTTACCCCTGCACATGCCTGGTTAGTGCACTCAAGAAAAACTACTCCATAATCTGCCCAAATACTGAGGTCAGGCTGACAGGACTATAGTTCCCCAGATCTTCCTTCTGGATGTTCTTGAGTTTCCATCATTACTCCTGGATGGCTATAATGGAATCTCTTCAGGATAAGAGAAAATGCACAAACACTTCTTATGAAGCATCTATTAATCCACACACTTTTTCGCACTGCACAAATTTGTGTATTAGCCTCACAATGCCAGGGCAGGCAGATGTGAAATAATAAGCCTAAAAGTACATTTTTTTCGTCACCATTTCATAGAAAATCTTCTTACTTCAAGGAGCAACACCTCTTCCAGACAGCCACTGCACAGCTCTCAATGTGGTGCCCCAATGTTGTCTGTGCAGATGACTGGTGGTATCTAACCACCACACACCTTGTGCAGGGTCGGAACAGACTTCTGTTCCTGAGCTGGATGTCCCTAGAATTCCAACTTTGCTGGAGAGGCCTGTTTATTTCAGAGTACTAGTTAAAATATCTCTGTTGTTTGGGAACAATAGTAGCTGAAATCCATTGTTCTATCTTACTTTCTTTTCTTTTTTTTTGTTGATGTGAGTCAATGATGAACACAGTCTGTATTCATTGATGGTAGCAAAATTCAGTAAGAACGTAAGAAACTATTCTTGCAGTGTAATCAGATAATTAGATGTTTTGTCACTGTCTTGCACTGTTTATAACAAAATACTTTGAATGAAAATACGGCATGTATTTCCAGCAAACTTTACAGGCTGCTTATTGCAAGTTGCAGGTTAACTTCAATTGGGTGTCCTGAGATTTACTACAAGGAAGATAATAACCTCTGTATAATAGCAAGAAGCTACATCTTTTCACTCTTGTCAATGTTGCAAAGAAAGGCTGATTTTCCAATGGACTAACTCTTTCTTCAGTGGTCAGGTTTACCAAAAGAGATATGAATGGATCCCATAATTCCTGCAGACTGTAATATGTAAACATATCAGTGATCCAAGTAGCATTATGTATAAATGAGTATATGGGGGGGAGGGGTTGACAAAGCACTACATTTTGAAATAACATCTTGAATTTTATTGAAACAGCGTGAGTAGTTTGCCCTTTTATTTACCCTTTATGTTAGCAAATAGAAATAATTTGGCTTGCCAGCCAGAGCTAGAAATGCAGAGGGGAGGGAAAACCAACCCAAAACCTTAGTGTAAGGTAATTTTGGATCAAATGATGTTTGTATCAAACTCAATACAATTTGGTTTTATATACTGTCTTTCATACAGAGTATTACAAAGCAGTTTACAGGGAGTGTCAATCATCAGAAGCTAAAGGGAAAAGGAAGGTTCTAAAGTCAAGAATAATCCAGTAGCTGAGAGGAATCATGGGGGGTTTATAGGAGTTCTGTGAGAAATGAGAGAAGTTTTAGGCAAACCACTGTTTCTTCTGCCTTTTGGTATACAAAGTACTGTATTCAGTTGTTTGAGAAGGCAGCATATTCTTTCTAATGACACCACTTCTGCATGGCTTATCAGAGAGGCATGTCTGTGTCACCCAACCTCAGATCTGCTTCATTTCAGCTCTGAATAGCATCCACTTGAACTTCTTGCCATAATTAGGAAACTATATTGCTGAGATAAAGATTTATGCATTGCAAGCTTTCTTCCCTTTTTGTGTTTTTATTTTTGGGGTTGTTTCTTTTTCAAAACCTCATATCCTCAAAATAAGATCTACTTGGTCCATTTTTAAGTTAAGTTTAAAGAAAAGTTATGACAGAATGCTGTGATAGTATTTTGGTTACACGAATATGGACACATACACATACATATGTTGGGGCAGATTCCCCTACCTCTTGTTTCAGTTTTGCATAGCTACTGAAGTCATTCAGTCTAGGCTAACTTACACTAGCTGAGAATTTTATTAACTAACTTGTTTTAAATTTACAGATATCAATCAATTAGTAGTTCTGAGTATGTGCTTTTAGTGATGCGGCATGTTGAAGGACAGTCAGAGTAACTGAGTCCAGCCCCAGGATGATGAATACCCATGGAGTCAGCATTCCAAAGGCTGACTGCCCCTCCAGACTCTCATGGACACCCCAATACACAAAGTGCTTTCCAGACCTACAAAACATTCCAGTCAAAACAGAATTTTCAGTTGACAGTTCTTCTTCTTTAGCTGAAAAAGTCCTTCTCTAAAAAAAAAACAGTGTGATCCCTATTCTACAGTGCTGTACTGCATTTACCAAGAGGTCTTTTTCTTACTGTCTTACACTGACAGCTCAGCCTGGAGCCTGGAATATACCTCAAGAAACAAGAGGGAAATAGATCTTTTATCTTTTCTTTTTTTTTTGGCTTGTGCTGGGAATAGCTCCAAAGCTCCCAAGCACCATATTAGCAGACAATAATTCCCAGCTTAAAAGCTTAACCAAACCAATCATTTGTTGCTAGTCAAATTCTTCACATTCTTCCAACAGTTGTGCTTATGAAGTGTGCTATCAAAGAATTTGAAGCATAAGTGTCATCCTGGCAATGAGACAGAGTCCTGCTAGAGCTTGGAAGCTGTTGAGCCTTTGAGGAAGGGAAAGGAGGTGTGAAGTAATAGGGGTCAATTACAGCCTCACTGTAAACAGAGAAGAGGAAAGGGAAGAGGTATAAAGCTATTCGTGGTGATAGGTATATAGCAAGGTGGCATGCTGCCTCTTAGATGGCACTTGTCAGGGGAGGAAGCAGCCCTCCACGCTGCACCTTAGTGAGATACTTTATTTCAACATGTGAGTTGGACTGTGCTTTATCCTCACTGACTGGAAGTATGTGGTAGGATATTGTGATAGAAAACTGTTGGTTTAGCTCACAGAAGAGGCAGAAGATGCAAAATGCTTTTTCTTTAATGTGAGTGATATGAAAACCTTTCGTCATGAGTTCACTAATAGTGTCATTTTAGGAAGCCCTGACTCTAGGAGATGCTATGCCTCAAGCTGCCTTCATGAATACTTTTAAAGATTATGGTAATTCTATCACAATTCTAAATGACCACTTCTAGCCACAGAGCTTTTATGCAAGTGTAACTTCACAGACTTTGATATTCATGCTCATTACTACGAGGCAAAAGTTGAGCTTATGACTTTCTGTGTATAAGAGAATGATGGCGACCCAGAACTTATATGGTATGTGATAGTGTGTTACAACACTTGTGGGTTATTGTAATCTGCATACTAAATCTCTTCCTACTTTAAAAGTGTTTTCTTCTAACAGCAATGCTTGCCTCACCCTCCAAATTGCCCTTCAGCCTGAAGATGCTAAGATTGTTTTTTATTCACACATTTTCATTTAAAAATATGGGTGTCTATTGCAAAAGTTTGCAGCACTTGAGAGACAGAAATATTTGACTTTACAGATCAAATCAGAGTATGCTTGCTATGGACTTTCTACATAAAAAAAGCATCAGAAATTTACTGATGCCTTATATGTGCTCTGTGACCACCCAAATCTTCTTGTATGGCCAAAGAGGAACAAACACAAGATACCTGCATTCACTTCTGCTGATTATTCACTCTTCTGATGTTTCAGCACTTGCTTCTGTTTCCTATGATTTCTTTGTTTTTCATACTTGTGAACTTCCAACTTTATCTGATGTGTCCTAGTACAAACAGATCTTTAGGAAGCTGGTAGGGCTGTGAATTACTTATTCAGGAGGCTGATCTTTCTTAGTTTAATGAGAAAACCAGAAACTCTTGAACTGCCTCTTGTTGTCAGCCTGCTACTGACAAATAATCAGATTTCTAAGATTTTCAAAGGCGTCCTTGATGGCCACTACATTCCAAGCTAAATATTCTTTTGAAGTTCAAAAAGTATTTTGTTTACATGGCACAGTTTCGGTAGCATTGAGGCTGCAGGGGTGGCTCTGTGAGAAGTCGCCCCCATGTCAGATAGAGACATTTTCTGCTGAAAACAGACCTGCTGCTGCCCAAAGCTGAGCCCCTCAGCAAAGCTGTTGGCACCTCTGTGATAATATATTTAAGAAGGTTAAAAAAAACCCTGTGTGGCAGCTGTGTGAAGGAGTGCAAAAGATGTGAGACAGCCCCGCAGACACCAAGGCAAGAGAGGAAGCAGGGGGAGGACATGCTTCAGGCACCACAGCAGAGATTGCCCTGCAGCTCCTGGATAGGAGTATGGTGAAGCAGATTGTTTGGAGGACTCTGGTGGAGCAGGTGAATACACCCTGGAGAAAGCTGCAGTCCGTGGGGAGGAGCCTTCGCAGGAGTATGTTTTCTGGCAGAAGCTGCAGCCCGTTGGGCATCCACGCTAGAGCAGTTCTTGAAGAACCACAGCCCCTGGCTGGGATCCCTCTCTGGAAGAGGGAAAGTCTGCAGTGGAAAGCACAGCAGAGACAAAATATTACAGATTGACCACAACACTCATTCTCTATTTCTCCCTCTTACCTCCTCCAGTAGAAGAGTTGGTTGTGAAGGAATGAAATTGAAACTGGAAAGAAGAAGAGACTGGGGAAGGTGTTCTAATTTTGTCATTGTTTCTCAGTACTCTCTTTTTAATTGGCCATAAATTGAATTATTTTTCCCCAAGTTGAGTCTATTTTGCCCGTAACAGTAACTGGTGAGTGATGTGCCCCTCTGCATCTTTACCCTTTCTTGTTTTCTCCCATATCTGTTGAAGAAAGAGAGTGAAATTGCAGCTGGGTGGACACTTAGTGACCAGCCAAGGTTAACCCACCCCAGAAGTGTTTAACCAAGAGTATTTGAGCAGCATCCTTAGGTTTGCAAAACATATATAGAAAAACACACATAAACACACACACACACACACACACACACACTTCCCTTACTTTCCCCAGCTCTGTGCATCATGAATAGTGAAATACCCTAGGAATTTTGCAGCCTCAAGAATCTGAGAGAGGAGAGGCCAAAAACCCAATAAAAACCCTAAAGGGAAGCTGATGAAACTGAACCAGGGGATTGAATAGGTTTGAAAAAACAGCAAGAGGTTTAGAGCTATAATGAGGAAAACAAGCCTCTGGTTCAAAAGCAACTGCTCTCTTGTCCATTTACAGGATAATCAATATCTCATCCTAAAACATCTGTGAGCAGATATAAAAAAAAACAAAGAATGCTTTATGCTAGAAAAGATTTGCTGACCAAGCTCAAGCTCCATCAGAAATGGAAGCATAAATAACTACAGAATATTGATAATGATTCTTAGGGGAAAAGAGCTGAATAAACAGCACTGAATAAAATGTAAAATTGCATTTTATCTTTCTGTTTTCTTGTAAACCTCTGTGCTAGCAGACATGAACAGTGTCTGCCTCTAGCATTTGATCAGAATTCTTTCTCTGTTAGTCTTTTTTTGTTTCCCTCCCTTATTTTAAGCATAATTATCAGATTGATATATATGTGAGTCAAGCATAACATTAGCAGAGCCTGTGTTCTGAATTACTATGGGACTGGCTTTTAGGGAACAGAAACAATTTTGGACCAGAAAATGAACATGTTTCACTGAACAGATTATCTCTTTCAGCTAATAATAGTTCATATCAAACATAATTTTGTGAAGGATAGAGACCAACTTGCACACTCTCTGTAAAGAAGAGTGGAAAATCATCTCTACAGTATTCACATATTATGAAATTAATTTTGCCTTAAAAGACATGTTTCAGGGGAGTTTCAATCCTCAAGTAGGTCTGTATTTTGCTGTGTTCCTTATATACTTATATTGGGGGGAGCAGTACAAGGACTTAACAGTGCTCCCATTTCATGCCCTGTGTAAATTTGGCCTTAGAGTAATGTTAATGGACAGTGAATTGTTCAAATCTGGACATTTTTCATCTTTAAAGTTCCAGTTGGACCCTATAATATACACACTAGTTTAAGCCAAGCATCTAACTCTTTCAGTGTGTCAACTTACTCTCTCTTTGCAGCTCCCCTATGGAGTGCTGGTCAATCTGGTTTTCTGATCCGGAAACCAAGGCTCACTTTCCACACCAACATTCCTAAAAAAAATATCTTCTCCTCCTTAGTATCACAAACTCTCTTGAAGGCAAGCTTAGCTTTGGCACCCTTAGGAAGAGTTCAGCCTTCTACTTGGAAGCCTGTCAGGGAGTGACATCTTTGTTGCCAAGCAAGAAAAAGGAGCTGTCTGAAAAAACATGCCTCATTTGATGAGCTCAAACCCTGTACACAACCTGATCCTGGACACCACAATGGGATAGTGAGATGGCAATCAGCCAAGCAGCACCTAGTTCCATATTTCTCATGTAGTGCTCCTTCCCTCTGTATTTTATCTCATTAGATTGGCTGTGTCAACCACTGCTCAATATTGCATTCCAATCCCCCTGGTGCCTGCAGCACAGAGCTGGCTGACAGTGCCACATGCCAGGCATGAGGTGCTCTTAGGTGGTAAGAGCACTAAGCTGAAGGCTACCTAACCAATACAAGAACACCATGTTTTGGAAAGGGACCTCTGTTGCCTACTCACAGATCCCTTCTGGGTCTCAAAAATAACTGATCTTAAGCTGCTTGCTCTAAGGAGTATAGCATTTTCAACCTAAGCCCTTCACAGGCCCATTATGCTCACATGTTGTGTCTAGAAGCTTTAAAAGTTCCAGATGCAAAGCCTTGGACAGGTCTGAGTTGCAAGACTGGGAGAAAAATATATTTTGGGTGTCACATACAGGACTGGTTTTTTGGAAGCCTTCAGCTTCTTCCTTGAGTGGGTAGGGACATGAAGTATTTTAGCAAAGATATACTGTGCATTCTCAACCACCAGGAATCTGTCTACAAGCTTATACACCTGATTTAAAGCATTATAATGTGTTACTGAAACAAGAATGTACACGATGCTGTCTCTGCTTCAAAAAAGAGTGGAGTCTCTGCTCCTTTTTCAGTCTATTTAAGTTACATTCAGAAGCTGTACATGTTTTCCAATCAACCAACTTCTGTGTGAACAGAAGGTCAGCAGACCATTCTAGATAAATATTTTTGTCACCTTGTGCTTGATAACTAAGCTTCCCAAAGGGTAAACAGCCATGATTTCATCATTAATCTTGGAATGACAAGGTTCTCAAGTGCAGAGAGCTCATGGCATGTTGCTTCAATGATAGGGGCAGAAGACGAGCATTGATAAATGGAGTAGAGGGTGATATTTTGACTGATTGCATAGGAGCTTATTGGTGAGGCTTTGGACCTTTGATAAGATGCAAAGATGAAGATACAGAATTTGAACTAAAAAAATGAATGTTTCTGTTGCACCTCCTGGGAGATATGTGGATGTAAGAGAGTTTTGAACAGTACAAAAAGCCTTGAATTCTCTAAGAAAGGAGTAATTCTAAACACACTAATAACCTAATTAAGCATGATTAGAAATACAGTGAAACTAGCACTGAACACTGCCTCACATAGGCAACTCACTGTCTTAAATAAGCACTTAAATAATCCCCATGTGGATTTTGGTACGATTTTGTCCGACCTTTATTTGAAGACCACCAGCAGGGCAATTGATTATGGTTGGTCAACCTATGTGAATTGGCTCTAAACTGGAGTCAGTTTTCTTTATTTCTTTGCCTACTTTATTCCTCCTTATTTTTAAGCACATATACCTTTTTAGGGTATTTTTTTCTTCATCACAATCAGCTGCATTTTTCTATTCTCACGTGACTACTGGTCTCTTGTTTTGTTCTGCCCATATCTTTTGTAGCCAGATCCTGATGTTTTGAGTTTTTTAATTTGTATGAATCAGCTGCTTAAACTAGAATATTTGCTCCTAAAAATCAGTCTAATACTTTAAAAAAAAATGCAGGACAGGATTTGCTCCCTCTATAGGCACACAATTACATTCAATATATTTTGTGGCAGGAATTTTGTTTTTTATATGCTCTAAGATTCTTACCCTAGCATTGCCATATCTGGGCCAAGATTTAAGTATCCATACAGACATCAGTGAAGATAAGGGATTTCATCCTTGAATGCACAGCTCTGCCTTTTAGAGCTTGCAAGATTTGTAGCGTTGAATAAGGACTGCAAGATTACGTACATTGAGCTGAAAACATACACATAGCTCTGCATGGCTAGCACAGTGATTCCCTTCCTGGATTTTCCCCCTCTTTAAAAGAAAAAAAAACGAAACCATGTTGCTTCTCTTCAATAACAAATATTCTTACAAACTTAACAAATTGCTACTGACAACCACAGCCACCACATACAAAAAAAGATCTATCAAAAGGTAAGAGATTTTGGAACAGCAGTTCTTCAGATCTAGTTCATACCTTTAAAGAATAGGGATATATACAGCTGCTTTGCTGTCAAAGATATGAAGATTTGGAAGGTACTTTTTTCTCCTCCCACATTTAGCATATGCTTTGAGCATGCACAAGACTTTTCCAGGGTGGAGGAAAAAAAGAGAGAAGGAAGAGAAGGGGCAGGGAGTACGCAAAATTGTCTTTCCTTCTAAGATGCAATCTGAAGTGATTACAGAAATACTCATGTTCGCTGTACATATTTCTGAAGATAAGACTTGTTCATATCAATCAAAACAGAGTGGAAGCAGCAGAGTGAATTTGCTCCAAGTAGTTCTGCTTTGCAGAATCTGATGCAGTCCTTTGATGTGTTTGTTCATTTGCAGACAGGTCCTAATGTCACAGGCACAGCTGGTTTCCCACTCAGCTACCACACACAACAGTGGGAGTTCTCTTCCCATGTAGATGCCCCTACCATCAGTATGACAGGTCTTCCAAAGGCCACAGCTTTCCTGTGTGCCCAAGACCTCTCCTATTTCACTTCTATCTTAGCAAGCTGGCAAATAAACTGCTGTTAAGGTTTCTTTTTTAAACTCAATTACTGTCTAACAGCAACTGGTGACTCCAAACAAATAATGCCTTGGGGAATAGTGCTTTTGAAGGAAGACTTACAGATCTACTAATGGTAGGTGTAAATAAAGAGTGATGGTGGAACCTGGAAAGATGTGGACAAAGACACAAAAATGCTGACTGGTATCCTGGTGGAAAGTGCTGCAGTGTTAGTCACCTGCAGAAACAGAGCAGCAAGTGAGGCATGGGAAATCCCAGTCTTCTGCTTTCTGAGCAAGTCTTAATTTCTGATACCCAGTGTTAGACCTACTAAGCCATTTTCACTGACACCAATACCAACCATTGCATTGCCTCCAGTGAGAATACAGCTCAGCTGATATTGAACGCATTTGAAAACTTTACCATAGAAAATGATGTTTTGATGCACTTAATTTTGATTTTTGAAAGTGTATTTTGTGGATAAACAGTCTTTCTTTGTGTCTCTTTGGCTTACCTTCTTTTTTTTTTTAGGTTAACTGCAAAACATCAGGGTAACTCTGGTATCATTTTTATGTTTTGAGTAAAACAGAAATTGAAAAAATGAATATTTTGAATGTAGCCTTTTCTGTTAAAAATATACTTGTTGGAAGTTTGGGACAACATTTTTGGCAAGTTCTGACCATGTACAAATTCTTCTGTACTTCCTTGTAATAGGGAAGATAAGGGAAATGAATATATGGCTGTATATAGTTTTTATCTATAACTGGTGATGATCAACAGTTGCCATAGAAAATATTTTGTTTCTATGTATGTTACAAATGCTAACTGTTCTCCTCTGTATATACTATAAGTGCTGGTCATTCTCCAAGGTCTGAACATTTAACCACTTAGTAATGGGATTGGTGCAGCACACTATCCTAGACATACTCTTTCTTGGCTTGGAGATGATAGACTGCAGACTTGCAAAGCAGGATACATCCTCTCTTGAGCACTGCTAAAACTCCACAAGGAAGGAGTTAGCAATCGCTGTCAGTTGTGAAGAAGAGTAGCAAATTCAGCCAGCCAATAAGTGCAGCATGCAGAAATAGTGTTGCAGTCATCAGTTGATAGGGAGGTCCGAAGCATCATCAGATACTATGTGCAAATTAGCGCCTAATCATATAAAGTGAGAAATCAAGGACTAAACTTGAAGGAAGCCTGGAACATGCTCAAAGCAGGACAAAAGAAAGACAATAGAGTCTCTTTTCTTAAAAAGTATTGTAAATTCTCTAGATAAAGTATGGTGTTATCAACTAAGAGCGTGTTCAACACCACATTTAGCAAGAGAAGATTCTGCATACTGTACAGCCACACTCTTACAGACTGCTTATACCTTCCCACCTGAAAGCTGCTCTTGGGGGTGTTGTTTAATCATTTCATCCCAGCAGCTGTGTAACTCCTACAGTCTGGTATTCTGGCACAGGAGAAAGGACTCCAAGAAGAGGCGGTGTGGATCACACTAGTCATTCGATGGATAAATATGCCAGCACTGGAGTACATTGAAAATTAACTGTTTGAGAAGAGTCCTAAGAAAAACAGAGATACTCAGGTCATCTACAGATCCCACAAAGCTCTTCAATCCCCTCCTCAAGATGCTGCAAAACATAATTTGCATCTTTGGAATACAGACTTGGGAATGAAATATGCTCAAGTGAAAAGGTTACAGAAGCCAGTATAGCTGTTTCCAGGCTCAGCATAAATATATCACATGGTTTTAAGCAGGGAGGCAGATAGAGCTAGTCTGTAATTGGCCTTTCTCAGCACTCAGAGGCAGACCTCAGATTGTGACTGCCATTCTAAACTGCTCTAACACAAAATAATAAATCTTAAACACAGAAAAACAGCAGTAATCCATATTGCTTGTGTCATCCAAATAATGAGCATCTACAAGGCCAGAGAATTAGTAAAAACAACAGGTTTGCCAAGTTGTTCAGAATTAACATCCACATATTCTTTACTCTCAGGTATAGAAAGAAACATTGTATATGGAAAAAGTAATAGGTACATTGGACTGAAAAGGCGAAATCCAAGCTAAATTCAAACTGCAGATGGCATAATCTCCACTGAGGCAAACAGTCAAATTCACATATAGGGCTTAAGCTAGGTATAGAAGGCTTCTGTGTACTCCTAAATAATGTTTATAGGCGTGGTTATTATGGTAATGGAAGGATCAAACTGTTTCAAAAGGATGTGTTTTAGCTAGAAAATCACCTATAATATGTAGTGCTCTTCTAGCTAATTCCCTGGCAGGATGGGAATACCTATGAAGAAGATAATTTGCTTAAACTAGACAGCTAGAAAGTTTGGGCAGAGGGGGAGGGTACTTCACTGACTTTTGTGAAGTTTGAGGCAAGAGCGGTGCATCAGGTCATAAAGCTGATTATATGCTGTTAACGTCACTGTAACAAAAACTGAATCAGAAGGAAAGGCAGGCTTCACATCTATTTCTCAGGCACCTGCCCAATTAAAACTGGTCTAGTTAAAAAAATTGTCAGACATTCATTCTAACAGCTGCAGACACTTGCAAAAAATTCAGTGTAATCCTAATATTTTAATCATACTATTCATGTCCTTTTATCTATACCATGATTTCTTTTATTAACTTTTTTTCTGTGTTAATTCTTTTTTTTTGCACAGTCTGCTAAGTTGTTATATCCAGTTTTTGCATGAAATACAGAAGGCTGAGACTGTGCCCTTTTGTACAGCCCACACAGCATTAAAATGGCCATCATTTTGCTGGTCATGTCATGTGTGGGTGGTGAGATGTAGAAATATCCCTTAAAGGGTTCTCTACCAAAGTCAACACAGAATGGAACAGAAGACCAAAATAAATAGATAAGATCTATCTAACATTTCTGAGGAAAAAAAATCCTACAATAAATTGCAGAAGTGACATCATAATAATGAAGGTAAGTGAATAACAGAAGTAAATTGTTTTAGTGCAACTAATTTATTTTTCTAACTAAGAACTATTACACTATTTCATATTTTTGGCACAAAGGAGTCTCTGTTAAACATCAGGATCATCTATTTCTACAACTAAAATTTGAAATCTAACTGTACATTTCCTAACATTTGAAAATAAATCCTTTAGGAGACGACAACAAAATATCAAAAAATCAACAACGTAGTTTTACAAGGAGACTATTCTGGCATTTATACGTAATGTAGAAGACATCAGAAAAGAAAACCAATTCAAGAACAGTTCTCCTCCTCCTAATGCAGCAAACAGGGCCTGAAATTATTCACTTTAAATTCGGTAAAAAAAGCCCCATTACCTTTAACGAGTTGCAGCAAGTTCCCACTGTGGTAGTTACTAAAATGTCAATATTTACAGTTGCCACCAAGAAACATCAAACTGTCACAGCATTCCCCTTTTGATAATGCAAAACTAGCTCTCCTTGGTTAATACCACATGGTAAGTACAGGGAATAGCACTCACAGTAGGGATAACAAAACATTTGATGAAATTCAGGCACTGAAATCCACAGTGCCTTTTTCTTCAGAGGCACTCAAAATGCAATAGGTCTAGAGTGGCACAGTAAGCAACTCCCATATCAACCTCCACTAGATAAAATAATTAAGTCTACATCAGTGGTTTGGAATAACAGACCATTGTCACAGGATCAGTGTTATGCACTTTGAAGAAGAAAGAACTTGAGCTGCACCAGGCCGTTTATTTTCCATAAAAGCTTTGTCTTTGCCATGCTATTCTTGCACCTGCGGGAGCCCATTATCCTGGAGAATATTCTGTTCCATTGATAATTATCTCTTAATTATTTCTGTCCTTTAAGTAGCCACTACTTTGAGGATTTTTCATTACGATGTGGTGCAATTTTCATCACAGAAACTCCTTTAACTTTCACTGACAGGAGTGGATTTTTATTTTAACCCTTGCAAGTATCCATTAATATCACCTAGGAGTCAACAATGTTGTAGAGATTCAACGGCTGCAATAGGATGATCATGGTATAGAGCCACTGCTTGGGAACCAAGTGATTTGTATTTAAGCAGTCAGCAGGGACAATAGAAATCCCAGGACTCGGAAGAAATGAGTAGATTTAGGCTTTTCCCACATGCTGTGTTCTCAATAATACGAGCTTTCACTAAAAGAAAAAAAACTTCTAGCCCCTGCAATTGCAAGAATAGTCTTCGCTATGTAAATCCCATCACTGCTGTTTTGTTGAGTCTGCAGCCAGCCAGACTGAAACAATGGCACCCAAAGAGCCCACAACTCCCCGGTTGCATCTTAATGGGCTGTTTGTTAACTTCAAAGCTGACCATTTAAATGCTAACATTATTAGGCAAGTAATCCAAAACATAAGCACCCAGCTTGAATCATTAGCATTTAATTACCTAACATTTTCTCTTGTTTAATCTACAATTCTGTGCAAACTGGTTTTAATTTTTGTTTTGAACAGTGGAGTACACAGGTTTATGTCTCCCTATGCAGAAGAGCCACAGGCTTGTGAAAAAAAAAAAAAATAAAAAAAATTTGAGTTTGCAAATACATGAGGTTTTAAACATAATGAAAAATGCAGTTTTACCCTACAGTTCTCTCATAATTTACTGGATTTATCCGTTATTTATCAGTCTTATCTACAGACTGATATCCTTGTTACCTAGTCCGAAATAAGACTTTTAAGAACTAAGTGAAGATTTAGCTGCTAATGAAAGAGTACAGACTTGTTTCTTCTTTTCTTGTTTAGAGCAAATGGGAGGAAAGAAAGAACTTTCTATTGCTTTTTCAAGGTAGCATAAAGGTCACTGACAATAACTCCCCTGTAGATGCCAATGTGTGACATTTCGTCTGAATACAATAGAAACATGATAAGCTACAAAAAATATTTCAAATTCCTTTCTAGATAAAGCTATTTAAAAAATGTGACTTGTCCTTTAAACTGAAGTACAGTATTTAATTCTTATCTTACGAATATTACCCAAAGCTTAGAGCGTGTCTCCTGAATATAAAAGACTACAAAAAAATTAAGTAAAGCTATTAATGTAAAATGCATGCAATCTAAGACAATCTAATGTCTGTAAACTGATGATTAAATAAACAGATGATCCAAAGTTGCAGTTCTTAGGAGGTGAGTTCAAGCCTGGAGTATGATGCTGGATATTCCATCCAAATCCACTGTCAGATACACCCCTTGCCAAAGAATAATCCCCCAAATCCTTTTTATTACTGAGAGATTCCTTGTTGTGCAGTTTAGAGGAGATGGTAAACCCCTAGCAGCACTGACAGCACCTACAATAATTCCAGATGCAGCAGCACCTATAGTCAGCAGACAACGCTTGCCCCAAATAATAATTCAGCTTTTTCTGGGCAAAGATTCACATTCAAGGCACTATAACCAAAAGGAGTTTTTATTTATATTGTTGCTAGAAGCAGAAAACCCATGGTTCTTTAATTCTGTTGTATTTCAGAACCTACAACCTGAATAAGTATTGCAAACAAACTAAGCCATTACCAATTTTGTGAACAGAAGTGAGGTGGCAATAGGAAAAGATGAGGAAGGTGACAAAATCAAGAAGTTGTGGTGCATTTCTGACATTTTGCCTTCTGAATTCACTGTTCTGCTATTCACATCTTTGTTTCAGTCTTTCTCTGAGGTCTGGTCTTCATTGTTAAGCAAGTAGTGTTGGTTTTTTATCTTTATCTAGGAAGTATTGTCTATCCCAAAGAAATAGCATAAGGAAAACAGATGTACAAAAGTTTCACTTCAAGGTAAAGTCACCTGGTCCAACCTCATTCTCCACTTGAAGTTATGCTTAGAGTAAATTTATCTGTGAGGAAA
Organism: Phaenicophaeus curvirostris; assembly: GCF_032191515.1. NCBI lineage: Eukaryota > Metazoa > Chordata > Aves > Cuculiformes > Cuculidae > Phaenicophaeus > Phaenicophaeus curvirostris. The sequence goes on along the minus strand of NC_091394.1, from coordinate 52,094,496 downwards.
TATAACACAACTAGTCCTCACTGTATTTTTTTACCTCAGGGTGGTCCATTTGTATTTGTTTCGCTGCAGTTAGGAAATATTTTTGGCTGTGAAAAGTAGCCTTGAAGTAGGTGGACACATCAAACTTATGTATACGAGACAACAAAGCTGCCACATATAATTTTTTCATATATTTTTAAAATTACATTTTCATACAGAGACTAATTTATGGAAGATAATTTCATATAAAGCCTGTAAAACTTCTTGAATTCACCATTACACAGTGTTAGCTTGTGAGTACTGCACTGGTCCATGGTGAAGGACTGGATAACAGATTGTTCTCATCTCTAGACAAAGAAAGCATTACTAGACAGATTTACTGTCTAAAAGAGTTATGTAGTGAAGGTGCCAGCTATTCTTCAAGATCACCCAAAAATACAGAAGATCAGTGTACAAAAATTGGAGAAAAAGACATTGAAATTAGTGACTGCAGGACTGGAGTTTGATAAAGAGTTCAGGCAATAGTAGACCAAAAAGGATGGGAAGGCACAATCTATGGTCCTAGGGGTTGGGCTACAAACTGATTAAAGTGGTACTTTGTCCTTGGTTGCCTCTAGACCTTTCTCTCATCCATAACAAGTGATCAAACAAATCCCTCTTTCATCAGCAAGTTACTCTGGCTTTCAGTCTCTTTCTCTAATCCCAGGCATGGCTTTCTAAAACCTCTCCTGTGGTTCTCCAGGCAAAAATATGGGCTGAACTTTGCAAAATTACCTCAAGCTCTGCTGGTTTCACACCAGTTTGGTCATTTCCATTGCACTGATATCAATCCACTCTTTTCTAAACACAATCATGGGAATTCTATGAATCATCTTTTTCAAGTTGTAAAGTAATGTAATGTTGCAATGCAGTAATGGAGGGCACCAGCAGAAGGTGACGTATGTAAATTGCTGTAAGGATTATATGCAACAAAAGAGTCTTTAGAAAGTACAGACACTCTACGTAGTTCTGCGCCCATTTCTTGTAATGCTCAGGGAAAAAAAATTCTTTCTTTCATTACTTCTAACTTGGCCTGCTACAGCTGGTGGCAGCTGTTTGGGGACATTTTTGTACCACTCAGATAATTTTGTCTGGCATTGATGCCTGAGTAGCTGCTGCAAACCATCTTGGAAACTCCTACGGAGTGTGTCTACATTATGTTTTTGTGCTAAGTTTTTTTTCCTTTGGAGAAGTTATTACCAAGTGCACAGTTTACTGTTTATTGTCCGTATCACAGGGGAACCAGAATGCAAAATAGATGGCTGTAATAGCCACAGGGTAGCATACTGGGGGCTAGCAGAGGAGAAATCCTAATTCCCATTGCCATTTCCTGGCCCAGATGGTCAGGACTTCAGTACACAATGGTTTGAAATGCTATTATGAGTACAAGCTAATATCAATTCTACAGAGAAGACATTGGTAAATCTATTACCAGCTCTTTTAAATTGCACCTCACAAACAATTTAGGGTGGCTGTTCATCCAGAGAAAAGAAATACAGCTCTAGGCTTGCTGAACTCTTCTCTGAGTTCTCCTTTGGAGGGAAAATCTTCGCAAAGTCACATTAGCACCTTTTCTTGGCAAGAATGAACTGCAGATCTGTTCCACAAAATCTGTTGCTCAAGCAGCAGCAGCCCCACCCTTGTACCCCATAGCACTCATTCAGTGAACAAACACTTGTGGGCACTGCATATGTTACCAACCCAGCTGTTTATTGTAGCCCATCCATTGGAGGCTTTCACCTCAGAATAGAAGAGGCCATGTGTGCGTCACTGAGGCACTGGAATGCTCTCTGTGGGACCGAAGTTGAAGGGCAGGGAGGGCAACTGGAGGTACTTGTTGCATCCTGTGGCAAAACTGGTCTGGGCTCATCTGTTGGAGTGTGTGAGAGTTTGGTGATGCTGGACATGGGGTTGTTCTTTTGTGTTAGCACCAATTGGTGCCATTTGGAAATGGTCAAGAAAATAAAGAAACTGGACTGCACTAGTTGATGAGCTAATAAAGTTTGCTGAACTAAAGTAAAGTCTGTATTTCTACCAAGCATTATTCCACACAACCAGACTACAGAGAAGGACTTGAGAACAATTTATAAAAATAACGGAAATAGACTAAAGCAGTACAAAACATTAAAGCCGCTAGAAAGGGGACGATTTTGCTCTCAGATATAACCACAGTCAACAGTGTACCCAACTTATGCCCAGCCTTAGTGTGATTCAGGCTAATTTAAGTTTGCTTTCCCCTAGCCAGGGCAGCTTTCAGTACCTCAGAAGGTTATTCTTCCCAGTGCTAAGCTAAATTAGCCTCACAGTTGCTAGATATATGCAAGCAGTATTCTTAAAACACCACTTCTTCCTCCTTAAGGTTCCTAAATTATGCGGTCTCCTCCATTTCTAGGTAGCCATGGAAGGTGCATGTGTTTCTCCATTCAAGAACTAGGATGAACCAACCACTGCTGCCACTGCTGTTTTATTGTAGAGAAGATCCATTTTGAAAATATGGTCTTAAAGGCTTGTAAGCAGTGAGGAAGTTCTAGCTTAGAAGCAAGCACTGTGATTGAAAGCCATCCATTTTATTTTGGAATGGGTAATTTTCAGTTCTTTGCGGTTAAATTTTCCTTGATAATACAAAGTGTATACTTACAGCTCTGGGATTTTTCTGTCTGGGATGACATTTTCTTGCAATACAAACAATTCTTCTGGCTTGTAATCTTTGTATCCCTAGTTTGACTGCCCCTAAACAACACTCATTCGTAAGGCCATTGCTACATAGCACATGCTCTTCTGCCTAGCAAACTCTGTGTCTGTTATCACAAATATTTTTGTACCACTTATCACAATTTCAGCAGCTCTAGATTATCCTGAGCTTTTCCCTGAGTGTATAATTTTCCTGTATCAAAGGCTTGTTGTTTTTCATTTATGACCTGTATAGTGCATTTGGGGTTGGGATGTTTTTGCTGCATAGACTTGGAGACAGAGACACATACATACACAAATCTGTTTGCCTGCAATAGGCAGGTTGTAGGAGAGAGACATGCCCTGTTATGAGGTTATGGAGCATTGAACTGTAGTCTCTATGTTGCCCTGTTGAGAATAAATCAGAGAGAAAAGTGTATAATTAGGAGTTATGCGTGTATTCAGATGACTGTGTAGAGATGTTGAAGCCGGGGAGACTTGCAAAATTTGTAGTGTGAGTAGGAGTGTACTTTCTTCTTCAGATTTACTCTTCTTATTTATTAGGAATTGATTTGGTAGCAGGATTGGCTTCAGGCAAAAAAAAAAATAAAAAAAGCAGGCAACTACCTATATTGGGCAGCAAAGCAATCCTCAGAAAGGGCTGAGCATTGTTTTTTGGGTGAAAGAAACACCATTGGCTGGACTAGGGGATGTGAAAGTAAATGTACCTCTTGTGAGGAGTAATAGGCAATGACAAGCAGGGCTGGCTTTGCTAGCTGGGCCTGGCAAGAAAGGACATGGCAGGGAAGATATAAGGGTGGCAACTGCCTTTGCTTCCCCTATGCCAACACCTGCCTGTTCCACACGGCCTCATCCATCTGTCTCGTGCTGCCCTGCCATTGGAATTTGCCTTTGCTACTGACAAGCTGTGAGTCAGCTCTGTCCTGCAGGCACAGAGCTGTCCTTTCCTTGAATGTAAAGCTCTGGTTCTCCTCCACCCTCACTCATAACTCTATGACTGTGTTGCGAAGGATCAAACCCCTCAGATCATGTTTTCTCTAACATTTTCATTTTCCCAACCTCTCCTTCACTATGTTACAGTGCCATCATGACAGCATACAGTGCACAAGAGCATTGACATTTTCTATGCTGCATAAGGCACTATCACTACTAGTTAATTCCTAAGTTCAGAGTTATGATAAGGCCCAAAAGCTCCTGCTTGCTGTGTTCATACATTACACAATGGCTTGAGAGGATACTGCTAGAGTAGGATAATTTTTACATCAATGGCAGATCTAAATTAACCCTGAGTTTAGGATTTATTTTCACAGTACGACCAAGATGATGTACAAGCACACCACTGATAAAAGGGGAAAAATGTGATAACCTTTCTTCTGACTCCTCCTTTCTCTGTACATTCCCCCCTTTCCTCTCACCATTTATGTCCCCAGCCACGAGCTTTCCCTCCTGATTCCTCTACAACAGTTCATCTGATCTTAAATGAGATTGCTTCATCTTGTCCCTTTTTGCCATTTGATTGGGCTGGTGTGGCTTGCTGTGTGACTTAGTTATACAAGTACGAGAGACCTCAAAGTGAGCAGTGAGAGGCCATGGCTAAGAGCAGGAGTGATGGAGATATTCTGGAGTAAAGCTAGCCCTGCTCCTTCCACATGTCTCAAGCTTTATGATACAGTCATGCCCTAATTGTGGCCATACACTGGACAGAAATTACGTAATTAATTTTGTTTACCCTTTTGTTGGAGCTTTTCATAGAAGATAGAGTTTTTGAATCAGTTGGACTGAAATGGACATCAGGATGTCTTTCAGTCTGCTCAGAGCAGGGTCAAAGGGACTGTTAAAGGTCTCTTTGTTTGATTGTGTACTAATGGACTTCAAGACACCCCATTTTGATTGTACTTGCTGACAATCTGTAGAGCATAAAAGTACCTAGACTGACATGAAAGCAAACAAATGGATTCAGCTTCCTTGTCATCCCATGAAAGATGTCCTCTGTGTAAGTGATATTCATGGCCTTGTATTCTTCTTCTGAATCTGCAGGTTTTCAGAGTGGTTCTCTTGGTACTTGCTTCCTCCTGCGAGGTGTCTCTGGGATGCTGTTTTCCACAGTAACTCCTGACAAGTTCAGTTGAGAGTAAATGCAAAGATGTTCTTGCCTCATAAATAGATAAGAAAAAGGATGTCAGGGAAGGGAAATATTATCTCCATTTTATAAAAGAAAGCTCTGCTGAATATTTTTTCCCTTCCAGAGTCCCAGGGACCATGTGCAGCAGTGTAGCAATGGGGACACCAACCTCCTGAGGCTCAGCCCAGTGCTTTTCCCGTAAAACTATTTTTCTTCAAAGCTGTCACCTATGAGGATTTTGTTAGTTGCTCACAGCTCTGAGATTTGTTGGAGACTTTTGCCTAAACTCATTCTCTTTCTTGACTACAAGTGTGCATTTGTTTCCTTGATCTGCTATCACAAACTTTCTTTGTAAACAGAGCTTACTGTGCAATCTTCTGTCAGCCGTTGCATTTGTTCTTGTGCCATGCACAGATTTTTCTTTGCCTGGTGTGCCTCCACATACTTCATGGAGATTATAGCTGCTCTAGTTCATGCTGTCACTGCCTTACCCATCTCACTTTTAAAAACATCTGTAATTCCATTAGAACTTACTCCTTCTACAGGATATTCCAACATTGGTATGAAAGATATTTGAAAGGCTGTTACAAAGCAATCAGATGCCTTGCCTTCTGCCAAATGTTGGGAACATTTGGTGACCAAATGCAGAGTTTTCAGATGAGTGCAACAATCTTCTAATATTTTGATTGGAACATTCATTTTGTTCACTGTCTGCAAGTTCACAGGTGAATGGATTATGTTTATTTCATTCTCCTGCACAATGTGAGTTCAACTTTTTTCCACTGGACTCTTTTTTTCTCTCTGGTACTGATGTGTACTGAAATATTCTGTCTGGCTTGTTCAGTATTTCCCTAGATGTCCTTCAAGTCTTAGCTGCTTGGGTGGATAATTTCACTCATCCACTGTTGTTACTCTTGTTTACCTTTTGAAATCTGACATCCCTTGCCTCTCCTCATTTACATTCTCTTTGCAGTTTGTATTTGAAGAGAACCTTTTGGCCTCTGTTGTTTGCCAAAGTTCATTGGCCTTAGAGCTCCATGTTAGGAGTAAAAATGAATGACAGAGATGGGTATCTTTGAGGTAATCCCTTTCTACTCATGTGGCCCTTAATGTAGAAAGTATTAAACATGAAGGCAACATATTTGCTTACAACTGAAAGTGGGTTTCAGGCAATATTCAGCTTCAAGCTCTTGATTTTCCTCAGGGCAGTGTTTCTACTGAAAAAAAAAAAAGTGGATGTGTTTTATTGTGCTGTTTCACAGATACTTCTACTCAAAACCAGCCACACTCACCCATAGAAAATTTCTGAGTGGCTCCATCTTGCTATTTCTATGGGGAGGTAGAGATCTGTGTTATGGTTGGAAAGCAAGATATGCTTTATCTGAGAGATATATGGCTTTATTACCACAGAGGAAGAGAAGTAACTGAATCATCAGTGTCCATGATATTTTCCAACCCTGAGACTGTACCTTTGATGCACCTAGAGTGCCCTTACTGGAAAACATCTACAGTGACAACTCTAAATGACTACATTGCTGATTATCTTCCATTAACTTGTCCAAAATAAAAGACAGGTTCTCCAACATTTCACTGAGAAGCAGTCAGCTGGAACATCTCTACTTTCTGCAGCTTTAAGAAACAGTGACATATGATCCAGAAACAAGAACAGAAGTGCATCACCAGTAGAGATAGTGATATGGTCTGGCTTTTTAACCTGGCTGCTTTTTCTGCTCATCTTCCTGATGCTAATTCCCTAAATTAACTCTGCAGTGAACATATTACCAATCTGGTAATATGGGTGCATCTGCACTCCTAATTACCAGAAGGTGTGGCCAAAACGTTTCCTGAGTCACTGCTGAGTCTCTGCGCTAAGGGTGCGTGAAAGGATTTTGGAAGGTCACACCCTTTCGGTGTAAACTACATCAAAAGTCCTAAAATACACTGCTCTACTGTGAACTTTTATTGAGTGCCTATGTTAGCATAATTTACTTGCTTAGAGGCATGTGAAAGACAAATACAAAATGGGTTAGAACATGGCCAGACCTAATTCAATTTTGTGTTCAAATGATTATCCTCAGGGAATTTTTACTTAGTACTACTAATTTTAAATCTAATTTATTGGGAAAGAGATAGAAAAAAAAGAAAGAAGGAAATTCATATAGAAAATATTGTAATAGCTATTCAAGAACTACTGTGGCAGAGCAATATCTGTAGAGAGGCAGTAAAAAGATGTTGAAACACTTTTTTTAGTGCTTGCAAGTAGGCTGAACCCTAGCTCCTCATACTTCTGTTTAAATGGGCTGTTCCACAGGTCATATTTCTAATTTTCTGCAGCCAGCTTGCCACCTGTTTAATATTGCAAAGATTTACACTAAACTTATACGAATGCCAGTTTGAAGTGTCAAGACTCTTTTAAAAGAAAAATAAAGTTAACCTGGGCAACATGAATAATGCATATTTTATAACCAAAAAGTGAGTTTCTTTTAAGCTTTAGAAGAACTGCTAGTTCCTATAGCCTGTGATTGCAACAATATTTTTTCCTAGGAATAGAAAACATTTATACCTTGATATCCAATTCCTTAAGGTATGCCTACACTTATAAATTCAAGCATATTTCTTCTCTGTTCATTGTGTACTCTGGCAGAAACTGGGAAAGACGTAAATTTTTGCTTTATATGTGCTGAAGTTTGAACAGTGTCACCCCTAACATTTTCTGTGAAGCAGCAGTCCTCAATTCTTCTTCAAAATAAAACGGAAAGTACTTTTAAGTTGGTGCCCCAAACTTTGCTAGAGTTGCTTTTCACAAAAACCCCATGCCTCATTTCTGCAATCCCTAATGTCCATGCAGGGTTACAAACAGCTTCTTACATGACATTTGTATGCTGAAGATGCTTGAATGCAATTATAGTGGATTTGGCTGGAATAGGGTTAATTTTCTTCACAGTAGTTACTGTGGGGCTATGTTTTGGACTGGTGCTGGAAACAGTGCTGATAACAGAGATGTTTTCATTACTGCTGTACTGCTTACACGGAGACAAGGCCTTTTCTGCTTCTCACGCCAACCTACCAGTGAGTTGGGAGGGGGCACAGATGTGACAACTGACCCTAACTGACAAAAGGGATATTCTGCAACATGTGACAACGTTTTCAGCATATAAAACTGGAAGAAGAAGAAGAAGGGATTGCCTTCAGCTTGCCATGCTACTTTTCCAGCATATGTCGGGGTGGTTGAAGTCTCTGAGTAGGATGAGAGATTGCGAGCGTGAAGCCTTCTGTAGCTGGAGGAAGAAGGCTTCATCGACTGGCTCTCCTTGATCGGGTAGCCTGTAGTACACACAATCAACAAGGTTCCAGTTGGTTCTTCTGGCTTAAATTTTGACCCACAAGTTTTCAACCTGTTCATGGCTACTCTTTAATGACAGCTCTTCACATTCTATCCCTTTCCTGAGATAGAGGGCAACACCTCCACCCCTCCTACCTGGTCTGTTCCTTCTGAACAGCCTGTAGCCATTGATAGCCACACTCCAGTGATGGGATTTGTCTCACACACCATGTTTCTATGATGGCAACTAGATCATAGCTTTCTAGTAGCGCTGTAGCTTCCAGCTCCTCCAGCTTGTTACTCAAGCTTCATGCATTTGTGCAAAGGAGGAGGTAGGCATGGTGGTTGGAATTAGACGATCTTTAAGGTCCTTCCCAACCCAAACCATTCTATGATTCTATGGTTTTATGAATTTGTCTTCCCAAGCAACTGTTATGTGTGATGGAGCCCTGCTTTCCTGGAGGTGGCTGAATACCTGTCTGTCTATGGGAAGTGGTAAAGAAAATCTTTGATTTAGTTTGCTTTCACATGCAACTTTTCTTTTACTCATTAAACTGACTTTATCTCAACTGATGAGTTATCTCATTTTAGTCTTCCTGTTATTGCCTCCATCCCATGGAGTGGGAGAGTGAGAGAATGGCTGTGTGGTGCTTAGTTAGCACTGGGGTTAAACCACAACAGCAATGTAAATCTAATTTCAAGATTTTCATTAACAAGAAAAGATTGTAGCAACTGTAAAGGAAGTCTGGAAAGGGTCTAAAGATTGCAGTTCAGTTATTTCCAATAGATGAAACACAGGTAGGAGCTTTCATCAAACCAGGTCATACAATGCCACTCATGGACTGAAATTGAAATTTTCAGTGATTTGGAAGATATGCAACCCCATTCTACTGGAATAACATGACTATGATTCACTGCCTCAAAAGCAATCACAGATCAGCAACTACCTTCTGCCCCCAGACACTCTACCCCATGTCAGAGTGAAGGTCATAACAATTTTCAGCAGGCTTGGTGAATGCCTGAGGATTTTGTGGCTTGCATTTGTCAGGAGTATGTGAACACAAGTACTGTTCCGTTTGTCATCTGCTTTACAAGTGCACAGGGCTTACATCCGTAGCTATTATAGGTTAAAGTAGTTAGGGAAAGATAGGGCATGGGTAATAAGAATGCATTCCCTGTCTTTGTCTATATAAGCTCGCATTTGTAAACTGAAGGTCCCTTGGGCAGAGTAAATCATAAGGGTCTCGTGAGCAAAGCAGTCTCAAGTGGAGAAATTTTACATAATTCATTCCCAATAAACAAAAACTTATTATTACAGAGAAAAAAAAAGAATATGAGCACTTACAAACACATAGGTAAAACACCTATCCCCAGTCTCAACTTACACCATCTGCTCCCTGCTAAGACAACGGGCAGAACAGAATCTGGGGATGTTTGAACAATGCTCTTTTGCTGCCCTTTGCCACTCACTGATTTTCCTGCCAGACTGCTTCTGAGTGTCTCTGCAACAGGGGGTCCTTCCTGGGTAGACCCAGTAACTTCTGTCCTTCACAGAGTGGCAGACTTCAAAGAAAAGATGGTAGGTAAAGGAGCTGTGAAGCATCTCCTGTGAAAGGAGACTGTGGTCAGCAAATCAGGACAGCAGTACCAACACCTGCAAAGGAAAGCAAGAGGCTGGAAGGGCTTTACAAAACCGTGTTGCAAAGGGACTCTTTGGGAATATAGAAGAAGATTTATATGGAAAGACAAGCTGTGAAGACCAGCAGAGGAAGTTGTTCAGCAGTAGGGTGGAGAAGCAGAAGGTCCAAGGGAAGACTTAGCTTTGGTGCTGTTGGTTTGTATCTTGAGGAGAGACATAGTCTTTGTCCTTCTGAGAGAAGACCACCACTTCTGTGGTAGCCATAGGTGTCTCATTTTGGTTTTGTGGAGTTATGCTAGGCCTTTGGCTGAAACGCCTACATAGCACTGGTCTCCCTGCAGGTTGTGCTGGCATGTCCTGTGGGAATGGATCAGCTACCCTAGGACATTTTAAACAGCAATCTGTTCCCATGTGTCCTGGAGGCCACAAAGAACTTATCTTGGTGTATACTACACCCTCTTGCAGCTTGAGATACATTAGATACTCCCATTTAATCTGCTTTTAAATTTGCAGTTCTAATTAGCCTAGTTTTATGCTTTTAAGAATTGCTGTGTGATACTGCTGCTGCAGAAAGTCAAGGGTGTTTCAGGTCTGGAGCTATATGTACCTGAAAGAGCTCAGGGAGTCATGCTGAGGAAAACTTGAAAAATTGAAAAAGCTTCTGACTACATAATCTGGCATTGTTGTGGCAGAACATACATGCTTGCACGTCCTTTGGTGTAAATGTCTAAAGTTTTTCCAATGACTGCTATGAGGTAAATGTTAATAAGCACACTTGCCTCCCTCAAGAATGTCAACTTCCCCATGGAACTATATTTTTGTGTTTATTGCTACCATGGAAAGCAAGTGTGATGGTGATAAGTAAAATGTATAAGATTACAGGTAAAAGAAGAAAGCTGTTGTAGAAAGAAATTAAAACCAAGAAAGAAGCAGTTAGAAAGACCAGCTATGAATTGAATAAAGTTTGGGAAAAGCTGGCTGCAGAAGTGGCAGGAAGCGGAGCAGAAAGGGAATCCCATTATATCCACAATAAACCCTGTAGAGATGTTAGAGGAACAAAGTGAAGAGGCCTCCCGTTGGACAGTAAGCACAACATCCATATTTTCTGCTGTGCCATCTGTTTCTATGTCTTGCAGTGCATTGCTGCGTACAGCTGCTGCCACCAAATGCCCGGCTAATTTTAGGATATTTATCTGTGCTTGAGGTTGGATGAGTAGTCTCTCAGCCTTCATTTGCAGGAGATGACACATGAGCTCTCCCACCTGCTGTAGATTTCCTGACAATGTCCCTTGGGAGAACACAAAGGCAGCTATGCGGTTGTGGAATGAGAAAGAAGGGTCAAATAATTAATTAGAAACTGCTAAGTTGTCAGCAGCATTGGCTATAGTAAGGACTTTGTTTTCAGCCTGAGGAGTGAAATAAAAAAACCTTTACTAGAAGGGTCCAGCATATTCATCTATGTTTGTGGAAAGAAGTGAAAAGGATACAACAAAGCTTGTGAGCAATAAAATATACCATTGTTAGAGTGAAAAAGGAAAGAACTTTCAGGAACATGTTCCAGGTGTTTGGACAAGGGAGAGCCTTTTCCCTGGCTAGGGGAACTTGCTGTCGGAGTATTTCAGGAACTTGGGGATGTACAGATCTGTATCTGTATGACTTCTATTTGTTTTCTTGCTTATGCATATGCATTGTGTAGGGGACGGAAGGAGAAGGGGAATTACTTATATTTTCAATGGGACTGTCACCTAAACTGGATATGCATGTGGAGAATCACCTAAGCTGTAAGAGGAAACAGGTGAAGGAAGGATAAATTAGATGGTAACTCAGCCATGATTTGGTGTGTGGACCAATGTTTCTCCAGGTTTGAACTTTTGGGTTAGGAAGGGCCTGAGAAGGCAATGTTTAAACCCAAGAAAAAATTCTGTTTGTCAAAGATTTTGAAAAGAAGCAAACTGACAGCAAAATACTGAACTGCTTGTGGACTGATCAGTTCTAAGTTGATGTGCCTGCAGAAAAATAAAAGAAGGCTTCATCATGGCATCCTTGATGGAATCCACTTGTTGATGCCAGCTGGGATTCAAGTTAAATAAAAAAGAGTCTGTATTGAGAAAGAAAAAGATCGCTACTAAGAAAGTATGGTAATGTAAACTGAGACTGTACCTTTACCTTGAACATTGTTCACAGTTCTGGGCACACTACCTGAGACTAGGTAACACTAGAAAGTGAATGGGTTGAGAGAAGGGTGAGAAAAAAATATCATAGGAATAGCAAGATGTCTGCTGTGTGCATCCTGATTATAAAAGTGAATGCTTTAGAGAGAAAGAAATTATGATATAGTAGAAGCATATCCAATACTGATTAGAACAGAAAAGGTTGAACAGAAAGAGGCACCTCTTTCCTTCCATAACAGAAAAACACAGAGACATCACAAGGTGAGAAGGAAACCAATTTAAAACTGTTGAAAGGATGTTTTTGTAAGCATAAATAGCATGCAGCTGTGTATGGACTGCTATAAAACATGATTGAAGAAAAGGGATTAGTAGGATTCCAAGGAGAACTTAAGACCAGACCTCCAATGGTATTTAGGTGGCTAACTCCTACTGGAGTGCATGTAGTAACTTTAATTACCTATGAGCTCAGTTTTGCAAGGTTCTGAATGCTATAATCCAGCAAGACACATGCTTTGCTCTCAGCAGGTAAATAGAGTCCCTGATGACTGCAGCAGAAATTACACTCCTGAAGTTAAGCACACGCTCCATTCTTTGCTGAACTGCTATAAGCATGTTCAGTACTGAGCTTTTTATAAATAAAATACCCACAATTATTTATCCCAGGGGAAAAAATTGCTTTATTGAGGAAACAAATAGCCAACAATCTGCATACTTTAAACAGCAACAATAGCACTCATACAATAATATACAAGGGCTGACTCAAATATAAGAAGAATTAGGCACCAGCTGGAAGTATATACTTGCTGTTTGTTTCACTGACAAGGAAGATGTTACATTAAAAATAAGTCTTATATCTTAAAGCCGCATTTCACTGTCTGACACTCTATTTCGGAAGAAATGAATAGTCTCTTGTCAGTATGCCTTAGTGAAAGAAGGAGAAGAATTTTTTAAAAAAACACCCACACCTAAAGTATTTAGAGTGTGAAATTCATTAATCAAATACAGTAGATAGTTTAGAAGACTTGAAGTTCTGGTTCATTGTTGTAGAGACCTGTTAGTTACACGGCATGTGTTCCCCTGTGGCAAAATGAGCTGCCCTTCCTCCATTGCCCTTCTGCCCTTTATGCCTGCTCCCACACCCATTTAAATGTGCCAGCATAACTGCTTCTGGGATCATTTTGTGCTCCACATTAGGGAGATCTGCATTAAAAAAACTAACACACAAACAAGGACAAAAGTGGTTTTGTTTTTTTTTTTTCCTGGACATTCTCTTTTTGCCCTGGATTGTATCAAGGGTCTCAGACACAGTGTTCCACAAACAATTGCATAGCCTCCATCAAGGCAAACTACTGCAGAGGGGCAGCAATTGGGTCAGGGTAGCACAGAGAAACTTCCCAAGGCAGTTTAGTCAGCAAAAACCCAACATTTAATTGCCCTACAAGCGTTTCTCTGGAGTCAGGCTTAAAGCAGGATTTGATTCTAAAGATGATATTCATCCTACCTCTCTGTCATTGCACTTTTATAAGTGAATATACTAAAGTATATATAAAAATATTATGTGTGCGTGTGTGTATATGTATCTCTGCATTTGGAAAACATTAACCTAATGTCTCATTAAGATATGAATTTATTTCCTTGAGAAAAAAAATTAAAGTAAAACCACACAGGCCTACTGATTCCATTTGGAGACACATTTAAAAATGCCTGGGAAAACACACTGCAGTGTTTATAAAGGCATTCAATAGAGTCCTAGCTGCCTGACACAGAAACATTCCTTTCATGTGAATGGGTACTTAAGTATGGACCATAGCCCATAACCATGGGCAGAGAAGCAGATGGCAGGTCACTCTATTGACAGGGAGAATTCAAGCAATCCCAAACATTTTGTCATGCTTCTACTCCCATGGTCTGAAACTATATTACAATGGAGTGAAGTGCCAGTGGCTTCATTTTAGGGGCGAGGAATCTGCAGATAAACGTAATCAGATATTACCCATTTTCTGCCAGCTCCTATGTACTTGTGCCAAACCACCCATTCTTCCTTATTTGCTGAAGTTCTGTCTGTCAGCAAAGTGCTTTGTAGAGCTTGTATGTGCTGACGTGCAGGATCAGTTTATATACAGCCTTGCTCCCTGTCCCCAGGATAAATGACAAAATAATCTGCCCAAGAAGATGAAACAATTGATGGATCTAGAAAGAGGACTTGGGTCTCTAGGCTCCAAGATAGCATACTATGTGATGGCTTGTGCCAGTCACTGGAAAGTCTCATGAGTACAGTTTTACTGAGACCTGGATCCTCCTTGCACTTTAACGTGGTTAAGAGACTTTGGGGTTTCATTTAATTCTAAGTCTTAATATTTCATTACCTGGGGAGCTTCATGAACATTAACTATCTGAAAATGGTGGGGGAACTAAAATGTAAATTACTTCCAGTGCAAATACATGGCATTTTGCAGATGAACATTGCAAGACATATGCACATGTAAAAGTGTATTCTTGATGCAGCCACTCTAGTCAATTGGGCTGGTGATGACCGTAATACCGTAATATGCTATATTGTATGTCAGAAGTTAATCATTCTAGCAGTTTTTGTTTTCATCTCAGCATGGGCTCATATGCACCGCTTTCCCCTTTCTTCTCTCTTGGCCAGTGACAACACTGACTGGAAGCAGCTAGCTAGTTTGCTATCTTTTCTCAGACTTGTTAAATGCTGAGTTGCTGATGGTAACAGTTCACTTCAGGGCAATATGTGATATAGTCAGGGAGTGGTTTTGGCCCTTGGACATCTGTGCTGTGCAATGTCAAGCTTTGGTTTTTGTTTTTTTTTACCTCTCCATGCAACAGCAGGCTTAGAGAGGCATCCTGTGAACTTTATGATATAAGAGCTGCCCTGAAGTTTCCTACTTTCACATTACCTTTCGGTCTGCACTCATATCTGAATTAATATTGTATTGCTCTAGTGTTTCAGACAGAATAGGCATTCCACAGACAAAGCAGCTGTTCCCTGGAAAAACTTCAAAAAACCAAATAGGTATCCAGCCCCCACTGAAGGGCCAGTCTTCAAATATAATTGTGCACTGACACATGAAAGTAAGGAATGTACTGTTTTTATCTGCCAATATAACATTTCCAGTCACAGGTCTACCTGACTACTGTTAGATACACTTATTGTATTCTGCACTGCACAGCAGAAATGAGACTGGGGAGTAATGAGTGGATAAATGAAGGGTTCCAAAATCACAGAGGCTGTAGAGATGAATGCAGAACTGTTACTGACTAGACTTGCAATAATTGAACTGAAGAGGATTCATGAAATGTTAGGAGGTGGTGGGCGTAAGACAGATAAAAAGAAAAGTATATTTTATGCAGCAACAATAACCAGGAATTTCTTGCACAAACATTGTAGCAGCAGATATTTTTCACTGCATTTTAAAAGGGGTAAGACTGATTCTTGTACCACGGGTTCATGGACAGATGCTAAGAGAACAGACAGGGATAACCTTGTGCCATCTGATGCAAGAACTGTGGAAGCTAAGGAGTATGATAGGAGGGACTGGATGACAGATAGCAGTCAAACTTGATGTGCTCCCTAAACAACATTAACATTAGATATTTTTCTGACAGATCTAAGGGGAACTGTTCACTCCCCGCCTACTCCCACTTAGGCCCCCTTGAAGGGCCAGCTCTTCAGACTTGGTTATCTTCTGAGATAATACAGGAGTTTCCCATTTTTTTCGCTCTATAAACATTTCTGACTGATAAAACCAATCCTTATATCTCATTTGTCACCTTGCATTCCTCAATCTTAGTACATGAGAACATAAGAATATCCTTAAAAGACTGGTGGAAGAGTGTCCACAAGTACAGCTTGAGCAATATTCCCTCAATTTCTTCAAAATGGTTTGCAGAGTTTCTGTGTCCTTGTTGAATCTCCAGGGACTGGAAGAGATAATGGATTAAACCCTTAGAAGTAATGCCCATAAATACTACTTTCCAGAGTCTTAATTTCTGCTTTTCAAACAATACCATTCTTACCAAACTCAATAAAACTTTCTACACAGTAATACTTAATAAATAAACCCAAATCTTCCAGGATGTTGTAGTATATACATTTAGAATGTCCCCATAAACAAACACATCAAAATACTTTGTATTTGCACCACTCTTCCTGAAAATTTACATCCTAAGCAGCTAGTACTGTCATTATGAAAATGAATAATCAGTGTGCAGAAACAAGAACTTCTGCAGATGATCAATTAAGGAGAGAAATCTCTAGCTCTAGTACTATTTACAAAGCCTCTTTGGTTTCTCAGTAACAACCTCAAGGGAGACCTACAAACCCTTTCAAATAATGTCTAGAATCAAAATTTCTATCTCATCTGGGTACTAAAGAGGGGAATAATGAAGATATTACATTATGTGCCATTACAATTAGCCAACTGACCCTGGTTTCTTTTTTGTGTCTGTTCCATAAAGTCTGACAACTCTCTCACTGCTAACATGTGTCACTAATCTGTCAGTGTTTTCCTCTCAAGTGAGCTAATCAATTAGCAAAATTAGATTAAGCTACAAGCAAATATACCTAACTTGCTTTTAGCTTTGTTTTTGATGTGATACTTCTTTCCAGACCTCGTAAGAGAACTCTGAAGTATGTATTTCCTTTTTTTTTTCTTCTAGTTGTTTTGTAAGTCTAATAAAAGACAAAACTTTTTGTAGCCCTGCCTCTTAACAAAATGCAGGAGAAAGCAGTCAGTCTTAGAACTCATATTTTGAAGATTGTCAGTGTGGAGATGTAGGAAGTAGAAACAAAAGTATTTTCTTCAGATTACATTGATGTGGAATTTTTGATGGTGCAACAGCATCAAGAAAATGTATTTCCATGGCTGGCTTTTTCATGGCAGTAGGATGATGACTTATTCTGTCTGCTCATTTGTCATTTTTGCTGGGACTGCCAGACGTATCGATCCTCACATGCATCTCTTGCACGAGCAATTCAGTTCAAGACTATTACATATACCTGTGAACCAGTATCAGGTTTTGGTAACTAATAATTGCCTCTGCTGAAGTATATAGCAGAGAACAAAGTATTTTCTAGTATAGTTTCTACCTCCTCTGCCATATTTGTAGATAAGGTTTCTGTGACCTAGAATTTAGGACTTTAAATGATGTATATATTTGTGTAACTATAATCTTGGTGCAGAATATTATGAACTTTAAGGATGCCTTTTGACTTCATTAGGCTTTGGATCGTGTTTAGTGGACATTCAAGCAATAAACCCCCACCTTTTAGATACATGGACTTATGAACTGGATCCTTATATAGCCACTGTTTCTTCATCTTTCTTCTGAAATAGCAGAATGGACTGGGGAAAAGATTTTTTTTGCACCATACAAAAAACTTCCAGTGTTTCTTAGATCCTTCTACTAGCCTAAGCAATACAGAAAGAGATTTCATTTTTAAAAGGTTCATTGACCATAATTTTTAAGTGTAAGATATCCCTTGGAAATGTAATAGGCATATTACACTAAGATATGTTCCTAAAGAATATATTTAAGGAGTGATGAAAACACTCTTTACTCTTGCCCAATCCATGAGGGCAACTGCTTTGGGAAAGGGAATGGCAGTAAGGGAGAAAGGGGAAGAAGGAAAAAAAACCACTATGCCAAGAAATTTAATATCACTATCTTTTTGGGTTTTCTCACTGTGTTTTCATGCATTCACTTTGAAACTAGCGTGTTTGATAGACTTTACTGGCTGTGTCTGGGCTGAACACTACATAAAGCCCAGCAGTGGTCCCACAACCCTGTCTGATATTCCCTTTATATATCAGGCAGAGAGAGATTTTGTTTCATGCATCATTCATAAGCTCACTACTGGGATTCTACAAGTCCCTATATCTCCCAGTCCTATTGCAGAAACTTAAAACAGAGAGATGACTGTGGAGTCTCCTTTTGTGGAAATTTGTCACAGGTACCACATCACAGGCTACTGCTGATGACAAAGACCATACTTATTTTGAATACAAGGTAAAAAAGTACCTATTAACTGTTGGGTCCATGTCAAGTTTTGTTTAGTCACATTGTGTGCTGTCTTGTGGTATTGTTTCATGTGCTGACAGAGGTGTTTACCTGTATCCCTAGTACAAAGAACAGGAGAAATCAAATCCTTATCCTTTATGAGGAAAGCTGCTGCTTGAAAACTTCTGCACATCAGTCTTCCAGTCAATCAAAGTTTTTCTCTTACCCAGATAAGTCATAGTCAGACCTCCTTTCCCCTAAATTCAACCTATTCTTTGCATCTGTTTGACTTCTTTTCTCTCTTTTCTCTTACTGTACTGCTCCAGAGTGGGTGTTAGACCATTTCCTCCTGTTCTTTCCACCATCTGGAATGACTGAGTTGGGCTCATTTCTTATCTGGTACCATGAGACATCAGTTTTCACTGGTCTACGCATCGTTTCCCAACTAAAAAGTAATAAAAAAAACCAACAAAAATTTCGTTATTGAACTTCTTTGCATTTCTCCTATGAAAGAATTCGAAGAAACAAGATATTGCAGCAATCACCCTTATTTCTAGCCTAGACCAGGTATAAAAAACATCATAACAAAGGATATTTGTATTTATGCTTATGACTGTATCCTACAGTGTTCTCAAATGTTTGTGGTAATGGTGTATATAATCCACTGCAGTGAATTTTGGAGCAGGGCCTCAGGATGGGTAATGAATCCCAGGCTGAATCATTTTATAGCAAGGCAAATGCATGCTCCTATCTGTTGACCAGAAATTGTTCTCTAAAGATGGCTGGTCACATCTTTTGCTATGTTTTCACCCAATTAGGTAGGAATATAAGAAGTCCCTGATGTATAGCCTATTCTGTCAAGTGAAATAGAACAGGAATTTGATGATGTCTAGGAGAAAAATCCCATATTCAAATGTCTGACTTCACATTCCTCAAAGTTTTCTGTGGATGGAGGGACATTACCTTTGATCTTGCAATGGGCCTTGCTGCGTCTCTCAGTGATCACCCCCTCATCTTAGCCATATGATTGCTCAGGTTATCCCACTTAATTTTTGTGTAAATTTTAAAGAAGTGCAGTGCAACCCTGAAATATGCCATCCTTTTCATATCATTCTTCAAATATTTTAATAATATCTTCCTTTGCTGACCTCCTTAGAGCTTGCAATAGGTGCAATTTTGAATACACTACAATACAGTATAATATAATACACAGCTGACCCTAAAGACAGCTGAAGTGTCTTGGTGTCTAGTGTATTATAACTAAAGAATTCTCCTGAAATAAACTGAAATGATGAATGTGTCAGGGAGAACAAACTCAGAAAGATGCCCTGTTCTTCTTTTGTTCTTCATTGAGTCTAATGTAGCAGTTTCTTTCTGCTAGAGAGCTAATAAGGACAAAAATAATAATAAAGCCAGTATTTGAAGGAATTTAAAACCAATGTTCACACCACTGATGTCATATTACCAAGAAACTCAGACAGATATTTGAAAGCACAATTGCATAGGTTTTTCCTTTTTGTCTAGCTCATTTCTCTCTCAGGTCTGCTTTGGGGAGGAGTAACAATGGTTTTGAATAACGAAGAGACAAGTCCAACTGAACCTTCAGGCATTTTTTTATGTCAGATTTAGGAATACTATGAGTGAATGTTATTTACACGATACGGAAGATTAAATTTTGAAGAGCACTACTTTAATTATTTTTCTAATTAGTCTTCTACTGTATTTGGGATAGACAATGTAGAACTTGCATACCAGTTGTCTGTAGTATCATGTAGCTTCTGCACTTAATTCTATTTTCTATGCATGCAAACATCTTAGACTGTGGATGAACTAATGTTTTTTTGACAAAATTAATGAAAGTAAAGTGAGAGAGAGGACATGCATGAAGGGGTGTTATGCTGACAGGTATCATGTTTCCCAACATGTAGTGGAACTTGGTGTGTGTGTTACTTTATGCACATCGTTCTTTTTATTGCTGCCACAATGATCCAAGGGTGATCGTACAGAGGAATCAGTGTCTGTGAATTGGAGTCATCTAAACTCAGATGATATTAAAGGTGTAAGATTTTTTGTGTGATGATAGAAGTATATCTTTGGCTGTCATATAGTTCTTTCATTACAAGTAGCAGTGCAATGTCTGTAAAGGTTTGTGTGAAGGCTGGATTTTGCTCTGACTGCCTTGTTCCTGAGTGTTCTTCCACATGTTACAAAATGAAGATATCTAGCCCTTCGCCCTATGAATTACCAGCAGCCTTTTACTCAGCTCTCATTTAATTACTGTGCAAGTCTTTTCCTGTGGGTCTCTACACCTCATTCTGTGCTAGTATTACCCCTTGTGGAACAATTTACGTAAAGCAAAGTATCAAAAATTGTCATTTTGATTTAACCTGCTTCTGTTGAGCTGTAAGTATCCACTCAAGATGTAAGGCATTGAGTATTCTCTGTGCCTTCCTAGCCTTAATTCAGAACCTCAATGGCTGTTCAGGCAGCTGGGTTAACATTATCCATGACGGAAACTGAAAAGCAAGAAAGACAACAAATGCCTCCTTAAGGCTTGTGTGTAATGACTTTTTTTCGTAAAACTGTAATTAAACTGAAGCGCATACTCAGTATGAGCAAAATCTCTGTGCGGATGCTTTAGCCCAAGCTGTATTTCTATGGTATTTGTTACTTTAATTTGCCACACACAAAACAGAAACTCTCTGCGGGTCTTTTGTGTAAAAATCATTTGCTATGTGAAAGGACATTGTAAAATTAATTCCTTTTAGTCTGCTCTTATTAGTCGTTCAGGGGACATAATAACAATTTTTAAGTCATGTAAAGGACAGGCAGAGTAAGGAATCACTGAGGAGGACTCGATTTCTGTCATGAGAGCTCAATTTCCTTGCTTTCTCCGATAGCTACACCACGTCAAATGCTTGCCAAAAAGCATGTCTTCCCTTCATTACAATATTCTAAATCTGCTCCTTACCTCCTGAACTCTCTGGCATTTTATCTGGAGGACTTGTCAGTTCAAGGGACAGGACTAGAGCTTTCTCTCCCTGAAGAAATTTAACCTTTGTGCTAAATTGACATGTCTGTGCTCTTAAAATAATTTATACCTAAACCATGTCCTGTTCAAATCCCCTAAGACCCAGTATTTCAGCCCTGGGGTAGGGAGGGCAATTTACATCTAATTGAGGGGAAAGACAGCACAGTGCCAAGAAAGAAGCCAATTATGATCAGGACAAGCTGTTTTTCACCTTCTCGTTGAGGCATATGTATAGGTAAGTCCTTAGCTGCTGTAAATTAGTGTAATTCTACTTGCATCCAGAAAACTCCCTCCATTTTCATTATCTAGATCTTTATTTTCAGGTACTGATTGCATTACACCATTTCCTGTGTGAGGTAATTTGCATTCAGGCATGCTTCAACTGCACAGTTCTGTAAGGTTTATATGCCTGCTGTTATAAAATGGTGAGTGAACAATAACAGGGACTAAACAGGAGCATGTGAAGAGGAGAAAAGTCTCAGGATGAAGTTCATGCCTTACACAGATATTCAATATGTTAAACCAACTTTATTATTATTTTCAATTATTTCTTAGCTAGACAGAGGCAGTCAGATTGCTGACTGGAGTAGTGGAGAGGTAGTCTCTCCAACAAGTAAGAAATTTAAAAAATAAATCTATGACACAGCTACTTTTTTCCTGTTGTAAGGGCTGAGGGGAAAATGCACTTTGAGGCTAAGCTTTTCAATGTAGAGAAAGTGAAAAAAAAAAACAAAAACCCAAGGACAGTGCCGGAAAACCTCAGTGTGTGCAATGTTGTTAACCCTGAAGGACAAAAGTGTTCACTGAAGTCCATGAACTGTTTCCTTGCCATCTAGTCTATGTGGTTTTGCTTAAAAAGCAGAACTACTGATGAGAGAGGAACTGGGAGGCAAAAGTGCAGCTGTCAGAAAGACCAAGAGAAAGTAGCCCACGAGATGAGAACAGGGAAGAAACAAAGGAAGACAGAAGCAACACTAGGAAACCTTCTGTTCCTTTATGCAGACTGTGGCTTGCAGTCTCTCTCTTTGCCAGGGTCTGAGACATGCTGAATTCTGGCTGTCAAAGCAGACTAACCAAAACCTTTCAGTGACATTAGATGATCTACCCTGCTGGCTGCTGCTCGTAGGTGGAATTTTTTGAAGCTGTCATTTGAAAGCCACTGACGATGAGACATGATGAGTTAACAAGAGTCATCATGTAGAGCTCCAAGTGGTTTTAACACCTGAGTTATGAAGTTTACTAGGTTAAATCATTATTAACCATTCAAGCACTGTCACACTGTCTTTTCTCCTTCAGTCAAATGTTTAGCCTTCTGATGAAGAGCTACTAGCTGTTAGTGCAGCCCCTAATACAGGGAAAGATGAATTTCAGAACTAAAATATTAGGCACTACTCACACTTTGTTAAGAAGTGTTAACCTTGAGAAACAGATCGGTCCTTGGGAGTGTTAAAGACTCGAGTATAAATAATGTTGGGCATCAAAAGGGCTTTTTTATTCTTTACTGTTCAGTTTGCAACATTGGTGCCATCCAGTGAAGGAACAGAAACAGGCTCTACCATTCAGTCAACCAGTTGCAAAGCTCAAGTAACCAAGAGCATGTTGCTTGAGAACTGCCCACATTCTGGGGATTACTCATACAAGATGCTCAATGGATATTTATGGACAATAAATGCTGCAAAACAAAGCCAGGTTACTAAATTAAACAGCATATATTTGAGTAAGAAAATATACGTATATGCAAAAATTTAAAATGGCTGAGAACTGTTGAATTCTGAGTTTGAACTACTACCATTAGGAATCAATCTTATTATTTAGAATCAATCTAAATTAAGAAAATGTAGGCAGGCAAAATATTTTAAAGAAAGAGAGTGCAGCTTCTTTTAAATAAATATTTGGAACTCAGTTTTAGTTGATCCTAGGGAGCATGCCTTTGAGCATACAGGGTGCAACTAGAGTCAGACAAATAGACATTAAACAGTAACAGACATTACACATTGCTGCGTGACTACAAAAGATCTGTGCACAGTGAAGGAAGGGATAAATGAAATGTGCCCATATAAATGGGCTACACGATATAATAGGCATACATCTGAGCTCAGAGACCTTTTATTCAGGTTTAGTTCAAGCTAGCACCAGAACCAGAAACACTATTCCTGCATCAATATGTCACTGAATGCAGACAAATAAATGCTGTGATCAAACATAACCATACAGCTTTCCAGTCCCATCTTGTGTCCTCACATGATGTGATACGGCACCCTGTGAACATGCCACCTTGAATCAACAATAGTTGAAGGGGTAGGAGTGCAGCACAGCAGGGCAATAACAAGTGAGACCGCTGTGCCTTGAAGCACCTCCGAGTTCACCCTTCATCTGTCAGAACACTGACGTCATTGGAAAAAACACACAATTTCCAAAAAATATTTTTTTCACATTTATAGAGTATTGCAGTGAGGTTCACTGGTTATTTTCCTCCTACCTTTGGAAATTAACAACACAACACAGAAAGGGCCAATAATTTCTCTTCTCTAAAGGGAAGGTTATAGAAATAAAATGGGTTTTCTATTCATTACAAAATTTCTTCAGTGAAAATCATGTCACTAAGTCTCAGATGGAATGCATTTTGGTCTTCCTTCATTTTCAACCATCTACATGAGTTTCACAGTTTTGAGGAGATCGTGTTGTTTCTTATTGAAAACTTGAGCTTTTACATTGGGATGATTCTACTCCAGTAATTTTATTTCTGAAGACATGAGAATTGAACAGAAAAAAAAAAGAAACCTTAACCCCAAAAATTCCAAACGTTCTTTATGTAGTAGAGGGGAAATAAAGTTTGAAACCCTAACCTCACTGCCTCAACTTCTAATGAAACTACCAAAAAACTCAGACTTTCCAGATGTTCTAAGACTTTGGGATTCAGGTAAAAAAATCCACAGTATCAGGCCAGTTTTAAAAATAAATATGAAATGTGGTACAGACTTAGACAATTTAATCCACTGAACTCTACTTATCTCCTATGTAGACAAGTTGTTTTGCTGTTCCCATAAGTAATGACTCTTGTTATTGGATATGCTATGAAATTCAGCTCTTCTTCATAGCTCCATTTATTATCACTTTTTCTGTTCTCTTTTCGATGCCCAAATTATCTCGTATTCATCTGGACTTTGTCAATGGAAAGCTGTTCTTATTAGTAGCCTTTGTTGTTGCTGGACTTGATTTTGAGTCAAATTCCTTTCTTGTAAATATGTATCATTAGCATACTTGATTAACTTATTAAACATTGCAGCACAACCTCATTATGTGTTTGTCTGATGTGATTTAACTTCCATTTTTAGTGAGTTCATTGCAACAGAAAAGCTACGTGATGCAGAGGAAACGCAGGGCACTGCATAATGCTCTCTCCCTGTCAAGCAGTGGTTCAGATCCGGTCTCCTCAATAGCAGCTTTAATTATCACTGTCTGACAGTGTTGGAAGATGATTGTTTCATTGCTGCTTCATAAAACCAGGAGCTGTTTGTGTAAAGACTGTGTTCCAAAAAGTGAAGAATCACAGAAAAGATGCTTTTTCTCCAATATTGAATAAGAGATTTCATTCTAACAAAGAAAACTCTTATCCCTCTTGACTTTTCTTAAATCTTCTCTATTTCTTACACTGTAGAATTTTTGCTGTGGACTTTTTCCTGCCTTCCCCATGCTTATCTTCTGCTTCTTAACTAAAGCAACTGTAAGTCAGTTCATGCCACAGTCTGACCCTTGGCAAGTCATTGTGTGAACACACATCCTTATTCCAGCTGCAGCAGTGCCAGATGGAGAGGTTACCAGCCCAACCCTGCCTCCTACCTACCCATCCTTGTCAGAGGCAATCCAGCCTGAGCTTCTTCCCAGAATGTACTTGTATCCAGCTGGGTTAGCAGAGATTTACTTGCCTCCCTCTTAAGCAACCACCACTCGTTTAGGCTGAAATGGATTGGGAAGCTGTGCCATGAGCAGCCAAGGCAGCCCAGAGGAGTGGCAGCTTCTGCTAGGAGAGTGGCGATTATCCCCAGGCATCGGCTAAGCTGCAGCAGCTCCTTCTGTCAGCTTAGGTGTGCGTAAAAGATGACACGTGTCCACAGTCCTTTGGTCAGCATATTTTGCAACATGGGGCTGATACTGTTCCCTGTATTTCATGCAAGGGAGGGTTCATTAAAGCAAATAAACTACTCCAAGAATAAGGGTGGAAAGCACGAAGAAATGTCAAAGATGGATTATGAATTGGTATGTCGGATCCTAAATAAAAAGTAATGGTGTGCATAGCTACTACATCTTAGCCATGAAACTAAATCGTTTATTTCCATGCTAACTACTCATGGCAGATAAGAATTACATCTCCTGGTATCCCTTGAGGAAAGGCCTCATGTGGCTGTCCAGCTCTGTGTGCAAAGTGCACACCCGGCTTTGGGCCACAGCAACCCCTTGCACCCCCACTCACAGATTACAGATAGAGGTTGGTCAATTTGCCTTCTAAGCTCATTTATTTTCTAGTTTGTGCAAGCTCCATTGGGCTTACTACCATATATGTGACAAGATGAATGGGCACCCGTGTCTGCTTTTTGTTGGTGTCTAATCAGTGAAGCAGCACAACGCTCCTGAATGCACTTGGCCATCAAACTGCCCTACAGACAAACAACATCAGTGCACAATTCCCGGCGTATCCATTGTTCCCTGCCTGCATCTGAAAAACCATTTCGTTGCAATGTACGTGTGTTCTCCAAGCAAAGTAAGCTTGTCAGATCAGGTTTCTAATGGAAGGATTTGCAGTTAAGTCAAAAGTGCCATTTCTCTGCAGTTCCTGTGTATCAAGAAAAGCACTAATATTCCTGGGAATAAAGTCACTCACTGCAATATACTTAGGAAGACAGTCGAAAAGGTATGTTAGGAGAGCTGGGACACACTGTCTATATTAATTAAGAATTGAAATTGATACTCTCAAATAGAGATCCCTGTTAGAAGATTTACTCAGCTCCAGTTCACATGATCCATAAAGAATCACATTTGTAAAGAAACTATCCAGACATTGTTTCAGCAAAAAATGAGGCAATACAGTAGAAGGTGACACTGTCCCTTTGCTGTCTCATAGATAAAATACCTATCATGCTCTGGGAAGAAAAATCCTCTCCTCTCAAAGAGTTAGTGAGTGAACATATACAGTCTGGATTGTGTGGGAAATCAGTCTTGATGAGTGCTACTGTCCCTGATGACTTTAAGCTTGTCAATCTCTGCAGTTGATAGTCTGGGGTTTTGCACTAGCACTAAACTAGTATTTAAAAAAGTGTCAAGTTGTTGTATATGATATGCACCAGAGGACAATCTGACTACATGAGTGGCAGATTTTCAATTTGCAATATGTCCTTTATAAAAAATCACACTTTTCTCTTAGAACAAGGTGGCGGGGGGGAATATTCTTGTGTTCATCAAACTGTTGGGGCTACATGACAATGAGCAAGAAGTCCAGAAACCATGGAAAAGAGGGCATCATAATCCATAACACTGCATAATAAATAATTTTCACAAATAGACAGTCTTAAAAGCCTTGAAGTGTTTATAAGCTTCCAGTGGCCTATTAAAAAAACCCAGTCAAAATAGAAATTTACTCTTTAAATATGACTGTAGGTAAAAAGAAATTTTCTACAGGATAAAATTAGTCTGAGGGCATGAATCTCCATCTCCTGTTTCTTTATAAAGAATCACTGAATAACTCTAAATTCTGATTTAAGTTGAAGGTATGTACAATAGTGTATGGGATGGTAATTAGTTCTACAGAGCAGGAAAAACGTTATCACAGGAACCATATAATCTAAAAATAAAACTGTTCCAATGGTTTAGCAGATTGGCTAAACAGCACAGTTTCTGAAGGCAGAAAATATCAAGAAACTCAAGCATTTCTTAGTGCTTCATGATATTTTTCCATTGCCTGTCACTATTTTCTTTTAAATAAAACCTAATTGGTTTACAATACACACTCATCATTTCACTTCCCCAAAATACCATCTATTAGAGAAACATTAAGGTGATAAAATGATCCCACAGAAGCCAGAAAAACTGTAGTTGCAGATTAAACCTCTGCAATTTAATATAAACCACTGGAAAACAGTAATATGGAACATAATTTTGGAAACATAACGATAATGATTATTCTCCAACACCTAATAAGAATAATTGGCATTTATACCAATATCTTGCCTTCTGTATGATCTGGATGCATTCAGTACTGCTGAAGTGAAGCTACGTTTTGGATGAATAAGGAGAGTGGGTAAAAAGCATGTCTGTGGTGTGTTGTAGACTGGTACTGGTAGGAGCATTTCACATAGCCTTTCTCCAACTTACCTTGAAAAATCCAGGGATGTTTATGTGGGTGGATTCTGAGACTGGTGAGCTGAGCCAAAGCAGTACTGAGTCCTTTAGAAAAGCTCAGGCTAATGTGTATCTGAAGTGAAAGGAGCTGGGAGTATGGAGTCTTTGTAGTTTATTAATTCCATTTGTGCTTAGAGATTTTTTATATTTTGGTTTTAGTTAATTTTTCAGCTTTTATTGTACTAAGTAAATACTGAAGATAGATCATAACATTGATTTTGTAAAAAATAATAATTGATAAAATAATAAAACTGCCAGAAATTCAGATAAAATTCTGTAATAATGACATAACACCCCTTATTAAGCTTCAGAGAAAGAGGTATGTATATACATGTTCAGCTAGTCCAAAAACTCAGAATATTATTAATTTCTGATGCTGCTGCTTCCCCAGTATTACAAAAACTGTTATATATTGATGATAGATGGTATGAAAAACTATGTTCTCAAAACAGACACAGAAAAAGAAAAGTAATGCTGGTTGTCACTAAACCACTGTGCCTGAATTTTCAAGCAGCAGTTCTCTGTACACCTTAAATTGCCATCAGCTGGCAGGGATGTTACAGCAAGTTACCCTGTGCTCCCCACAGCTCTACTCCTAGGTTGCACTGGCATCATCTTTTGACTGCAGATGAAGCCTAAGTGCTGGTGTGGCTGGAGGGGAAAAAATTGGGAACTCAAACAGGTAAAAAGTAACCAGTCTCTCTTCCTCTGTTTTTTCCCTTCTCTGGGTTAGTTTTACTCAATATCGATACCTCACTCCATACCACAGTGTGCCTTCACTAGCACTGATGCTCTCCCTTCAGAAAGGAAAGAGCTTCTCAGACACCTGGTGCTGGAGTTTGGGGGAGAGCAGGACCGTTTCCTCTGGCAGCAGTGTTCAAAGGGTGTGTGACGCCACAGCTACTACCACATGGCACTTGATTTTCCCCTGGGAGGTGAGCTAATTGCAGGTGACACAGACACGGTGGTGACCTAGTTAACCAGAATCTTGGCCCAGATATAAGCTTAGTTCTCTGTTCCTAATGAGCCTGTTTTCAATAGGAGGCAGGTAAAAATGGAAATGGGGTTGCACATCTCAATGTACTGCTTCTGATGGGTCATGGGTTTGGCCCAGAAAGCAGTTTCTCCTCAGGTGTTGTCTACACATTCACTTATAGGTGGTCACAAACCACCTTCTTCTGTTCTCTGCACTAATAAGATATAATTATAAGATATAATCTCTCTTATAATATATTATAAGATATAATCTCTGCTCTGCAAAGTTTAGTTGCGTGATTGTACTCATGCCAGTAAGTTGTACTGACAAGAGGTTTGCAGTATGTGCTAACACAGCTAAATAGTGTATGCTCCATCAAGGCGCGTACAGACAGAGTTAGGCCATCAATAATGACATCTGTCTGGTGAACACGCGCTCAGAGTGGTAAGGCAGGTTATGAATCAACTGGTCTGATACACACTGGCATGATTAAACTCTTCCAGCACCCACTCACTAAATGCTGGGCTCTAAGCTGTCTAGTGCCATGGGAATGAGACTGAGCTATTGTGTTTGTAAGCATTAATCTTGGGCTCAGATGAGTTGTATAAGATCATAACTTGGTTACTTCCAGCTTACTCTTTAACTGCTATGAAATGGTTTAATGGTTTTTTTGGAATTAAAAACAAAACAAATAAAAAATTTTGGTACTGTGCTAAGATCTGTATTCCAAATTATAGTACAGAGCATATTTAATGGAAGAGTTTAAAATAGAAATGTGGGTAGAATCTTAATTAAAGGTTTGCTATAGGACTCACATTATCTGTTCCCAATGACTGTCATATTGTATGTGGCTAAATATCACCTTCTAGGCCTGCATTTAGCCATACCCCAGGCATTTAATGTTTCTTTTTTATAAATACAATGAAACTTGTACTTTAATTGGATACATAAACTGCATGCAACCTTACTAATGGGTTTATTATTTTGATTCAGTTTCTTTCATTCTTCAAATAAGGTACATGGAGACATAGTACATAATCTCTGGGTATTTTACATACACACAGTAATATCATCAAGGTATCACAATTCTGAGAGCACACTGCAGCACAAAGTATTGAAAAGTATCGTTTCTTTATTGTCTGCACACAAAATCAGGATTAAGTGTATGGATATGAAATAGCCCCATAATGGGGTTGTGACATTAAAAAATTGGGGAGAATTCACAGACATGATGCCACTGAGTTTTATTCTACGGCATTGCTACATCTTTAAGAGAATGTAGTTGGGTGAACAGAACCCAGTCTGTGATGGGTATATATTTGTTAATGAAGGCTTGTAGCACATGGGACTAGCCTCGGCACAGGCCTAATTGGACGCAACAGCACAAATCTCACTGGTGTGGTACCCACACATGCCAGCAGCAAATCTGGCCCCATGCCTATAGGCAATGTGCAGTAATTTTTTGAGCAAATATGAAAATAAACAACTCTACTAATGGTTTTGAACTGAGATAACGGGGTACACAGTTCAATTACAGCATTAGTTCCTAGTGTCAGAGAGGGGTTAAAAAAGGAATGTAATGACTCTTTAGCAGATAGATTTGGAGCAATTAGAAGTCTGAAAATATCTCTCCGTGTAACTAAAAATATAATTGCTTTTGAATAGCTAGGCTATAGAATCTTTCTTCTCCTTTTTTTTTTCTTTCCTTTTTCTGCACTGAAAACTGCAAGTTTTACTTCTATTACTCATCCACATGGACTTAATTGACTGAGGTTCTAAACCCCAACTCTCTAGTGAGTACTGATGAAGTTTTAAATTACTCTGAATAGCAAGCACTTTAAAATACAGACAAGGAAACATGCAAAGAAAAGATGACATACAGAGTGAAGTGGTGGGTTTAGATTATCTGTTTCCCATCTCTGTATGGAACTCCTCTAAGGCCACCTTCAAAAAGGCAGCATTGCCCACTGCTGATCACTGTGTTGTTCCTACACTCTGTTGTCTGCAGCAGTTTCCATCTAGCTAGTAGAAGTGTGTAGATCTTATGCTTATTACCCCTGGCCACAACAGTATAGTGACTGAGGCTGAAATATTTTACTGGAGGATGACCTTTTTATCCCTTCTCCACTTTAGCTGAAAACATGCAGGTCAGGAAGGAATAGGTAGGAGAAGGGGAGGATCAGTTTCATGGAAGAGTCTGATGCCACCCTACCAGCCTCTTCCCTATTTTCCTGGCTATCTTCTACATCACAGGACCGGATCAATATAGCGTACAATACAGCAGGCCTTTGTCAAGTATCCTTTTGTTTTCATTACTTTAATTCTCGAGCTTCTGGGAGTTACTGGGTTTCTGAAACCTTTTGATCACAAAAGATTCATCTTTGGATGATCACAGCACATAAAGCAAGAGTTTCTGAATGCTCAACAGACATATTTGCGCAGTATTGAAATGAACAAGAGTGCTAATGGGATACAAAGCAGTCATACTGTATTTGTGGACCATGCTGTACATGCATTTCAAGCAGCTTCTCAGCCCAGCACAATTCTTCTGCGGTGCTCCCCTGCCTCAAAGGGATGAGAAGCTCCTCTAAGTTCTGTGCTAAAGATACTCTGAACAGCAGTGTTTCCATATGACAAGGAAATGCAGAGCCAGCTCCTGCACTTCTCTCATTCCATACCGCAGATATGTCAGACTTCAGGAATGCAAACCCAGAAAGCAATGTGTTTCAGCTGTCAGTGTGTGATCACAACCCACTGATGCAAAATAGACCCGGAACTACTCTTATCAGGATTGGAATCAGGGAAAAAAACAAAGGAGCTGAGTAAATTCTACTTGTGCACCTTGAGAGAGCTGGAGGGGTTCCTTCTGCAGGAGTTAGTGAAATGCTACTCCCCTTCCATGCCCTTCACAGAACCTGAAAGCTATACTAGTAAGCCTCTGGGGCAGAAACTCATCAGAGAGAAGCAATAGAGGAGCACAGAAATTGTCATGCTGCCAAGTATTCTTTCTTCTTCCAGTTTTGTAACTCATTGTCATTGTGGTGAGCAAACTTCAGTGACAGACATGGTGACAGAGGAATACTGATAGCTCTCCAATACTGATAGCTACCTCCCAGGTGTCAGATGCATGTGACAAAAGGCATATCAGATTGGCTAAGCCATCTCCTCCTGAAATCTGATAGTGCTGGCAAGCAGCAAGAGATGCCAGTTTCAGCATTCCCATGATTTTGTGTCGGGCATAAAGAACTGCAGAGACCAAGAATCTTTCGACCCAAACTTTACACACTGGCACTCTAGCAGTTCTTCAGAACATCAACGCAAAATGGGAGCACAAGCTCAATGTCAGCATGAAGAGCTAAAGCAAATATACATATATTTGTATCATTTTTATGGCACTACCAGATGTTCTGCCTCATATTCTACAGTGTTAATGTGGGTAATGAGGCTGCCTGAAAACATCAGGTCTCTTGACCTTGAGTGGAAATTTCCTCATTCCTAAGAAGAGCAAGGTTGCTTTAGTTAGCTAGGGAAGCAATAAATGTTTATGCCCAATTTAAGCAATTGCAGACAATACCAATTATGTTTGGTATAGTGGTGTTTAATAGCAAAGATGAATTGAAAAAAGAAAGTATAACTGCTGTTTTATTAAGACATAAATCCATGGAGGTTTAATTAGAAGGAAGCAGGTGAAGGAAAGCAGTACTCTGTCTTATCCCAGAATTTCTCCCACATAACATTCTCAGCAGAGCAGTAAGTGCCAGCATAGTCCACTAAGGATAAAAAGGAAGAAAGATTTTATCACAATCACAATCTTCACTGGGTATTCAGTGATCTACAGGTAAGATATTATTCCTGACACTTGCCACTTTTGAGAGTTGATTAATTGTCCTGAGGCCATCAGATATATCTCAGTAGACTCCAGTCTGTTTAAGAAGTGATCAGTGTTGGATGCTTGTTAGTGATTCCTGATATCTCAACTTTTTTCTCTTGATCACATTTTTAATTTTCACCTATGCAACCCTTACAACAATTTTCAAGTGATATTATAGCACTCTAGAGTTACAGGAAACAACACAGTCGATTGCAGTAAAAATCTAATAACTAGAAGTTCCTGGATTCAAACTGTGATTAGCCATTAACCTGTTGTGTGACCTCAAACATGTCTCAATTCTCTTGTCCCTCAGTTTAGCTAATTTGTTTTCAAACAATTACAACACCTAGCCAAAAGATTAAGAGCCTCCTGTGAATCAGCTATCCTGAGAACACAGAATTAGAAACCAATGACAAAATGAGCACAAAAGGAAAGTGAAGAAGGTAAAGGGTGTTAAAATTGTTACCAAAAAGGAAATTAAAATGTTGATCTCCATTCATGGGAATGCCTAGTTGCACTGTCTACTCTTTAATACTAAACTTTTTTTCTAAACAATCTCATCACTATCTGCCTCTTAGGATTTCTGTTTCTTCTTCCAGATTTGTTGGCTAATAAATCTGGCATTTAGATTAGGTTTAGAATTAATATAATCTTATGGCAAGAGCAGATGAGAACAAGTAGCTTTCCATGTCTGGAAAAATCTGGTAGCTCACTCAAAGCTGTGCTGGCACCTTTAACTCCCACCAGTGTTTTACTTTCCCCCACATGTAAACTTAATCTGTATAGTAATTAAAATGTAGAAGACATTATTTTGCAAATGATCTGAGACCAGTTTTGAAACCTTTTTCACAGAAACATAGAATCATTAGGTTGGAAAGACCTTAGAGGTCATCAACTGCAATCATACCTGTCTGCTACTAAATCATGTCCCCAAGCACCTCATCTACCTGCCTTTTAAACATCTCCAGGGATGTTGATTCAACCACCTCCCTGGGCAGCCTATTCTAGTGCTTGATAACTCTTTCTGTGAAGAAATATTTCCTAATGTCCAATCTAAACTTCCCGTGACACAAATTGATGCCATTCCCTCTTGTCCTATCACGTATCACTTGGGAGAAGAGACCAACAACCACCTCTCTACAACCTCCTTTAAGCTAGTTGTAGAGAGCAATAAGGTCTCCCCTCAGCTTCCTCTTCTCCAGGCTAAACAATCCCAGTTCCTTCAGCCACTCCTCATAAGACTTGTTTTCCAGCCCCTTCATCAGTTTCGTTGCTCTGCCCTGGACACACTCCAAGAACTCAATGTCCTTCCTGTAGTGAGGGGCCCAAAACTGAACAGTGGTAACCAGGCCAGTGGTAACCAGGTTCTCAAGTAGAATACTGTGAGATACTGTGTCAAAAAGGTTTACTAAAGTCCAAGTACACTATATCCAGAGCCTTTCTGTCATCCATACCTTGTCATAGAAGTGATCAGATTAGTTTGGCAGGACCTGCCTTTCATAAACCCATGCTGAGTGGGCCTGATCACCCGGTTGTCCTGTATGTTCTGTGAGATGGCACCCAAGATGACCTGCTTCGTGACCTTCCCTGGCACTGAGGTCAGACTAACAGGTCTGTAGTTTCCTGGATCCTCTCTCCTGCCCTTCTTGTAAATGAGTGGAACATCTGCCAGCCTCTAGTCCAATGGAATTTCCCCAGTCAGCTAGGACTGCTGGTGGATGATGGAAAGAGGTTTGGCAAGCACCTCTGCCAGCTCCCTTAATACCCTTGGGTGAACCCTAGGAGATCTCTAACCATTTCCTCTTGGATCAAGGGAGCTTTGTTCTGCTCTTCCTCCCTGTCTACTGGCTTATGAGGTTGAGTATCCAGGGAACATCTCACTTTACTGTTAAAGACTGAGGCAAAGAAGGCACTAAGCACTTCAGCCTTATCCTCGTACTTTGTCACTGTTGTTCCCCTTGCATCCAGTAAAGGATGGAGGTTTCCTTGGTCCTTCTTTTGTTATTAATAATTGATATATTTGTAGAAGGATTTTTTATTATCTTTCACAGAGTGGGCCAATCTAAGTTCTAACTGGTCTTTAGCCCCTCTGATTTTCTCTCTACAAGATCTCATTTCTTATTTGTAGTCCTCACAAGTTGTCTGCCCCTTCTTTTACACCACTTTAGATAGAAAAAGAGATTTCTTATACAAGGAATTTCAAACATAACTGGATACAAGACTCTTGTATTGATGTAAGTACCAAGACCTCAAAGGATGGACCCAGTTGCAGGTGCTTACAAATTGAGTTGCTCTGCTCATTTTGGATCAAAAGTAGAGTAGAGGGTGATCCAGGGACATCTCACCTAGGCAGAGAAAAGTCTCTCTGAATTTGGACACACTCTAATGCCACAGCCCAGCAGAGTCTTGGTTGCTCCACTTCACTACATCCAGATCTGAACAGATAATCTTGTATGGGTTACATAATGTTAAACTATAATGCTTGGATCATTTTCTTAGGTATCTTTGTATCGAGGTCTTTTCGCATTGTGTGGGCTCAGCTCTGACTGTGCCATTTCTACTTCATTCCCTGCACTTCATTGTCATGGCAGACCAGTAGCCATGGACCTGCCTCTGTACACATGTTTGTATCTGTTGCCAGATGAAATTCATATCCAAAGGAAAAAAGAACGAATACACAACTGAAATATTTTCTATATGGATTGATTGCATCTTCTCCCTTAATTACTACTGTTTACATGCTCCCTGTGGCTAAAATCCTTGAAGGACGTTTGTTACTGGTCACACAGGTATTCTGTGTGCTACAAGCCATACAATGAGTTAGTGAACTGGTGCTTTACCCATCAACATCCGTGGCCAGTGCATGGCACTAACACTCCTCCACTGTCACTGCTTGAGTCTCGTTAATGCCCTTCAGCACTCCTAGATGAAGAGCTGCTGAATCACTGTGCTGTGTTTGTCTCTAGCCCCATCTCAGCAGAAAGGGATTCCTAAATGTGTATTTTCTTCCCTTAATGTGCATTTTCTTTTTCCAGAACCACCTCTTCCTATATGCCTGGATAGATCTTGTCCAAGGCAGACACAGTCAAGGCAAGATTTGTTGGTAGTAGCATTTAATAATCCCATTAGTATACTCTAAAAAACCAAGCTCTTGGGTCATTTTTTCTGGCCAGATCACATGTGATGCTTTCCATTGGTAGGCCTCAAAATGTTTGACAAATGAAAGCGTTGTGATTTTGCAGACAGAGAAAGGAGGTGTGGAGAAGGAACCTAGCACAAGAAGGGCATGATCTCATGGCTTTCAGGAAGCACTGAAATGTAAATAACGAAGAGAAAGGCAGAAGGGTACATACCTAACCCCTTCAGCTCCTTACTATGCACTAGAATCTCCCCTACCAACACAGTGTTATCTTCCATGAGCCAGGTAGTAATTCAAGATATAATGTTTTAATTATTAATAAAAGGCACTTGGAGACATCATGCCCTGTTAGAGAAACCTCTTATGGTGAAAATCTGCAGATGGGGCAGAAAGTCAGCTTAAATGATACAATTAATATTTATGCAGCTTGATAAGCTATTTTAGATCCTGGCCGTCACTGGGTTTCTATAGACGTGTTTTCTGGCTTGCATCCCTTCCTTCTCTCTTCTCCCTCCTCACAGCCCTGCCCTGCTAGTACTCATGGAGCTGCTGTTGCTACCGTAACTCTCAAAGGTCAAGTTTTGAAGCTAGAAGGGGACTGAATGCTGTGGAGCCCTAAACTGGAGCTCTTTCCCAGCCCCCACTCTCCTCTTATACATCTCTGCAAGGAAGAAGAGGAGAGGGATCTGCTGGCATCTATTTAAGTGTAAAATAGGATGTATGACAGCACAAAGCTTAGATGGTCAGTTTTGGATTATGATAGCAGTTTTAAGTTTTGACAGGGTTTTAGGTGATGCAGAAGGAGAACAATAAGAAATTCAGGGTAGGGAAGCTCCTGAAAAAGATTAAGTGATCCTGTGAAATGGTTCTGCAAGATACAATAGACCAGCAAGCATCATTTTTACACACTCTAAAATTTAAAGAAACAGGAACCTAACATGTCTATCATGATTTTGTTCAAGAAAAATTCCCCTATTTTTTGCAGTTTCACTGAGTTGCCTTATTTTACCTCTTAGTGACAGTATCAGCCTAGGGCCTATCAATACATCACTGTGGGACAATTCACTCATGGCACAGTTTAAATGAAATATCCACAAATTGGATTACAGCCCCAAAGCGCTCAGTAATTCATGCTTTCACTGTGTAATAACAAGTGTGCTTGCACAGGAAAAGCGACACTGAATTTAGCATATAGTCTTGCTTTTCCAATTTTATGTGAGCAGAGCTGACAAGAAAGCAGTTTTGCCTATTCAGCTGCACTAACCTTAAGCCTCCCCATCCATGAGTGAAGAAAAGGCTGTGAGCATTAGAGGGCAGCACAGTAACACTTTCCCACCTACAAGGAAAAGGATTTTGGGATGCTATCACTTCCAAATGGTCCAATTCATACAATTCTGTCAGACCTCCAGGAATTTCACATATCTCGTTCTAAAAAATCTCTTTTCTTGGAGGTCTGGGAAACAGAAGATGGGGACAGTGTTGGTCACAGGAACAGGCAAAAGAATAGTAACATTCACATTGTAGCTGCTGATAAAGTCTCTTTATTGGCAAAGGCTTATTTCTTCTCTTGTGACTCGCTTTCTTTGCTCTCACTTTATTAAGCTTTTAATGCTGTTTTCTGGGAGAAAGCAGACTCAATGCAGTGCAATGATTAACATACCAGTTGAGTTGTGATTGAAGCATATTATATATTCCAGACACCCAATAAGTCTGTCTTTGGAAAGGGCAAGTTTAAACATGAAAAGAACTAATGATCTGTAATAATGACAATTCACCCTCTGTGTTATCTAATTTACTAGCACCAGGCACCTTGGCAATTTTTGTGCTCTGAGTAAGAGAATGTATCTTGGTAAATAATCTATAATTACACTACCATCAGATGAAGATTGATTCAAGAAGGCCATTTTTATCATGCAGGATCTGAAGGATTTATTCTTCTCCTTTCTTCTTATGTGACTAAGTCACTTTAGTTGTAACAAGATAAGTACACACGGTATCACAATATATACAAAAATGTTACATAACTCCTCCGTTGCCCAGACAAGCCAGAAGACTCATCCAATTATAACAGGACGATACAGCCCCAGTTCCCAGCTAGGTGTCACAACAAGCCCAGCTGGAGATCCCGACCAGCAAGTGACCTCCAGCTGTCATTCTGAAGGCCAGTGGACTAGAAACAAGGCTAATGAGAAGGTGATGAGCTCTGTCCCTAAGCAGCCAGAATTCCCATCCCTGCCTCATTCCCATCCTCTCCTCCCCATAGCACAGCAACCAGCTTACAGAGGACCAGCACTAATCAGAGGCAAATGCTGAGCATCTCAGAACTTGCTGTACCAGACTATGAGTGTCCTGAGGCAATGTAGCTGAGGGACGTTTAGGAGGCATGAATGACACAAAAAATGTATACCTAGAACCAAAGGGAAGCAAGAAAATTCTTTCACAACTAATTAGAATGGTATGGTGTCCTAACTCCTTCTTTTAGGCAGGTGAGAAGATTTTTCTCTGTTGCAAGAAAGAGAAAGCCTGTGAACAGATGCCTGAGGCCTGCAACTCACATTCAAAAGACAGAAAGGAAAAAAGAAAAGAAGTCTGCTTGCATACTTTCATCAAGCCAGCTAAGTGAAGGCTTGTATCATTGAATTAGCTTTCAAATCAACCAGACCTCGCAAAGTCAAGGCCAACGCTTTCATTCTTGTGCACTCAGTTTGACATTCTTTACCCACTCATTCAAACACTACCCGCTATCACTGAACTGTGCTGCAGGGTGCTTGACAAAATAGTGAAAAGGCAAAAACATACATAAATAAAATTTGGCATGATATGTCTTTCTGCCTGTGTAGATCAACAGCAGTGCCTTTATCATTAATTTCTTCAAAACAACTTTCTTTTCCAGTAGACATATATTTTCATTGTCCAGGGAAAACTCTCTTATTTTAAGCATTTAACTGTACCACAGATGACAGGAATCTGAGTGAGGAAACACACTTATGTGAATAAACTGGTTATGAATAGCCTTCTAAAACTTGATTTGGAGAAAACCAGATAAAAGAGTTGCTTTTTGATTGCCTCTTGGAGCAAGATCTGACTCCTGTTTTCCCCAAGCATGTGCTTTTTGTTTATGTGGACGCCAGGTTATCTGGAGGGCAAGAGTGTGTCAGACTAGTTAGCACCTCGCATGGAACTGGAATATAACCAAATACATGTATATATCAAACATGTGCAGGTGTGTGTATATATCTACATATGCATATGTTATACATATATATATATAACTGAGTTTGCCTTATTCTTTTCATCCCCTTGTGTCTACAGACCGGTGGCTCACAGAGAATATCAACATTATCCATTGCACAACACTTTCTCCAACAGGGTCTATCCCTCCATGGTAAAGTCTTTGGAAATACTAATAGAAAACTAATTAAAGCTACTGCAAATTCGCATATTTGAGATATTTTGAATACAGATACAAGCTGCAGTCACATCAGAAAGTGGCAGCTAGGGTCAAAAGAAGAAATTGTTGTCATGATGGGTTGTAACAAGCTCCTTCACTTTTGGTCAAAAGCACAATACCACTGTATTTTTTCTGAGATTTCCACCACGCTTCCCTGTTTCCCTCACATTCATTTTGGTTCTCTGTGGAGTCCTGCAGTCTCCTACAACAGTTTCAAGAACAAGTGGTGAAATGACACAGGCTGTGATAGAGCCATGGTACCCAGGGACTGTACCAGTGTTTCCTGTTCAGTTGGATAGCTGAACATTGCCCATTTCCAGTGTGCAGCAGTGGAACTACAGCAGTTTCATTTTCTTTTCATTTAGGCCAACAAAAAGCTCCAAAGAACAAAATAGTAGAGCAATACACAGAAATGAGTCCCAGAAAATGGCTTGTCACTATTGAAAGTCTACCACTTCTTTTTAGAAGGTGAAGACCCAGCTGTCTGATTGTCTGCACTATCCAGCCAGGAGGGGTGCATGGGCAAATGCAAAGTAATCTTTGACGTGTGACCTGCCTGTGGATCCTCTCCAAGGCACTGGAAGTGGTGAAGAAATGTCAGGCATTTAATCTTTTAATGAGACCAGATAACTAAATGACAGGTACCCACGTCCACAAAAGGACTAGAAAAAAGTCTTACTCTACAACTGACTTCAAATGCCTACCCTTTGCAAGAGGACCTCAACAGACAGACCACTGGGGGGTAATATTCTGCCTCTGCTGTTGAACAAATAGAAATAAGATTTCTTGGGCAAGTGTGACTCTTTACTCAGAGAATAAGACACATGACTGGGAAAGGAGATTCCTGGGTTCCTGATTGTAGGATAATAAAGTATTAAACAATGGTTTAATAGTACAAACAGCACTGAGAGTCTGCTTTTCTCAATATGGTCATATATAATTGTAAGAGTAATTTTCTTGCTATTTTTTTACTTTTACACTTTAAACTTGTTTGGAGAGTGGTTTTCTAGAAGACCGCCTTGCTCTGTTTTTTGTTCTCTGATTGGCATGGGCCAGTCCACATAGTTGGAAGAGGCAGCAGAAGATATTTTTATTTCCCTTCTCCTGATGTGTGATTGTGGTCTTCATGGTTTGCCTGAGGGTGAGTTAATGCAGCAGTACCTAGACTTTGCTTGTAGAGTTGCTTGGAGGAATATATGGATGTATGATTTGACGTGATCTTCCTCTGTAAACCTTGATAGATGTGTTCCCCCTTTATGTGAGATGTAGCCAAAGTGAGTGCTATTGTTGGTGTAGGTTTGCGGACTGATGAATTTTGTCCTTGTTTATGTTGGAATATAATTGCTTGAGTATAATCCAAATGGGAGGGGGTAAAAAAATAGATGTAGTTGCCTTACCATAGCTACTGAGTAGCAAATAATTCAATAGCTTCATCCCTTCACTGGTTTTGGTAAACACACAGTTCTAATGCATGAGATGTTCCATGGCTTGTAAAGAAATGAGTTGTGTATTTTGTTGATGAGATTCTAACATACTAAGGACACACAGACCTTTCCTACTCCACTAGGGGCGCACATTCTGCTTAAAGCATTTAAATTCTACAGACGGGGAAATGGGCTAATGTTTTTACTTCTCTTAAGCAAAACACGTACATTATAATTATGGAGGACGAAACAACTGGTAAAGACCATAATGAACTCTTCTGCAGAACTGCACTACATAGGTTTGGGAAAAAGATATGCATCGTTTATGCAGCTTAAGTTTTAAGCTGAAGTTTCTCTCTGGAGTATTGAATTTATTTTTCCATTGAGAACATGTCTGAAAAGATCTTTACCACTGTATAATCTGTTTCATTATAAAGGCAAAGAGAACTCATCAGAAGTAGATTTTATGAGCTTCAAGAATAAAAGCTTGCTCAGATAGGGACAATACAACAACTAGCAGACAAGCAGCAGACTCTGTCAGAGGTGAAGAGAGCTACTCAACTCAATAGCAGGACTTTTAATGAGCAGGGCCTCCAGTCTCTATGACAATGTGTTTGGTGGGCATGGCCCTGCCATTATGTGTCTTTGTTTGAACGGTACGTTACAGTGATCAAGCCCATTTTGAATGGACATGCAGTCCTCTTCTAATCTCTCTCTTGCAGACTATCATGTTTAATTCCTGGATTTCATGGTTCTGCATGATGCAGTTGGTGTCAATCTGCAGAAAAATGACTGCCATATGTATGAAGTATTTTAGTGTTTGGAGCAGCAGGGCAGATTTGTGCAAGCAGCAGGAGATGGGGAAAGGTGTGAATGCAGCGTGAGCTGATAAAGTGTTCAAGAAGGGTGAAGCCAATTAGTTGGAGCAAGATATTTAGAGAATAGGGAGGAGAGTGGGAGTGATTGATGAGAAAAGACCACATTGGGAAAGAAAGTGAAACCCTGTGGAGAAAGATCCTTAGAAACATGTCCTCTCATGACAGAACTGCAGTGACATAAGAGAAATCAATTAAATCACAGAAATCACAGAATAACCAGGTTGGAAGAGACCCACCGGATCATCGAGTCCAACCGTTCCCATCAAACACTAAACCATATCCCTCAGCACCTCATCCACCCGTGCCTTAAACACCTCCAGGGAAGGTGACTCAACCACCTCCCTGGGCAGCCTGTTCCAGTGCCCAATGACCCTTTCTGTAAAGAATTTTTTCCTAACGTCTAGCCTAAACCTCCCCTGGCGGAGCTTGAGGCCATTCCCTCTTGTCCTGTCCCCTGTCACTTGGAAGAAGAGGCCAGCACCCTCCTCTCTACAACGTCCTTTCAGGTAGTTGTAGAGAGCAATGAGGTCTCCCCTCAGCCTCCTCTTCTCCAGGCTAAACAACCCCAGCTCTCTCAGCCACTCCTTATAAGGCCTGTTCTCCAGCCCTTTCAAAGCAAAGGAGGAATTTCATTTAACAAATTTTAATTCTTAAATATGTTTAAATATTAATATTCAGATCTGTTCTCCAGTCATCACTCTTAAGGCAAACTCTTGACTGGACCTGTATACTATTAAGATAGAATCCTCTTATTCCTTTGAGAATTTTTTCATTCATGGGAGGTAAGAAACAGAAGTGACTGCTTTTTGCAATACAGCAAATCAGCGTCTTATAGTGTTTCATTGCTGTCTTTTTTCTCTGCATTAGTCCTTTTGCCACTCCTCAGCATCTTCTTTCTACCAACAAAGTTGGCTACCTACCTGATTAGAGAAAAGCAGTTTGAAATACAGTTGCTTTGAGCCAGGAACCTACCTCAAGAGTCAGCCTGTGCTGAGCATCCAAACAGAGGTTATTCCCTTGGAAGTTTCTAGCCATCTCACTTCAGGTTCCTTTTAAAGAAGTGATGGTGCTCCAGAGCCCTCTGCTTTGTTTTGGTTAAGTGCTTCTATTAGTGTTGTGAACTCTACCCTTTTTCCATTGTTGTGATTTATTGTTTTCTAGTTCTGTGGTACCTTCTCCTGTGAGTGTGGCCTAAGGAGCTTTGATGTTGCCTGGGAATAAATGACATAAGGCCAGGCTATCAGGCTGTGCTTTGTCTTACTTTTCATCTTTCTGTTTTGCTAGCTCTCCCCAAACTTTCTTTTCTTTTTTTTTTGGGGGGGGGGGTGTGTTGTATTTTTTATTTTTTAATCAAGAAAGATCTTACATAGAAATGTCACTAGGAGAACGAGGAGGGAGAACCACAGCAATAAAGGATCAAGTTTTTCAGCAAATAGATATCTTTCTAGGAACAGTTCATATAAAGCGTGTAGGAGTGCAGCTAGGAGACTCTTGGCCAGGGAGGTGAAGCTGAAGGAAAGCAGAGCAAGTTAGGGAGGAGGGGGTCTATTGTATTCTTTGCATTAAGGAACATGGCATCTGCTTTCACCTCTTTACATTTCTGTTGCCTCGAGAAGTTAAATTGCGTTGGCTGTGCTGCAAGCAAGCAGGTAGTTCTGAAGAAAGAATTTATATCATCTTTTACATGCAGAGTCATTAATTTCTGTGATGTGCTAAACCTGCTCCCTTGGTTGATGGTTAGTGCAGGCAATTTCTAATTGCTACCCATAATGCACTTTCAACCCCAGAGAAACTAATTTTGAAGCCTTTATTTTCATCCCCTTTTATTTTGTTAGTGGGATTGTGTTGACGTCATGTAAATTTACAAAAGAAAATGTTTTATGCTCTAAAAAGGTACTGTCTGGACATCCATAGAAGAGGCAAGGGCTTCACATGCTTGTGAATGAAAGAAAATAGTGGCAGCAAAGTCAACATATTGTAATTGTAGTATAAAGTATTCTGCCTCTTGAGTGTTAAAAATACATTGTCTTCTTTCAGATGTTATTTTGATGTGCTTTCCAACAAAGATATTTATAGTTCTAAGTTAAATATATATATCAGGATCTTTCAAAAATGACTGTCCCACCCCTGCAATGCTTTCATTTTTGACGTAATTATCCAGAGAAACCTGGAAGGAAGCTGGGTTTTTTTTAGAAAGGTGGAACTTCTGTCCTGCTTATGGAAACGACAAAATAAGACGAGAAACTTAGTTTGCTTTCACAAAAATAAATAATCTAGGCATGGTGACTATGCATGAAGAACTGGATTTTATGGGAGTACCATCCCAGTGTCCCATGAGGTGAGAGGGATCTTCCACATCAAGGGCAGTTGGATTCTCCACTGTCTTCACACATGGATGTTAGAGTGGGCACTGAAAACTGAGTCTCCCAGATTGTGTTTACTTTGAAGAGATATCTTTGACCATGATTCAACTGAAAAACTAATTAAGCCTACAGCCTAAACTGAGCTTGCATTAGTGAGTTGCTGTCTATGTTTTTGAAGAGCTTCCTGCCGTATTTTCCCTCTTGTGGCAGCCTGCTGTGGGGTCTGATGAGCAACCAGAGATGACACAAGGGGTAGAAACTACAAGGCAGCAGGAAAAAACAGGGTGTGCATTTTCAGTAATTTAAAGCAAAGCATCATTTTATATTCATGTCTCTGAGCAGCCAAACTTCAGCCAGACTGCTCCATAGGCTTGTTAAATTCAAAACCTGAAAGGCCTCCTATTTTCATGTGTCCCATTACACACAAGCACATTGCTGTTAGGCTTGTTGGCAGAAAGTAACTCTTCCAAACAGTGCAGCTTATTGCCTCAGTTAAGGCCCAGAAAAAGGAGCAATGAATCAGAGGCTAGAAAAAACCTCAAGTGCTAGGTGTAGGAAAATAGTTAGGCTTGAAAATAGATGGACAAATGTACTGCCCTGCACTGCCTTGAGAGTGCCCTTGGGGAAGGATTGATCAGGAAACTCTGGACAAACGTTTACAGTATCTTTTGTGCACTAAAGCACATTTTCTTTGGAAGATAGAAGTGACTTGGACACTAGGTCTCCTGAC
The DNA here is from genome assembly GCF_032191515.1 of Phaenicophaeus curvirostris. Taxonomy (NCBI): domain Eukaryota; kingdom Metazoa; phylum Chordata; class Aves; order Cuculiformes; family Cuculidae; genus Phaenicophaeus; species Phaenicophaeus curvirostris. The sequence continues at coordinate 52,050,259 of NC_091394.1, read as the reverse complement.
CTGATTTTTAGGGCTGCCGGGAAATATGTGCACCTCTAGCTTGGTCTTGCCCTGCCGTTAAACCAAACAAGTGGAATGTGCAGCGGAAAAGGATGGGCATGACATGAGAAATTGCTGGATGTGACATATAACTGTGTGAGGAGCTGACGGAAGTTAGAGATAGCACTATGTGGGATGCCTGGATTTCACAAGTGGCTAAGAGGACATTGCATGAGGAACAGATAACTGATCTGAGGCATGCTAGATGCCTTCCTGGCCATAGTCCTGCAAGACCACCAGCACCTAGGTAACCATATCAGTAATGCTTTAATTGGGTACAGATGTAGAAAAACTGGAACCCATGGGGGGAAAAAAAAGAGAATCTATTTATTTGGGAGGAAGCTGTGATAGGGAAATGATGGTATGAGGGCAGCAAAAAGGAGGATCAAAAATGGTATGGGGATAATAAGGTGCACAAATCCTGTGAGCACTGCTGCCTGCAGGTTCTCTGATGGTCAGTCTCACACAAACAAACTAAGCCTGTTCTGCTGACTATACCCCAGAGGTTTAAGCGTGGCTGGGAGGTCTCAGATGGCAGACAGGATGCTCTCCTGGGCCCATAAAGGGGGACCAGGGTGAACCAATGGGGCATCTTGGTGTCACCGTGTATGTGCCCATTTCAGCCTTGAGGGTGCTGGCAGCTGCCACCACCTCATAAGACTGACAGGCACAGTCCTGGGGCAACTTACCTGGGACAGAAACAGATGAAATCACTGCCCCTAAATTGCAAATTGGTGTCTTGTCCCAATAGTATTCAAGAATAAAAAGATAATGGTCTTTCAAATAAAAGTGAAGAGCATTCAGTAAAATTTGTTATTTTAATGCAGTGTAGGGTGTTACTTAGGGACAGGAATGAAGGGGGGTAATTTCTCAGTGTTCTTGTGCAGAATGCTTGGAGGACTAATCATAAATCATCATAATCATATTCTTCCTAGATGGATATGGGTTTAAACATAGATGTAGTTGCCAGCAAAGTATTCTATAAAGATACTGACGGCAAAGAGGGGATCTGTGAAATTAACAGCAGAATGGGCTAATTAAGATCTTCAGATAGGTGCTTAAAACTGGGTTATTACGTAGAATGTTGCTTACTTGACCATGCCTTCTAAAAATGCTGGGGTTTAAAGTGGTTTTTGGTTTTTCAGCTTAACCCTCTAACACTTCTGTTTTGACCTCTTTGGGACATGCAGGTGTGCATGGGAGAGTCTGATCTAATGAACTGCATCTGGAAAACACTGAGCCTACCCTGCACTTTCTCGGTTCTGCAGCCTCCAATGTGTTTTGCCAGGGAAGCCTCTGCAAACATACTGGTACGGGATAATATTGAAGACATAAAGAACTTTTGAAGCAGCACTTTTTTGTGTTATATGTAAGGGCTACTGAGAGTTTAGCTTCACACACATTGAACATTGCCTTCTGAGCAGGTCTTGTGGTTTGTTAAAAATTCCTTACATTTTCTCCTGAAAAATTCACTGTCTGCCTTGCAGTTTTCCATTACAGCCAAGGGCATCTTGGCTAACTCATGAATTCATGTAGTAGATGCAACAGGAAGGCTGGAAGAAAGTGGACATGACAGAGCTGTAATAAAACCATTGGCTATGGCAAGGGAAAGGAAATACTGCATCTCCACATCAGCACTTCCACATGAAAGGATAAAAGGTACAGAGATTTCCTGACATCTGGAAGGGTTCTGCACCCATGCCAAAAGTGTTGAATTTTTCCAAACTTTTTGGTAGCTCAGCAGCAGTTTCAATTCTGAGGTAATTGCAGGTACTTTGTTGCTTTGTTGGCATGAATATTTGAAAAGTACTTGTCTGGGACACTACTCTGGGAAGAAAATGTTCACATCTCTCCGTATGTGGAGGATCAAGTCTGAGCCATAAAGGGCAGTCATCATTATTAGAGGGAATGTATTCTCGCTGTTTCCTATTGCTGCTTCTAGTGTGGATACATTTTGCAATACTCCTAGAACAAAACCACATGAATTTACTTTTTTTATTTTTTGTCAGCTGTGCCCCTAACAACAATTGATGGTTCAGGTTGAATACATGTTGTTATGTTATTTTTGTGTGTGGTTATTGGGATTGCTTCTTGTTTGCATGATGGTAGTTGCCTGCCAGCTGGTGGATAGATTCTGCTGGACAATTAACTATTTTTCTCATCTGGTGAGTATGATCCGCATGCTTCTTGCATGTGATAATATCTGAGGTTCAAATAGAGATGTTTTTGGAAAAGGCTGTTCTTCACTGTCCAGAGCAGGGCTTTCTCCTGTCTGCTTTGTATGTTTTCAGGGAACTATGGCTTTTGATAGTGATGGAAATGTTGTGATTTGTGATGCTTCAGTTAGACTCTGATGCTTGCAGTTCTCCTAGAAATGAAAAAAACTATAGAAATTATGTTCCTAATTTGGCAAATAATAAATATCAAGATTTTTTTTCCTCTTCATGCAAGCTTTGTTTATAATTAAGTGTTGAGCTCTTTCGGTGACCCACTTTGTTCCCACCCCCTGTACAGCTTCAAATTAACAGATAGATATCCTGTAAAACCAGTCGCTACAGGACTGAATTTTTTCCATCCTGCCAAATTCCAGTTGGTCACAGAAGTCATGCTGTGCACCCATTTAAACTGAAAAGCTCACAGGCTTGGTTGGGTCATTTCAAAGTTTGTAGAGATTTAGCTCTAATCCTCTTAAAATATTAGGCCATGTGACCTTGCATACCATATTGTCAGTGGGATAAAGATTCCTTTGATTTTTATTTACATTTCTTCACATGGGAGGAGGCAGGTTAATTCATTACACCTCAGTGCCACCTCTGGCTCTCCCTCCCCTAGGTCACTAATGTGGATGCAGCAATGCTTCAGCAAGCAGAGTTTGCATTTTTCTGTGGATCTGTTCTATGGTTTGTTCTCCAGAGGCACACTTACAAGATGTCAGCTTTGCATGCAAATAAATTGTTTTATTTTTCCATGAAAGATGTCCTTCCATCTATCTTTATGGAATGCAGTTTTTTGCTATAAATGTTTCATGCAGACAGTTTCAGTAATTCATGTACTTGCTTTTACTCTATAACTTTTCAATTAAACAATAGTTTTTAAAAGCTGGCAGTAGTTCCAATCCATCGCTGTTATGAATTTTGCCTTCACATATTTTTTTTTTAATGTTTACAGTGTAGCAAAGAGAATGCATAAGGAGTATAGAGAAGAAAAATGCTGTAACCATGGAGGATAATGGGTTTGAAAAAAACAGAGTACACATAAGTCCCACAGCCCTTGTCTTCATTACTTTGCATTTTTATTTACACACATGTAAAAGCAGTAAAAATTTTTGATTTCTTAGTACTCTTGGCTAAGAAACTAAGTTCCATGCTAGGAAAAATATGGAGAAGGAATGGTTTTCAGAGATAATTTGAGAGAGTTTTGGTGCTGTTCAAACATTATTTTGACAATGAAAAAGAAATATTACAAGAGACAGAGTACTTTCTGTGGATATATTATTTTAATGGAAACCTTATTTTTCTATCTAGTACTGCATTCAGATTTTGGCTAGTGTTGTTTCCCTGTAGTCTTCCAAAGTCCAAACTAGGTAAGAGTAAATCAATGATGATTTCAGGCCTGGTGATAAAGATGAACTACTTGCCCATAAAGTTCAAGGGTTAATGTAATGTTAACCTGTCCTGCCATCTGCTAGCAACCAAACTATTCTTACACCATACAAATATTACAAATACCAGGTTTTATGCATTGTCTCTTCCTTCTGAAAGAATTAACTCTTGTTACTTCTCAAGGCTTCATCAGGCAACAGTGTAGTTTGGAAGTTATTTAAACACATACAAAGCAAATTTACTAGGTGATCTAATACAGTCACACAGAATCACAGAATCATGGAATGACCTGTGTTGGAAGGGACCTACAAGGATCATTGAGTCCAACTCCTTTCCCTGCATAGGACAACCCCAAAATATACACCATGTGTCTGACGGTGTTGTCCAAATGCTTCTTTAATGTTGTTAGGCTTAGTGCTGTGACTAGTGGGGATCCTTTTCCAGTGGTCCACCACCCTCTGGGTAAAGAACCTTTTCCTAATATCCAACCTATACTTCCCCTGGCACATCTTTCTGTAACATTGATCAACACTTCTATCTGTCCAGCTGCATTTTGAAATGAAAACGGTCGTTCCTACAGGCAGCTGCACATTTATAGCCTTTCCCATTGGCAAAAATCCATGAAGATTTCTGTGGGTTTTAATAGCCCTTCGAACGTGCAAAACTGTATTCTAAAGGGGATAACTTTAAGGGACATCTTCCAGTTTATATATCACCTTCATCTAAGAATTTTCCAGCTTTTATTACTGAAAGTAATACCTTCATGCTTAGACCGACAAAGGTAGAAAGCCCCTACTTTTAAATTCTGTTTGTTTTACACATTTAGACACATTTTCTTTTCTCCAGGTGAGTCTACAATAGATAAAAGCTTTAGCAGAAATACTTTCATTTTGGGGGTCAGGGCAGGAGAATGAGGCTAGGCAGATAGCTATAGCAGTTTGCAGGCTTGACTCAATTTCTAACTGAAAAGGAAGAGGTCACACTAAAAATATGTGGAAGAGTCTATAGACTCTGGCTTATTTTTCCATGTATATAGCTGCAGCTAAACAGATAACCTTCTCCAATCACATTTACTCCCAAAAGCAAGAGTGAGGGCTGTAACAAAGGCAGCTAACTCCAAGGTAGATGATGAGTCAGAAGCTTCAGCTGTGATTTGTGCAGCATGGCATATTAATGTAAACTGATAGCAGCTTATAATGAGCATTTGCTATTGGCTCCTGTCAAAGATGAGGTACTGTACTTGCTGGACCCTTTGATGTGGCCCAAGTACAGCTTCTCTGGTGCTCTCTGTAAGAGCTCACACCATTAGTGCAGCCACTGAGGAGAAGAAGAAAATATGCAAGAGCTGCCCATCATAATCTGCTTGGATGCCTCGGTGTAAATTAATAGAGCTTGGGAGTCTGAGGGCAGAAAATTTAGGACTAGTCTTCAGGGGAGGAGAGGAGGGCATATGTACCAAGAGACCTGAAGCTATATATGGACTGCATCTCTGAAGTGGGCTTAGATTTTTAAAGCAAAGTTGAGGTTTGTTTTCTGTTTGGACTCTGAAGGCTTAAAAGGTACCAGACATGGTGATGTGAGCCTCAAACAATATTGGGGAAGCTGTGTCCAATCAAAAGAGAAGCCAGATAGTGCCAACTATGTGTGAGAATGATCACTCACACATCTTCTCCCTGAATAGTTAGTTACAATTTGTTATCTTGCATCTCTTGTACTTGAGAAAAGTGATATGTGTGAGAAGGGGGGAAAAAAAAGTGTCTAAAGAAAACTGAAGCTGCAAATTTGCAAGGAGATTTGGGAGCAGATGTGAAAATCGAGGCTACTTTTAATTCATTTTAAATAGCTGGATGGCAAGTTAATTGTATTTCTCCAAATGCGTGGTTATACACTGAACAGGTATATAGCACATATAAGAGTGTTAGAACTGTAGAATGCTGCTCTGGAACAGTATATAACCTGTGCAGAAAATTAAATGTCATCCCACGTTTAGTATTTGATACCATGAAATATGACTTACGAGACCGAGGTACAGAACTGAGGACTAAGTGAATACTTTGATATCTTGCTGCTGCCACATAAAGAAGGAAGGCAAAATGTTCATGCTGGAGTGGGTGGGAGTGCCACAGCCTGTTCCTTGTGATGAAGTGACTGGATTAGACAGTTTCCACATAAACAGATGCAGGGAAGGTTATTACTATCTTAAACCAGTAGTGGCAGGCAGCAGTCATGTAAGAGAAATACCAGGTTATAAGCAGAGATTTTTTTCTCAGGATTCAAGCTATCATTTTCGATCCTTTCCTCCTCCTGAGTGATCTAATGAAATCATTATTTACTGTGATAGGTGACAAGTGGAGGGGGCTGGGAATGGCACTGTCTAGAAATTATGAGCGGGTTTTAGTTTTTACTGCCTTCGAAACTGCCTCTTGCCCTTAAATCCTTTCTCTCTTCTTCCTGTAGTGGTTGCTTCCTCTCTGCTTGTGCCCTTATCAGCAAAACTTGTTTCTCCTCTCCCTTTTCCCACAGGCAATCAGAGCCCTGCTCTCCCACCTGCACCAGGCTGCATGCCCAGCTGCTGCCTGCATGGCAAACCACATGCCCAGAAACGTGCTGTGGGTCCTGCCATGCCACCCGTGCAGCTGGCTTGGGAGCCTCTGGAGACTGAGTGGAAATAGGTTGGTTTATGAGCTGAAAAGAAACTGTAGGCAAAGGGAAGGTGATTCCCTCATTGGGCTTTCTGACTTATTTTTGAAATCTTGATGTTTGCATGCTTTGGTTTTGAGTGATGCAGCATAGAGGGGTTCTCACTTCAGCAGTATGCCATACATCTTTTTTTTATTATGATTTATTTGAAAAAAATATCTAATTGAAAATTGAGAAATATGAAAATGTGCCCAAATTTTAGTGCTATGAGTATGGGAAGTTGAAATGAAGACAAAGAAAGTAATACTAAATGACAAATTCACTCCATGCTGGACAGAATGACCCTGGAGCACCCTTGCAGAGAGAGAGCAGGCAGTGGCTCCTTTGCTGCTCACAAACAGGCAATGAAATCTGGAACCAGGAGGGTGGAAATGGCTGGAAAGCTTCAGATTAGCTCACAGGGACTGAAAGTACAAAACTCATTAGAGATGTGAGAGTAGAAAGGAAAGAGCTGTCAGATCACACACATCGTTGGGGTAAGAACCAATTGGGTTGTATGGTAAATGCTGCCAAAGAAAGATTATTACAGTAAGTCCTCACTCAGCATAAACATCACCTGACAGACTCTCAGGGAAACAGTAGATCTATAAAAAGTACCTTTTGCTTTTGGAGAGTTAAGAAAACTATGGGTGTAACAATCTCAAGCTGTTTTAATTCAATGCTGGTTTAGATGTGATTGCTTTAAGTGCAGTAATAACTCTTGGCTGTACAGGAGCCTCTGAAAGCTCAGATGTTTGAAAAGGAAAGGTGGCTGTCATTCAATGCAAGGATTCCTCCCTAAAATCTCTCTCTGACTGTTGCAAAGAAGTGATATGATGGCTGACGCAAAGTGTTCCAAAAAACACTGCCAGCCAGGAGTGAATCTTTATGAGCAGCAAATAGAGCACCAGACTTCTGCTCCAAAAGGTGAAAGCAGGCTAGATTATGAATGCAACAGTAATTACAGCATTGTTGAGGACAATTTTACTGTAAATGAATAATTCACTTGGCACAAAGGAGTCAGTGGAATGACTGATTTGAGATCTGTAGGTAAATAAAAAAGATCAGGCATTGAAAGAACACCAGGTCCAGAGAAACAATTGTGACAAACTGGTCAGCACTTTCAAGGAGGAGGTACAGGCAAACAAAACAAGAAATGAATAAAAGATATACAAAGATCTGAAAGGGAAGAAGGTTCTTCTAGGTCCTTGGGGTGAATGAAATAAACATTATGAGACAGGCGTACTAACGAAAAGCCTGGGAAGTGCAGTAAGAATGTTCCACTCTGAGTAACTAAACAGAGGCTTTTTATTTCTGATATAGCTAGGGAAAAGAAATAGAATGGGAAAGAGCCAGGGTCAGACTTGATTGGAGAGGAGAGCATCAATAAGGATGAACCTTGGAAGAGCACAGAGGTGTGCTCATGGCTATCAGGACACATGGGAAAGGGATCCTTGCTTGTCAGGGGATCCACAGTTCTAGCCTGGCCATGTCTCAGACACCAGCAAACACCTATGAACCCTCCAGAGGAGAAAGTGAGAGTTTTATGCTGCAGATCTAGGTACCAAATGGCCAAGTCTTTACTGAGAGCTTGTCTAGACTCCAGACCACAAATAACCTCTGCTACCATGGCCATGGAGCTGCCTGTGGGAATTTACATCTTGCTTTGAGAAGGCTGTAGTCCTTCTGCACAAGTATGCAAACTCTCTTTTTTGGGGGAATGATGGACCTATTGCTGACTGTGCTGTAGCCTCCACATCACTTGGAAGTGTCTGGCCCACTCTAAAGATCCTGTATTTTGTATGTGGACTCCATTTTGTTTGGAAAAATGCTGTGTTAAATATAGCAATATAGAAAATCTAGCAGCACGGGGTTTATGCTTCATAGTTCCTTGACTGGCTATCTTTGAGATTTTACATCCCCATGCCGAGATATTGAGCAGTTATTGATGTACATAAATTCAAGGGCCGCTGTATTTGACAGTGTTGAAGCAAAAGTCCTCTGAAAATATGGGACTTATTTGTCAGAGTCTTGAGAAATATCTGTTGCTTTCTAAATTTCATCTCACTTTACTTATGCATAAACCAGGAGTGCATGGTAGTGGTGGCTGCATGTGCTTCATTGCAACCCCATGTCAGAAGGATGCAGTGGAGATGCATTTCCCTTCTCACAGCCCCATTTCTGGGGGTAGACATCCATCCGTGCATGCAGACCCTAAGACCTTAAGTGTACACTCCAGCCTGGGCACCTGGATGGATGACTGGAGGAAAAGTTCTTTGAGGACACATTTTTGTGAGTTGTTGTGCTTTGTGAGTGCAGCCTTGCTTCATCAACTTCCCATCTTTAAGGTGGAGTGACTATAAATTCTCTAATTTAAGGATAAATTAATTTCTGCTTCTGAAGCATTCAAGTGGCATATTGAGGAGCACCACCAGAGAGTCCATGAAGACCTAAATTTTTTCATATAGAAGGAAGGGATTTGGTTAGTGTACAGTTAAGCAGAACCTGAAACTAGATGGTAGTGAAATGAATGAAACAATATATTGCTGTGCCTAGGCACCACCTATTGCACTGAGTGAGACACAGGATTTCATCAGAAAAAAACAGCATGCAGCCTTATAATTAAAGGCTGTATCATAAGTGGAAAGGGGGCAGAAAATCTTAAACTTGCCATTTCCTAACCTTTGAATGGCTGTCTTTACACCCACAATGTTCTTTTACTGTTGTTTTCTTTCGTGTGTAGCACAACACAAGGCAGAAAGGATTTTTATTAAAAAGAAGTGACAACAGGATGGTATCTGTGGCACCAGGCTGCACAGGAATGTAGTGAAGTCAGCAGTACAGTCCATGATTGTTTAATCCAGGATTTAGGCAGTCTCCAGGCAGTAATACAACATTGTGCAATCATTGTTCATCAGTCTGCAGGTAGAGAGAAGCAGATAATGGCCACATCTCTGTGTTTCTTCCTCCAATTATTTTGTTTCCCACTTAGTCACTTGTATCACTGCAAATCAGGTTAATGCATGAAAAGATGCAACGTTCTGCTTGTACTTCACACACTCTCCAGGAGGTAAGCAGTGACTACACCTGTCTCAGCACATACTTCTTGCACCCGCTACGTGTTCTGTGCTGCCTTGCAGAACTCTTGGATTAAAAAAAGGTGAAACATTAACACAAGGATAGTAGGGAAGGAAGTTGACTTTTGGTGCTTAGAAGTAATAATAGGTGCTTGCCTCTCTGTGAACTTCATGTCACTCAAGCTTAACCTTTACATGCTTGTGTAGGATAAGAGATAGATTAGGTTTGCAGGAGGACTGAGGGTTAAAAAAAAAGAAAAAGACCTCAAATCCAAAGGTATAGAAGGGAAGGCAGAAGTCTTATTGCATTGTGTAAGATGGGTGTGGTTTTCCTCTTTGAAGGAACCCTGATACACACAGGATAGCATAACAAAAGTGTGGAAGGGTAGGCAGAGGTCTTATTGCATTTTGCCAGATGGATGTTGTTCTCCTCCTCTTTGAAGCAACCGTGATACACATGGGATAGTGTAACACCATGCTTCTACAGCCTTCTCTATTCTTAGAACCCTTAGTGTTTTCAGAGCAGGATATCCTCAGAAAGCTAGCAAAAATAAGCCTATAGCAATACACCCAGTTTCTTATGCTATTATTTCACGTTTGCTTTCAGATAATACCAGTACCACAGCCAGACTAAGCTGCACCATGCAAGCCACTTGGTCCTGCCCCTGTATGACCTTCTTTCTTGCACCCCATGCAAAAGAATAAATGATGGGAATGAGAAGCTCACATGGGCAGATCTGCTGCCCTAGTAATTACCTGGTGGCAAGACAAATTTACGCTGATTCAAGTCCTAGAGCCACAACTGACTTGTGGACTGTCATTAAGTGATACAGACCACCAGGTTTCTGCAGACCATGGGTATGCAAATTGCTCTAATAAATGGGTCGGTAAATGCAATGGGGAGATTTTATAAATAAATTTATACAATAATTAAGTATCTCCAGGGTGTCAGGTGTGTGCAAGTAAGGTGAACTGCAGGACTAGGGCTGCACAGGAAAAAAGATGTGCTGATGCCTTTCTGTATCCCTCTCAATATCCCTCTCCCTCCCCCAGAACCAGGAGCACCGATCACCACAAAACCCTTCACTCTTCTCAGTGTTACCAGAAGCCCTATTCTGTAGCGTGAGTCAGACCCTTCTCTCAAAGATGTACATTTAAAGGCATGAGGGACCCTAATGTGGTTAGTTGTGGTGACACACGTACATGCTGAAGTCTCTTTGCACCTCTAAAGCAGTGTAAGTGAAAGCCCTGAGGTGAGTGAGAATGTAATGCTATGCACCATAAACTACTCTAAAACAGGACCTCTGATTCCTCCATCCCTTCTGACCCTAACTGCATGTTTCTATCCTTCCTTTTTTGGTGTTGCTTATAAGATTATGGCATGACATCTGAACAAACTGAATGCTCCTGAAGCTTTTTTTTTTAGTTTTATACAGTTAGTTTCAGCACCTGCAACGTACCCTTTATGCAGCAGTGTGAGTATCAACGTTGGTGCAAGGGAGGGGCATGAGAACAACTTGGGGCAGAGTTGCTGGATTTAATGCCAGGATTTGGCACAGCTGACTTGGATCAATCTCACCTTCTAAGGAATCAGGCCTTCATTCTGAGTGCTTCATGTTGTTTCTGGCCCTGAAAAAGTAAGCTATATACAGCCCTTGACTACAGACTATGCCTAAACAACTGTCTAGCCCAAAGACATGCCTAGAAAACTCTATCACTCTCATTGACCCAGAATGAAAAGCTCACTAGACCTTGCCTCTACCATCCAAAGCAGTCCTTTGTGATGTTATTTGTTCCTTGCATGTGTTGGTGCTTGTAACAACTTTGAGCCTTTGGTACTTATCATGTGGGAGGGTAACAGGCTGTAGTATACGTTTTTTACATACTTGCACTACAGGGACTGTGCAAATTACAACTAATTCCAGGGAGGTGTGGAGAATAACAGAAAAAGGAGGCAATGAAAAACTAGTGGAGGAAGCAATAAAAAAAAAAAATAATCCAAGCCATCTTTATAGATCAGCCAGTATATTTACAGCTACTGTTGAGAGATGAGTTATTGAATGATACCTATTTTCACTCTGGCCATATATTTCAGGAACACATGCAAGTACAATTATCTTCATCCAAGCGGTGAACATTTGGACAGTTTTCAAATCTAAATGTTGTTTATGAATTGATTTTTGCCTCCTTAAGTTCAGCTTGACTATCCTTGCAGCATACCAAGCACCATAACTAGCCTGACCGATTAACACAGAGGTTACGGTTTGCATCTGGAATCCTACATACAGTACTCCTCCTGGACAGATGCTTTCAGACACCTGCACTTGGGGTGGGAAGAAAAAGGCAGCGATGGGAAGATGTGCCCTTTTTCCCTCTAGATATAATTCTAAAGGCAATGTTCTTCACAGGCAATCCTTTATTACTGTGCAGATAACTCCGGTTATGCTTCTGTGTTTTCATTGTGTATTGGTAGCATAAGCTCTGAGAGTAACTGAGGCTTGACATTTTCTTCTGGGCCAAATTCTATGGTCATCTCCTAGCTTTAACTTGCACAAATGCCTAATGTGAAAACTGCAGGGATTTGTCTGCATACAGGCTTTTAGAATTTTATTAGCTGTATAATTGTCTATAATGAGGACTTCACTCAAGTCTCTGAAGAACCTGTGCTGGCTGCTGTCAGCGACAAAATGTGAAGCCGGATGGATTAGTGGAGTAATCTGGTAATGCAAATTCTTCATATTTAATCAAGAGAACGTCGACTCTGCTGCCCCAAATGCTTCTTGGCAAAACAGATTGACAGCTCTGAGCTCTGGCAAGATGGCACTGCTGTTCTTTCTCCCAGAGGGCCAGAACTAAGCTACCTCCCCTTCCCTCTGGGAAAGGCTATAAATAGAAGTCTACTGGTTCACAGATGCTGCTGTTGACTGGGATTGCAGTTGACCATCTATCCCTTCTTCATCTTCGTTTTTCCCTTCTATTCTGGTGTTTGTATGATTTTGAGGTGAGCTGGTCCAGGTAATTAAACCAACTGAAAACTAATCATAGGAATAGAAGACTGATGTTTGCACATATTGTATGTTGCTTCCTCTGTGTTTCTGGCTACTCCCAGAGAAGTTGACTCTACCTTCCACCTGACTTTCTGAAGTGCTGGGCAGTGAAGTAAACAACATACAAGATGACTTAGGGATTTAAGTTATATCCAGATCCATGTAGTAAACGGCCAGAGAAAGGCACATATTATTCACAAATACAGGCTCAAATTGGAAAATGTCAATTGGAAAATGTCAATTGCATGCTATTTGCTAACTGCAGTAACTGTTACTATTTCTGTAACTGCAAACAACAAAAAGAATGAAACCTTGTAGGTTAAATTAGTTGAATTCAAGACACACAGCAAAACAACTTGCTCGGGACTATAAGATGCCCAAGTTGCAGTTAACACAAGCCACCCTGAACTCATGAGCCCTTGCAGTATGCCTGTTCTCTTGAGAAAAGGCTGCATTTCTGTGCAGGAGGGAGCATATCCTCAGGGAAGGGCACAACGTAAATGAAAACAGGAATACTATAGAAAAAGCAGCACAACAACAGATTTAGTCAGCTATGAGAATATATCTGTTGTATACATTTCTCCCCTAAATGTTTAGCTGGTAAAAAGCTACTGCCTAATGAAACTGTGGGAGGAGGGGGATATTTTTTAACTGACCGATATTACATGTGTGGGAAGGAACTTTTACAAAAGATGCCCCTGTTGCCATGTATTTTGCTGGAGGGACCAAGTAACATCTGCTTTATCAAGATGCAGGAAGTGCCATTTCTCGTCTTGTCAGGGGTATCAAGCCAAATACTGGTCTCAGTTGTCAGCCACTCAATTATTTGATTACTGATGTATAGCCAGCTTGTGTTTCTGGATCAGCCTCCAGCTAGAATGCAATGGTTACATATACATTTGACAGTCAATTTCAGGCTTATTTTCAGCTTAAAACCATTACTTATCAACACAGAGGGCTGGCCTTATTGAAGTGAATTGTTCCCAACTCCCCTGATGTTCAAAAATTTGATGTGCAGTGATGAGCTTGCTCAGGTCCTCTTTTTTTTTTTTTGTGAGGAAAAGAACCACTTTCTTCTTCTCAGTAAGAAGTAATATTTTTTCACCCTTATATCCTGCAATAAATTAAGCAAGGTTTTCTGGCAATTATTCTCATTTTACCCCTCGGTTTTGGGAAATGCTGTTCATCCTGAAAAAGCAACTCTCTGCCTGCTGTTTTGAGGATCCAGCTGTTTGTCATGTTAGACCATGTGGAGACTGCATCTGAGTCCAGCTGTATTACCAGGATCAGTGCCCTAGGGACTCAGCACAAAAACATTTTGATGCCTCCCAGTGACAAGGTTTTTGCTAACAAGCCTCCAGACATTTCAGTTGGTATGTCATCACCTTTACTAAAGTAGAACAGAAGGATGAAACAAAAGTATCTCCAAAGACCTTTAATAACATCAGTTGAAGGGGAACAAGTAAAACATCCCAGGTGAGAGACTTCTGTAAAAAGCATTAGCATTGGCCACATGACTGTACAGAGGACAGAGAGGCTTTTTTTCCTCCCTTTTTTTTTTCTTGTCTTTCTCTTCAGAGATGAAAGAAAGGTTTGGAGCTATGGACTGTGAATTGCAATGAGCAAAGCACTTAACATCCTCTAAATAGGTGGATAGGGTCAAAATAAGGCAAAAAGTTTAAAATGCATAGAAGAGAGAACCTGAAAAATACTAACACGTTTTATACTAAGTGCCCCCCCTGCAAATTGTACCTCACAGTGATGGCCTGATTAGTTCAAATTTTCCACACACTTAACAGGGACTAAGTTACACAGCTCCTGCACATGATGGTAGGATTTATGCTTTTAATTCCCACTGTTACAGAGCTGCAGATATACCCTATTGCTTTTGCCTTTTAAAAACCAGACTGCGTATGCATTGGGCATGTGAATTGTGCAGCCAGGATTCGGGTTGAGTGCCTGAGAAGAACAATCACCTGATGCTCTTGTGCTAGGATGATAAGTAAGAAGTTAACTAATATCTTGCATCCATGAAGCACTCTGGTTACTGACTAACTTTCAGGTGACATTGAGATTTGTGCTAGACACTGAAAATCCAGGGTTTTTTAAATCCAGGGTTTTTAAAATCCAAATGCTAATTACTTGAGCAGAAATCAGATTAGCTGGATTGTCAGCAAGGCAATATGTGATTAGCATTAGCACAGCGACTTTCAAGAGATCACGTAAATGAAGAAGGGAGAGCAGCAGGGCCAGAATCATTGTCTTAATGAACAGAAAGCTTGTTTTGTGGATGATTTTGTTGCTTAAAGAAAAAGAACTGTGAATGAGACAGAGCATTAAAATGCAAGATTCTGTCAAAAATGTCCAGCCATGCTCCTCCCACTTCTGCAGATAATTTTGCAGAACACTGGCAATTTGATCTGAAAACCTGACTCTGCATCCAAAGCCGTGGGAAGTTTTGCCACTTAGAGGATGATACTTTCTGCATTCAGATAGCAGTCCAGCATGACCTAGTGGAGCAGAAACATTTAAGCAAGTGTTTAATGTTTAAGCACATGAACTGGGCTATGATGCTTAAAAAGTGATACTAATAAGAGTATATTTCTGAAAGAGCTACCTTAATGATTTTGTAGCCAAAAGTATAGGAATTCAAGGCACAGACACCTTTTCAAGGATGTGATAAAGCTGATCAGTTCATCTTGTCAAGCACCATCAAGTAGCCGCCTTGACTGATTAATACTAATACTAATACTAATACTAATACTAATACTAATACTAATGCTAATGCTAATACTAATACTAATACTGTTTCAGTATTAATGAAAGATGACCAGGTTTTTGGATTTATGCAAGTCAAACAGTAATTTTTTTTGTCTCAAAAAAGCCAATGTATTTGGAAATGTGCCTTTTGTCTTGCTTCCAATATTTTTTTTTTTCAGAAGAGTTCTTTTATTTTTTTTAAATGGCACGACTTGCTTGGCTCCCCTTTCCTTCTCACCCTTACCAAAATATTTCTATCTCTATTTTTGCTACAATTTGGAACTGCAGAATGGAGAGAGCATCTTGAAGCAGTAAATCATCCTTGCCATGCTGGACAAAAGGAACACATGCTTCTCCTGACATTCACTGGTTTTGTCTCCCTTTTGGTCTCATCAAAATTCTGTTTTCCATCCAGAGAACTTCTGCCTTTTTCAGCTGGGTAGTGCTCTCATTATGGTTGAAACAACTCAGAAAAGTTGGATTGCTTGTATCATGTATTTCTTAGTGAACAGCACCCTAAGAAATGTTTTCCTGCCAGAACTCCCAGCTGTCTTCTTGACAGAAACTCTTGTGGCAGTGAGTGCAAATAGCTCAGTAAGTGGTTCGAGGGTAAAAGTGAAAAATCTCCCCCATGACAAAGGGAGATTTCTCAGGAGCATTTCACAATGTCACTCTTCACAATCATCAAGCCATGCCTGGTGGCAACCAGACTGACATTGCCTCAATATTTCTCTTCTCTTGATAGTAGTCTGACAGACTGTTTAGTTGTATTTTTTCTTTTCTTTAATAGCAGCATTTGCAGGGTTTGTTCACGCTAGCTAAGTAGCAGTATGCCCGCTAGTGTATTAGCCAATGTTTTCTGCCTTCCCATAACAGGGATGCACAAAGCCCTACTACTGTTCTTACAGTACACACTCATCGGAGCTTACTTCCTTGAAGTTTTATTTTGCATTATTACACTTGGGAATATGGGCACATATAAATCATGTCAAGACTCCTGAAGGCATTGTATCATCCTTGCCTTTCTGCTTTAGCTGTATAACTATATACTGCTCTCCTACATGATTCAGGTGATTCAGCTTCACTAGCAAAAAGCAGTTCTGGGAACATCTAAGATATATTAAACACATCACTGAACTGTCCAATATTGTTATACAGCTAAAGAAGAGGAAACAAAATTACATCTGAGAAGTCAGACTCACATCTCAAATGACCTTGAAAAATATCCCTGTGACATGCAGTAGTAGTGAATAGAGGAACAGTTAACTTTCCTTGCAGGTGCACCTCATCTTTTGGCATGTTGTATCCTTAACACCTTAGAGCTTGTTAGCTGACAGACTCTTGCCTATTGTCCTATTCTAAAAATCACACTATATAAATAAGATTTCATTCTTTCAGTGAATGGAACAGTGCTTGGTAGCTTATTGTATATCTGTGATGTCTTCCAATGCTAAGTCACTGCTTTATTTTTTTTCTTAGGTTCTGTTAAAAGCTGCTGTGTTTTTCAAGACTCCAGCTTTTTG
The DNA here is from genome assembly GCF_032191515.1 of Phaenicophaeus curvirostris. Lineage (NCBI taxonomy): Eukaryota > Metazoa > Chordata > Aves > Cuculiformes > Cuculidae > Phaenicophaeus > Phaenicophaeus curvirostris. The sequence goes on along the minus strand of NC_091394.1, from coordinate 52,033,532 downwards.
TTAAATTGGCCACTCTGGAGACTGAGCATCCCTTGGTAACAGTTGTGCTTATAGGCAATAGTTGAGTCAGCTAACTTGCAGACAATAATAATTGCAGAGAATTTGTTTCTAATTAAAACAGTCCAGTTTTATGTGAGCTGCAGTACTTTTTCTTCTTTTCTGTGAAGTACTATGCATATTCTTTACCTAAATCTATTCCTGAGAGAATCTAAATTTACTGTCTTCTGGCTTTTGAGGAATAGATTGCAAGACATCAAGGCTTCTTGGGGAAGAAAGTTCTGAAATGAGAGAAGAGAGGGAAGTTTACAAAAGAAAGTTACTTGTCTGTATTTACTTGTTTATAGTAATAGTCTGTAGTTTGTCTAAGGGTACATTTACAAAGCTGAGTGCAGGAAGCATCCTACTCTCTGAGTAAGCTGGGTGTGAGTCATCTCTCACATGAAATCCATCTAATTTATCACATTTTTGTTCGTCTGACTGTGGTGTCACATGAATGCTGCTGCTGCATAGCTTTTAAAGGGAACACAGTCATGGCTGTCCATGGCAAAACATGGGCACAGCAGCCTGCACGCCTTGTGTATGTGTGGACATGCACAAGAGGAACAAATGCCTTGCACATGATTTTTGCTATTCATATGGCCTTTGCAAGAAGCTTTAAAACCAGCATGTGCTAACTTCTGCTTTAAGACTCCTTTCTTCTGCTACAGTTGTGCAAGGGCAGATTCATATACAGAGGCCTCTGTGAGCAGCAAGCCCTAAAATTTTTAATGAAAGTACCTGCAGACAAAAAGTGGATTTCTGCTTTTATGCTTTTGTATCATCTAGGCTTTATTTCTCAAAGGCATTTTCCTGCTGATAAGAACAAAACCCTACACGCAAATGTCTATTTCTGTCAGCATACTGAGAGGTGATGTCCCTTCTGTTCCCTCCTGGCTCTGGATGCACTGACAGCTGGGAGCAAGCCCTCACAAGGACCACAAAAGCTTTCCTGACCTTTCACACTAGTTACCTGCTGGAAGAATACACTGATGAGGAATCTGTTTGGAAGAGAGATTCTGAATGTCAAACTTTTTCCCTTTTGGTAAAGGCTTAATCTAACTGAAGTGCTGTAATTGTTCAAGATTTTGCACACATCACAGTGTCTTTATGAAAATATGGCAAGTACTTATTTTTTTTTTTTGAGGGAGAGCTGGCTGAGTTCTTCTTACTCTCCAGGTCAATACTGCATTAGGAGAATAGTGAAAAATTCAAATTCCTCCTCTTTCTTCCTTGAACATAATTGCCCCCAAATCTGTTGCTTTATGGACTGTAAAGTAATATTCCTTTACTTTGCTTTAAATTTGCTGATGGAAGGACTCCATTTCCCAAAAATGTGGAGACAGATACATGAGTACAAAGGTCCTACACAACTTAATATGTGAATATGTCTCCAGTGTGCATCTTTAATTATAGCTGAATTCCATACAATAGGCAAGCAGTTCATGGTGGCGTAGCAGAAAAGCCCGGGTGACAGTGGCAAAGATATCAAGGTTGTAACTACCTGTTTTACTAGCAGAACAAACTTGAGTAGAGGATGTGAAAATTATGGTAATATATGATCTCTCACTTCAAATAATTCCAGTATAATATTTAACTCAAGGTTGTTGCAGCTCCAGGCACAGTTGTGTAACAGGGTTTTGATATGCTGCTGTGATTCTGTTAAGCTGCAGCAGCTGTCTTTTTGGACATCATTGGTTATCCCCAATAGCTTAGCAACACTTACCTTAAATATCAGTGACAGTGTTAGACATGGCATCAAGGTAATAAATGCATGTGGAGTCGGTGATGGAGAATTACCAATGTCAATTTATAAATGAAATTTGATCCAAACGTAGAAGCTATTCATATGAGCTGAAAATACCAATTACATTGAAATGATAAAGAAATGAAAGAGGTCTCTGTTGTTCGTTGCATAGGTGCAGACATGGATAAGATATAAAACCAATTTACACCCTTCTTCCTGTGAACAGCACTATTGGTATGAAAGATTTAACTGTATTCACATTAGAGAAGCTGTGCTGGTTTTAATCCAGTGCAGCAACAGAGTCTGTTATGCTAGTATAGATGAAGACTTGAGGTTAAGATGTTGAGGGACAGAATTTCACTTGTATTTTCTTCGTAGTTAACATGAAATGTACATAGAATTGAAGTGTTGTACATTAATAATTTCCACTAATTTATTATGTCAAGTGCAGAATAAAAGGTCTGCTGCTGATCATAATATTTCCACTGTACATCACTCTCCAACATAAAAAGTTCATAAGCCATTAGGGTCATGATTTCTGTGATTACTTGTCAGTAATATGTTAAAATATTTTTTTATTATCCATTTACATTTATTCCAACATGCATGCATTCAGTCAGAAGCACAGACATTTTGAAATGATTGCTCCCCATTGATTAATGTGGCCAGAACTTTCCTGATTTACCAAATGACACAGAATAATATTTTATTAATGGTGTCTGCTTTGCATCTGAAAAGGTTTCATCTATTAAACAGCAAGGCTTAGAGATACTTAGAGTTAAAGGAGAAAATGTACTTGTAACATGGCTGCTGGTTTGAGGTCTTTACTCCTAATGCATGGCAGTAGTGGTCTTTTGCCCTTGGATGAATGAAAATTTTGAATCCAGAGAGGCTGAATTTGTGTAGTCTCTAAAGTGAAGAATCATCCTGATATAGTGAGCCACCTGTATGCAACACAATTTAAAAATGCTATTGTCCTCCTTTGAGAAGGAGCTTTCCGTGCCACAGTTACATTCAGTCAGGATTGGATGGCAAAATCCACTGGTAAGGTTGAATTTGGATATGAGGAGATGTTCTTCACATAACTCACCATCCCCCCTTTAAAAAAAGCACCTATCTGACAAACCTGTCTCTTGCTGGATTTTTTTTTATTTTTCTAGACTAAAATTCTTCGAGTGAATAAGTTTCTGGAACCAAGAAAGAAGGTGTTCCAAGGTAAACAATGAACACTAGAACAAGGACCAAGGGCTTAAAGCCCAAAGATTTGAATCACTAATCCAAAGTAGTAAAATAAAGCTCTGCCATCAACTGTGTTGCAAGAATATTGATTTAGTTCTTCCTGTAGTAGTTCTGTTTTGCAGAGCTAACACTCTGGCAACTGATACTCAATCTGATCCCTCACCACTATGTGTTGAGGCCTCTTCTTTGTTCCATTTTGAAATGTCTTCTTTCCCTCCTAGTGCAGAAAGAAGAGATATTTGAAATCTTGGATTTGAGACATCAAAAGCATTTTCTGTTTACTTACTGTAACATAGAGCTGGGTTGCCTTTACTACTTTTGTTGTCTCTTTTTGTGAACATTCAAGTGAAAAGGATTTTGTCCTACACATTTGCAGAAAAGCAATTTTAACAATTTATTTAAAAGTGTCCTTGGAAACCAAATGTTATATTTTGCCCAAACAAGCACTGTTGCTCAAGGAGCTTGAATGTGCACTCAGCTGGATAATGGGAACAACACCATGCGACTAATAAAATCAATGTCTGCTCAGTAATGTGGTTCAAACTGGAAATGTTCTCAATCAATCAAGGGGTAATTTTTATTTTCAGACTGAAGAATAAAATGGAAGTAGTCTAAAAGCAGACATTTTGCTGTAGAAAAAGTTAATTTATATAACGTAGGATTTTAATAGATCTGATTGCCTCTATTGAAGACAGCATTTCTGCTTTAATGCTATCTTAACTTTGTCAAAGTATTAGTAGACTTTTCCTTCATACAAAGTGTTCTATTTTGCCTGTAGTCCTGACATGCTTTGTTGTTCCAATACACTTTGCATACTGAAACGTACTCTTACCTATCATTAAACATAGCTGGGAAGAAATCTGTCATTATGCTATACTTTCTTACTGTTGAAGTAACTGCTACATATTAGTGCTATAAATTGCCAACAAACTGCTTTGGGAGTAACACCACAAGTGTGGAAAGGGAGCTTGAAGGAGTAACACTGACAGAAATAAACACCACAGAAAGAACTCGGAAGCTGTTTCAAAGTCAGACAAGGGTATGTCACACCCAGGTTTTGGTGTCATCATGTGTAGTTTGGTTGAAGAACAAGCCCACGCCAAGGTAATAAAGAGAAAAATGATGGTTTATAGCATTCAGCTTTGACCCATTGAAAATCGTTAAGAATAACTCTCCTTCAGGATCTGGACTTTTCATTTCTGCTCAGCCTTCATGCTCGTGAGATATCCTAATTTCAGCCCAAGTCCTCTATTTAAGGACTGTTTTGATTTCCATGAAAGTAGACAGGGAAAATCTCTAGTATATAGAAGTTAAAGCAAGCTGTCCAATTATATCAGCACACTGATTCTAATACCACTGTGGCCCACCTGAGAAGGCCATTAGGAACAAAAAAAAAATCTCTCCAAGGAACAATCACTTGCATTTCACTCTCCTGTGGAAGGCTTCTGCACATAGCCAGTCATGTAGCACACCTTGAAAAGTGGGAGATACTTAGAAAACTGAAGTTACATGGTGTGCTATGCAACATCACAAGAAAAAAAAAGCAGAAATGTTTAAACAAGGTAAGTAATCCTAAGCAGTGACTGCTATGATCAAGAAGAAAGCTGAGTTTTGTAGTAAAAAGAAAGGGTCCAGTGCCAGAGCCCCCTGCTTTTCGGTGCTTATCACTTGCACAGGGCTGCAGGATGCTCAGCGGTCAGGCAGGTGGCTGTGGGGCACAGGCAGGCTGTCCACAGTAGGCTAGTAAAACAGCATGTTCTTTGGTTACTATATTGAGGAAGGGAAAATGGTATTTACTTACTTTAATACTAGGCTGCAGTGTCTTTAATACATAATGTTAAACAGGCAGTTAATAGACAAATGTCTCCATATCTAGAAATATGGCAATATTCACGTTGAACCTTAATGGTACAGAGCAATTGCGCTAAGCTTATTAAACTTCATATCCAAAGGGACTATATTTACTACAGGGCTTTCATATCTAGTGGCAAAATTCCAGGCAGTTATATATTTTAGTCTGAAGGTAAACATTGATAGATAAATCACTTGGAAACAGCCAGCTGTAAACTGAAAATGATGAAACAAAATATTGTGGATTAAATATACGGCCTGTATGCTGCTTGCTGTCACCATTTACTAGGACACCATTTCAGCAGCAATGAGATTTGGCAACAAAAAGGGGGAATATGGAGTAAAACATTTGTTTTATAGAGCGATGCACTAGCAGGACTGTGTAGGGAGTAAAAAGCCAAGCCAGTGAATTTCTGCACCAAAGTCAACAAATAAGCTGATGGACAGTGTTTGCTGATAACAACCACAGTCTCTCTTTTACACCCAGCCAAAGCAATCAAAAGTCAGTCAGCATGAAGAGACAGTACAAGCAAGACCTACAGTTAATGGATGAACAACAGCAGCCACTCAAGCTTGGAGAGAGCTTGCTCACCAGAATTTGAATCTCCTTGCTACTTGTGGTAGCAATAGAAGTGGTTTCTTCATGCAGCATTAGAGATAACCCACAGAATAACTTGTAAAGAGCGAATGTTAGTCCTGGGGCTGTTATGCTGTGTTTCAGCTTGGTTTTTTGGCAGCATTACAGGGGATTGTAATTCTATGAATCATGAATATGATTCATACAAGCTGAACTGACCTTTGAAAATTGGGAGTAGGTAAACATATTAGAAAGAGATTCAAGCTCCAACAAATAAGCTGATAAAATGAATGAATTATATTTACAGATCCTGCCAGCCTATTAAGAAGTCACTTTGACGGTCCTGTAGGTCCAAATGTGAGAGTTTCCACTCTCTCCTGCATACCTGAGCAGCCATTCATACATACCCAATAATGAGGTGTATTCTCACAATTTTAGAGCATTCACACAAGTGGCTCTGTGATAATCTGTATGCAGCCTGCAGTGCGCAGTACAGAAGTGTTTTTGCAGGCCTGAGTATTCATGAAGTTCCTGACAATCTTAGAGGCTCATCTGAGACAGAGAGAGAGAGATGAATAGAGGGAAATTATTGCAGCTGTATAAAAAATTTAATTTATCACCTACAGCTGACCTTGATCTAGGCTTGTACAAGGGATCTGTTTTGAGCAGGCAGTAACTTTGGATGACATCCAAAGGTTCTTCCCAGCCAACGCATCCCTGGCTATGAGTTTGCACATGGGAGGAAGCAACCTGAGCAGATGTGGCAGTAAGCAAGGTAGTTGCAGGACATGGACATCAGCTTATTGCTGGGTAAACCTCCACCAAAAGAGCATTAAAAAGTCACCATTTTAAAAGACTTTATCTATTAGTGGCTGTAGACAGCAGACAGTTTTAGTAATGTGGTTTTGCAGGATCTGCACCCCAGCTCAGCTTTCCTTTGTGTGAAATCATGGACGCCAGAAGGGCTGGAGGAAATTTAAAGGATCTGCTAGCTAGACAATTTTCTAATTCAAGTGATCCTTGACATGAGTTGAGAACATGACCTGCCATGGCTATGGTGCCTGTAGCTCTGTGTCACAGTAACAGAATGCTCTTCCAGGTACCCCTGTGGTAATTTGTGACAGTACCGGGTTTATAACTTGAGTTTTCAATTAAGTATTCAGAAAAATTGGGACCTACAGTTTGTGCACTTCTGAAACTGTGGCTTCACTTCATAGCAGTATTTGATTGCTGTATATGAGTCCTTAAAGGATTTTGGAATCTCTCTAAAAGGGAGCAGCTGTTTAATATAAAAATATTTGTACTTTTTTAGTCCTAATGGCAAGGTAAATAAGAAGTGTTGAGAACTGCATGTGACTGGAAGATTTGAGGTTTGCTTAGAGCCATTTTGGTGATTATTTTGAATCTTTATAGCAAAACAATATCATTTCCTTTCTTCATATTCATAACTCATTAACATGTTTACCCTTTCAGCTGAACATTTCCATTCTTGGCTGTGCTTAAAGGTGATATTCTGTTTACTGGACATAACAATGAGCAAAATCCCTTCAACTTTTTGAATTACCTCCATTTGAAAAGAATAATCCATTATCCAAATATTCTCCCTATGTTTTTCTAGTACAATAATATCACACAACAAGCTGAAGATGAAAGCTTATCCTGGATATAGCAATTGCTAAGGATTTATTTGGCTGGGGATGAAGGAAGAAGGTTCAAAATAAGACCACCTGTATGCTCAATGAGTGTTTTGCTTGGATTGTAACTCAGTGCAAAGAATCATTTACAGCAGTATCTATAAAAATTTCCTCTGCCTATGTGGATAAAAGGTTGGTACTGGAAACATCACACTCAGACTAGGATTAGCTACTTAAAAACACTGTGATGATGTAAAGCCATCATTTCAAAGAAAAGAAAACACCACAAAGTAAAACATGACTTTGATACAATGTGAATGTAGCTGTGAATGGGTATCTATGTAGAAATACTACATGTATTTGCAGGCACATACATGCACCTACACACAACATACCTTTTCTCTATCTAAAACAAAAGGTGAAGGAAATAATGATTTAAGTTCCTTTAACACATATTCCTCCATTACTCTTTATATTACATTGGCTTTCTTTCACTGTGAGGCTACAGCCATATGCACAGGTAATTTGTCTCCATTCAAACATAAGTAGTCTAAGAGGGGACACTGCTTATTTCCTGGATGATGGAAGCTTTAGTACACAGGCAGAGTCATTTAAATCTTAACATCTCATTATGCCCGAGTATTTTTTCCCTTTAAATAATAAGAATTATAAAAATATTGTAGGAAACTAGCATATGAAACTCTTCCTTTTTTCTTTTTTTAGTTTAAGCCATTCAATTTAACATGATCATTAGAAGCCAGTAGCTTTTTTTCACTTCTGCTTAAATGTATATTTAATACTGTGTTTTGTGAAAAATTAGAGAATCAAGAGATCATCCTATCTATCTTTTTACCCACAGCAGGATCAACTATACTTACATCATTAGCTAACAGATGCTAACCTATTTTGGGAGGCTTCCCAGGCAATCTATTCCTGTGCCTTGCCATACTTACCACTAGAATTTCTTTCCTTGTTTTTTTTTCTTATGCCAAATCTCTTATGTTGCAAGTCAGGTCTATTAATATTCACTTTTGTTCTTTTTTCTCTCTCCACTGATCCTTTTTTTATACAGTACCTAAAAATGAACATGGTATTTTACCTGAATTTTTACAACTGAAAGAAAAGAGAAATGTCATTTCCTTGCAGGTTTGGCTGCTGTTTATAAAGTGAAATAAGCTGCTTACCTTTGGGGTTTTTTTTCAACAGCCTGGCGTTATTTACATATGTGATACATAACCCAAGTTCTTCTCTGCAGAACTCCTACCTGTCCAGATGTTCACCAGCTGTGTTCATGCTGGTGATCACTTCTGCCTAATTTGGAAACTTACTTGTCCTTAATCAAATGGGTCCCATTTTTTTTTCAGTTTATGTTTACACTTTGTCAGCATTTTCATTGTTTCTTCCCTTTCTCTCTTATCCTGTTGATATAACCTGTAGATTTAGGAAACAATATCTTTCCCATTATCCAGTCCATTAACAACAATGCTGAAAGCTGGTATGCCATTAGTAACTCCCCTGAATATAGGGCTTTTGAGTTAGTTTTGCACTCAAAGTCTTATTTACCTTATCTGAATGTTGTGCAAAAAGTTTAATATTCTTGAACCTACATCTTACTCTGCTGATTATCTTCTGTGGGTGCGCAATATGGAGCCCAGTCTGAAGATGGCGTTGGAAATTTCCATACACAGACTGAGGTTACTCTACCGTTGTTGTATGAATTGGTGCAGAAAGAGACTGGAGGAGTCTGGCAGCCCTGAACAGTTACTCATTCTGAATTAAAAATTACAGATTCATTACGAGAGGAAGTTGAACATTAGTGGTTTCCATGGAAGTTTGAGGTTTTATTGAGGAGTTTTAACCTACTCCGTGCTGCTAACCTATGATAATTCAGTTTCCATTTTCCATGCATATATCACTACACTTCTGCATGAAGGTGATATGAACATCCCTTCCTTCCATGGAGAGGTTTGTGACTTATTCTGGGGAGGTGGGAATGGCTAGACAAGGGCTTCAGCTGTCATAAAACCCCTGCCTGTGTGGGGAGAGACACTGTTGGAATATCTACCTCCTCACAGCTGGAAAGCGCGTTCATAACCTGCCAGATATAGAGAATTTCTTCACAGCCTCACAGATGCGAAGGACACAGAGGTTTATTTGCCTCCTTTCTTGTTTAAAAAAGAGATAGTAGGGTGGTGATTACATTTATTTTTTTCATGGCAGAGCTGTATTAAAGTTCATGTACTCCTGGAAGGTCAGAAAGACTTCCTTGAATCCAGAGTGCTTTGGATCTTGTTTTGCGTGCACATGTCGTGAAAACTGAGAAAAAAACTGCCAGTCTGCTGGCCTCTCCATTAGCCATGATACTCATGCATGGGACAGACCAGTCAAAATCCACTCCTCCCTTTCCTAACAGGGCTACCTTACTTTCTTTCTTCAGTTTTTGGTTTTAAAATGTGCATGCAATGGACTGCAATGTAGAGCTTCTCCTAGCTGCTTTCCACTTTAGAAATAACTTATTTGCTCTCTGTGATTGGGGTGGTGCTTCTTGCAGCTTGGGAAATGTGAGGAAGAATGATGTCTTCTTGCCCTACATCTGTCACTATTTAGCCTCCAGTTGGGTAGACAGGTATATAGGATTGATTCAGGGCATTTTTATGCTGTTGTCATGATCTTAGTATAATCTAATGCAATTCTACTGTCAGGTGTTTGCTAATGCAGCCTGTCTTTATATTTTTGCTAATACAGCCTGGATAGCTGGATGTTATCATTCCTCTCTTCCTTCTTGTAATTCCCAACAGTAATCTCTTACCTCAATTTTATACAATGAAAACTCACCAGATTGGCAACAATAAATTGAATAACAAATTATTGACAGTAATTATTCTGCAATTTATCTGGAGTCTACTGCCTCACTTTATCAGATGTCTTTTTTTTTTCTGATCCAACCTTTTGCTCACTTGTTTTCTCGCTTGAGTAAAAACATCCTTAATGCCTTTTTCTTGTCCAGAAAATAACCTTATTTAGAAGAAAAAGAAAGGCTGATTGGAGAACAGCTTTCACGGGCATATTTGTTATGACTGCTTTGTAGTCTGTAACATATGTGGGTATAATATGTAAAGCAATACCACTAATATTAGGGTCTCCCACAAAAACAAGGTAGGCAAGGTCTATGACAAATTGAACAGACACGAAAAATAAATAGGCAGTGCATTATAGAATAATAATTTTCCACAGAATATCAGGGTAAGCTCAATAAAGGAGGTGGGACAAATCTAACAGTTGATATTGGGTACTGCTGATATATGAGGGAACGCAGCCCAATAGGAACAGATCTGTGAAGTGAAACAGCCAAACTAAATTACTAGCGTAGACACTCACCATGAGAAAAGCAGAGTGAAGCAGAGTGAAAAAAAAAGGGGAGGGGGAATGTATTAAATCTAAAAATAAACAGATGAGCTTAAATTATTGCAGCATGCAACAAGGTTTTTGCTGCCCTGGATGACAGAATGTCATGTTGCAGTGTCTTCATAAAATAAAGTGGCGAATGTGCAGTAGCCCAGTGGTACTTTAGGATGTTTTAGAATCATCCAGATTGTTTTATTTAGATTTTCTGGCACCTGTCCTGAAATCAAGAAATATAAAATAATGGCATATCAGTAGAGTTTCAGATGTGTAGTCAACACAAACGAAGTGAAAATTGAAGCTGTTTAATGCATTCAGCACTGGGAACATGATTACAATTTCCAGAAAAAAAAAAAATCTAACCACCCTAAATCATCACTTCTAATCCTATTTCCTGTTCCACACAGTCTAATATTTCATTTACAACCATGGCCTCTGAGCAACTTCCTGTATTGCCCAAGAGACGTGTCTACCACCTGTCATCTATTTGCTTTGTTCTTCTGCAGAGAAACATGGACAGTGGTGTACCTTCTTTTTGTTTGGTTACTAAGCGATTTTTGTTTCATTTTTTTATATACAAGATACTATGAACTTCTTAGAGGAGAAGTGGCGGTGTTAGGATTCATGGTTATCTGTAGTTCCTTAGGAAACCTGTTCAGATAGGCCTCTGAGAAACTTCTATCCTTTGGGAAAAAGAACACCAAGTATTACTATTGGGTATTTTATCAAGCTGCATTAGTAAAAAGCTTATTCTTTTGTTAGTAGGTAGGTATTCTGTATATACATTAATTGGGAGTGGGGGTAGAGAATCACAGAGCTGTGTTGGAAACTGGGAAACTGGGGAGTTAAGGGAGTTTGTAGTCCAACAGTGATCACTTTTTCCCTTCCTCCTGGTTCTTCTTGTGCTTTTGTTCTTGGGTTTCTACCTTAGGGCTGAAAATAGGGATGATGACACTGCAGTGAAATTCATATATCTGCCTTAAAGAAGATTCATTTAGCTTGTCTCAATTTGCTAATCTTCTTCCACAGACACACAAGCAGAGCAACAGTGAGAGTATTGGGGAAAGTTCAGAAAGGAAATGAGAATAACCAAGTGCTCAAGGCATTTGCTGACCAGGTGCATGTAACCAGCATTTCCAGCCAGTGAAACAAGGAGTGAGAGGTGGGTCTGAGCTGTGTTGTGAATCTGGAATGAGCAATAGCTGCTGCCACATGGAAAAGGACATGCTTTGGGACTTTGCATGCTGAAATTACGCCAGCTTTCCAGCTTGCAAATGCTAAAAGAAGGGCTCCCTCAGTGAAGCAGTGAGTGATGCTCAGCCTAGCTGTCTTGGAGAACAAGCCTCTGGAGCTTCTCCCTCATGCAGCATGACATAAAGTTGAACACACTTTCTAAGCTTTACCACATCTTTGTGTTGTACCCCTCCTTCTCTGAGACATGCTGCTTTGTTTTTTGTTAGATGGCAGGAAATGGAAAAATTGTCTAGGCTTCTTATATACAGCTGCCTAGGCACAAATCTGACAAACCATAGTGGAGGTTTCATAAGGAATAATCATTGTCATGACAATACAGCAATAGCCAACTTATATTTGTTCTGCAGTTTCCACCACTGTCATTTATTTCTCTCTGAAAAGTGGTCCTTCTGAGCATATTATATAAACATCTGCTTCATCAGGCTACAGGATGTGTTTATGCACCTATCAAACACAAGGGAAGACTAACACAAAAGAGAAGGCAATTACACATGCTTTGAAAGAGAGGGTCTAAACTCAGTATTAAACAATGCTGAGCTAGGCCAGTTCCAATTCTCTTTCCACATTTACTATTAGTATTTAACAATAAAATAGTGTAGCTTACAACTGGCTGTGCTGGCACCATTTGGAGGCCTATTATTAATAGTTTATGTGGCAGGCATTAAAATTAACTATGGAAGTATTTTTAAGGAAGAAAGAGTTGATGTGCTAAAAAGCACATGATGGAGGACCTAATCATCTGGAATGTTTTTTGCTTGCAGTATGTGAGTCTCACCTAGCATTGCACATTTGGAGGAGCAGGATTTCTGCATCAGAAAGTTTACTGTGGGCTCAATGTCCTTCCAAAGGGTGTAATTTTGCTTTCTAAGTTTCAAAACTAAGAACATTGCTGTGAGCTCACACAAACAGCAAACCATTTTAAAACTCTTGCCTCAGCCACACAGACTGTTGCTGTTGTTCTTAACGAATTTCATGTGGCTTTTGTTGTCTCACTTTTCTGTCTGTCCTTGAAGCTTGAGTTTTGCTTCTGTTTGTCAGCAAACATTGGTGCTAGATTTTAGTTGTGAAAGGAAAACAACAACAGCAAAAAAGCTCTCAACTTTGAGAGTGATGGTTTCCCCAGTATCTAGCTTTGTACATTTTCCTCTGCAAGATCTTGACTGGAAGAAAGCCTTGCAGCAGTGTGACTTAGCAGTTCCTTTTTGGATTTTGTTTTATTTTCCCCTCATCTTTTTAGGCATTTTTTCATACACGCACCGTAATTTTGTCCTAGGAAACCTGCCTATTGATAATGGCAGATAAGCAAAACCTGGAAAATTATCTTCCCTTTCTTTAAAAGAAACACCTAGTTCATGGGGAGCCCTGAATATACAAGGACTTGACAGTAATTCTAGTGCAATTCCTCCATTAATGGGCTATAAATTTTGAGGCTTTTGTTATTTTTTGCCAGCTAAATCCTTGAAGTTGAATTTTGAAGCTGGTGACTAGTCCTGCAAGGGAAACATCTCTTAGTTCTCTTCTTCTTTCATTATGACAGTCTTGACATGTTTGCTTTTTCCCTATCAGATTACTTTTTGAAATATAATATGTTGTTATTGTCAGTATAGATAGACTGTGAATAGATTTGAGATTTACTAGTATATTGAGAAAGGATACAGATTGTATATCCTCATTTCTGTGAAACTAGGTTTCAGTTGTCCTGATTACCTGCAGTAACACCCAAAGGGGCACCTTTACTGATATGGAGGAGGTCACAGTCAATCAAAATCAAGCCCATCTGGAATGGAGGGCAGAGTTTACTGTTAATACCCACAGGTTGGCAGGTGGATGTGAATGGTCTGCAACACTTGTGATTTATAAAGAAAGCAAGAGAAATCCAGTCTTCAGGAAGGCACTGATCCTCACTCAGTAGTGTTGGGGGTCTTTCTATCTCAAAATCTATCAAGAAACCAAATGCCGAGGAGATCTCTTGAGCATTTAATCTAGTTCTGCTAAACAGGGATTTCACTTTGTAAATGTAGGCCGGCTCTTATGAACATAGACCAGAGATTTATGCATTTTAAATAATTAATTTTCTACCTGTTTATTTTCTAAACTCATTGTGAAATTGCCTCAGTGAAGCATCACAGCAAGAATCTTGCATTTTGTTTGTACACCAGTAAAATAGGAGTGATTTACGTGCGAGTATAGGCAATGAAGAGGGACAAAGAAGCCAAAACAAGCCTTTGATACTTGAGAAGTGATGGCAGGTATGTGATTAATGGTGCAGTGCACTCTGGATCCTAAGGAACACCTGTGAGCATCATAAATTGAGTGGAAGAGCTATGGGTTGGGCTGGACTGGTGCATAATTGGAGCCCTGGAATGTATTTGTGCAGTCTGCAGCAGACATACAGAGATATGTGGACTTGGCAAAAGCAGTCAGTAGCATCTAATAATTATGAAATACTTGAAAGCCCCAGGTAAATAACCTCTTCGGAATTGGCAAGCATCCATGGGTCATTAATTATTTTGTTATTTCCTTCTTTATACAGTGAGTTTTGTAAATCGCTGGTGGAAAACCCAGTGAGGCAGACAGGGTAGAATGCAATCACCTATCCAAGCAATAAGAACAAAAAAAGAATGCACAAATTTTCCTACAAGCTCCACAGTCTTTTCCAATTCCAATCTCTTAGAAAGGATTTAGCGGAGTATCTTGGCCGGGTAAAGTGTGGTTTTTACAAGTCTGTCACAAAGGACCAATACATTTGATTTTGTGGATGTGTAAGCTCTAACAATAATATTCAGCAAATTCAACTCTTTAATCATTGTGACCATAAGAACCAAGTGTTTGTAATATTCTCAGGATGTGTAGAGAGTAATTACATTGGATTTTAATAAGACTTACTGTGAAATGTTGACCAATGATTCACTATGGGGGAAAAATTAATTAAATTTTAATGTGAAAAGTTATTGTTAATTAAAAGTTGTATGAAAACCAGCCATAAAAAATAGGAAAGGTAGACAGGTTTTGAAAGTACTAAAAGGGCACATAGAAGAAGGAAATAAGATATGCCTTTGGCCTGGATTTTACGCCACAGGATATATACCTCAAAAGACATATCCATGCATATGTTCTCTTCTCTAGCCATGAAACATCTGTCTCAGGAAGACGCACACCCTGTGAGAGATGACAGTTTGCATCCATGGATGTGGAGATAGGAGTGAGCTGAGAGATCAATCGGTGGGTTAGATGCAGGAAGGATGTTTACTTCCATATCCTTCTATATGTTAGCCAGAAAACGCCAAAAAGAAACTTAGGCAAATGTCCCAAAAGTGATTGAAGTACAGTTTATGTTGCCAATGAAAAACCACGATCCTCAGGTCTGCAGCTGGGCTGCCACCCAGCCGCACTGTACCTAGGCTACTGCAGGCTCCCCACACAAAAGAATCTGCTTTTGAGCATGCCCAGAACACATAGAAGAGGTAGTTACACAGTCCAGAGGCTAGTTCATGCCCAAACCTGATTAGTATCTAAATTTTCTTCCTCTTCTGAGAGGTATGGAAGGAGCCTGGTACACTCTTGCAACAGCTATGTAAACAACATTAGCGTACAAGAGAGAAACAAGATGGAGTTTGTTTCTGGATTTTTAGGGAGAAGATTTTGTGGGGTAGTTTGTGCTGAATGGGAGCTTTTTGTGTACCTTGTTTCTAGGCACTTGGCTTCCCCACGTATTGTGTTGTCACTTTAGTCAGGGTGGTGGACCAGGCTTGGATGACCAAGCATCATTAAATAATGTAACTATTGCTATAGCAAAGAAGTCACAGAATCTTCAGATTATAAAATGGTTTGGATTGGAAGGGACCTTAAAGATCATCTAGTTCCAACCACTTTGCTGTGGGCAGGGACACATTCCCCTAAATCAAGTTGCTCAAAGTCTCATCCAAACTGGTCTTGAACATCTCCAGGGATGGGTCATCCACTTCTCCGGGAAACCTATTCCAGTGCCTCACCACCCTCACTGTAAAAAAATTTTTTCCTAATATCTAATCTAAGTCTTCCCTTTTCAGTTTAAAACCATTAGTCTATGTTCTGTCACTGCACTCCCTGATAAAGAACCCCTTCCAAGCTTTCCTGTACGCCCCCTTTAATTGCTGAAAGGCTGCTATGAGGTCTCCCTGGAGCCTTCTCTTTGCTAGGCTTAACAAGCCCAGCTCTCTCAGCCTGTCTTCACATGGGCAGTGCTCTAGCCCTCTGATTCTCTTCGAGGACCTCGTCTGGACTTGCTCTAGCAGGTCAATGTCCTTCCTGCGCTGAGGACTCCAGAACTGAACACAGTGCTCCAGGTGAGGCCTCACCAGAGCACAGTAGAGGACAAGAATCACCTCCCTTGGCCTGAAGTCACACTTCTTTAGACTCCACACCTTAGCATTTTCCTAAACAACAAACCTATAAGGAATCAACAGAGTCTCCATTTGGGGAGGATGTGTGTCTCACCAGGATCCTCTTACCGTTCAGAGGTTCATGGTTCTTAAGTCATATATGTCCCATTCAGATGATTATAATGAAATCAGCAGGGTTAAATCATGCATTACCAAGTGCTTTTCCTTAATCATCAGTTTATCCGAAAGGCTGACAAGTGAGCTATTGCATTGGATAATCCAGTGCCCATTTTCCCCTAAAGGATTAGGATTTATTTACTTGTAACTGACAAGCATCTACTATCTTATTTTGACAGTATTTGTGCAAACGAAAATTTAAAGTCTTTCCTATTATATGGCAAACTTGCATGAAAACATCTTAAATTTTCAAATAAATGCAGTTATGTATCTGTATAGTCGGCTTTAAAAAATCTGAATTCTGTTGTCTGAAATACATTGAAATATAACATGTTATTTGTGATGTAAATACTTTACAGCAATATATTACTCACTTAACTCTATCAGAGGGTCAGTGACCAGAAGTAGAGCTATAATGGTAGTCTAACTACTGAGACTCCTTTTCAAAACAAAAACAAGCCTGAATTTCTTCACAATGCTCAATATTTCTTAAAGGGCAAATGTATAATTAGAATCAAATTCCTATTTTAATTTAGCTTGCAGAACTTGCAGTTCTAAAAGAAACCCATGTGGAGCTTTTAAAAGATTTTTTTACAAAATCCTGTACCTCTTGATTGCTGAAAGCATCTCTAAATATTAAATCAATACACACATATGTATGACCTTTCAAAGAGCAATTTGTACAACATTCTCAGTAGCCCCGTGAAAACATTCCAGATCAAATGTTATACAGCTGGATCATTTTTTGCATAGCCACTGCTAAAAAGTTATGCTTGCTACACAGTGCTGTATATATGGTGACCTGAGACACACAAGAATGCACTAACAAATTATAACATTAACAAAATGTAACTATTTATTATATCATTTTGCTTTTGCCTAAGTCACATCATTGTATGACTATTAATAAGCACTGCTGAAAAATGAAATTAACTGAAGAGGTTATCTCACAGAAACAGATCATGACTGCCAACAGATAGCACAAAATAAAGAGAATATGGCCCTTGACAGAAAGGAAACTTTTGAAGACAAATTACTTAATACCATACCATACCATACCATACTTAATATTTAATACTGTAATGCCCTCACATATAATTACAAAAACATGACAACACTTGCCCAAAAATTAATCCAAGTCAGTGCATGCAGACCTACAGCTATGTAATTATAACTTATCTATTCACCAGATCACTGCAGTACCAAAACAAAGCTTCGGAGCAGGTGAGTACCCAACCTCTGCCTTCTCTTCCCATCCGTTGCCAACTTTCTGTATAAACACCAGAAACCGTATCAGCACAGGGCCTGCCACCCTGGGAACTGGTTGTGAATGGTGAGTTTCTTCCAGAAATATGGAAGACAGGGGAAGGGAAGTATCTTTTTATAATGTTTTGATATTAGACTTTGAGAATCTTTTGTTTCTGAATAATGCAGGACTCTCAACTAAATTCTTTCTCATTTTACTAGATTCTGTACAATGACTTCACACCCTTTGTACCTTTTCTTCACTGGCAATGAACTGTCAGCCACTGCACCCATTTTCATTGCAATTTTGCCTTTAATTGTAATTATATTTCTTAATTTGACAAGTACCTAAACTTCTACAGTCTATTCACTCATCTTGTCCCTATAATCAATAATTCATTCCCTGAATAACTCCATAAAAATGGCAAGGATGATGAATATTTTCTTTTTCTTTCAGTTTAAAATAAAATCCATATTAGTTTCATCAACAAGCAATTATTAATGTACCTTACTTAACCAAGAATTGATTTGATTCTGACAAGTTCTTAATGCCTTTCAATTGTGGTAAATAATTGCTATCCATTTCAGCAGGTTAGTATACCAACATAAGTTGATCTTATTTTAATGGAAGACATAATTGTAAAACTTTGTACAATATTGTGTAAAAGCCTTCAATTGCTGACAGTAATTTCTTTAGCTTTGATGCTTGTACTGGACTGAGTGTAGGGGAAGCTACAGAAATAAATGGAGGCAAAACAGGGCTTGGAGCTCAAAACTCTGAAGCAAAATCAAGCTGCAGATTCTTAGGCTGAAACTCAGCATATATGAAATATGTATCATCCCAGTTTCTATTTTTATTTCCTAATAATCTGAAAATTGTCATATAAATGCCTACATTTTAGGAGTCCTCATGGGTTTGGCACAGCTATTAACAATTCAGCAGTTTGAAAGGATAGCCTGCCAGTGACATTAACTTGTCATAAAATTGGTACGTTTTTTCTTACAGATATGACGCTATTGCATATGCCTTATTTGCACAGTATAACTTCTGTGGTAGGTGTTTAACTTAGCCGTTTAAGCTTTGTTTAATGCCTTCCTTCTGTAAAAACTTGTGAAATAAAGGAGAAGTACTTGCAATAAATATAGACTGATGGACTGTGGGTAAGTCTTATCTGGAATGACTTAAATGACTTAAATAACTTAAATGATAAGATTTGTTTGGGAAATGTAGTCAGTTTAAAGATCTCGTGATTTTGAATTTCATTATACTTTTCTATTTTTGCCTGATATACAGCTCCATTTGGCTGTCCAATGACGGGTTTCTGAGTAAAGGACATTGAGCCTAAATTTAAGATTAATTATGAACCACACTTGTACAGTACCTGATTGAGGGTTCCTAAATCAAAATGGGGTTCCTATATCAAATGTGACCCTTCTTACTTGACTGTCCTTGATGTTATTCAAAGGCATTTGTCCCTTTTTGCTAGAAGAAAAGTCTGTCTTTCATTGCTCATTATCCCAAAACCAAGACTTATTGTAAAGACCTGAGCTCATAGGTATTAGATGAAAAACTTGAATGAGGAAATTAGAACTTATTTATGTTTTCTTCTTGCACGGATGGCATTAAGCTGCCCAGACTTCAGGAAAATAACAGTGATAAAAAAAATAAGAAATCATGTTTCAAATTCACAGAAAGCAGGTAGAGAAATGCTGCATGGAGTTAGTTATTTGTTTATTTTAAATGCCACTGCAAGCATGAATTTCAGCCATCCTGCTGGAGTAAACTGGGCTACAAGTGTTGTTTAGGCCCCAGACACAAACCTCTTCCCGGCAGGACAGCTTTCATAAACATGCTGGAAGAATGCTTGTATTCAACAACAAATCTGAATTCACATTGAGTAGTAAACCTTGGTATAGTCTGAAATGACCAACAAATACTCACTTGCAAAGCACATATTGTAGAAATCTCCCATAAAGAAACAGGAGCTCACATTAATCATGTGAGCTAGGACAATGGGTGACCTTTTCTAATAAGAAATGAAGCATCTAAAGCAGCCATTAAATTTCACAGCAGACCTATTTACTGTACGTTTGTGGCATTCATCATTGAAAAATGTAAATGTCCTCAGACTACCAACATTTGCCAATCATCCTTCACTGAGAAGAAAATTGGTCTGAAGCTTTTAGAGCATCGTTCCCCAAATTCTGGCAATGCCAAGGCCATTACAGGTCCTTTTCAGCCTTAAAATGAAAAAAGAGCAGCTGTTGAGCAAACCAGGTTAACAAACCTTGGAAAAACTTTAATGCTGATCCATTTTTAGCACTTTTCCAAGCACAGAAGTTGAAAATTACTGTCGTTCATGGGCCCTTCACTTTTCTAGGAGTCAGATCTACAAAGTCATAGGAAAGATATCCAGGCTTTGGCTTTCAATAAAAATTCTTGTGCTTGCAGATCTAGTTCATGAAAGTCTTTTAATAAACAAGAGACTAAATGTACTGAGATGTAGTCACTGCTTTAAGCTTTGCAGTTTAGCTTCAAACTCCAGACATAGAAGATAATGAGAAATGCTGACAAATAAAGATAACTTAATTCGATGGCTGGGGAATGCATTGTCTTGTTGGGCTTGTGAACTCTCTCTGTCACTTTGAAACCCTGGATGTCTACTACTCCTTCAAGACCTTGTTTTACTGGCACATTTCTTTTAGCTACTGTATTAAGATTTTCTGCTTTTGAAATTAGCCTCAGGCTTTCTCAGCTTCACAGAAAAATGATGTTAAAACAGCAACTCGGCCTCTTCAGATCAGGCAGTAGCCTTGAAACTATCAGTGAGTTTTCTTGTTTTCTTTTTGCTTTTTTGACCTGCCCAGTTTATTACCAATTGACCCCACTTCTGATTACGAAGGCATCACTTTGATACCAGTGCCCTCCAGAGCCCCAACTGCATCTTGTTTCACATTGACAACACGCAACTGGTGGCAGGGCAGATTTTGCAATGTTAGAGCTTCACTGAAGTGAAGTTTCATGCTGGTTTAGACATAGAGCAAGAGAACCCTTTGCCACTGAGGGGTGATCTGTTTCTGGCTACCAGTAGAAGGATCCTTGGTGCTTTTTATCTTGCATTGCATTTGATGCAGCTTATTCTTTTAGCTTACATTGCATTTGATGCAGCTTATTCTTTTAGCTTACATTGCATTTGATGCAGCTGATTTCTCTGAGAGTTTTGGGAGAGTGGGGAGATCTCATCCATTTCAAAACTCCTTCTTCCATTTCTCTCTGACAAGTCTGGGGATGTTTCTTATGAACTTTCTCTGCCTATTATCTCTTACCTGGAAAACTTCTTTTAAATGCTACATTTCTTCATTTCAATGAGTATGTATGTAACACTGTGTCATGGAAGATAAAGTCTATTTATAGTGTCTCAAATGTCAGACATGAACGATCCTTTAATTCAGTGAAAAACAGGATTTGAGATGAAAAGCACCTGGTTTAAAGCAAAAAAAGAAAGTTCTAACTTCTTAAAAAGGGGACACTCACTTCGATGAGAGGAAAAAGTCATATAACCTCATAGGTGGACCGCTGTCATCCTTTGCTTAGCTTATATGAATTCAGTCTCAGGTCCTCCTCTATTCTTGGATGTTTAGTATAGTCCCTGAAAGGGATTCCCGTGGATAGCAAACAAATACAGCTTTGGAGAGGAACCAAGTCCTTGTAATCCAAGTTTTGGATTTCTGTATGGATTATTGCAATCCTTTCTCCTTGGATATACCAAAATGACCTCTATGAAAACTTAGCTGGTCTGTGATGTGGCTGCACATCTTCCAAACCGGACAACTAAGAGACCCACTGGTCCAGTTCTCCTTTGCTTT
Source organism: Phaenicophaeus curvirostris (assembly GCF_032191515.1). NCBI lineage: Eukaryota > Metazoa > Chordata > Aves > Cuculiformes > Cuculidae > Phaenicophaeus > Phaenicophaeus curvirostris. Next base: position 52,012,142 of record NC_091394.1, on the reverse strand, counting down.
TCTTGGCGCCCATATACAGTTCCTGTTTGGACTGAAAGCAGTTTTTTTCAGTCTTACATCTTTGAGCAGAATAGGTCCTGGTTATGTCAATGTCCTCCTGTTTGCCTGTAGGTTGTGTCAGTGACAGGCATGCAAACTGGATTAATTGGTTTTAAATGTCTATGGACAAATCTGAATTTGTCTTTAGAGATTGAATTTGATAATATGAACACAGATGTAACATTTATCAGTTTATGTCAGTCTCTCTAACCGATTTCCAACATGTATGCCAATGGCTTTAAATTAAAATCTCCACCTATGTAAAGTAGTGAAAAGTAATGAGGGGAGTTCAATGAGACTGTAAATTTAGGTCAAGGATGGACAGTTATGCATCATGCTTGAACAACTCACATGCAACTCATCTGCCTTGTCCCATAGCAAGGAAGAAACTGTTCTGGTCCGGGAGCTGCTGGAAAATCCAGACCTGCAGTTACGAACAAAGCAAGCCAGTAGTGAGTACCAGGTCACCTGCATCATCCCAGCCCACCCCATCCTGGAGGGGCAGTGCAGGACCACAGGCAACCACCACAATCTTCTTGCCTGAGAACTGCTGCTGGTTCTTCCCCAACATACTGGTCTGCAAGTCCCTTTGCTTTAGGAGAGACTGCAGGGAGTTGGCAAGAACATTGTCAATCCACTGCATGTTTAAGTCCTCTGTCAAGAGAATCCTGAGAGATTATGGAGAAGAATCAACAGATGCTTTCATTCAACATCACCTTTAATAACATTTTCAACTATAGCAATAACAGTTAAGTGGAATGAATACGTGCAAATACTGACTGGAGTCTGCAAAATTTATGATTGGCTGAAATGTTTGCTTTTGGCCAGACCTGAAGACTTGGATTTATTTTCATTATAATGTGCTTCTTTTTCCCTCTGTGGTTCAGAAATCCTAACTGAACATCCTTTATTAAAACTCCCCACAGGCAACGATTTTGCAGAGGAAAATATGGTATATGATCGTTGGTGTAGCTCCAATATGAAGTTGATTGTGTAAAGGAAAGCAGCTAGCTGACTCTAGCTTTGAAGATTCATTACTGGGCTTCTGAATAAAAATTTGAGTTCTGTATGATCTTTTTTACACCAAAATCTGACTTGCTGACAGATCATGCATCATAAGCACTTTTTGTTAAGAGGTGGGAAAACATTTTCCAGACAGTTAACATTTTCTATACCATTGCTGCTTTGGGTGAAGAGTGACAAATAACACTGCACAGAAAAAGTCTATTTTCATGCAGTCCCCATTTTTTCTGGCTTTTCTTAATCTCTGTCTTTCTACCCAAAACATAAAAAGCAACAAGCACTGCCCAAAGCATGAGACAGTGAAAGAAGAAAGACTATCAAACAAAGTGTTTATAAGAAGAGAGTTTGCAGAGGTGGGATATAACAGCTGTATAGAAAATATATGAAAGATTATTATGAAAGATTCAGTCCCTGCATCCACGCACTCTTCACTAACAGCCATGGTCCCTGCCTGCCTTTGACCATGAAGAGTTCTGTAAAGTTGTCACAACCTCAGAACTTGATCCACACACAAAATGAAGTCCTATGTCCATATGCAGGATGCATTAGTGTCAATTTTTACTATGAACACAAACGTTTTCAGTTTCTGCCTGATTAGTCCACAGAGGGATACTATTTCCATACAACAAATTTTCTTATTTTATAAGAAAATAGTGGGAATTCTTCACATGTGAAGTGTGTACTGTTCTAGTCCATCCAAAAGACTTCGTTTCTTTAAATACCATTCTGCAGTGTTGTTGTTCCCCAGATCTTTATGCAAGCAAATACTACATTTGAAAATCCTATATTTAAAATAAAATTTTAAGGAGAGAAACTTCCTTATTTTGCTTCTTTTGTTTTGTTTTGGGTTTTTTTTAATGCGCATTTTAAAGATGTTCATTTACCATGATTTCTTTTTAGTGCTTGGAAGACATAAACTTAATCATCAGTTTCATTGTAAAGAGTTCATTTTTCTTCTGACAAGCTTGTGAGCATCCTAACCTATAATTCATCCAAATTTGTGAGCCATTAATTCTATCTGGCAGCTCAATCCATTAAAGACAGTAAAGAATTTGGATCAATTAATACATTCTTTTGACAGACACAGTAATGAAATTGCTACTTCCATTCTATTTGCCCTTTGATGTCTGAGCTCAGATCAATCCCAAGCTGATATGAGGGACCATTTTTATGTCTGCTGTCCAGCAGTGACTAGCTATTCTCTCTGCATTCTTCAATTATGTCCCTGGGACTATTCATATAATAAATGTCACAATAGCATATTAATATTTCCAGAATTGTTTCTTATTTCTATTTGTAAAAATTTACTATTTCACATCTTTGGGTATGAAAATGGTACCAGAATCAAGACAAGGAGAGGTCCAATACAGAACTGTCCTTCCAGTCCTGCTGTGATCAGAGGTCATCTTTGTAGTTCCTGGGACAGAATAACATGACAGGAACTGTCTACTCATGCCTGAGGAAGCTAGGAATTCCCCCAATATCCAGGTACCTGTCAACTGAGTTTCTTAGAATGAAAAAATTGAGGACATGAGCAGGCAGTACACAAAACCATTGGGACTTGAAGCTGGCTTGCTGGACCTACTTGGCCTCCCTCTCTGTTCCTCTGTTTCCAGAGGCATCAGTCATAGTTACATCCAACAGCAGGACAGATCAGCAATAGTACTCATATTAGATACATTTTTTAGTGAAGTGATGTGTATGACCATTTTTAGTACTGCATCTTTAACCTCTTTCATAACAACTCATTTCCCTAGGTTTTATGGAGCTGAATTAAAATGGCCTTTCAATTAAAGTCTTAGGGAACCAGGGGTGTTGTAGACCTTGCTAATGATTTCTTAATGTGTACAGTTGTCTTTGCTGAGATATGCAACATGTTTATTTGTGTTTCTCTCCTTCCCAAACCCCTGAACTTTTGCACCTCATGCTAGAACTTGATTTGAGAAGAGTGTAGGGTTTTTTTTTTTCTGTTGTGTTGCTTAATTGTAGATACAAAGGATTTTTGTGAAGCCCAATAAAAGTTTAAAGCTAAATGAGGTTAAGTGGTTATCCAGAGCTGTTCATCCCAATACAGACATTGTGACATACTGTCTATATAGTAATAGCCATCATGGCAACCAATGGTATAATAGCTTTTTAACTCCTACAGCCACACTAGTAGACATTTTGAAAGGGAAATTATCACAGACACGTTATTCGTGGTCTTCGTCAAAGCTACATTTTAGTATTTTGAAGCAGGAAAAGGTAAATATACTGGTAATGAGTATATGTTCGGATGACACAATGCAGGGAGCCACAGGCGTAAGCAGCATTGAGTGAGGGGACCAGAATCATATGCACAAAAGTAGACAACATTGTGATCTAAAGTAAGAGAGCTGAGATCAAACATAATAATAGTAAGGAATGCACCACTATTTGTACCAACATCTAAGCTCACAGTCCTATCAGTTAGAGATGGCAGATCAGGATCTGCTATGGTAAGATATGATTATGGAGAAGACATGCATAAGATATATGTATTGGGCACATAATTTCTGGTGGAGAGAATACAAAGCATCATCCTATTGTGCAAGATACTGGCACAGTTCATCTGAAAATCTGTATACAGTAGTCATTTCCTACATGAAGTGTGAAAACTAGATCATATTCAGAGAAGAGCTAAATAAACTAGATCTGGTAGATCTCATTTTCTGTGTTCTCAAAAGATCCTTATGCTTAGATATGTTACTTTAGTCCTTGAATACAATCACTTGTACCCATTTACATCTGTAGTCACACTGAGTGAAGTGTTATTGTGTTTGAAATTAAGGTGCAGATGTTTTAAACACAGTAATCATTATTCTGTGGAGTGAACCCTCAGGAATTGTTAAAAATTGTTTAAAAATTTGCTTTCAGCAGCAGAAGTCACCCAGTCCTTTCTGTTTGCTATGAGCAGGTAGTATCACTGAATAGAGCAAGTGAAAAAACCCCACATACATGTGTACATACATTCTATATTTGCTTTTTGACTTAAAGCCCATTCAGACTTTTACTATGGGTATGTAGGTATGTGTGACTCATTCAACATGGGACTCAATGAAGATATATAAGTTAAAGTAAATTTAAATAAGCTTTCAACATCCTTGTTTCTTCTTTCTGGTTTGTATTTTTCTCAAAGCATAAGTGACTTGACATTCTGAATGAGACTACATAATGGTGTTCTTTGTCTATCAAAAACAAAAGACATTCCTCATGTTTTGTACATTGGCTCAGAAAGTCTAATACCTGAAGCACTTTCTTTATTTCATTATGGAGCTGCACATTATAAAATGGTTTTAGCTTCATCTTCAGAATAATTCTATTTGGAAACAGCATTAATGAACTGTCTACCATCTGTATCACTCATTGTTAATCCTTTTCCCACTCAGTTCTTGACCTGTCTTTCAGTATCCTAGACATACTTGGTTCTTAACAGTACCGCTTGCATATCTTCATATATACTGTGTACTTCAAACATCAGGATTCTTACAATTTCCTTCTGAAAGAGCATTTCAACAGATTACAGAAAGTCTCTCAAAGCTACTGGAGTTCTGACAGCATCTTTTAATGAATCAAGGCCCTGTCTCACTGTCGCCTGGACTTTTGGACACATCTGCTTTTTTATATTTCACACTCAGCAGAGACAACTGAGTGTGTTAGCAGTGTAATATTTGTCAGTAAGGAATCCCAAATCTGCCAGCACGGTGGCACTGCTAGCTGGATTTAGACAATGGCCCAGTAAGAATGGATTTAAGAGACAGCAGAATAAATCCTTTGTTTTTCTATATTTTTTAGCTGGTTGCTTGAATACAGCTCAATATATGTTTTTTAACTGGAACCGAACAGTTAAAGTATCTCCCTTTTATTTGTCCTGAAAATGCCATTTCCTTTCTTTTAATACTTCTTCATTAACACCAATGTAAATGTTGAAACAAAAGTCTTCCTACAGGAGCAGATATATTTCTGGAATGGAAATAAGTGTGGAAACAATACATTTAGGCATGTATGGATGAATGTAGTGTAAATATGACTTACAGCCTGTGTGTACATTTGGAAAATTGTTTTACTTGCATATCAAGAGACACTGCGTGTATCTCTTAGAAGGCTGTGTGATGAAAATAAATGGAAAACTGAATTTTGTAACACTGGGCCTTAAAAACCTGGGCTTATGTCTAGGATGGGTGAGGCAAAAGATGAGACACAACTTTGATGCTGGGTTTTTGTTATGTGCCACTAGATGAAGAGAAAGCAGCCATCTTTCTTAATGAACACTGGTTTGCCATGTAGACAAGCCTTGCTGCGTATTGTACCTGGAGTGTTTTTGTAAGCTGAGGAAAGCTACAGAAAACAATCAAGAAACTGTTTAGCAGATGCAACGGAATGGATTGCAAAGATGGGATCTTGAGAATCAATTTGACCTGGTATGGCCTCAAATTCTAGGTGGCAGGAGAAAGGAGATAAAAGTAAGGAAAAGATACCCAAGGAAAAATTAACCTCAGAAGAAGGAGCCACTTCTGCTGGAGTATCAGAGCCGCAGCCTGGCCTTGGTGGGACCTTGCCAGAATCTCTCACCTGACTTCGAAATGAATAAACTAATTGACCAGACTGGTCTGATAGTTTTATGAAGTGTATGGTGGCCTCTACTGGTGAATTTAGATGTTACATGGACATTCATGCCTTCTCAGAATTCTTAAAAACTTTGGATATTCACAAGACAAAGCTTAGAGATGCTTAATCTTCACAGACCAGCCAATCTGGAGTCTTGTCATAGCTGTTATTTCTCCTGTAATGCAAATGTGGTGGTCTATTAGGTCATATCTATTAGTCCAAAGGGTTTGTCTCCTCAACTTGTTATGGGCTTCACATGTATCTGGCCAAATAGATACATTCTCTATTTTTGGGTGGTACACAGATGGATGCTTGAATTGTTGCTGATCACATCTGATATGCCCATGCTAAGCACAGAATGGCATACTTTATCCTGTTGAATTTTTATGTCTTTTGATAGATCATGAAGATAATGCAGTAAAAACTCACTTCAGATCGTTTTCTGAATCATTCTTTTATTGCAAACGTTTTGTGTCTTGCTGGTATGAATTAATATTGTACTTCTTACCTGTGCACCTCTTGTAAGATCGTTTGATATTCAACTAGTTCTTACATGCTACATTGTAATTTATTATCAATGAAGCAACAGTTAATGGGTATTTAAGAGGAGGTTACTACCTGTGTTCAGACTCTGCTAACACCTTATTTGTTCCTTGATTGCTAATTAATTTTCTATATCTTCACAGAGATCTACTAATGTAATAAAAGTTTAGTCATAATATTTAAATTAAATAATGGGAGCTTAAATAAGCTATTGATTTATCCTTCTCTGACTTGCCATGGGGGAGTAGCCTTTTATTTTATTTTACAAGAGCAAAGGCTTCTATGGAAACAGCATAACTAAAGGTCTCAGAATGAATGAAGGCTGGGATATGATGCGGGGAACAGAACTGGAGAACTGGAGCTTATTAACTCCGAGATCTGCCCTTGCAGAACTGGTTGAATTAAGGGAGTTTTCTAAGAGATCCCCTACAGTCTTTCAAATGTTCAGATTTCAGAATTCACACTCTGTTAGCATTAGTCACTGGGGCTTTAGGGAAGACATAGCGATCTGTGTCTCAGTTTTCTCCTATGCAAAACAAAAGGTGGAAATGATAGTATATGCCTCTTTGTAAAACATTTTGATATTTATGACTAGTGTTCCAATACAATGTGAAACTTATTGTTTCATGAAACTTGCTCTATATTCTAACATCTACATTTACAATTAAAAATATCTTTACTTATCTTTCTTTGCATATAAACATGTCTCTGTGTTCTCAGTGCTCTGACTTGTTATCATGTATATGTTTACTCACTTGCCCCTATGCTGTATTCATGTTGTTTTGGGACTCCCTTCTCTACAGAAATACTAGAGTTTCAATTCACATATTAGCTTTTCAGAGCTGTGGGAGGAAGGGAATGCGTAAAGACTCACTGCTTTTCAGTGAAAGCTTAACAGGAGCACTGAGCCTTAGTCACTTCTTCATAGGAGCTGCCTGGATGTATGGGAGTTCTGAATAACCTGCTGCAGGCATTTGTTTGAATTCCAGTTATTTGTATTAATGGGCTTGGTGTCAGGAGATAAAGAAAGGAAAAAAGTCACCTTCCTTCTCAATCAGTATTGAAATTCTCCCTTCTATTAGGCTAGCAGAATATTTAGAGGAGCTCTGGTATAACCTGGAGTTCTCTTTGGCATCCATGTCCAGGTGCTGACTAGACAGCACCCTGGTGACCTGAATGCTAGTTTTACAAATTATCTGTGACCATTCCTTGTCAATATCTCTTTTCCTAGGGCTTTAGGCATCATATTAGCCCTGGTGTGAGAAAGGAGTTGGAAGAAAACAAGTCCAGGCATTTGTCCAGCATGAGCCAGTCCATGATTACGTGTTTTAAGGAGATGATGGTTCGAATCAGCAGTCAACATCTTAAACAAGATCAAATTCATTTCCAGTAATCTCCAGCCATTGCATAGGCTGCCATGTCATCTCTTACTTGCTCAGTTTCTCCAGGTGATTTGCAGTTTGTGTTCCCTTTTCACTGTCCTCTCTGCAACATCATGGTACCACCAAGAGGATTCCCATCAGGGCAGGTTATCCTTCTCCCTTGACAAGAGAGGAGAATGGTGTGCAGTAGGAAATGCCTTATTATGATAGAATCGCTAAAAGGGTGTCTATGTTTATGTAAACTTTTGTAAGCAGATAGCTTCCTTGAGTTTCTTAGCTGGCAAGGTCAAAAAAACTCCTGAAAAATTAAACACCCTCCTCACTGTGAGAGCTGATAATCACCTCCTATCACACTAGCATCAGAGAAGATGTTTCCATTGCTGTGGGTGTCAACCTTTGTTCAGATTCCAGAGCCAAATGTAAGTTTGAATTGACAACATACTCTACTGTAACGCTTCTTCACAAAAAGATTTGTTAGTGTTTAATAAAGACATCTTTGAAGAGGCTCAACAATTCCAGCTAACAATTAATATGTCTGTTTGTTACAAAAACACTGATAGTGACAGTTGCATGACTGGAGTATTGCAGCAGGGGTATTTGCCCCTTGCCTTTGATATTCCCACTATCCTTGCTTTCTTTCTGCCAGGTGCAAGACTCATCCAGGCTTTCTGAGAGCAAATGCATCTTGCTAAAGCTGACATAGTAAAGCAGTGAGTGGCTTTTTGCCATCCTAGTGAACTGACTTGACTCATCAGAGGATGGACCAGTCACTGGGGTCAGTGCAAGGGAAGCAGACTCACTGACACTGGTGGACAAGACAGAAGGCAGAAGTTTGGTTTAGCCAGCTGGGGAAATCTCACCGAAGCTGTATCTCCTGTTTTGGCTGCAGTTCTGACAGATTTGATGGCAGACCTAGGAGAGTCCAGGAATTGGAGGCATCTTATGCAGTCTAAATTATTTTGCTACTAATTTTTTATTAATTTCTTTCACAATCAACAGCACATGTCATTTCTGAGGGTACTGGAGGATACTGTTTCAACCTGCCCCATAGTTTAGTAATCAAACAGCTCTACTATTTAATCCAAGAAAAGCCTGGTAAGCCCTACAAAGCTGAATTTTCCTCCCTGTTTTTGCATTCCTACATTCCTCCTTCTCAAGAGGATGTTATAGAAAACAATGTTCAGCTCGATTTCCTCTGAACAAAATGAAACCAAACCAGTCACAGCAGAATAACTCTGCAAAACTGATAATAATGAGGATTGTCTGGTGAGTAGAAGGCTCTCAATCACAACATGCTCCTCACAGGACAGCATTTTAACGGATACTGCATTGTGAATTGTCTTGAGAAAAGGCTTCTGGCCAAAACATTGACATTCGCAAGCTGCTGCTGCACTCAGAGAATGTAGGTTTTAATTATCTTGGGTAAAACAATCAATTTGGAGTGCAAGGAAAGTTAGGCTCCTGAATATTACTGATGACCTGGAAAATCCCTATGAATGGATGCTTTTCTTCTCAATCTACCTTTCAACCTGCAGCTGTAACCTGGGCTGTAGCAAATGCATTAGGTTTTGCTTAGCAAAGTAACACAGCTGAAGAAAATCCATGAAATGAAACTTGAAAGAAAGTGGATTACCTAAATGAAAAAAAGGCATGTTATTGTTAGCCACTTGCTCCTCGTTAATTTCATGTAGTTTTAATATACTTACATGTGGTTCCCACTTAAATAAAACAGTTTATCTGCTGATATCTTCCCATTGACAACTGAACAACCACAGTTATTTCCTGTTGTTTCCTGTGTTTTTTTCAAGCTCATCATCACAACACTGTGCCTTAGGTAGCCAGAATCATACACACTAACACTAAAGATGTACATACGTAGCTTTTACCTGAAGCCGTAAACATGTATCTTGAAACTCAGTATTGCGCGCTAAATCCAGTGCTCGCTTCCAGTAAATGCGGGATAATGCTGGCACGGTAACACCGGGTGGCAGCAGTGAGTTTTCAGCCAGTGAGTTTAGCCGCAGTGAGGTGGTTGTCAGGAGTAATGAAGACATCGAAATTATTTTGTTTTGATTTCAGAGCAGAGTGCTTGGCATGTTATTCAACTCCAAATTTCTTCATTTTTTCATGCCTCAGAGTCCTAGATTCCTTCTTTGAACTTAATCTAACATGTTAATTGCTAGAAGAAAGACAGACAGGTCAGGGTCTAGGATATGGGAAGATGTGTCACATATGTATCAGCAACTGAGAATTTGGGATTGTTGCCACCGCTTTGTAGTTGGAGGAAAATTGGGCAGTGATTTGTCTTTAGGGTATACATCATGCTTGTCCTGCTCTTTGTCCCTAAATAATATGTCAAAGTGGTGACAAGCATAACAGAAGAAACCCTTTCAGAAACATATTTTGCAATTACCGCAAACTTTGTTGAGCAGATGAAAGACCTGGGGACCAAGCTGTCTGCTGTTGTCTTCTGACAGGGAGTTCACTTCATTTGACAGTCCCCCTCTGAGGGGGCATCACCTGGTACTTGATAGAAGGGCCCTGGGTAAAGACAATTTGTTGAGCTCTTTTCTTCTTTCTGAGGAACACTGGGGTGAGGTGGGGCTCCAAAGCCAACACTGTCTTACTTTGTTGTTGTTTGCCTGTTGCTCTGATAATTTCCACATGCAGTTGTTTTTTAGCAATACAAAGACTAAAACATATTTCTTGTAGGAAGACATGTGGGGGATGTGGAGTTTTGTGAGCCCACATCTCAGAATGTTTCGTCATTGGCCTCAGCCTTCTGTGAGACACCTTCACCACAAAATTGAGGCAAAACCAGAATAACTTTGTTTACTAGCATCAATGGTGCAGTAGCATGACTTAAGATAGTATTTTGGGTTTTTTTTTTCCCTCGAGAGCAGGCAAAGGTTTTCCAAGTGTCTCACACTTATCTAGTTGCTCAGACTTCTCTGACACAGTGATTTAGCTGAGCCTGCTCAATGGAGTAGCACATTACTTCTTGCTTGCTTTCACTGCTGATTAATACCCAAGACCCGTCAGTTCCAGTTAAAAGCAGTTACAACAAAGACCTCTGCAAAACCAAAATATTTTCACTGCAGGAGACTCCTGTCCATGCTGTAAATTCCTCTTTCAAAATGAGGGCTTTTAATGTGGTCAGATCATAGCTTAAAATCCAATTAAGGTTTTTTTTTCACAAGGGCTGATAATATGTCTGTCTGTAGTGAAAACTTATTTGTTTAACAGCTAATGCCTTGAAAGTCATCCACTGCTTTCTGAAAAATTCTTTCGTCTTCTCTTTTCTTTTATTCCAAAAATCATCAGAAAAGAATCTGGGGCAGCTCAGTTCATGGCAGGCCTGATAAACCTAAACCCTAAATGCCTTGAAGCTACACATGATTAGGTGTCACATGCATAAGGATACCACTGGTAAATGTAGTGATTTGGCTGCTGCTACAGGACCCATTGTCAGAATTGCAAACACCTGATTTCCTGCATCATCTGATGGGTCTTAATGAATAAGAACGAAGTTAAACTCTTTTGTCTGGTTTGTCAAGTAGTGAGAAGTGAGTATTTTAGAAGACCAAACTGGACATTAATAAATTGAATTTCTTGTGTTTTACCATCAGCTACACCACAAGTACATGTACTGTGAAAGCTGATTGCAGCCCTGCATGGGAAAACAAATCCTGCATATCATGCCAAAATAAGATTTGAGGATGGTTTACCATTCCTCAAAAACCAGAAATACATATATTACGTATAATAAAATAGGATATATAATATGTATATAATAACTAATATATATCTCAGTAGAAACAAGACACGACTTCTCAGAAACCATTGCAAACCTTGCAAAATGTATGTTGGACTGTGGTAAAACAGGAAGAAGGGGCTCAGAAATATCTTCCCTTTTCTGCAGTACTTTCTGCCCTGTTTGCCACCCTTAGTAGCAAGTACACTTTTCCTCTGTGCCACCTCCATCCTACCACCATGCCACTTGCTTCAGGTACAACACAAAACCTCCTGTTTGAGTTCCCCAGGTGTCCAGAAACACCCTCCTGTGCTCCAGAGTAGTATCTGACCCATTTTTTTGACCAGTACCAGCAGCCCTGCCATCTCTTGGATCTAGGGAACTACAGGCCTGTCAGGTTCCCCAGGGCTCAGTGCTGGGTCCAGCCCTGTTCAATGTCTTTATCAATGACCTGGATGAAGGCATTGAGTGCACCCTTAGGAAGTTTGCAGATGACACTAAGCTGGGTGGAAGTGTTGATCTGCTGGAGGGTAGGGAGGCTCTGCAAAGGGATCTGAACAGGCTGGACCGCTGGGCTGAGACTAATGATATGAAGTTTAACAAGGCCAAATGCCGAGTCCTGCACTTGGGGCACAACAACCCTGTGCAGTGCTACAGACTAGGAGAAGTCTGTCTAGAAAGCTGCCTGGAGGAGAGGGACCTGGGGGTGTTGGTTGACAACCGACTGAATATGAGCCAGCAGTGTGCCCAGGTGGCCAAGAAGGCCAATGGCATCTTGGCTTGTATCAGAGACAGGGTTGCCAGCAGGAGCAAGGAAGTGATTTTGCCCCTGTATTTCAGCGCTGATGAGACCGCACCTCGAACACCATGTTTGGTTTTGGGCCCCTCACTACAAGAAAGACACTGAGGTCTTGGAGCATGTCCAGAGAAAGTGAAGGGGCTGGAGAAAAAGTCTTACGAGGAGTGGCCAAGGGAACTGGTGTTGTTTAGCTTAGAGAAGAGGAGGCTGAGGGAAGACCTTCTCCCTGTCTGCATAAACCTGAAAGAAGGTTGTAGCAACATGGGTGTTTGTCTCTTTGCTCAAGTGATAGGTGACAGGATGAGAGGGAATGGCCTCAAGCTGCAGCAGGGGAGGTTCAGATTGGACATTAGGAAGAACTTCTTCACGAACAAGGTCATGAAGCACTGAAACAGGCTGCCCAGGGAGGTGATTGATTCACCATCCCTGGAGATATTTAAAAGGCAGGTAGATGAAGTGCTTAGGGATATGATTTATTAGTAGACAGGTACGGTTGGACTTGGTGGTCTCAAGGGTCTTTTCCAACCTAGGGATTCTATGATTCTGTTATTAATTTTTGATCTTATATTACTCATGGAGAAGAAGAAAATTTGGCTGCTACGCAGCAGTTTCTACCAAAGTAGCTGGGGCATAATGCACTGACATTCAACTGAAGCAATCAGCTTGAGAAATTTTGTATTGAATGTATTCTGAACTGTAATCAAGCTTCCTACAGTAAGCAATGCTTTTTAAAGCGGGTGTTACTTCTCACTACTTAAAGCAGATAATGTTACATTGTTTAAATAGCCTGTGTTATCTTCCCTAAAGCATGAGATTATCTCCTCTGTCTTGTTCTTCCCAGTCTCCTATGAAATACAGTTGTGTGCATGTGTCCCTTAACCTGTTTTTCACATGACCTCCCATAGTAATGTTCAGATCTGTAGCTGTCAGAGCAGCAGCAAGCCAATAAGCAGTAACAAATCTTCATCCTCTTACTTTGTCTGACATACAGCTTGCCTGTTCCTTTGATATTTCCACATGCAATTGCTTTTTAGCAATATGAAGACTGAAATATATTTCCTGTAGGAAGACAAGTGGGAGATGTAGAGTTTTGTAAGCCCACACCTCAGAATATGCCTTGTCATTGGCCTCAGCCTTCTGTGAGATACACTCACGACAAACTTGAGGCACAATCTACATTCTTCCATTTGTCAGGGCCCATATCACCTCTTTTCCTTGCAGAGAGTACTTTCTCTTGTTACTGGAAATTGTATGACTGCTTACCTGTCAGGCACTACTTAAAGGAGTAAGAGCAGCAGAGGCACCGAGGCAAGAGTGCCACTATAAAAGTGAAAGGACAGAATCCTGCATAATTTACATTACTAACTTGGTTAGTCATGGCAGAGAGAATAAAAACTTAAGTTCCTTGATGAGCAGGGATTTGCGGTAATCTTCAAATCACAAAATTTGTTCATCTAACTGCAATGCCCAGGACTTATTATTATGGCTCAGGACCAGTTCCTGTATACAAACACCACACAAAATGAAGTTTCACTGATTCTCCTGCAAAACAGTTACTGCTTTAGTATATTGCTATGTAAATGTGATTAGAATTTTCTTCATAATTGGAGTTTGCATTATGGAACACCTCAAAGCATAAATGACACTGTACTTGTTTCATGCAAATACGTATCACTTAAATGTGCATTACTTGCAAGTCCCGAAGGAGCAATTGAGTCAAGTAAGCTAATTCTTCTGAGCAGGATTAATATATCCCATGAGAAGCCATGTCACATTACAACTGATCTCTTATTTTTTCTAAAAATGCAGTCACTGTGGCTTCTGGGTACCGCTTGTGATCCATTTTCTTACATTTCAGCTCTGGGATAGCAGTCACTAGGGAGGAATTTTAATCTCACGACTTTTATTAAAACACAAGAGTAGAAGCATAAACCGCATTATTGCTGAAGGAAGCGGGTCTGAGAAGCTCTATTCCCACATGCATGAGTAAGTGAATTACAAGTTAATCTATGTGCAAAAGGGTTTTAGTGATCTCTGTCTGCCTTCTGTGATTTCTGCTCTCCCTGGAAAAATGAACCAAACAACACCGCAAACATATTTTTCCACTGTCAAATATTTCTAGATGGAGTCCCTTGGCACATCAGTAACTTCTTTTTTCATTCTTCAAGTGGATTACGGGTCACTTAGGCAACGAGCACAATTTCCAGTCTGGGACCAGACTTACCATGAAAACCTGCCAGCTAGTCAGTGAACAAGTGACATCTCCATGACTGGTGGAAGAAATCTCCACATGATCTCCTTTTTTTACAGCTGCTAAACCAGGGAAAATCTGAAAAGTAATCCAAAATTATCAACAGATTAAGGCAGACACTGTATGCAGCAGTTCTCAGTTTGAGTGCTTATCGTCATGATAAGCTTTTCCAAAGTGTAAAAGTGACTGGAGGTCAGACTGACATCCCGTGTTGCAATTTGCATGCTTACCTCACAAATCATGCATAATGCTTTGTTGTTCCAGAAAATACATGAACAAATAATACAGCATGTTCCATCTTTCTGCACTCTTGTAAACTCAGTGGTATTTTGGTCAAAACGGCACGTTTGCACGTAACAGGTTTTTCTCTGCAGAATCTCCATTGTGAAAAGAAAAGCTAAATCCTTTAGGAGAGCATGACTGCAGGCTTCTTGAGGAAGAAAGGGATTGGGTTTTTTCTCTTCTGGGTTTTCAGCAAGACTTCCTGTTTGGTGGTATAAACTGATTTTTTTCTGCATAGCCTGAAAGGTCAGTTACAAAATTCATGGCTATGAAACTGCTGTAGTGAGGCCTCTCATGTACAGTAATATATGGTGGGCATAGACAATGTATTCTTGTTGTTACTTTTCCTCTCAGTCCTCAGCTGGTCCTTGTTGCAGTGCTAGTCAGAAATATCTTGCAGGACAAACTGATGCTCACTGACTTGACTTTGCTAATAGTTGCAAACTGAGGTATTCTGGACTCATGAAATACCTTTGGTGAATGCATTGGGAGTACTAATTCAACACATTCTTACATCTTCTCAATTTATTTACCAGTCAATATTCATTGCATAAAATTTAAACTATAATGCCAACTATCATGGCCAAGATGTTTCATCAAAATTAATGTTTCCAGAAGTCTAAAATTTAGCTGTGGTCTATGCAAAATTGAGTCTTACTAACTTTTTTACAATTGTCTCTTACATACCTTCACCTGTCACTGCTGCTTTTAAGTGAAAGCATTTGATATCAAGGTAGTGTTGGGTGTGCAAGGATCACAATATTGCTTGCACATGTCTTCCGTCTGCCAACATATAAGGTTAATATTACAAATGATGGTTCAGGCGTATCTACAGTCTGGCTTCTTTTTCTATGGCCTTTAAAGGTCCCTGGACAGGGTGCCAACACTGTGACTGCAAATACCCTTAGTCTGAAAATTCAGAATTATTCATGAAGAATACATAGCCACTGGTGATTTTCTTAAAACTGTGTAACTATGGCTAAATTTTTACATTGTTTTTGTCTGGTTTTCTTCCTGTCCTTTACTGTGAAAGCAGTGTACAAGATTTTCATTTCTCTTCAGAGGCCATGTGTATCATGGCTAGTTGATTTCCAGCCCTTGCAAGGCTCGCAATTGGATGAAATTTGAGTCAAATGTTCTGACAGAGGAGGATGGTCTCCAGCCATTTCCACAGAGCAGCCTGAGACACTGAGTGAAACTTAATGCAAAGACTATGATCTTGACTGCCTGTGTTGCTTATTAAGGAAATTTTTTCTCTCTAATCTAATATCGGTGACTTCATTTAGTTTCCTGAAATACATAACTATTTGAATACATGGATTCGTTTAACCCATTTGGAGTTTTGAGCACTGAGAAAAGATTACATTAAATGAGAAGTAATCAAGAAATATCAAAAACCTAGAGACGGTTGCTGAAGCTTAAGGCCATCTTGGCTCATGAGGTTCTGAAACTATGAATGTGGAGAATTATGCACCAAGGAAAAAACATCCCTCCAGAACTTCCCATAGTCTACAGTCTCCTGGGAATTTTCTGAGTTGTGTTTTGCCTTTGAGAATTTACCCTCAAATTGAAATATGTTCCTCCTTAGTCTTTGTTGGAAGCCAACATGACGAAACATCTCTGACAGCGCTGTGATTTGGGCGAAGATTCTCAAAATAGCTAAAAGTCTAACTTATGCTTAATTCTTTGGGAGATAAATTCCCAAATACCTTTAAAAATCTAGTTCTTTATATGGTCACAGGCTAGAGAAGTCCTATAGAGGATTACTCCATACAGGTGAAAGCTTCTCATATTTTTGCAGGAGTCAGGAAAAAAAAATACGGGGAAGCCCTGAGTAATATTGGTCAGAAGTTCAGCAAATATGAAATACAATAAGAAAATTCAAAAAAGCATTATTATTTAAGTAAATGCCAGTGATGTCTGTGCCATAACTCACACAGACAAAAATAAAAAACTGTTTAGCATTTTTGGTGCATATATTCCAGTGGCTTTTCACCAAGACATCCCCAAATGTTTAAAAACATGAGCCTCACAATTGTTCCTAGGCTTGCTTACAGTCCTCAGGGTCTGTCAGAAATCATTTTCAAAAAAGTGCAATTCTGTAAGAAAAAAAGAAAAAAAACCCACGGAAAATGTGACGTGAATGTTTTACAATAAGAGGATAATAGGTACGTTGAGTAATACCCACTGTGTGCTTGACACTTCACTAGATATTTCATAAGGAGGAAAGCCTTTGCTCAAAGGAGCTCACAATCTCATGGCTACATATTCAACCTTAATGTTTTATTTATTTCCTTTGTTTTGAGTCTTACTGTGACTTTAAACGTTTTCTCAGCACACTTGGAGGTTTGGGGTTTGGGGTTTGAAATAGATAAATATGCATTTGAATTATAACAGTGCTTTTAGTCTAAAGGCTTTTATCTCAGGCATTCAATAATAATTACTCTATAAATAAATATAACAGTGCTAAACAGATACAAGCAATTTAATCTGAACAATTAATTTGTGCGTTTAGCTAATTAAGCTTCAGTGGTCAAACTATGTCTTGCATGTATTCAAATCTGAAAGAAAAGGAAAAGGAGGACAGAATAACAATAATTTTGGGGCCTGAGAGCAGCTGACCACACTGGAATATTAGGTCTAGAGTAGACTTTGAAGGAATTCTGTGATGCTAAAGGGTAAAAAACATCTGTTATGCTGATATATCTTAGTGTTGAATACAAAATTGTCCTCTAGGGTATTGTTAAGATGGAGACAAACACATCCACAAATCTACCATAGCACTCATACAGCAGGGAGCATATATTTTGTTTCAGGACTGTTGGCATTTTTGTGTTAGCTGTTTAGACTAGGATGACAGCACGTGGTGAAGGATTAAAATAATTTGGATCACACCATCTCCCACTGCTATTATAAGTCTTACGTTTTGTTTTACCTCGTTTCAAGTCTGTGTGTAAGAATCAGGTCAATGCACACAGCCTGAGACAAGAGTTATGTGCCACCACAATAAGGGAGGAGAACTGCAAAGTTCAGAATCATTGGTTGAGAGCAACTACAGTTATGTCTTTCACACTACAACCAGAAGAGTTTTTTGTCCCCTAACAAGGACTTTACAATAGACTGAGGTGGTTCTGGTGTCAATTCTGAATGTGCTCCCCAGCAGAGAGTTTTCTTTCCAAGTATGTATTCTGGTCAAATCTACAGGCTTAAATGTACATCTGCACTGCAGGCATGGCATTAGAAGAAGTCTGCCCTCAGGAGAATGGCAAAAAATCTCTGCGAAGTGTCATGTAGAAACCCACACTTTAATTTAGCCAGTTAGAAGCCATGAAGTCAACTTCGTGTTTGGGTGCTGACTGGTTGCACTGTTGTGTAGAGAATTCTCAGGCCATGAGCTGAGTTAAGGAGTAAATAAAAAGTCCAATGTATCACATTTAAATATCAGCACTGTCACATTTCTAAGTCACCATGTTGCTAAAAAGCTTTGGTTGGAAACTTTGATTTCTGAATTGTATCTGAGAAGAGGAGATCAAATTTCCACACAGGAGTCAGACAATTGCTGTTTCACCACACAGTTCACCTTGTATCAGTGGTGAAGATTTTTTCTTTGCAAGCCACCGTGAGGCATTTTGAATTCTCAAGCGCACCAGAAAATCCCTTCAAATTGACTCAAGGTTGGGGGACAAAATGAAAGCAGCAAATAGAGAGATGAGCATTTGAATATTTCCTTGCTTAATATTATCTTTCTGTTGGCTGGTTTTCAAGTATGAAAGGGAAGTTCTCTTTTACAAGATCCTTTGTTTCCATAATGAAAACCAGGCAACTGACTCTTCAGTTTTCCCAGGCTAACTTCCCAGTTCCCCCAATGCATATGCTAGCTGTTCA
This sequence comes from Phaenicophaeus curvirostris, assembly GCF_032191515.1. Classification (NCBI taxonomy): domain Eukaryota; kingdom Metazoa; phylum Chordata; class Aves; order Cuculiformes; family Cuculidae; genus Phaenicophaeus; species Phaenicophaeus curvirostris. Next base: position 51,993,558 of record NC_091394.1, on the reverse strand, counting down.
CGAGAACTTTACAGTTCTGGTATTAGAGCTCTGCCTTCTGGCCCACACATGGGACAGGCGCCTAATCTCAATTACTGCATTTTGACTGTTGTGCCTTAGACTCATTTGAACTAACCACAGCTATAGAGAACCTGGGTCTTCGAGCACAGCATTCCAAATAGAGTCATGCTTCCATTCGGATGGTCGCTCTTACAGAAACTCTTTTATTCCCTTGTATACCTTGTCCAACAAACTGAACACTAAAACACAATAGCAGCCTTAATCCAATTTATACAAAGAACAATATCAAAAGTGATCAGTCTCTGAGATACGTCATCTGCCAGATAAACAGTTAAGGAAGAAGAAAGCCCTAGATGCTGACCAGTAGGTCACAGGTGCTTGACAAATGGGAGGAAATTTCTTTATAGGTGATGCAACAACCTGGGGGTTCCCCAGAATACTCCTTTGATTTTTTTTGTTAATGACTAAAAGAATAACTTATTGAGAATCTATGGCAGAACTAGAAATAGGCTGCTGAATATAGGGGTTGACACAATCCCGAATACAGTATACCACAGAATCTAACTGCATTAGAAAGCACAAAAAAAAATATTGTCCAAGTTTGCTTAAAGCATCAAATATCACAGTTTATTTTTTCTGTTATAAGCCTTTTTTTTTTGCTAAGGCTAACTGCCTTTCCACTTAGATTATATTGCTTTAGTGCACCTGATGTATCCACAGTCTGGGTATACAGACACAACAGCTGACTTAGAAGGTAGATTGCCTCCTTTCTTAAATGATACCCTTTTTATACAGTGCTTAAACAAAGCAGCTTATGCTTACTGAAAAACAGAGATAAACGTTCTTTCCTGCATTGACAGGTAACATCATTGAACAAGACAGAGGAAAAGACTTCATATAAGGGGAAAGCTTATGCATTTAAGATGCTGTATAATGGTGACTCAAGATGCTGTATAATGGTTGGGATATTGAACTTGCAGATGTAACAGAACTGTTTTTCCCCCTTTTTCTTTCCAGGCAGTATATTTGCATATATTACATTGTTAATTGTATTTAACATATCACATATTTAAACTTCATTACATTCCCTCAAAGATTTACAATTCAAAGGATGAAAATAACTTACAAGTGCTAAAATACAAAAATATCAGAGGAAAATAAGCCTAAGAACTGATATTATTTATCTGATGTAATTGTCATGAAAAAAAATCAAAAAAGCTTGAGACTGAAAAGTTCAGGACAGTATAAATTATACCTGTCAACATAATAAACAGTGCTCTCTAATACTACGTATCTTTGCTACAGCATAATCTGGCTAATTTGGGCCAGAGCATGGTCTCAGAAAGTAAATATACAGTATACAGAGAAATGACCATGCATTGCACAAAAATCTAAGTAGGATCTGAATTTATTATAAATTGATAGAGCACACCTTCTTAGTGACATGTTTAAAATAGTATTTGCACATATTTTTATACAATTTGTACTGACAGTTGAAGAATCAGTTATTGGATATTCCCCAGTTTGAAGTGTGCTGTGAGGGAGTAATATTTTGCATCCCACAATAAAGTGTAAGAAGTGTCACAATATTTCAGCACAGCATTTTAAGAATCACATCTATGTTGTATGTACATCAAAATTCATTGGCAGTAGATAACTTTTAACAACAATAATTTGCTTAACTATTAATTTCATTGCTATTAACTACTTAGATGTTGCATATTATGTCAGAAAATGTCTTAAAAACAAGTCATGTTTTCTAAATGTAGTTTTTTTGAAAGATTACATTATACTCTCATGCTGATTCAATGCTGTTTCATGAAGAAAGCGTAACTGCACTGGGAGCAAAGCTTGTGGTTAATTATAAGGGAAACCAATATCTAAATTCATTCATAAGCTCAGCCTCAAAGAAAAAATGTTGCATGTGATGAGTTGCACATTATCCCATGTATGCATGCTAGTAACTGGAAGAACTATTTAAATTAGGTAACTGCAAGATATAGGGATATAGGGTACAATCTATTGGTGAAAGTGCCTAAAGGAAAGGGAGTATTTTGAAGACCCGCCTCTGCTTTATAAAACCAACACTAGAAAACAGAATGTTTGTGGGTGAACAAATGTTACAGAAATTGAGAAACATAAAGTTGCTTTAAGGAGAAAATTATATTTATGGGGAGATCATTGCCTAAAAGAGTCTCATAGCTTTGTTATGTTCGTTTCTTTCTTTGTAGATTCCTCAGTGTTGTGTGTTCTGTGATTTAAGAACTAATGGAGAAATTTCACATGAACAAATGAGAAAGATCTGCCAAGAGCTCATGAATGCTTATCAGTTTAGATCAAAGACATAAATTGTATTTTCTGTTTCATTTTGGTAAAATTATTCTGATAACTCTTATTTAAAAATGAGAACATATTATTAGAGATTATATTTTGAATGTTATTTTTTTTATATTACATGTTAAAAATTTCCCTAGGAGGAATTAATTAAATACTTATTGATATTGAAATTAAGAAAAATTTCAGTTCACAACCATATAAATTTTGTTTCATAAGATTTTAAAAAAAAGTATTCAGAATATGTTTTATTTGTAGGATTCTAGAATACCTCATCAGAGAAATCCCATTTCTCCAGCTGTAGTACTGTTCTCTTCAGGTTTATTCCGAGCACTGATTATCCAGCTGAAAGAAATTGCTTTATTGAGATGATTTTGCTTGTTATGCTGTATGGTGACTTAAGGAATATTTTTGACTTAGTTTCCTAAGGGAAGAAGGGCTCTGGTCTTGCTTTTCATCTATATCTCTTCTCAGGTAGTGGTTGAGCACCTAGGATAATTTCAGAAAGGGGATGGACCCAAGTGAGAGTCCAGGCTGGGTGGGCATCAGAGCAGACTCAGCACCCATCAAGAAGATGCGTGTCCCTATCGCTGCACATGTATTTGAAGCCTGGCCTCTGCAGGGGCTTTTCCTTGCTTAGCAGATGAGGGGAGAGGGAGGGTATCACCATGTGGCACGAAAGACACAGAAGGCAGCCAAGGACCCTGTAAGGATCTGAGGTGCTGTGTTTTGGGTTTGAGTTCTGTGACAAATGTTTAAGTCATGGAGTGGAATGTAAAACCCAACTTTGCTTCTTTCTTTGCCTTAAACATTTTGTCTGAAGGTTGACCATTTGCATGCTTCTTTTGTGGCACCAGCAACAAGAGTGGAGGTGGTGCAGCAGCAGAGCTCCCCAAGGACATAGCTTGGAATGTCACCTGAGAGCCTCATCTGTGGCACTGGGTTCAACGGAGGGCAGGGGCAGGAGTAAGCACTGCTTTCCTTTGCCAGGCTGGGCTCAAGGTCTGGAGCTGCTGCTACAGGGGGAGGTGATGCAGTTATAAAAGAACTCGCCAGGAACCACACGTGGCTAGCTCTCACTCCCATGCTCTCTCTCACGCTCTCTCTCACCCATCAATTCAATCAAACCAGCCTGGACCACATGGCCTGGAAGAAGCCACTGATGCAACCACGTGTTCCCAAGGAACTGCTGCTGCCCATCCATTTGGTGATTTCTTTCCTTTCCCTTCTCTCTCTTTCTCTCCGTCCCTCCCGTTACCTTATGGTGCATGTATTGGATCAGATCCAAGTGACCTTGGCTGCATTCAGGGATCAAATTGTGCTCTGAACAGGTTGGGATTTGCTCCTGTAACTCTGGGAAGTTGCACCCCTTGTCTTGGCTATGCACCCGAGTATTTTGATCTGTTTATGTTTGCTGGAGCCACACTAAACAGTGGTTTTGATTTTCACTCTAAGAGTGACCTTGTTGGCCTCTATATCATTGCACAGATAAATGATGTTTAACAAGGCCAAATGGTGATGCAGCAGCAGGTGCTGCCCCCACCCGCCACACTGCCTGGGTCAGGCCCTCCTGAAAGACACGTAGGAAGACCACCCCAACACATGATGATAGGAGTCAGGCGGGCCTTATAAAAGAACTTGCAAGGAGCCATGCAGGGCTTGCTCTCACTCCCATGCTCTCTCTCACTCTCATGCTCTCTCTCGACCATCACTTTGACTGGACTAGCATGGACCACACAGTCCAGAACAAGCTGCTGCTGTGACCACATGTTTCAAAGGAACTGCTGCTGTCCATTGATGTGGTGATTTCTTTCCTTTTCCTTTCTCTCTCTCTTTCTTTCTCTATCCTTCCAGTTATCTTACGGTATGCATGTTGGATTGGATCCGAGTGGCTTTGGTTGCATTCAAGGATCAGATTGTGATCTGAACAGGTTACAATTTGTTCCTGTAACTTCAGGAAGTTGTACCCCCATATCTCAGCAGCGCACCCGAGTATTTTGGTCTTTTTTATGTTTGCAGGAGCCAGACTAAATACTGCTTTTGATTTTTCCCCTGAGAGTGACTTTATTGGTCTCTGTATCACCGCACAGATAAATGAACCCCCCCACCCAAGTCAGGCCTGGATGCAAACATGTGGCTCATGAGTCCAGTGTGTGACAGACGGCAGCACACATTTTTGCTTCTGTCTCATGGAATGCAACCAGTATATAGCGAGAGCATGCAACCTCCTCCTCTCATCCCATGCCCAAATACTCAAGCTGAGGTTGTGAAAGGAAAACCTAGTAACAGAGAAACAAGTTTACTTCCTTGTATTTGAGCCAGAAATGCCTAGAGTAAATCTGATTCTTTAGCTTTGCAATGTGAGTCCTGTCATGGAGTGATTTGAGCTCTGCTTCCACTTCTCAGGGCAATTTCTTGTGGACTAAACAAAGAAGCAATCTGAAAAATACATCAGCCTCTTCAGTGAAGGCAGCTAATGTCCATCTCAGTCTTCTTTTGGGTGCATATTCTTTTGTAGGTGAGGTCCCTAGGACTACATGTCCTACCTTACACACTAATTTAGTAATACTGTATAAAAACCACAGTAGCTCACACTTTGGCCTCTGATAGTCTCATAGTCATTCATTTGTTCAGACAGATGAACACCAGTAATTCCCCATTTCCTTTAGGTCTCTAAGCTGTTGGACATGTTGGTTTGTGTGTTCCAGCAGTGACAGTTCTAGTCCACTGTTTGAGGAGGAGAGAAAAGAGGGGAACTGTTTTTGTTGATAGTGCTTTTTCTTATTGAAGGAAATCTCTACTATTTTTAGCAATATTGTTCCTCTGCCAGTTTTTTGTTTAGAAATATGAAATGCCATGTGCTGGACAAATAGTGGGGTTTCATTCACACTGGTTTCATCAGTGAAATTTGTACAGAAATTAAGTATAAACTGGCAATTACCAAAGGGTTCAAGGGTTCTTTCTTAAAGAAAACCATGGCAATGCGAGGAGGAAAGATCAGATTTCATTGTCATATATCTTAGGTGAGATATAATTTTTTCTATTTCCTGCTTAATATTATATAAGCTTCATTAGTATCTGGAATATAAGAAAATACATTTTGATTGTTTTGAAATCATCCTTGTCCTAGGTCCACATCGGCACAGTTCCTGAAATGAATGTCAGTAAATCTCCAGTGTTATCACAGGAAATCTGAAAGCACTATCCCTACAGAGATGTTTGCTTTCTTACTTTTTATTGGCAATGAGTCTATGCAGTCTAGCTTATTGAAACCTAGAAGAGCAGAAAGGTATTTCAAATCCCAGGCACTCAATGAATGAGATGTGAAATGAATTTCATGTGGATCAGCCCCCCGGAGGCTTGTCACAATAGATAAGGTAAAGTGGATAGATACTGCATTAGTTCATGTATACTTCTGAGAAGCAGACCTCATAACTGAATCATAATTTCACTTCAGGACACAAGGCTACTATATACTGTCCTCCTTTGATCTCTTCACCCATTGCAGTAAACTGGAAAATATCATAATAAACAAAATACATGCAGGAAGAAAAACAGTAAAATCCTGTAAAATATTCAAAATATTCCACAAGCAGCACCCAGTATTATCCCCTTTAAAGAGAATGGCGCTAGACATAGTGTTTATTTCTTGTCCTCAAGATATGCAAGCTTATTTTCAATTATTTGTAACAGCAGTAAAAGTCCATGTGCAACAGACTGTGCTTGTGTTCTACAAATCCTTCCATTTAACTCTTGTTGACACCTGAGCTGATACTGCAGAAGAAGAGCATACTTTGCTCAGACCACATAAACTCTTCGCTTTTTTCTCCATGAGAGATTAATTATGTAATGAACTGAGTAGTGCTGAGGGACTGACAGCCGACTGAACATGACCCAGCAAGTGTGCCCAGGTGGCCAAGAAGGCCAATGGCCTGTATCTCGGCCTGTATCAGAAATGGCGTGACCAGCAGGTCCAGGGAGGTTATTCTCCCTCTGTACTCAGCACTGGTGAGACCGCACCTCGAATACTGTGTTCAGTTCTGGGCCCCTCACCACAAGAAGGATGTTGAGGCTCTGGATTGTGTCCAGAGAAGAGTGACAAAGCTGGTGAAGGGCCTGGAGAACAAGTTTTACGAGGAGCGGCTGAGAGAGCTGGGGTTGTTTAGCCTGGAGAAGAGGAGGCTGAGGGGAGACCTTATTGCTCTACTTGAAGGGAGGTTGTGGAGAGGAGGGAGCTGGCCTCTTCTCCCAAGGTACAGGGGACAGGACAAGAGGGAATGGCCTCAAGCTCCGCCAGGGGAGGTTCAGGCTCAACATAAGGAAAAAATTCTTCACTGAAAGGGTCATTAGGCAATGGAACGGTCTGCCCAGGGAGGTGGTTGGTTCGCCTTCCCTGGAGGTGTTTAAGGTGCGGGTGGATGAGGTACTGAGGGACATGGTTTAGAGATTGGTGGGAATGGTTGGACTCGATGATCTGGTGGGTCTCTTCCAACCTGGTGATTCTATGATTCAATGATTCTATGACTGCTTTTCACCAGCTATCAGTAGCTGTATACCACGGAGGCTGTGTGAGAAAAAAAAGGACAAGATACATTACATTAGGACATTGATCTGAGATTCTCTGGGTAAAAAGCTGAACTAGTGTGAGTTTTGTTAGCAGTTGTGCCAATATCAGCTCTTCTAAACACCCTAATCCTGACCTCCAGGGTACTAGGTACAAAGCATCACTGCCGGCACCAAACACTAGCTCTGTGGCTCACCAAAACTTTTGGTTTCATACAAGAAAATGTCAATGAGTATCAGTTGGTCTGGTTACTCCTTTTCCTCCCTTTTCTCCAGAATTTGTCTCCAAAACAGGTTGATGTACTGTCATCGTGGGAAATACCCAGGAGTAGATCTACCTGAGAGATGTTGCTACCTGAGATTCCTTTGACTTTTAATGCTGCCTCTGTGCAAGTCACACACCTTTTGGTTGCCCCAGGGGATGTTTTACTTTTCTGAGGGGAAAATCAGACCACTTACTCTTATTAAAAAACCCTCTCACTTTTGTTTTCTGAGGTATTTACATGCAAGAATTTCTCACATTATTTGATTTCTGCATATTCTAGGTGAATTATGGAGTGAAACTTTTATTTTTATGACTCTGTGATTTTTTATTTTAATTTAGTTTTCTTTACTTTTTATGTCCATTGTAGTTGTTTCTATTCATTTCTACATCACACAGAAAAACCTGGCACAGAGTCCTTTGGCAGTGATTTTAGATTGTGGGGTGTTTTATAGCTCAGCATTATGGTTGAACAAGCAAAGGAAGGATAATGCATGTCTTATTATTGCCTAGAATCTAGATATTCAACAAGTGACTCCTAAGACAATCACTGTCTTTGCAGACGGAGATAAAATTGCAAACCGTCACCACTTTTGACTGGCTTCCTGTTCTGGTTAAGTAAGTGAGGGATAACAAGGCAGATTGTCATCTCAATGTATTTTTTATTTAACATAAAATTCCCAGCAAGTGGATTCTGGAATAACCACAATCGATGAATCACAATGCAGATACAAATAAAATTACTTTCCAAACCATTTGAACCCTTTTTTGTGAGTGCTCCCTGAAAGAGGTAAGGTGTGTTCCTTGACTCTGGATAAAAGTACAATGAAAGATGATTAAACACTGATTTTTGGGTAAAGAATATAATATATAAATAAAAAGCCTCCTTGCCTTTAAGGAAAATGAGTTCTGAAATTATTTTGGATTCAAGTTCTCACATCAGAATGCTCCAGTAAGTCATAATTTGAGAGACACAAAATTACGAAGAGAACAAATTACTCTGTATCACCAACCTATTTTATTGATAAGAAGTTGATGACATAACAGTAGCTATTATCATCAATTGTCCTTCAATATTACAATGTTCTTGTTACCACAAGCTGAGAATTCCCATTTCAGAAGCAATCATCAATTCTATCTTAATTCTTATTCTGTTAATCGTTAGTTGTTTTCTGATTTGTGTTATAGGGCGGATTTTCTCTGCCACTAACTCAATTTTTGAGTTTGTTCTGTGAGATTTCGTACCATTTATTTCCACTGAGTCAGAGAACAAGCAGATTTTTCCTGCCAGGTTCCCAAGTCTTTGTTTCCAAAGTCATATGTGTGTGTTTGTTCAAGCACAAAAACATAATCCGGGCTCCCATACGTATTTCCCATATAACTTAATAACTTTAATAGACTATTTCTCTGGGTAATTAACTGCTGTGTGACAAATTTGCATACGTGTCAGTTAACACAGTTTCTGCAGTGTTCCATTTTAACAGAGCATAAAAACACCCAAAGGCCTTATGAGTGACAACAGTAGGAGAGGCTTTTTCTGTGGCTATACAAATAGGATTTAAATGTATATGATGTTTGCTATAAAGCTGTTGCTTTTCATTTCTTTAAAGTGGATGTACAGACTGATGGCAGAAGTATCGTTCCTGCTTGTGTGTGGCCATTGCTTCTTTTTCTGCATCCTAGCACAGACAGTCCATTACATGCAAAGTCCCACAAAAACTCTACTCTGTTAATCTCACAGGTGTTTAGCATTCCCAGACTAGTGCCACTAGTAATGGAGGAACCCTAAGACTGAAGCATAGTGTTACTCCGTTTTGTTAAAGAAGCAGTCCATTCCAGTGGGCAGTGCCAGACTTCTGCTAGCCCATCATCCCTCAGGAAGATTAAACACTGTGATAAGAATGTGATCCTCTTCTTTTCAAACAGAGGTTTTGGGTTTTTTTCTATTATTAATGGCCCTTTTTTTCATAGACCACAACTATAAAAGCTTATGCATTTTTCACTGATCTAGTTGTTGCATTGAAATTTGCTCACCAATAACTGTCTGTCACCTCTCTGGGGGATACTCTGTAAACAACCATTAACAAAAATGAACACAAGCTGGTAGGCATGTTAATATGTAAACAAAGACCCTTTGGAAAACAAAATGATTCTTTGTTTTTAGAGAATTTTCTTTTGTTCATCTACTTAAAATTTAGCAGATATGAATATTATTGAGGAATGAAGTAAACAGAACAAGTAGCTAAGGTTGTCTGTTATCCTGGGGCTGAGCTCTTTTAATGACCTCAGTGACCTTGTTCTGAAGCTTCCTTTTTTTCAAAATCCAGCCTCTTTTGTGTTCACAACGTTAAGGACAGAATTCTTGCAATTCATGGGTTACTGTCACTGTGCGTGCCTGCTAATGGAAAACATATAAGATATAAGCAAATGTGCAGTAACTTGGGTGCCTAACAGCTTGGAAAACAGCCATTCACTTGTCAAGTTCTTCATGAAGAGTAGCTGAAAGCCTTGTCAGTCACACTTCGTTCACTAATACAACTAAACCGGTTTTATTGTTGCTTTCTCAGATAGACAGGTACCGCACTTGAATCGTGGGGTTTTGTTGTTGTTTTAGATTGTTTGGGATTTTTTGTTTTGCTTTTAATGCAAACAAGCGTGTCGTCATTGTCCTCCTTTACCATCTCCAGCATAAATTCTAAGGTTGCTGGGATAGTAGCTGTGGCAACAGAAACAAATAACATTAGTGGTACAAAACATTTTACCTTGCCAACAACGACTTAGAAAGGTCTAGACTTTAAATCAGGGATGTGGTGGTGGTATAGAGCATACATGCTGCGCAGGATGTCCTGAGGGCTGTTAGATCAATTCAGCTTTGCTCAGCCGTGTCAACAGTGTCTGTCTTAACATGCTGACATGGCTCAGCTTGATAAGTTGAAGAAATTTAACTGCTTTGATAAGGTTAAAGGGGGAATCCAGGCAAGAATAGAAAACAAAACAAAACACTGCTTATAAGCTTGACTGCACACCATAGCAACCTGTTGATGACTGACAACACAACCAGTGCAAATTACCTTTCCTCCAGAAAAAAAAAAATTAACAAGTTCTATGTTAAAAAGGAATCAGTTTGTCCTCACAGTCTTTCCTGCTCTGTTTGTCAGGAAATTACAATTACACTGCTGTTCTTCTCTGTATCATAAGGCCTGCCAATGTTATGACACTGAGAGCTTCAAAAGAAGAGGCTGCCTCCAAAATACAAAATTCTGTTCTGAATTTAAACCTTCCTACTGGAGAAGGACTCCGCAAGTAGGCATAGGGCTTTTAAAAAATGTTTTTGTGGAGGGAATAAAGCAGTGACTTAATGCAAGGGTAAAATTGGAAGCCTACTTAAGTCAATGCAAGGGTCTTCATGCTAATACCTTTGATAAATTGATTTCAAACCCCTTATGGTATGCATACTGTTCAAGTTTGCTCTTAAATGTTTTAAATACTTCATCAGTTTGTCTATTCACTCTTGCTTTCTAAATGAAAGCTAGTTATTTTCCAAATAACTTAATGCAATATTGCTCTTGAAAATACTTTTGTCTACTTTACTGCCTTAATCAAAAGAAAGCACTCTAAAATTTGTCATTTGTAGCCATCCACCAGACAACGTAACACATACCTAACAGGCACAGGCATTATTAGGCATCTGCCATCACCAGGGACAGGAACTAAGCCTATCTAGAATGTTTTATTACTTTCTGTTTTCACTAAAGCTTGCATCCTTTGGACTATATCTAGGTTTTGTGGTCTGCAAAGAATCACAAGGAAAGAAACCATGAAGTATTCAGCTTGGTACAGGCCAGCTTGACCTTTGTAAGACCTGACCCTTATTCCTTGTCTGATAGAATATGGTACATGGAGAAATGATAACCAAAAGTAGGCTGCTGAGATCTACAAAATTCCTGATTAAATGGGAAATAAAGTTAGGGATCTAAACAGTTGCTAAATTAAAGAATAATTGAGTGTTTAAGAGGATAGGATTGAGAAAACAATATGGAGAAGGGACAGGAGAACCTCAGGAAAGGCAAGAAGTAATTTTTAGGGAGCTGCAGATAAAGTCAAGCAGGTGTAACCTGGGTTGGAAAAACTAGTACAGAGCTGTGGGCAATTCAATACCTTCTGGAGAGCAAAGTGATGAAAACCTGTTCTCTTAGGACTGGACTGGACATTATTATATGTGGAAAAAATATTGCATTAACCAAGATTCAGGGATACATGTTAACCTGTTTCAAATAGGTCTATGATGTGAAAAACCTTATGAATGAAACAAGCCCAAATAACAGGAAATGTAGAAGATTAGGACTTAAAATAAATGGAAAAAATCAAAAATGTAAGGCAAACTGTGGACTGAAAATAAGATGTATGGGATCACACAGTGCTATATTTTGTACAATGTTATGTTTCTAGAAGCAGCCAAATCACTGACATTCCAGAGTTATGATAAGATGTCATTAGTCATACTCATGTATAATTTGGGAGAGTGGTTCTTTTCCTGATATAAGATGTGGAGATTCTATACCAAACTATCAGATTAAATTCATAAGTCATGGTGCATACATCTAACTTATTCATATTAACTTTGACGAAAAGGCTTAAGAACTTGTTTGGTTAGTTTTGGTTTTGTTTGTTTTTTTTTTTACTTAGAGAATGATGCTTATTGCCTTCTTTTAATGGGCATCATGGTGCAGGAGGAAATGCAAATATTAGTCCTTTTACTTAAACTTGGAAATCTCCGTTTTGACTGTTTATTCTGCTGGAAACTCTGAAGCAAAGCAGATGGCATTGTCCACCAGAGATCCAAGAGAACCAGAAAATGCACTTAAATATGAATTAGATTTATTAGAACAAGCCTGGGTGAATATAAGCCAGAAGGATATTATTCTTTTTTTGTTGTTGTTGCCTTCATTCTAAAAATTACAATGGTTCATATATTGCACAAAGTGATTGTATTTCTCAAATGAAATCACTCTTTTTTTCTTCTTTTTTTTTTTTTTAATTTGTTGACAGCCAGAATACTCTGGCCTTCAGAAAGGAGACTGGGCATCTAGAAACAGGTGCCTTGAAAATCTGAATGACAACATTGTCACTATTCTAAGCAAAGAAAGAATAAAGCCTACACCAATATTTGTTCATAGCCATTTCAGGGAGTGCATCAAGTAGAAAATGGTGGCTGAGTGAAGGTTTTTAATTTTCACAAATGAGGGATTCAGGGTGAAAGTAGAATTGCAAGTGCAAAAATTAATGTGGAAATATGGATAGCAAGTTATTTAAACTCACATCAAAAATATAAGATGCAAACCTGCTGTCTGGATTTTATCTGACAGTTTTCCCTGGGACCCTGGAGATATGCAATAGGTATTCCTACTTCTGAGAAGAATTTCATTCTAGAAGTAACTCAAATTTCCTTGATTTGTGTGATTCTATAGAGGCATAAATGCACATATAGCTATCAAAATTTATAAAAGTAAAGGTGAGAGCAGAGGTTACCAGTCACAATAACACATTTTTTTTTTTTCATAATCCTTTAACATTCTTTGTTCATTTGCACAATCCTGCGCATTTGTAGGGCTCATATACTACTTCTCACTGTAGAAAAATTGCAGTATCAAATCACTAGCACTTCCCATCAACTGTAATGGACCTGCTGTATTAACATTTTTGAAAATCTGTTCACATTTGTGGAAATGTAGCTTAACCATCTTTTCACTTTCATTTATTTAGCCATGATGAAGAGTTTTCTGTAACTCTTGTTTTCAAAATCTTCCAACCTTTTTTCTCTAAGTCAGGATTTCTTAATTCTAAATGTATCAGTTTATAGGTTCCAGTTGATTCGATATATAACCAAGTCAGTGGTGTGTTTTTAAGTTCAGGGTATTTAATTTGACATTGTATTTTGCCTAGATTCTACCTCTCCTCTCAAGTTATATCACTATTTTGTGTATACCATTTTAAGAGTGTCTTGAGCTTTGTTTTTTTGGATGATGCAGCATACCTCCGAAGGCTGTGAAACTGCCATTTAAACAGGCATCAGCTACATATGTACCCACTGGCACAAAAGAGCTTTATGAAAACTCTAGTTGTTGCATGTCAGATAATATATCCAGGAGGAAAATAACATGAAAAGATTGCTTAAATGATCAAACCAGAAACAATGAATAATGACACGACACTGAGGGTTTCTGAGCATCAAACCAGTAACAAAGCACACTTTTCAGTTCTCCTCAGATTCTGTCATGAAAACAAAGGGAGTCAAAATTAAGTAGCACAGACAGGCCTTCGTTCTCCCAGTTTTGATTCTTTGCCTGCTACTTTGAAGAATGAGTTGCATAGTAGCTTGAATGAACCGTTAGATTTTAATTATTTAAAACTTCATCACTGTGTGGGAGAGCTATGCTAAGAGCTAGAGGAGATTTTTTAAATCAAATAGAAAAGATAGGAACAAACTACAGGTAAATGTATAATATACATATAGCTGAAGTGAAAGAACACACCTTACAGAAAAGTCTGCATCGAGACCACTGCCCTTGACTCATTTATTTGCTTGTGGCATTGAAAAACTACATTTTGACTTGTGGGACAGTAAGTGACACTTCTAAGTGGAAATCACAAGTTAGTTCTGAAACAGAAGTATTTTCTGCTTCTAACAAAAGTATTTTTTTAATTAGGTTGGAACCAGTGCTGGCACAAGAAGATTCAATAGCTATAGAACTGAATCTCCATATTGCCATAGAGTGCATGGCATTCCTCCTCTGTAGCTAGGCTGTCTGCAAGAAGAAGATCATGTTTTACAATAAAAGTAGGGCAGCCTGATATCCTGAAATACTTTGAGACTATAGAGAGGCAGAAGTTTATATAGTTCTTGAAAGGGCTTGCTAAAGACATGTCAAGGAAAGAAGTATTAGAAATACATGTGTGACATTACAGACATAGTTTCAGAACAATGGTAGCTTAGCATGTATATCTGTGAGCCTCCAGGATTTTACTTTATTGGCAATCCCAGGAAACTGAGTCTGAAAGGTTATTTGGTTTCCCTTTAAGACCTAAACAACATTTTACTGGAAGAGGGGCATAAAATTTATCTATATTTTCCTAAAGCTTTGATATGCTTGTGTTTTGAACAGTTCCAATACAGAGATTTAAGCAGTCAGTTTCAAGTTAAACTCATTCCAGCATCACCTCCAGAAGCCTGGGTGTTCAGTGTCATCGCTTCAGGTCTGGTCTGCCTAAATGCCACTGCTGCTCGCTGTTTTCTTTCAAGGACGTGTTCTTGAAAAGGGCAATGACTAGTGTAGAAATATTTCCCATATAAATTAATGTAATAGCAGGGAAGATGCATAGAGAGTCAGGAAAATACACATTACTTAAAAACACATGGAGGAGATATATGACATGGAGGAGAAATATGGCATGGAGGATGGGAAAGTAGGAGGAGGATCATCAGCTGGAGGAAATAAAGCCTTCTGAACAGCTGGCTTTTCAGAGAAGAGCACTCTTCTGAAAGATCTCAACTGTTTCACCTGTAAGACTGAACACACAGTTTAAGTCTTTCAGTATGACCGTTCGTGGTGTATCTAACCGCATGCTTGCATTTCCATAGTTGTCATCACCTTATTCAGATAAGCAAGCCATGGGCAACTGAAGGTGAATGACAGAAAAGCAGAATTATGATGATGGTTAGTAGAGGACAGCATTAAACAATTTGTAGCTCCAAAATAACAGTGAGAGAAGCAACTACTAGTGGAGTGCCTTTGCAATGCAATTGCTTGTCTGTGCTTCTCTCTCCCATTGTTGATATATTTAAAGCACTATTTTGCTATTGTACTTGCATTGCAGAAAACTAACAACATCCACACAGGGAAGGAAATCAGTTCTCCATCCTTTTAAGTCAGAGAACTAAACATAAGTAACTTTTTTAGTCTTCCACTTTAGATTCTCTAGGACGATATACTACCATGCCTCCCTAGAGTTTTGTTTTGGAGAACTGTCTGGATCCTCCCTTTGCAGATATCAGGTTCACTGAAGGACCTTTGCAATGGGCCTGAACACACAAATCCTACCAAGTCTTTTAGGGATTGACTTGACTTCTCAACCTGTCAGGTCCAGCAGAGTCTCTCAGGTGGAGGATTCCTGGGAATTAACTGCAGTAGTTCCATAAGAATTTTGGACATAGATTTGAAGAGCAGGTTGGTGTGATTATTGTAGGGAAATGAAGTGTTATGTGCTACATGGAGATGCTGTAAATGTCACCAGAATGGAAGTATGCAGGGTAGGCAGTGGAATCTGGGAAAGAATGTAGAGAAATATAAAAGGAAAACACTTTCGTTTGTTTTATACTTCTGGGTTGATACTACATTGTGCATCCATATCTAATACTCCAAAAATTTGTCCTGTCATTTAATTAAAAGATTGCATAGGAAGCCAGAGAGGTTTTGGTCTTTCACTCTTACTATTTCTCACTAAATGGCCCATTGGAAGCAAGAGGAACATAGATGTATTTATCTCTTTACAATTCACAAAGATCTTAATCCTTGTATCATGGACAGTTGTAGCTATGGTCTTATGCATTTCTTTTTCAAGGAGAAGCTGCCTTACTTACCATGGAATTTAAAAATAGTCTTTGACTTCTTCTATTTCCTCTCTGCTAAGCAATCTTAAACAGATCAATGGGGTCAGTGTGGTAATATTTTCCAAGCTGTAAGAGGAATCTTGTTGTTCATAGATTTTCTGCTGTCAAAAATGAAAACCTTGTCCCTACATCTAGAAAGCAGATACTTTATGCCGCTCACCTTGTACCTCCCAGCCTCTCAGCAATATGCGACAGCGGAGTGCACCACAGCTCCTTCCCAGCTGCTATGCTCTTCCCCCAGGAAATCAGGGCAAGGAAAACAGGGCATGCCTGGGATTCTTTCTGACATGGAGACAGCATGTGTCCAACACATATTTTATATCCCATGGGACAGATAGAGCAAGGAGTGAGTTGCACCCTACACTGTAGTTGTACCCCTGTGGCTCTGGAAGGTTTCAGACTTCTGCAGAAGCAGCTTTGCTATTTAAAAATGAATATACACCTAATGTCTGCATTCTTACCTTCTTCCATTTCAGTCCCCTGGCAGGCTTATGTTGCAGGAACTTGATCTTGTTCAGCTGAAGTAACTGTTCCAAGAGTTAAATCATTATAACCTGTGATCAGTGCCCTATGCCCACACAGATTTATGCATATACATTCCTTACCCACCAGTGCTTTCATTTCCTGGGAGATGTATCGTGTCTGCTCAGTCAGGCACACAGCTCCTCTGTCTCCTTACGTTTCAGTCTAACATTACCTAGAGACTAAAATGGTCTCCTGCACCTCATAGCCCACTAGAACAAGATAATTCATAACCTGTAAAAGGATCTAGGACAGAAATACACACTGGCATAGGGAAGACTTGCCCATTTGTAAGATACCAGAGCAGAGTGACACCTGGATGTGCCATCTGACCCCTGCTGCCACTGAACTATTTTGCCATAAACATTTGTGCTAGAAAAATATCCTTTTTGCTAGCTTTGGTATTTTAGACTTGAAAATGGAACAAGAACATTTGGATCTGTGATTGCTCCTAATTTTCTTCACAAGCCCATAAGAGAATTTTCACAGGAAAATCTGCCATGTATGGGAAAAGGTATTTGTTTCTTGAAATTTCTGTCAAAAACTTGCATACCTTCTATGTAATAGAGATACATAGGAAAAAATTATGAAGTAAGATAATTAATGAATGATGAATTAACCTACTCATTGTTTTCAAAATAAATTACTTAAACTAGAGTTCCACTCAATGCAGCAGCTGTTGCTAATAACTATTTCATATTTATCGTGTTGAAGACCAGGGAGGGCTGGGAAGTTCAGAGGAACCTTTGGAGGTGTGAGCACCTGGAGGAGTACAGTAGCAAGGCTAGGAGCAGTGGGCTGTGTGGCAGCAGCTCAGGATGTGGTGCTTGCTGCTATGCCACCTGACTTCCAAGGCAAAGCGTGTCACAGCCTGGCTCCATTTTCTGCCTGTAAGCTAAATTTACTGGCGCACTTCAGGAAAAACATGGTCTCAAGTTACTGTTTTGGTTTCCAAGTCCCTTTGGGAGGTAAAATTAGGGACCTATAGTTTTTATCCTTGTTTCTAAACAATGTGTTTTTTTCCACAAATCATCTCTGTACACCACAGGCTGTGAAGGTCTGAAGCTAAAAAGCTATTTTTTACCATATTGTATATAAAATAAACTGAAAAAAAAAAGAGGGTGTTGCTTAAGAACCATATGGAAAATTTAGGGGAGAAATCCAAATTTTCAAGACTCCCAACACTCCTGTCCTAGTACAGAACCCTTTCTTCTCCTTAGAATTTATGTCTGGCTGCATATCTTAATGAACCAAGTATTGATGCAATAAAAGCTAAAACAATCAGTTTAAAATGGGGGTGCTGTAAGCTTTGGGAGCTATAGGATTTCTGGTCATTAGGACACCAGGCTCTGCTCCCAGTTCATCCATGGACTGGCTTTAAATAGGAATAGGAGTCTCTGTTTTCCACCTTTATGAATAACTGGCATTTTGGTGGCATTTTGCTGTTTAGTAATGCTCTAAGTTCTCCAGATGAGATATTATAAAGACATGTACATTTAGCTAAAACTATTTCTGATTTTGAGAATTTAACAGTACAACATATTTAGGAAGGCAAATTTTTACATCCACATATCCAAAATGCAAGTGAGGACTGAAAACAGCGTCTTATCTTCTATCTTAGAGGTCAGTTTCTTGTTTGTCCTGGTATAGAGCTGCTTGTAAATTTGATAACAAAATATGGAACAGAGAGGCCTGTAATTCTGTTTTGGACTATTTTTCATCTCTCCCTTTCATCACAATAATTTTTTTTGACTAATGGAGCAGACGATGACTCATACAGTCCAAATGAATAATACACTGTGTTGTCAGCCTTTTGGTATGTCTGCCAGAGAAGAAAGTCATCTTTTCTTTACCTTCAACAAGTAAAGGAGCCTAAGTTTCATATCTAGACACACACACACATACTGCCATCTCCAGAGCAGGAAAGAAATACAGAACCATTTGCTGCTTTTAGACAACAACCTTAATTTAATTTTCCTTGTTTTTCAGCCACTCCAGGAGAATTTTCTCTCTCTACTTATTCACAGGACTCCAGGGTACACTCACATGTATCTCTGTGAATGATTCAGGCCAGTAAAAGAAATTAAAATTGAACATGAAAAGCTAACGTTCCGGTAATATCTGCCAAATCTGGTGGTGACTGTTTAGCTGACACCTCCTGCATAGTGTGAAGGGACAAAGAAGGACTCTCCCTTTGCAGAGGCCATCACCAGTCACAATGGGAGCCAATGTGCTTTTTCTAATTTGGACTTTCACGTCATAATGAAGATTTTAAGAAACATCTTTATTTCAGCTCTCCCAAATTATTCAAAACTTTCACCAATACTGAGCTGTGCAAACATAGTCAAAACTGAACCATTTCCACCAAGCATAGTGTTTTGTCAAACTCAAGGGATAGAAATGTACCATCTCAGGTTTCCCGGTCAATTCTGTTCCCTGGTGGTGTGTTTCTGCTCTTTCAAAAGCAATGTAACATGAGTCCTGAAAGCCGTTTCTCAGGAAAGCTGTTTCTCATTGATAAACATGGTAATTTGTGTCAAAGAGGTGATCTGAGGATACTGTAAGCCTAAAATCCCAAACTACCCTGCTCATTCTCGACGTTTATGTCTGTAATCGTTGCTGACAAGGCAAGTCCGCAGCAATCTGTAGCAGTAGAGGAGTTTTGGCCTGTCTTCAGTTCATAAACCTTTTGTTACATGTCACTTGTCACTAGAGTTCAATTTAGTCTTCTGTTAGTATCATGTGATTGGTTTTCCTCCTTTTTGACTGGTAGCTGGAGTGCCTAGTACAGAAAGGTTACGTTCAACTCTGTCCTGTACTTTTATAGCTGCTTATTTTAGAAAAGAGTGGGAATATGTTAAACTAACCATGGTGCCAACTTTTAGAGAGCCATAGACTGACTCAGATTTTTGGGTTTGTTTCTTTTTCTTGCAAGACAAGATCCATCACAAGCCCCTGTTAAAAGAAATCTTTAAGCATGAAAATATGTTGGAACACTGTTTAGCCTGTAGCCAGAAGAAGCTTACACTTTCACAGCCCTAATTTAATTTTGCCCTAACATGCTTATCGTTGTCTGGCATTCTCAATAAATCCTTAGCTGCTTCAAGTATGTACATTTTTCTTCAGTGGTGGGCACGGGTTACCCTGGCCAATGAAGATGTTTCTTAAAAAAGTACAGAACAGCGCTGCTATTGAGATGGATATTTATTACTAGTGGAAGTGGTTTGGATAAAAAAAACAATATGCCTGAATTTTCATCCAGGAACTTCTATTGCAAGTACTTAATCCTGAACCCATTTTCAGACATACAGAAAATCCAGCTGGAGTCTGGCTCATTTGATACCTGTGTTTCCCATTAAATCTTGCAGAATATCATGGTTTTCTCTTATGCTCCTTTTTATTTTCTCCTTTGTCTGAAAACTCTAAATCAACTTATGTTTACTTGTGTCACACTATCCTCCCCATAACTTCTTCCTTTAGCATTCTGTATAATTAATAACTTTCTTTGACCTCAGATGTATACCTCTTTTTTTGCCACTGTTGAGTAGCCTAGGCTTTGAGGAAGCTCTGAGTCTACTCTCATCTAGTTCATTCACTTCAGATGAGCTATTATGTTAAAAACCATCCTGAAGAAGTATTTAGCTGACCTTAACTTTAGCAAGTAAAGGAGTCTAAAAGATTTTGCATCTACACATACACACACACACAACCATCTCAAGAGTAAGAGAGAAGAAATGTAAAGCAGCTAAACTGCTGTTTCATAAATAGTTACCTACGCAAACAAACAAATACTTCAGCCAGTTGAAAAGATTTCTACAGCAGTTTTCAAAGCCAAATACTTTAAAGAAACTTCAGACTTGATGACAATCCACAAAACCTCTGTGTACATGTTACGTCACAGTCTTCAATTGTGTGACAATATGTGTAATATTTAAACTGTATAATTCAAGGCCTCTGCTCTACTCAATAAATAGGTGGACTATGTTCAGGGAAATAGGCAGGAATACATACTGAAAACAACTCTTATCTGTAAGATGTCTGCTAATGTATAGCAGAACATGACATCTCTTGAGGGAGGATGGAACTGCAACAACATGCTTGTGTAGCTTTCAGTGCTCCCTTGGAGAGCTAGGGTCTAAGAAAGGCGCAGGAGTGATGAGGATAAAATCATACCAAACTTCCCTCAACTATCCAAAATCCAGAGCCCAAATTCTCTAGCGCAGTCAGTGGAGATTGGTGGTGAGTGACAGCTCCAAAGCCAGATGTCTGAATGTATGAATAATTATCAGTATGTGTTTCTCGCTTCCTGGGTGCACAAATTTAGCCTCCAAGATTATTCCTGGCCTCAACTAAAAACTTCTGAGAGATGTTGCCTGAATGAAAAATGTGCTACATATAGCTAAATCCTGTGAATAATCAGATTTACACATTTTAAACATAACTTGAAATCAGTAGAGACAATTCCATATCTGAACAATTCCACATCTACTGCCTTACCTCTCCTGCAGGCTAGAGATTAAAGCATTGCTGCTCACATGTGATAGAAGAGAATTCCACAGAAAAGCCTGTGCTGAAATACCCATCTCTCTAATCGTAAGAACAGAATAGCATGCAGTAAATGAGTCATAGGACCACATACTGCACAATATATGAAAAAAGAATGTTTATTTTTTATGAGAGAGGGTAGGCAGCAGAAGTGTGTGACAGGACCAGTGTTCATGAGCTAAGTGAACCACAGGCAGGAAGCATTCTGGTAGGCTTCTAGTCTTGCAAGAAGGTATGCATAGCAGAGGGAGACTTTTCCAGCAGTGGCGTATACTTTTGTCCACCATCCATTTGCTGTGATGGTGATGATGGCAGCATTCACAGGACACTATGATCTGGGTGAGTTCACAAGTAGATGGACAAAAAACTGGTTGGATGACGGGTCCCACAGGATAGTGTCTAACAGTTTTTCTCCACTTGTATACCTGTAACAATTAGGGTACTGTGGGTCCTGGGGGCCATCCTTTTATCTTTATCAGTGTTCCAAAGGAGATGATAGACTGTTATCTTGTCAAGTTCACACCAGATCGGAAGGGACTGGTAGATATGCTTGAGGTCAGAGATGCCATCCACAGGGACCTAAATCAGCTAATAGGATTCTTGTGAAATTTGTCAACAACAAACGCAAAGCTCTGCACCTATGAAAAAAGAACCCTGTGCAACCACACAACCTGAGGACTAAATCTCCATTGGAAAGAATCTGGGGGGAGAGTCTGGGGGACAGCAGGCTGAGCATGAACCAGCAGTGTGCACTGGCAGCAAAGAAGGCCAAAAGTATTCTGGGTTGCATTAACTACAGCATAGTCTGTAAATACAGAGAAGCGATTATCTGTCTCTACTCAGCATTCATTGCACCACATTTAGACTACAGCATCCTTTTCTGTCTTCCCACCTAGTACAGGAAAAATGTTGATAAATTGGAAGGAGTTCAGCAGAGGGTCACCAGGGCAGTATGGACTTAAGCACTCACCCTATGAAGAGAACATGAGGGACCAAGACTGACTCAGCTTGCAAAAGAAGCTGCTTAGTGAGCATCTAGCAGCAGACCCCAAAACCTATAAGAAGGTTACAAAAGAGCCAATGCCAGGCTTTTCACAGTCGGACAGGAGCACAAGAGTCGATGGGGATAAGTAGAATCAGGAGAGGGTGAAACTGGATTTAGGGAAAATCATTTTAACAAACAGGATAACCAGGCAACAGAACAAGTTGCCCAAAGAGGTTGTGAGCAACCTTTCAGTTGGATAGACGATCTCCTGAGGTCCCTTCTAACCAGACTTATGCCATCAGCTTACTATATAACATAAGGGATACTGGAGTATGAAGCGGCATTGAATAGCATGTACATAAGTGTATGAACGAATAAATAAAAAATACTGAATAATAAAAGTAAACCAAAAATGTGAGTAGCTTTTCATTCACTGAGCACAATCAATGCTCTGCTCTGAGGAAGGTCTGGGTCCTGTGCAAAGGTACAGCATGAAGTTATCTAATTACTGGGTCAAAGTGAATATTACCAAAATAATAAAATTTTGGGTTCACAGGCAGTCTGAATTCCATTATTTCCTGACTTTGAGAAGCTTGACTTTTCAGCCTTAATGTCCTTTTAACAGTTTTCATGTAATACAGTTTTCATGTAATAGTTTTCATGTAAACAGCACAAGAGGTTTTACACTGAAAATGTGTTTAGATGTTTATTTTATCATTGTGCAAAAGGTTCCTCTCCTTGACAGGTTGTCGTACTGATATGGGTTGCTTTCTTTGCACTTAATCATGCATGAAACATAAACAGGGTGAAGGGTATTTCATTTCAAAGTCTATGAATGGTAATCTTGCTGGCTGCTGTGCTGCCCAAGTACATTAGGATGTTATGCAATGCATTAATTCAAGTGGCAGGCTTGTAAGTCCAAGGAGATAAATGCCCACTTTTTGGTATCCTCGTGTTGGTCACTGCCAACTGGACCTGTGTCAGACTGGTTTTGGATAGATCAACAAATCAATGCATCTGTATTCGTACTCACATCAGTCATCTTTTCTATTACGAGTTAAGTCCTGAAATTCCTGTCTGCACAAAAGACGTCATCAGAAGTTCTTGGGGCTGCAGGATTTGATAAAACAGTAACTGTTAAGAACAGGGAACATTTCAATAAAACATGAAATACAAATCAATATTTAAACATAGAAGGTATCCCAGTAAACTAATAAGACATTTACCTGGCCTATATCTCTACTATACTCCTGCAAAGTCCCCGCTGCTGGTAACCTCTGCTCTTCTTGGCCTGATGCACACGTGGAACTGGCTTAACATATTCATCTGGCTAAGAAAGTAGATACACTTCATATAATTTCTTGTTCATAGAATTGACATTTAAGAATCGAGTTGCATTTTTCTGATCTAATTGCTAATGGCAGAAGATTTCTCTCATCAGTAGAGAAGCATGGTGCACTAGTTGTTCAGCAGCACTAATAACCATCCCCTCTCATTTTAGTCTACGTTTTAAAATATGCCATGTACTTTCAACAGCTGGAAGCAGTGGTTGAGGAGATGTAAGTATTGCAGTGATATGACCTTGCAATTTCCTGGTTTAAGACATATGCATTTGTAGCAACTACCATCTTAACTGCTAGGAGGAAATGAAGAAGCCATTTCCAGCCCCAAAGATGAGTCTCTGTGGCTTGAATAGAAAGACTGTATTTGGGAACTGGAGAATGTAACAGCCATACAATCTAGGGATCAAGAAGAGAATGAGACTTAAAAATCCAGTATATGGCAGGTAAAACGAACACTTTAGTAGTCCTGCTCAGAATACAGGAATTAAATTACAGTTTAGTAACATTCTTTTTAAGACACACGCAATTTATTATAAAAACATTGTAGCTGAATACGAAATTATATTTCAGGAATTAAACATTCTCCTAGCTTCTTCTGAACACAAGACGTTATTGCATTTGCTCAGAAGTGTAGATATTTTACTGCTTATCCCTATGAATAGCATGCTTACTCAGTACTTGAAGAGCCCGTGTGCATGCAGAATTGATAACTACAATTGGGTTCATAAACTGCTCAGATTGAGAAGATATATATTTTTCATGTTCAGATGCTGTCTGAACCCAAAGATACATTTTATGCCTGACAGGTGCACACACTCAGATTTACAGATGCACCTAAGGTCTAATGCTTTCAATAATTTGGCATCTCTCCTGCAGTAGATACAAAACAGATCAAAGGATCAAAGGAATCAAATATCGCAGGGCATTGAAATACTATCTTGTAGTTTCCAGTGCTGTAAATATTCTCTTGAGGTACACGCCTATTCTGTGAAAGAAGTTGTTCCCCTTAACTTGAGTTCAGTTGACACAGTCAGTTTACTTGAAAGGTAGGACTTAATTACAAAGCTATTTGTTCTGATAATTCTTTTACCGATTTTTAAATGTCCCTGAACTGTTAGGCATTTTATAGAGCTACAATATACATAACACAACCTTCTGTAATGAGCAAAAAAGTATGTTATTCAGTATTAGACCTACAAGCACCTTCAGAGGTTCACTGTGAGTTTATTTATTCTGTTATTAGTGTTTCTAGTTGTTTGTATGTCATCAAGGATTCATGTCAAAAGATAAAGAAAAACTACTTCTGACTATAAGTGGTCTTTTTGTTTTTATTCAGCAACAGGAAAGCTCAGGTAAATCTTAAGCAGTGCTGTACTTACTCCCAGCACTATTCTGGAGTCTTAAGGGCAGGGCAGGTTGCAGCAGGCTCTCACCCCATTAGATAGTTCATTCCCACCAAATTCAGTCACTCTGAACTTCAAGAGTTCATAGAGAAACAAGATCATATTTCAGATGAGCAGAGGGGTGAAAGAGCCTGTGAATAATGTTTCACTGGTTTATTTTTCTTCCTAGAGCTTTACAGTTCCTCAGTTTTCAAAGAAACAGAGCTGAATGAAAACAAGGCAGATCCACCTTGACACAAAATATCTCTGGCTCCTCTTCCTACGCTGAATTGCAAGGTATGAAGTGGGAAGGCCTAGTCTCAACAGTGGTGGAAAGGTGTTAAGAGGTCCCGTACTTTGTATTCCCTACCAGACAAAGTCATAGCAGCATTTGTATCCTCCTGATTGGGTGAATTATTTTGGTGAAATCTCCCTAGGCAAATGGACCAGAAAGCCTCAATATTATTTTACTGCATCACGCAGTCTTCTCCTAGGGGGTACTGAGCAGAGTTGTGCACAAGAGATTTTATTCCTTAGAGCTATTGTGTCAAGTTCTCTGTGCGCTCAAGTGAGTAGCAGTGTTACAGTGCATTAGTCCCATTTTCTAGCTCCCCTTTGGTATGTTTTTCAAACAGAAACATGGATTGTTAGATGAGCCTAGATCATAGTTGTATCATTCCAGAGCCTTGGTATGGATGTTAAATTCCATATATTCCATCTGGCACTACTCACACATACATCCCAAGAATAAACGAGTCTTATATGTGGTGTTAATGAGCTTGTAAATGAGTCTTAAAATGGTGTTTTCTCTTCACTCCAGTGTTAGTGGGAAAAGGATGGATTTTTCTGACTGACAGAATGAATGTCACAGGTTGTGTGAAGATACGGAAGACTGTAAACATGGTATTCAACCCACTCTGGGCCAGAGTAGCAATTTCACTCTATTCATTTCTATTTTATGTCATGAATTGAACTTACAGATTGCAGTTTCCTCATTACTGTAGGGTGTTTTTTTTAAAAAGTTATTTTAATAACAACATAAAACCAGCTACTAGGTTTATTGAAGAGTTTGCTGCGCAAAGCCCTCTGTTGTGTGAGAGGTCAAGCCAGATAAGTACAATGGTTCTTTTTGGCTCCAAAATCAATAACTCTTTGGAATTACTGCAAAGACTTAGTGTACTGCTGCCAGTTCTTCAAAAGAAAAAATATATTTTCTGTGTCCTTATACTCACCCTGTCCACTTTGAAATTACACTGCTCATTGACAGAATTAATACAAGCGCAGCTTCCAATTTAATTGACGCTGTGTCTTTTTCAATGCAGAAAATAAAATTATTTGTAGGAACTGCTTTGTTGCAAATAAATAAAGGGTAATTATGTAGGCTGATGCTCATTATATTACCTAACCTATGCTCTACAGATGTTTAAATCTATACAGACGTTTGGCAGCAGACTGAGGACATATATATTGCATCTGAAGCAAAGATCCGAAGTCACTAAATCTGCAAAATATGGTAAGAAATCATACAGATTGTCTAGTGGCTGTCCAGCATTGCACAGATACTTTGTCATGGCATCACACACAAGTTACTTAATCCTGCCTGTGAAGGCGTTAATTAGCTGAGGTAGGGTAACACACAAATGCAGCAAGTCTTGCTTTCAGATGCAAACTGTGAGCCTGCAGTTTGTTTGTGTTCCCCAGCACAACAATCCCCCACAGTTCCAATTTGGAGGCTAGTCTTCTTGTTAAACAAGTGTCAACTGTTTGAAGGGCAAATTTAGAAAAGAAAGCAAGCAATGTAAAAGAAAATTCATATTTTTGAAACCTTAGCTTTGCCTGTGTTAAAAGGAAGGCTATGTACAATGAACTGTGAAAATATGGCAAGCAATGACAATGTCTCAACTGATAATATCTGCAGGAAATAAAACCCTGCAGAAATCTCAACTTGCTGTCAAAAACAGCCCAAACATTATACACATGGCCCATATAGCTAAGAATCTGGAACCAGAGTGTACTGAAGTGCTCAACTGGCTTTTG
The DNA here is from genome assembly GCF_032191515.1 of Phaenicophaeus curvirostris. Classification (NCBI taxonomy): domain Eukaryota; kingdom Metazoa; phylum Chordata; class Aves; order Cuculiformes; family Cuculidae; genus Phaenicophaeus; species Phaenicophaeus curvirostris. The sequence goes on along the minus strand of NC_091394.1, from coordinate 51,966,917 downwards.
ACAGCACTAGCCTTTTGCAGGACAGAAAGGTTGATTTTTTTCATTCCTTAGTTCCATTCAGTGACTATTTAATTCAAACATGAGAAATCAACTGGGAATTGAAAAAGCGGGTAGACTGATACTCCTTCGCAGAGGTCTCAAAAAAACAGGAAGAGAAGAGGAGATCTACTACCACTTCTAAAAGCTTAACCAGGTTGTGACCAGAAAGTCACAAATACTGTTCAATTCACTAGTAGATATTCTTCCCCCACTTCAAAAAGTAAGATAATTTTAATTACAGAACTATTTTAATTACAGAATTAATTTTAAAAATATGTTTTCAATATGTTTCAGGTAGGTTTTTTCTTTCTTCCTGTGAACGCTTATTGAGCTCCAGTTGTTCATATGCAGCTTGGTACAATCATAAGAAGTAAAGGAACTAGCACCTGGTAAATAAGCAATGAGGTGGTTACACAATTTATAATATGATAGAAGTACTGGAGACAGAGAATAAGAATAAATTCTATTTATTATTTCATTATTTGAGTTATTAGGGTTTGACTGGTGATTTGCAGGGTTTGTGCAGTCTGTCAAGACAGCTCCTCTGGCTCATAGCCCATTCCTCATTGCTTTCTTTCCTAGTGATTTCTCAGGAGCAACCTGTAAGGCAGATGAAATGCTCTATCAGTAGAAGTCTTATCCAGACTGCAGTCTTCCCTAGGGATCCTGCCACCAGGTGGGTGCACATCCAGGTATGTGGCAGGATAGGGACTGAGGGAACTCTGCAGAGATCCTCTACTGCTTCATGCACTGTATACATATATATGTGTATATATATAAATATATATAAATATATATATATGCATGGTTACATATTAATGGATCGGCCTTTCTCTGACACTAGAAGAAGGTCTGAGGCCCACAGTATGTAATTTGCTTAAACAAATGCGAGTAGACTACAATGTGTAGTAGCAAAAGGAATGAATGTTTATTTTGGGAAATGGCTTATGCAAAACAAGGTAAAAACCTGCTATTTAAACTTCATGATTTAAACAGATGATATCTAAATCTCTCTGCTTTAACCACTGCATTAGCAAGTAAATATGTCAGTATTCAGAAGTTATCTGTACCCCCATGTTTAGGTCAGCAACTCCATTCCCAAGCAGAGGACAAATTAATTCACAATCATTGATTTCCTTTAGGATAGAGTGAGTGTTTTTGTGTGTGTGCGTGCGCGCATGTGAAGAGGTTCATTAGGAGGTCGTATTACTTTTAGCATATCTGAATGAAATTTTGCGTTCTTACAGCTGAAGTGCCAACCATGAAGTGGAATGACACACATTGATTAAAAGGCAAAATGAATATTGCTATTTCAGAGGTGCAAATTCTAGGCCAGGCCACGGCAAAAGGCTCCTTTTTTGCTGTTTATTTTATAACCATCAGTTATCAAAGTTTTTCGAGGAGAAGTGGTGGATTACTAGAGCTCTGCTAACACTTGGGACTTCTCAGATTTATTAATTTCAAACTGCTTCTTCTACCTATTAAAAAGGTTTTCTGTATTTCAAGAATATTCCTATGTGATAGAGAATACAGTGTTTCCATGGGAAAAGAAAATCTGGATTTTAATAGACCTAAAATAGCCTTTGTTCTGTATATGACTAACAAGAAAGTTTTTGAAAGCCTTCATTGATAGGGGAGAAATTTTTAAAGAACAAAGTTTGATATATAAGAACAAAAACATAATTCTAATTATATGCATTTATATAATTTAATTATAATTACATAAAGGCTTCTGTTAAAATATATATATATCTCGTGGACCACGTCTGTAAGCCAGATAGGCTGGCTTAAGAATCAGGGCTTTGTAGCCTCACATTTCCTTAGGCATGCAAAACCAGTCTTTTCAAGTCAAGGGAAGAGGAAATGCCTTTGTCAGTTAGCTAGAAGAATCAGACAGTTGTTTGTGAGGTGGAATAGTGATCTGCAACTGCAGAAATGTTTCTATTCCTTAATACCAAGTCAGTGGCAGATGAGTGAAACTGCTAGAAAAATAACATTAAGTATTCACTGAATATTGATGAGATGGGGCTGGTGTTTACTAAATGGTCGATCATCTCCAGAATATATTGTGAAGAATGTAGTTTAGTTTGCTTTTGGCCCCGTAATTAAAATCATGTTGTATACTAGATGGATAACTCCTGCTAACTTGGATTTCTGAAAGCTTAGGAGCCTGCCTTCCTCTTTCACAAGATATGGAAATGCTTCATTACGTTCCTCAGATGGAGGGTTGTTGTGAGAAAGCAGTGAGGGAAACTTCAGAGCACACGACATTCTGCTCCTGGCTTCCTGGACTTTTTAAGGATGTGGTATTCATTTTCCTGATCTAAACCCTTCATCCTGGAGACAGACAGCACAAACATGTCTCTTATGATTAGGAAATCGACTTGTTGTAGGGACGTGCCTGCATGTATTTCATCTGGCTTTTCTTGCATTTAATTGAAATGTTGCTAAAGAAACGAAGATTTGCCCCAGGACACTCCTTTTGTGTCAGGAAGTCCTTTTGGGATTCTGCTGGTTTCTCTAGCACGTACTAACTTTCACAACCCAACATGGTGCAGGACCCCATCGGAACAGGTGCTGGACCATAGATGGCAGGAAGACAGTAATACTGAGAGCTACAGCAGTGCCTGCTCCAGGCTGGTAGATGATGTGTGCTGTGTTCTCCTGCAACTGCTGGATGGTTTCCATTATTGTCCACTTACAGGTGAATCACCAAAGTGATGTGTATGCAGTTCAAATAATCACATTGCTACATTTTCTTTCCAAATTATTTGGCAAGTTTTGATGACATGGTTGACTCTTCACATTCCAATGAAAAACATGTTGGATTTGGTTCACTTTCCCCTCTCATTGAAAAGAGATTCTGAATTCCACTGTGGGGAAGGGAACGGTTATCTGAGAAGGTTGCAAAAATATATGTAATAATCAAGAAGCAATAAAGACATGAGCAGAATTTTCAGCTGAGGGCTAAAGAAGATGTGGCTCTCAGAAATGCTGTGACAGAAGCACGGCTGCTGTGAACAAATTTATAAGCATAGGACACGTGGAAAAAAGGATTTGAAATCATGTATAATGTCAATATATGGAGAGAGAAAAAGTAAAGGGACCTAATTTATCTAAGACATTTACATATATTTATGCACAGATGTTCCATTTGTGATCTCATTCAGAATGAATGTTGATAGTTCCTGCCTTATGCTTATGCTCTGCCACTTTTTTTGGTTGCTTTTGTTGATTATCAGTCACTAATACTACAAGAATTATACCGTTCAGCTACCATTATTCTGACCCCATATTATGTAGAGCATCCTGACATCTTTTTATGCCAAACTTAGCACTTATTTAGGTGACATTTCTTACTGTGTAATTTCAACTGGTCATTATGAACAGAGAAAATGTATCAAGTGAGTTATGAATTGCATCAGTGGATGGCTTGACATTGTGATATTTCAAGAAGTCAAGTTTGGGTTTTTTTTAAACAAAAGGGTGAAAAATATATCAATATTCAGTACTTCAGAACTTCAGTATAATACTTGAAAGTATTTTCAATCAGTCAACCACTAGGGAATAGAAAGACTTTCCATACAGAAACATTTGCTCAATTTTTGCAAGCCAAATAATAGAATGACAGACGCAATTACTGTTGGAGGTGTTTAGAGCAATGAGGTCATTGGGGGCGGGGGGGTATGACATCACTGGAATGAAATGCAGTGTAGAGAATGGAATGGTTATCTTGTCAAAGCAGAGGCTGTTAAAGAGTGGGAGTAAGGAAGCTGGTTCTTTGCTTTCTCCTAAACCAAACCAGCTGATCTGAGAACAATTCCAGAGACAAAATTATAAGTACCCATGGTGTTTACTAGTTCATTGCCATGCCAAAGGCGATGACAGGTAGAAGCAAAGTATAGGAAGCCTGCAGCATGTTGTTCTATCACCCAGCTCCATTGCAGGGCCAGGGGATGTTCCCATGAGGGTTGAGCTCCCAAGGACATAGATGAGTCTCTGGAAGACAGAGGGAACAATTTGTCATCTATGGCGAGACAGGATTGCTCTGCATACCCGAAACAATCCACTTGTGTAGCAGATGGCATTAAAACAGGAGCGAACCTCTCATATGCCCTGTGTAGACATGTATGTCATCTCCCAGTAATCCCTGGGGAAGGAAGAGAAAGCAGCTGTGGGAGAGTACTATCATCAATCTCTCCATGCATCTGTGTTTGCAGGCTTTTATCCATTAGAGGATGAAGTTTATGTTGGCTATAAAGCACCACCCAGGGCTAAAAGGCAGAGCACTTATAGTAGACTGGAAGCAGTTTGTGGAACTGTGCACCAAACACAAAAATGGTTACTCAAAATTGAAATTGTCTTTCCAGCTGCGTCTGCTTTTTGTGGCAAGAATGTGCAGATTTTATAGACAACTATGCTGTGACCTTGTTAGAATAACGGACATTATGAAAGCATGATGTGTCATAAACAGTCATTACTTCCACCACTTGCTAAAAAAGTACCAATATTGACAAGGATACGAACAACTTCAGAAATTAAACTTAGATGATGAAGACCTTAGAATGCAATAACTAACAGCTCTTCCAAAAACCATATGATGGAATAATTCTCTCAAATGTGTTACCCAGTCATCTGGACGTGCTGCTAAGTATAAAATACAGCACAATTACAGATCTTTATCCCTCAAATCAAGATAATTCCCTTTATGATTTCCCCACAGCTATGAAACAACGTAATTATATTGCTTATATTAACATTTCTTGCTGAATATTGTTTTCTCACACTGCAACTATTTTAAGTCACATGGCAAGATTTAATCTTCTCTTTAAAACAATTTTGGTGGGATAAAAAATTTATTTTATGTAAGTCTTTAAGTTTGTTTTCATTTGCTTTTGGGGCACAAATGAAAAACTGCTTAGCAAAAAATGTCATCTGAAAGTTGAATTTACCTGGGAGAAGAAGACACTTTAAATAAAAGAGGAAATATTCTGAACTCAGCATACTGATGAAAACTCAAACTAAGAAAACTACATTTCCTAAATTTTCTTGAATTTTTGAGCCCTTTTGTTCATAAATATTAGTTCTTTCTAAAAACGTGGAGAAAAAAAAGAATTGTAGGGGAAGACAGCAACACCATAACTATTAGAAGAAGAATTATTTTTACAGATAGTTGATTTTGCTGCACTTTTTTGTGATCATTTTTCCCACTTTCCAGAATGTTTGCAGCTGGAAACATACAATAGATTCCCTAAATATTTTATTTTCTGTAGTTATGTTATTTTGTAAGCAAGCAAACATTTCTGTTTGTCATGAATTTTTTTGTGAGTGATGCATGATGGGATCCAAGGGACTGTGTCTGCTTCACTGCACTGCCAACTACCCTCCTTGCAAAAGAGAGTTCCAATATATTGTAGATACATAGCCCATTGTCCTATTGAATTAAGAGTTAATGCAAATTATACACTACCATCTGTGCTAAAGCTACATCCATACTGGTGTATACCAACAAACCCTGGCCTGTGGTGCTCTTTATTTGTTTATGTAATCCTCCATATGCATATTTTTGACCAATGCTAACCAGCACTTTCTCAGCCAGTGCCAGTCCAGGGTAAGAAGATAACATGGGCCATTGCCCGTATCAATGGCCAACAGTGGGATTCAAGAGGTGTAGTGGAAGAGAGCTTAATTGTTGAGGCACAAACCGTGTAGTGACTCATCTGCAAAGCCAGAGAACAGGTCCCAGATCATTTTCTTGACTAGCATTTCCAACTAGATTTGCATGACTTAGATGTTTAACAGCATATTATCCAGGATGTGCTAGGGTCTATCACAAAAACGTATGTGACCCAACAAGCTTTGAAGAATGTGTTTAAACTGAATTGCACTGTAACATGCTTGGCTAGTTGAGGTGCCTAAGGCTAAAGTATAACAATCCTATGTACATAGTGGTTTGACAATGCAATAATTATTTATAAAATATAGCTACTGTTTTAGGATGTGGTTAATGAGAATATCACTGATGTTTATTACCAGAAAATTTCTGGGGTTTTATGACTTCCTTCACTTTTGATTTTTTCCCACCTGTTTTATCATGTGAACTATGTGCTGTCTGCTGGGTCATAAAGCAATCGGTACTCAGGGATGTCAACAGAAAAGGGGAACAGGATCAAACTTACTCCAAGATAACATTGTCCCCCAGCTTCCTCTTTCAAGCCTCTGTATACCCTCTCATTATGTCTCTTTGGTCAGAATTTCCAAGCTCTATTACCCCCTTTTGCCCTCCCCATTTTAAAAGCCCTTTGTTATATATGGCTATTACACATCTCAGTGACACATGAACCAAAACAACTGCTCCCAGAGCACAAAGTGATTTTTCTCTTTTTCCCCAAAGGAAACCATTCTGCATCTTAAACTACAAAACACATGTATGTGGTTGACAGGAACCCAGCCTCTTCTGAGAACCCACCCAGAGAAGAGGTGAGAAGAAGGAAAGGCATCCATCAGTTCCTTTCTCAGACTGCATGGGGCAACATGCTGCCAGGTATGCATAAAGCTGCCATCAGCCGCCAGTTCTTCCCTTCCCACTGCTGCCACTTCAGAGGCTTCATGCCAAACACCCACAAACTGAAAAACATTTGTTTTGCACTATAAAAAACAGTGGCTAACAGCTGCATGTGTTGTCTCCAGGGTTGTAAACCTGTCATCGTCATGGTGGTTTTTTACATATGGCTACAAGGCCCTCATAGCTGAGAATCCCTCCACAGTGCAGCAGCAGCCAACGTTTGCCTGACAGCTGTGTCAACTGGAAGCAGCACAGCCAGATTATTTGTTTCACCAGAAGCTTCAGTAACCCCCGCCCCAAAGACAAAAATCAGATTCTTTCATTTTTTTAATGAGCTCAATGTTAATAATACATCAACTGCAGTGCAGATGTTGGAATGGAAATAGCTGGCATTTCCCTAACAAGGCACATAATTCTCTTAGAAATAATGGATATCAACTGAAATAGTTATAGTACAGCTAGCCAGGAAGCACTTATAATGCATGACCAAGTCTCCAAAATGAAATCAAAATCTGGGAAACATGCAAAGGTGCTAATTTTCTACATCAGTGGGATTTATCAAGTTCCTACTGATTAATATGAAAAGTTGTTTAGTTGTTCAATTGATAGGGCTTTGTTTTGCTTGCACAGGCATTTGAAAGACATTGATTTAGATATTACAGGAACTTCTAGATTGGCAGAATGCTTTTAAATCATTAAATCAATTCTCTCTACATTATAAATGGCAGTTATTAAATAGGGTTGTTGGGGTTTTTTTTTAATGCTTCTCTTAGTCCCAAGGTTCCTATATATTGAGACAGTCACTTTTTTTTTTGATACATACAAAGCGAGAGTCTTCTCAAAAAATCAGAGTTTAATTCGTTGTTTCTTCTACCATCCTCCATTACATAAAAAAATCCCCCATTTATCAACCTTCCCTGTTCAAAAGGGGTAATTTTCACAGGGTTTTTTGCGTAGTATGATTTGAAGTTTGACAGGATGAGAGAATTGGTCTTGTTTAGCCCAGAGAAGTGAAGGTTATGGAAGTACCTTGTAGCAGCTTTCCAATACTTAAAGGGAGCCTAGAGAAGAGGTGGGGAGAAGCTCTTTATCAGGGAGTGCAGTGACAGGATGAGGGTGATGTTTTAAAGCTGAAAGTTGGGAGATTTAGGAAGATTTTTACTGTGAGGGTGATGAGGCACTGGAACAGGTTGTCCATGGAAGTTGTGGATGCCCCATCCCTGTAGTTGTTCAAGGCCAGAATAGAAGAGGCTTTGAGCAACCTGATCTAGAGGAAGGTGTCCCTGACCATGGCAGAGGTGTTGGAAATAGATGATCTTTAAGGTCTCCCAAGCCACACCATTCTAGGCTTCTACAAAGCTGTTTGTTTGACAGGAGGGAAAGATAAAAGACAAATAGAAAAATAAGCATTTGTTTTGGAGCACATGCCATCCCACAAAACTCTGTTACAAGATCATTAAAACCAAGATTAACTTGGTGGGGATTATTCCCTTGTTATTCCTTATCTGTAAAACAGAAAACCACAGGCACATATTCTTCAATTTGGCCAGTGTACGTTTGTTCCAAATTAAGTTAAAAAAAAGATGTCTCCAATCCTTTCAGGATGGAGTAGATGGAGTTTTGTCACATAGAAGAACAATTTAAGATTGGGAGTAACTGTCCTCACTAGCTTCTGGACTGAGGTAATCTCTCTTTACATTCCACAGGACTTTATTTTGCACTCCTTCAGGAATTTCAGGTAAGCTGACAACCTCTAATAAGATGCTGCAGCATTCCCAAGTCATTGTCAACAAGAGCTGGTGCCAGCACTCAGCATAGAACAGAATAGCATGGTGGATGCACACTTGGATTTTGAACAGGCTCTATTCTGCTAATGGTGTGGCAACAGGATGGTTGCCACCAACCATTTATGATGGTTTCTGGAACAAAATTGGCCATCAGACACACGCTCACTCTATTTGGTGGACTGAACATCAGTCTTTGGAAAAGAAAAGGCCTGATCCAGCAGTGTGCTGGGCACCTCTGAATTAAATGCAAATTGTTCCATACCTCTGAGATTTGCAGCACCTTATGGCATGGCTCTCATATTTTCAATTCCCCTTAATCTTACCATTAATCATTAGTAATACTACAATCACTAGGGGCTGACACTTAACCACAACAGTAATACCCTGTTTTGCCAGTCTCTGCCCATTTGGGCTGTGAACACTATGACTTTTCAAATCCCTTAGACCCTTACTAGAACCTGAAATGCTGTAAAAGTGCTAGAGAACTCCACTGTTAGGAGTGACTGGGAGTGTGGTCTGCAGCCAGAGCCACTGCATGACATTGCTCTGTTCCAAAAGGTTGAACACAGCCAATTGTCCTGGTCTAAGAACACACCCCAGAGGAGGTCAAATACCTGCTGAAATAGACACTCAATAAGTGAATATCCACATTCTGTGGCTGGGGACTAGTTCTCCTGGTGGCCAGTGCTCATGGTCATTCTGATGGCACACTCCTCATATCTAACAGTCACGTTTTGGGATGCTTTTCCCAACAGTCCCTGGATCGATGGGTGGTCACCAACCTGCTAACTACACATTAATCTTTGTTCTACCCATCATTAATCCTAGTTGATCTGAAATATCTTCTTTAAAACTTTTGTCTTTGAACAACATTGAAAGCACTAGCCTGAACTAGCTCTTAATCTTATGTATTATAGATTATGCTAAATTAGACAGGATTTGAAAAATTACCTCTAAATGTCTCACAATTATTAATCATCATCCAGAATCTTCCAGCCCCCACATGATGATCAAAGAACATTTTTTTGCCTTTGTGGTGTTTTGCTACACACTGGTAAAGGTTATGACATTCTCATTCAATACTTCTTACTTCCTTAACATTAATGGCAAAAGCGGGCAACAAAAATGGAACATTTTTAGAACAGATTAATTTCAACTCCCTATTTGTATTCATTGATTTTATTACCAACATCCCATGTTATATGATACAGTCTGGCATTTTAAAAGGGAGGATGGCTTTCTGCAGTAAAGGCAATAACTAGTAAAATAGTAAAATAACACTATGTTCCAGCAGATAAATATATATATTCTTAGAATTAGACTTACTGACCAGCTGACAAAATGGCGATTAATCTAATTTATTGTTATATCATATTTATCTGGGAATATGTACATTAGTCTTAACATTATTACTATACATTACTGCCAGAATACCCTTTTCATGCCCTCAGTAATTATCTGTAGCTTGAAGTGAGGCTGTAACACTGTCTACTTAAAAGCAATTATAATCTATCATGTTTGTGCCTATTCAGACTTTTAAGTTTGGGGCTCTTTCTCAAGAAGGACAACAGATTTTTTTATTTGGTCATTCTGTGGGTGTTTCACATGGGAAGCCTAACAATTTTCATGAACAACTTTTTTTTGAAAGAAGAGCATGAAAGCCTTTCTAACAACAACAATAGTAGTGGAAAAAAAAAAGATTCTGCTTGGTTGAAGCTTTGAGTACCCTTGAAATAACATCAATAATTCTTCTCCAAAAAGAACACTTGGATTGCAATATATATCACATATGTCAGATGTTAAATTTAACAAATAGAGAACTGTGTTTCCAGACTTTTTCTAAACTTGATTTTTTTTATCATTCCTTTTTTTCTTCATTTTCTTCCTCCTCCAAAATATTTTTTCTTTGGAATCTGAAGGGGCCCTCCAGTAGTATATTACATTGCATGTTTAGGGGTTAGTATGTAATCCTTAATTCCCCAAATTTGAACTAAAGTACCGGATTTTGAAATGTTATTAAAATCGTTGAGAGTCACATAAGAAGGAGGAGATTCTTTTTCTTTTTTTTTTGCAAAACTTGTTACAAGCACTTTTCAGGCATCTGTGTTTGCCTCTGAAGCATAAGTATACACTGAGCAAACTATACAAATTGCCTTAATCAAATTCAGTCTTCATGGAACTTGCAAAGGGAAGTTGAGCAAAGGAAAATTAAGTATAAAACTGAAGGTGTCCTGTTACGGATGTGAATAAATAGATAAAGCAGGAGTATCTGAGGCTGAGTTCTGAACATCTGTGGTATTTTCAGATGAAAAAGCTGCAAAATACAGATATCTTCTTTTTATGGATTTAAAAATTTTAAGTATCTCATAGCAAAATTGTCACTTGCTAAAGTCATAGTGCTACCAGGGCTGAGTGAGTGAGCAGAAACATGTTGAAATGCCGAAGTAGTTTAGATGCCCACAATGAGGTGTTAAACTGGCAATTAACTCTCCAGTACCAAGGCATTACAATTACAGTCACTAAAAGAAATCTCGATATTCTGTACTGTTTCTGGTGAAGGAAGGAGAACAAACTGCACAAGTATGAAATACCCTTCTCCTGTTAGCACTGGGGATCAAACCAGAGCTGTCATCTGTTGAACTATTTCTCTTAAAATAATGCAACTTTTTGACAGCAGTGGCACAAAGATCTGTATAGTCCTGCTTTCTGCCTTCTGTGTGAATTGTATGAGCTAAGTCCTAATTTGTTCTGCAGCTTTGGCTTAAGTGGGTGTTGCTCTGAAAAAGGATCACTTATGATCATATGATTGTTTACACTGAAGTCACCAGAAAATTGTGCTGGGTTGGTTTTTTTCCCCAGTTCTTCAATTGATCTAGCTTCTCATGAGTCAGAGAAAGTGGAGCCTTTGATTGTTTTTTTCTAGTAGATACAGCCTGGTTTCCAATGTCTGCATCTTGTTTTATCTTTCTGGCCTGAATTGCACTATTGCTTTTGTTGTAATTTAACTGACATAAGGATCTGTTTTCATGGGCATCATTACAAGTGGGGATGTCCCTTCCCTCAGGTTTTCAAACTACATTTTAAAAATGTGCTGTCACCTTGAAGTTGTTCCTAAGCAGAGAACAGATTAATTTCTGAAGCTTGGCAGACTTTCTCATTTAAAACTGTTAATCTTCTATGTGCTGATAGGCATAGCTAAAAATAGTTATGAATCAGTATTTTCGGAGGGCTAGGTAAGAATGGCACCTGAAAAGAATGCGTTGAAGTCCTTGCCTCTTTGTGCAAGGCTAAGGAACATTGCTGATGACCCTTCATTTAGATTGTGTCATTATGGAATCCAAGTTAAACAGAGAATTTTGACAAGGCTGAGCAGTTCAGGCTTCGCGAGATGTCTGCTGTTTCTAATCTATCTGCTTCCATCTGGGTGCTGTGAACAAAAAAATGCACATGCAAAGCCAGGTAAGTCTTATGCCACTTACAACAGCGAAACACCTCTAAGGTGAAACATGGCGAAATATACGATTTCTTTCTCATTACATTGGAATGGATGCATATCTGCCATACCCTGAAGGCTTGTAATACTAAAATCCCCTTTGAAGCTGGCCTGCAGCAATTTACACTGCCAGCAGTTTTCATGGATTTTTAGTCATCCTTTCCTCAGGCCTTGGCTTGAATAAGAGCTTGCTCGAGGAAATGTCTGAATGTGGTCTTTGCTGATTAAATGAGAGATCATTATTACTGTGAGTCATGAAGTGAACAGTTCTCACTGAGCTGGCTTCTTTAGAACTTACACAGCTGTTGCCTTTTCACATATGTGTGCATAATAAAGCTTTGTCATAGTCCTGCTTTGTAGCAAGGAGCAAATACAGAGCAAGACTCCATGATTTTTACAGTGTTGCTGGCTTTCATATCAGGATACAGATCCTAAGGAAAGCTTTGATGGAACCAGTTCTCTGCACCCTTAAAAACTGCAGCTTATACTCTGGTCAAGATCACAGGCATGTTGAGATGTAAGGGAGACAAGGCTGAACATATTTGAGAAGGATGTGATAATTCTGCTTTTTCTTAACTTCATCACTGCTTTGGATGTCTTTCTGCCCTCATTTTGTGTAATTTGATTGATGGTGTACAAGATATATTCATGACTATAGTTTGATTTAATTTCTGTAACTTACTGTAAAGTTATTCTGTGGGTTTTTTTGTGTTTTGTTAAAGAAAAAAAAAGCAATAACAAAATGCTTTCAATGTGTCATTAATTCATTTTATTATCACCATAAAATGTATTGACGAGGAGTAGTATTAGGTCTATGTTTTTCAACCTGTTTTTTTTTGTTACTGCAATAATGTTTTAGCAAAACTACTTCTTCTTCTTCTATATGGTGCATACTTCTGTACATTAATTCTTCTGCTAATATAAGGAGGGAAGTTATGATGCTGAAAGCAAAATTTTCACCAGTTGATTTTTCTTACTGAAAAGGCTGTATGATTTAGTTGCTGTCTTCATTTGTGTAACTGAAAAAGGATTAAAAATATGCAAAGTTACTAGCAAAGGGCAAAAGCAAGAACTATCCATAAATCAGTAAAGGCTTGAGGACCTTTAAATTATTTATTTTAAATTATTATAGCTAATAATAATTTAATGTAGCCTAGAATAAATGAATTGATAATTATTGATTTTTGTGATGAGTTCAGAACAGAGAACTCTTACACTGGCTTAACAAATTGACTGATAAACTGACTGCATTGTTAAATATTAGCCTGGAAGTAAAAGATAAGAAAGCACATGCTTTGTCCTCTGATCAAGCAAGTTGTCAGTCAAAGCTGCAGAAATACAACTAAGAAGTTTAAGAACTGAAGGAACATAAGTTCAAGACCCCAGAGGGGAAACATAAGACCAGACAATATGCCAATTAATGGAATTAAACAAAAAAGATTTAAAAGGGGTTTCCCTCAGGAGACAGCAGGAAAGAGAAGACAACAGTTAATTCAATAAAGACAAAAGCACAAATGAGCTAACTATGAAAAGATCAGAATATTTATAGATGATGGTGTTGGAAGAATTAAGAAACACTATCTTGCAATTACTGTGAATTTATTATGCCCCAGTAGAATGTTCTAATTTGGTCTCATCTATCCTCTGAACAAATATGCTCATCCTTAAATTCCAGAGCAAAAGAAATAATCCCTTTATAGTTGCAGTCAGAGTATGAAACCGATTATGATCAGAAAAAATTCAAAGACTATAATAAACAAAGGCAACGTCATTGAAGTTTCCTGTCCATCATCTGTATCAGTGTTTGCAGGCTTCACAGCAATTTAAGGTTTATTTTAGCAATGTTGTGTTAGTGAAGTCTGTGAGCAATAGAAATCCTCATGCTTCCCTTCCCATGCAATGCAAGGCAGATAAGGATAAGATGAGGAGAACAGCACTGAAAGTCCCCTTTCATGCATTGGACTCTGGCAGGCATGAATCTCAAAGTGTATGTCCAGTCAGGAGTTGTCCCTAGTGCTGAGTTTGTTGCTGAGGAAACTGGGACCTCTCCCAGAAAGGTCTCGCCACCCAACAAGAGATGCCTTTCAGAGGAGTTTCACAAATTTGGTGAGGAGCATCCTTGCTTTTAATAAATAGTTGAGGCTCACAAATCATGTTTTACCCCACATACAGTATAGATATTTTAAACTAGAAAAAGGGAGCTAATAAAAGAAAAATGGGAGAGAATTTTAGAATCTCTGTAACTGAGGTTCGAAGGGCTTCAAATATTACAACACTACAGAACTGTATGATCAGAAATCTGCATGAATCCACATCCTTCCCAAGGTGAAAACTGGCATGGAGGCATTCAGAAGGTCCCACAAATACAAAGCCCTTGTAAGCAGCCACATACCTCAGTTTACCACAGAGCTCTGAACTGAAAGGGAAACGGTCCTCAGTTGCCCCCCCAGGACAGAGGAGTATACTGTCAGTGAGCTTCATAACTCTCTCTCCCCCTTTGAAGGGGGAAAAATTTCACCCCTCTTTCTTCTGGCTTCCGACTCTATCCTATGTCAGGCTAGTCCAAGCAAATCACAATTCTCAATTACTCATCAGCATGCTGTTAATTGCTCATCTGTGTGTACTTAACAGTGTTGCTCGCTTCCCATAAGGAGGAAAGTGTTAGTGAGCTGGACTGTCAGCTCCAGTGAAGCCTCATCATCCTAATTTGGAAGGCAGGATTGGGGAGTTTGGTACAACAGAGATGGCTTTCTGCTTTCTTCTGTTGCAGCCTAATCCCAGCTACCATTAAGGACCAGAAAAGCAGCATCAGGTGTTTCCCAAGCCTGTCTTTTTTTTTTTTCCTTTGTGAGTTCCTCTTGTCATTCCGTTTCCAGTTTTGCAATACAGAGTTATTCCCTTTTCTTGCTGGGGTGCAGCTGATTTTGAATTAAATGGTTGAAGAAAAGACAGGAAAATGTAAGCCTCCTGAGGTGATTCTGTTCCTCTGGAGTTAAAAAATCTAAATATGCTGATGCATCAGTTCCTGACGAGTTTGTAAACGTAGAGTTGGAAATCCCTTGTTGTTGGGGTCAGTTTTCTACCCTGGCATTTCCAGGACCAAGGGAGGGTTTCCCCATTAGTAATGAAGATCTCTCTCTATCTCTACAAGCACAAGTAAAAAGGAAAACATACAGTCTTAGAAAATCCTATACTGCTACAGGCAGGCACTCTGCATTCATGTTTGGTATTTCTCTGTTCTAAAAACTATAATTCTATCCCTTCCCCAAAAGGAATTGCAAAGCCATTACTCTGTGTTATGAACTAATAATTTGCCAAATTAATTCCAATAAATCAAACTCCCACTGAGTCACATGCAGGGTGACATGGGTGTATGGTAGAAGATGGGAACAGGAAATATTGCCACTCATAAATTTAAAAAAGGGCAAATTGATATTTTTTCATTTGTTTAAACAAAAATTGCTCCCTAGATGGAACACTGTGTGCTGTATTTTGCCTGGAGCAAATGTTTATGGCTGAGTTTTAAAATAGAAGTTTGTGACATCTCATAGCACTGCATATGCACACACAGACACACAGACACACAGACACACAGACACACAGACACACAGACACAAGCCGGTTGATGCCCATTTGTTTTACATCAGATTAAATATCTGCTTTGACAGCTATTAGTAGATGTCTTGGGAGGCATCAGGTTTGAAAAAGTCCTTCATCTAACACTATCTTGTGTCAGCTTGGTATAATAATGTGTGGTCTGCTTTTGTTATGCCCTCCATGGCATCCATTAGTACTTAAGATAACACAAAATCTGGAGTAGTCATATCCAGAGGAAATATTTCAATGGCAACTCTGAGCACAGAAATGGTACTTTATTTTATCAGAAGAAATTCTAACAAGTGCTGAACCTTATCATAGCTGTCTATCTTTATAGGTAATGCTAACTGAAAGAACTCAATAAACACCAGTGTTGTTCTGCACAAATATGGATGATGTAAGTGCCATCAAGAATCCACCCTATTTATTTTTTTCCTTTCACATCACCTGTGGAGAAAGTGAGGAGTTATTACTTTTACAATTTTTTTTCCTGTTGTATACTGTCTAGCAAACGATCATTATATGGAGCAGTGCCAGCTTGTGGTTCTGCAGTTTGCAAATGTTGCAGAAGAGTGGTTCTTCAGTTGTCTTGGTCAGTGATGCAAAGCTAATTTTCTTTTTATACTGAGGAAAGTACTTGCTTTGACACAACATAAGCTGTTTTGCCTGCACTGTATAATAATGAGCTTAGTAATTAAAGTATGATCTTAATAAGCAAAACAGGCAGAATAATAATGCAGAGATTTTGCTGACTGTGGTCTCCACATAGATTTTGAACTGCCCCTGGGGCTGTTGTGTTCATAAAAATCTATGCTGTAAAGGTATGTAAGGTGGAGATTGTGTCTTGCTCTAAAATTTTCTCCTGAAAGTCACAATGATCAGCTTTTTTTCAGGGCTGTCCCTCACGATAAGTAGATTCTACTTCCATCATGCCCAGAACCACATGTGGCAACTGGATGCTGATAAATGAGTGAAAGCCTTGCACTGGGCAAAGGCTCCTCAAAGAGTTTTGAGGCTGCAATGCGGGCTGAATGAAAAATGTCACTGACTGACAGATCCATTATCATTGAGGACTCAGGAGGCCAAAAAAATCTCCCAATTTAGGGCACTGAAAGGTATTTATTTCCCTCTATCCTTCTCTTTCACACTCAATCATATACATCCTGTTTATAAGAACAATCAACGTCCTTCTACAACATCCTTCTCTCTAAATTGGAGAGATATGGATTAGATGGGTGGACAATATGGTGGATAAGAAACTGGTTGGATGGTCATATTCAGAGAGTCATGGTCAATGGCTCAAAGTACAGATGGAGATCTGTGACAAGTGGTGTCCCTCAGGGGTCTGTACTGGGACCGGTGCTGTTTAATATTTTCAAAAATGGTATTGACAGTGAGATGAAGTGCACTCTCAGCAAGTTTGTAGATGACACCAAGCTGAGTGGTGTAGTTGCCACATCAGAAGGACAGGACATCATCCAGATGGAGCTGGACAGGCTGGAGAAGTGGGCCTGAGAGAAACTCACGAGGTTCACCAAGGCCAGGTGCAACGTCCTACACCTGGGTTGGGGCAATCCCTGTTTTCAGTACATGATGGGGGATGACGTGATTGAGAACTGCCCTGCAGAGAAGGACTTGAGGGTGCTGGTCGATGAGAAACTTGATATGAGCCAGCAACGTGCACTTGCAGCCCAGAATGCCAACTGTATCCTGGGCGGCATCAAAAGAAGCATGGCCAGGATGTCAAAGGAAGTGATTCTGCCCCTCTATTCCTCTCTTGTGAGATCTCATTTGCAGTGTTGTGTCCAGTTCTGGAATCCTCAATGTGAGAAGGATACGGAACTGTTGGAACAGGTTCAGAGGAGGGCTACAAAGATGATCCAAG
This sequence comes from Phaenicophaeus curvirostris, assembly GCF_032191515.1. Lineage (NCBI taxonomy): Eukaryota > Metazoa > Chordata > Aves > Cuculiformes > Cuculidae > Phaenicophaeus > Phaenicophaeus curvirostris. The sequence goes on along the minus strand of NC_091394.1, from coordinate 51,949,551 downwards.
GGCTGGAGCACCTGCCATACGAGGACAGGCTGAGAGAGTTAGGCTTGTTCAGCATGGAGAAGGGAAGGCACCGAGGAGATCTTATAGCGACGTTCCAGTACATGAAAGTGGCCTACAAGAAAGCTGGAGAGGGACTATTCATTAAGGCTTGTGGTGATAGGATGAGGAGGAATGGGTATAAACTGGAGAGGGGCAGATTTAGGCTAGATACTAGGAAGAACTTCTTCACCATGAGAGTGGTGAGACACTGGAACAGGTTGCCCAGGGAAGTTGTGGATGTCCCATGCCTAGAGATGTTCAGGTTGGATGAGGCCTTGGGTAACCTGACCTAGTGGGATGTCCCTGCCCATGGCACGGGGGTTGGACCTAGGTGATCTTTAAGTTCTCTTCCAACCCTAACTATTCTATGATTCTACGATTCTGTGATTCTAAGAATCAAGAAGACATGCTTCTACAGGTGCTTCTTTGCGACCCGGGGTCAAAATGTCTTGTTTCTTCCTGGCAAGTCTTTTCCTTGTTTTCCTTTATTTTAACACTATAATGAGATTATTTACTATTGATAGTAAGGGTAACACAGGCGGCACCAGACAAGACAAACCCAGGGAAATCCTCGGTGCAAATACATTTGTTCAGAGGGATGAAGAGGCATGTCCTCCACTCTAGATGCTTTAGACCAATGTCTAGGACATAAGTTTCACTCTATGAGAATTTTTAAACTGTGGGTTTGGTGTTTTTTTTCTGAAAGCAGAGAACTTCAAAATACCTTATAAAGGAGAAGATCTTTTTAGAAGTGAAGTGTATGAGTCACATGGGACTGAAAATAAAAATTTCTCCCATCCATTACTATTTGTTAGGGGGAACCCACAAAGCCATCCATCTCATTGAACAAGATAAGCAGCACATGAGATTTCCTCAAGCTGCTACTTCACAGAAATCTCCTCTGTCTCAGGTAGCTATGTTCTTCCTCCTACTCACTGAAGTCAGTAGTCAGTCTTCTCTAAAATGCAGTGGCTGGAGTCCAAGAAACAGAGCAAATAGATTTAGCAAATATATTTTAGCAAATAGAAGGGCACCAAGAAACCATTTCTCCTCACAGCATTTCTCTTCAATGGCAACAAAAAGGACCCTGAGGCAGGACACCAGCTCTTGTAACCAGACTCAGGGTACATTAATAAAATTCATTTTACTGAGGTTAAGAGGTGATGGCCTTTTCCATATTGGACTATTTTTTTATTGTTTTTTTCTAGGTAATTGAATAGAGTGACTTTCCTAAGTGACTGCTCAGGTCTTCAGATTGTTACACATTATAGGCCTGATTCTCAATTCTCTTCTGATTTGTGCCAGTATAAGTCACAATTAAGACTAAAATCCTTGGTTTAAAAAGCAAAACAAGTTCAACATCTGAAGCATTCTGCAAGCGTTGTCCCAACTACAAATTAATCCTGGTTCATGAAGGGCTCTCTGGAATAGCAGCTGAATTACAAATCTTTGTAAGTAGGATAGTGATCAGCACCTGCTTAGAGGTGTAGCAGTTGCCATTGGAGTCTTTCTGCTCTAAAAAGAACAATGTGTACTCATAAATGCATGTTCTTTTCTCCCTGTTGCCAAAGGCAATGAGAAAATGCAAAGCAGTGAATTTTCATCAGTCACTTGCATTTTGATGTCTGTTGCCAAACGTCTGTCAGTCAGTTCTGGGGCAAGAGCAGGAAAGAGAAGATGTCTGACAGATGGAGGAGCAGATGGAGGAGAGCGGGAGAGGAGCCACCCACCCCACCAAACTGCAGGCAGCAGCCACAGGCACGGCAGAATTGCTGCCTTCTGGAGGTAGGGTGTTTTGTTGTGCTTTTCGGGATTCTGACTTTTTAACATATACAGGCCTCATCACCTCCAGCCCAGTCTGGTCCACATTTTTCATGCTGGGCTTCCTAGGGTGTCCTTTGGTGCACAGTAACTGAAGTCATCACCTTCAGGTTCCATTACAGGAGATCAGAAAGAAATGGGGCTTGCTTGGAGTCAGGACTTTGAGGAAAGTTGCTCTCCTTCCTACAGCCTCATTTATATGGTCACCATAGAATTCTCTCTCTCAGGTTAATCCTCTCAAAACCCTTTCTCTAACTATCTTTTTCTTTTTTTTTTTTTTAGTTAGAGGGGGTATTGGGTCTGATGGATAGCTGACAAACCAAAAGAAAAAATCGTGAAGAAATTTAACTTATTAAGCCCTTAAAAATCTACCAACCATGTTTGCTTCTGTGTGCAAACAGTCAATGAGAAGATTGTAGCTCCCTTCCATGTTTGATCTCAGAATCTCTTCATGAAACTTGTTTACTCCTTGTGATCAGAAGCAGCAATGTCACCCCTTAGGTCTTTTATCCTCTGAATAGATAAGTTTGCCATATGATTCAGACTCCTAGTGTAAATAGCATTTCCTGTGAATTTTTCTATTCTCTTTCAAGGTGTATTTGTGCGAAACAGCTCTAAAGTGTTTTCTCAGCACTTGTGATTGATAGGATTTGATCACTGCAATCTGTAAAAATCAAATCAAACACGGAGGAGAGTGTCAACGCAGCAATGTTTCAAAATGTGCTTGTATACTCAGCAAGGTTTAGGGAGGGAATTATTTTTAGATGGTTGAAGGGGGTGATAGCGAGGTGGTATTCATCTGCTTTTCCAGTGTCTCTTTAGCTCCAGAGTATTTTGTAACCAGACCCATAAAATACAGAAAGCATTCTAGAAGATCTTAATCTCTGGCTCTTAATTTCAAAAACTTTACTGCAGGCAGGTGTTCATCTGTCCTGCTCTTAAGAACTTCAAGAGATTCTGCAACCTGCAATCTGTTTTGGTGCTCATATTCCTTTAGACCTTTACTCCCTTAATTAGAATGTATTTCCCAATGTCTGAACTAAATCTCTTAAATTAAATGACTGCAATTAAACTGCTGCAAGTTAAGCTTATTACATCTTATCCTAACCACAGTGGACTCAGAAGACAATTATTAACTGTCTCTTTGGTTACTCATCCTTTTCCCTCTGTTTTCTCTTCTGTAGACTAACCAGCCCCAAATCTTTTACAAATACATCATCTTTTTTAGTCTTCTGGTCAGTACTTCTATTGTCTCCTGAGCTGTCTTTACTGTGACTTTGTCATTCATAACTGCGTTACTTAAACTGAATATAGTGTTCTAGCTGAAGCCTTGCCCTAAAACCACCGTGTTTTCATTGATTTAGGAGCAATCATATCTTAAACGTTCTCATCTAATGTGATTTATTTCCATCATTAGTAAAGAGCTACTGAAATATTGCAAAACCACTCAAAACCCTTAGGAAATTGAATATTCTCAGTAAGTTTCATATCATATCATCCATATGAGCTAGTTGTAATGCACTAAGAACAGTCACATCAAGTATACCTTAATACTTATATTACTAACACTGTGACAATTGAAAAGGAGCATTTCACTAAATTTCCTCCAAGACCTTGCTTCAAATTACTCATCAAGAGTACAGTCTGAAGTACTCTCTGAAGTCAGATTTACATGAATTTAATTCTAAGTAGAGATCCCAAGTTACTTCAATTTTTGTCCTGTACTTTGAGTCAGTATATACATTTGCAAGTTTCTAGCTATGGATTATACCTGGCTATATGTTAATGCTACTCCAGAAATAGGTACTTTGAGTAGTTCTTAAAAGGCAAACAGAAGTTAAACCATGAAAACCAGAAGTTAGACCAATTCTGTCAGTATTGTATACATTAAAAAAACCTACAACAGAGAAGTAAGTTGCAACAAAGGCAAAATGTCACATTTTCATGGCTTCAGAACAAAATAATTCATTTTTTTTCTGTTATAGAATAATGTTAAAACTATATTAAATGTTTCACGGGCAAAAATAAAATAAAATTTTGTAACATCTCTTCAACAATGACATGGAATTGTTTTTCTTCAATGCAGATACAAAATTAGGCTTATTTCTGAAATGCTTCATGGCACAAGGCAGTTGCCCCCGTAGTCACTTTTCATGCAAAGACAGCAGCTCAAATCAACCTACCTTCATAATTAAATCTGTAGCCAGTAATGTAGTGTGGTATTTTTTTATCAACTGCATCTTAATAAATGTGATGTATCTATATAGTGATGACAGGAGTAAATGCCAATATTATGGTACATGTCCATTACTTCTGTTCACCAAAATTACTAGTCTGTTGGCTTATAGCTTGAAAGGCAGTTAGGTTGTTAAGTCTATGGCTGTATTTTTATTTTCTTCCTTTTTTTTTTTAAACATAGACAAAGTTGAAAAAAAAGTGTGCAGCAGAGCATCAGCTTCACAGCACAGATAGAAATAAGTCATTAGGCCAAAACAGACAGGACCATCTTAATCAAAGCCAATATCTGCTTGGATGATGTTCAATTCTCCATGTTGTAGTGTGGCATTCCAGTCTAAACCTACCTACTTAAGTGTTTATTTTGGCTAAAACATGAGCTTTTGGGAGCTCCTGAGATGCTAGTAGCAGTTCTTTTCTTCCAGACTCTACCATCCAGTGGTATCCTTCATCACAAAGGTGACACAGACTGCTAGGGAGGTATACACTGCAGCAAAATTTGTCAACAGGCATCTGTCAAAGCCTGTTAGAAATATGCTTTAATACCTCACCAAACTACATTTAAAATTATAACTAAGTTAACTAAGTATGCATTACTATAACATCTTTCCCTCTGCAGACTCCTGTTGCTTCTGCCTTTACCTCATCAGAAAAACCCCAAAAGCCTCAGGAACATCCTAAGCTTTCATAGAGCGTTTATGTTTTTCTCCCTTCAGCACAAGACTGGAACATAAAATGAAAGACCAATAGCAAGAAACAACTATTTTTGAAAGTATGATGATCCATGCTGAACATACAGCTTTCAACTTGTTTTCTTTTCCAAATACGTTCATCTTTATCTCTTTTTTTCTGTATAACAAAAGTACATGCATGCACATGCTTCAGTAACTGTGTAAAATTATACATAGTTACAATGTCAGTGTTTCCTGGAAATCAGCTGCCCGAAATGACCATCGTCTTTCACTCTCAGTATTTTTCCTTCCCAAATGTTAACAGGATAAGAATAACTTGATTTCCTGCGTTATCACTGTTCCTTTAATAAGGGTGTTGATGCCTTTCAACATTTATCACCTACTTACCATATTTTCCATTTAACAGTTCACATCATAATATTTCATACAAAGGCACAAGGACAAGTAAATATTATTAACTTAGTGCTCTTCTGAGTGAGTTCCATGACAGCATTTTGAATGACCTTTTCTCTTAAACAAAAATATTTTTGCACCCCATCTTATTAATTACAGCCATGAATTCAGATACCAAAGCCTTTTTTTTTCATAACTTCTGTCACTATTACAAATATATCTATTTGGATATGAAAAAGAAATGTTATTTTTCATGGCAGAGTACTACACTGTAATACACAGTACACAGTACTAGAGTACACGGTGCTAAATGGTTGATACTGTAGCTGCAGGCTGGTTATGAGTATCTTGGTTGTGAACTATGTTGTTAACTCTCCTTTCGATATCTTTATCAATGGCCTAGAGAAGGATGTAGAGTGTACCCTCACCAAGTTTGCCGATGACACTAAACAGAAGTTGCAGTCAAAGTGCTTGAGGGCAGAGTTGCCTTTCAGAAGGACCTAGAAAGGCTAGAGGAAAGGATCAACTGGGACCTCACAAAGTTCCACTAGGACAAATGCAAGATCTTGTACCTAGGACAGATTAACCCGCTGTAACAGTATGAGCTGGAGACTGATCAGCTGAGAAGCAGCTCTGCTGAACAGGATCTGGAGGTGGAGGTGGACAGTGAGCTAAACAGGAGCCAGCAGTGTGCCCTGACAGCAAGTCTGGCTAGCAGCATCCTGGGCTGTGCTAAGCAGAGTATAGCAAGGTGTAAAGCCAGACGATGCTTCCTTCTTTGCCTTAAACATTTTGTCTGAAGACTGCCCATTTGTATGCTTTATGGCTCCAGCTCGTCTGTGGCACCGGGTTCAGTGGAGGGGCAGTGCAGGAGTGGGCACTGCTCTCCCTTGTTTGGCTGGGGGTCTGGATCTGGCTGCAGTGGGGGAAGGTGATGCAGAGATGGCAGCTGCCTGGAAGAAGCTGCTGCTGCGACCACGTGCTCCCGAGAACTGCTGCTGCCATCGATGTGGTGATTTCTTTCCTTTCCCTTCTTTCTGTCTCTCCTGTTACCTTATGGTGTGGGTGACGGATCAGATCCGAGTGACCTGGGTTGTGTTCAGGGATTCGTTTCTGTAACTTTGGGTAGTCGCACCCCCATGTCTCGGCTGTGCACCCCAGTATTTTGGTGTGGTTAGGATTGCCAGAGCCAGAATAAATATTACTTTTGATTTTCACCCTGGGAGTGATGTTATTGGCCTCCAGATTGCCACATGGCTAAATGAACCCACACACCCAGTCAAGCCTAGATGCGAGCATGCGGCTCGTGGGTCTGGGGTGTGACGCAAGGGTTTCACTGGAAGTGATTATTTACTTGGCATTTGGTTTGACCATATCAGAAATACTGCAAGAGATTTTGCTACTTTCCCCTCTGCCAGGAAAATAAGTTTGTTAATAAGTGAAGTAAGTTCAATGGAGAGACACTGGGATGGTCAGGGACTGGAGTACTTGCTCCCTGTGGAGAAACTAAGGGATCAGGTCTTGTTCAGCTTGGAGTCAAGATAGCATTGAGGACACCTAGCCATTTGCCCCAAGTACCAGCCAGGAGTTATAAAAATAACACAGTAGTAGTGCATCGTAGGAGGATGAGAGACAATGGAAATAAAATAAAATAGGACAGATTGTGAACTGAATTAAAGAAAAAAAATTCTTAATAAGCACAGTCAGACAATAGAATATTTTGCCCAGGGAGGCTATGCAGTCCCCATCTTTGGAGGCTTTTCAGGATCCATCAGGATAAAGCCCTGAGCAACCTGATCTGATCTCACAGTTGATCCTGCATTGAGCAGGAGGCAGGACTAGAGACCTTCCAAGGCCTTTCTAACCTCCATGACTAAATATTTGATGGAGCACTGTAAGAGGCTTCCAAGGGACATAGTCATGGTGCCAAGCCTGACAATATTCAAGAAGCACTTGAACAATGCCTACAGACACATGTAAATTTTGGAGTTGTCCTATTCAGGGACAGGAGTTGGACTCAATGATCCTTGTGGGTCTTTTCTAGCTCAGGACATTCCCATACTAAGCTCTGCATCATCTTCCCAGCAAGGTAAAGGATATGTCTTGAAGAAGTGTTTCAAGTGGCTGAAATGGGTCAATGTGAGACAGTATGCCATACCAATAGTTTGCAGATTATATGTGTATCAGCACTTTCAGAAATGGTAGCAAGCATGAATGCAACTCAAGATGGGTAAGCTGTGCTTTCTGAATAAGATGTCCTGAAATTCTCTTGTTGGGCTGTTATTCACTCATTCCCGCTTTACCTGTTCCCATCTCCACTGCACTGGCTTAATTGTTTATTCCTCCAAACAGTAAGACAGAGCAAAGAACATATCCAGCTGAAAAGCAGCATATATGAAAAGGATAAAAAGGGTTTTAGCAAATCTGATCAGATACACAGAACCATGAATTGGCTTACTATCCAGAGTATGTTTCCATATCTATTTCTACATCTTGCATGCAACACATGTAAAAATAGCTGCTATTTATGAAAGCTCTGAGAGCAGACAGGTTTAAGGTACTTAGATGATGTCATTAGTGAAGTGGATTGACATGATGTGAGAGAACAAAAGGACTAGCCCAATAGAGTCAATGTTAAATTGTCAGACTAACAGCTGAAACTGTCACTTTCAGATATGACTCATGGCCCAAATAATTTTAATCCCAAGAAGGTTAGGAGATAAAGCTGACTCACGCATCAAGTAAGTCTGCTTTGCAGGAGGAGCTATATGTTATCTTGACATTAATCTGGGAGTATGTTCTCAAATTCAGAGTATTTACAAAGAATGTTTAAAACACAGTGAGCAGTGAAGCATGAAGTTTGCTGATGTTAAGAAGCTATTCAATGTAATAGGGAGAGAAGGTATTGGGGGAGTTTCCACATTAGCATTTTAGTTTTTATTGGGAATGTGCTTTTGAAGTCAGTCTTATGATTCTTAATTACTGCACTTTATTTGGCATTGTCAAAAAATCTAGACTGCAGCTTAGGAGAAACTAGACTGGAAGATATACTCTGACTACTAAATACTTTTCAATTTGTGTGCCCAGGCTAGTCCCAAGTAACCTCACATGCATGCCCATCCTTGAGATGCATATACTGTGGATGCTGGATTGTCAACATCAACTGATTCACTCTAAAATTGGGTCACTTTTAAATTTGGGTTTACTGAGCTTTACCACTTACTGATGTACAGAACAACAAAACGAATGGAGCTGAAATTCAGTTTAGATATATATAGAAAAATGCACCTTGGGGAGGCAGGGATCCACTCCAGTATTATGTGTAACATTATCTTGGGAACATGTTAGATCCATGAAAAAAATAGCTAAATTGTTCTTGTACCTCCAAATAATAATGAAAGGCAAGGAATGACTTAGCAGTCTAAGAAGACAGATAAAGGAAATCCACAACTTCCTGACATAGATGGCATAGCAAACACTGATAGGTGTTAACTCTTCATTGTCTTTTCCAGTACAATAACTAATAGCCAACAAATTGTACTTGTTAGGACCAGGTCCCAACAAACAAAAATAATTCTTTACCTATCAGCAGTGCACTGATGGGTATCATGTGGGTACAAAACATTTTTCCTCTTCTTAGTATCTGCTTGTGCTAACTGTCAGGACCAGGCTGCTAACCTAGTTGGACCCACAAGCTGAAAGAGAAAAGGTGAAGAAAGACTTTAAACTGAAGGAAATGCAGACCTAAGAAAACTAAAAAAAAACCCAACCCCTAAACAAAAAAAACCCAACAAAGTCCCAGCCTTAACCTTCATTTGCAAAATCTTCTGTTCCAAAATCAAAATCTCTTTCTATCCTCTCAGAAAAGTCAGCAACAAAGTAAGACTATTGTAAGAAACTCAGTTACTTATTCCACATTTGTCATCTGGAACACAGCATTTTTCATTTATTTATTTGATCTTGTAACTATGTATTATTGGCTGATTGCTGTGAGTCAGAAAAAGAAAAGGTAAATTTAAGGCAGTAAACCTTTTAGAGTAATGTTTTCCAACCTGTATTCCAAGTCCAAGAAAGCCTACTGTTAGTAGAGGCTTACATCACTGTTATGAACATCCTCACCTTCACTGGAATGCTTTTAGGGTACCTTGGTTTGAAAATTATTCTCTCTGAGGTTGAAAGGAAGATATGTGACTTTTTATTTTGGGTCTTTGAGTGCAAATGTTGAGTAACAGCCAGCTTCAAGAATCACTGTCAGTCTATGAGAATGAACTCGGAGCTGGAGGTGATCAGAAAACAAGAAAAATCTGTGTAACTCAAAGAGGTACAGAATGATGTTTAAAGACACTTACCCTTGAGCAAAGTAGAGTCAAACAGGCGAGGTGAAGATAAAAGAATTAGTATAATTGGAAGATGCAGTTTACAGGAAGCAAGGAATTGAACTCATTTGTTGCTATTCCATTTGTGCTGGCTGAGAGCACCAGTTTGCTGCTTGTTTCCGTACTACATTGTTCCTTCTGCTGCTTTCTGAAGTTTTGAATATATGCTTCCTGGCCTTGGAACTAATGTACCATCTGAGGTATGGCAGCTCTTAAAAGCAGAGCACCTGAAACTATTGCTGTAGCATACATAATTCTCTTGGTTCAAAACATCCTGATGGGAGACAATCGAACTAATAGAGTTACCCTAGAGAGAATTTTTGGCCCATTAAGTCTAGCAGTACCATCAAGCACAGCCTTGTAAACCCAAAAGATAAAAATCCACCTTTATTTTATCTGCCCTGTTTAAGTCTTATAATATTGGTAGCTGTCATTTTCCAGCTGCCTATTCAGTTGATTTATACAACTTATATTGATGACTTTAGCACTTTGTTCCTTTTGTGTGAGGTAGTGTCCTAAAATGTTTATTGTCTACTCACTGCTTTAACAACTTCAGTCCTATAGGTAATGCACTTGCAAAGGCTTTGCAGAGTCTAGCAATTAATATGCTTCCAGCTGAGTGCCACAACCTGTGCTGTATTTTCTGAGCAGCTTGAACAACCTTGACACCTATTAAGTGGCCACCATCAGGTCAGTTTGAAGGGGCCATGAATGGAGAAGCTGGGACTCTGGTAGCTTGTGAACCAGAGCCATGGCAGGCACCACTATAATGACCACAAGAGTATTGACAATGTGACAGGCATGACTCCAGACTGACAGCTTTATAACTGGAAATAGTCACTTATATGTACCTGTAGAAATGGAAGATAAGTAATCTGAGAATGTTCTCAGTCTTTGTTAGGTGCTAAGCAATGTTTTTGGAAAATCTGCTACTACATGTTTTTCTGAAGTGATTATGAATTCTGTGGTCATATTGTTGCATATAGACAATCTTTATAAGACGATTTCCTAAATGCTTGTGTCATAGCAAATCCAGAAAAATTGTCATATTATAAAATGGTGGACTGTTTGCACATGTCAAAATGGAAATTCAGAAGCTGCAGATTAAAGGCATGTGTGAAATTCAGAGTACTGAGATGGCAGCTGCTACATATTGGCCCATTTCAACAGCAAGTGACTATCCAAATGCCACTGCAGGGAATCAGCTGGAGCCTGTCGTTTTACTCAGTTCTACAACAACAAACTTCACTGAGAACGTGCACTTGTGTGAAAGCTAAAGGCTGAATTGTATGAAGGTAATTTGTTAACAGGTGACCTGCAATCTGACTGATTGTCTCTTTTCCTACTCACATCTGCTCCATAAATTCTAATGGTCAATAAATCAGTTAACTGCTAGATATGACTTGGAACTATACCATGTCCCCACACAAGGACGTTGGGGTAGCCTACTTTCTTAAAACTCAGAGAAATTTGCAGAGCAATAGACATCAAACAAATGTTGCTGGGGCCCTGAGCTCACTGTTACTCCACAGCAAGAGCCAGTAACTCCCATTTGATGGGTTGGCCATGGCCAGGGTTTGAGAGTAGGCCATCTGGGCATGTATCTCCACTGCCCTACACAGGCTAAGGACTGGCATGAGTGACCTGAGTGGGATGCTTTCAGGGCCTTAATAACAGTAGTGTTCTCATAATAGTATAATTTATTTGAGGAGCTGTTTTGCTCCTGACCCAAACTTGGATATTGCAGTAGCACAAAGACATCAGCCACATAAAAATCTCTCCCTCCGTAAGTGGGGCATGAAAACCCAAAGAAGGTGTGAGCTAATGGCCGAACAGTAAAGTTCATTTTGCTCCGTATTCTACTGGAAGATGGTGCAAAAACATCTTACTATGTAAAAACAGTCTTTTTGTATGGGTTGGTAACAACTCCAAATTGATATCTGGCTATGTAGTTGTTCAAATTTATGGCAAGAATGTGTGGTCCCATTATGAGAAATTAATATCGATGTCTGTAGTACACAGAGACAAATTGAGCTCTAATGATTTCCTAATATGTAATTTGTTCATAGATCAGAAGGGAATACAAGCAAGAAATTTTGAATGGTAAGGCCAAGGTAATTATTTTTCAGCATCTAATTACACCTATACGAGTGATCTGGACTATATTTGCAGAATTAAATGATGATATAGAATGTCCCACTGAGGTTCACATTCATCATTAAAAGCCAGTTCCCAGGCCTTTGACAAGAGGGCAGAACAGCTCCTGAGTGGTAATTTAATGTAATTAGGAGGATATTATGTTTACTATCTGCACACTGTGCTTGCTTCAGATTGAATTTGACAACTGGAGAAGTACAGGGACATTTTTTTCCCAAAATTAGCCTTGTCATCTCAGATCAAACTTTACCCGCAGTTTATTCTCTTCCCATCTCTATATTGCAGCTATTGAGAAGGAAGAAGCCTGCCACAGGAGTCACAGTAACAGTATATGCTTGACGTTGTTAGAGATGTAGAGTTGGGCAAGCTTTATAGAGACATGCAGGGAAGGGACAGCCCTGTTTTGCTGGGCACTGTATGTAGTATATCGGTGTATTTAAACAAGTGGACTGGTATTTTTAGTATGTACTGCATGGTTCACACAAAACTTAGAAAGTTTATAATTTTGAGCTATGTCTTCAGTTTACAGGATATTGACCAACAAAATTTTTCTGTAAGCTTGTTCATGTAAATTAATCCAACCTGTGTTTCATGATAGAGAACAGCATTTTAAGATTTGTCGTTGGTTCCTTTTCCTGCCTTGGTGGTCCACGTGGTCCTGTGGAGGTGTTTCATTTTTTTTCTTTGAAGAAGTTTCTACACTTTCCAAACAGATGGGCAAGTAGTTGTGCATGTGAGGGAAAGCGCAGTTTGAGCAATACTGAGTTTATCCACTTTTTGCTCTCCAGCCTGAAGCACCAGACTGACAAATTCAGCTACATTCTTCTTTACTGCAATGCCTTGATGGAAAAAGGCAGTGAAGGAGCCAGCAGATCTGAAGCAGAGTGGGACAGAACAGAACTTTTCTCTGGAGTGGAACTTATCTCTGGAGTGGAACTTTTCAAGGCAAGATGAACATCAGAGGATGGGAAATTCAAGATAGTTTAATGCCACCCAGTAAAGAGGTTTTCAGTAAAAATTCATATAATTTTTCACAGCATCTTGAAAACATGAAAGTTTCTGGAAACCATGACAGCAATACTCCCACAGGCCAAGTAAGAACACTAACAAAGAAAATAAAAAGGCTGAGATCTGGTGGGAATTTATTTAAATGGAAATACTTCTTATTTCAGTAAGTTCTCCACCTGTTGTGTTCCCTCTTTCCAGTCTTTAGGGAACTATTTCCCACAAGGATCCCTGGTCCTAAGAAGATCCCTGGTCTCTAAGAAGACCTCATCTGTGCAGGAAACAGACCTAGGCTCCTGCCATGAAAGGGAGTACTTGGGCTGGTCCCTTAGGTCTTGCTGGTGAAGGTCTGTAAGTCTACTCTGCTGCTCCTCTTCTGAGGAATCACATTGCAGTTGCTGGCCAGGAGAAGAAAGGGACTTTTTACTTTCAGTGAATGGCTGGATAGTTCAGGCTTGTTTTGGCGTGTGTGCTTTTTCACCTTTCAAAGACTCTGCTGGAAGCTGATCCCCCATCAGACCCATATGCGGGCACAGAGCAGATCTTCCTCACAGCACTGTATACAAGCAGGCCTTCCTCCCAGTGCCACACACCCTACTCTTTCCTCTTCTCACACCCATCAGTTCATCTCTCCATTGCAGATGATGCAACACATTCCCAGATAGCTCCTGTGCTGCTTTTCTTCATGATGAAATTCAGCTCCAGCCTCAAGTCAGCCTCATTTCCTCAATTGTTTCTGTGAAGATTATCTAAAGAGATGTGTTCAGCACCCATTAGATATTTTTTATATACATTACCTAGATTTTAAAAATATTTCCTTCTATTATTTGCAGGGGCAATATGAGCTAGATATTAAAATGAAAGGATTTTCTACTCTTTATGTAACTGATACTGCTGTGCTGTATAGGACATTGTCACCTGTGACACTTTTTATTCCTGTAACACTGTTAAGAACAGTATCAAAATACCTTATTTGCTTTGCTAGTAGCAGTCACATAAATTGAAGATACCCAGAAACAGCTTACATTCATATCTAGCAGCTTTGAAAAATGATCTAATTTTGATTGCAAGTAGCATAGCAACCTCCTTTCTGATATAACCCTTTATTTGACTTTTTTCTTCATTCTCCAGCTTCAAAATTTGTCAGCTACAAACACGAACAACTAATTTCTATTCACACCTATATTCTCCAGAAAATCAGAGCATGGAAAACAAACAGAACTTCTGCTTTGTTTTCCTCTATTATCAATGAAATTTTGGATCTGTTCACCTAAAGAAGATATGAAATTGACTTCCCTTAGTGTTAACACCTCTCTCCATACAGAAGAATTTGCTGTTTTCAATGACAGAACTCCCACTCCTTATTTACAAACTGTCACTAGGTGTGTTAGTCATGTGACAAGTCTGTTAGAAGTTTTTAAGTGAGGTGACTGTCTTAGCAAGTGAGTTAAAAGAAAGAGGGTTTTTTCCCTCATGTTAGTTAGACTGTCTGGTTAGGTATTTTTTAATTTATTTCTTGTATGCAATTTTTCCGTAAGTAGAAAGAAGAAACTTGCCTGTGTCTCCAAATCCTCTGGTTAAACGGGTGTAAATCTATAACATCTCACTGATACAAAATCTGTATAAATACATAAGGCATCTCAAAATTAAAATAAACAGAGTAGTCTGTGCCATGGGTAACTTGAAAACAAGAATGCTAGCTAAAAAAAACCTAGCCTGTAGCCAGCCAATTAGTTCAACAGACAAAATCTCTGGGTCAAGTCTCCTTTCGCCCCCCATCTCTCCACAACAACAGTCCTCCCCACTGTTCACAGGGGAGCATTGGGCCAGTGGCTACCGCTTTCCCAGCACAGCTGCAGACAGGCAGGGTTGACACCCATTGTGGGCAAAAATCCACTGTTCTCCTTCTCTTGAACCCTTTTCTCTGGCATTGACAAACCTATTGAACAAACATAATTTGGCGGATCCCAGATGTACCTTTAAAGCAGACAAACCAAAAGGCTCAGACACACTGCTCAGAGAACAACCAATGTAAATCACTGTGTCCTGATTTATAGCATCTGGAGATCTGGCTCAGGAAGACAAGCAGTCTGATGGCAATGCAAAGGTGAAAATGCAGACAAAGTGAGGTCCACCACATTTATTATGTACAACTCTGGGATGCAAGCACTGGTCTCCTTAGAGGGAAGCATCCTGGTCAACCAGCTGCAAGTGCTGTCTGGAATTCGTTAACATCTGAGTGCTTACAGCCCCGTACTTTAGTGCTGTAAATCAAAGAGTTGCACACTAATATTGAAGAACTATGTGTGTGTCAATTCATTAGTCAATGGAGTGGGAAAGATCAGAGTATCAGTCATGAAGGTATATGAAGTCTGCTCTTAATGATGTTAGCTTGTAGGCAGATTGTGATGGAACTTTTGTGGCCTGATGACGGTGTTCAATATGTGTGATCCATACCCCAATAAATCTGTGGCTAGCAAGAAAGCATAGCCATTTTGTTCAGTTTATGGAAGGAAGCACACCAAGCATTGTGGGCAGCATTGGCATTTAACATTGTTGGGCCAAAATATAGAGAAGCTCTTTATCGGATCCAAATTAAAAATAATAATTATCTAATGAAAACAGTCAGTGTGGGCTATGATGCTTTTCAGGGTAGGATGGACACCCTATCAAATCCCATTATTGATGCAGTCACGTCATTGTCTGTAGGAATTGGATGTTCCACAGACTGTGTGCAGCATTAATCAGTCTAGAATTTGTCCCTGCTCAAGGTGCAGCAACTTTAAGTGCAGCCAGGAGCTGACTTGCATCCAAAAGGTCATACTGACACATTGCTGAACAGAAGGATTAACTAACAATCAAAGAAATATTAATACAAAATAAGAATTTAAAACGCTGTTTATTCTTGAAATGTATACTAACAAAAAATCCTTATCAAATGTAAAAGAGCTTGCAGCAAATCTACTTATTTACAAATAACTGTTCTTCATAATTTTAAAGAACATGACCAGAGCAACATCCTCAACTAAGCAAATGGACTCTCCTGAAGTAAATGAAGCAGCCTAAGTGTATACCAACCAAACACCTGGCCCTACTTAGCATTCCAGTTTCTTTCTGCTATGGTTTGCTGTTGTAATAATGTAGGAAGTTCTGACTTACTTCTGTGTCATTGTGCTCCCATATGAAAAAGTGGGAAGTTCATTTCAGTTTTTAGAAGGCATTGGTTTTCAGGCATTTATCTGGTAAAGCAGCCGTAGCAGGTGGCAGCAGTGTTCCCACCCACACAAGCTCTCTTCAGTAACTGGAGAGCCAAACTACACCACAGCTAGGACAACAGTAGCATGTATAGGAGTGAGTAAGACTGGATGCAGGAATGAATTGCACGTATTCTTTTAATCATTGTATCATAAAAAGTGAGCCCTGGTTCTGCTTTGCAAACAAACAGGAGTGAGGCAGATGGGATATCTGGACCTCAGAGTGAATGGTCCATTGAGATCAATTTAGAAGACCACGCACTTTAGAGAAGTCCTTGTGAATTGCTTGCAATCTTAGCTTTTGGTTCATTCTTACAAAAAAAATCACATCATTACATATGTGAGCTTTTTTTTTAAACAGAGATTAAAGTAATCAGGCCACCAGGAAGACTAATTTGGTGCATTACAGAATCACAGAATCACTAGGTTAGAAAAGACCCACAGGATCATCGAGTCCATCACTGAGCACTGGCTTAATCCTGCTCCAGGACACATATTGATCCTAATTTTTTTTTTGGTTGAACTGCAGAAAATGTTGAAATATTTCTGTGAATATGAGGTAAGCAGTCACTGAACTTTGTAGCATATGAAAACTCCAGATAAAGGTATAGAGACTTAGCTGACAGCACTGAAACAAGCTTATCAGCTTCTGAGGGTGTTAGAAGTGATTTTAAATACTGCCATCTGAGTGACACAGAACATAGAGCTGTACTTTAAAATCTGGATAGAAATTCAGTAAGTAAACATGCTTACAGAACAGGGCTTTTAAAATTAGTATTTGTATGACTTTCAAATACATGTACGCGCTTATATATATCCATGACAAGTTAAAAATGAAATCCCAAACTTTTCAAATGTTTAACACAGTTCTATAATACTAAATCCCATATGGAAAAAAATATCCGCTGTTTATCAATATATTTGCTTGGTGGTTGCAGTTCATGATGCTTATCCTTCATCTTCTGTTCTAAACTGCAGGACAGATAATGTACATCCAGCATTTGACATATTTCATCTTACAACTATCGACCTTTATTTAGGTGACATTATTCCTTTAAACCACATATGTATCAGTGTGAGGAATTAAGCTTACAGCTGACTTTATGCCCACCTTATGTCAGAGCAGTCTTGTTGATGATCTGTTCAGAAGAAAGAGCTGTCAGAGAGAAGGATGGCCAGCACTGATTTTATGTGTGTCCTTCAGGGTGGGTCAGAAGACAACTAACCAGTGGCTGGAGGACTTCATTCAGCTGACATTGAGTGGGAGCTGAAAAGGGAGGTTTCACCCTGGCAAAAGGCTGAGGTATATACTCTCTTACCACTCTGAGAAGGGAGAAAAGGGCAGAAAGTTTAGATAAAATAAATAGTTCTTCTTTCTCTGCAACAAAGGAGACATTTGGTTTCTGTGAAGAAAAAGATATACTTATTTCTTTAGATATATTTATCATTTTCTAGACCTTTCTGTTACCAGTATTGCTGGAAGCAGGAAAGAAGTTTCAGATACTTCTCTGCAAAATCCCTGCTGTTTTATACCATAAGTACACAGCTATTTTGAGTCAGTGTGAAAAATGATCTAGCCCAGCATCCTGCTTTGACAGAGGACAATACTGGATACTCAGAAAAGAGTTAAGAGCATGCAGCGATACTTGTTTTGCCAATATCCATTGACTTGCAATTCAGAGACTTCAACAGCCTCTATTTTCTGCTTGTTTTTAACACACATGGGGGGACTGGTTTTTTGCCTCCTGACTTTATCTAGTGGTAGGCATAGCATTGCTGTGTTTTGCATCCAGACCACACCACTTCAACAAGTTCTGTGGTTTGACTCAGTTTGTTTCGCCTGAATCTGATGTGTGATCATTTCATGTGATGCCTCTGTTATGTTTTCACATTCCTTTTCCTGGGTACCCCACAGAGACATATTTTTGGCAGGGATGGTGAATGAACTCATAGAAATTCTTAGAAACGCAGAAGGTTTGAGCATAGGGAAGCTGAATTAAGGGGTCTCATGGGGCAGGGGGGTCACAAAAAATAAGGCTTGATGTAGAAGACCAAGGAGCCCGCACAGAAAAACAAAGAACCAAAACCACACTAATTCAGTGTCTACACCAAACATTCAGGTGTGGTGAATGCTGAGGAAGATGAAATTTGACCAGGGAGTGTGACAACTGGTGATAGCACTTTGGAAGATTTCCAAAGGAAATACAACTCTAGGATTAATACGCACTTATTTAAGATGTACTCACAGTTCAGGTTTTGGGCAAACCTCTTTTTGCTGCAGGTGCACAGTTACCGATCAGAAAGTTAATGCAGCAAAACACTTCTTATTATCTTTGGTTCTCTTATTCTAACTGGCTGTCATTCAGAGACTAGGAAGCTTAACATTGCATGGAGAATTGTCCTCTCCACCTGTCAGTGATTAATTTCACACATTCAGTCATCAGGGACTCTTGGAGATCCTAGTTATTTTTCTTTCCTGACTCAAAGCAAAATTTACTGTCTGTACTTTTTATTCAGTTCTAAATGAATTTTCATAGTTTGGGGGGAAAAAAGCCTCATTTTTTTTTTGACAGCTTTAGAATTAAAAATATTTGTATTTGTTGCATTTGAACCAAAGAATTTATGGACTTAATTTTTCAAATGTATTATTAGTCATATTAACACAAATAATCCTCAAGCAAGGTAAAGAGTCTTTTTTTTTTTCTTTATGAATAACAATGAATATATTTCTTTACTTCTCTCCTCGGTGGTCCAAATGTGGATTCCTTGTTATTTCAAGGGAAGCCAGGTCTAAGGCTCAAATTGACGATATTTCTCCTTTTGCTTACAGTACAAGATGACCAGAATGATTCTTTTGATATATCTGAGATGTCCCAGACACCAAGGGGAACCATTATTTACCTTGGTACAACTCCAGTTCTCAAGGAACCCCAGTTCTAAAAAACCACAAGGCCTCCAAACCACCCTACAAGGCCTTCAAAACACTCCGTGCTGCAGGTAAACAAATCTTTATGCAACTTCCAGCCTCTCCTGAAACTGCCTTTGTTAGAGCAATGCCTTTAGCTTAATTTAGTTTCTGAGAGATTGTGGCTGAAACAGAGTTTGTAAAAGAGCACGTTAATGGGGATAAGAGATTTGGTAACAAGACAAAGGTGTTCGAGATTCAGATGAAAAGGACAATATTAATGGTGAGAAAGTGTCTGAAGAGGCAGAGCAAGAGGTAACTCATGTGCTAATTGAGAGATGAGCAGGAGGAGGGTGGAATAAGAATTTGGATAGGGAAACTGGTGGGAAAACTAGCATTTAGGGTGTATGAGGAAGAATAAATGGAGGGGATAAGGTATGAGAGACCTGATATGTTGGAAGTGGATCTGTTGGTAGAGTGGCAGGGACTTGAAAGAACAAGGTGGAGTGTGAGCAGGCAGGGACAAAGGGCAGAAAACGGCAGAGAAGGATGTAAAAAGGAGGGAAATTCTTTGAAGGAATAGTGAAGAGAAATAAGGTAACATAAACATCCAGGAACGGGTGGAAGAAGATGTGGAAATTCAGAGATCTTGGCATTTTAAGCAGAGCCTGACTTTGATCGGAAGGAGGATGATGCTCAAAGCTTTGGTAACATAAACATCAAATGCTCATAAATGTTTAAGGATCGGTGCCCTAACAGAAAATGTTGAAGACAATGTCTTCCACAGACACCACTCTAGAAATCAGGGGAACTGATATCTTAAACACCTATTTATAACATGTGGGAAAAGCAACATTTTATTATGGGGGCCTTCCATTTGAGTTCTTCATACTGCTAGCCTCACACTATGAGTTATAAGATGCCCTTGGAATTTTTATATGTTATAGATGTCAGCTTCTTAAATCAAAAAAATGCTGTGTCCAGCTCAGGGGACTTGTGTATTAGACTTCATGCTGAAATATAAAGGGGAAGTGATTGACAGACCAAGTTTGGTGGTAACTTCAGAGCAAAATTCTCTCTAACGTGTTAACATTTGTTACAGGGAAAAAGAATAGAGCTCATGCTGGTAAAAAACAAATTTGAACTTTCAACTTTTTTAAAAAATGGAAGTTAAATCAAAACGTACAAAATGTTCAGAAAAAACCCCATGATTATTAACTGGTAAAGTTCAAGTATATTATATCACATATAGAAAACACACAATCCTCTAAGTAGGGGAGGAAAGTAAGCCACTTAGAGGGAAGAAAATAAAACAAAATAAACCAACACAATGCTGTCAATTTCCTGTTTTCTATTTATGTAGTATTATGGACACATCAGAAAAGGCTTACTATGGTAAGGAAAGTCAAATGACAAAATTGTAGCAACAGAATGAAGAAGAAATTCCTGTACACAGTTCTTCATTATATTTAAGACAATGGCATGATCTCATTACTAGAAGAATTTGGTCAAATGTGGACAGTGCAAAAAAGACAAAAAAAAAATTGTATTTCTCTGCATTGGCAGAAACATGCAGTCACATATGAAAAGGACATACTTTCTAAGAGCAACCAAAGTTGAATAACACATATAAATAATTAATTGGTAGGATTAAGTATCTTGTATCTGAGAGTGTAAAAAGAGATGGCCAAGAAATATTTCCTGCAACAATTTCTGAAAAGAAATCTAAAGAAAGAACTATCAGGAACAAACTGAAGATGTCTGTGAATGTGATAGGAATGTCTATGCCTGTCTATGCCTGAGCAAGAAACTTGATTTTACCCATCTAGCAGGAGAGCAGTTTTGATGACCTCATGGTTTGTCAATGCCATGCAGGAAAGGGGAACTCCTGAAGGGAATTATCCATTGGTTTCACTGGCTGTTTCCATGGATGATGGAGTTTGGTAATCACGTATGAGCCAGAAAACGAATCATGTACAGGTCAAGGGAGAGCCTAGGTTTGTGAGAACACTCACTAATGCTTTCAAAAGTATTCAGGTGAAAAAGAAATTAAGAGATGGAGTAATACAAAGGTCTTGTTGATCTCTGTAATCCAAAGGAAAAATTATTTGCAGAAGTCTTAGAAACCTCAGTGAGAAACGTAAGTTTCCTTGCTTCTGTCCACAGGAACAGCACCCTCAGCATGTTAGCCTTCCTAATACTGGAAGGTCTGGGGATCCTAGTACTTAAATTGCAGTGCAAGGAATACAAATGGAGTGAGTGAGGGAAGTTTTGTTATTTGACGCTGTGCAGCCTGTGTTAGAAAACTGTATCTGTGTCTAGTCAGTTGTGGTTTCCACAATTAAAGAAGGATTTTGAAACCTTGGCAGGAGATTCTAAGCATTATTAAAGCCCTGGAAAGAATGACTCATAGTTTAGGGTTCTCAGCTGATTTATTTTAAGGAAAGACCAATGTGGGGATTGTTCTACTTGGAGAACAGAAGGCTTTCTGCTCTCCAGCAAAAAGTATATCCAGATCCAGTGGATAAATGCTGGAAGTAAAAATGCTTTCTAAGTTACGGTGAATCAGTTTACCAATATTTACTTTTAGACTTCATATCAACAGAAAGATTAAAAACTAAATCTAGATCATCTTCTAAAGGATCTGCTCTGAAATACAAGCATATTTCATGCTCCTTTGATGTCCCAGAGATCACATGGAGGTTCCTTTTGTCTTGCAATAAATGAAATCAAGTTCTCAGAAATGGGAGTGCTGTGACAGAAGAAGCAGAAGAGGAAGACATTAGTCTTTTCCAGTGGATGGATTTTATTTAGCCAAAGGGGTTGGTTGGAAGAATGGAAAAGGTTGGGTTTTAGGTTAAGGAAGAAGAAACATGATTTGAAGAAGGCAGAGAAGGGTAGGAAGTAAGCATAGAGAGAAGTAATGCTAACTTTCTTGGGTTCAGATGATTAACAGAGAGGGAAATAGATCAGTGGAGCAGCACCCTCTCACAAACTCAGCAGGCTGCCAGAGCTAGTGCGGCTGAGCACCACCCATCTGGCAACTGCAAGATTGGGGGAATAAGATATGGGTAATGGCAGCAAGTTCCTGCCCAGCGCAGGGAGCCTGCTGTCCCCACTCAGACAACAAACACCTAGATTCCCCTGAAAAATAAATATGAAGCTCTGCAAGTGGGATCCATCCCCACAGTCAAAGAGGATGGCTCCCACAGCCTAGGAACAATCCCTAGGCTGTACCATCCTCAAATAACCATCAAAACACCCTCTGTGAAAAAAAAGAGGTGAGTGATTGTCTTGGGGGATTCCCTTCTAAAGGGAACAGAGGAACCAATCTGCAGACCAGACCCGCTCCACAGGGAGACCTGCTGCCTACCTGGGGCACCAGTGAAGGACGTCACTAGAAAACTTCCTTCTTTGGTGAAAGAGACAGATCATTACTCTCTGCTAGTATTTCAAATTGGCAATGATGACACAGAGCACAGGAAATGGAAAGCCATTAAGAGAGACTTCAGGGCTCTGGGGCACACGATGGAGGGCTCAGGGGCGCAAGTAGTGTTTAGCTCCATTCCAACGCTAAGGAATAAGGAGCAAGAGGTCAAAAAGAATCACTTGATTAATACTTGACTCTGAACCTGGTGTGAGGAGAAAAACTTTGGGTTCTTTGATCATGGAGTGGCCCAGGCACTCCCAGGCTTTCTTACTCGGGATGGGGCATGCTTGTCTCCTAGGGGTACTGAAGTCCTTACTAAAAATCTAGCAGGGCTCATAAATGGAGCTTTAAATTGGATGTGAAGGAGGAGGGGGACGAAGCCAGGCTAGTCAGGAGTGAGCCCAGAAGTGGAACTCCAGTGCCTGATAGATGGTGTGCTGGCAAGGACCACCACTATGTCACCACAGAGCTAGTGGGGGCGAATACATCTGATGGTGGAAAGGATGAAACTGGCACTGATGGGTTAGATATTCCAGAGACCAGTCAATTGGGAATGAACACTATTCCCTTTATGAGGGCTGAGGGTTCACCAGCCCAGCTGAAGTGCATTTACACCAATGGATGCACCATGGGCAATAAGCAGGAGGAGTTGGAAGCCGTTAAAGTATGGTTGGACTCAATGATCCTGCGGGTCTTTTCCAACCTAGTGATTCTGTGATTCTGTGAAACGGAAATCTTGATAAAACCAATGATGGTTAATGAACCCTAAAAAGTAAATAGGAGAGATGACATCCTGACAGCTCTGGACAGGATGCCAATCAAAGGGCTGCAGGCTGAAAGCTAGGGGAAAGAGATTTGACAGTTTCTATATTCACAGACCAGGACTGAGTTTTAAATGGGTGTAAGTAGAGCTGACTGACCACGTGAAAGTAACAGGAGAAGAAGACAGTGTCCTATGAGTTCAGGTAGAGCCAGCAGAGTGGAACACTTGTCTGGGCCACTGGGAACAATATTAGAAGGGTTCCCCAGAGAAGAGGAGCTTTGGACACAAAACAAACATGACTGTCTCTGCACCAGATTAGAAGTTCTAAGAAAGATGTGGGAGATAATAGCAAGAAGAAAGATGGATATACAGTATGAAAAGGTGCTATTTTTAGGGAAATAATGTAAGACCTTGTCTGAGGCTGATAAGAAACTGCTAGATCACAGAGAGGAGTCGAGAACAAGTGAAAATGAGGAAGTATGACAAGAAGCAGGGGAAATCAGCTCTCTGAGAAAACGAGGGTTGTGGGTCTATTTCTCCAAGGTGGAGATTAATGAGGACTTTGGGTTAGAGTTGGAAACTATTACAAGAAGTGACTAAGAAACACAATGGTAAGAGTTTGATAGGGAGAGAAGATTTGTGTCTCAGGCAGGCAAGCTGCTAGCATATTTTTACAAATGACACCTGCTTGAGCAAGAATATTCCAGGGGGTTATATTTCAGCCCAGCTCTTTTTCTAAAAAGAAAATACATAATTTATTCCAATAAAAGGGACACACTGATCTGATTTAATTAGGTTAATTAGACATCTGTTTCAAACACAGGAGTGAAGCATGTGGAGGTGGGTAGAAGATGTAGGTGTGGAAAGAAAGGGGGAAAAGTCCTTGTAGGAAGGATTAGTTTTCACTCAGAAGAAAGTGACAGGAATTTGGGCAGCATAAAATCCAAAAATCTGTATGGCACAAAAATCTTGTATGGCTGAGTGCTAAGGTGCTTGGTACTGAAGCCTGAGATAGACTGAACCATGGAAAAATAATGGTTTTACTTGAATATAAAACTGTATGTGTACATGGAAGAAGATGGATTTTCAGACAGGTGCATTTCTTTATATTATTCCAGGGAAAGGGGAGCTAAAAATAAAAGGGATTAAGGAACATTGGCCATGTGAGTGAGAGGATGGAGGTGCAAAACAAGGAGAAATTAAATGAAGCAATTCTAAAAACACAGATTGAGAGACAAAAAGCCATAAGGGGATGATACAGCAGAAATTACTGGATTATCTGTGGAGTCTGAAAGATTAGACCGGGGCTAGGAGAACAAGAAGATTGAGGAAGAGCTGGCAGGAAGGCAACAAAGCAACGTTTCTTGTTCTTAGTGGCTGCAAGTAGGGGATCTGCCCTTTGTTTGAGGACGGAGAGGGAGACAATGGGACAAGCTGAGTGTCTCAAGTACATGACAGGAATGATTTAAGTCAAGTTTCTATCACCACTGAAAATAACAATTGAACTAAATCGAAGATACTGACCTCTGCAAAGGTATTTACGGCATCCTGATGAAGACTGATAATGTAGCCATAAATATAGCTGGAAATTCGTAGTTGCGAAATACCAAAGGCCCTCGAGGCTTTTCCTCCCCTTACAGCCAGTAACGTATTTTAGTGAAATGTGAGAACAAAAAGATGATAGCCCGGAATGATTTACTTTCTTACTAAGGCTCTGTGTTGCATACTGAGCTTCAATTCACTTCAGCCAATACTTTTGTGATCTAGTGTTGCTTTACCAAGGAGCTCAAACAGAAATGAACTTTATCATGGAGATTCAAATAGAAAATTATGCAGTCAATATATCTTACTTTAAAAAGTAATGAAATAACTAACTTGGTCATAACAAACGTTAATTTGTGGCTGTCCTTGAGAATGAAGGGACAGGAAAACCATTACCATTTGCATTACATAATTTCCAAACCAAAACAGTAGAGGCTGAACACAAATTCTTCATTGTTGTGAGAAAAAAGTACCACCCTGTCACATCTTACAAAAAAAAGGTAGCTCAGCTACCACAAAGTCCTGAGAGAAACTTAAAAAGGCAGGTGAGTTTGGTGCACAAGACATTTCATACAAGGAAAATACTGTTTGTGCCCAAGATTTTGGAGCTGGAATACAAGATAACTATGAAATATTGTCAGTTTCTCCCTTTTGTTTCCAGGAGAGCTTGAATAAACAGCCATAGAAACATGCCCCAGATCCTATTGCACTGTAATCCTTTTTTTTAGTTGCTTCCTGGGAGCATTTAAAGATTTGGATTTTCCTTGAGAAAATGGCCACCTGAAACAGATTCTTAGTATTATTAAAAAAAACTTAGCAAAAGTATGTTTTGAATTATATTCTTATGCTGAAAGGTGTTAATGGCCACAGTCAAGCAGGACTTTGATCTGCAGATAATCAACAGATTTGAAGCAGACGGGTGTGCTAATCACACAGGCTTGTGCACAACACAGATGGGTCTGCTAGTAATCTAGGCTATAAGGAAGGATGAAATAAGTTTTGCAGTTTGATAAATGAAAATAAAAAAGCATATGTCTAATAGTTTTCATGACAAAGAAGCTGAATAATTTAAGCTGTTTATAAATGTGAACGCTACAAGATTTATTGCGCAGAAGGTGATGGGAAGGATAGAAGAAGCTGCAACACCTTCTAGAGAACCAGCACAGAACCATAGAATCATTAAGGCTGGAAAAGACTTCTGAGGTCACTGAGTCCAACTTTCAGCCCAACACCACCGTACCTACTAAACCATGTCCCGAAGTGCCATGACTACGCATTTTTTGAAAACCTCCAGAGATGGTGACTCCATCACTTCCCTGGGCAGCCTGTTCCAATGCTTCAGCACTCTTTCAGTAAGGAAATTTTTCCTAACATCCAGTCTAAACCTCCCCTGTCACAAATTGAGGCCATTTCTTCTCATCCTATCACTTGTTACTTGGGAGAAGAGGCCAACATCCACCTTGCTACAATCTCCCTTCAGGTAGCTGTAGAAGGTGATAAAGTCTCCCCTTAGCCTCCTCTTCTTCAGACTAAACAAGCCCAGTTCCCTTAGCTGCTCCTTATAAGACTTGTTCTCTAGACCTTTCACCAGCTTTGTTGCTCTTCTCCGGACATGCTCTAGAACCTCAATGTCTTTCTTAAACTGATGGGCCCAAAACTGAGCACAGTATTCGAGGCAATTATAGCTCTAAGATGCAGAAAGAAATACAGAATAGAGGAATGACTGAATAGGCTTGGGAGTTGTTATTAAATACACACCCTCTTTCCCTCTGAACAGAGTCTGGAGTGAAGCAGGCACTGCAGTAGTGGAGGCACATGGGGCCTGGAGGGTGGGAGCGCAGGGGTGAGAAGAAGGTGGTACCCCACGTTTTGCATCCCCATCAAAGCTGCAGCACTCTGGAGATCATTCCAAGAGATTGTCACAAACATGTTATTGATTGTTCCATGGGTTTCTCAGTGCATTCTGAATTGCGAATATTGCTACTGAATGCAGAGTTGAAGCTGTCCAGTGCCAAAATAGCAAGTGTTTATTCACCTTTTAAGTACATAGATTAGTTACTTCATGAATCACACATATTGAGTAGGCTTGTCTCCTGAAGAAATCAATGAAAATATTTGATTAAGGAATTTTAATAAAAAAGTAACATCATCCTTGGCTTACAGAGAAACAGAGGTAAAATGCTGGATTTGTCAAAATTGATTGTAGAGTTCCCAGTGATTTCAGTGGAATCAGGATTTCATGGATAACACTGACATATATCAAACAAAATAATGGTTAATTATTTTCATAATTTGTCTTGTTAAGCCTCTAAGTACATAAAGTTTACATGTAACGTAAACTTTATGCAATATGTGTCACTTCTGAATCAGCACTTCAGTTGAGACTTAAAACTTGAAATAGTTAGGATAAAAATAATTCTTACTGGAGTTAATATAAATGCAATGCTAATAGCACTCATGATTTTGCTACTACTGAAACCAAACACTGAATGTTGTTGAAATAAATTTAAGGCAATGTGAGAAGATGTGATTAGAAAAGATATTCACACTTTGAAACTTCTTTGCCATTGGGGTTTTAATGGAAATATTCTCTCCATCAATTTAGGCTAATATCTCTTTCTTGTGTAAGACAGAAGGACATCAATGTTGCTGAGTGCATGTGGCACAGTGCCGTGAGGACCAGATAAGCTCTTCAAGACAAGTAAACAAACGGTTTTCAGAAGTACACACACACAAGCAAGCATTATCATTCACAGAAGTTGCATTAGATTTTCAAATGTAGGACTTTGTTAGCTATATATCAGCACTTGGCAGGTTGAAAAAGTTGTTAGTGAGAATCTCTACATTAGGAAGTGGGAACAAAAAGATTGGCAAAATTTTGAATATCAATGCATTCCTTTTGATCAGAAAGACGGATTAGTTCTAGGGAAAAAACAAAGCTTAGTTTAAGCTATATGGAACGCATTTAAATATATAAATATGATTGAATTAGTAAAAGAAATTTCTATACTAATTCACTATATAAATTTGTAATATATTTTAAATATGCAATTTTACTTGGTTGATTCCTGCATAAACTAGTTCTGCTTTTTATATGGAATCTTTATTCACATTGAAAGGATAAAGGAAGAGCAAACAATTCAGAAATAAAGGCTTTATTACTGATTTCATCCTTTGATGGCTTTATCTGGAACAGCATCATTTGTCTTCTACTCATTTTCATTTCATAGCTAGCCAGAATAAGACAGCTTGGGCTCTGCCTTTATGCTTTTATTGACTAGCCTGCCCTGGATAAGATGCCTAAAATCATCCTGAATGATCAGGAAACCCCCATTGGATGACTCATGGACTAATGGAGAGGAGCCTCAGGACTTCCTGTCTAATTTATGGACATGGACACAGGACATGACTTGAATTTTGAATTGAGACCAAGTGTGGGCAGCTCTATGTAGGCATAAAGAGCACCTTAGTGATAACCTTAGCATTTGTAATCGGTTTTCAGACTTTCTGAGGCCATTAAATTAATTCATACTTAGCACAGTATATGACATCTAACTCACATACCTCTTTGCTCATACACTTGCATACCCTTTGTATACTTTGTAAAACTGGGGGCAAGTCTCTATGTGCCCAGTCACAAAGAAATAAATAGGCAGGGAAAGTGTTTTGCCAGTTCTTAGATAGAATGTCACCCATGCCAGGCTACTAGCAGCTCTCCTTGACTTTTGGACCAAGGCACAGCTGCCATGTTGTCTATTGCCAGTTTGCACTTCACCTTGCACATTTTCCAGAGTCTGGCAGTAGATCCTGAAAAGAGGATGCCTCAGTTCTTTCCAAAGACTATTATAAAAGCTGAAAGGTACCTTATAGTGTGCCATCAGGTATTGTTTGTGTTTACCTCACCCATGCCAGGACTTCTGGCTGCTATTATCAGCCATAGAATTGCTAAAGAGAGGGAAAAATCTTGAGGAGAATTTGAACTTGAATCATGACACAGGAGCGTGTTATATAAAACTTGGTACAAAGAACTTGTTAAAATGTACCCAAAGGACAGGAAAATAACGACAAACATTTTTGCAGAACTTATTTAATGATCAAGGTCTTTTTTTTAAAAAAACAAACTCTGGCACTATTTGAATTTGATTACACTAGAGCAAAAATGTCATTCTTGTTTATGGCTCTTCCAAAGCACAACTATGCTTTGTGCTCTCCACAGCATGGATAAATGGATATGACCCGATCACTGTGTTAGACAGCCATTCTCCTTCAGAGAAGGGACTGGAGCATAGAATTAGTCTTTTCCCTAATGGTGTGATAACTGGGAAATTAATTCTTCTTGCTTGGGTAAATAATACTTTTTTTTTTTCCTGTATTCATGTGTTTGTCTGAGACCAATGAGAATAAAAGCAGTGAAAACTGTGTTTACAAAAATACTTGTTCTTGCTGCTTCCCATGCAAATACATATTTTGGGCAGCTGCCCTGCACTGTGGGTGCTTTGCAAACACCTTCATACCTGAAATGTGTAGGACTTGCGAGGCCTCTGCCAGCAAGGTACAGGCACTGAAAAAGCCTCTTGCATTTGGACACCGGGTTGAACGAGCACCTTGCAGCCCATTTCAAGCGACTGTGTTAAGAGTATGCTAGTGACACCTAGTGTTTTGTATAAAAATGATATAAATCATTTGCTTTGTAAAGCTGTTTGCGGCAGAGGTGGATGCTGTTGGGGTGCCTGCTGCAAGGGGCAAGGCAGCAAGACCCTTGGCAGGGCATAATGGGACACTGGGCTGTCGTTCTGTGGCCAAGTGGTCTCTCAGCCCATCTTCTCTAGCAGCAAGCAAAGTGTTCAAGGGTTAATCACCCTCGATAGCAAATAAGCAATGTTGCAGGGGTGCTTGCAAGGTGATGGTAATGGCATGGTCTGCCCTTTACATCCTCCCCATTTTCTATGGAACATATACGTTTCTATCTAATAAACTGGCAGATTATTTTGACTTTTTACTATTTTGTATATGCTAGAACGTGGTCTGGTCACTGATAGGCTGTCTGTGTACATACATACACAAAAACTAAAGTGGGAGTGGTGTGGAAGGCAGTGTATCATGGTCTAATTTTAACAAAGAAGAAAAGACTCTATCTCAGAGCAGGACTGCAATAAATTCTGAAATAAAATTCCAGCACAGTAGGCAGCTTGAAACTGGTGACACACTGCTCAGATTCAAGGCAAAGGAGAGGAATATTCCAAGGACATTTGATTTTACATAGCAACAACAGTTGTAAGTTGATGAATTCAGTGTTCTTACAAGTAACACTGACACTTAAGCAATTCTTGCAGCTTTTTTAAATGTTTGATTTGTTAAAATTCCTGTTTCTAAAAATAAGGATGAAATGGGTTGTGAGATCATAAACCGTATAAAAACAGATGTATGCTTAATGTTGTACAACACAGTTAAAGAAGCTAGCATATGAATAACTAATCATCACTGCAACTATCTCAAGAAACGATTAATACAAAAATGCTCTAATGTTGCTAGTAGAATATCTGCTTGAACTATATACAAATATATGACATTTTGAAGCCTTTTGATATTTATCATTTCATAGCATCATAGAATCATAGAACGGTTTGGGTTGGAAGGGGGCTTTTAAAGATCCTCTAGTTCAGCCTCCCTGCAATGAGCTGGGACATCTTTAACTACATCAGGTTGCTCAGAGCCCCATCCAATCTGACCTTTGAATGCTTCCAAGGATGAGGCTTCTACTACATGTCTGGGCAACTTGTCCCAGTGTTTCTCTATCCTCATTAAAAAAAAAGTCTTCCTTATATAGAGTCTAAATCTACCCTCTTTTAGCTTAAAACCATCACATCTTGTCTTATTGCAACAGGCCCTACTAAAAAAGTCTCTTTGTATCTTTCTTACAGTCCCCGCTTTAAGTACTGAAAGGCTGCAGGAAGATGTCCCTGGAGCAGTCTCTTCTCCAGGATGAACAACCACAACTCTCTCTCAGCCTCTCTTCATAGAAGAGGTACTCCATCCTTCTGATCATTTTTGTGGCCCTCCTCTAGACCTACTCCAACAGGTCCATGTCTTTCCTGAGGGAAAGAGGGCTGAGGGCTCCAGAGCTGGACACAGTACTCCAGGTGGGTTCTCAGCAGAATGGAATAGAGGAGCAGAATCACCTCATACTGCTGGTCATGCTTCTTGTGATGCAGCCTAGGACAGAGTTGGATTCCTGGGCTGCAAGAGCATATTGTCAACTCACGTCCAAGAAAAAAAAAAATAAAAAATTAGATCAAGGGGAAAAGTTGCTATAAAATGATGGAACAGACAAGCTCACACACTGATTCATTATGACAAATCCAGACCAAAGTTTAAGACTGTTGTGGCTCCTGCAGACTTGCACACATCCATACATTATTAAACTACTTCAAGGCTTCTAAGATGCAAAGTATTTCTGAATCAGAGGCAAGCTGTAGGTCTGGTGTCTTATATTAGATGAGCCTAATACGTTTAGTGCTTTGAAAGTCATATAAAGTCACAAGAGACTTCTTGAATTACCTTTTGGAATAAAGTCAGCATCTGTGTTGTTTGATAAAAGAGTGACAGAGATGTCTAAAACTTCTGAAGGCAGGGAGCATCAGCAGAGGTTATTTGAAGAAGATTGTGGGACAACACAGGAAAGAACTAAAATGATCCTAAGAGGTATGCTGGGACCAGAGGAGAACTTTGTTGCAGGGCATAAAATGCACTATTCTGTTCCAGAGGTAAAGTGATGCTGCCTTATCAATGTAATATTTTAGTTTAGACTGCTGCTAAAAAAAATATTTATCATGTGTTAAGGCGAGTTTAATGCAAGAGTGTACATGATATTGGAAGAGGGTAGAAGTAAAACATATTCCAGCAATACTTTTCATTCAGACAGGGAGGAAAATAAGCCACTGCAGGAATTAGCATATAGTATGGAGTCATAATTAAGCCAACATCGTCTGTTCTGAATGAGTGAGGACAGTTGGTATGGCCAAGTGTTACACACTGAATTTTGGCAATAGCATAAGCAAAACAAAAATACATCCATAAATACAGGTCATAAAATAATTTTTAAAAAACTTCTTTTTTTATGCCACTGCATTCTGTGAATAAGGTTCTCCCAGGTGAGTGAAAGAATTAGAATAAGTAGAAAATCTCACACGGAATGTACTGTGCTTGATAGTTGTAATGGATTCTTATTCAGTACTCTCTTCTTTGGGATTAACCAGAGCAGGAGGGAAAAAGATGCTGACAGCTCTATAGTCATTATATTTCTGTAGGGTTCATTCACTTTGATTACTGCTGTTACTCTGATGATTTTCTTGATATCTGAAACAAAACTGCAGTACTCCTCAGTTCAGCTCACTTTAAGACACCATCAAATTGGTATAACTCTCACAAGCTTTTGTTAAAGTGATGGTGACAGCTATTGAGTTCTAACTAGCAGTGTTTTTATGCTTGCTATAAATAATTGCTTTCATCAGCCATTTTCTCAACCATATATCACTGGAGAAAGGTGCAGCACATTCCAGGTCTCCACATATATTAACACTGATTTATTGTTTCACCTTCTTCATCTGAATATAAGAATAGTACAGGAAGAGTTAGCCATCCAGGCTTTGACATACGCTTACTTTATGTCTAGTTTTAGACTTTGACTCTAGTGACTTTGGGAATGTCTTGTGTTGCCTTCATGTGAATGACATTTTAGCAAGGGTCTGTTGGGTAGATTCCCTTGTGCAACATAGCTTTTTGCACTGCTAAGACAGCAACAAGAAGCTCTAATAGGGCCACAAAGTGCTAGCAGAGAATCCCCTAGGACAGAAAACTGCACAGCTTGACTCAGCCATTGCCTATCTGCCTGCTTCCATGTGAGCAGAGTAAAGAATATGCTTCAATGGTCAGAGACATGGCAGAGAAGACTGCTTCTCTTAAGGAACTCCACTGAGGGTGATGGACTAGAACAATTTTCCAGTAAAGGGCATAACAAAATTTGTAAGAGTTAGATGGCTGAGAGATCTCAAAATGCATCATACTTCATCTTTGAGGCCTTATTTTCCATGTGCTTATGTTGTGGAGGCACATCCTAAGTCATACTGTCCCCACTTGCTATGCGGTGGGACTGGCGCTCATCTGATCACATTCAGGAAGAAACCAAACTCAGGCAGTGTTGTTCCTTCACACCACAGAGAGACAGATCACATGCATACCCATGCCAGTGCAAGGAACAAGCAGGGATGCAGCTGGAGAGAGGATGGGAAAAGAGAGGAAGGCAGAACCAGAGCACCTCCAATGATGCTGTGAAACTGCATCCTTGAGGAAGCTGCTGACAAGTCTTCATCCTATTTTGGGGCAGAGTATAGAGCCAACATGACATAATGTGCCACAATGTGCCAATGCACCATAATGGCACTACTGTGCCTTTTTGCCACATAAAAAAAGTTGGCATCCAGAACTATGTGGAGTCTACTGCTCCTGTGTGAGGACTGGAAAACAACCAAAACAAAGCATAACTGTCTTAAATACACTGACAAAGTCACTCATGATCCATTGTATACAGATCTGATGAAAGCAGAGACTCCACATAGATTATTCTTGGTTTGTGGAATAGTTTCTGTCAGTTTTCTTTTTCATAAAAAGATGAATTCAAATAGTATCCTTAAGAATTAAAAATACTTGGAGTATTTTTTGGTGAAACAGGTAAGAAATTAATTTCTAACATAAGCTTATCTTGGCAGTGTCACTTTAATTTGCTCTTAACTTATTGGCTGAATGGCTGTTTCCATGACAGCACAGCAAATATACAGTAGGGGCACTGATAAACAGTGATGAATAACAGATCATTAGACTCCAGGGAGAATTCTTCACCAGTGTGCTGCTTTAGCCCCTTTTTGGTCAGCAGCTAAAGAATAGACAGTTGTTCCCTCACCCACTCCCCCCAGTGAAAGGGGAAAGGAAAAAGAAGATCCAAAGGCTGAGACAGAAAGTGGATTTAATTAAAACAAGACAAACGAGAGACTTGTATTAATAACATAGAAATACTCAGACGGTCCCGGAGCGTGCACTACCAGTAATGGGCGCCAGGTGGCGCAGGCCGCGAGCAGAGCGCCCCGCGCCGGCGCAGCAGTCACAGCCCTCGAGGGAGACCACGAAAACCCGAGCTGGATTTCGAGCAGCAGCTTGACTCACCGAATCACCGAATCACCGAATCACCAGGTTGGGAAAGACCCACTGGATCATCTAGTCCAACCATTCCTATCAATCACTAAACCATGCCCCTCAGCACCTCATCCACCTGTCTTTTAAACACCTCCAGGGAAGGTGACTCAGCCACCTCCCTGGACTCTAAGCAGGATGGTGGCCATTGAGAAGAGCCAGTCCAAGAAAGTTTCTCACCTATATAGAAAGCACGATGTTTATAGAATCACAGCATATTCTGAGTTGGAAGGGAGCTTAAGGATCATCCAGCTCCAGCCCCTCTGCCATGGGCAGGGGCACCTCCCACTAGATCAGGCTGCCCAAGGCCCCAGCCCACCTGGCCTTGAACACCTCCAGGGATGGGGCAGCCACAGCTTCTCTGGGCAACCTGTGTCAGTGTCTCACCACTCTCATAGTGAAGAAATTCCTCCTTATGTCTAGTCTAAATCTGCCTCTCTCCAGTTTATACCCATTGCCCCTAGTCCTACCACTACAAGTCTTTCTAAAAAGGCCTTCCCAAGATGTGTTATGGTGTGGAATACTTTCTTTGGTCACTTTAGGTAAACTGCCTAAGTTCTGCTTCTCCCAGCATTATACACCCGGGTACTTTGAAGCTGCAGAAGACCTTCAGTTCCATGGAAATAACATTCCGTTGCTGACCACAAAACTAAAACAGAATGTCTTATCACCTTTATTCCTACACAAAACTCAGTGCTGTAGTTACTGAAAAGTGCAATTGCTTAGAAATTTAACTTGCTGAGAAAAAGATTGATTCTATCCCAGCCAAAATCAGATAACTAGCTGCCACTGCTTTTTACATTTGTCAGGTGGAGAAAACACATCTCATCACCGCCCATGACACCGAGAGAGAAGCTGTCCAACTTTAACAGGCCTTGTGTGCTAAAAGACGACAGTTACTACCTTTGAAGGTAGTTCAAATGCTGACTTTAAAATATGTTAAACTATCTCTTCCAACAGTTAACTTACTAACTACAATGATGTGGAATACTGGGTGTCATCTATCCTTGTCAAACTAGTCATAAACCCCTATCAAGAAACAGTGCTTTCAAGATGAAAGTGGTTTCTCCTGACCCACTGTCTCAGATTTTTTCAACCCTGCTCTCTGACAGATGGAAACCCTTCTAGAAAGCAAATTTACCCTCTAGTTCACAGTTATGGGGTTCACTGCACAGTCTCTGTGGAAAGGTGTTGAGATAACTCATTCTACAGAAAGGTATCAAAGAGGACACTCTCAGAGGGAGATGAAAGCAGAGGTGATATCTGTCATATGCGAGGTAACCCTACTGCCACAAATGATGTTTAACCAAGATTCACTTTAGTTCAGCCTTAAAACATTCTCAGATGTCAGAAGCAAACCTGTAATTGCCTTTGCTCAGAGTAACAGTAGTTGAAACATTGCTGTTTTGAAGGAGTCTTGATAGTCCTGGATGTGTCCTAGTGCAAAATTTAAAAACTCCTGTTTTGCAAGGATTTAGATAAGTACTGCAGAAAAAGATCAAATCTCTTTCCTCTTGAAATCAATGACAGTTTTGTCAAGAACTAAAGGGGAATCAGTGTTTTTTCCTTGTTCTCTTTCTTTTTATGCGAATTCTCTGTTTTATTAAAACCAGAAGAGGCAGTATTGAATAAAATATTAAAATAAGAATAATTCTCTGCTTGTTTTGACAATCTGCAATGCAGGTTGAAATTGGAAGGTCATCTGCATGCTCCCAAGCTTTCTGCAAAGTTTTTTCCTGAACTTGTCCATATTCCAGCCATAAATGATACATTTAAATTTGCTATAAAGCAAGTTTGCACTGCCAAGACAAATCAGTATCCAATCTGAGGCAGCAAAAGCTTTGCTAACACTCTTCTTGTAGCAAAATAATTATCTTAAATGAGTCCTATGGTTTACCTAGGTTGCTATCCATCAGATTTTAAGGGTATAGTTTAACAAACATTTATTTTGATGACAGTCCTGGCTCAGGCAGCCCTCACAGCTTGGCAGTTATGAACAATCCCCTTTCCTCCTTCTCCTACTTATTCCCCAAAGCACAAGTTTTGCTGTTTTGCAAGACTGAATGGTTAACCATATAAGAGATATAAACATAGCTTTTTTTTTTTTTTAAATACACGTCAGTTCTCTTCTCATAGATTTCTAGCAATTGCAAATTTCAGAAATTTCAAGAAATGTGTAGTCATCATCTGAAAAACCTGTTTCCCTTAAAGATAACTGGAGTCAGACTAAAGGTAGCAATACACCCAAATGCTAGTCAATTTCTAGAGTTAGACTACTGTCCAAACCAATAGCTTCGTTCTTCATTGTTATCTTTTCCCCTCATTAGAAAGATTTTTTTTTTAGTGGTAATGCTCAGTAGAAACCTCTGTTTTGCTTCATATGATTTTAAGGCAACATATGACTCCCAGAGAAGATAAAGATCACTTCTGTCCTGTTTTAAGCCACTCAGCAGTTGCTATAAATCAACAAGGCTTTTCCTCTGCCTCTGAGATGTGAGCAATAACTTTCTAACTCTGGCACTAGAACTTCTTTAGTAGTACGCTGTGCTGGCACCTAGAATAATACGGTGTAATAGAGATGTGTGGCATTTCTCAACTATTCCTACTATACAAGGCAGAGGGAAGCACCAACATCATGAACCATCTGTGCCAGTGTCAATGATGTTATTAAATCATTCATTACATTTCACAATTTCATATTAAATCATTTAAATTCTAATTTTGGCATAGTGCATAGATTTCTTCCTCTAGAAATATGATCTCAGTATGTAAATGTGTTTGCCCTGGTTTTTAATAAATTCGCGTCTGGGTTGAGCATCCTTACAAGTGCTGTGGCTCGTGTAATTATGCCCTTGGATCCTGATAGTAGATATTGAGCCCTAGTTCACACCAGATTAATTGATCAGATTTTAGCACAAGTAAATTTGATACATCCATTTCTGCCAACTTGTTCTGTCTACAAAACACAGTGCCATCCAGAGCTCTACCCGCCCCTCTTGCTGCCTTTCTTTCCCAGTAAGGAAAAGTATGTTTCTCTCACATTTGATACAACTTAATAGTAGGAATACTGCCCTGAAATCATACTATAGCAGTAAACCAACAATGCATTTTCACTGGTCACCATCCTAGTACACACGTAACATGCTAGCTGACCTAGATATTCTAAGTGAGAGCTAAGGATACTGATAAGTGAACATAGCACTAGGTACTGTGCACATATATAGTCTGCTCCAGAGACCTTACAGCTTGAGTGAGAATGCAGCCTGATAGAGCAGGCTGGACAAACAAATGGTTAAATAAGGAAAGAAAATTATAAAGTCACAGAAAAATTATTTCACTGGAAATTTTCATTGACTACGTGCTTACACATCTGAGAATTGCCATGGAGATACTGGTGACCTCTAGGTAACTAAGACTGTGTTATGATTTTCATTTAAAACAGAACAAAAAATCCTTTTCCATGCAATTTAGTCATGATGTCCCAACATAGTACAGTAAATCAACACAGGATAATCAAAATTTTCCTGTAGATGAGACAGAAAAGCATGTATGTGTCTAACTCCCTTATGGAAGTATAAAATATTCAACATGAGGGCATGATGTTTAGCTAGCTAAATGAAGAAAAATACCTCATTTCACTGTCACTGACAATTTGCTAGAAGAAATTCTAACTGTAGCTGTTTTACCTGATTGCACCTTTATGAAAGAATTGTATACAACCTGCAAGTGCATAAACCCTTATTCTGTTTGGCTTTCATGCAGTTTCCTTCAGTCTGTAAGAAACAAACACAATCATGAAGTGAAAGGGAATGGAGACTTTCCACTGTAGATTTTATACCCGCTTCCCAAAGCATATATGTGCTAAAAGACAAGGGACTAGGATGCCCAAATTCCTTGGCATGTCCATGTTTAACAAATGTTTGACCACAGTCAGGGCCCAGGGAAGCAATTTCCTTCCCCAGGAGAGTGGCTTTAAGTCACTCTTTGTGTATCTCTTAACAGTGTGAAGTGGTTTCTGCAGGGTCTAAGGTCTATCTGTGGCTCCAGCCTAAGTTTGTGAAGCATATATAGTACTACCAGTACAATTCACAAGCACTGGATGTTTGTACTTGAAAGGACTTGCAGCGCTCAGTGAAATTTTAAGAGAATAATGTCTTCTTCCTCAAGTAGGTTACATTTCAAAGCTCAGGTGTACAGTGTCTTCTCCCTCTGCAGGGTTCCTCAGAATCACAGGAATTAGTTGTGTGAATTAACCCTTTCAGAACTGGCTGAGAACATGGTACAACACAAGAGGCATGACTGGTCATCATTAAGAATTCCTGCAGTTATTTCAGAAAGCTAATGCAACTGCCAAAAAACAGAGGGGAAAAAAACATATTCTTCTTTAAGCTCACAGAGGAAGAGGTAAAATGCTGGACAGTGGGCCACAGACACCAGAGGAGCAAATATTCAGACATACTTATCTCCAGCCAGAGGATATTTTTCGAACCAGTCCATCTTTGCACTTTTTACTCTTACTTTATGGATTATCTCCCTACTTGTCAGAACTGTACACATTTCACAGAGTCCATTTTCAGGCTGACCTCTGTTTTCCAGCGAAAAGCAAGGGAAAGAGAGAACGGATGTCAGAAAGGCAGGAGGACAAGGGGACCTTCAGTGAGATCTGACACAGTTAATTTGTGTGTGATTGTTCTCCAGGCCATGAGCTGAACAATTCTAGCTCATGGGGTTTGCCCTGACATCACCTCCTCAGTGAGAGGAGTAGCATAGTTCTGGATGTCTTTGCTTGCTGAGACAAATTCAGTTCTTACATGGGAGCATTTTCTTGCTTTTCTTCCAACTAGGAAATCCTTATAAAGCTTCTGGATTCCTTTTTGCTTTTAAACATCTCTGTCATGAGAGGCTCCTGTTGTGCATGCTTGGAGACACAGAAAAGCTACAGTGTTTGGGTTTTTTTCCCTCACCTTGCATAAAGGAAAATATCTAGGAGCATACAATACAGCTGAGAAGATTGTTGTTTGAAAAGCATCGTTCTTTTGACCAATTTTCATCCCCATTTTACAAGCGCAGAAAATTCTTCATTTTCACTTTGTCCACCATCATTAACAATGCCTCGTGATGTTAATTAATACTGCAAGAGGCTAAACCTCAGGCTGACTGTCTCACATGTGGGAATTAGTTGTGTGGGTTTGCAGAGCAACATCTGCCCGTGAACAGATTTTAAAAAATAATAATTAAATTATACAAAAGAGAAGCTCTAAGCTGAATCTGTGGCTAAATGATTAATATTGCTTCATGTTTAAGATTTTTTTTCCAAGCCTATTTTGTTTAATGATTTCCAGCTATGAATATTACATGTCCTTCTAAAGTTAATTATTTATGCTGATGAAACATGGCACTATCTGTACTCTTTTTGGATTCTAAATGGAAAGAAATACATTTTCTAGACAGTTCCCTCTTAATAGCGGTGGCTTACAAAAGCTTCTTTCATTGGAGGCAGGATCATCCTCAAGCTTGTTTAAGGAGGCTTGGAGTTCACTAGGAGAAATTGTGAGAGTAGAGTCTTCACTGCTGGCCACCAGCTGTGCATGCCAGGCTGCCAGCTCTGGGCTTCAAAGAGTCTGGCCTCAGAAATCCTTCCCTTCCTGACTGGAAAAACCTTCTACATGAAAGACTAATTAAACAGCAGGGGTTATATTTCAGAATTTTTGGTGCTTCAGGAGGTGTTTGCATCTGCCCAAGACTTTAAACTGAGCTTGGAGTCTGGATTAAGCAGAACTTTGACATTTTGAGCTTTCATTGTAACAGCATGAAAGCAGTCATCAAATATTGAAATCGTCTCGGAGCTGGAATTATCTATATCCACCCCTCTCTGATAATTACTGTTTATGGATCTCTTTGCAGCCAGATATCTCTCATTCCGTGAGCTGATCTAGGCAAGAGCTTTGGCTGAAAAGTATCTGCAGATATTATCTCTGCTGTTGTGTCACTTCAGTCACAGAAATGTGTGGCTATCCTCTGCTTTGAGTCTGTGAATTACCAAATCCCTAACACCACTTTTGGATGAATCAGGTCTTCAGAATTTGACCTTCATAATAAATTGATGGCACTCGAGTAGCTTGAATGGTGAGGAATCCAATGAAATGGGAGCACGAGAGAAATTAAGCTTCTTTTACCCAGCATGACTACAAGGTATTGTGGTAAACCAATCCCACTTAAAAACTCTGTGTACCTTCACATTCAGAAGCAGAGCAAGGTATTACAAGCTTTACAAATTCCAGCTATTAGCTACACATGCAGAGCTATTAATTTAAGGATGATTCTTCTCTGGGGACAACAAAGCACTATTAAAAGGAACAAGAGCAATGTAATTTTTCCTAAACTCAGCAGTGGGATATAAAAATAACATTTGGTGGTGTTTCCCTAAATCAGTATGGCTGGTGCATCAGCTGCAATTTCAGTCTCTTTAGTTAATCCTTTCTGGTGGTGAATTTTGGGGATAGTCTTGAGCAGCCGCAGAACCCAGGTGCTGCAAAACTTGCACTGCTGCTGCTGTTAGGCACAGGCAGATGGAAGTAGGCCTGGAACAGGACCAGGTTATCAAACACTCCTTGCCCTCCAGACACAGAGACACTGGAAACAGTTTAGCCATGGTGAGCTTCCATCCTAATGGCACCCCTAGAGACCTAATGGCACCCCTAGAGACCTTTGCTCTTACCCTGGCAGGGGCCTTGCTGCTGTGTTTGTCTCTATCTCCTCACTTTTCTCATCCCACCAATCTCTCATCAAGTGAAAAATAAGACTGGGCTGACATCTGTTGCTGGGAAGTACTGGATCTCAGCACTATGCCCATCGCTGCAGTGCAGGGAAGAGTCTAATCTGCCTGGGGAGGATGAAGGTATTCACAACCATATTCATGTGGCAACTGCAGGTGCTTCTTCCCTAAACCACTCATTCAGCACTAAATGATGAAAGTACAGCCTGCTGGCAAGAGCATCTTGGATGTCCATTTAGGATATGGGCTGGTACGACAGAAGACAGAGAGAAAGAGAGAGAGATATTTCTCCGGTTCAGGGCCTGGCACTCTACCTGTAGCCACTTGCACACATGCAGGCTTGGACTCCCTGGAAGTCAGTCAAAATTATGTCTGTTAAACAAACTCCAGAACCTATGCTATCCTACACACATCAGCTATTCATAATGAAGTTTGCTGATGTTCTTGAACATGATGTGTAATTTTTATCCAGTACAAAAATTGTCATTATTAAATAATTAAAAGGAAAGTAACTACAACAACTCGTGACAGTGGATCATGCTCAAGTGAAATTTTCAAAAGCGCCTAAAAGTATTTTCAAATAGAACTTTATAAGCTGCTATATTTTAACAGGACTGCTCATGCTGTGTGAAAGTCTGTGTTAACGCAAGCCCGTACCATTGCCAGTACACCCAGCTAGGCCATCCTCAGCCAACTCCAGCAGCAGAAAGTGCCATGTAAACATATTGTCAGTTGGTTTTGTACATGTCCCCCAAATCCCTTTTGCTTTGAAATCTTCCTTTTCTCAGGATCGTCTCGGTTTAAAAAAAAATACATTTTTTTATTCCAAACAATGACATCCTAAATAAAATAACTTCCTGTAATTCTGATAGCAGCTACTATCCTTATTTCCATAGCTTTCATCATTCATCTCTTATCCTCTTTCTTTCTTACTTGCCATTATTTGCCTTTGCCTTTATTCTTTCTGATCACTATTGTTATCCAATTTCCTTCCTTCTTTCATCTTTCCCTGTCTCCCAATGTATTTGTGTCCTGTCATTTTATGGTTTTGCTTTTACTCCCCATGTAGCTTTCTATCAAATATAGAACTTTGTAACTGACTTTACCTTCATCTTCCTTCCTTTTTTTTACCTTTTCTTAGTCATGCTCTGGAGATCAGACAAAGGCCAGCAATGCAGGCAGTTATAGACTCTTCTCATACAAAATCCGCAGAGCACAATCAGGTCTGCTTCCCTGATGGATGGCAGAACAGCCTTTGGCTTCGTTTGCTATTCATATTAGGCTGAAGGGTCTGGGGGATAGTAAATAACTCTTGCTGTGCAGTGTGCAGTGCCTGGAAGATGGGGACTCTGATCCTAATTGGGGTAGACACCTTTGGAGTAACAATAATAACATCAGGGATTGGGGTCTGGCCGCACCATCAGGCTTCAGCTCACTTGAGTGATACAGGAAATGCTCAGAGGAGTACCTCTGCTACATGGGCTAATTGAACATTTATTTATTCATTTACTTAGACTGTTGGGGGGAAAAAAAAGGAAAGGAAAAAATAAAAGAAAAGGTGAGAAACTATCCATGACTCTTAAGAGTCTTTACTATACATTTAATTAAGTGCGAAGTAATGATCAGGAGTCAATGCTACCACCACCCACCCAGTAAAAATCAAACTGAGGAAAAAGAAAATCTCTTCAGAGATTACTGTGTCTCACTCACCAATTTGTCTAACATGAGGTCTGTTGCAGGGCTTCAATCTGTGTAAGAAAGAGAGAAACAGAGGTGAACGACCTATGTTTCATCAGTTTCCCCCACAAAATTTCCATACCTGGGCTGTATCTGTATGCTCAATTGAACTTAATTTTTAGATCACTTGGCTACCTATGACATGCAGCCATTTCTGAGGGGAAGTATTGCTCCCATGCCTCGAATCCTACAAAACAAAATAAATCTTCTGAATATATGAGGGAATTCCTCTTTCTCCTTTTTCTCCTCCCCAAGAAGAGTGGTCTTCAAAGTTCAGATACACTTTCAAACACATATAAAATTTATATTTAATATGCCTTATTTGGGATTTAAGATAATTAAAAATGGGTCATCAGTTATAACTGTTTGCCTAAAAATTTCCGTGATACT
Source organism: Phaenicophaeus curvirostris (assembly GCF_032191515.1). Classification (NCBI taxonomy): domain Eukaryota; kingdom Metazoa; phylum Chordata; class Aves; order Cuculiformes; family Cuculidae; genus Phaenicophaeus; species Phaenicophaeus curvirostris. The sequence goes on along the minus strand of NC_091394.1, from coordinate 51,906,794 downwards.
GAGTTACTTGACTGATGTTCTGGAATACAGCTGCGTTTGTTTTAGTTGTCAAACATGGCCATACTGCATGATTTCTTATGTGGTTGCAAAAGAAAGAGATCATGTCCTTCTCTTGAGAAAAACTTGTCTTGACAGAGGTGTCAAGAACAATCTACTTCACTCAATTTAGGATTCAGTTCCTTGTCCCTGAAGCCATTTTCTCAGCAGAGACAGACAACTCCAAGATGTTTCTGGAGAAAACTGAGCTCACACACCATAAGACTGGCAACAGACCTGTCCTAGAGTACTCACATTTGGGATGATAACCATTCACTTTACATGAATCATTCTTTGGGCTTAAATCGGTAATGTGATTAAGGCTTAGTCCTAGAAGGTATCGCCTGAATGAAGGGTCCATGCTGGATTCCTCCAAACACATGGGACTAGAGGCTCCCACGAACTTGTAGTCACCAGTCGTTCTTCTCTGTCACTTTCATTCTTGTCTTGCTGCAACTTTATCTCTTTCCTCCATTGTCTCAAGGGAAGGGGAGTGTTTGATTTCAGACAGGTTGGGTTTTAGAGCTTCAGGTTGCTGAATTGTTCTGGATATCACATAGTCTGTAGAAATTCTCTCTTCCTGCCAGCAAACACTCTACAGTGTAATCTTCACTGATGTATTTTCATGAGTTATAGAAGAACGGAAAGACTGTCTAGATAACTATATATGCATATGTTTGTATGGGCATATAAATCCACCACCAAAATGCAGGTACTCATGCAAAGCCAGGGCTGAGTAGGCAAGCCCTCAAAATTTGTTGTTTCATTCTGACCCAACAGTTGTCTTGAAATATTTATAAGAGTTTCAGGGTGCCAGTTTCAAGCACCTGAATTAACTGACTGAGTTAGCCAGGCAGTCTCCCTTCTGCGGTCAATGAAAACGCACTTCTTTGAGAAGTCGTCCCAACCCCTAACAGTGCTATTTGCAATAGCTCTGCAGATAGGAACTATCCTTATGTTACCTTCTCTGTGTTTAAAAGGACTTATGGAGATCAGCTGTATGGGCTTGTGTTGGAGTAGCACAGAGCAATTACCCCCAATAGCAATGAGGAGCAGCCAAAGCAATACAAGCAAGGGCTAAGCACGAGCATGCTGTGGCCCCACGTATCTCTGGGTGGAGCTGATGAGCTCTCAGCTTAGAAGAGGGCATGTTGCAGGCACAACACGGATAGTAACGCTGTGAAGTGAAACAGATGCTTGCCTGTCATTTGACCTGAAGAACATGCTTCACTTTACAGTGCTTATTATCAGTTTCCTCTGCTAGCCTGGTAAATCTGCTTTCGCTCAGATGGCATGCTTGATAAAGTTATTGTCCTGTAAAGCATACCAATTTAAACTTCTTATGTAAACTTTTGTACTGCCAACGTGTCCTACTGCATGGGGTTTTTTTTGTGTCTGTGTGGAAAACATCTCTTTGCATTTGTGTTTGTGCAGCACCAAGTGCCAAAATGTTCTCAGGCTGGAAGTAAGGTTCTTGGCCTCGCAATAATGGGAACAAAATTGACATTATTTGTTTTGTGGTAGTGCCTCTAGGCCTCAATCAAAAATGACACAAGACAACAGATGGATGCAAGTACACAGGGGAAGCACGAGACAAAACATTTATTCATTTAGTAAGCATCAGCCACAGTGCACCAGCTGCTTAGGTATTAAATATTTTGTAGGCAGCATTGTACAGATATAAAAATCATAATAACTGTTGTTATAACCCAGCATATACAAGAGAAAGAAAGATTTAATTTTTTTTATACTGTTGTATCACGAGACTGGAAAGTGTGGTCATTAAAAGCAAACACCTCTGTAAATACGAGCATTCAGCCATTCTTCAGCTGTAAACATTGCATTGTCCTAGACTGAGTCAAAGCTCATAGTTATGTTCTCATTTAAAAGCTGATACATGTCATATTAGAATTTTCTGACAAATGTACCCACAGTATGCAACTAGTTATAGTGTGCAGTGCTGGCTAATTTTACATCTGTTCAGATATTTAAACTGTTCTGAAAAGAAAACTCACCCCTCTCAAAAACACCCCAATGCATATTAAAGTGGCACTGGTATATGAAACACATAGAAGGGAAAAGTGGATGACAAGGTTCACTGTAGACATTAGAGCAATATTTTAAAGATAAACTCATGAAAATATAAAGATCAGAACTATAGACTTTATGATTTCAAGAAATATTTTTATTGACTGGTTTTGAAGCCTGGCACAAATGGGAAAATATTACAGCACAAGCTTAAAGTTCATATAACTTTTCAATGGCTTGGTTCTTCTGAATCCATGAAACCACTAGGAAATTTCCCATGAAACATTGTTTTCAAGTTGGAAAAAAATTGCATTTTTTCAGGGCAATATTCCAAGATTGATTAAACTTTGTTCAGGATGATTTTGTCAGACTTTTAATCTTATTTCTACTACAACTATGGGGGTAGAATTAGACTTGACTAAATTTATTCTTTCTCTTGGTGTCACAGTTCCATGGTGCACGCTGTGGGTGGGCCATCAGGTATGGTTGTCACGTATTATTCCCATTTACAAACAGTGAGCAGAAAGATGTTTCTCAAGAGCACATTCCTTAATATGGAGAGACAGGTAAATTTAATTTGGGCCACATTAATTTATGTTTAAAGTACATATGTTTTCCTAGGTGGTTTTGCTGCCCAATTACTTTGTTTGAAACTTAAAAGCTCCATTTACCTGCTCTCAAATTTTATAACTTTTTCATCTAAGGTAGTTTTTGTAGTCTTTTTTGTTTGGTTTTATGAAACACAAAATAATCATGCAAATTCTTTCCCCTTACTTTTCAAGGACGATCTAAAGCAATTGTGCAGAAAGCACATGGAACAACAAGGGAGAACATATGGAGAAAGGGGATTGCCTATTTAGTACCCTGTATGCTTAGCCAACATACATGACATTTATTCCTAGTTCAAATTATTTCTTTTGGTTTTTTTCTTAAGAAGGGGAATAATGACGGCAATACTGTCTTGAGTCCATTGAATTGGTTCCACATGTGTTAAATAGTCTAGAACAGATTCCCAACTATATATAACTAGCTACCAGATCTGGTGAAGGCATGTCAGATAAGGTAGCAGCCCTCTAATTCTTTCAAAGACTAGAGAAACATAACATGAGATTTGGAACAGCTTATGCAGATTTTTTCCTCTCATCAATAAACAATAACTATCTTTCAGCTATTCATTATGTGTTTTGACAGCTGACAAAATCTATAAAGTACAGTACCTAGGTATATGGGTTGTCTGAGATTTTGTTGTACCTTTTCTATGTAAAAATCAAATTGTATCTGTTGGTACACACACTTTAATATTCCCCCTAATTCTTCTTCCTTATGCAAGTGACTATTGCTAGGACAAACTGAAGTAGGGAGAAACTTGGTTCCTTCCCAGTTGAAGGAATGTTTGTGTAGTGGGTATGCAGTTTAGAAAGCATTTGTAAGTACTTGAGAGTAAGCATGTACTATAATAAATCTTTTTTTTATGGCAGATCATTTTTAAACTTCTTGTTTTACAGCTGGATTTAATATGTATTTTAGAAAAGCTAAAAGTTGGAATACATGAAACCATCCCTTTTACAGATCATATTGTCTCCCTCCTGGCTGAAACCTAAGCTAAATTACCTAACACACTGGAAATGCCCTTCTTTGCAAAACTGGCCTCCTTTGCACTGGACATTTATATAGGCATTGTATTTCCCACAAGTGCAAACAAAATTTCATCCTCTGTTTTTGGTGACAGGAGTAAATTACTTGAATTTCAGTCTAAAGGTTTAGGACATCACTACACTATGTCTTAGAGAATTGAAGACTTGCATACTAAGAAGGGTGTACTGTTTCTTATAGTCTGATATCTTCCCCTCATGGACTAAGAGCAACTTTTGAATTTTGCACATCTTATGGGTTCTTGACAGCCTTAGATGCCATGCTTTTAGGAGGCCATTGAGGTAGTCAGATTTAGCTCTTAAGACTTTTCCTGCCCATGGTGGACACTGTCCCTTCAATGAAGCCTACGTCTTCTTTAGTAACGTTATGCAGTTTAGCTTACCACAAGGGGTCAGTAAAAATCAGTGAGAAATATCCCCTGCTTCACCCCAGAAACCATGAAATGCTCACAGCCACAATGCCATTCCCTATTAATTTCAGGAATTCAGTGAGGGAAAACCAGATGTGATTGTTTTTCTTTATAACCAGACAGCTTTTACCACTAAAATAGATGAATGGTTTCCTAAAATTACATAAAAGTTTGCTCTTGATCAAAGCTAGTTGGGGTTCAAAGGCTTATGTTCATTTATTTTTCCAGGATAAGTTCATGTCCTTTTGTCATTACATGTGTTAAAATGAGCACTTCAAATGTGGCACAGATTTAAATTCAGGGGGAAAAATTTTTGTTCCTTCCAAAATAGTTTTCATAGAATAATGTTTCTTATAAAACTAGTAGAATTGAATTAAAAAGAATTTTAAAATGAAATGAAATCATGCATCCTACTAAGCTCTGTGCAACTAAGCAAGTAGTTGGGAGCAGCTGCACATATTTTCTCTCCAAATGCTTATTCAACTCATTTCTATTTTATTCATGATTGCCCCATGAAGACTATTCATCACACTTACACTGTTCTATCCATATCACATTCCTATCATTCCAAAGGATACTGGGGAAAAGTGAAAAAAAAGATCACTGGCTTGAAGCTTGATTCTCTGTCACTTCTGTGACAAAGCAGTATGCCTAGGGAGCCTTCCAGATATAAATTACAGCAGATTAAAGAACTGCATACACCGCTGTGGGACTTGGCATGTCATAACTTTACCAAATGCTATGTGAACACTTTCCTTTAAGCACGTAGTGGGTCAGGCTGATATCCGTTAATCTTAGACTGCAGCATTACATTAGGTAGCATTCATGAACCCCTTGAAATTCCTCTTACTTTTTCTTGCCATAGCCATTCATCCTGGAAAATTCAGGCTTAATGAAAAGGAAATAATGCCAGGAAATATATTGGGAAATATTCAGATTTTAATTTATTGAGATTGTTGCAGCAAAAGGGTCAAAATACTGTTAAAAACGTTCAGTGGTTGAAACTGTCAGGAAATTACAAATTTGCAGATTGAGTCATTTACTCGAAGTATTATTGCACTTTGGGTCATTTTTATGATTCTGACAGTGTTAAGTGGTAGAAAACAAAACTAGATGGATTTTTTTTTCCTCCAACAAACCAGAGTTTGGCCTATCCTGTTCATGTTTTAGAAAAAAGTTCCATTGGTATCACTGTACAATGCCCTTACTGTGCTTTGTTCAGAGCTGGCATATAATTAATGTATGCTCAGTGGCATGCAGAAAGAGTATGCACAGTGAAAAAGGTTGATTTTTCATGTATATTGCAAAACCAAAGCAACATTACTCTTTTAACACAGGCAGTGACATTCCCTAAGCCACTCACAACTAATACGTACAGCAAGCAGAGGCTCTGAAACACCATTTTTCTTTTGCAACACTCACAATTCATTATGACTATAAAACGCATACTCATCAAAAATTGTTAAAAGAACCTTGCTGCAGTTGTAAAGTTAAAACCCAGTAGACTGAGAGTTACTCAGACAACCTTAATTCTGCTTGCATGCAAGTCTGCTGTGTATTTAATGTAGCAGGAAATCCTGCTGGAAAAGTAGCAGAAATTGGTCGCACTCTGTGTTGGAGATGTCACCCAGGGCATAGAGTACAAGCTCCTGCCACATGCACTGTGAAATGCGTGTCAGCTGATGGCAGATGAAAGTGGGATTATGGCATTGGGGTATTGGTGATATACTGCATTCAACTGAAAGCTGCAAGAAATTTCTTCCTTTCCTGTTCCCTAGGGAACCTGGAGAGTCACTGCTATAGATGGTGGAAAAGTAAAAATGAAGCCAAGAGTCCCAGAGTTATCGGCAATGAGCGAGATCAGTGCTCCTTGTCATCCAAAGAGGGGTAAAAGCAACAGAACCTGTGTCTTGGATTCTGGAGATGAGCAACTCAAGGTATAACTTCTCTAAGGCTCCTGGCATTCCGTGCATAGTGACAACTGCCATATCAGCACTAGTGTAAATCTGGAACATTTATGTGTTTCTTTATTCTTCTGACATTCAGCCAAAACCCGAATAATAATAATTAAAAAAATGCTTAAAATTGCAATTTCTTTTTTTAAATTTTTTTTTTTAAGATGATATCCTGGCAAACCCAGAAGTTTTTCAAGCACCAGATCTCATTTCCTCCACCAGGCAGAGTGTCATTCTGACTTTGTCATGAAGGTCTGATCAAAGTCATAGGTTCAAAGAAGAGGAATGTTTGTGTCTGGAGGCTTAAAGGGAGGTTGGACTCTGGATGTGCTACATGCTGTAAATAAGCATTGCAAGTCATATTTCACCCACTATGGACTAATCAGCAAGGTGGAAATAAACTGTTACTATCCCCATGCAGACTTGGAGAGCTGAGATACAGGTAATGACTAAATTACTTGCCTCAAGACACATCGGAGCTAGAAATTGAACTTCAATGCCCTGAATCTCCTTTCTGCCTCTCAAACATCCTGTCTTTACATACTTGCTCCTACAGCCATGATCCAAACTGACACATTGAGCCTGACATATGAACCTTACTGAAGATGGACATTGTGTCATTGTCCTCAGGAGGGAAGGTGGAGGGAGGCCCTCAGGAACAGGGTTCCAGCATGGTTGGGTGCTCAGAAAAGACTCAAGTTGAAAGCTTCATAGGAGGTGAGGAAAAAGGGGTAAGTTTATACTCAGTAGGGGGATAAAAGGAAACTCAGTTGATAAATACAAGCTTAAGACATATTTGGAAGCTGGGTATGCAAGCTGAACTTTCCCTGGGGCTAATTGTTGTAATGGCATGTTAAATAAATCCTTTCCAAACTTGGCTGTACCACAGGAATGCTGTTTAAATAATGAAGTGCTTACGGACAAATTCCCAAAAGTATTAGGCAGAAGCAAGCTTTTATTTAACTTGAATTGTAATATATGTGTTTTTTTAATCTAGTTATTGTGACCATCACAAATCAGATCATTTTTTTCTGTTAATCTCAGGGCTGCCTACTCCTTTTCCTGTCCTGGGTAACTATGAATATAGTACATGCTTCTCTTCTTTGCTTTTTGTTCCACAACAGACTGTTCTTTGTCCTTTATTGAGCAGCTGGTAAGTTCTGGTCCTTTCCTTTTCCATTATGCAAGTGCTTGAGACAAGGCAAAGCTGATGGGAAATGGAAGATATTTATGAACCAGTAGTTTCCGTAGCTGAGCCTCTGGAAGAAGGGTACTTCTTCCTGATGAGTTAGAACAGCCTGTGCCTCAACTAAATCTGAATGACGGTAGTTCACGCTGAGTAAAAGACAGATGTAAAAACAGAAGAGTAAAGGATATTTCTAAAATATAAAGTGATTAAATCTGAAAAGTTTCTCTCAGTCTATGTATATAGAAATAGCTATATACACTCATAGTTTTCCTGATGTGCTTATCATAACAGACAAATGCCTCTAAAAAGGACTCCAAAGGCACAAAAGGATCAGTTTTCTACAGTTTTGACAGTTTCTCCACCCAGCAAGGCTCATACAACTATCATCCTTCTTCTGTGGTAGGTGGGGCTCTTCTGCTTCTTGTCCCGTTAACTGGGATGAACAACTTCATAGATGATCAACGGGCTTCTAATAACATTCTAAAAACTTTATAAAGGTTTCTCCTTTCAAGGAGATTAAAGGAATGATCAAGCTGAGTAACGCCCTAAGCATCAGTTGCGAAACAGCTCCAGAAAAGGAGTTACTTTTTACCTGATTCCTCCCTATTCCTTATCCTTTCTGTGATCATTTGGCCTTGTTTAAAGCAGTAGATGTCACCATTTCAAATAGGTAGCACATGAGTGGTCTTTGCAAGAGGTGAGGAAAAGGTCTTCTGAAATCCAGCCTTACAACCTGATGCAATCACACTGAGATTACCTCACAGACCTATGCCTTTTAGCATTCAGAGATGCCTTTTATTCAAGTAAATATAAGGTAAAGTTAGGAATGTACATGTCCGCTGTGTGAAAAGTTGATTTATATATTGGGTGGCTTTTCTCAGGAAACATACACAACATTTTATTTTATTCTTTTGATTAAATATTTCCTTTGAGTGTTTTCAGAAGAAATCAGAAATAAAAGGTGTTGGGTTTAGTTGTTTTTTTTTTCTGTGCCTTAGAATAATGTGTTTACATATTAGGGAATCTATTTTGTAGAAATCAATATCTTTTCATTTCATCTGGGGAAGAATAATCTTAGACACTCATTGGTTCTTGGCATTTTTAACACTCTGTTTGCAAAGGGAAAGAAAGAATTTTACAGCTGCTTCCAAGAGAGAATATTATTAGATCTTAATACTTAACTGCATTTCCTCACAAACATTGATTTGCTGTTGTTATTGTCACTGAATCCAGGTGGTCATATAGTTTGAAAGAAATATGCAATTAGATTGATATCACAAAATTGTTCTTGGTATATTTGTGTCTGTGTAGGTCTCGGACTCAAAAGGAAGTAATTTGATTTTTCTTCAGAAATGGAAAACTCAATTTCCTCTTATAAACTCCTCAACTGTTAACAACCACCAAGAGTGATAGGGAGAGAGGCTGCTTCTAACTGAGAGGCTTGCTGCATGGTGGGTGAATCTCCCAGTCCTTCAGCAGCTGCCAACAGCATGAGAGGCATCCCTATTTATGGCAAGGACTTGAGCCTTTCTAAGACTCCTCCACAGAGCAGGCTGTAGCCAGTGGTTAATTGGTTATACAGGTACTCTGATCAGAAATCCTTTCCACACTGACACTGTATATAAGGTGTTGTTGAGAGCTTTCTTTCAAAACAGATTTTTCTGTCTTAATCTGTTCCTCTAAACATACCCAGCCAGATCCATTGCATATCTGATAAAGATGTGAATACATATGCATTTTTGCTTCATGAAAATTGAGTTTCTCTTTCTGTTGACCTTTATTCTGTGGCTGTTTTAATAACAGAATTACAAAGAGCATGTGCAGTAAGTAACCTACCTAGAACACATTAAGACAGCTTGATTTTCAGAATCTTAGGTCCATGTTTTCCCAACATCAACTATATTTAGAAGTTTTGCTGTCTAAGCTCTTAAGTAACTAGTCACTTCATACATTTTTACACCTGTTGCAGCAAGGATATGAATTTTAATTTTCCCTAAATATCCCTCCCTGTGGATGTTAATTACACAGTAGTAGGAATTTGATATCCTTTCTTCTGAAAGATTTGTTCTTACACATTAAAATTGATCGCAATCAGTGGAAGCCTTGCCCAACAAACAATCATTTAACCAGGCCTTAGCTCTGTGTCTCTGAATGACAACAGTCTGCTCAGATGTGTGGTTACTGCATCTTGTCTTTCATCTACCAGTCCAAGGATCTTCACTGACACCGAAGCGTGGTGGGAGCAGATTAGTGTTTGCAGAATTAAACTCAGAGAAAGCAGTTTATTTTATTCTTACTGTGGGATTATGCCCCTGCTTATGGACGCTTAACAGTCCGTGAGCAGGGATGGGTTACATTGAACAGCTGTGTTGGTAATACCCTCAACTGTCCATCCTGGCCATGGTAAAGAGGTAGTTCGGCTGCTCACAAGACATCTCTTGAATAGCTGCAGTTTGCCACCTGGCCAACAAAAATATGGATTCCATTAACACAGACAGGCTGCATGAGCTGACGTATTGATGACCAGGCAGGCAGATGGGCAGGAAGCTCTATCACTCCTGTTTGTGGGTCTGGGCAGGCACAACCATGCTTACAGCTAGCTGGAGTACGTCACGCTTACTGGCAAGGCTTCAACTTACAGAGTTAACTTTACTCACGAGAAAATTATGCCAGATTCTGGCCTTTGAAGATTTCGGTAAACTTCTTTTTCAGGGAAAAAAGGTTGCCAACTGGGATTTTTTGTGAGTTGACTGCTTTTCAAAGATGTTGTGCAAGGCACTTGGTTAAGGGCATCGCTGGGGGAAGTCAATTATAATTTTCAAATATGTTAGACTTAAATAAACATTTAATTAAAATAGGACCAGCTCTTTCAGCCGTTGCCTGTCTTCTCCTGTTTGCAGAGTTGGGGAGTTCTGGGGAATTCCTGATACTACACATTTTTTGACAGCATCAGCAAACTTTTCAGACTAACCTTCAGTGCTTCCTTTACTTTCTCTTCTCTCCCTCTTAACTCCTTTTCTTAGACACATTAACCTACTTTTTAGGCTCTTAATTTTCTGTTTTCCTCCATTGCTTGCAATCCCCATTTTTTTTTCTTGCCATTCCCTCCATGCTCATTACACCCTGGTCCCTTTTCCTTGGCTTTTTTTCCCTTCTGCCTCTTTCCCGAGCCCAGCTGAACCTCACAACAAACCAAGTTACCTCCACAATGGCCTCTGCCTAATGATTGAGAGGATTTTACTGAAACATCAGCTTTCAGCATCTGGGAGTCAAGAGGGTATATGTGACATAGCTTTTCATCCCCTTCCCAATCTGTGTCATTCTTCTTCAAATGTCTGTCTGCCTTTGGTGGCACCAAAATGTGTAGCTGGTTGAGCAGCTCCAAACAGCTGCCAGAAAGCCCAGGAAGACCTACGGGGCTGTGAGGTCAGGGGGTAGGGGAGGGTGTGAAGGAAGGACAGAGCCAAAGCTGTGGGAGGGGGGCACCACCTGAGTGGCATGCAATATACAAATTTCCACTAAGGTATCATAGCACTGTATTTATGGCATTATCAGCATTATAACCACAACAGAACATGGAACATTAGATGCTAAGCACAAGACTTTGCAGTTATTAAAACCCATAAATAGGTTTTTATCTTCAACAGGGTTTTTTTAATCTTCAATAAAAGCAAAGGGAAAATATCGGCCACATAATGTTTTTCTTTCAAAAAAATCCAATTGACGCTAGTTTGCCCAGGGTTTAAAGTTCCTCCACCCTCCAATATAATTTGGTTTCAAATTGTCCTGCTTTTTCTTTTCCCTTTTATCCCCCTCTTCCTCAAGGACTTCCAATGCTTGAGTGTGTTTGCTTAGTAGGACATGATTAAGGAGCATGATACTGCATTGAGATAAAGTAAATGTAAACGGTATTATCATCCTTATTCTGTAGAGGGACAAAGAAGGTATTGTGCAGTAGCTGGTGACACTGGCTGGTATTAGACATACATTAATGCAATAAATTGTGACTATATTTTACATATCTTCAAAAATACAAAAAATACAGCTTAGCAAACATAGGTAGAAAATAGACATGCTTGTCAACTACAAAATAGTAAGCAAAGCATAGTTTTAGCCATTTGTCTAGCTTTGTTAGAGTTACAGCATTCTTTGCAAAATAAAAAATAACAATTATAATAAAACAGTAAAAAATTCCAATTCTGTTGAAAAGGATGTGAGCAAATTCTCACATGCAAATTTCTGTTCAGAATTACCTATCTTCTGCTCTTTTTTTTCAATCACACCACAGTAGCCAGACAGCTTACAAATTCTGTTCCAGCTGTGAGCAGAACTTTCAGACTGGAGACATCTCAAAAGTGAAGAAAATATTTAGATCCTACAGAAGATAAACAATTTCTAGGCATCAAGAAAGAATATAAAATCACATTCAAAGTAACAGATTCTTCTGCCAGTTAAAAGATCTTGAACAGAATTAGAAAGATAAGCCCAAGGGGAGTTCGCATTCAATGTCTTTTCTGTCATGGTTTTGATAACAGTGCTCTGAATTTTGGAAAACAAATAGGTTTTTGAATGGAGATTTTGGCTGCAAGCACCTTTCTCTTGATTTTCTTACAGACACAAAGATTCTGTAAAAACTCCAATTGGATGCTAAACTTTTAGCAGATATGCTTAGCTATAATAAACAAAACACAATAGTGTTTATTAATCTTCTCCATACCATGAGACAACTACCAGTTTCTCCATAACTCTTGTCCCTCTGATAAGGATTAAATTCTGCCATCTGTTAAAATAAGAAATGTAATGAAATTTAAAACCTCATAAAGAAGATGACATGGAATGTAACTCCTGTTTTTCAGTTACAAAGGTAAATTGATCTATAATCAGAGTGAGGATTTTATTCACATTCACAGCTTTTCAATTGAATGACAGCAATAATTTCAATTTTCTCTGCTTTCTAGACACCCTTACAATATAGAGTCAGTGTTCTGTAAATGGAATAAAATTGTTTATTATACCTATTTATATATATATATGTATTCTGTTGAATTGCACTTACTGGTTATTACACAGTATAGATGAATCACTAAATATTTAGATGAATCAGTAAATACTTAATATACTGTATTACTTTTTCACCTATGTAGAATAATCCAATGGATGACATGTACCAAACTACAGAAATCTGACACACTAAGCATGTCTGAAAGCATCTGCCCTGTCTGATCAAATCACTAAATTAATGATGCAATCATGTAAAACATCTCCTTCTAGTTAAAATTTTCATCATCTCTTAATGGACATTTTATATGTCATGTCCATCATTTACAGTGGATAATTTCCATACAGGCTGTGAAAAAATCCCCCACATTTCTTCCACATTTAGTAACAGAGTCTTCATTTCACATTGTCTACTTCTTGCTACTAGGAATTCCTGTATGTGAGTAAAGAATAGCAACCTTACAATATTTTTAAAACTCTAAATGTCTTCCCCAATGTAAGGCATTAATAGCCAGTGGGATTTGCTGTATCTTAAAATATGAACAAAGACATGGAGCTCTGAGGAATTAGACCTTGTAAGCCATGCATTTCTCTGACTTTTATATCTTTCAGTTTTGTTATTAAAGTTCAGAGAATATTATACCCATCTCTACGGACGTGTTTTGTTTAGCTTTCAGGTGTCTGCATTCAAATTTCACATGCAGCACTTTTGAAAAATACTGCCTTCCGCAATCTGAGACCTGAAGCCTTCTTGCAGCCACAGCAGAGTGGGAGTCTACTTTGACTACTCCACAACTGCACTTCAGTCCTCATCAGTCAGGAGATAATCCCCCCAACCCTAATGTTTCTGTTTTGCCTTGCAAAGCTGTAAATAACACTACTACTTGTGAGATGAGGCTTTTAGATTGTGAACACTGACCTTGCGCTAAATTCTGGCTGCTGGCATCAAAGCATCTCAGCTGATGCGCATGTGACTCTAGGATTTTGTCCTTAAAAGAAAAGGTAATGTTGTCTAAGTTCTGTCTTAGCCATGTGCAGTGGCAGCAGATGTTCTTGGCAATTGTTAAATGAACTCCAGATGGTAGCTTAGAAGTTCGACCTTAAACATTTTCTAACCTTCAGATGTAAGTTTTAAATGAAGAGATGTGTAGATGCCTGGCTTGTTCAGTTTTTCTCCTGGATTTAGACTGAAGTTAAGATGATGAGGTTCATCAAGAAGACGGATGATGATATTATCTTGTCTTGAATTCATCGCAAGTGAAGTCTGAAGGAATCATCTGTTCACCGTTATCTATAAAAAGATTTTAAGAGGAAAGAAATGGCCCGGTAATTTTGTTCTTTTTAGTCCTCAAGCAAACTGGAAAAAAAAAGATTTTCTGTTTAAATCTTTTATTCATTGTCTGATAAATTTTCATATACTTATGCAGATTGATTTCCACAATGCTGTTCAGAGCAAACTTTAACATGATATGTTTATCCTAGCAGAGAACAAAGCACTCAGATTTCAGGTTTAAAGAACTCTTTTAATTTGCTTTCTCTTTCAAAAGATGATGTGCATATTGTTAGATTATTTACTACTCTTAGCAGAGTAATCACCAGATAGTTTGCCAGAAACTGTAAGAAAGTTCCTCTCCACAGGAAGCTTTACCATTTAGAAAATAACATCGAAAGTCATTAAACTCTGCTGGGTACTGGAATTGTTCTCTATGTACAGAGTTAAAGAACGATAACTCATTGTTCATTTCATCGTTAGAAAAGAAAACAACCTGTTGTTGCAGCATAACTTCTGTATGCTGCTGGCAGAATGGCTCTGTGTAGTAAGTGGGTGATTTTGAAGGCAAGTTAGGCATGTACTGTGAAATCATTGCCCAATTTTAAATTAGTTGGTTTTCTCAGTTTCTTTCTTTTGCTCTAACACACCCACGATTCAACCATTTACAATGAAAATTATACTCTGAAGTCACAATCCTTCTAGCTGGCAGCAGGTAGAAGTCCAGCTCGTTCAGGCAGCAGGTGCAGGGCAGGAGCCCGGACGCTTTGAGGCACAGGGAAAGGGCAGATTGGTGAAAACACACCACAGCCAGGCTCTGCACAGCCCACTTCCCTAATCATGGAAATGATGGTTATGGGAGCAGATGGTGCCATGCCCATATTTCACCCCAAGATGAGCTCAAAACACAGAGGAGATGCATCCATGAAGGGGACTCCAGGTTACTTCTGTATCCAGTAATTCAGATTTAGTTGTGCTACTGAAAATATCAGGCAGAATCTAGACCAGTAGGTATCTTACTGCTTCAACCACATTTAGTGCAGAACTGCTGCATCCAAGAAAATGAACTTCAGGAGGAAGAAAATGAAGCCTAAAGAAGGTCTGCAAGTAGGGTTTGGGCCTTCATTTGTAAAACACTTCTAGGTTCTTTTTAATGACAACATCTCTGGAAATATTGACTTGGAAATATTTAAAGGCTGCCATTGATCATAGCTTTGATCTATAGATAATTCAAGAAAATAAGATCTTATAACATATCTTATTAAAGCTGATAAATGTAATCAGCAGCTTTCAGCCTGACTGGATATTTAATGTTCCTTTACATAGCAATAACTCAAAAGAGTAGGGAGCCATTGCCCAAGGTAAATGAAAATAAAACCATGAGGCCAAAAAGGATTCCCTGAAGTTATTTGTGAAACAGTAGGGCTGTGGTATTGATTTATGCAAATGCTTATGCCTGCACGTGCATCAGGCAGGCAGGAGAACTGATCATTGAGGGGGTGACCCTGAGAGCAAGCAGAAAGGTCCAGGGACAGCCCCAGGTGGCTGAACCAGGTGTCTTGCTGCCCATCACTCTTGCCCCGTTGCTTTAGGGCGCAAAGGTGGCCCCGCAGAGCCCAGGTGGCACTTGGATGTGTAATCTGTGTCTTTTCCTCACAGACACACGCACATGTGCTGTAGCCAAATATTTCCAAAGTGCAGAGATCAGAAAGCTACAATTAAAATTTTTGCTGTTATTATGCTTCATACATTGCCTGGTTGTTAATGGGGAACTTTGTCCCATACATAAAAGAAGGGGTCCCTTATGCAAGTATATAACCAGCACCAATACAACTTGCCTATCCTTAACCTGTATTATTCATATTTTGGAGAGAGTAGATGGAAGATTTTCTTGACTTTGGTGCAATATATGTAAAGTGATTGAATTTTTGTTTGAAAACACTAATTTGTGCAATGAGTCTAATCACAGTTTATTGGAGACATACTCATTACTGGGTTTCAACAAACAAAAGCAACAGCGCTTTTTTTTCCTTTTCTCCTCAGAGACATCATAGGCCCTTTCCACGTAAGCACAGTATAAGTTCAGGTCAAGTTTGGTCTGTGCAGAAAAGAAGAAAAGCATTTTATTTCTTTTTCAATTTGCTGTACAATGGATTTTTTTATATATATCAATAGTCATGATGAATTCATTAAGTGTAATTTGAAACCAGCGTAGTACAAAATTGTCCAGAAGTCTGTTAAAATCAATGTAACTATGGAGTGAGTAATTAGAATTCAATCAGCAGGGAAAGCTGCTGATTCTTAAGACAGAGGAATCAATATATAGTTTGGCAGAAATCATAAATTGTAATGGCTACATTCAGAAGGTAACCTGTTTTATACTTCTAAGATTACCAATTAGTTACATCTTTCACTTACACTCCTTCTGAGGATGTCCACCCAGTGCACATGGAGCTCTCTCTAGCTGTACTTGCATTTTTTTTCCCTAATCATGGAAATTTTACTCATGAGAAGCTATTTTGATGTTCTGGTCAACATAGGAAAAAAGTCAGTGTAAAACAAAGAAGTAGATAGAGACAACTTTCTTCATGCTAACAAAAACTTCACTTAGGCAGATCACTTTAATACTTATACTAATCATTAAGCTCAATACAAAGTTTTAGTCTGAAAAGGTCATCTCACAAAATATTTTCATTTGTATTCAGGGATTTGGAGCCTGGTCTAGAATAAAGCTGCATAAGCTTCTCTAATGGGCCTAGAGGTATCTAAAATAGTTATCACCTCACAGTAGAAAGTTGGATGTCTTAAGAAATTACATCTTAAGTACAAAGTGTGCAACTTCCAAAGCTGTTAAAGTGTCCTTCTGAGATTTCAGGGAGAATGTGTTGAGAAGAAGATGTTTGCATCAAAGCTTCACAGTGAAGCTTTGACACAAACTTTGACTCGACCTTCTGCATTTTATTTTTATACTTTAATACATTCTCACTTACAATAAAAGCACAGAAGAACAATGTGAAATTATATGGAAATATATTTTACTACCTCTCTTAAGCCATCTCCAAGCCATCTCCATGAGTTCACCATAAGAACAGTTAAACATTGGAATAATCTCCCCAGAGAAGTGGTAGATTCCTCCACACTGGATGCTCTTATGGCACAGCTTGACAGAGTTCTGGGTCATCTCATTTAAACTATTATCACCTAAAAGGTGGGACCAGATGATCCCTGAGGTCCCTACCAACTTGGCATTCTATGATTCTACGATCACATCAATGATGAGCATTAGTAAAGTAAGGAGGCTTTCTGAGCAAGGCCCACCAGTTTCAGTTGCTGAAGTTCAGCTCTGGAGCACAAAAGAAAATCAAGCAAACATCTTTCTGCAATAAAATAAGCAGGAAAGAGATGAGAGAAGACAGTGGCATGCCGTGTGTTGACCTACAAAAATGCTAAGTAATAGATTTTATTGCTGGGATATGTAGGCAATCCTCAGTTCATCTGCACACAGTCTTGCTCATAAAAAAAAAAAAAAATCCATTTCTCAATCCTGCAAGCTAAGCTTAGCAACTACTCCATCTGTTGAGTTATAGTAGCAGGCAGAGGCTGTACTCTGTCGCTGGGTGTTATTTGTATCCAGGGCACAGTATAAGGTTGTAATTGCAAGTGATGACCTCCTTTTCAGCTGCCTGCATGGGAATTTGTACCAGAGATCTCCAGACTGAGACAACACTTTGTAGCTGGGCACTGTCATCATTCATTTATTCCCTGGGGACAGGGAAAAAAAAATCAGTGGGTGTTGCAGGTGGGTCCTGCATTTCAGTCCTGAACTGGTCAGGTCTTGCTTTCCTTTAGGCCAGAGTATAAAGCCTCACTTCTTTGCAACTCATCAGCCTCCTATCCAGGTCAACAGCATGACTAGAGGCTGGTCTGTGCAATCACGGGAAGATATTGCTGATACCAGGATGCCCTGGTTTGGCATTAAGAGTAAACCGTTTTAATAATCTAGTGTAAATCTCAGTTTCGTTTGCATCTTCAGCTCCATCCTGCAGAGAAGCTCTTAAACTCTTTATGAGTCTCTGCCATTTAATATTATGCTAGATAGGCTTAGCTTGCAAAAAGGAAAGTACATTGGCACCAGGCTTTCTTTTTTATCACTGCTAAATATCAGGCTGACAAGACTGATAATCTTTCCTGATTACTTCCTTCACATTTTATTAGAACATGTTCCTGCATTCATTCTGATATTTAATTTCACTATTGATGTCTGCATCCTAAAACATAAACAATTCTGTCTTGTTTTGAAAAAAAGGTTTATATGATGTCCAATAACTGCGTTAAGTGACAGCAGCCACCATCACTAGCTCAATGTGTTCTCCAAGGTTACTGGACTCAAGAGCATTTTCAACTACTAATTGTTTTTCTGCATGCTTCTTTGTTTTTCCCTTGATCTGATAATTAATTTCCTCATTCCTTCCTCAGGTTTTCATGTTCACACACTAATTTTCTTCCTCAAGCTCCTGAAATGTTTTTGTGTACCTTAACCTTCAGACAGAGCCACTGTCCTCCTGAGCACGCACCTGTTTCTTACATGGGGCTCTACTCTACTAAAAGAGGTAACTCTAGAGCTGCCTGACCAGCCTCAGAAGAGTCCCTGCAGATTTACCCAGGAATGGCTAAATGTGGAGTTAGTTATTTACAGATAAAATACCTTTTCTGTTGCAGTTCCTCCAAGCCTGTACCATTTGATTGCCATGTGTAGCAGAAAGCTCTAGGCTTTTTGCGCTGGCTTCCTGGCTGGCCAGTGTCTCATCAGAGAGAGCCCGAGGAGCTGCTCTTTTGCTTCTTGAGCAAGGGACTGATAACAGCTAAAGGGAATTTCTAAGTAACCATAGCATCACTGGGGCTTATGCTCCCCTGAGAAACAGATAAAGATCTAGATGTGCTCATTAGGGAAGAAGCAAGGAATTGCAGTGGCTGTCACACTCTATGTAGAAATAATGTGACTTGGCCTCTATGAATATGGAGGAAGCCATATATGAATATAAGAGTGAGCCACAGCCACCACTACCTTCAGGACTCTCAACCTAAAGTTTTTGGCAGCATTAGCATGAAAGTTACTCATGCTTATGCAGAAGAACACAGACAAACCAGAACAAAATGCATTACCTGTGCCAATTAGAAGCTGTACGTTGGCAACAGGAACTTAATCGTCCAGCACTATGAACTGCTACTTCTTTGTGACATGTGTTCCCCATAAGTTTTGCAATAGCTGTGGGCAAATACTTACAAATATTTACACTGCTTTACAAGATCACTGTATGCAGTGGAAATCAGAAATGTGCAATTTGTTGACATGCCCTAATCAAGAATTAATATCATCTCAAATGAAAAAGTAGGCATTCCTGAAATACAAGATATTTCATTATTTCGTTTAGAGGAAAATTTCATCTTATGAAGCATCAGTCTTTGTGGGCCTGTTGACTAGCAGAAAGCTGCTCTGTCTGAGTATTCAACCTTCCCATACACCCAAAGCTACTATACATTAAAAGGATGGAGAACTCATTTTATCTGTACACTTCAAGATATTAAATTGCATGTAGTTGATCTCACAGCTTTTCCTGTCAAATTATCTCATCTTTTGGGTGATAATGGTGGCAGTTCTGGCTTCCTAACGCTAGGACAGGGGAAAAAACACCTTACTGAAGGAGAAAATGTGATCATATCATTGGAGAAATAAAAAAGGTTGCTCAGAGGCAAGTGTAATACCTAAAAGGTCTTATAACTCATTTATTGAAAATGACCAGGTTTTGTGCTGCCATCATCTTTTTAAAGGACTACATTCAGTACTCTTCGATGGCTTAGAAATAATGTAATCTTTACAGACAGCTGCTAGAGAATGCAGCATAATGAAGGCAGGTGCTGAATACAAGACACATTTATGTCATAAGGTGAATTTCATACATTTTACCTGAAGGTGATCCATCAGCTGCAAACCATGATCTGATGCAGCTACATGAGAGGCTCCATTTTGCTGGTAGGATGGCAGAACAGAAATCATATATATAACCTACAGCCACAGAATAGTATTACAGCACTATGCATGCACTTGTTGGGGACAAGGAGACCGGAGCAAACATTGCTTACTCATTCATTCTGACCTTCTATAGAGGATACCTTACCCTTACGTTAAAAAACATACTCTAAAATCATGTTTGTAGACTCCTGGAAAGAAAAGATAATCTGAAGACAAACTGTCACCTATCTCATTTGCTACATATCATTTAACTGCTTACTAAAACAGCTCTCCTCTCACTCCCTCCTCCCTGCAATGTAAATTGGCAGTTGGTGATATAAGACTGGTGATTCAGAGGTAACCTGAATTTTTCTATCTTGCTAGTCCCTGCTGGTGGTTTTGGTGCAGCCCTCCATAAAATCTGTTGTTTCACAGGTGGCAGCTAGTAGCTAGCTAGTCACTCTGCCTGGAAGAAAAGATGTGGCAGTAATTATCTGTAGGTCCTGGGGTATGAGCCATCACAGGTGAAAACTCTCGGGTGGCTCAGGCTGCATACACAACAGGAGCACAGTTTTGTGTTGTGAAGCTCTTGACTCTGAGGTCAGCAATGAGAGAAAGTATTTGGTTCTGTATGGTGTCTGGAACTCAGACAGCAGGATATCGATGGGATGTGCTAATAATGGTTTCCCTGTGAGCTACCTAACACAGGATTTTTTTACAGCAGACAATCTCGAAAATCCTGACTATTTCAATTTATTTGCTTTTGAACACACAACTTGACAGTTGGTGTTATTACACTGGCACAAGCAGCAACAGTGTAGGTAACACCAGTTGGATGTTTGTGAAAAAGACTTAACAAAAACCAACAAAAATTTCTGCTACTTTAATTCACTGCTGAAAGTTTCAATTAGTTCCACAAGCTCAGCTTTTTTTAGATGACCTGTGAATTTGAAAATAAAGGAATATATGGATATATTAATAATTAAAAAGAGTATACAACATCAGGTATGTGTGATGTTAAACGTGTTTATCTTAACATATATAATAAAAAATGGTTTAAGAAAGCTGTAGTTGGAAAATGTAATCTACAAATGTTAGGTTAAGGATAGTAACTGTGTACAGGGCCCGCAATTCTTGCAGATTCTTCTAACACTCAAATAAAAAAAACTTCGATCTCCAGTGACCAAGAACTGCAGTTTATAAACAACACAACTGTTTTTTCTGTGCTTTAGTTCTACAAGTACTGTCAAATATTTGCCATGTCTGTAAAGCTTCCCTAAACAATATATTTTCTATGTAAGCATTTAGCTTTATAGAGGTAATTATGAAGTAGAGCATTTATTTGTAAAGCAAACAAAAGAATAACAGGCAGCTTTGTTTATCTTTAGCTGTTTCCCCATGGTAATAAGGATAATCCAAAAAATTACAAAACAACAAAACCCTTCAAGCTTTTCCATTTCCAAAATGTTATTAAATTCCCAAGCACACTTTTTTTTAAAAAAAAAATACCCCAACATTTAAAAATAAATACAAACAATCATTCAATTTGTGAAGTTGAGATCAGGTGTGTACTAGGAAAGGCACTTGAGAATATGCTACAGTTCCATTGGTTATTAGAAAGTCCTTAATTGAGTGTATATATGTTTTCTGATTAGCTGTAAAATTATTTTAGATTCTCTCACGGTTGGGATGATAGATCGTATTCCCTTAGCCAGATGTGGAATAACAGTCTCTAGCAATGAAAGCACTGCATGAGTGCATTTGTGGAAGTTCATAATCTGTCCTGAGTTACTTATCAAGTATTTTGAAACTTCATTCCAAAGATGGAGAGATGGAAAATTATGATGACATCCTGAAAAAGAGAGTCACAAACCTAAAGAAAGTCCTTGCCATGAGAATGGGTCATTTAAAGCACCCTGAGAAAACCACCTTTGTTCAGCAGGTTGCAGTGAGTCAGAGACAAAAAGAAGGTGCCATTTACCGAATTCATGAGTGAGCTAAATTCATTGCAGAATTCAAATATTGGGTAAAGGATGATTACTTCCTAGTAAGGAAACAATCTGCTCTGGGTCATGATTTCCTTAGTAGTAATGATTTACCATGTAACAAGTTATCACAAAGAAGGTAGTGAGCTATTCTGTGTCCTTTGGGAAAAGAACAAGAAGAAAAGAGCATGAACTCAATGAGGGAAAACAAGACTGGTTATGAGGAAAAGTTTCCTAAAAAGAAAGAAAATCCTGCCTGGGAAACCTAATTACAAGAGAGAAAGTAAGCCAAATCCTGGTGAGCATGGTTTATATACCGTTGAGCTGAGCTAAACTGAGCCAAGGGAAATCAGCAAGAAACCTTTGAGATGTGTTAGGATTTTCTGATCCTGGGGCTCCATGATGGCATTCACTTGCACTTTCTTCTACAGCATTTTGCAGCAGTGAATCCTGAAGGCAGGAAAAACATCTGTGGGTGACAGGAGGGAAATCCCCTCAGCTAGAGAACTTTGTACCACCACTCCTGTTTCCAGAAAAGCTACAAGCCTAGATTCCAGCCTGAGCTGAAACAGTTCTTCCAGATCTTCTCGTCTTTGAACAGTCCAATATTAAACATATACTTAGTTTTCCAGGGTACTCTTTCTTTTAGTGTGTAAAGTCATGCACTTTAGCATTTGGAAAGCTTGATTACGCTATTAAGAAGACACAGAATTTACTTGCCCATGCATGCTACTGCTGACTCTCAAATACATCTCGTCTCCAAGTCTTAACTAAGAGCTTTTAATATGTGGGGACGTAACCAGAACCAGGAGCACACATAATTCCAAACAATGTTCCAGCTAAGAGGAGGGAATAAAGAATGAGAAGTGCAGCTTTATCCGCCCTGCTATTTCTTATGCAAAACAGCAGCACGTGACAATCAGCTCCATCAAATACTTCCAACAGATCTAGCTACATTAGCATAGTAATTAGACTAAAAGTTTATAGCTAAAAGACGATGGCCCACAAAGCAATCACCACTGTCTCCATGTAGTATCTTCATCTAAAAATTCAGCAGTGAGAATATTTTTGGCAGAAAATAGGCAACAGTAGGTCCCTCTTGGTTATGGCCCTTCAAAGCTATCTTTTATTTCATATGTATCTGAATTTCTCACTGCAGGGAAGTGTGTGATGAGCAATGAAATTGCTTCCAAGCCTTAGGCTAGCCTGTATGCATCCTACATCCAGTACAGAATATTTGACCTCATTTTCCTTAGATTGCCCCTGTAGTAACACCTTCCAGAAGTGCAAAGGCATAGGCCAGTACTGACATTAGGTCACATGAGAATCATATAATCAGAGAATCCCCAGGTTGGAAAAGACCTTTGAAATAATCAAGTCCAACCACACCTGTCTACTACTAAATCATATCTCTAACCACTTCATCTATATGTCTTTTAAATACCTCCAGGGATGGTGACTCAATCACCTCCCTGGGCAGCCTGTTCCAGTGCTTGATAAACCCTTCAGTGAAGAAGTTCTTCCTAATGCCCAATCTGAACCTCCACTGGTGCAGCTTTGGCCATTCCCTCTCATCCTATCACTAGGGCAAAGAGACCAATAACCACCTCTCTACAACCTCCTTTCAGATAGTTGTAGACAGTGATAAAGTCTCCCCTCAGCCTTCAGTTCTCCAGGCCAGGCTAGACAACTCTGGTTCCCTCAGCTGCTCCTCCTGACACTTGTTCTCCAGCCCCTTCACCAGCTTTGTTGCCATTCTCTGGACATGCTCCAGGACCTCAATGTCTTGTAGTCAGGGGCCCAAAACTGAACACAGTATTTGAGATGCGGCCTCAATAATGCCTAGTACAGGGGCAGAATCACTTCCTTGCTCCTGCTGGCCATGCTGTTTCTGACACAAGCCAAGATGCTATTGGCCTTCTTGCCCACCTTGGCACACTGCTGGCTCATGTTCAGCCAGGTGTCAACCAGCACCCCCAGGTCCTTCTCTGCCAAGCAGCTTTCCAGCCACTCTTTCCTAAGCCTGTAGCTCTGCATGGGGTGGTTGTGTCCCAAGTGCAGGACTCTGTACTTGGCCTTGTTAAGCCTTAGCCAGTTGGCCTCAGCCCATCGGTCCAGCCTGTTCAGATCCCTTTGCAGAGCCTCCCTACCCTCAGGCAGATCGACACTTCCTCCCAGCTTAGTGTCATCCAGAAACTTACTAAGGGTATATTCAATCCCCTTGTCCAGGTCATTGATAAAGATATTGAACAGAACTGGGTGCAGCACTGAGCCCTGGAGGACTCCACTTGTGACTGGCCTGCAGCTGGATTTAGCTCCATTTACCAGGACTATTTGGGCCTGGCCATCCAGACAGTTTTCTACCCAGCAGAGGGTCCGCCCGTCCAGGCCAGTGGAAGCATTTCTCAAGCAGAATACTGCAAGAAACGGTGTCAAAGGCTTTACTGAAGTCCAAGAAGACTACATCCACAGCTTTTTCCTCATCCATTAAGCAGGTCACCTTGACATAGAAGGCGATCAGGTTAGTTTTCAGGACTTGCCTTTCATAAACCCGTGTTGACTAGGCCTGATTACCTGGTTATCTTGCATGTGCTGTGTGATAGCACTCAAGATGACCCATTCCATGATCTTCCCTGGCACCACATTCAGACCGACAATGAATCATTACACAATAACCTAACACTTTGGACTAACACTCACACTAGATATTTTTTTTAAAAAAAAACTTACCTAGTTCTCTTTCTGTCTCTTTTCTACTATGCAGTGTTTGGTTGTCAGTCTACCTAGTCTTTATTCTACTTTCCACCCTCATATGCCCTAGAATTTCTCACTCAAAAACTTTTTTTTTTTTCCTGGCACACACGAATACCATAATGTCATAATTCACTCAGCGTTTGGATCCAGACTGTCAGGATGGGTTCAAAATATGTACATTGGTCCTAATAAGCAATGTAAACACTCAACATGTTGACAGTGACTAGGAGAAGGCTGTGCTGTTTTATTTTTTTATTAAGGCCTTTTTATTAAGGCCTGTCATGTCACCATATTTCTGCTTTTTATTCCAGGTATTTGAGGATGGAAGAGGAACCAGAACACTGGAGTTTTATATTTAATGTTTGGTGTCTTGTTTCGACAGAGTGTGAATCACTTCAGAGGCACGCTCAGTTTCACGTATCAGTTCATTTCTCTGTTGATTTGTATAGACAGCTTGTCAGCAGATGTTGAATCAGTGCAGAACTTTCTACTATCAAGAGTGCTGTTAGGAGTACAAGAATTTTGTTTGTTTCACATTCAGGGGATTTGTAGAGACCAAAGCACAACATTCAGATTTCACTTCTCTGACATTTAGTAATCACATAAAGGATAGTAAAATTGCTCTAAGAGGCATTTTGGTGAAGTTTTTTTCATGCTGTGTAATGTCTATGAGCAGTCAGACAAAGCTGAGAAATACAGACTTCAAAATAAGGATAGAGATGATCTGCTAATGTCCCGTTAGTCAAAACTGAAAGACAAGCATGAAGACCGTATCTTTCGAGATCTTTATTAATGCCTTTAAAACATTTAAATCAAAGGGTTAAGAAATTCATGGTAAATTTTGTGTGAACACTGTGATGTCAATAACTGAAACACCAAAGAAACTGTTTTCCAGCTAGGCACTCTAATACAGTAGGCTGCTCTTTAGCAGGAAGTGCCATAATAAGGATTATTTTGCAGAACAAAGATACATATTTCCCCTTCTCTAGAACGGGGTGAATTAGAAATGATGAAGTTACATAGCTTCTACAAACACTACTCAAAAGGCCTGGAAAAACAGATCTCTTTTGGAATTTTCTTTTGAAACTAATGAAGGCTGTCAGAGGAACTTTCTCCTTGCTCTATGAACCGCATTTCAACAGAAAGCCTTCTGATGTTAGTTAAGGACCTCATTTGTTCATTTGTAGTCTGTGATTCTGTGGTAAAATATTCAAATCTCGGTTTTGGAATGAGATGAGGCATTTTTGGTGAAAGTGTGACCTCCTGATTTTTCGATGGGCTATCCAGGAAAGCAGCATAGGACAACTCACAAAGGGTGGGAACCTATGGTTCAACCTCCAGCACATGACTGCGCCAGTACTAGGGTCAGGCCAAGTTGCTCAGAGCTTTATCCAGTCTTGTCTTGGAAACTTTCATGCACAGAACATGCGACACTGGATGTACTTCAAGCTAAGATGGAAATGTATCACATAACAGCATGAGAAGATACATATACCCTGCTCATCCAGTGCTAGGGCAGAGGAATTAAGAGAAGGGGAGCTAATCTTAGCCTTCCCACTCACACGTGTGACTGGAAGCCCTCATCAGCCCTTTAAATAAAGGATGAATTCATTTTTTCAGAAAATCAGTTTTCAGGATATCCTGAGACATTTTCCAGCCCTGCAGAACCTGACAGAGTAGTAGCTGCCTTTTGAAGAACATTTTAGAATTAGAGTAAGATAACACACTAACCTTCAGAAGAAAAATAGATTGCAGCTACTGTTTTCTTTTGGCAGTCTTTTGAGTCAGGTGCCCATTAGAATAAAATAGCTTCACAGTTAAGTCCTTTTAGTGTTTAACTGAAGTTGGGTTTGTTCATCTTAAAAATGAAACTTTGCAATAGCTGAAAAACAACAGACATTTTGAATTGCCTAATACTTTTGAATGAGCATACAACTTGCATAGAAAGGCTTTAATAATCACCCCAGCGAGCCAGCTACTGCACAAATGAATTTTATACCAAGTTGTTAGCAGTTTTTTTAATGAAAGAAGAAAATGCCCCACAGCAATGCTTAGTAGAGGCAAATTTTAGCCTCCTAACTGAAAAAGGACCATGTTGTAGGTGGTGTATTTTTAGCTAATTAGCTGAAAATTAAAAAAGCTCAAGAAAGCAACTGCTTGCTGAATGGTTTATGCCCTTGAGCAAAAGACACCTTCATAATGATAAAATTATTTTAATCATCAGGTTTGTCTAATCAGTTCTATATTGATATACCACATACACCAATGAAATTGTGCTAATGTGTCCACCCCAAAATTCACTGGAGTAAATAATAATAATGGCACTTGGAATTAATTTTCCTAATCTAAAAACCACTCTGAAAGTCTAATCCTTCCCCTTGGGAAGAGGATCAGGCCAAACAAGCACAGTTTTGCCACGGGTGCTATTTGACTCACATTTCTTTCTTTAAAGGTACGAATCCCAACTTTTGACTCCTTGATATTGTACGTGTAGGTGACTGAGCTAGCTTTGCCAAAAACTTGGAAAAATGTCAAGTGCCTGGGCTGCCTGGAAAGTTCAACAAGAGCAAGGCGTTTCCTAACAGCTCACAGCAATGGTGCACAAGGTTTCTGTCCTGCTTCTCATAGGGGGATAGTCCAAGCGCCCACGGGGGATTTAGGAGGCTTGAGCAGTGTGCACTGGCAATCCACAGAGAAGCAGTTGTGAGCATGGGTAACTGTGACCTATCCTCCAGGCCAAACTTTCCTCCATGGCTGTTGCTGCTAAAGTAAGGAGAAAATCTACACAGATCTTAACGACAGTCTTACAGTGGTCTTAGTTAGAGTAAAAGTGGGTTTGTTTCAGTGAATTGCCCTGCGATTTTTGGAAGATTTCAGTTGCAATTCATGACCTGTTATCTTTCTTCTCTAACTGCACTGCCTACTCTTGTTACTGCAAGGAGGCATCAGCACCCAGCTGCTGCCTCACGCTTTCAGAGGATGACTCTGCTATTGTAACCATTGAGATGCTTGTCTACTAGAAGTCATAGGAAACATGCAGAAACCTGCCAAGAATAGGGTTTCTGATGCAGGCACTGGATCTGTACCAAGCCTGCTGACACAGACAGACTGCCGCCACCCTTCCACAATTCATTTCTTTTTTACTACATGTCAGGCTTTGGAAGGTGCTGATTACATTTACGTAGTTGATGAGCTTCCTAGTCCAGTGTCTAATTTCACCTGCATGTTGAATTTTTAATTTTTTAAAGATTCTTAAATCCTAGCTGGAATATGCCCTCTGCACTGGAAGAACTTGTGGTGGAACAAATACTATATAAGCTAAATGCATGGTTGTTTGGGTTTTTTATATTAAGTTGTAAAACAAGACTTGGCTTTATCCCAAAGCAATTAATTTATTCCTTTAACTAAAAAAAAAAATCAAGACATCTGATTTTTTCAGCATTATATATAACTTTAATCAGTTGATGGGTACAGCCTGAGTAGATCAATCTGAAGAAATATGTTTGCAGCATGTACTTATTGAGTGAAATTAAATCTACAACACTCAGAAGGTTAATCTGTATATCCTTATTAGAAGCTTCAGTGACCTTCACTACAATCTTCTGAGTGTATTAACTCATGAAACTGAAATTCAGTAGGCATGTTGCTTTCCCATAAAATCTCACTGGCCATCAGGGACTAATAGATCCGTAATTTAAATATGAGGTTGCATTTTTTTTATTAGGACATACGGTTATGGTAGTATCACTTGCCTGCCAGGTTGTCTAAAAGGGGAAACATACTCAACTCTTGCAAAATAGCACACGACTGTTAAACCTGTTTCCCTCCCTCTTTCCTCCCCATTCATTTCTACCAGGGAGCCAGACAAACTACAGCTGTGAGAGATAGTCTTTACTTACTAGAACTTTAAAAGTGGATGCATGGTTGGCTTTAAAGGAAAATTCTTTGTTCTCTGGGTCTGCTTTGAGCTGCTAGTTTCTATAATGGACTGTGACTAAGGAGATCCTTAAGTGAGATAAAAGAAAATTTATAGCACCATGGAGAGGCTATATGTACTCACACAACCCCAACTAAGCAGGAGCAGGACAGTTTAGCACTTGGATTGAAAATCCATAGGGAACACCCCTGCACACAGGTCTTGGCTTCCAATGGCTGCTAGAGCTCCTGGAGCACTTTTCAATGAACACGTTACCCTCAACATCTAAGTTCCAATCAGTGCAATTGCACTCTGCTAGGTTAGACTTCCCTGAAAATCAAAGCAGCACACAGCTCTTTACTACCTGCTCTGAAATGCTGGTTTGAGCTGTTTGGCGATGTTCAGCATTGGAGAAGTGATTCCTGTGTGCTGGCTGTAACAGCGTGTGAGATTATTTGAGACCTGTTAGGGTAAAAGATGTAAAAATGTGGAGTGTTACATTACTGCTGTTCTACAAAAGGGCATATGCTGTGAGTGATGAGGCAGTGACGCAGGGAGCATTCGTAAAGTGAGTGTTGGGGTAATTCTAGTGACACAGAACTGCAGCGAAGCGCCAAAATGGGAAAGAGATAGAAGTAGTTTGAGCACAGAATCTTAGCAAGAGCTAAGCTCCTCAAGAACTTTCTTGCAGATATATAAGTGAAGCAAAGTGCCCACTAAAGAGAGATAATGTCACTTATCTACATGAGGCTGGCTTATTGTCACAATAAGCTTATAATCATAGAATAGTTTAGGTTGGAAGAGACCTTAAAGATCATCTAGTTCCAACCCCTATGTGATGGGAAGGGACAGGTCCCACAATGCTTGCAAGGCACGCATGCCAAGAAGCATATTTTCCTCCGTCATCCCCTTTCCGACAGAGTACAATAAAGTTTTTTACGCTGCCTGTTTTACTATTTAATTCCAGCTCCGACTCGCCTCTACCTGGTAGCTTAGATCCATTTGTTTGCTAGCAAAGGGAGAGCCCACCTCTGGTCATGGAAGAGCAAACAAAACCTGTTAGCGAAGCGCTTCATCTCAGGGGCGCTCGGCGGCGGGAGCGGAGGCGATGACACCCCCGGCGGCAGCGGGGCAGGCGAGCCCGGATTTACCTGCCCCGGCGGGGGAACCCACTCACCCTCCCGGCACCGGGGGAGGAGAAGGGCAGAGTCCCGCTGGCGGCCCCTCCCCAGCCCGCCCAGCTCCCAAAGTTTTGCGGTGAAAGTTTGTATCCCAGCGGCGCTGCGGAGGCGCCTCCCCGGAGCTGCGGGCAGGTGAGGGGCTGCCGCGGGGGAAGGGAGGGGAGAGCTGCGGGTTCATTTTCCGCCCGGTGTGTTAATTTTTCCGCCGGCAGCGGCTGTTAATCCCCGGCGCGACGCGGAGCCGCCCAGCCCCGGGAGCTTCCCCGGCGCAGCCGCCCGTGGGAACAGGCGCTGGCCCGGGGCGAGCGGCCGGCTTGTCCCCGGCTGCGTCTCCGTGGCTGCCACCCCCGGGGCCACCGAGGGTCGTCTCCTTTCTGAGAAAGAGGAGGGGGGATGTGGCTCGTCTTGAGACTCGGGGCTCCGAAAGCCGAGGGGGATGCTGCGCCCCAGTGCGGGGCAGCGCTCCGCCCAAGGGCGAACTTTTCTGCTGACTCCTCATCCCCCCCGCATCCCTTCCTCGTCTCACAGCGGGAATCGGGCATGCAGGGCACGTCTCCAAAATAAAAAAAAAAAAAAAAAAAATGTCTAGCGTTGCCTGTGCATTTTCAAGCAGTAGAGTGAATGATTGGGGCAGACTGCGAGTCTGTTTGGCATGCTGATAACACTTCGGTTCACTGCAGTCAATAAACAAGATCGTGTAATTTCACCCATTTAAGAAAGGGAAGATCTCGCTTTGACACAGACCTTTTTCCTAATCTTCTCCATTCTAAGAGGGGGAAGAAAGTCCACGTCCAGTTCTCCTAGGAGATTGACAGCCATCAAGTTTCTGCCTCGTGAGCTTTGTTGCTGTTTAACTTCCCCAAATCCAGGTGACTTCCATGGGGCTGCACAATGCTTCAGGCAGGTAAGAGCTAAGGATACCAAACCTGGCTGCCGAAGTGCAGTAGGGTCCCCCAGTCCTGACTGGGAGCTGTTATGAAGAATAATAATGCTTTTTCCTCTTTGAAGTGAGATGTCCTGCTGCTGCAGAATGAAACCCTTGGTACTGAATATTCTGGCAAACGGGTAAAGTTCCAAACCCATCATTTTCTGTGCAACTGCAGTGTTTTCTCCGTTCTCTTTAAGCAAGCAAAACTTTTCATGAGACTGATGTGTTAACATGCATAATTATGGGTAGGACAACTCCTCTTTTATCTGTTGTTAACACAAGAATAGATTTTGCTTGTTTCTTTAGAAAGAGTAATTATTTGAATTGCAGCTTTAAACTAACCTACAAGTGGCTGAGGGTTGCTGTGTGGATTAAACTAATGCTCTGAAGTTCATTAGGATTTATGGATGAGAAGTAGGACAGGTACGTGGTTGTATTCGTGCACATTCTCAGCAGCGAGGCAGGTGCTATGGACTGCTTTCAGTCACCTGGTACAGTTCCTATGGAAAGATTTAATTGCATCAGAAAGCAATATATGCTTCATTAATAAAAATGAGTCTTGTCTTCTTTACATACATTGCTTTTTTAAAAGGAGGTTTTTTTCTTTGGAAATGTAGTGAAAGGATAATGAGGAAATAGTGACTGTAATAGATTAAAACAACCAAATGAAATGCAAACCATGTTTTCTTTGCCACATTATTAATTTTGTATAACATGTTGTGTGTTACAAAGTACATTAATAACAAAACATAATTGCTATAACAGTATCATGGTCAGCTGTATTACAAGGGAGAGTGAAGAAGGAAAACGCTAAATATGAGTAACTTGGCTGAGTGGGAACTTACATTGTTTATGTTAATGTTTGGAATCTCCTGATTGCTCTTCACTTTTTAAAATTTTAAGCTCTATTACTTTAAAGGGGCTTTATTGTTACAAGATTTTCAGTGGGTGACAGAAGGATGCTCACTTTGTTTAAACAGCTCTCTCTTGAAAAGAAATCCCTATGTATTTCATACAAAATATTTCATCATTTTTGCCTTATGGAACTCTGTAACAAAATTTTCTTGACTTGATTTGCAAAGTTGGTAGGTAGTAGTCTTCCGTTATTGCCAGTGATAAAAGTTGTTCGGGCCAGGTGTTGTCTTCAGTTAACACTTCAACACAATCTTAGAAGCAGCTCTTCAGGTGAAGAAGTTGCTGAGGTGTCAGTGGGCCTGGAGGATGGGTATCACCCTCTTTTGGCATCAGGTGTTGAAATACTGCCTGTTATGGGGTGAGAAAAAACCTCATTACTGCACTGCCCTGTACTCAGTCCCTGTAATGAGGCTTGCCAGGTTGTTAACCATTCCTCACCCTGGACACCCACCCCCCCCGCCAGTAGACTGTGGCCAGGAAGGGCTGCATTATGGGAATTTTGGTTGTTTGTTTGGGGGGGGGTTGGGGGTTTTTGGTTTTTTTTATTTGAGGTTTAGTTTGTGTTTGGTTTGGGGTGTTTTTTAAATTATTTTTGTTCATTTCTATAAACTCAGCAGCACTGAGTTTGGATACCTACATCTGGTTACATACTTAATCCAAATTTCTGTAAGGACTTTAATCTCACCCAACCATAATAGTCAGTGTAGCTTGCTGAAGCAAGAAAATGGCAAGTAGTGGATATATGTTACTAGCAACCATTGGAATAAACTGGAACAAAGGGAAGTGCTGCCTGATATGAGGAACTATGCAAGCATTGTTAAGAGTTGGAACTGTGCCTTGTGCTAGTTTTTGTAAAGCCAGAAAGTTGAGATGTGGAGAGTGGAAAGACGATCCTGGAGGATCAGCTACATGTGAAGTAGGACACAAGGTGACAGATGAGAGGTAAAGGAAGAGAAGGACCGCTGGATTAAGAAGGTATCTTTACCTCCTTCCACTGACTGAACTGAAAGTAGCCTGGGCCACTGGCCAACAGGACATTCCTCGGTGCAAAATTTTATTGCTGTGACTCTCCAGTGGAGGCATCAGAAAATGTATTGCTTCTTGGGGTAAGGAAGGAAAGAGGGAAGTATAAAAATATGTGTGGGAGGGATTGCAGTAGCTTTCGGTGTCCTTTTTCT
Organism: Phaenicophaeus curvirostris; assembly: GCF_032191515.1. Classification (NCBI taxonomy): domain Eukaryota; kingdom Metazoa; phylum Chordata; class Aves; order Cuculiformes; family Cuculidae; genus Phaenicophaeus; species Phaenicophaeus curvirostris. The sequence continues at coordinate 51,874,389 of NC_091394.1, read as the reverse complement.
CATTTTGCTTTCATTAATTTAGTTGTGTCTAAGGAGATGCTGAGTGTGTGGGAATTTGTGGTAGCCCACAGTAATATGAATGCTTTGACCATTATAAAGAGCATCTGTTTTATTCATCAGTATTCTGCTGGCTAACCACTCATCTTGATCTTTTTTTTTTCAGGTGAAGGAGAAAAGATGGAGGGGAATTAAAAGGAAAAGTTTCTAAGTAGTTTGAGGCAATTTAATGTTTTGCTTGTATATGTTTTTGATTTTGGAACTAAGTGGTGGTTAGGGTAATAGTGGTAAGGAAATCTTAAATCAGCTGAGCATACTGTGAACAGATGCCATTGATTTTTGTGTGGTCTGGAATAGGAGGAAGCTAGGAATGGTACCTCGGTGCTGGAGGTACCTCTCCTCAGCTGCAGGTGTGTTTGCTTACCAGGAAGAGAAAGGTGAATGATGTGCTGAAGTAAGGAATTGTGCCAAAAGCAGGAGGTGCACTTTTCCCTGCTTTTGTGTGGCTGTGCTATTTCAATTGCTTGTGTTTGCCCTGTACAGGCATGTGCCTTTTTGAACTGGACCCAAAACACGATGGGGGAAAATGCAAGGGTTTTACATTTGTGGAATGTGGATTCCTGATATTTTTAAGTTTGACAATGAAATTAAACAATTTGTCCTCAGAAGTGAATGTTTATAAACCTGTCAGGTTTCTAAATTTTTGCTGCAAAGAGGTCTGTGTTGTCATCTAAGGCATGTGATGTTTTTGTCTACCAGGTTAATTGTTTCTCCATGATGCATAAGAACAAAATGTAGTAATCTCTCTCCAGTACTCAAAAGGACTTGAAATTTTCAAGCATGGGTCACTATGTCATTTTCTGTGAAGACTTGAGTTGAAATGGATGGGACATTGAGGTCCATACTTCCAAAAGAGATGGCGGGGAGGTTCGGTTAAATGAATAGTAGAGTTAAGCATATTTGAGAGGGATGCAACAGTTTCCTAGGTTGCATTAATTTTCCTGATAGCAAGCATACTATCCAGCAGGATGGTCAAGCTATTGCCCAGTGGGACAATGCTGCCCAAGACTGGGGGCAAGGAAAGATTTACAGCTTAACTACAGATGCTGAACCTCCTGCTGGATACAGCTGATCTCCTTTTGAAAATACTTGGGTTGAAATTAATTGCTTGTTGGCTTTTCCTTCACAGCCACAAGAGAGCATTCATCTTGATTAAAGAATATTTGCAGGTATTTCCTCTTTGCTAGGACACTAGAGTGTTATCCACTACCATTGCTTTTTAATATAAAAGGAGCAAATTCGTCAGTGTTGTAAGGCCATTTTTCAAGTTCTACTAGAATATTCGTAGACACAGACTTTTTTTAATGCTGCTATCATTTTTTTATATGTGGGTTACAAATCACTATGTTAAATAAATTAAACTACTTACTCAAGCTCAAAAGCCTTTAAAAATCTTCTCAGGTAGCAGAATAGCTTCAGATTTTGTGTGAATTTGATCTGTTCACAGTCTAACCTGTGCTAAAATGAGTAGTCTTATTTGAAACTGATTTTAGTCTTACTTAAAAACTAATCTCAAAACATACCCCACACATAAACAAGGAGTACAGTTTCATATAAATTAAATTTAAATAAATTAAACTAATTTTAAGGAGCACAAAAACTCTTGATACAGTGATAACTTTGGTGACTTTGGAGTAAATTTGCTGTAGGCTGTTTGTTAGTTTAAAAAAATACTCCAATTTGAACTGCCATTTCCTTTTAGGAGCATCTATCCACTCAAAACTGAAACTACCCTACTAGAAAAACATCTGTTTTGTTCTGCACAGATTAAATTGCTTGGAAACCCTCCTCATTTGACTGTGGATCTGAAAGGTGATGGTGCAGGCCTTGTTGATGCTACTGTGTGCAACTGTAATGGTGTTTGGGCAAGGTCAGCCGTATATCCTATGCCACTGTGCATCATGGATGCATATGATGGCTGGTATTGCTAAAAGAAAAAAAAAACATTGGCACTGTTCCTCGAGTAAATCCTTTGTGGGCTGTAAATTGATTAAACCAGCATTTCCTCACTTCCTTTGGCAGTAAGGTCCTCATTCCTTTTTTATGTCTCTGTTTTCATTTGAATTAGATGTGCAGGCATGGTGGTGGCAGGAGCAGGGCAGTCAGGAATGGAGGGAGCAGCATTGCCAGACTGCATGTCTCAGAAATGTTCTTGGAGGTGTGATGGGAGATGCTGAAAGTAAAGTTTTGTCCACATGACCCATGAAAGCATTTCTTGCCCACCCAAGGATGCTTCTTTTTCAGAAAGAAGGGTTGAAAATGCAAGAATTGCATGTGTAGTCAGAGGTGGAAATAAGTGACAAAACCACAAAAGTGGTCTTACGTGGAAGCATGCAAGTCTTTACTCCATGTGTCCATTTGGATTGCTTGCTTTTGGTTATAAAAGAGAAATTTATGAATCCCTAATGATTTTACCAAAAGAAACTGATTTCTGCTTTTTAGTACCTGCAATTTAATTCATTTCTTTGAAAGATACTCATTCAGACCCTCCTGCCTGTCTTATTTGACCTTTTTTGTTTTGTCTAATCCAGATGCAGTTGATGTCCTGTTACATGAACAACACAGCTTTTGTCTGGTGGAAAACAGAAGAGGTTTGTATTTGTTGGTCTTGAAGCATTGCTTATGCTTGGAGTTGACACGCAAGCTGCATGTGCTGCAGGACTGAAGTTAGGTGCAAAGACTGGGAGGAGAGACCCAAGTAAACTTTTTAGGGTAGATAAGGAAGACTGCATGTCAGAGAATGCAGAGGGCACTGTAGGAAAAGGTGCAAGTGATAATACTTTATGAAGAGATGGCTGGAAGGAGGTTTCACTACCCTTGCAAAGGCATTTCACAGAATTCCCCAATCATTTTCCGTGCTTTTGCCCAGTTTTCACGGCTTCCTTCCAGTTCTGTGCATCATCACAATAGCTGCAAACAGGTACACCTACATAACATGTCGGAAATTCCATCTCTGCAGAATGAAGGCAGAAAGAACTAGATGGAATAAAGCACCTATTCGCCTTCATTTTGTGTTCCAGGTTCAAGTGGAATACTTTCACCCCCACAAAAAAGACTTCAGACAGAACATTTACATTCTGTTAATGTCTAGTTATCTGTCTCCTAAAGGACAATTACATATAAAATGATTAATATTTAAACTCTTGTTTACATTTTCTGCTGGCAAGTTTGTCTTTCACAGAGAACTTTATAATTTTAATGTCACAGAGTAGGAAAAAAATCTGTAAAGTTCTGAACATAGTTTTGTTGATCTTGAAATCTGTTGTCTCTTAGAAAACGTAGTTACTTTGTTCATTTAACAGCTATTTATAATGGGAGTTCCTGCTAGTCTTATGTGTATGTATTTTTAGAAACTCAGCAATTATAGATGTAACAGTGCTGAGTTATTAAGAAACTTGTTGAACACAGAATATTTATATGTTTCAGAATAACTGTTAAGTGTCTTCATTTTCTTTTCTGTTTGGATGCTCATGTACTTTAGCTCTCTTCTTTTAACAGATTTCTCTTTCAAATTTTCAAATTTCTCTTTTTCAGTAGGCTGTTTTCCTTTAAAAGCTTGAATTTTTCTTTGCATTCGTTGTGGGAGTTTACCAGATGCTTCTATCAGATACTCACAAGAGTGTCTATTGTGTTGAATTTTGTCAGTTTTCCTCTTCCTGTGCAGACCAGTTTCAACAGCTGCTTTTCTGCTTCCAGTAATATGCTTTAGAAGTGAATGTATCTGATTCAGGTTAAGGAGTTTGGGTTTTGTAATAATCCACAATGTCTCCGATGTGCTGTTGTTACAAACTGAATTTTATGGCCCTTTTGTGGTAGGTGCACGGTATCAGGAAAATTACTTCCTTCTTCTGAGCTCTCTGCTGCCCAAGAAAATAATCTTTTGGTAAAGCTTTACATTTTATCTCATTTCCATTTAAGTTAGTGGCAAAAACTGAGTTCTTGACTAGTCTTTCCCATGTTGTGAATTAGCTGGGTAAAAAGATGAACTGTTAATTCACTTTCTGCTGCGTTATTGATATCATCTTATGGTGAACTTCCCTATCTCTGCAAAACTCAATTTGGATTCATGTTTGGGGATGAACATCAGAATATGACTCCCAGAAGCATAGGTTGAACCAATGCTGAGGCACTGCAAGCAGAGTCACTGTGTTGCAGGGTTGACTGCAGGCATTCTTCCTTGGGCACGCAGGTTCTAATGGTCCAGAAGCAGCAGCAGCACTGGGTTGCCCATAGCAGGGGTCTGGTAGCACTAGGGCACAACCTGGCCACTGGAGTAGCCTTCAGCTGCTGCTGTAGCTTCTCAGCTGTGATGGTTGGTGGGCAGTAGTATACTGGTGTGACACCTGGGCATCTCATCTGGAGTGTCACCTCCCTCCATTACAGCAGTGGGTTATGTTTGCCACTGTGGAGGTTGAATGATCTCTGCAGCCACTTCGAGGAAACACTTGCACTTGAAACTCATGCAGGGGTAGAAAGGTTATCAAGATGGTGATCACAAATCTACACATTGAAAGTAATAGCTTTTAGGATCTCCAGTTTGTATTTAGTATGCTGTTTACACAGTCTGCGGCGAAGAATAAAAATGTGACATAAGAACTAGCTTGATCTCTTTTTATTCCAGATTCAGGGGAAGATACTCAAGAAGATGCAGACACACTGAAAATTTCAGAAAAGTGAGCCATGTGCCCTTCTGAAAGCTGAAAAGTAGCCCTCTGATAGGGACATGAACCTAAGACAAGTCTTTGTGTCTGTACTGATGTTTGGAGTAGCTGGTCTACTCCTCTTCATGTATCTGCAGGCTTGGATTGAAGAACAACAAACAGGTACAGTGAGTTTTCTTTCGGGGTTTTTTTTGGTTTTTTTTTCTTAAGTGTAATCGCATCCATTACTTAAAAGAGGATTGTGAAGTCCAAATACATATGAACGGCTGGGGGGAGTTCCCCCATTTGACAGTAGGGTGGCATTGGAAACAGACTTGTTTTAATTGCTACACTTCATATAAGCATTGAGAAATTTCTTGAGTCACATGAAAAGATGCGTCCAGCTACCTAATCATATTGTATCAGATTCATTTGCAAAAGCAAGTGTTGCAGAAGCATACTGAGCATGCATGAAGCCAAGCAAGTCCAGTTGAGACATAATTCTGTATGCTGTTTTTCTGTGGGTTTTGTACATTTTATTTTGTGTAGTAGGGTAGGTTTTGGAGAATTGCTATGTCTTGTAGACAAAAGTGGTTTTCTAAGCAACAATGCTCATGTGGAATCAGCCTACCCGGTTTTTTGTTGTTTTTCTTTTGAGACAGTTAGGTACTGGTCCTGAACATCTACTAATTTGCTTTGCATATCTACTTACGTTGTGCCATGTTACTTGAGGACATATCCTTAATTGTAGTTGTAAACTGTGTTTGGTTTTGTTTTTTTTGTGGTGGTTTGTTCAGTTGTGTTTTTAGGTTTCTTTTTCCCCATTAAGAATGCTGAATGTTCCGAACTTGTTAAGAAGTCGTGACTTTTATATGCTCTTGTCTCTGTTACTCCACCTGCATTTCCTCTGGAAGACTCTTAATTTATAGTATGCTGATACCATAGTGAAGAAATACATGAGTAAAACCACATCAGTCTTCTGGCTTTATTGATCTGTACTTTTATTCCTTATGAGCTGCTAGGCTCCAGTATGTTTTGAGAGCAGAGATGGTGGTGGTAAGAGTGGATCCAGTGCGTTATTCCTGCATTTTTTTTTGACACTGACCTTGAGGTTTTCTTTCAACTGAGTGCAATGATCACAACATTAATTTCAGCTTGACAATGCTTCTGGGCTGCTCCAAGGTATTTACAAGCTTGTATGAACAAAACTGTTAAAAGAGGTAGTACAGACTCCCTTTGGAAAGGTTCCTTTGTAATTGGCTGTTGACACAAGGGTGCTGGCAGTAACAGAGCGTGCTGCGAAGGGAGTCTTTGTTTAAAACTCCCACTGTTGTCAGTAATGTTAAGGGCAGATACCCTTGCTTTCAAGGTAGTTCAGGAATGTAGATAATGACCGTAGATTATTGAATTATTTACTTGCTAGCATTCTCCACATTCCTTGCATCATTTCTTGTGCTGTAATTAACCTTTCTTCCCTTGCAGTGCTCCTTGTTGCTACTTCTCATTGTGTTTTTTCCACTCTTTTCTTTTGTCTGTAGATATCTGCCACTAAAAAGAAACGGGAAAAACATAATAAAGGGAGAACTGGAACATACTATGTTCTTTCCAGCAACCAGATGCTTTCATTGGGGTTTTCTCTTTGATGTATTGCCATGATTTTCTTCAGAAGAAAGACTTGTGCTTGCACACATAAGTCATTTACATGTGAAAACATTTCCATATTAAAATGGAAACTATCAGAGAATAACAGAATGGTTACTGAGCTTAAAGTGTGACTGCAGTTTTGACTGCCCTTTTATCTCACTGGACTGCTGCTATGACAGCACTTCAGTAAGATAAAAAAAAAATTGGTGTTCTCTACAGTTGCTAGGTCATACTCATCAGAAAAAGCATTGCAAAAAAATCATTCTGTGGTGTCTGCTCTTGCTGCCTCTTGCTCTCATTTGACACGTAGAGAGCTATTCTTTGTTATTTGCAGCACCTGTATCTCCCCTAAATTTTCTGCAACTCAGTTCTCTAATGTTCCTGCTCCCCTGTAAGCTGCTTAGGAGTCAATAGGAGATAAAACATATATTCATATTCCCATTATGTGTTATTTAAGTTATGGGCATTGTGCACTCCTCTACTGTTTTTCATGTTGCTATATGTTGTACACTGGTTTTTTTTTGGAGATACACTGTGTCTGCAGAATCTCAAATTGACAAGTATCTTTACAAGGATTTTCTGTGCTCCTTTGGTCGTATGACTGGTCACACAGCTGTAAAACAGCTAGTTCTAATCTGCAAGTGGCCAAGCATGTGATTTGATGTTCTATTAAGAAATGGAAAGTGCGACTTACGCTTCTCAACTGCTGTGCTATAAGCCTGTAGAGACAAGTGTTTGTTCTAGGCAGAACTATTTTTATCTTCCACAGTGCCCTGCTCAAGACCTACAACATTCATGTTTGCATTTGGTTACTGAAGGGTGGAAAGTTGGCTGCATTTGAGTTTAGGAAAGTATCTGTTTTGCACGAATGAGGTGCCCCTATTCCTCTGAATTTCTGACTTGGAGCCCTCATAGTATCTCTTTCAGTGATTGTGATTTATGTTTTACTACTGTTGTTTGCAATGTTCATACTTCTAGCTGTGGTGTGAATGATTCCAATCAGATGTAGAATTTGTGAGGAACTGGAAAACAGTGTGGTAATATACAATTTCCTTATTAATGTTGTCCTACTATATTAAAGTCAGACTATTTGCTTTTACACTTGCCATCCTCATTGCCACCTTTTTGATTTCCAGCTGTTCATAATTTTTCACACTATACCTAGTGCCACTTTTCTTTCATAGTTTGACTTTTCTCTTTTATTTCACTTTTTTCCACTTGCTTTTCACATCTCAACTATGATTTAATTCCCCCTTTTGTCTTATTTTCCTCCAGACCTGATCTTCTCTAAGCATGCTTTGTTCTGATTTACTTTTGCAAACTTCCCTCATCACTCAAATTTATGCAGCCCAGGAATACCTTCCCTAATCTTTCATCCTGTCCGTCTAGTTCAGATGCACCCGCAGGCTCAGCAGCTGGATGCGTCTCTCAGCACAGCCATATATTCCGCTCCCTCCCACTGTGCTTGGACTTCAGGTCATTTTTTGTCATGTTCATTATCCCTATACCTTAAAAAAGAGAAAATCTTTATCATTTAGAGATGCCTGAGAAACAGCTGCTAGCTACGTGGTAGTCCTCTCTGATGGCTTTTCAGAGACATTGGGAGACTGCAAGAACAGGTGAGTTTCTTGGTTTGGCTCTGTGCATGGAGGTATAAAGACAGGATGATATATCCTCACCTAGATGCATCAGAGCCCTTCTGTTGGGTGGCTTCAGTTCACATCAGTGGAGTAATGAGGAACATGAGTGACCTGTGGAGAAAGTCTGACATGACTGTCAACAAATACATACTTCATTTAGCTGAAAACTTCATTGACATCAACACTGATAATGTAATATATTTGGAGACCTTGAAGTGCTCCATATATAAATGTATTCACTTATATATGAATTCATATATACATAAATGAAGCTTGATGTGAATTCAGCTAAATCCTACAGGTTTACTTGACAGGTTTTACTTTCTTTAGTGAAAGCATCAAATATTTTGACACTGATTAAAAGACAATTACTATTTATAACAAACCTAGTAATTTTCAGCACTGGTAATCTTACACAGGAGAAGCAAACTGATGAGTCTTCCAGAGTTTTAATTCATGAATCACCTCGATGCGGGGATATGGGGTGCAAAGGGCACTTGCATTTTAATCCTGCTGTGTTGTAGATGTGAATTCAAGTTTCAAATTAGAGATTCTAATTTTGGACTTTAAAACTCTTTTTTTTGGGGGGGGAGGACGACGACACTGATAGGGTTTAGTGTTTCTGATTACTGAAAAATAATCTGAGAATATCTTTGTGAATAGATCTGTATGCTGGGCTTGTTGTGGGGTTTTTTTTGTTGTGCTTTGGGGTTGAGGTTTTTTCCCCTCCTCCTAAACTTTATGTAATACTTCTTTTGTGAGATATTCTTAGTAAATTCATGATTATGGTGGACTATTTCAGGGTTTCATGGGGTGCAGTAAGACCACTAATTAACCCGAAGAAGACTGTATTGCCTCTTTCCTCACGTAGGTTTCTGGTTCCTGAGGGTGGAAAAGTCTGCCTCTTCTCTTTCCCTCAGCTTTGCATCTTACCTTAAGGGATACTGGAGTTTTTCTGCATGCTTTCTCCTTACTTTGCAGGGTACTAGTTTTGTAGTAACCTGTAGGTGTCCAGGCATCCTTCTGCATCCGGTGTGCTTTCCTGTAGTTTGGTGTATCCATCTATCACACAGACCTCATCTCTATTCCTTAGACCATAGTTCTTGCTTCTGTGAAGAATCAGAATAGAAATTCAGATTAAAATCTCATTTTAATTTGAAATTCCATAAGCTGTTGTGAGTTATCTCAATTTTGCTGCAGATGTAGTTATCCAGGCTGTATCCATACTACTCTTTGTAACCAGGTGGGCTTTTTTCCCCACTTTGCCAGATTTGGTAGGCTGAGGGGAACTTTTGTGTCCTTTGGTAACCTTGTGAGGTATTTTGAGTCTGTGAAGACTTCTTCCTTATCTTGACACTCTAACAAATGAATGTTCTAATGAGGCTGAGTGTGTTCAGAATTTACCCTTCTGGTCCAAATGTGCTGTTTTCTCTGGATGAAGTGGTTTTGTTTGTTTGGGGGTTTGTTGATTTTTGGTTGTTTTTTTTTTTTTTTAATTCTAACTTGTTATTGGCTTGAAGTACAAAAGAGGATTTAATGTCATCAATTGTTATTCCTTGGTAAGCAGTTAGAGTTAAGTCCCAGAAACACTACAAGATTTTATTAGGTGAATTTTGCTCTATAACATGAGTTTTCTCCCCCACCACCATCCGCCATTTAAGTGGATGCAAACACTAGGGAGAGAACAGTTGTCATTGCACAAAACAAAATCTGTTAAGAAACAGGTAGAGGCTGATATTTTGTGGAACTGTAATGATCTAAAAACACAAGTAAATGCTAAATATGAGAAATTATAGTTGTCAGAGTTAGGGTGAGATTCTGTAATGACTATCTTCAGTAGTCACAAAAAACTCAAGAGTGTTAAGAAAAAGAAGTTGAAATTTCATATTGCAACACATAACATTTAAGGCTGTATTTTTCTGTTTGTGAGGAGGTGCTTCTTAGGTCTGGATTTTTAGCAGCCCCCAGTCTTGTATCTCATTCATTTTGCTTTTTTCATTTCAATAGCTATATTGCATCTAATTTTAGATGCAATTATAATTTAGATGGTATTAGTAAGCTATTTTTCTTTAAAGAAATTCCTGTCCACGTTGTTCTCTTGAAGGTATTGTGGAACATCATTTGTGAGTTGGTGGTGTCTTTTAGTCCTTTGGTATTTAGCTTCCATGTTCTGGTGGTATGAAAGAAACTAAATGAGAGGAGTTTTTGAGGCTCCTCTCAGCTGTATGTTCAATAACATGTTTGAGCAGAAGATGATGACATTGTGTTTATTATTGTGTACAAGCTTTTGACAGCCCTGTTAGAATAGAATATGCGATGTTGTGTGTGCAAAATTCAAACGGAAATCTTTGGTTTCTTGCTAGAATAAAATTAGACGTCCTGGTATTTGTTTTTAGCGTGTATGTATAGGCATACATGTATGCATATATATTTACTTTTAGTATCCTCTTTTTTCCTTCTTTGTGTGGAAGCAGGGACTTCCAGTAGGAGAAATATTTTAGGAGAAATGTATGTTCTTACTGTAGTTGTATTTGCATACGTAGATATCAGTTTATATGAAAGAATTGTTTTATGTTCCATCTCAAGAGCCTTTGTTTCTGTTTCTTTTTGCTTCTGTTTTACTAGTTTGATGATACTGTAAGCAGGATATTGTTATAAATTAGGGATAATTCTTGGTAATCTTGCAACTTCTGTGAAACAGATTTAAAGATCAGGAGGCTGATGGGTTACAAGTAATGGGAGCCATTTCAGTGTACAAAGGATTAATGTCCAACAGATCAGGTATATGGTTTAGCTGGAAAACACATGATACTATGTCTTGGAGTGAAAGTTTTGAGAATGAGCAAAATTTCCTTTACTTTTTTTTTTTTAATATATAAAAACTGGGTTTATTTTTGGTTGTTTTGTATTTTTAAAGGCAATTGCTAAGGCATGACAGAATGGAGACTGGCTAGATTTTCAAGTTTATCCTATACAGTAGTATTTAAAGGACTCTTTCTTTCCAGTCCCACTCATATCCACCAAAAGCAATTGTTTCCTTACCACACTGAGAGCCTCCAAATAACATCCAAGACTATCATTGACCTCTATTAAACCTCTGTGATACCTGCTAGCAGATAAAATTTTTCCCTCACAGCTTTGTCGTTTCAAGTGATTTTGTTTATATTGACCATGCTGCTTTCCATCACACAATCTTGGCAGAATTCCATGGTGTACAACTCTAGCAAAATCTGGCTGAGTAGGCACAGTTTTTGTCTCTTAACCTTCCAGCTTCCTGTGAGCTACACTTTGTACCATCTGCACAGGATGATGACAAGAATTATCAAAATATCTGAGGAATGATGAAGTCTTCCTTTTGTTTTTGGGGCAACTAAGGATGCTAAGCAAAGAATATTCAAGACTTCGCATCACCTATTTAGTAATAATTTCCTGTTTAAAGCTCTGTAATATTCTAAGAGAAAAAGTAGAATGTGGTCAAAGCAAGCCCTTTCCAAAGTAATATCAGAGAAAGGGACATAGAGACAGTTGAATTACTTCTTCATTCTTGGGGGGGTGGGGGGGCAGAAATTGGCTTAGAAGCTCCTGAAATAGCAGGAGTGGGATATAGGGGGCAAGACTTGTTGAGGCAGCGGTTGTAAGGAGCTCAGTTCACGTGTGCAAAACCTGCTGTGAGCCAAGCAGGCAACAAGGAGAGGGGGAAACTGAAAGAAAGTTGTAGGCTTTGCAAAATTGAGTTTCCTGAGAAATGGAAATAGCAAGGCAATGCTTGTCTCCTGGCAAAGATTTTCATTGCCCTAAAACATAATGGATGATGGCCTAATAACCACAAAATTTGACATGCACCTCGAGGGATGGCTTTTGCGTGTCATGGACACTGGGTAATATCCAGAAGAGTAACTGAAGATCAGCAGCCTAAGGTTAAGGATAATCAGAATCAATATTAAATTTCACTGTGAGCAAATGCCAGGTGAAAGAAGAGGAGGTGTTAATTGATTTTATGTTTCATGTGATTGGAATGGAGCAGGTCATTTCAATACCAGTTATAATCTAGCAATAGAAGAACTTGCCCAGCTGTACGTACGTGTGTAAGGACATGCAGGAAGAAGCTGTTAAACATTTGTAATACTTTCTGCTACAGATATATTATAATCTAGGCTTAATATAAGTATGCACTTAGAAACAGATGAAGTTAACTTGGGGTTATTTAGAGTCATGCAGTTGTGCCTGAGGATATGCATATTGCCTCTTGCTAAGTTATTTGCAAGAAAACAGAGGGTTTGTGGATTTTTGGTTTTGATTATGATCACATAGGGAGATGTGGTGCTTGAGTTCTGTTAACTGGAAGTACTCGGTTGTGTCAAATAGAAACAGGAAGGTATTGGTGCCTGACACTTCACCGTTCATCCACAAAATATCTCTGTTAAGGAAAGAAAACACGTCTAGTAAATGTAATGAATAGAGTAAACATTGTGTACAAAGGCAGTTTTCTCTCTGACTTTTGGTCATACTTGATAATTTTGCTTAAACTTTTAAAAAGAGCAAAAAGACCCTGAGAAGAGAAAGAAAAACAATTGTTCTTGAATTATTCTTTTTGTGGCCAAAACCTCATAGTTTTTTCTGTTGTTCAGAGATGCGTGCCACGAGAGGTTATTTTGACTTTGTATAACCATACTGTGTTTTTAGAGAATGATATAGCTAGGAGATAATATTATGTTTGAAAAGAAAAGTACATTCCTGCTCTCACGTGGATGTTGATGATTCCCAAACATGTGTCTATGTAAGCCTTAATGCTAACAAGGATTGTATTTTCTGGGATTAGAATGGGGGCCATGTATGTCCAGTGAAGAGACCCATTTGCTGTGATGTGCAAATGATGTTTTCCCTGTGTAACAATGAGTCGTGGTGTGATTCCCAGTATTATCAATTGCACAGGAGGCCGTCTGCTGTGGCTGCTCTTGGCAGTGCTTCAGTGGGAATGAAAACTGAGCAGTGTGCATGCTGTGCAAACTTCATAAGAGGGATGGCTACACCACTGGAGGGGACACAATGTGAAGTCAGTGCTCTCGAGGGACGCAGTCAGCAGAGTGCTAAAAAGCTGTTATTGCTGGGGATTGGGAGGGGAAAAGCCACCAGCTTTGTCCTTTGCTACCTAAAGAGGGCTTTGGAGGTAGCAGTGGACTAAGAAGAGTTATAGCTTTCTTGTTAGAAGATGGCTACTAGTCATGGAAGCTTTTGTTTTCTTCCACCAAACGTCCTTGAGTCTTGTTATTTTTCAAATTTATTCTTCCTTACTTTGGCCTCACAACAGTGGCAGTTGAAGGAGAGGCTTTAGTTAGCAAAAGCTTAGTGAAGCTGGGTAAATGGAATTTCACATTTTACTCCACTGATCTATGAAAAATTATTTCTTCATTCCTGGAAAAACATTTAGTGGCCATATAATGCACTGGAGTCAGTGTTGCAATAGCATTGCCCTCAAAAAACCCATACTACAGTATATTGAGGTATTACAGTACACTTTAAAAGTGAAGCATGTCAAAACAATTTAAGAAAACACACGTAGAGGCATTTATTTTTGTTTTCCTTTGTTTCTGGCTCTTTCTTGCTATCATTAAAGATTAATTAACGCACAGTATGCCTTGTCCACTACTGAGACCTAATGGGTTACTATCTGTTGACACAGATCATGACACTTGAATTGTGTGTAAAATGCAGCCTGTTACTTTAAACGTTATGTACATAATTCAGTAAATGTTATTATTTTAAGATTATTCTGTATTTGCAGTCCAGAATTATGGTACACTTTCGAGAAAGATCTGCAGCCCTGTTCTTGATGTAGGGCTGGAGAACTGAGACTTTTCATGAACTTTGTCTTGATTTATAAGCTGTTCAGAAATACTCAAGCTGACTAGCTCCACGGAACAGTTATTAATAAAGGTGACAAATTTATTTTCCTTAGCAGTGGAAATTTCCATAGGCGTATATGATCCCCAAGATGTCTAATCTTTTCTGCCTTCTAGCAGTCCTCTAAGAGGTCAATGAATATGTAAAATCCTGGCACTTGGGAAGAAACAAATCTGTCATATTCTGTGATGGGAGGGAAGGAAACACGGCAGGAATATTGGTAGAGGGATTGGAATTGTATCTGTTTTGCTCTCTCTTATTCTTTTGGTGTGGGAGTTGCTGAATTATTAATGCAATGATAAAGTCCATTTGATATGAATAGATTCCTAATCACTGAAGAGATTACTTATAAGAGCAAAATCATTAGTGAGAGTTGGCTGACTGGCCCCTGATTAAATGATATCCAATGAAGCAACAAAATGTAAAACGAATGTATTTTTACAGGCACTATTTGATGATTTTTCTTCTTCCTTCGTTTGATCTTATGTCAAAGTTTTACTGTTGCAGTCTTGGGACTGGTGACAGAAAGATGGAAATGATAAATGTGTCTCCAAAAAAATTTGTGTTTTCCCCTGAATTTCAAATTAGTTTCATTGGACTGGCGGGGGGAGGGAGAGGGCGGGGGGGCGGCTACACAAAGTGTATGTGAAATACAAAAAATAATATGCGTATGATTATTGTACTTCTTGAATTTTTTATAAATTTACTTTATCCTCTTACAGATGGCAAAATTAATTTCACCCTACTTCTTTTCTGTTACAATTTTTCACTTCAGTGTGTTTATTTTGAAGATGAACAGGCAAATGAGACTGGGCCTATTACAGCTGAGGTAGTTGCAGTGAGGTATAAATATTTCATGATTTATTTAACCTTTGAGCAGAAATTACTTTCTAGTAGAATTAATTTGCAAATAGCTGAGGTGTGCTACCTCTTAAGTTATGATTGATGATGCAATATAACAAAACTCTGTTGGCATCAGGTTTAGGACTGATGTGCATATAAATATAACTCAGAAAAAGCTGCCAGATGCTGTGACTGACAGGTGCATTCAAGGCATTCGAGGAAAGTGGAGTCAGTCTTGCTGCTCCAGCTACCGATATATATATGTATATATAGTGCAGCCAGCATTAATATACTGTAAATAAAACACGACAGCTGGGAGTCAACTTAAGCAGAGACTAGTTTGTAATGACCAATGCAACACTACAAATAAATAATCAACTTTCTTGAAAGCTAGGAATTTATCTTGATACTTTAAATGGGCTAATCTGTGTGAACTAGTGTCCACTTAAGGCAGTTGTATTAATTACTTGGGGGGGTCATGTGTTAGTTTTGCAAATTTTTGCAATCCTTTCATTTGTGCCTGAAGGGCAGGTATTTCTTTGTGTCAGAGATCTGCCAGAATCGAGTGCCAGAGCTGTTAGCACAACACTTTTTTTGTTTCATCTCCCCTACAATGGCCAAAGATCCAAGAAAGGATCAAATCATTGTTTAGCCTGTTCAAATATGTGGTTTTTAAAGTTAAAACATTCACTAACAAATGTGCTTTGTTACTGTGTACTACGTGAGGTGTAAGACCTGAAAAAAAGGGAGATTAAAAAAATGGCAGAGAAAAATGAATGGTTTCTTGCTCTGTGATGACAGGAAAGGAGGGTAAACCAGATACTGACTTTTGCTTTGAGAAATGTGTTAATTTATACTATTACATATTTATTACACATATTAATGTTTGTCATGATTATTTATTAGTTTGGTCCAGCTGTTTCTTGGCATTTCCCATCACGAAAATTCTTTTAGCCTTTGTCTGTGCTGTTTCTCAGGAGTTAGTCATTAGTTAAGTTCTTTATCGTGAAATCGTATTCCAGCGACACTGTTAAAAGAAAGGTATCATCACACAGTTAGCCATCCTGAAGGGTAGGAATTATAGAAATAGTATTACAGGTGCATTTTGACTAACCTGGCCAAAACTATGTTTTTGCCATGAGAAAACTGGAAAAATCTGAACTGTCAGAAGAACTCCACTTCCCTCTGCTATTTCTTTTCCTGCTCTCCAATATCTGGAAGAAGTTAACGTGGCTATAGGTTGTAAAGGCTTACAATGGTGAATGTGTAGGAGCATCATCATTCTTTATGGTGAGAAGTAAAAATATCATCTTGTTAAGATTACCCTGTGGCACAAAGGTCTGCACTTTAGAGAACAATGATACTTCTACTGATCATACAAGTGATTAATAGAATTAACAAGGAATTTTTTTGTGTGTGAGAAACACTGAAGGTCGACAAATCAAAAGTACCTGAGTGTCTGTTCCTACAAAGTCCCTGGCCTTCTTTCTTCTTTTATATCCATTCCCCCTTGTTTATACCTGTTCCCCCTTGTCCTATCAGAAAAATTTTTAATGGGTATAAACTGGAGAGGGGCAGATTTAGACTAGACATTAGGAAGAATTTCTTCACCATGAGAGTGGTGAGGCACTGGCACAGCTTGCCCAGGGAAGTTGTGGGTGCCCCATCCCTGTTTAGGGCCAGGTTGGACGGGACCTTGAGCAGCCTGACCTAGTGAGATGTCCCTGCCCGTGGCAGGGGGGTTGGAACTAGATGATCTTTAAGGTCCCTTCCAACCCATACTATTCTATGATTCTAAGTGTTCTTTTTCTTTGGCTTTTGTTTTTTAGCTCTGATGCAATAATACACTTGTGCAACAAGTATTTGTGGTGTAGAGGTAATGTTTCAGGTAGTTACATTGCTACAGATGGTTGCATTTTGTTCTTAAATAAATAGAAATAAAACTGAGTAAATGAACATTTGCATTTCATGTATTGCCAAATACTCTATCATCAAAAATCTTAACTTGAAACTACACCTATCTAGGAATGTTTCCCAGCTGCTAATAAAACAAAATATTTGTTGTGGGGGAAAGAGTGTAATCTGATGTCTAAACATCTAATGGAAAGTAACAGTAAGCATTTGTATATGGAGGCACTGCCTTGTAATAGTGCGGTGAGCTGGGAAAAGAGGAGTGGTGGAAGGGAGGGAAAGCAGAGTCTGAAAGTGGGGTAAAATAGGTTTGGCAGTATGACATTTAACCTTTGGGTTAAAAAATGCCTGGAACTGACCAACTAGGTGGGTCCAAGAAAGCAAAAAGCCCAAATCAGACTCCCAGGAGGTTTTTTCTTTCTGAGCAGGACAGTTTAATCAAGTGGATCATAAATAGTATTTTAAATGAGGAATGCTTATAGGACATAATGATGTAGTCTTAAAATATTGGACTGCCATAAATACCAGTGAAGGTAGGCATTCAGACTGCTATAAAATCTGAAAACTCTTAAGTTTCAAAGAGGAATGCTGCTTGAGCTAAGCGGTGTGGTTGTGAGGTGAACACTGACATGAAAGACATATCGGGTCATATCTAGCTTCAAGTATCTCAAGCAAAGGCTTATGAAGCAAATTTTCTTTGGCAGAGAATTAAAATTAAACCAGGTCAGGTCCAAAGGTCTCTCAGGCTTAGCATATTGTCTCCACAACAGACCCTAGAGTAGACTATATAAAAATAAAGCAGGTTTATAATAATTCAGAGAATTTTCTTTGACCTTTCAGATTCATTGGTTAGAGGCTTCATGGATTGGAGATGTGTTCGGTAGGCCTAGATTATTCCTTCTTCCGTCAATTTGTACAGTGTCATCTTGACCGATGCCTTTCCCCCAGGAATCATCTGTTGAAGATTGCTCAGCTCAAATGTACTGGAGACTACTAGTAGCATTTTTTAATATGATGGTGTTTAATTCTATGGAAATATTCACCAGACTGATATACTGAATCACTAAAACAGATTTTTCCACCTTCTGTCACAGTAAGGATATGATCTGCCAACCTTAAAACAAAAAAGTGACTAATGGGTGACTGGCTCAGTAGAATATCCTGGCTATTTTTTTACATTCTTGGGACTTTTCTCTGTGTTTCTGTAGCAAAAACTGTAATTCAAGAATGATTGATTGTATCACTTCAGCTTTGTACCTGTTAAAACAGTGGTAGTATCTTGGAGAATGTTGTTTTCTAATTATTTTTTAAAGTGGGGAGATATCTATTTGACTGTACTGAAGACTGTTCTGGAGTGACTTCCCACATGTAAATAAGCTGTCTTTCAAGGGGAGAAATTTTGAGAATTTTTTGTCTGATAGACAAGAGGGGAGAAGGAGTTGAGTATAAAGCACTTTCACTGCAAGAGGAAGATTAGCATTTTTTAAAAATGAATAACAGGTAGAACTGTACTACTTTGTCAGTGAGGTTAGTAACATGATTGAAATAATGATTAGTTTTGATTAGACTGATTTTTTTTTCCATGCTTGTGACAAAACGTGCGTCTCTTAGTGAGGAGAGAAATACGTGATGATTTCTGGGGGTTTTATATAAAACATCATGTTCTGAATGCCACATTGGCTTGATGTTGCTTATACAGTAATTAGAAATGGTGCTGGCAGTCTGAGTTAAGCAAAACATTTGCTGGGTACGGATAGCAACTAGAATTGTAGGATAGCTTGAGTTTTTCATCACTATCTAGAATTAAATTTTAGTGTATCAATCAGTTGCAACACCTTTGGCAACAGAATAATGGTTAAACAGTGTTTGTGGAGCTATTGCCATCGCCCTTTCGAGTACTTGGAAGAACTGACCTGCTGCCATTTCATCTCAAAATAGCTGTCTGTCATTAATGGGTGTAGGTATACCAGTTCGCTTCTTCAGCTGAGAGAAACGGAGCATATGACAGCAATTGTGGGTGTTCTAGCTATGTAACTGTTGTTTAAACTTTAGCAGACAAAAATTCAGTTTTCTTGTCTTGGCCAAAAATTAGTGAGGAAGGTGACAGTAGTGTCAAATGGTCACTGTTAAATGAAATTTTCAGATATGAGGGAAAAAAAAACCACACAAATTTTACTGAGTAATTTGAAGCCATTCAGCTAATAATCACAACTTTTTTGATGACACCTCCGTGCCCCAAAGCCTAGGTGGGTTAAAGAAAGACTGAAAGAAATCATGCTTAACACTACATAGATAAGTAAAACTTTCAGTTATTTTCCTGACAAGAATTCACACTTTGAAAAAATAATTTGAGAAATGAAATTGGAAAGGCTTTTTTTCTTAGAATTTTCTAAGGATATGTTTTTCTTTGTATCTCAGAAGAACAATTAAGTAATTTAGTTACAGTTATCTGAAAATCTTTTGAAAATTATTTCTAATGGAAAATGTCATTTTATCAAAGTAGAAACTAAACACAAATAAAAAATAGAGGCCCTTTCTTGTTTGTTTCAAAGAAGCATGTAATAAAAACTAAAAATTACATTATTTAATCTCTGGGTTTACTTTTTAAGGAACTGTTTGGTTCAAAGCAATATATGATGCGTAGCTTAAATTCAGTGTCCTGTTAAAAATGGAAAAAAATAGAATGTCAGACTTTCCTTCATAAGAGTAATTGAGGTTTTTACTAGCTGTAATGAAGGCCTCTTAAACTCATGCTGATATATTGGAGATTCATTATAGATTACTTTATTTGAATTTAAGAGTGAGAAGACAAATGGTAATGTATCACTTAATTTATTTGACAAATGTACTTTGTTTAATTAGCTACAGTACTTCATAGACTATTAGCAAATGTTTTGCGGTCTGTCCTCTAAAGAATGATTTCTCATAAAGAGACCTTGCAACAGCAATCAATTAAGTTTTGATTTGAGATTAAGAGACCTCAGAATTTCGTGAGCAAAGTCTGCCTGTGCAGCTTATTGAAGCATGAGTTGGAAAGTCTTGTAGAGAAATCAGTTTTGTTTATCCTTCACTAAACTTATGGGGGGGTTATTTTAATTGTAGGTTACATTTCCTGATGGAAACAGTACTGTCTTTTGTTGGAACAGTTAGATGAAGGCTACATTCCCCTTTAATTCAGTTCCTGACAGTAAGAAAAAAGCATCAGTCATAGATGAAATAATCTCCAAAGCAGAACTGATCAAACATTTTAAAGCTTTCAGAAAGTAATATAAGCCCTGTCACTCTAATTTCTGTTTTGCATTTTCTGTTTGGAGTAACCTTATGTTTGTAACAAAATATATCTTTCTTCAAGAGTAAATTTTCTTGGGCAAGAAGTCCTCAAGAAGTCTGCTTTTAGTAACTGTCTAGTTGAGAGATGCAAGAATACAAATTTTAAATTGGTGAATCTCTGCTGAAGAAGTTCAAATGCTTTGTTTAGTTAAAAAAGTCTAGTTCCCACCTGAGCACATGACAACTGTTATGAGTACAACTTCCAACCTGAAAATTTCTGTTAAAACAGCCTGTCCTAGTTGGTACTATACTGAAACAGTTGAATATTAACCATTATTTGAGAAGATACAGAGCATTGTGCCTTCTATATGCATAATTCAAATGGATAGGAGAAAGTGACATGTGCACTTGCTTTTCATTGATATAGTGACAAGCAGTAGATGGGAGTGCAGGTTTATCTATGCTTCGTACTTTTTTTGCCTCACAGTAGAAATGCCAGTATAAATTTGACTCCTCTCTTGCTTAAATTGTAAAGTGTCAGTCAGAAGTTGCAGTGGCTTATGGAAATGAGGGTAATGTCAGCTTACTTCAGTGTTATGCTTTTCATGATTTAAGCAAATGAGACCACTTTCGTGGCTCACTTTTGGTTTGAGAAGTTTGAAGTATTTTGGATTTGAGCCATAATGCATTGCAACACATTCTCCACATGGTATTGAACATGACATGGCTGTTGCCAGTGAGACACATGAATGCTTTCAGCCCTTGATTGTAGAATCCCAAAATCAGCGTCTCTGGTTGCACTTGAGTGTAAATAGTCCTGCAGTGGATGGCACTACACTCCCACCTTTGCTTGGGTACCTGATGTTCCTCTTACAGCTCCTAAGCTTAAAAAAAAATTAAATGGAGATTTTATGTAGTATTTTAGCCTGGGATATTAGTAGATTATGGTTGTGAAGTCATTTGACCCCCAATTCAGTTGCAGAAGATGAAGATTTTTCCATGCTCTGTTAAACCATGGTGGTGACACATGAATAAGGGAGGAGTTTTGTATTCATCTCAGGGGACTTGCGGAAGGCTTTGTAAATTCTGTATGGAGATTCATCAAAGAAGATGTAAAGAGATTTCAAATCATGATGTGCATCTTAAGCCTGGGCAAATGAGTAATAAAATTTATGAGAAAGAAAGAAAGAGACAAGATCTGTAGGAGGGTGTTTGGAAAAGAAACGTTAGGGGCAATAGGCTAATCTTCCTGAACACTATAGTTGATGGAGAGAGGGGTGCTTCCTTTTGCCTTCCAAGAAAACTTCAAGTCTCAATCTCTTCTGCAGTGTCGTGTCAGTAAGGTTGGTGTCACCTGCTGGTTTGGACTAAGGTTGAGACAGAGAGTTGGTAGTATTTGTTGTCTGGAGCATGGGCAGAGTAAGAGGAACAGGAATGTTTGTCTGGTTGAAGCTGAAAATGAGTTGAAAGTAGGCAAGTACAGATGCAAGTGAGTTACTGATTTAAACTTTCAAAGTAACCGTTTGCTTTTTTTCTTGTGTTTTGCTAGTTGCAATTACAAGTCCAGTTTAATTATTCTTTTCTGAACATCTGCTATAGAGGTGCTGTCTGGCCAAGGACTTAAGAGACAGGCTAGTAAAAGGCTGGTTTCCTCTGACTAAAATTAGCCTTGTGAATACCCTTTAGAGGTACTACGGTTTGTATTCTCCCTATATAAACATTTTAAAGAGGGTGCACAAAGGAAATCTAGACAAGAATAGAAGGGGTTTTCACGTTGCTAGGTAATATAAAACTGTAAAGGTTTGCCAGGTTCTTCTGTGGTTATTGATCTTAGTTAACCCCTTGTACGTTGTATAGTTCAAGTTAATATTTTTAAGATACTCTTGAAAGACTGCTTCAGGTGCTAATTCATGAAGTGCAGATGCTCTTCTGTGAATACAGGAGGGGAAAAATAATGCCAAGTAGATCTGAAACATGAAATGCTGTGAGGAGGAGTGTTATATAGTGTGCTGCATCTTCTTTCAGCCATTATACATTAACTAAGGCTCTTTTTATGAAGGTTAGTGGCTTTCACTTGCTGTGTGATGTGCTTATCTACTAATCAGCAAACTCATCACACTGCTTTGCCCCTCTGTCACATGGGAGGAAGGGTCATCTCTTAATTGAGGTCCTAGGTAGCATGGACGATAATGAATTCTATCTGAACTTGACATAGTTTTCTTAAGAAACCTTCAACATTGCAGAAAACTCTTATGCCCCAGTTCCCTATCTACAAAGCAGAGTTGATGCCAGGTCCTGCTTTGCAAGCTTCCTCTGGTATTTGGATCCCATACTAACAGGCAGACACCATCTTAGGTTCAATGGAAGCTTTTTTTTTCACATTTGGTATGATTTGAGACCAGACCCTTCCTTACAAAAGCAAGAGTACATTCCTCACAGAAAGATCAAAATCTGTTTATTCAATTTCTTCTGTTTATTCCAAGTTTTATTCTGAAAATTTGGGTCACAGTGAATTAAATCCTGAGGGAGAATTTTGCTCTTCCTCAAGATTTATGCTTTGCTTTAATTGCTTACAAATTTCCTATAACCAATTAATTTATCTTATCAAAATGTATTTTCTAGTCAAATAAAATGTTTTCTTGTAAATAATAATGACCAGTGTATACAGGCTAAGTAGCTGGGGTTGCAAAGTGGACAGGTGCCTAAAATGTGAATTGTGTAAATATTTCCTTGTTTATCCTAGTTTAAGAACTGTCAGTAACTGGTATGTCACTATGAATATTTAGTTTACTGCACTTGGAAGCCAATTCTGTTCACAATCTCAAATTATCTGGTTCTGCATGTCTTTGTATATCTGGCCGAAAAAAGAAAAATGTAAAAAAAAATGAATAAACAAACAAACAAAGAAAAACACCTCAAAAAAGGTTATTGTGCATTGCTTGGTTAAAAATATTAAATAATGCTAAATAGTTATTTTAAATGTTAAATATTAAATAATACATATGAAATTAAAATGTAATCTAGTAACTTCATTATTGGACTTTCAATAAGTACTATGTCAGTATCTGTATGGCAGTGGTGTGTCACTTGAGTATTCATACGTTTAAAGACAAAAAGAAGGAGAAAACACAACTTACAGTTCAGTAACTTAAACTGGAAACACATACACGTACGATGGTTACAGTCCTGTATTTCAGCATCCACTCCCTCCTTTCAAAGAAGTGGTGGTAGAAGATGTTTCATTGCTGCTTACATTAAAGGTATTGGTGTTGATCATAGTGGTCTAACCAAGAGTTCTTTCATATGCCTGATTATATTCTTCTTTATATGCCATAGATCTGTGTTGTATGTTTACGTTTTTTCTGGGGTAATGCAAATAGTTAACATTTTCAGGTAGATTATGTCCTAACAGAGTCAAAATACTTCTGCATATAATAACTTTCTACCGTGTTCTAGTTCCCTTTTGTTACCTCTCATTATCAAAAGCAAAATAAACGTGTTTTTATGCAATTTTTGAGCTTGATATAGAAAAATATATGGATTTGCTGTGAGCTTGTAACTTGAATGAAGGGTTGTTCTAAAAGGGCAAAGAGTAGAGCAAAGATGATGAAAAATGCACCTTGCAGTGGTAATGATGAAAATTTATAGTGTTTAACACCTCAGCTAGACACGGTGGTTCCTATTATCAAACATAGCTGTTAAATTTTCTAGGTAATATCCGGACTATCACCCATAATTCCAAGAGTATTCTTTTAATCTGAGTTTACAGATTCACTGCTTTTTTTTGTGTTCCCATTTCTCTTTCAAACCCACAGGCAGAATGTTATTTTCTTATAATTTTAATTCTAAAAGCTATATATAATAAGGTGTATTAAAGTTGGTGAAGAAAAATATTCAGAATCAATTGGCACCAATAAATAAAGAAGAGTAAGTTTGCTTAAGTGCCTTAACTTCTTTTCTTATTTGCACCCAAGGACCTCAAACTACCTCCTCCTTTTACTTAAGTGTTATAATGTTTTATTTGTAGGGTGTTGTTTTGTACCAAAACTACTTTAAATGATTACAATATAAGCTAAAGTGAAAACCACGAGTCCAATTATACCATTAACCAGACTGGGGGAAAACCTATGGTTTTTTACTATCAGTAAAAAAATATAAAGCATGGCTATTTGTATGTATAGTCTACTGCTGTCCAAAGTACTGTCATCATGAAGACCTTGTTTGTTGCAACAGTAATTTTGTTTGAAGAGGACAATTCTGTCCTTAAATAAAAAATAAATAGTATTTGACCTCTGAAGCTGGTTTTATTGCTTTGGATGCTAGTTCTGTATCCAGTTAGCTTAGTGATGTAAGGTGGAAGCCTTTGAAACTTTTGGTTTCTTGCTAGCTGAAACTATGAATTTTAATACCCGTGATCCATGGGCACTGAAGTTCCAAAGAAATCTGTACTTAGAGATCACTACCAGGTTACTTCTTAAGTTACGGAGTATGGAATGATACTAAGGACTTATATATACAGATCTTAATTAGAAGTAGAATGGGGTTTTTCTTTGTCTATTTTTCTACCTTTTTTGAATACAGGCTGCCCAGGGAGGTGGTTGAGTCACCTTCCCTGGAGGTGTTTAAGGCACGGGTGGACTAGGTGCTAAGGGGCGTGGTTTAGTGTTTGATAGGAATGGTTGGACTCGATGATCCGGTGGGTCTCTTCCAACCTGGTTATTCTATGTTTAATACCAGCCATTTGATGTCTGGCTTGGCATATTTGAGGGATGTACAGCTGGTTTATAACTTTGAAGATCTCTATGGTCCTTGCAAATGAGCAGCAGTACAGAAGGGCATTAGGAGCTAGCAAATGTCTCTATCATGTGCGGACAAAGTGGAGATGTCATTCCTACAAAGCCAGCTTTTACATTTTAAGGGAAACCTCCTTAGTTCAGCATTTTCTGCAGGTTATCCCTGTACTTCTCTTTTTGTGAAGAAATATGGTGAAACACAGACAAGGTCACTAAGTGGAATAATATGTCAAAAGTGTTGCTCATGTTAAGTCCACAGCGGGAAAGAGAAGGGAAAGTAACTGCCCTAATTCAGAAAATGGACAAATGGCAAATGTGTTTAATTCTCAGTGAGAGAAGAATTCTGTTAGCTGTTTGAAACATAAGAAACTAAAAAAAAACCTCTGGGCTGTATTTTTCTCTTGCATTTTCTTTCAGGTTTTTTTTTATATGCATACACTGTTATTTTAGACACCACTTTTGTCCCTTTAACCTGTGCTTGCAGTAGGATCTTGGGGTATTGGGGGAAGGGTCTTTTTCTAAGGAGGTGAGATATGGATAATTTTTTTTTTCCTTTTCCAGTTTTTTTGGACTTTCCTTTGCAGATCAGCATGGGTTTAGCACAAAATGTTTGTCGTTTGTTTTCTCTGCTCTGGTGCATCCATAATTTAAAGCTCTTCAATGATTCATTTTATTTTTACTATTCTGTATACAAATGGGTATAGTTCATTATCTTGTCAAGCTTACTGAAGGAAAGTGTTTGCTCTTTATCGAGAGTTAGATAGCTTCAGCCATGCTTTTAACTTTTTATAAAAGAACAACTTATGAAGCACTGCAAGTGATGTAAGAGTTAGAGTCTGGCAGACAGAAGTATGCTTTGTTCCTTCTGGCTTGTAATTGCAGGATCTATATGTGTGGAGCAGGAGCAATGAATGTAACTAGACACATTGAGTATTAAAAGACTGAACTACTGCTAGTTTAGTGGTTGGTTGGCTGACATAAACAGAGTACATTTGCTCATATAATGAAGTGTAAAGTATTTTTGTGACTCCTTATAAAATCAAACAGCAAGGAAATGGGAACAGAGTTATTCACAGATGCTTTGTAATATTATACTGCATTCTTCATGGTTTACTGAGCTTCTCTGCAACTTCATAGGACCGCAAGTGTGAAGTTATATAGGAACAAAGCAATTAAAGTGCTATTCTTACTCATTGTGTCTCCAAACATATGTATACTATAAACTCAATATTTTGGCATCTTAAAAGTATAGAATTAGGGTAAAACGTATTAGTAGAGATTCAAGCTTTCCATGACATTTGAGATCTAAATAATTTTTTTAAATTATCCCTTTTAAAAAAAGAAACCTGAGAGGCAAAATACCATGAAGTTCATGTTTTCCTATACATGGAATGCAAAGTTGTTAAATTGCCAAATTCCTCTCTGGATGTTGAAACCTCAGAACACAAATGGGGATTTAGATCTCCCCTTTCTTTCCTTTAGAGGATAATGGCACACTGATCGTTCTAGCTTTCTGGGGAACACCTAAACCATGATATTCATTTAGTTGTTTTTCTTTTTTAGTCCCCACACCCATCTTATTGGCTTGACTTTGAAATCTATGAGTTACTACCTATGTCAAAAAGTTTGCTTCAATTTGCATATTCCATTTTTCATTGTTGTCTTTTTGCAGTACTTTATTTTTCAGAGTTGCTTTTTCTTCTAGATCCTTGGTTTATTTCTGTAGCAGCACTGAAAATTCTTGGCTTGGAAGAACCTGCAGGATACTAAAGGAATTCGATGGCAACATCTACCTACAACTGGCATATTTGATTTTCAGCAGTTTCAAATGTTACCTTAAAACATGCATTAACAACACAGATTTTGATTCTTGAAATTTGCCTAAAAAGATGTTTTTAATCAGACCGAGTTCTGTTTTGGTTTTCACTTAATAGGTGTACTGATGATTGGATGTTGTTATAGCCCAGTGCTTCCCAGAAAAAATTGAAACCCTTTGCTCTTTTTGCATTGTCAATTCTCTTAATGAATTATAGAACTGCTACAGAGGAATACTGAAAAAAATGTGCTGTGAGTCTGAAAAGCTATGGAGAGAAGCAAGACAGTGGAAGAAAAATAGCACTGCAGATTTGACTAATGAAGTTAGTGATCAGTGCTGCTTTAATAAAAATTTTGAAGATGTATAGTCCATATCATGACCTTCATGTTTTGCAATTAACAATAGTTGAATTGAAAGTGTGTTTCAAAGCACGCCTGAAAACATGTGTGCTTGTAGACTACTCGAGAGATAAAAATCTTTCTGCATTTATTGTCCTCTGCAGAAGAGATCTATTTGAATCCTCTGGCTCTTAATAAAAAATATTTTTGGCTTAAGTTATAATCAGCAGCTCAGACTGTAGTTATCCTAGTATGAACAGTAGTATGCAACTGTCAGAGCCCAAATGCAGTATCTTGAGGCCAGGGCTCTGGAGCTAGTGGAACAGAGAGGGAGTTGGACAGAAAGTACAGAGGGATGCTGTCAGGTGGAACCAGAGTGGAATTCAAGTGGAATGCCTTTTACAGGTGTGGAGGCATAATTCATGAGGGATGAAGATGGTTGAGAAGGATAAATGGTATTTGGAGGATCTCCTTTTCAATTAAGGTAGAAGAAAACTAGCACTTCTCAAACACGGAGCATGCCAGGACATCTGGATGTTGCTGTTAGATGGGCACAGACTGATGCTCTGGAAAAGACACTTGTGGTATTAGCTGAAATCTTAATCCTGTTGCAGAAACCTGGAACTTTCTGAGATGTTGCGGTGCGTACACAGTCTTAGCAAGACAGGAGATGAGGCTCTTTTCTATATCTGAGGAAACAGTGAAAGGAATAGACCAGAAGTACACAATAGGAGAAATGAGAATCTTTTATACGAAGCCTACACACAAAGAGAGGACTTCACTGAATTTGTTGTCACAGGAAGCAGACTTTGTTGATTGGTTAAATAAGGAGTATAAAGAGCAGTGAAGTTGGAACAGTGACTTGATGTCTGTGAAAAAAAAAACCAACTGTTCTTGGCCCTTTGAAAGGGACAAGTCAGCATTTTTAACTGAACGGCAAAAAGTTGAATATGAGTTGTAAGATGAGAAGTGTGTCATGAAAATAAGGCATTGTTACTTATGTGGAGAGCCTCAGTGCAATAGATGTTACCACTAAACTGAGTACTTGCAGATAGGACATTAAACTGTAGAAGTGAGCACTAAACCTGCATGCTTAACATGGTGGTATAAGGAGGTTCAAACCACATAGTTGAGTATTTAGAAATTCAAGTCAAATCTGGTCATTCAAAAATACCAGCAGTATGAGGATTACTCACTAATCACTAATCACATTAGTGAGTAATCTCATTAGGTGAAATAGTAGGTGTGGTGTGTTTAGGTTCTTGAAGAACTAGCTGCTTTTTAGGAGAGAAAGTAATTTCAGTTAGCTTTAAAACACTCCCACAGACACCTCACTAAGAGATAGTTTTTTGAGGAGCTGCTGGCCATAAATTGAGCAGTTCTGGAGTTGTACGAGTTACTGTAATTTTCATGGGCTGCAGAAGACTCCATGCAAAACTGCCTACAGCAGCACTTCAATGTTGTGGTCCCCATGTCAGAGATTGCAGGATGCAAGCAAGTTATCTTCTGGCTGGGGAGGAAACTATCCATTGCTTTCTCTCTGTTGTACTTGGGGATGTTGAAACTGCAGCAGATGTGTCCTTTAATGAATTTGCCCTGCTTTCCTTGGGTAGTGACCTTTACAATCGGATACTACCTGTTTAAAATACTGCCAAAGTTCCAAATACTGTCATACAAATAATAGAAGGGACAGATAGCAGTAGGCTTTTGGTTTTTTTCAAGCACTTAGAGCAGAGCAGTTATTAAACAGATCAGGATCCAGGTCTCTCTATCTGTGCCAGTCCCTTTCCCCTTTGATGGTGCTGCCTATTGACAACCTGATGCTTCTTGGGAAAGCAGCTTGGGTATCACTGCACCTGCTCTTTAAAGTGTTCATGTCATCTCTGTCTCCATTATTCTTACGTCTTATTGCTAGAGACAGCTACCAACCAGCATATGGTAGCAGGAAACCTAAATTTAGTGAACAAGATAAAAATCTGCATGCAAATTCGTAGGGTTCTTTTCTCCAAAACAGTAAATCCTTTGCAATAAAAGCTACATTTGAAAGCCATGGTATTCCTACCCTTTAAGCACATTGCTACTGAAGTGTGGGAAAGCAGCCACTAACTTAGCACTGTAAAATTTTACGAAGTTTTAGCCTGGATCCAGGTTAGTTTCCCATTGTACTGGCAGGAAGACTGAAATGTTCTTTGGCTTTTTAAAGCTCAGCAGACCTATCTAGTACAACCTTTTGGGATCAATCATAGAATCATAGAATCACCAGGTTGGAAAAGACCTATAGGATCATCGAGTCCAACCATTCCTTCACATACTAAACAATGCCCCTCAGCACCTCGTCCATCCGTCCTTTAAGCACCTTAAGGTGCTTAAGGTGACTCAACCACCTCCCTGGGCAGCCTGTTCCAGTGCCCCATGACCCTTTCCATGAAAATTTTTTTCCTAATGTTCAGCCAGAACCTCCCCTGGTGGAGTTTGAGGCCATTCCCTCTCATCCTGTCCCCTGTCACTTGGGAGAAGAGGCCAGCTCCCTCCTCTCTACAACCTCCTTTCAGGTAGTTGTAGAGAGCAATGAGGTCTCCCCTCAGCCTCCTCTTCTCCAGGCTAAACAACCCCAGCTCTCTCAGCCGTTCCTCATAAGGCCTGTTCTCCAGCCCCTTCACCGGCTTTGTCACTCTTCTCTGGACTCGCTCCAGAGCCTCAACAACCTTCTTGTGGTGAGGGGCCCAGAACTGAACACAGTATTCGAGGTGCTATCTCACCAGTGCCGAGTACAGAGGGAGAATAACCTCCCTGGACCTGCTGGCCAAACCGTTTCTGATACAAGCCAAGATGCCATTGGCCTTCTTGGCCACCTGGGCACACTATCTACAACTTTCTGAAAGGAGGTTGTAGAGAGGTGGGTGTTGGTCTCTTTGACCAAGTGATAGGATGTAAGGGAATGGCCTCAAGCTGTGCCAGGGAAGGTTCCGACTGGGCATTAGGAGAAACTTCTTCACTGAAAGGGTTATCAAGCACTGGAACAGATTACCCCAGGAGGTGATTGAGTCACCATTCCTGGCAGTACAGGTAGATGGAGTGCTTAGGGATATGATTTAGTAATGGACAGCTATGGTTGGGCTTGATGATCTCAAAGGTCTCTTTCAACCTAGGGATTCTATGATATCTTTCTGTGTTTTCACACTCTTTGCGTCTGAGAATTTGACCATGGAATTATGTGAATGCCACTCTAACATTAAGTGCTAAACATAGCGTAAGACAGTAGATGAGGTGCTGAGACTAAGACACTAGCGTCATACTTTAAACACTGAATTTGAGTGTTTGTGAACTGGCCAAGGTGTCTAAAGCTCTCTTCCCCTTAGACTAGAGGGCTTAAGCTGTCATGTTCAGCACATTCTTATCCTAGCTTTGTTCACTGTGTTTCTGCTTATTCTGTAAGACTAGCTACAGTCGTATTTTGGACCTCTCCAAATACGAGTGGAAGAAAGCTTCTGTTATGAGGAGTTCTCAGTTGACTTTTGCTCTTGGATTTCCTGCTCCTAAAAGAATGAAGTAATTTGTCCTTGATCACGCAATTTAAAAAGTCTCATGATGACATTACTAGCACAAACTTAGTCTCCAGCATTGCCTGTTTGGCTTCATGTCAGCCTTCTCGAAGGAAAACATTCTTCTAATTAGGAATCTTTGTCCAGAATTGGTGCTGGAAACATGCCTGCAGTCTTTTAGGTTCATTTTGGACGGCAATGGTTTCTTGTCCCTTTTCCTTTAGAAAATGGAACTGAATATTAATAGAAACAAATTGTACTTACATTTTAACCTCACTAATGGACACTTCTGAACCCCAAAATGCCATACAACTCACTTTTTAAAAATCTTGGGCTTTCAAGTATCCAATTCTTGGACCTGCTGAAAAATCTGAATGCAAATTTCTCTATGCCTACAAGATTAGGGTAGAAATGAAAGTTAATGGGAAATAATTACCTTTTTAAAAAGAAAAAAGAAACTGGAAAATTCGCTCTCCCATACTACAGACATTTTTGTGCTGTTTTTTGAAGAGGCATGATTGCACTGCAGTAATGTCTTCTGTAAGTATTCTGTGTCCACTTTTTTTACATGAAGAATCAAGAAAAGAACAGTTTGCAGTTATTTGCAAGGCACCAAAACATTATATAGCAGGAATGGAAAAAGAAAAGTCTGGTGTTGGTCTCTGAAAGTCATCTTTTGTTTCTTAATTATGTGAAAGGTGAAAACTGCTTTCTTTCTAGTGCTGATAGTAGTGTTTGTACCGACGTGTGTTAACCTTGATGAAGCTTATATCAATATCCAAGCCAGGAATCTGTCCTGAAAACTGTGTAGCACTGCTTACTGTCCCTTTCTCAAAGTGCTATGTTTGTTATCAGGGTGAAAATTCACAGGCAAAGGCTTACTTTCCCGAGAAACAGAAAGGGTTTGTAGGTCTATGCTGACATTCAGAATTTTTGCTTTTCAGCAGAACACGTGGACTAGGATGTTATGAGTGCCCACAGCTCTGAGTGTGTGCTGCTGCTTGCATGTTTTTAAGGGCTACAACCCACATTTCCAGATGACTATCTCAAATATTGATACTCTCAAAGCCATTTTTTTCTGTCTTCAGTGATGGAAAGGGATCCTACAAAGACAGGATTTATTCTCATCCACTTTAATTACAATGGGTATTACTACTTCAAAATTCTTGGATAGTCATTCAATAGTTCCTTTTTTTTTTAAGCGAATATGCTAGGTAAGAGTGGAGTATTTCAGCTATGTACAAAAGCTTTATAGTGTAGGTTAATTTGCCTTTATTTCTTTGTAGATAAGCTGGGGTTGAGTGGAAGGGAATCAATGTGGTGTATCTTGCTTCAGTTCGCTAATGTGATTCAAGCTGTTATATCAACAAGGCCTTTTGCAGATATTTTAAATGAGGGTGCAGGACCTCAAAGACTTTGAGAGAATCGAAAAACTTCATCCTGCTCTCTTGGAGTGAAAATATACATAGTCTTGTCTATGCCAGGATTTTGTTTCGTGTCTTCCAATTCAGCTGATACTAGGTAAAAGAAGCCATTTAAGTCACATCCCACTCCTGTGCTGTTTCACCTCTTCTTGCACAGAACTTTGTAAAATGTAACTTCAACCCTTTTCAAGTCATTGGTAACTCTTCCTAGATGCAGTGGACGTGTAATTAGGATGTCTGCAGGAATGAGTGGCTAGAGTTTACACAGAACCCCTCAGTGGGTGTATGTTGACTAGGCTATGCCTGGTGGGATGCCATCAAGTTGTTTTACTTAGTCATTTCACAAACAGATTCTATCATCTTGTTTATAGTAAAGGCATAGAATGAGTACGAATTTTTATGTGTAAGTCTTCGCATAAGCTCATACCAATAAATGGTATGCTCATTTATTTAAGCACATATGGTATTTTTCTTCAAATTATATGTAATAAATATTTTTCTGTTTGTTTCACTGAATATTTGATAATGCTCTCGCTGCTGAACTATTTCTAATAAAGACATTGTAATGTCTTTAATGCTGTTCCAGCAGCTATGAGGCTGAATGTTGGACCTTAATTTTAATTCTTATTGTGCACCTCAGTTACCAAAAGGTCCACATTACAAATGAAGGCACTATGCAAACTGTAGACTATGCTGGGTTTTTAAAAATTGTTTTTCTTGTTAATGCATATTCTGTTACAAGAGTCTTGATTTTTTTTATTTTTTTAGGCAGCTTCTGCAAAGTAGTTTTCTTGTCTCAAATCTGTGCGTTCCTCATGGCACTTTTTAACAAAGAGAAGCATTAAGCTTAAATGAACATCTCCAGGTAGCCTAGCAACAGGGTATGATTAATAATACCTTTCACATAACTGTATGCAGATAAATGTCTGAAAGTGAAAGCAGATTCAGAATTGGTTGGCCAGAGCCTGGCAGTGCAGCGAGAGAGGGAAAAGGTAATGTGGTGGTAGTATCTTGTGATCTTTGTTAAAAAAAGGAGAAAATACAAGTTATTTTTAATGTGTTGGATCTGTCTTATGGAGTAAAATACAGAGCATAATGGATTTTTTAATAACAATTAAATGGTGTGCTCAGAAAAAGTATAAATGCCCTTGCTTCCCATTATTGGTTATCATCGCTAATTTACCAGCCTTGCTTTTTCATATGTGAGAGATGAGAAACAATCGGTAGTAATTAGTGGGCCATCACAGCTAAAATGAAATGTAGTATCAATGAAACATAGTATAATTTAATATACAGTTAATGTCTTTATACTACAATATCAGTGGTTTTATGCCTGAAATGGTCTGAGTGCTGTACTGGAAAAATATACAAAATATTGGTTATGATGTTAAGTTTATAATTAAAGTTTTCTAGCAGAGAAAAGAAGGAGAAGTTGCTATGTTCATTCTGCATTAAATGACACTGCATTATTTACCTTTTCCTTAAAGCTTCTTGTCTATATGCAGTTATATAAAAGGAATCTGAATTTTCTCTGTATATATTTGAATTTTATATGTTTATACAAGATTGAAAATATTTACTTTTCAAGAACTCATAAGGTGTTAGAATGAGTTGGCCACACAAGCTTAATTCTTTCCCATTTTCTGTTCCTTCTGTATAAAGAAGAAGCACTGTGGGAGTAGGGTGAATATGGGATTCATTGTATGCTCATTTTGTAATAGTGGGAAATTGCTGTTTGTGTAGGAATAAAATGAAGTAATACATTTGTGTGCTGAATGTAGAAGATCTAGTTATCCTCAGACAATCCCATGGACTGGCATAAATGCCTTTAGAGAACAAATAACCTATTAAAATGCAGAAGCACAGATTTCTGTCCCGCACTTCAAAACCTGCAGAACCTGCTTTTTTTTTATTTTTCCAATTTTCAAATTACCTAATTATACGGATTGTGCACTATCTTTTGTGTTAAATCAGTAGAGATGGATTTTTTTCCTGTTCATTGGATGGTATATGTTTGTATTTGCTGCTCGGTGACAAAGTGAACCTTTCAGTGTATTATGGAAGTTGTAGGAGAAATACTGTGCAAGGTTAACTGTTGATAGTGTTCCTTGAAACTGTCTTAATGCATTTTCATGGGCTAACATCCACCAGCAACAATTTCAGTCTTCACTTATTTCTCCTTTACAGTTTAATTCTTCAGTGCCTGGTGGTATTCCAGGTTCTGTTGCTGAAACAGAGAGGGGAAGATTTCCTGCATTTAATAGGAAATTTCCTTTTTTGTTCATATTTTGTAGCCTACTGTAAAAATGTGATTGTTCTTCTGAAATAGCAAGTGGTTCTATTTAAGTACTAACTCTTTTCAAAGTAAAGTTACTGGGTTTTGCTGTAACAGCTGCCACCCCCAGTTATTGTGCAAAGATGTTGGTATAGGTGTGTTAAAGTGTTTCAGGGGTGTGGCAGGGGATCTCTGCCTCATACCTCAGATTGTTGCCCCTCAGTAGCTGACATGCCCTCCTACAACATGTAACGTCCCAGTATTTGGCTGCTGTTTGACCTAATAGTGTCCTCTTCTGGAAAATGCCTTCTGTAAGATTTCTCTCCCCAAAACTGGCTGTGGCCTTATCTTGTGCTCCTTCCTTGGTTAACTGATGTTCCCTCTTTTACCTTTCAGTTTTCACTTGAATCCATTTGGGACCCGGCT
Source organism: Phaenicophaeus curvirostris (assembly GCF_032191515.1). Taxonomy (NCBI): domain Eukaryota; kingdom Metazoa; phylum Chordata; class Aves; order Cuculiformes; family Cuculidae; genus Phaenicophaeus; species Phaenicophaeus curvirostris. The sequence goes on along the minus strand of NC_091394.1, from coordinate 51,839,869 downwards.
GAGACCAACAGCAGTACTCTCCCTTGTGCCACCTACATCTTCTCTTACCCCCTTGTGAACTTGTCATTAGTGGCTCTGCAGCTCCTCAGCCATCACAGCTGGAGTGGGCAGCAGGAAGCTTGACAGGACCATCATGGAAGAGTAGCTCTGTTTGCTTTTGGTTTGTCACCATCAGGCTTGTAGCTGCTAACTGTCCATTTACATCAGAGCATTAAATGATGGGGCGAAATGCTGTTAAATGCTTCCTAGTATCACTTCTTGTGCCTTCTTGAATATGGAATTGGAAACCATTGATCCTTTTATCAGTCACCGATAGCTACCTGTTGCATGGTAAATGTTAATTTTGTTGTCTAGTATTTCGTGTAGTGTACCTGAGAATGTGGGCTGACCATGTGGTCATGATACAGACATACAGGCATGTCATTAGTTTTGCTTTCTTCATTTAAACAAACACCAAACCAATAGTTTTTCAGGGGTTTCTCTAGCACGGTCTCTAATATATCTCCAATACTAGTAAGGAGAGAAGGGTTCCTGATTATGAAACAGATACTATCCTTACTCTTGAAGTCTGAGTCTCCTCTTTTTGACATTAATGTAAGTTGTGCCACTAAATTACCTGAGATGAGATGTTGCTTTTATTTCTCTAGTATTGCTGAATGAACTCTCTTTAGTCTCTGCTTGTAACCTATCCTAAGTAACTGGTTATGCAAACAACTTTTGATGCTTTTATTTCTTTAAAACAGCTTTTAGCAAAGACTGTTCACAGAACTAGTTTGACTTGTATCTCAGGTAATTGTTTTCTGAGCATTACAACTTCTAATCAGAATAAGATATCTATGCATCTGTTTTCCAGCTTTACTGACCTAGTTTGAGTCAGCTGTGTTTGTTGGGGTCTTATGCCTTTGAATAAATTTGTAGGGTTTTGGTTGAAAACCACCAAACAAGAGAAGAATGAAACTGAAATCCCTCTTTCTTTCTCGACTGCAGTTTCAGGGCAACATTCATTTTGCTAATAAATGACATTTTCATCTCAAAGGAGAAAGACTTTCATAGAGGGCTCTGTAAACTTAAATGAGATCAGAAGTGATTGTTTTCAGGTGAACTTCATTTTCCAAATAGTCAACTTTAAGATGTAGTACAAGTAAAAAAACAGCTGTACGTTACAATTTTGCAAATGTGTAAGATTTTGTTGTATAATGGAACTTTGAAATATAGTGCACCTATGCAAGCAAAATAGTTCTGAAATATAAAAATAACTGATGTTTAAAGAAACTATATAAGTCTTCATGTTGACTAAAGCTAGATATGAAAATCTTTCTGTGCCATTCTCCACAACCTACTGTATTTGAATAGGTGGCTGCATTAATTGACAATGAAAAAGACTGTAATTAAAGTTTTATGCCCCCTGAGTAATTACTAATTAAAGAGTAATCACATGTTTATTACACATTTCCTATTCTAAATTTTCAGAAGCCATGTGCAACCTGGAATGTTTCCATCTCTTTTCTTACTCAACTGAGACAGCTCATAGGAGCCTCTTTTTGAAACTGCTCTGAATCTTAACTGAATTTTGAATCGTCGAAGTGTGAAGCTGCATCCTTTCTGCCTTTTTGCGTGAATCACAGTTGTGGGTCTTTTCTCTTACAAAACTGAAAAGGGTGAGGAATTGAGTGGGATTTTTTGCACTCTCAAGAGTGTGTCCAAGTGTGCTTTACATCTCTCTGCCCTCAACCTCAGCTGCCAAAACACATTAGTGTGCATCTTTTTGACTAGCACTAAAGTGCTCAGCACTTCCATCACTGAAACAAGTGTCTCTGTATTTCAATGGACAACTGCTGTGTTGCAAAATGCCTTTAAGATCCCTCTGCTGTTGAGAAAGTATTGCACTAACCAGGTATTGACCTTACAGTTCATGTGTCTTAAGTAGCAGGAGACAGAATTAGAGCTGCTCATTTCCTTATCTGTTTGAGGGCCCACTGGATCTATTTGATGGTGTAACAATCATTAATCTTAACGTTTTCATGGTTGTGGAGGTCAATGACATTCACAGAAGTCTGAGCAAATCCATTTTGGTTACTGAATCTTCTTTGGCATATCCACAATGTTCATGGACAGCCTTGAAGAGCTTTCAGTATCATAGATGTCTGAAATGTTGAGTGTTCGTTTCTTTTTCCTTGGAGTAATCAGAATATTTTATTTAATAAAAGAAAAAGAAATGGGGGGCAGGAGGGGAACAGAAGGTAAATATAGTGGTTCAAATTGCTTGTGCAGCCAGTTCAGGCTGAACTCTGCTCCTTATCTTCTCTCACTACTTGTTAATCAGCATTTGCTTTAGTATTCCTTGATTTCAACTGTTCCTGCACTGTATTCCCTTTTATATAAAACTTAGCAAGTTTGCAGATGAGCTGCCTGGAGGAGAAAGACCTGGGGGTGTTGGTTGACAGCGACTGAGCATGAGCCAGCAGTGTGCCCAGGTAGCCAAGAAGGCCAATGGCATCTTGGCTTGTATCAGAAACGGCGTGGCCAGCAGGTCCAGGGAGGTTATTCTCCCTCTGTACTCGAAGCTGGTGAAGGGGCTGGAGAACAAGTCTTACAAGAAACGGCTGAGGGAACTGGGGTTGTTTAGCCTGGAGAAGAGGAGGCTGAGGGGAGACCTTATTGCTTTCTGTGATTGCCTGAAAGGAGGTTGTAGAGAGGAGGGAGCTGGCCTCTTCTCCCAAGTGACAGGGGACAGGACAAGAGGGAATGGCCTCAAGCTCCACCAGGGGAGGTTCAGGCTTGACATCAGAAAACAACTATTCACAGAAAGGGTCATTGGACACAGGAACAGGCTGCCCAGGGAAGTGGTTGAGTCACCATCCCTGGAGGTATTTAAAAGACAGGTGGATGAGGTGCTGAGGTGCATGGTTTAATGGTTGATAGGAATGGTTGGACTCGATGATTGTGTGGGTCTTTTCCAATCTAGTGATTCTGTGATATAGATGTATTATTTTATAGATCAGTTTCAATCACAATTATTTTTAATACCATGATTTTGTAATGTCTTGAGTCAGATCTCTTTTGACTTCAGATCATCAGTTGTCTTTATCCTTTTCCCTCCCTGCTTGTTTTCATTCATTTCTTTTGCTGAACACTTCCAATCATTTGCTCTTGATCAGAGATTCTCTAACTGCCCTATCGCAACATCATTCTTCCACTACCAACAAAAGAAGGTTTTTTCCATGGGAGACTCAATTGGCAGGTATTGTTTCCTTTTCAGCTTATAACTATTTATTTTCTTTCTTTTCCCCTTGGCCATTTGAGAAGTGGTATCATGTTACTATAGAGTTGTAGTGGTAGGTAGGTGCTGTCCTAGACTATTTGGCTGGGATTGGGGAATTTAGTAGGGGTGTTTGAGGTTTGTTTTGTTGGGGTTTTCTTTGTAGGGGAGGGGGCGCAGCTTATTTTTTGCTGTGAAGATTTATTTTGACTCTAGGGAAACATAACTTAACAAAAAATCCTCTAGCTATACTCAGGAAGTCTTAAAATGTGGTGAGACCTGCAAAATTACATAAAAGCTACCATTCCTAACTATTAGCCCCATTTAATTGAGTAAATGGTTCTGTGGAGAAAGTTGACATGCGTATTTAAAATGGAGCGAGATTCCCAGTTCCTTTACTTTTGGTCTTTTCTGGTGACTGAAGAGCCTCTACTTGATCTGCAGTGTAGAGGATAACATCACAAATCACTTCTGCTATTTGCAGATACAGCTACAGAGAGGGATTGTGTGCATGTTAACTTAGTAACAAGGGCAGAACATGACAGGGAGGTCATAAAGGAGCCCAACCAGGGGACTACAGAAACTAAGCTCAAGAGCCCAGCAACAAATAACAAAGAATGAGGAATGTGAATGAAAGCTGATCAAGAGGCATAACAGAAAAAGGCATGAGAAGAACTGGCATGTCCAAAGCCAGGTGTGGACCTCAGAGCTCCTCAGTGGCAACATCATGCATGTTTTGTATTCTTGTTTCCTCCATCTGCAGGAGGTAGGTGCTCAGAGCTTGTGATGAGGCTTGTGATTTACTGTAGTTGAATGTTTTCCTTCTATGAAGCTTGTGCTTAGCTTGTGACACTTGAGTAGAGCCTGAAGTTGCACAACTTTTCATGTGATTAAAGTTAAGGGAGTGCTGAAGTGCTGTGGCTGGTTGATTTGTGTGCCTTGCTGCAGAACTGAGCTTTAGAACACGCAATTTATTAAGGTCAGAAGAGACAGATTTAGGAACAAAATTTGCTACACCTTGGCCTCTGTTTCTGGGCTTCTTTCCACAAACCTTATCCTAATTGTGTAGACATTTCTTTTCCCATGGCAGGATCTATTTTTGAGAGTGTTTTGTGACTAACTGGAAGAGCTAGTGAAATTAGAACCATAAAAAGCAGGCAAATGATAAATGCATAGAGAGGTGGAGTAAAGAAGATTATTTTCCTCGGCTTTAATAATGGAACAGTAAGCAATAAGACAAATAGGCTTAGAAAGGATAAATTCTAGCCAGATTGCTTTTTTACCTTTCTGATAAGATTACAAAATAAGCAGATGAAAGGCAAGTGATATAATACATGCATTTTAGTAAACCTTTTGATACCATCTCACCAAAGCATACACGAATAACTAATACATGTTGACTTGGGTGGACACATGATCATCCATACTGTAGAGGAGTTGAAGGAGTGTAAATAATGAGCAGTAATGAATAATGATGAATTGAGATGGGGTGAATTATACTGATGAGGGTCTGCAGGAGTCACAATTTAAGCTCAAATTTTTATTCTTTAATGGCTTCATTACAGCATCTTTTCAGCATGCTGTTGATTTTCCCCCCTTATCAAACATGCCAATGAGGCAGACAAGTAGAATATTAGCACCTCCTGGAATTAGCCCTGGGCAGAAGACTAAATCAAGTATTTATTAGAAATGCTCAGTCCTTCGAAGTAAGGAAGCTAAAGAACACTTGTTTGTTTGTTTCAAGAGGAGGGACGGACCTTGCTGCTAACGCCGATAGCCATAGAAAGGTGTACTGAATAGTGGATTAAACAACCAGGTGACTGAGAAGTAGCAGCTGTGTTCAGCCGGGTTCCAGGAATCCTTGTATTAAAGAGAGTTCAGTTTTCTGTCAGGGATATGTCACAAGTTATTAAACAGCTTCCTAAAGAAAGTTACTTAAAGCTTTTCTGCTTGAGTGATCTCATGCTACATTGGGGGAAAAAAGCAATAAAATGTGCTGAGTGAGGGAAGATGGTATGAATAGCTTTTGTCTCTTTGTAGTCTTTGTCTACAGGTCTAACCTCTGGCTAGCTGGCCAACAGCATTCTATATAGCAAGTGCAACACTCACCCCAGCTCCCTGCCCCAAACAGTCCTGTTCTCCATATCAAGTCTTATGCCACTGGGTCTGACATCCCGTAGCAGAGCCAGATATTTGGTGGTCTTCCCCTGGTGTTGATACCATATTTCTTGAAGACATGGAATGAAACTGAAAATGTCAGCACATAGTTAGCATTTCATACATGTTCTCTGCAGCACAGCAAAGTGTTCAGCTGTGTTATGAAGAATGTCCAGGAAACAGTTTAGGCTGAATAACCAGTTCTGGGGTGCTGTTGCTCAAAGTGCTTAGCAATATTATAGCAGAATGTCTACAAAGTGATCCCATACTAAATGCCATCAAAACAAGCAGGAATGGATTAGGCCTCCTCTGAATTATTTTGGGGGCTTATTTTCAGTGAAAAGCACTTTTCCTGTTAAAATCAGCATTGCTGGAAAAATGAAGATTTTTTGACAGATTGCTACCAAGTATAGAAATACTTATTTTTATTTTTATGGAACTTGTTTTTATCTCCTAAATATTATTAGGCAATAGCTAATAATTCCCTTATAAATAACATAATGCATAATGTCAGGTAAAAAGATAATGATGGGTTACACATGATCTAGATAAGAGCCAATGTGAATCTGTCAATGATTCAATAATCAATGCAGTACTGACTTTTTCCATCTAAATCTGTCACTTCTATGTTGTAATAAAAGGTTATCACATGCGCTTGTAAACATGTACAACTGCAATTGATGCGTCATGAAGTAACAGAAAATTGAAGTTAGCAATAAAAAAAAATCTTTAAATTGTCACACAAGATACTGTGGAAACATTTTTATTTCTCCTCAGTTTCCATATCCAGAAACCACCTTGTTTAAAGTCTCCTCTGTGGAAGAAATTGTGTATTTCAAGTAGTTCCAAAGTGACTGTCTTACTTAAGTTGGTATGTAGTATATCTGATCTATGCAATGGGAATTAAACGAGGGTATCAAAGGACATGACAATAGCAATATTCTATCCTGAATTTAAGAAGAAAAAAGGACAAACTGCTTGCTGCAGAAATCTGAATTGGTAAATGCAGGCTTTCAATTCCCTAAGCATCTTGAGGAAGGTTTATTATTACAAAATTCATCAAACTAATTTTGCCATCTGTTTCATGTGGCAATTCTGATATGTATATCAGCCTGAATAGCAAATATGAGTCCTGTATGCAGGCAGTAACCAATTAATAGCACTTCTGTACTAAAAGTTTGGGAAGCATGGTTAATAACTTTTCTCTAGTGATGAAGTATTGCAGGTTCTTTCTGTCACTTCTTGTAATTAAGCCTGTATGAGATGTAATTAAGCCCTATTATATGTTTCACACTGCTGGTGGTTATCTTAAATCTAAATCTAAGCTAAAAGAAAAAGAAAACAGTTTCTCTCCATACTTTTTAGACTGAGTTGGAGCAGGCTTAGCGCAACCAATTATGAAATTAATCAGGTGAAAATACAGCTTTACTTTTGTGTATAGCTTCAATTTAGAAAGAGGAAGAAAATACAATTAGAATAGTAAAAGATGTGAATTGCATATAGATTATGCATCACTATACTGCCATAAGGAAACTAAACTGGCAGACAGTGACAGCTGTTTTTCATTTGAAGTATATCTGAAGTACTGTACACTCGTACAGTTTCAATTGTGAAACAAATTATTTGTTTTGTGATAGTCTACATTGGCACCATTAGAAGCAGATGTTCAATGACTTTGTAATGTAGGCAGCTTGGTGTCTAATCCAATGAATTAGTATGAAGATTTTGCTTTATTTTTCATGGCTATTAAGGCAATTATCATCCACTGTCATATCACTGGCAGAGTGTAACTGATGTCCTGCTCTGCATCTAACCCTTGCATCGTTTTGAATTCAGAAGGAAATGGCAACCATCTCTTAGAAATGTGGTACTGCAGTGTGTCGGCTATGATGCTGTTCGGCAAATGAAGTCCTGGATCTGTAGTTTCTACAGAAACTGAAGTATACATCAATGCAGGTGCTGGTTCTTTCTCTCTTTAAGGCTAGAGAAGTTTGTGAATGAGATGCAATTTGAGATCAGCTGGAGTTGTGGCATATATGTGGTCAATATGAACTGCCTGTGTTCTTGAAAATGCTTTGGAAAAAGTCCTTTCAGATCAGACTTAACTGGTTATTTCTTGAACGAAAGCTATGAGAGTGAATAGAATACATTTTTATGTTAGTGCAGAGCCAAGCCCAGTGTAGGGCCACAGCTCTGTTGAGTGTCGTGGCTCTGGTGTACACTTTCACCTGGCCTGCTTTTGGTCAACTGGAAGGTGCCTTCTCTGGGAATCCTTGAATTATCTCCTTCCTTGCAGAATATGCTGCAGAGCCCTGGCCAGAAATAGTCTCTCCTATTCAGCCCCACAAATTGTTCTCCCCCAACTAACTTGGATGTTTCAGGACCTCAATCAAATGGACCCTTTTCCCTGTCCTGCCATCTTCCTTTACAGTAAAACCATATGGAAATGCTAGGTTTATGTGATGACTGGCATGTTTTCCTAAAGCAAAAAAAAAAGAGTTTATTCAGAAAAGAGAAGACAAGTTATAAGTGACTGGTATGCTTAGCCAAGAGCAGGTCACCTGTCTTCCACAGTGGGAGAATCAATTAATACATATTAAGTAATGCATGTCTTTATTGTAGACAACTCTGTATATGGTATAGAATCTGCCTTTTCTAATATGAGTATCACCATCCTCTGCTGATCACTTACTTCTGCAGTAACTCATCTCCTCTAAACGCTTAAGCTGTAGTATAATCACTAACAAGCCTGTGCGGATACGTATAACGCTTCTTATAGAATTAATGCAGTAATCTTCATATGTTTGGTGATTCCATAGCATCTGTAATTTAGTGCCCCTAGCCATACTGTATTGTAAGTGCTTAAAAATAATACTGGAAAATGTGTTTTATCGGGAAGCTACTAGATGTACAGATTTACCATAATTTTTTCCAAGCTATGAAATGAGGCTATAGGATAAATAATGCAGTAAAATGAGAATAATCAGGTAAGATTATACCCCTGATACATAGAAGCATGAAGCTAAAAAATTAAGTATAATACCAAAAGATTATTTGAGGGTAATACTAAATGCTGTTTTATACATTTAAATATACTGAATATCTGCTTCAGCAGTGGGAGTTGAGTTAAAATTATACAGATGAACTAATGCTTTAGATTATAATTGAGTTTTCACTGCAGTCAGTTTAGTTTTCTATTTTGTGCATTTTCTTTTTAAATATTCATTAGTTGAGTAAATTAGAGAACAGAAAGAAGCAGGTAAGATGCTGTATTTTTTTCTTGCACCTCCCTAAGTGCTTTATGCCTTTCATGTTAGTGTTTTTCTTTTGAATCCCATAGCATGATCCACTCCCAGCTCAGTAACCATACCTCTGCAGTTTTGCCATTCTTATCTTGTTGGGCTCCAGCCTGCATGCTTTCTCACATCCCTGCCTCAGAGCTTAGTGGTTTTCTCAGAAATCTGAGTCAAGGTAGCAGAGTTGTGCTGTACCGGCCTTGGGCCTGGGATCACAGGCAGCTGAACCCCAAGGAGAAGTGTAGAATAACATCTTTTCAGGCCTTGATTCTCCTGTTGCTAAAGTACAAGTAAGCACAGAGCCCTAGAGCAAGTCAGGGATCTTTCTGACAGAATATTCTCCTTCAGAAAGAAATGCTGATCCAGTGCATTTGTGAAACTGTGGGAAAGAAAGTTTGAAATTAATTTTCTGTTTAAATTTATTTCTTTGGAGAACTTTATTGACATTATTATTTTGTCATCTTCTGAATAAAAAGATCCTTTCTTTGTTCAGAGTCCACAACATGAGAAAAAGGACAGATATTTTCCCAGAACAGGAAAAGTGTGTTTTAGCTTTCAAGACAACTGATAATTAGGAACATTGTTGAAAATAATACATTTTTAAAAAAATAAAATGAAGATGCAGAATCTGGATTTTTGTCTAGCAGATGAGAGGGAAATTAAAGACAAAATGTTCTGCTACCTTAAAGAAAAAGGAAGAAGATAGGGCAAGTATATGCAAACTCCAGAGCTAGGAGGTTCAGAAAGAGAGGGTTCTTTCTTATGATGATGATGGAAAGACAAAAAGCCAGCTGCATCTGTGCTCATTTTCATATTATAGCTTCATTTCAGAGCATTTCTGTCCAGTGTCTTGCCTTTTTTATGAGTTTGAGTATTTGTTCTCTTTTTGCAAATTAAATTATGCTTTCAGGCTTACTTACATAAGGAAGAAGAAGAATAACACAGGGAAAACTGGGTCACCATGAGCCTGTTTGTGATACAGAGACAGAAAGCTGGGAAGATGGAAATGGGCAAAAAAGAGGATTAGCAGATTGGATCTGGAGTCATGCCAAGTATTTCCCATCCAGGGATGTGGGATTGCTTGGACTTGTCTGTGCTGAGCTGACCGAGCAAGGTCCATGGCCAGAGGTGTCCAAATTGGTATTTTGAAAAGGAAGTGTCTATGATGTGGCTGTTATGTGCAGATAAAATCATTTAGCACAATGCCTAAAGGAGCCATCCTTTCAGGGGAAAAGTGAACCATTTGTGGTTACATAAATATTATGGGATCTATTTCAAATCATGAACGAATTCTATATAGACTACAGGTGAGATTTTAGACACGGCTGTGCTGTGTATCATTCCTGCATAGAGATATTTACACATGCTTGTTTCATGAAAAGATATCCTGTTATTACCTTTTCTAAATAAACCAAAATGGATTATTTCTCAGAGGTCTTCAGAATCAATGATTTATGTTTTGAGTCTTCAAAAGCAGAAAAGGTGTACACGTTCAATGGAAAAATATACCCATTTTACTACTTTCAGGAGAATTACCAGCCCAACTGTAATCTAGGCAGGTTTGGGAACTGCCATCCTCATATTTTTGCAATCTGTGTGCATTGAAAGCTACCTATCAAGGAGTCTACTTCTTAAGATGGAGATGCATTTATGCTAATGCAATTTATTTGTCTTATTTAAAATAAATCTGAAGATATTTTGATTGAGATGTAATAAGAATATTTTTTGAAAGGTATGTATTGAAGGTCACATACTAGAGTCTGTTTGGAAGAAACTAGGACCATTTGCCTTAGAATTGTAGAATGATTTGGGTTGGAAGGGATCTTAAGGAGTATCTAGTTACAAAGCCCCTGCCACGTTCAGGGACACCTCCCACTAGACCAGGCTGCTCAAGGCCCCATCCAAACTGGCCCTGAACACTTGCACAGAGAGGGCATCCACACCTTCCCTGGGCAACCTGTTCCAGTGTCTCACCACCATCATCGTGAAGAAATTTCTTCCTAACGTCTGATCTAAATTTTCCCCTTTCCAATTTAAAGACATTCCCTCTCATCCTGTTACTACATGCCCTTGTAAAAAGTCCCTCCCCAGCTTTCTTGTAGCCCCTTCAGATGTTGGAAGGCTGCTATAAGGTCTCCGTGGAGCCTTCTCTTCTCCAGGCTGGACAATCCCAACTCTCTCAGCCTGTGCTCATAACAGAGGTACCCCAGCCCTCTGATCGTCTTTGTAGCCCTCCTCTGGACCTGTTCCAACAGCTCCATATCCTTCTTATGTATTCCAGAACAGGACACAACACTCCAGGTGAGAGGTCTCACAAGAGCGAGTAGAAGAAGAATCACCTTCCTTGACCTGCTGGCCATGCTTCTTTTGATGTAGCCCAGGATACAGTTGGCCGCCTGGGCTGTGAGCACAAGTTGCCTGCTCAGGTCAAGCTCCTCATTGGCTAGCACCCCCAAGTCCTCCATAAGGTATCAAGATTATCATCAAGACAGTTTCTTACAATAGATTCTGGGCTCTCTGCACCACTTTTTAGCTTGGTTACTTGGAAAAGGCACTTATTCCTGATATCAGGACATCAATTTTCTCATATTCCTCCGATATTTGACCCACAATCTATGCCCCAAAGAGTGATATTCTCAGGATAGGGCCAGAGAACATCGATTAGGATGCTTGGACTCATGCAGTGGGAAAAGCTCTTCTTGGTGGAGGGGGCTTCATGCTGAGGTTTCCTTCTCTGTCACGTATGTCCTGAGGCTGGAGAGCAGATGGTTTTTCTCTGATGGTTTCCTGCTAGGTAAAGGGATTAGATGTAGTTGTGTTTTGTGTTGGCACTAATGAAGGGAAGGGTACAAAAGTAGGACAAAGTCTACATTTGAGTGCTGTGTGAGGAGGCCTGTGACTCTTTTTCATGGCTGATGCCCAGTTAACAGAGTCCAGGTGAACACAGGCTGACCTGACAGGAGTGGATCAGTCCCCACATCCCTTCATCTGGTCTTGGCAATTCATACACAGTCTTGCTTATCTGAACAGTTTCTCAGCCAGGGGAGACTCTCTGTCTAGGTAGCTGAAAAACCTGTGCAGGAAGGCTCTGGGTAGGTCGTGTAGCCTCTCATTGCTCAGTTGCAGTGTGTCAAGGATGCATGCCACTCTGTGTCACATCTTTGTCCTTCGAGAAAATCAAGAGGCTGTCCAAGCCAGACCCGGAGTTGACCTCCTCAAGATCCGCTTACAAACTCAGAATTAGGAAATATACTGAGACCATTATTCAGAAACATTAGGAAATCATTTGCAAATTGCTGATACATTTGGGGTGTATTTATTTCATATTTCTATTCCTTCTTATCAGAAGGAAGGAAAAGTTTCTACTGCTTTATTTTAACAACTATATTCTGAGTTTACATGGTACAGGTCTCTGTCTGCCTCTAATGGCTGAAACACACAGCAGTTTATAAGTATACCTTAAGATAACATAGATGGATTATCTGGAAAACCAGTTATTTTATTAGATGCCCCCTTCTTGATAGCTTGTCCCCCTGGGATCACATTGGAGAAGCAACATCCTAAAATTCTTATATTGGGTGAAGAATTTCTTTATCAGACTAGTAAAAGTGACAGCGTGTTTTCCTCCTCATCAAAGTGACCTCTTTCTTCTGTATCCAAATATAACTATTCATACTTTTTTGAGTTAAATTATGCACAAGTACAGCAAAACACTATTCTGAGTTTTTTCATGCATAGTAATTTCATGATTAGTACTTAAGATGTCTTCCCACTTGGGTATTTACAAGTTGATTAAATGCCTTGGTTACCTGCTTGGGTAGCAGTTATTATAAAGTTGAAGCATTTTGGAGGGAAAGGGGTTCTTGTTTCTTTCTAAAACTCTCACAATGCTTTAGAAATTTGGGAGCCTTGGCTGCAGTGATAAACCAGGTGCTGGCAGCAGCTTTTCAGCACTTTCCTGCTTGGGACCTGAACTCTACCACTCTGCAGTGACTGGACTGTAGTTGTGTTGGGCAATGCCACTGTTCAGAAGTATCTATGCCTAATAGTAGTGTAGGATTGAAAGGGAAGAGTGGGCATGAGGCAGTGAAGAGGCATTTAAAAGACCAGACTGCTGGCAGCAGTTATAAAATATACTTTGCTCTCAAAGTGCCAGTTCAGTCACATGCCCCTAACTAAGAAATCCATAAGTGAAAACCTGCAGTAGAAATTTCACCTTCTGCTTTCCAGGCTCGAGAAAGCCTCAGCCCTCCTACCTACCAGCACACTTTTATTTTCTAAGGAAGCTAGAAATCATCTTTCCTTGCAATAGAAATGTATAGTCATTGCTATTTAAAAGGAGCAAATATATTAGAACTAAGTCTCAGATTTGAGAGGGTTCTTGCTGCCCTGGGTTTTTTGTTGGGTGGCATATTGGGCTATCTGAGATTGTCTGTGTGTACTTCAGCTTTGCAAGACTCAGATTTTTATTTTTAATTTCTCAGTATTCTGTAGAATAAATGCCCCTGCCACTGTCTATACAGTCTGGTATCAATATTCCATACGTTATTAGTTTACGTATATTTTACTGTTGTAGAAGACAGAAGTTCGCAAAGTGTTACTACTCCCCTTGCTGGTGCGTTGTAGTCATGGCACTTAGATATTTGGCTTTCCAGTGGTAAACTGCTTGCTGTTTGAATTCACAAAGATGATTTTACAGAGAGACAGAACAAAATTTAAGATTATAGGGCTTTGTCTCTGTGCTTGACTGTGTAACTATTAAATGACTAGAATGAGTTCCACCCTTTTTTTTTTTATTTATCCAGTCATAGGCCGTGGGCATATGTAGACTTGTCAGCATATTTTTATTGGTAGTTGGAGCTATTTAAGCAATGGCATGATAACTATCTTAGCTGTTTTGTTTTTAAGAACTATTTATTCTCATGAATGAAAAGTCAAAAAGTCTTTTATATATTTTGGTGAAGGTTTACTGATATTTCTGTATTAAGGAATAATAATTATTAATTTTCCAAAATTTAAAAGATGGAATTGTTTAACATGGTAACTGTGGGTTTTTTTCTGGTCCCATATAGCTGATGAGATCAAGTGTTAGCACAACCTCGCTTTCAGGTACAAACAATTCTTCATCATGTAAACAGAAAACTGTGTACAGCCCTTTTGTCTCACTGTACAAGTCATGAAAATATTAATTTACAGAGAATAATTATAAAGGATTTAGACCAGGTTTTTAGGGAAATTAAGATCTTTACAAGGAACTTGCAGGGTTTTTTTCTTCATTTACTTTATACCTTGAAAAAAGGTATCACAAACAACATAGAGTTATGTTTCAGGAATTCATTAGCTGCATCCCAGAGTAATGGTCTCCGCCTGCATCTGGTATTGTGCTAGAATAACTTTCACATGATTTTATGTAAGCAGAACATAATTTGGTTGCTTGTTTGCCCAGCCATAATGGGCCGCATGGAGACAGAAAATTTGCTGAGTACAGTTATCTGCTCTCTAGCAGGTAGCTAAAAGTAGAATGCAAAGGAAGAATGCAGGAATAAAGCAAAAAAAATGTGGTCCCTTCCCCCAAGTCTCTCCCAGTCTCACTTAAGTCGTATTCTAATGAGATAGCTTTAAAAAATTATATATTTTTATGTTTGTTATTTGGAGGGCAAAGCATGGAGGAAAGCTGGTGGTGTTTCTGGGGATGGCACTGCAACGTGGCAGGGTTTTAGGAAAGGTGCCGGCAGCTGTGCCCTCAAAGTGCCCAGGCCCTGGGCAGTGCTGTAATGTATACAGTGAGACAAGACTTACGGGCATTGTAACATAAAGCCTAGTCTCTCATGGTGTTCATGTGTTTCACGTGGGAATTCCTATATCTTGGTGTGATTTTTTTGTTTCACAGAATACAGCAGTGTGGAGCCCTGGTGGGCCAATAAAATGGACCAAGAGTAGGGAAATGTACTTTGTCCACACTCAACTCTGTGAATAAAATCAAATCAAATGCAATGCAGAGTAACGGTGGACCCAGAGTCAGAGCTTGAGATGTGTGCACCTCTGACTTCTGAATATTGAATCTGAGATGTAAAATCTAAATCTCAGCCAGTGATTTTCATTGTAACAAGCCAGTCCCTTTCATTCAGGGTGCTTTGTCTCCTTTCATATAGGCTGCCCTGATGAAGTATCCTGGCCATGTAGGGGCTGTGGAGCTGCTTGGTAGGGAACTTGTGGTTAAACCAGGTAAACAAGGGGGGAGAGACTGTCACCCCCATCCTGTCATCTGTAACCCCACTAGAAAATCCTGCAGGATACACTTCTTTCACTCTGCTTTTTGCTACAAGCAGTGGATTTTTCTCTGTGAGGACCTGACCATTTGCAGGAGAGTCTGTTCTTTATGCTGATTTAAGAGCAGGAACTGTGTTTTAAAAGTATATGGCTAAAATATGAGTTGAGACATTTTTTATTGTTTTTCTGCCTGGCTTTGTATGGCATACTGGAAAAAACATTTCAGAGATCTGTGTCTGCAAAGATTCCTGTTTGAGTGGGCTACATTGCTTTTTTAAAAAAACTTTTTTTTAATTAAATCCCCTGAGGCTAAATGTGGCTAGTTGAAGGCACTATGGGATTGTAATCTAGAAACACAGAACTAATTTCCTTGTTTTACTTTTAAATTAGGGGCCTTTTCTGTTAACTAAAATTGAAATGTTTCAATTATGAATAATGCCAGGAAAAACTAGCACACTTGAGTGGGTTTAATGAATTGCGTGTGTTCTTGCTGCTTTGTGAATGTGTGCATGGCAGTGGAGTTTCTGAGATCTGTCACTTAATATATACTGAAATGCATGTTTTATTTATGATGTATTAATTTTTACTATCCTAGCTTTTTTGTTTTATGAGCAGGGTTTCTGTAGAGCCCTAAGATCATTTTAATATGTTCAGAAGAAATTTCCACAGACACTGAACTGCAGAGCTTTATGTCTCATGAAAGTGTAAGAGTAGCATGTTTCTTGTCTACATTTATTAGCCTTAAGAAGGCACTGGATTTTTCTGTCATGATTGAGAAAATACTAAAGGGTGGTTTGTTCCTTCACTTAGGTAGATAGTCTGCATTACAGTTTTTGGTATTGCTATAGTGATTATAACCAATAGTATCCGATTTTGAAGATGAGCAAATAGACATCAATGTAAGTGCTTTGCTAAAACCTGAGAATATGCAGTAATGATAAAACTCTATGCTTTTTCAGCAGTAATCTGGAAGGTCAAATTGCACTTTAGAGGATCTTAGTACTTAGTAAGCAAAATTTCCTTAGGAGATTTGAACTTACTTCAATGCTTATTATGTTGACTGCATTTGAGAAATTCGTCTCATTTACTGTGTCTTTTTTGGTTTATGAGCTGTTCTTTATCTTCTGTAAGAAACAGCTTACTGAAAAGCTGTATTTTAAGCCTTCAATTTAATGTTCCAGAGGAATATAGAAGTACTTTTGTATAAAACCCCAGTTTTACAGTAACTTGTGAGCACATAGGTGAAGTGCTTTTGTAGCTAACATCACAGACTATAATACTGGAAAGACAGTGAGGGCATCAAACAAAATTGATGTGGTGAGGCTACTACTTCTTTAGAAAAGCAGGAAAATATAATTAGTGTTCTATAAGTATGGAGACAATAGAAATATGTTTTCACTGAAGTAACATCCTCTTTAAAAAAAATGCTTAGTAGACAATAGTATTACTTAAATTAGTAACAGTTGATCTTTTATAAAATGACCTAGAGCTGTTTTACAAACTGAAGTCCAATTGTCAGTGTGAGATTCTCCACAATAAAAAGCCAAAGACAACATTTGAAAAAAAAAAAGGGAGAACTCCTATTTACAGAGGAGCGATGAATAGTTTTGAAATACCATCCACGGTTCTAATCACAGATCTGCTGAGGATGTGTGTGTACATATACACATATATACATATATATGTCATTTTGTTCTGTATTAAGAATAGTCTGTGACTCTTCCACTTTCACCTTAATGAGTAGCAGTACAAAGTAAAGATGATGGTGTCTTTTCTGGGTTATCTCTAATTTCACAAATTAAAAATGTTTAAGGGATGAAAAAAATAGAAGTTTGGCCTTTGGAGGTGCTTTTTATTTCTGAAGAGTTCATTTGTAAGCCAAGCTTTCCTAAGTGCATGTTTTCCACTTACATCTTCGGAGAACATAACTGAGCAGTTGAAGCTATGCAGGCACCCTTTAAAGCTGATTATGCAACTCTTAAGTTCTAGGAATATCCACACTGACTTTGACAGAACCTGTCGAGGAAAAGACTGAAGCATTTGGAGTCATGTTTCAAATAAGTAAGGCTGATTTTAGGCTAATGCTGTGGTTTATTTATTTTTGTTTTCCTTGAGATAGTTTGGTTGGCTGTTTTGCTTCATTTCCCTTAAAAAAAAAAAAAAAGGCAAACCACAAACCCAAACGTGTTTCAGATGTCAAGAATCAAAATTTTGTATAGCTTGGAAGTGGCTGTGAAAGTTATTTGGAGTTGGACTTTGTCACTAGAGGGCACTTAGTCACACAAAATTAGCTGTGTTTGGGTTGGGGCTTTTTGTGAAAGCTTCCTGCTTTAAAATATCTTCTAAAAATATCTGATCGCTTTTTTTAAATTGGTTCAAGAGTATGCATGTATAGCCATAAATATTTGCAAGCACAGAAGAGTTTCAGGGTAGTGATCTGCAGTGAAATAATTCTCTGGGAGAAGAGGATAAGGGGGAAGGCTGAGGAAGAGGCTACAGTGTACAAGACGCTTAGTGCAAAAGTCACTTAGGCTACAAATACACCAAAAGAATGCTCAATTAGTATTAATTTAATTAATAAAACTTGAATTGGAACAAACTATCATATTTAGGAGTGGGGAGGATGGAATAATCACAAACATGGATACACTTATTGAGTATCAAAATCTCTGCTATGATTTTATAAATGCAAAACCTGCTATTGTTAAAAACAAGCAAAACCAGAGCACTTATTTAACACATACCAGTTATAAAGCACCTAACATACCAAGTGGAATACACGTTTTATAAAAGGGCTTAAAATACTTGATATTGTTGCATAACATGTAGATACATTATGCTCTGCTGGTTTGTTTTGTTGGACCCCACTGTACCCCAGTGATCTTCTGACTAGATGCTTAATGTTCACTGGTAGCCTGGCTGCACACAGGCATATTGGCAGCTCTCAGTATACCAGTAAAGCTGTCTTTGTATAAATAACACATTTTACTCACTGGCTGCATGGTTATGAGAATTTGCTGTAAAACACCTTTTCTCTGTACCCCTCTGATGGATGCACAGTCACAGTGGGCTGGAGAGTGAACCAAGGGATGTTCTGAGCGGGTGGGGTTTGCTGTATTTTTCCTGGCTGTTACTGCCAATCACAAAGAGTAAAGAAGGCACTCGGGGACCGTGTCTGCCAGGCCAGCTTAATGCTGAGGCATGCAGAATGCAAGCATTAGTTTACACATACTTTCAGCAAGCATGGCATGCGGTCAAAGTGTATCTGTTTGTCAGCGTTGTCCGAAGCTTCTGACCGAAGCTTACCGTAAATGGCCTCAGTCTGGTTTTGTTTAGTCTTATTTTAGCTACTATGGGCAGCCTGGCAGGTTAGCTAGCAAATTAATCAGCCATAGCGCGAGAGTGGAGCCAGGGGTGAATATTCCAAGTGTGAACCTGAATGAGTCTGGAAATGGGAAGGGTTGGTCACTGCCAGGCCACTGGTGACAGAGCTTGGTAAGAAGCAGCAGCAGAGACAAGGACCTAACATGCTGGGAGGATATGTTTGTTTTGTTCTTTGAAACTGATTTGCCTCAGTTTAAGTCCTTGTTGGAAGCATATTGAAGCTTGGAAATTCAAAGTTTCAAAAGCACAGGTTCAAGTAGCTACGTAGCTAAGTGAGCATTTATATTTCCCTGTGTCTCCTGCCTCAAATGGAGGGAATGCGACTGTGGTGCAATTTGAAAGACCTGCAGGTGAGATTGTAACAGCTTGCCATGATTTTTTGTATCTTTCCTGTTTTAAAATATTTTTCATGATTAATGGACAGGTATACCCACAACTACGCCATGGTCTTTGCAATAATGGACTTGAGGCCAGATCTAGCTCTTGAGTGCACTATGCGTGGCTTTTGTCCCTCCAAAAATGAACAAGTCAGTATTTTCTGTTCTGCACATCAGAGGGAAGCAGCATTAAACTCCAGAGGTCAATATGTATGTGTACCCTCTTAACAAAAATCAAGACAATGGATTTCCCATTGGTTATCTATAGCAAAGGAATTTCCAACAATTCTCTTGGGCAAAACTGAGAACTAAGTCCAAGTGAGACATGATAACTGTGGATTATAGTAGCAACACTTATTCTGATTGTCAGGTCAAGACTACCGAGATTAACTTTTTCTGGGTCCCCATTCATGGTGCTGGCTATGTACTACGGCTTATAGGAACTTTGTCCTTTATGGTGTAGTCTTATCTGTGCAGGCATTAGAGTCTGCCCTTCTGTAGTATATGCCAAGTGCTCAGTTGGCCTGTAGAAGTGTTTCACTGCATGGATCATATTGCAGGGCAAAGATTTACAAGCCAAAATTCTTTTTTCTCTTGTCTATCATGATGAACTTCACTGCAGTGTGGCTTCCATCACATTTCCTGGAAGCATAAGGTGGATTTCTGAATTCATAGTCTCACTGAGTGTTGTTAAGGGAAATTTAAAATTAGGTTTCATGTAGACAAGATGAAATTATGCATGAAATAAATATCTGTACATTTTGTAACGTCATTCACTCATGTAGCTTGCAACTAGAGAGGAATAACACTTCTTGCTTTTGTAATTGAAAAGAAATAGATTAGAAATCAATTATAATCAAAGTGGGTTTGATCACTTTACTTATAACAGTGACAGTTTAAAAAATTGGAAGGTGAAGTTTTCATGGGTATTTTGTTGCTTAGGCTTTTTAAGTGAAGCAGGTAGAGGGCAGTAGGTACTAACATTCGAGATACCTTCTCCATTGACCAGTGCTGGACAAATCACTTCACAGAATCACAGAATCACAGAATAACCAGGTTGGAAGAGACCCACCAGATCATCGAGTCCAACTGTTCCTATCAAACACTAAACCATATCCCTCAGCACCTCGTCCACCCGTGCCTTAAACACCTCCAGGGAAGGTGACTCAACCACCTCCCTGGGCAGCCTGTTCCAGTGCCCAATGACCCTTTCTGTAAAGATTTTTTTCCTAATGTCCAGCCTAAACCTCCCCTGGCGGAGCTTGAGGCCATTCCCTCTTGTCCTGTCCCCTGTCACTTGGAAGAAGAGGCCAGCACCCTCCTCTCTACAACGTCCTTTCAGGTAGTTGTAGAGAGCAATGAGGTCACCCCTCAGCCTCCTCTTCTCCAGGCTAAACAACCCCAGCTCTCTCAGCCGCTCCTCATAAGGCCTGTTCTCCAGCCACTTCACCAGCTTTGTTGCTCTTCTCTGGACTCGCTCCAGAGCCTCAACATCCTTCTTGTGGTGAGGGGCCCAGAACTGAACACAGTATTCAAGGAGCGGTCTCACCAGTGCCGAGTACAGAGGGAGGATAACCTCCCTGAACCTGCTGGTCACGCCGTTTCTGATACAAGCCAAGATGCCATTGGCCTTCTTGGCCACCTGGGCACACTGCTGGCTCATATTCAGTCGGTTGTCAACCAACACCCCCAGGTCCCTCTCCTCCAGGCAGCTTTCTAGACAGACTTCTCCTAGTCTGTAGCACTGCACAGGGTTGTTGTGCCCCAAGTGCCGGACCCGGCATTTGGCCTTGTTAAACCTCATGCCATTGGACTCAGCCCAGTGGTCCAGCCTGTCCAGATCCCTTTGCAGAGCTTCTCTACCCTCCAGCAGATCAACACTTCCACCCAGCTTAGTGTCGTCCGCAAACTTGCCAAGGGTGCACTCGATGCCTTCATCCAGGTCATTGATGAAGACATTGAACAAGGCTGGACCCAGCACTGAGCCCTGGGGAACCCCACTTGTCACTGGCCTCCAGCTGGATTTAGCACCATTTACCACCACTCTCTGGGCCTGGCCACCCAACCAGCTTTCCACCCAGGAGAGTGTGTGCCTGTCCAGGCCAGAGGCTGACAGCTTCTCAAGCAGAATGCTGTGAGAAACTGTGTCAAAGGCTTTACTACTTGCCTAGTCTTCAGTCGTGATTATAGGCAACCTGATTTTACGTCAAGGAGTGCTCACACAATCCATTAATACAACTAAGCAGTTGGAGTCATAGCATCTTAGACTGCTGAAATTGGTCCTCCTGGTAGGACTTCAGATTCAGCAGTGGAAATACTGCAAGTATTGACTTGGGGGTTTTCATGCAGGTGAACTTTAAAGCAGACAGCTGATTTTGCCTAATACAACTGAGATGTTTTGTGCAGATTTTGTTTTTCACTTTTAAAATAAATGAAATTATAAGCATTATTTGCCATGTAAACAAATCTCTAGAAGAAGAGAAATTCATTTCTTCCTCTAGGAGAAAAAAACATGGGAGGACTACTATATGAACAAAGCTTAATTAAAATATAATTGTATTTAATCAATGTGGTATAATTAGAAATACCACTTAAGACTTCATTTTAATGGTTGTTGGGCTATTTGTATTCTTTAAATTAATATCTGCTTTATGACAAAAATCCAACATAACTCAGTCCTCAAAAAGGCTTGTTTGTTTTTCTGTAGTGATTTTATGCAATTCCAAGGGAGCAAAACCAGAAAACCAGCAAATCAGCAGGTGGTAAAAAATTCCTGTAATACTGCTTAAACAGTTAGCTTCCAGACTGTGACATGAAAGAATGATCTGGTGTTAGCACATGGCTTAGGATACTGCAGGTCAATCCCCTGCTCTTGGTATGCTTTCTAACTTTAGAAGTCACTGCGAATGTTGTGTTTATTTTTTATTTCACATAGAGTGTAACACTTTCAGTATTCTGTATGTTCTTTCTTGTCCTTGGGAATTTATCTAAGCACTGGTAAGTCTTCTGTGGTTGAAGGTGTGTGTATCAGCTCAACAGGAGAGGTCAAAATCAACCTGTGTGGGGACATCATGGTAGGTAGAGCATCCTCCCAGAGCAGGACACTGCCACCCTTTCAGCAAAGGAGAGAAACATGCCCTCCCATGTTTAAGGTCTCCCACATGTGTTCTAATAACAAAGCTGTAGGATCAAAACAGAGCATTGCTCTGAGACCTCCCTCCGGCATGGTCCCCAAAAGCATAGGAAGCAAAGGGGAATAATCTCATTTGTGACACCTGGAGGAGCTTGTGTATCAACAGGCTGTTCCACTGCTTAGCTCTGCCAGGGTTTAGGGGTCCTTGGCATGACTAGAAGACAACTTTTACATGTGCGGAGGATCTGAGCATTGTTAAAAAAAAAAACATAAGCAATTCATGTGCTCAGTGGTCAAGAACCAAGAGTGGTTCCACTAGTTGTTTTGCTGTACTCCCACTGTTGAGAGCAGTGCGAAATAAGGAAAATAGCTTTACTCTGCTCTTGGCTGCCTACCACCAGCTGGCCATGTCAGTGAGCTGTGGTGGACCTACCTATTGAGGGTGTCTAGACTCTGAAGCATTTTAAACTCAGGCCTGTTTTTTTGCAGTCTTGTGTTACATGTAGCAGCAGCAATACTGGATCAGGCCAGAGCCCTGTCTTGCTCAATATCCTAGCAGCAAAGTGAAACCTCCTCACCTGACTTTCCCAAATTTCCAACAGTTCGTGTTTCAGGGACTTCCAGCACCAGAGGCAATTTGTTTGCTTATCAACAACCAAAGGATTTCCCGTCTCTCAGCTAGTTCAGTTGTCCCCTGAATCCATGTAAAGTTTTAGCAGCCGTAACATCCCCTGGCTAAGAGTTCCCTGGGTTCCTTTCCCAGTGGAGAGCTGCTGCCTGATGTTTGGTTTGAACCTGCTATCTGCCTGCTTCATCTGATGCCCTTGGCCTTGTGTTAGAAGAAGCAGTGAACAGTCAGTTCTGAATCACCCCTTACCATGTCACTTATGATTTTACAGATCCCTATCATATCTCCTCTGGATCATTACTTTGCCAGGTTTCATATCTGTTGCTCCTTGTAAGCCATTCTGTACTTTCAGTTCACCACCTTACCTACCCTCTTCTGTTCTCCAGTCCTGCACATGAGTGAAAGTGTCAGTGCAGAAGTTTTACCACCCCAAGATCCCATTTCGGAGTAACAGCGAGCTCAGAACTCAGTTCAGAGTTCACCACCTTAGAGTTTAATTTAAAAATTTTCCCCTAAAAGTTTCGTAGTGTCATGTTACATAAAATGCACTTCACATGTCATTTTATTTTCTTTAGCCTCCATCATTTCTACTCCAAATAAATTAATATTATCAGCAAACATTGTCATCTCCCTGTTTGGTCCATTTCTTGGGAGATTTTTAGAACATGTTAAAGTGCGTGGGTCCTCCACGTGAGGAAGCAGGACTGCACTGGTGACATTCTTGCATGGTGAGAACTGACTGTTCTCTCTCATATTCCTATGCTCTGTTTCCTACCTTTTAAACATTTTCTTTTATAAATCGATGCAAAGATATTGCCTCTAATTCTGTATCTCTTAGGTTTCCTTAAGAAATTGAGCGAGAGAGATGTTATCAAATATCTTTTGGAAAGCCAAAGAGACAACATATCTAAGTGTTAAAAAAAATGAAGTCCCATACAATGCCAGCCCTGAAAGAAAATCACAGTCAGTTAAGAGACTTGCTATTGTTGCTCATCTGGACTGTTCAGTCATTTGTAACAAATCTTGGTATTCTAGTGCCAGTGGTTCATTAGCAGCTCCACAGATGAGGGCTCTGAGGATGTGGATTTACAAGACATTTATGCTGATCCAGGTGTGAGCCTCCTTGGAAGGGGACTTCTTGTTACCCTCACTGTTGTTCCCAGCCACGTCTGTCTCCATTTGCACAGCTGATGCAGCTGATCTGAGTTGATATGGTTGAAAACCAGCCTGTTAAGCAAAACGAGAATTTTTAGCTGAATCAGGACTGTGATGTCGTGACCATGCGATGCAGATGTAGTAGTACTGACACAGGGGAAAATGAGAAAGAGCTTGCTCCTTTCCATCATCTTCCAGCAGTCCTGGCTGACTGGGGAAGTTCCACTGGAGGCTGGCTGATGATATACCCATCTATAAGAAGGGTCGCAGGGAGGGTCCAGGAAGCTACAGGCCTGTCAGTCTGACCTCAGTGCCAGGGAAAGTCATGGAACTTGAGTGCTATCATGAAGCACATGCAAGAGAACCGGGTGATCAGGCCCAGTCAACATGGGTTCACAAAAGGCAGGTCTTGCCAAACTAACCTGATCACCTTCTATGACAAAGTGACTCGCCTATTGGAAGAGGGAAAGGCTGTGGATGTGGTCTTCTTGGACTTCAGTAAAGCCTTTGACACAGTTTCTCACAGCATTCTGCTTAGGAAACTGTCAGCCTCTGGCCTGGACAGGAGAACACTCTCCTGGGTGGAAAACTGGTTGGATGGCTGGGCCCAGAGAGTAGTAGTAAATGGCATTAACTCCAGCTGGAGGCCAGTTACAGGTGGTGTTCCCCAGGGCTCAGTGCTGGGTCCAGCCCTGTTCAATGTCTTTATCAATGACCTGGATGAAGGCATTGAGGGCACCCTTAGCAAGTTTGCAGATGACACTAAGCTGGGTGGAAGTGTTGATCTGCTGGAGGGTCGGGAGGCTCTGCAAAGGGATCTGAACAGGCTGGACCGCTGGGCTGAGACTAATGATATGAAGTTCAACAAGGCCAAATGCCGAGTCCTGCACTTGGGGCACAACAACCCTGTGCAGTGCTACAGACTAGGAGAAGTCTGACTGGAAAGCTGCCTGGAGGAGAAGGTCCTGGGGCTGTTGGTTGACAGCGAATGAACCTGAGCCAGCAGTGTGCCCAGGTGGCCAAGAAAGCCAGTGGCATCTTGGCTTGTATCAGAAACAGAATGACCAGCAGGTTCAGGGAGGTTATTCTCCCTCTGTACTTGGCACTGGTGAGACCGCTCCTTGAATACTGTGTTCAGTTCTGGGCCCCTCACCACAAGAAGGATGTTGAGACTCTGGAGCAAGTCCAGAGAAGGGTGACGAAGCTGGTGAAGGGACTGGAGAACAGGCCTTATGAGGAGCGGCTGAGGGAACTGGGGTTGTTTAGCCTGGAGAAGAGGAGGCTGAGGGGAGACCTTATTGCTCTCTACAATTACCCGAAAGGAAGTTGTGGAGAGGAGGGTGCTGGCCTCTTCAGTCACCATCCCTGGAGGTATTTAAAAGACGGGTGGATGAGGTGCTGAGGGGCATGGTTTAGTGATTGATAGGAATGGTTGGACTTGAAGATCCTGTGGGTCTTTTCCAACCTAGTGATTCTGTGATTCTGTGATGTCTTGACCATGCAATGCAGATGTGGTAGTACTGGCACAGGGAAGGATGGGAAAGAGCTTGTCACTCTGGCAAGAGCTAGGTTGTCCATTTTTGCTGGGCACTGAGCCACTTAAGCCAATCATGAAACCAAAACCTACAAAATTTGTGTGCCTGTAGCTTGTCTAAAGTGGTATTTTTAGCCAAGATTATTTGGGTGTTGAGTATGAGTAGGTGGTGGCACAATGCCATTTATTTTCCAGTAAAGAAATATAAGTCCATATTGCATTAATGGAATTGGTCTATTCTCTTCTCAGAAATTAGAACTGAAATTGAGGGATTTCTTTGTAACTTGTTTGTGTAGGCTTTCTCTTGTGATCTATAAGCCTAGTTTCCTTTATTGTATTGGGTTTGTTACTATGTTTAACTTCAGTTTGATGCTATTTCCATTTCTTTTTGCTACAATCTTGGGATCTGTAACTCAAAGTGACAAAAGGTATTGTTGAAAGGAAGAACATTATTGATATATTTGTATGAACAGAAGAAATCTGCAACTGAGCTGTTTGCAGCTCTGCTATTCTGGAGTCTCTGGCTGTACGGCTAATCAGCTATTCATTTAGAAATGCTGGTCACTCCTTGCACTCACTGCCAGCAACATCAAGATGTAAAATTAATTTTTCTGAAGATTTGCTTCTCATACTTGCAATAATTGGATCTAGCTTTTATTTTGTAAAGAATCCAAAGCACACAAATCACTTTAATAATAGCAGTAGGTATGGTAGTGATGCCCAGAAGTTGAGGGGGAGAGAGTGGTTGTTCAATTATCACATTTTCTTTTTTAGATCCCTCAGAGGACAGGAAGTTCAGTCCTGTCAAATTGGGTTTTTTACTCTTCAGTAATTATTGAAGTAATAGCAATTGGTATGGCTTTAATCCAAAATACTTTCTAATTTGAAGAGAATTTTTTCACATCCTTTGTGTCTCTTTCGAAGTCTTTATTTAGGTTTCATATACAGAATTGTGTCATTTACAAATAAGGACTGATAATATGCTAAATGGAAATATGTCTTTTTACCTTAATCTGTGGAAACATGTGAAGTCTTTTCCTCTGTAGTTCGCAAGAAGCCGGTAACATGTTAAGTTTTGCTGATATTCAGGTACAATATTGGCTGTGTTCTCCTGTCAGAGGGAAAGAAACATCTCATCCCAAGTGCTTAGTTCAGTAGGAATTAGTAATTTACGTGTGAATAAAGGCGACATATTATGACTGTCACTGTTAGCTAAAGCTAACCTGGTCAGTAATTCACATGCTGATTCACGTCAGGCACACAAGATTATTTTTTAATGCCTGAAAAAGAATACAGTTCACTGGGATAAAACAGGTGGGTTTTTTCAGTCAGTTTTAGTTGTCCAGCTTTAATCACTTCTTGCTAAGGACTTACTTGGAATTCCCTTTTCACCTTTGCAGAAGACACATTAATCATACCATCAGTTTGGGGTATTATCATCACTGCCAGTATTGGTACATATGCATGGTTTTCAAACCAGGACTGGGTTGTCTTGTCTATTAAATCAGTCTGCCAGCCATGAACATGGCTGCAATTTCAGCTGTAAATTCTACCTCCCTTTGCTAAGGCTTGGCACCTCCTATGGGAAGATTACTTAGTAGTCTGAAGGCTGCTATGTAAATAATATGTGCGTGCTATATGATCACATTCTTCTTGAAGGTCGTCATAAAACTGCACCTGCACATTTTGTGGATGCAAATTGTACCTAGGTACCAGCTTTTTGTCCATACATATGGTCTTTTGCAAGCAGCAACAGTATACTTTGTGGGAAGAAAATGCTTGCATGTACAAAACCTGCAGGTGTGGTTTTAAAACCCATTGGAGAGTTTACCCTTCTGTGCATGAAAAGGGTGCAGTCTGCCTGAGATCATCTACTTAGACTTTTCCAGGGAATTAAACTGGTACAGTGCGTCATTTATGCTTTTAGCATTGGGGTACTTCTCAGTTTCTGGGTACTGGGTACCTTACTGCTGTTACTTTCAGTCTCTGTTTAATTAAAAGGAAACATTTCACCATGTTTTCAATGACCTATGTGAGTTTACTTCTCATCATGATTTCAACTTACTTCATAACCCATTCTGCTTTCCACTTCTAAGCACTGCAGATATCCAAGTTGGCACAGCAAGGATGGCTTACAAAGGGAGGCACAATGGGTATTTCTAAAGTAAGCAAAAGGCTGCTTCCAAAGCAGAGTATGGTGCTGTTTGTGAGACTTGGAGCTTCAGGATGTTTCAACTGTGGGA
Organism: Phaenicophaeus curvirostris; assembly: GCF_032191515.1. Classification (NCBI taxonomy): domain Eukaryota; kingdom Metazoa; phylum Chordata; class Aves; order Cuculiformes; family Cuculidae; genus Phaenicophaeus; species Phaenicophaeus curvirostris. The sequence continues at coordinate 51,812,433 of NC_091394.1, read as the reverse complement.
AAGGAGACAGTTGCAATAAGCTACAGTATGTGCAGTATACACTCAGTTGCTACTCAGCTAGCCTAAGTTAGCAGTAGGGCAGATTAGAAGCTTGAGCTGCAGATTTAAGACATTAAATGTAGAATACTTTTTGCAAAGGCTTATATGTGCTTTCATATAGTGATGGTGAATCCTTTACAGACTGGCCTTCTGAATTGGGTTTGGATTTTGGGGGAGATGGTTTCATAAGATCTTGATTAAATAACAGCTGTCAGTTCCCTCTTATATGAACTTTCTTTTAATTCAACCTATAAATTATTGTATCTTTTGTTTCTTTAGTCAACCTCCTTGTTGATATAGAGACTACAGTTTGAATTTTCTGATGTTCAGGAAATTTTTCAAAGAATGTGACAAATGTTTTTAGATGTCTATTGAACTTCTCTTGCTGAGGATTGTTCATGCATCATTATAGGCCCTCCATGTAAGGAGCTCCTTAAAATATCAGCCACTTAGTACTGTTTTTAATATAAAATAAAATAAAATAAAATAAAATAAAATAAAATAAAATAAAATAAAATAAAATAAAATAAAATAAAATAAAATAAAATAAAATAAAATAAAATAAAATAACCAAGCAGTACTATAGTCATGGATGCAGAAAGTCAGATATTCACGTTTAATAGGGCTATAAACTATCTTTACCCAAGAACCTTATTTGTTTAAAACAATTACAGCTGAACATCCATACTCTTTTCTTAGAATGGAGAAAAAGGGGGAAGAAGAGGTTATATGGTTCTCTAGACATCAAAAATTGACACAAATTACAATAAGCAGAGAAATATCCTTATTTGGTAATATAAACTCCTTTGGTGGCATTTCAGTAATATAATCATCAATGACAAATGTAAAAACTGTGTATTCTCTAATAATTCATATTCCTATATCAGAAATTTGCTACTTAGTTTACATAATCTTGCAAAACTATCCAAATGCATTTGAGAACTGAATCTGTAGCAGTACCTGAGGTTCTCACTCCTCTTCTCCCCAATTTCTTTTGAGTAGCACAAACCTGAACCCTTGTGCATCTTGGATTCATATTATATTCTCAGTCATGGATGACCTTTTACAAATGACTTCCAATAACTACAGCTGAATTGAAGCAAAAGAGTTGGTCGTGAAAGGTCATACTCTAGTTATACCAAACGTAGATAAATTTGTACTCCCTGCAGCAACTGATTGCTTTAGGTTTTTGGTTTGTGTCTGACCAACCTTAATTCAAAATCATGCATCAGGAAAAATTATATCGGAGCTTTGTTTCTCTTTGCCTAACTCCTCCTAGTTTTCTTTCACTATAAAATTATCCTGTTTAGTGAATTTTTTTAATTTTCCAGGTGTTAAGGTACTGTTTCAAAGGGCTCCCATTTCACCTTTTCCTTCTGTTCTTTACTAGTGGATTAATTCCAGATTTTTATGCATGTAAAAACCTCTTCCTTGTAAACTTGGGTAGTGTCTTTCTCTAAGTATCACATGCTCATTGGGGAATATTTTACTTCCAAATGGAATAATTTCAGAGAAGTTATTTGAGGCCAATGTGCTAAGATTATGCCTTAGAGTGGCACATTTAGACCTTAAACAAAGAAACATGGCAGATTGAAACAAGCAGAGGTTATTTATGTAGGCATAATTTAGAATGAGTAGTAAATCGAAAGAATATTTGCTCTCATCACCGTTGGTCACTTCCTGGCATTCTGTTATATAGACAATTAATCTCCTTTTTATTTCTGAAATACAGAAACTGTAGACTAAGACTTCTCCATGCTGTGAGACTCTACTTTGTAATTAGTGCCAAGAAGCTGGATTTTTCAACCCCGTCTGGGCTTGCTGCATGCTCATATTGCACACACCACTGCTTCTGATTCACATCAGAGAAACTTTGTAGCTCAGCTGTTTATGGTGCAATTGTTCTAGCAGGTGAGTCAAAAGAAGCTTCTGTGGGCACAACCCTGTAGGAGTTTGTGTGCTGCTTCCCATTGTAACTGGCACTGTCCTATCAACTCATCTTCACTGCAACTGAGAAACCAACAGCTGACTTTTTTTAGGATATGTCAGATTGGATGTTCGTGACTCTATATGGCTTCATAACTCCACATGGTTAATCTGGCTGCAAATTTCAACTGCAGTCACATTCCTTGTCTGGGTGGGGACAACCCTATGTTCTTAATATGGACAGAAACCAAAACCAAAGCTAAGCTACTGCAATGCTTCAGCTCTACTGTGGGTGCAATACAAAGCTTCAGCTGCCTAAGACCATAACAGGGTATATTAAAGAGATAGCTGGATATCCTCAGCTTTACTTCTGCAGTTTCTGAATATGTAGATTCAAGCTATAGTTGCTCTCCATGGTCATTTCCATCATGACAGATCTTACCATGTGTAACATAAGCATAAACACGAGATAGTTTTACTTCAGCAGAAAGAAATCGGGGTCAACTGTCCCTCATATAACACATACCAAACACCTTGATATGGGAAACTGCAGTGGACCAACAGATAGGTGGAAACAGCTTCCTTTGTGTCAAAGCCCAGAAACCTATGTTGTGGAAGATAACAGCATAAGCAATTGAGCATAGTCAAAAAGGCATCTTAACAGATAATGTGTCATCATAGAATAGTTAGGGTTGGAAGGGACCTCAAAAATCATCTAGTTCTAACCCCTCTGCCATGGGCAGGGACATCCCACTAGATCAGGTTACCCAATGCCCCATCCAGCCTGGCCTTAAATACCTCCAGGGATGGGGCAGCCACAGCTTCCCATGGCAACCTGATCCAGTGTCTCACCATTCTCATGGTGAAGAAATTCTTCCTAATGTCTAGTCTAAATCTGCCCTTTTCCAGCTTATATCTGTTCCCCCTCACCCTATCACCACAGGCTTTTATGAATAGTCCCTCTCCAGCTTCCTTGTAGGCTCCTTTCATATACTGGAAGGTCGCTGTAAGATCTCCTTGGAGCCTTCCCTTTTCCATGCTGAACAAGCCCAAGTCTCTCAGCCTGTTCTCATAGGGAAGGTGCTCCAGCCCTTGGATCGTCTTTGTAGCACTCCTCTGGGCCTGTTCCAACAGTTCCATATCCTTCTTACGTTGGGGATTCCAGAACTGCACACAATACTCCAGATGAGGTCTCACAAGAGAGGAGTAGAGAGGCACAATCACCTCCCTCAACCTGCTGGCCATGCTTTGTTTGATGCAGCCCAAGACACGATTGGCCTTCTGGGCTGCGAGCACACACTGCCGGCTCATGTCGAGCTTCTCATCAACTAGTACCCCCAGGTCCTTCTCTGCAGGGCTGCTCTCAATCACGTCATCCCCCACTGTGTACTGAAAACGGGGATTGCCCTGGCCCAGGTGTAGGACCTTGCAATTGGCCTTGTTGAACCTCATGAGGTTCTCACAGTCCCACTTTTCCAGCCTGTCCAGCTCCCTCTGGATAACATCCTGTCCTTCTGGTGTGGCAACTACACCACTCAGCTTGGGGTCATCTGTAAACTTGCTGAGGGTGCACTCAATTTTGCTGTCAATATCATTGGTGAAGATATTAAACAGCACTGGTCCCAGTATGGACCTCTGAGGGACACCACTTGTCACAGATCTCCGTCTGGACTTTGAGCCATTGACCACTACTCTCTGAATACAACCCTCCAACCAGTTTCTTATCCACCCTGCCATCCACCCATCTAATCCATATCTCTCCAATTTAGAGAGGAGGATGTTGTGGAGGACAGTGTTGAAGGCTTTACCTAAGTCCAGATAGATCACATCCATTGGGTTTACTCATGTTCACTGCTGCAGTTACCCCATCATAGAAAGCCACTAAGTTGGTTATACAGGATTTGCCCTGGTGAAGCCGTGCTGGCTGCCATTAACCACCTCCATGTCCTCCACGTGCTTTAGCATAGCTTCTAGGAGGATCTGTTCCATGATCTTCCTAGGCACAGAGGCGAGGCTGACTGGTCAGTACTTTGCAGGGTCATCTTTTCTGCCCTTTTTAAAAATGGGCACTATGTTACCCTTCTTCCAGTCATCAGGGACTTCTCCTGATTGCCATGACTTTTCAAATATCATGGACAGTGGCTTGGCAACCACATCTGCCAATTCCCTCAGGACTCTGGGATGCATCTCATCAGGTCCCATAGTCTTACAAGTGTTCAGGTTCCTCAGGTGGTCATGAACCTGATTCTCCTCTATATTGGGAGGGGGTTTATCCCCCTGGCCACCATCTTGCCATCCCATGACCCAGGGGCAGTGAGGAGAGCAGTTATCGGTGAAAACTGAGGCAAAAAAGTTGTTGAGTACCTCAGTCTTCTCCTCGTCTGTTGATATGAGGTCACCATTCCCAACTGTCAGTGGGAGTACATTCTCTTTGACCTTCCTCTTTTGATTGATGTACTTGTAGAAGCCCTTGTCCTCTAGGCAATCATAATATAAAGCACCATACATAAGTAGCAACATGAAAGGGGAGCCTAGTGGTCCATGTGATTTCAAATGAATAAACAATGTCCCTCGCAGCATCATAACTGAGGCAGTTTCTACCTTAGGATTTGGATCACATGGAGATAGAGTTTGAGGAAATGCATCTGCTAAGCCATAATTTACTGATCTTTGTGTGCCTAATTGCAGATGACTAGGAATCCATTATTTGCTTCATTCAGTTCCTTAAGAGCAAGAATCTGAAAAACTTGTGAAGCAGTGGGATAAAAGGAAAAAATAGTTCACAGCAGTTCCACAAGTGAGCTGTAAAACAAAAATTGAAACAAACTCTTCTTGTCGTTAGATACAGAATGAATGCCAAATAGGTATTGGAAACAAATACATGCATGTACGGTATGTTCAGCTGAAAAGCACCCAAACCATGATATCAATATTGCGTTGTGTTAAAACCAAATATGGTGTCTGGCATGTTTCCATTATCTAAAATTCTCCATACTTAAAAGAAAAAGGTGACAAATTTTTGCTTTCCCTTTTCCCAGATACATAAAACACAAACTTCTAGAAGAAAACTCGCAAACAAGCCTGCCTACTAATTTTCTTAGTGGGCATCCTGCCAATTCTGTCTCATTTGGAAATATTTATCAATGCTGATGAGGCAAAGGGCAGGTAAAACTTCAGATTTTCAGTTAACTTATTTTCTAACATCTCCTTGTCATAAGTACAGTTAAACAGTTTGTGTCAATGAAGGATTTGGTTCAGGAATGAATATGAGTAACACTCTCATCTCCTTTTTACACATAACAGAATTAATGAATGAGGGCCCTCAGTCCTATTAAGACTAATGTTTCTTTGTCAATCCAATTTGTTTTTTTCCTTTTGGATTTCTTCTTGTTATGACTTTGTTAGGTGGAAACTGAATGGCGTATGTTAATCAACACAAGACATTTGGCTACTTGAGCTATCGTAAATGCTTAGTTTCCCAGGGTCCTTTGAACTTTCCAGAGAACAGCTCTACATCCTTATTAGAGACTGACAATTAAAGGCCTGTTTTCATATCAAAAGTAATCATGAAAAATTAGCTAAGGAGACCTTGGAATGCTGTGAGGGTTTTCAGTGTTTTGAGATGGCCAACTTTCCTTCATTTGCTTCAATCAGTATCAACTTGGGTTTCTTTTTATGTTTCCTACTGCCAAGACAACTTATGAGTTGGCATTGTGACAACTGAGAAGGATTATGCAATACCATGAAGATGTGATTAATACATTTTAGGCCACTGTATTCATATTCAGTTGCATAATTATCACAGAGGTACAAAAGTAAGCTAAACTAGGTTTTGCAGGCAGTGCTTCATATGAGCAGTTTCAGTTTTCTGAATTCCTTATTAGAAGGAGGAAATGCTATGCACAGCTGCAGGAGCTGTGTTGCTTACAGATCTCAGATACTCTCCAGTTAATTTATAGGATATGTGTGGTTCTGCCCTAAATATTTAATCTTTGTGTGCCAAGTTACCAGCTTTCACAGAAGATGATCTGTTAATGTCACACCTTCTCTGTTATAAGTCTGAAAAACACACCTGAGCGTTTCTTCCTCAGGTTCTGGTGCCATGAGAAATTGCTGCAGAAGTTTGTCATGAACAAGTGCTTTGGTTTCCTTTCACCTCTCAGAATTTGCTCTGGTAGATTAAGAAACCAGTAATGCAAGTGGGATGGATCATATCAAAAACGATTGCGTATTTGCTTGTTTAAGTCTGTAAAAATAAAGTAAAATCTAGAGCTGATATTGTTTCTGTCATGAACTGGAAAAAAAAAAAAAACACCAAAATTAAACCGATAGTAGAATATCTAATTCCCTCTTTGAAACTGATTTCCTAGTAGTGTCATTCCCATTTGCAGTTAAGTGAATAGCACTGTTTCTGAGCAAGGCTAAGGATCTCCTTTGCCGCCTGGCATCCTCTCCATTTTTCTCAGTCTTCTTGGAAACACTCTTGGAAAACACTTGAAAACAGAGAGACAGTCACAGAATTTCTGTTTGTCCCGTGCCTTACTGCCATGCCACAAATATTAATAGGACTATCTGAAGTCTTAAGGAAACAAAGTTTTTATTCCAAAGCCTTCATTTTATTGATTATTGTTGCTTAAAGTAAAAATTGGGATTTTATTTTTGTGAGGAGAAAAGAAAGAAATCCTTTCTTGCTAGAACTTGTAGCAGTCACGTCATATAAATTGGCAGCTCTGTGTATTTAAGGGATTTTACACTCTAATTAAATACAGGCGTATTTTTTTGCCTTTTGAAATGAAACCTTTTCTTTTTCTTCTGCTGCATAGGGGACAAACATGCTGTCAAAATCCTTAATGTATCCAACTATTTGAACATAAGAAACAGCATCAAGCTGTTATTTGTTCTGTTGGAGTGTACTCATATTTCCAATCTGAATCTTTTGTACTTGGTGATCTTAATTATATTTGAGCTGGAAGTAGTTTAACATTAAAAGGAATTACAGCAGATTAATCTGTAAACCTGCACAAATATCACATTCCTTTGTATAGAGGTAAGCAGTGCATAGTGTGCGTAATTACGTGGTGTTCTTTGCGTAAGTTCTGTGTTTGAGGCTGAGGACTCAGTGTTGCGGTTCCATATGACAGCATCAGTTATGGCATCAATTGTGTCTTTTAGTGGTCAGTTACACTGAAAAGCATATATTATTCCTCTCAGTAAGGTAAACTTCCTTATAATATGAACAAGCAACCAAAAAAAAAAATTAAAAACCCAACTTGCCCTGGAAACAGTAATTAGTACACTAATTAGTCTGTGAAAATACAGAGAAATCTTTTAAAGAATGTTTACTATAATTTTTTTTTTCTAAAGTGATATAGCTTGAGGTCAACCCAAGAAGGCCATTTGTTTCAGCCATCCAAAACCACGTAAAAGTATTGTTCTATGCTTTTTGCATCTGGAGAGAAAAAATAGAATCATTAAATATGAACTGAGGGAGGACTGTTTCTCCAGTCCCCATCCTGGAATCCAGTTGCACCAGTTTAGCCTTATTTAGAGTGGCAGGACAGCAGAGCCTCAGTGAATAAAAATCATAGCTTGTACTGGCAAATACACTGTTTGACTCAAAGTGAAGTGTAGTTGTCTGTGATTAAGTCCTTTTGTGTGGAGGAAAGAGATACACAATGTCTGATTGCAGTGAGTGAAAAAAACCCACCACCTGCTGAATTAGCAGAAGAAGTGAACAGAGCTACTGAAAAACATGCTTTGCTCTCTGGTACAACTATAACAATATATTGCTATGTAAGCATTGCTGCACTCTGTGCTTTGACCTTGTGTTTGTTACATTTAATACTGTAGCCCTGAATTTTAGTTTAGTGGGAAATTACAACCGATTGTAACATCTGGGTTTAAGAGTATAAATAGCATCCCTTTGTTTTAATAAATGTGTCTGATTACAGCAACAACCTGAGTCTGTGTCTCATACACCACACTTTTCATTTACTTGTGTTTTCAAGGCTCCTCAGATGGCACTATTGAGCCCATTTAGGAACAAATTGCCAGATGACAGGTAGAAGAAAAGGATATTTCAGGAGAAATATAGAAGAATAAGCATTTCACATGTAATCTGAGTTGCAGAAGATGTCTCTTGGACTACACCAGCTACCTGCTGGGCAGCTTCCATATAAATTTCCAGATGACAAGTTAAATTACCCACTTAATTTGATGTTCATGTATTCGTTCATCTTGCATAAGCTACTACCTCGTTGCAGTGACTCTGGGAAAACTGTCATAAATTTTGTATTTTGTATGTGCAGTTCTATCGGTATTGAAATTTCTGGTAAGTCTCAAGAATTACCTGCATTTTGTGAGATTGACACGGTGTTACTTGTGGGAGTGGTTGATGTGTTCTGACAGTTCTGGTTTTATCAGCATCCCATTACCTCATGCCTTTTGAATTTAGAACATTCACTCTAGTGGTGCTTCTTGTATCCTTCTAGTGAATGTTGATGGTCACCACAAGTGATCACAAGGCATCTAAACTGAAACATCCTTCTTGAAATTGAGGGTTCCATAAATAAAACACAGATAGTGATTAGTCACTGAACGAGAACTCTGGAGATTTTTTTTTTTAAAAAAAAAAAAAAAAAAGCAGAGCAAACAAAATTCTGGTTACTTTCAATGACAAAGCCTTCTACTGCCCTACTGTGAACCATCAATTGGAAACTGAACTCTCTTCCACTGCTATAGATGTTGTCACAGCATAGCATTCTTGCACATTTTAAAATCCTTTCTCTTTAAGCTGAATTCTAGAGGGACATTTTTGTATGGTAGTTGCTGGTTTTGAAATAATTTCTCTTTTTAACTTAATGATGAACTATTACCAGTGAGGAAGAGGAAAATAAGATAATATTCTGTTCATCTGAGAAAGAGGTGATGTTGCATATGTTCATGTTATTTGTAGCTATTGTCCTTAAAACAAAAGTATGGTACATACCAGGACTTTGCAGGGTTCCCCATATAATGGTGCCAATGTATTTCCACCCTAATTTGCAGCGTCCTTTTTATTACAGACCTTGGCCTCTTCATAGCACAACTGCTGACTGTGCTAAATTCACATAGTTGTTCTGTGATGAGGACAGGGATCATCTAGCAAATAAATGGAGAACAGAGTGTTCAATTTGCTGGTGACCTTGAATTTGATCTCTTCTATCCTTAACAGCCTAGTCAATTTCTGTCCTGTTTAACCCATGTCATCATTACTGGTATATCATACAGACCTTTCTGCAACTGCCTTTTCCTTGATACTATGGTATTTATATCACCAAAACAAAGAACTAACAGTAAGCAAGGAAAGAACTACCATAAATTCTTCTTCACTTTTTTCTTAGCAACATCAGGAATGGCCACAAAGGTCTTTCCCAGTCTTTCAGCTCATTTTTATATTTATCTGAGGTAGAAACCACAAGTATGATTGATAATGCAATTTGCATCTTGAGGCATCACTGGAAATATAGTGGCATGAAAGGCTACTCTGGCGGAGTGCACTTTTCCCTCTGGGCTGACTTTAGAAATTCATTGATGTCACTTCCTTCCTCAGTCAGTAAGTGAATTTTCACTAATTCTCAGGACCAGCTGTCCATGCTGTCAACAGAAAGTTATTAAAATTCCTTTAAAGTGAATCAAAATAGCCTAAAAACAAATGTACTGGGAAACAGGAAAGCATCAGTATTCAAAGTCCACAAACCTTTGAGCAAAATAGTGTTGATCTAACCAGAGATTTCAAACACTCTGCTTTCCTAGCAACTTGTATATCATTAGAGAATGCTAAAAACACATACTCCTTTAATCTTCTATTACCAACAATCTACTTGGTTAAAATATTAGTTGCAAGAATAAATTATATTTCTCCCAAAGATGAACTCAGTGAAAAGGGAATACATTTTGACAAGTCTCCCCTAAATGGAAGGCGGGGGGTGGGGTAGTGATGTTTAATGAATAAAGCGAAATTTTTATATTTAGCAAATAAAAACACAACACAAGCATGCAGGAAATAATTATCATAACAGACAATCTCATAATATAGCCTAAGGTGATTATCTTTATCTGAATTATCTATAATGCTTTCCTTTAGAAGAGGAACATTCTCAGGGATGAGTAGATAAGAACTTTTTCCTTTAGTTAATATGGTCTTTATAATGTGTTTAAAACTTAGGAATTTTTAAAATATTTTATCTGCCACACATATCAGTACAAAAAAATTCTGTGGAAATGAAGTATCATTTCCAGTGCTGGAGAAGGCATCTGCCCATACTAGGCAGAAACAGGCTTCTCTGACAGTTAATAGTGATGCTGACAGATTGTAAACAGTGTCCTATCATTATTACTTAAAAAACGCCCTCTGAGTACATGTAGCCTAGCTGGATAGGTAAGTGTGAAATTCTTGACTGTCCCCAATACATGTGGATGGTCTCCAATAGCAAAGGGAGAGTAATTGATACCAGCTGCCCCTTTTGACAGCTAGTGCATGGGAACAGTAAATGAGGTGAAATTACTATCCCTTTTGATCTAACAGTAAAGAATAGGTTTGAGACGTGGTTGCTGCTAGAGTCCCAGATGGCTGCAGAAAAGCAGTGTTCTGTGTAGGCTTTGATCACATCTTCAGCAGCACACTGAAGGACACTGCAGAAGGCCAGAATCCTAGGAAGCAAGACCATAATTCAACTCTCCACTTTGTGGATGTTATCAGGATAGAATTTCTCCCTGGAGCCAGCTGATGCCTAACCTCAGTTTTGGCACAGGCCTCTGCTTTTATTTTAGGGTAATGGCAGAAGCTGCTTTTCTCCTCCAATGGTCAAATCCTGAGCTCGATGTTACCAGATTCTCAGGCATGCATATGTGCAGAAGTACGTCTCACAGATTAAGATGCTTCATAGCACACATTTGAAATTTGTTGTCTTAATTTTGAATGTTGTAATTCCTTGTAGCGTACCAGGTTAGCAAGATTGGCCACCTGTCTCAATCTTCTTTTTATCACATCTTGATTTAAGAGGGTCCTGTGTTTCTTTTACCTTAGGTGGATTTCTGTCTTGAAGTTTCAAGTCATTGGTGCATGTTAAATTCCATTTCTTAATTTTAAGATTTGGGGTTTTTTTTGCTGTATTCGCTGTGTTTTGTTCTGTATGTAGATGATCATATTCATTAAAATATGCACAAAAGAATTATTTTCTTTCTCTTCCAGAGTCTGGAGACAAATTGCAACAGCAGATAATTAATCAGGTATTTTGACACTTTCATACTTCTTATTACTTATTTTTTCATGTAGAAGAATTGTAGCAATTGCAGAGAGGATAATGTTAACTATACAGGTATGCTAACGGCCACATGTCAGACAACTGCCCGGCTTTGCAGATGTGTCAAATTCACAAGAGTAGCCATCATTTTGATTTAAGCCTAGGAACAGCCATTTAAACAATTTGGTGCATTTAGTTCTCAATGTGTTGATGGAAAGGACAAAGCTTAGAGTTAATTTGTTCATTAGTATCAAATTTTGTAGCACAGAATTATGCTTTTTTTTTAAAAAAAGCAATATTTTTCCTATTTGGTAGTATTCCTTTTAAAAAACAGAAAGCTGTTGATATGAAATACGGATGCAGCACCTGTGAGTGATGCCTTTTGACATCATTTAGGATTTCATTTTTTCTGTGAATTTTCATTGAGACTTCACCAAACTGTGATTTGCTTGTGGATGGGTTTTCTGTCTTTATTACTGCATCAGTAAGAAGTAAGTATTTAGGAAAAAAAAACCTTTATGTATTGCAGTTAAGCATTTCAGCATGAGGAAAAGGATATAGGAACTGTACTGGAAAAACCAATCTCCCCTAACCAGAAAGGGGGTTTACTTTCCTTCATTAAATGCTCTTCCAGATTGGAAGGACTTGACTTGTACAGACGCATTGTGCTGCTTTTCATTCTTGACTTCTTGTCCTTACTGAATGCCATTATCCAGATGGCCTGTAAATGGATAACTGAATTGTTCATGAGATTTATTTTCAAAAGTCACTTAAAAAGCAATCATTGAAATATTTGTATACCAGCAATTACTGTCTCTTAAGTAGTCTTCCTTGCAAGCTATAAATTGAGGCATTGGTGTCCTTAGGTCACTGCTATTCATGAATTTATCATCTAGTTGGAGGACTAACCCGCCAGGTGACTGAGCACCTAAGGCTATGCACAGCCTGGTTGGGTCTAACAGCCTTTCTCTTGCCATGACAGAGCATGGCACGGATGGCACTGTATCACTTTCAGTGGCTAGAGCAGGCACCGCTCCTGACCAAGTAAGCCCTTGCATGTTTGGAAACTTACGGGAAGTTTGGTTCTGTGACACAAAGTAATATCTACAATTGTTACAGCCTTCCCATTATCTTGAGAAATTGATGGGTGAACATATTAAGCCCAGAATACAGCATTACATAAGCAAAGGATTGACTTCACTTTTTCTAAGTAAGAGTAGAAACGTTTTGAAACTTCAAGGAAGTTCTGTGCTTTGACTGAGTTTATAATCTAAACCAAATCTAATTAGCTTTTATAAACTAAACTTTAAAAATTAGCCTGAAATGTCTTGCAAAACCACTTTTGGGTGTCCGTATTGGCCAGAAGAGGGGGCAGTTGTATTTTTAAAACAGAACTGGAGGCTACATTGACAGGGCTGTGAATGGCTGATTGGAGACCTAATTCTGCATATTTTCTGCGACAAAATCAGCTCTGTGGATGACTTTACCCTTTTCTGATGAAGACTGTATTGTGATAAAAAGGACATTTGTCACAGTTGCACTGGGTGGATTAGTTGCTGTACTTTGTGTATACAGCCTTGGTCTTTTCCTGGATGCCACTACCTTGCCATTCTCTAAATTCCTCACTTGTTCTAGCTCTCTGCAGTTAACTTAAGAACATCTAGTTTTGCAGGAAAAGTGCTGTCTTGATAAGGTGAAGGGTGTGTCTAAATAAAGTAAAAGTTAGTTTGGGGATACACGGTAGACATTCATTTTTAAATGGATCCTAGTGAACCTAGTGATGCATCATTCCATGCAAACTTCCTTTGGACTTACAAGAAATGGAAGAATGTTTCAACTTAGAAATAAATTTCATTTTCAAGTCTAAGATTGCAGAGGCACTGCATATTTGGTTTGTAGTAATATTATTTAAAATAAAGGATTTAATCTGGGGTTGATCCTAATGGAATATCTCCCATAGAAGGATTCTGTTTACTTTCAATACCAACTTGAAATTTTATGTGCAGGATAAGATTATTATCTGACTTGAGATCCTGTAGTCCCCTTTAAGTCAGTGCAGCAACACTTGAGTTAAACTGGCTGCCAGAAATTTAAGTGAGGGAGAAGTGGCTCTGCAGAAGATGAACGATGTTACAACTTGACAGGAGCAGGAGTGCAAAGGGGCAAGTAGCAGGAAATGTCTTGTTGAGAGGTGAGTGAAACAGAGAAGGGATGGAGGAAAGCCTGATTGGCTGTAGCACGTTAGCTACTGCTAAGGGAAATACAAGGAAACAAGAATAAAGCTTGTGCTTCTGTGTAACAGTCTTGACTGAAAAACACATTACAGACCACCAGTCAAAATGTATCTGAGGGCAGTCCCTTATGTTTCATCCTTACAACTCAGATTTGTCTGCATTGTGGTCTGAATGTATACTCCTATGTGTGGTTTTGCCCAGTGCCACTTAGAAGCTCTGAAGGACTAGCAAGAATATGTGTGCTTGCATTCAGAAGCTGAAGTTGTTTGCAGTCATACTTGCAAGTTAAAATCTCAACTGTGTTTGAGCTGAGACTTGAGCCTGTCCCTTCTGCAGTGAAGCTGCAGGTTGAGTGAGGAGGCTGGTGAGAGTGCTCTACAATACCTGTCCACTGCTCTGTCCCTGAGGAGTTCTTTCTTCAAGACAGAATCTCTTGCAGTGGCATATCATTCTCTTACTCTTTTAACATCTCAGTTAGAAAGCATTTCCCTTTCTGCATGCTGGGTTTCTGCATAACAGTAGCACAGAAGGAATGTGATGAAGCAGTGTACATGGCTAGGCTTGAATTGGGGATAACTGTAGCTCTGATGTAATGTTAGTGTGCGTACACCTTCTGCTAAAGTAAAGTCAGTTGCAAGGATGTGAAACAGTTTTGGACCCACCATCAACCCTGGGGCACTAGTGACTGGCCTCCAGCTGGATTTTTGTTCACAACCGTTTGAACCTAAGCAGTTCAACCAGTTTGTAGTCCAACTCACTGAACACTTATGTAGGCTGTGCTTCACGAGGATGTTATGGGAGACAGTGCCAAAAACATTACTAAATTTGAGATAAATATCTAGTACTCTTCCCTCACTGACTGTGCCAGCCATCTCATCAAACAGGACTATCAGACTGGTTAGGCATGATTTCCCTTTCATGAACGTATGCACCACGTAGTCCAGCTGGAGGCCAATCACCAGTGGAGTACCCCAGGGGTCACAGCTGGATAAAATACTGTTTAACTTTTATATTACATACCAAAATGATGGGACAAAATATACCCTCAGAAAGTTGTCAGAGGATACAAGACTGGAAGGGGTAGTTGAGATGCCAGATGGGTGTGCCACCATTCAGAAGAACCTCAGCAGGGTGGAGAAATAGACAAACAGGAACCTCATGAAGTTCAGCAAAGGGAAATGCACTTTTGAAGGAATAATCCCCTGCTTCATTATATTCCCAGGAACTGAGGTGAAGCTGAACAGCCTGTAGTTTACTTGATCCTCCTCCTAGCCCTCCTTGAAAATAGGAGTTACAGTTACTCTTTTTCAGTCTTCAGGAACCTTCCCCCATCACCATGACCTTTCACAGGTAATGAAGAATAGGCTCACAGTGACATCCTCCAGCTCCTCAGCACTCATGGGTGCATCCCATCAGTTCCTCTGCACTTATTTAAACAAAATGGACATAAACATTCCCTAACCTGCTCCTCCTCCACCAGAGGAAGTCCTCCTTGCTCCAGACTTTCCCATAGGATTTGAAGGCATGGAATTGTTGAAGGCTACTGTTACTAGTAAAGATCAAGGCAATGAAGGCATCAAGTATCTCAGCTTTTCCATGCCATTTGTCACCAGGTCCCTACCCCATTCAGCAGTGGGACCGCATTTTCCCTAGTCTTCCTTTTGCTGTGGATAGACCTGTGAAAGTCTTTTTTGTTGCCTTTCACATCCCTCCCAGGTGGGTTTTGGCCTTCCTAACCCCATTCCTGTATAATCAGACAATGTCTTTATATTCCTCCATCAGATGTTCCAGTTTCCACCTCTGGTATGCTTCCTTTTTATGTTTAATTGTTTTCACACGTGCAGAACCCTGCTGCCTTTGCTTGATTTCTTCCTTATGGGAATGAACCATTCTTGTGTTTGGAGAAGGTGATCCTTGAACTTCACCCAGATGTCCTGGACCCTTGTACTCTCCAGGGCCATATACCATGTAGTACTTCTTCTTTATCAGGGTCTCTGTCACAGATGCACCCCACAGTGTTAGTCATGTTGGTCTGCTCTCTAGTCATGACCCACAAGCTCTCCACTGTCCAGAGGCAGAGCTCCATGTGTCTTCACTGCTGTCTGACTGAAAGGGTGACTCCTTGCCTTGCCATCCCAGCCTGCCCTTCCTGAAGAGCCTATATCCATCCATGGCATCTCTCCAGTCCTGTGAGCTGTCCCATCTCATCTCTCTACTCCCACTGACATTGCACACAGAGCTTTAATTCCTCCTGTTTTCTTCCCATCCAGTGTACAGTAGTGTACAAGCACTCTGGAGAGGCAGCCAGCCATGCTGGTTTCCCAGAGAAGGTATGAGAGCTTTGCCCATCATGCTGACTTGTAGGCACTCTCTTGTTTATATGCATGTGCTTGAGATGGGTGCTTCTGAGCTCTTTCCTATTGATTATGAGATCCCTCCTGTTTCCCCTGTACATGTGGCTTGCCAGTAAGCAGAAGTTGCTCTTCTTTTCAAATTAATTTTGCATTCAGATATTTGATCAGATACCAAAACTGGATGGGAAAAATTGTTCAGGTTTGCCCTACACATTTTATTTTCTTTCTTCTGAGCTGATCAGATCTGGTCCTTATACTGTCTTCTGCCCCTTCAAGTTCAGATAACATAATAGTTCTTCACTGTTTAAATAATGCATAGTACTGTGTGAGATAGTGAATATCAGAAAAATGCAAGAGGAAGTATTATCCAAATAAGAACAGCAGACACTTTTATTTGAGAACCTTTTCAGTATGATTTTGGAGGGAACCATTTCTCAGGCTGTATAGACAGGAATGTACATACAGTGTGTGAAGATAAAAATATCTTTAATTTTATGCAGAATGATTCTTGTGAAAAAAAAAGCATTGGAGAGTTCAACGGACTAAGAAGACTGGATGTTCAGCAGAACTATTGAAATAAATGGTGTGCAGTTTGAGCAATGAAGGGCAGTACAGGCTGGGAAGCTGAGTTGCAATCCTCATTCTCAGATTTCTAAGTGTCCTTTTTCATTCTGTAAAATGTCAAGGGTTTTCTAGCAGTGTTAATCAGAAATTAAGAATCACAATATTCACATGGGGTAGACAATTATTATCTTTCCTTGTTTTGCAGATGTGGAAAAATGAAGTGTGAAGGTCAAGGGACTTGCTCAAAGTTATAAAACCAAACACTGGTTCTGGCTGGTTCACCTACGCTTAACTACAGCACTTTACTTTCCTGTCATTCCTCTACTTCAAGGAGGGATGGTGCTTTGAACTAGTTAGTGTTTGGATGACACATTGGTCATCTCTGGCAACCCTTGCAGATTAATGCATACCAACTGGATAGCTATGCAAAAAAAACTGCTGTGGAATAGAATCATAGAACCATAGAATGATTTTGATTGGAAGGGACCTTAAAGAGTATCTAGTTCCAACTCTCCTGCCATGGGCAGGGACACTTGCCACTAGTTCAGGTTGCTCAAAACACCATCCAGCCTGGCCTTGAACACCTCCAGAGATGGGTCAACCATGACTTCCCGGGCAACCCGTTTCACAGACTCACCAGCTAGGGTAAAGACTAGGATATTTTCTTTTACCTGTGATCAACATGAGTTAGCCCCCTTCAGTGAAAACAAAGTGTGCTACCTTTCAGTCAGTATAAGGAAGGAGTGTGCAGTGAATAACCCTCTTTGTAAATTCACAGCCTATTTTGTCCCATAGTAATTTATTAATGAAATAAATTCTCAAATATTAATATATTTTTCTGTAAAACTGAACACATGGACTTGATTAAAAGTGTGTGAATATAGGCAAACACAGATTCGAGATATTTGCCAACTTGGAGTGCATTATATATTTCTATTAATTTTTTATTTACCAATAAAGTCATCTAAATTTAATTAAATGCTAATTGTGATTAAGAGGAAAAAGCTTTGAGCCTCTAGAGATCTTATTGTCTCTTCCAAAGTAATTTAGGGGAAATGGAATTCTTCATGCCTAAATATAGATTAATATTCTTTATCTGAGCCTAGTTTGATTTCAAACTTTTTTTACTGTTTCTAAAAGAGCAAAATGTCTCATTTATGCTGGAAGATAAGTGTGTTTACTTGCCGACAAGATAGAAATGGATTCTATTTACTAGCAAAATATCCCTGTGGATCTTATCACAGCACTAATGTGAGAAATACTGCTATGTAAGCAGAAGTACAGCATTATATTACAGGCCTGTCATCTCAAAGGAGATAGCGGGTTTTTTTTAGGGGAAGAAGTACAGTTGTTTATTTTCTTAATTTTTATATTTCGCTGGTTGTAAATCCCCTGGGTGCCCTAGGGAGGCCTGTCCAGTCATGCTGCCAGGCCATCTCCATCTCAGTCCTCCTGCAGTAATGTTTGAAGCCAGGGAAAATTTTAGCCCACTTGGACACAGTAATAAGAGAAGAGCTCTGTGATGTGAAGGATGGCAGCTGATCAGAGGAGAAATTTTGTCCTCATTGATATATCAGTGATATTTCAGTTCCATATCCATTCCAGGAGAGGGCAGAGGGCTGGCTGGCAAGCACTAAGCAGAAGATGACATGTCACATTGCCCACTGCTGACAGTTGGGTACATGAAAGAACTGGAAGTTCTGGCCAAGGAGGGATGGGATGGGGAAACATGATTGAAACTCCTCCAAAACTAGGCCATTATTGATCTCGCCACTTGTAAGAACGTCTTGACATTTGCAGCTGAAATAATTCCTCTAAAGTAATTGGGGAAAGGATTTGGTACCCAACTTTGGACCACATGAATTACAGGTATGCCAGGCAGTCTTTGTAATATGGAAACTAAGTCAGTGATTCCCTGAGACAAGGAAATCCAGGTTCATTTTCTTAATGCACTCAAGGCAATTCAGTCCTACAACTTCTGCTGCGTGCAAAACTCATGATATGTCTCTCCTGTATACAAAACTGAACTAGGGAGAGAGGCTTATCGTATGTCTGGTGGTTACATCACTCCCTGTAAGAGGGGAGCCAGGGTTTCAGTCCTAGCTTGCAGGGCTAGTTAACCTCCAGGGTTTATGCCCAGCAGTTAGATCACCCTCCCAGGAAATATGCCTACTCAGGCAGATGGAGAATGGGGCCCAACCCTCCCCTGTGCAGAGTGGGTGTCAAGACCAGGTATGGGGACCAAGCCTCCCCTGTGCCAGGACGTGGTCTCTAATACCTCTGAATAAAAAGATGTTGGCGTCTAGCCTCAGGCATCAGCCCTTGTCTTTAGGGAGGAAAACAGATGCTGTTCGAAATATGAAATGTGCTCAAAAATGCCTGCCTGGCTTGAGTTGTGAAAAGGCAAAAGGCATTATTTATTTTCTTCTTCATAAAGTAACTGTGTACATGAATTACCATGTACTTGGAAGTAACCATTTTGAGATTTGCATTTGTCAGTAGAGGGAACTATTCAGGTTATTTGACTTGCTGCTGTGCTTTGAGTTACGAAAAAAAGGCACATTAACATTATTTAGTGAACTCAAACAAGAGACCAATATGTAATATAAGGAGATCATGTGAAAGTGCCAACTTCAGATTTAAACTCCCTATATACAAATAGTAAACCTACCAGTGAGCAGAACCCAAGAGTCTTTCTCTGACATTATTCTTTGTAAAATGAGTATTGCATGCTTAGTTTGGGTCAATTTTGAATTTCAGGTTGTTTAAGCTGCTTTGCTATGTCATTGTTCTGTACAGAAGTGAGTATTAATGAAGATTTCTGTCCACTGACTTAGGTTTTATTATAAGAGTATACACAGTGGAGGAGGGTTGAGCTCATAATTAAATGCAGTTTGAACATACTGATTTACCTCTACCCAAAACAAGTGCAACTGATAGGAAGGAGGTTGAGCTAAATATGGCCTAATGTTAAGTGGTCCGTGGTCTGAAAGTTGTCTTTCATTTGCAGTGCACCTTAGCTGTGCATCTGGAGACAAGCGCTTCATGCAAACTGGATGCAAGTTGTATCCAAACACAACCTGTCTGGGCTACAATGGCTCTGTGCTTATTTACAAGCCTGTAAGTTATACTGCAAAGAATCAGCCCCATGAAACCGTTGTGAGAAGACTGGAGAAGTAAAATTAGCACTGCACTATCCAGAAGCCAATTTATCATTACTATCAATTGATCCTGACAAATACTTCTTTATTACTAATAAAGAAATGTGATGCTTGTTTTTATTTTCAATAATTAGTTGCAGTTGTCTTGGTGAATCTTAATCTGTCATGCAAAGTTGCGTGTTACTTAGTTTCTGATAACAATAGCATCTTTCTCAGTACTTGTTCTTTTAACCATGTCTTGATCTTTCTTATCCTCATTTTGAGTGTGTTTTGGAGAAACCAAATGCTTTGACTGTGAGGGCAGAAGCAGAAGGAGTTAATTCCAGATTTGAACAAGAATTGGCAAGTAAAAGTAGAGATTAATTTCCTTTATCCAAGTTACTGACCACATGAATCAGCTTGTAGAAGCAGCTCATGCAGGCTGTCTTGCTTCATTAGTGTGGGTGACTTTGTGCTTTTTGTAGATGAAGACAGGGGACTGGGAGAGGAGCCCTGGGCAAAGCCAGCAGTGATCTATCTGTGAGAGTCTCAGATGGAGACAAATGGGTTCCTCCTGCCCCCTCATTAGATTGGACAGGACTACTACTATAATCCATTATCAGGTGTTCAAAAAATGTGTAGATGTGGCAGGCACTTTATGACATGGTTTAGAAGGCATGGTGATGTTTGGCTGATTGTTGGACTTAATGATCTTAGAGGTCTTTTCCAACTTTAATGATTCAATGGTACTATGATCAGTTACTATTCATCTTAACCCATTGGGCCTCTCCAATTTCTCCATTGCCTGTGGGCCTGGGTTGTTCTCCAAAACCAGCTCTAGTTTAGTACTCTTCTTTCATTTTTTTCCACAGAACTTCATTTCCTGACACTTGGCCACACTGCATTAAAAAAAAAAGTAATCTTTCCCTCTATCCTTTTCTTCTTTGCTCACTTTATCTATGCCCTTGCACAGACTCTAAGTCACGATGCAGTGAAATGCCAGTCTTTCTGCTAACAGATTCAAGGGGCAATATTCACTTATTCATACAGCAGCATTTAAAATAACTGGTATCTATTAATTAAAATTTACATGCAGTATTTTTTTTTCTTACTACAATCACTCATTCTCGTTTGTGTCTGGCTTCATGCTTACAGGTACCTCCCTTGAACCTAATTGTATTTCAGCTACAAATGATAAAGTTTGCCTTTTAGTATCTGCAGGAAGCCCTGAGCAGCTTGTATACTCATTTCTTTCTTCCCTTTTTTCCCCCCCAGCTCATTTAGTCATCTTGGAGATGTTTAGTACGAGTACATGTGTTTTAGGGATACACATCTCATATGAAAACATGGTGTCTGTCATAGTAAGATTTTGCCTTTTGGGACAACATACAGGCCTCAACACAAAATACTCCAAGATCTTAATTCAGAGGAAAGATAAGCTTGCTGCTATTTGGTGTTCTGTTGAGAGCTTTAGTGGCAGTAAGAACTATGAAAGTTCAAAGCACAGTTGTTTAATTTTTTCTCTTCCATAATGGAATTGTGTATGAACCAAAAGGTATCTCTGACAGAAGTACCTCTGCTAAACTTGCATTGCTCACAAGGAATACATATGTCAACTCTGACTTGTGAGGACTGTAGCATTATTCCATTGGGAGATGGGGATTTAGTGGTGCATACCTCTGGAGTAGCTGTTTTAAGCACAAGTGGTGAATCAAGAGGTTTATCTCCACTGCACAGAAAGTGAAGCACCTCGTTAGCAAACAGTTCCTGTCACTTGTGGCCAGCCCAGAGAGTCTGTCCTTTGGGAGTTCCTGTAGGGATTAGTTCAGCTCACCAACATTACACAGCTGCTATGATATGAGAAAGTTACGAGCATATTTACATGTTAGCACAAGTAGCATCACTGTAGAGGAGCCGGGCATTCTGAACTATAATTTGCAGATAGTCTTCTAGCACAAAAAATGGTAAAGATAATCTTTACTTTTGGCAGGCTTATGAAAACTTCCACATATGTGTGTTCTACATGTTTTTATAGTTAATGTGAGGTAGTAATAACTCCAGACTTCACTTGCTTGCTGAACATAGGAGTCACACAAACATTTCCTCATATTTCAACTACATTTCAGTTCTTAACCATCTGCCACAATCATGAACCTCTACTGAAGAAATCCTTCTAGCTGTGCCCAGTTATGTGGAAAACTTGTTATTTTAAGCAAATGAAGTTTAGACTGAAACTATATATTAGCTTTTTGAAGACTCACATGTACCTATAATCCAAGAAAGAGGAAGTTTCTTTTACAGCCCTCCAGTATTCAAGCTGCCTTCGTCTAAATGCTTAAACTAAGAAACTGATTTTCATGTGTTTCGTGGTAAATGGGGAAAGAGAGAGTGACTCAGAAAATGAATCGTGTCTCAGAAGAGCCTTTCTCTGTCTGCTTTCTGCAGATTGATCCCAGGGAACAAGTAAGGTCCTAAAATTATGTGATCATTATAATACAATCCCTACATAAGAAGCAACATAAAGAAATAAATTTATACAGTCAAATACAGTATCTAGTGCTCTCAGTTCATGCTGAACTTTGGCACTGCATGAGCCAACCTAGTGCCAAAGGTCTGGGATGTAAGCAAAGATACAGTATACTCCAAGCATGTATGCCAAACTCCTGTCATCTCATCACTCGGGGGGGGCCTGAGTTGATAAGGTAACATAAATGCTCTGTCCTCTAAATAATTGTTTCATTTAAGTTTCACCTGGAAAAAAATATTTCCACCTCTTAAGGAGGTGCTCTTAAGGAATGAAGTTTTTATCATCTTTGAGTACCCATGTGTTTGCAGGGCACCATATTAGCTCTTCAGTATAATAGTGTGAAGAGGGTCCTCAGGGCACTTAAACCTGCAACAGTCAACCACAAGCCACAGTAAAAAACAGAGCACAGTGGGTTCTCAGGCGACTCATGCGTTTGCTCCCAAAAAATGTCTTAAAGGACTGTTTCAGGAAGGATGTTCTAGAACAGAAGCTGTATGAGCTAGATACTGAGAACCAAACCACACATTACTGTTGCTTACAACTTAGTTATTTGACAGCACAGAAAAAAAAACAAAATAAAACAAGGTATTTCTTTCCTCCACTATTACTTGTCCAATATTTTCTGTTGAGCTCACTTAATTTTATTATTCTTGTTAGTAAAAATGAAGATCCAGCAGTAATGCATTCAGGAAACAGCACTGTCAGTACTGCAGGCTGTTAAATCTTTGTAAATCTTTGTAAATCAGTGCTGGAACATCATCCTTTCCAAAACATCGTTATCTTTTTACATGACACATTGCTGTAATTGCACACTGTCTAGATGAGGTCCCACGAAGTGGTAAGTAGATGAGTCTTAGACATTCCTGGCAGTAGTCAATCACTTCTACCTCAGTGGCTTGTGAAAGTATTATAGGAAAGGACAGCTTCAGCGGGTGTAGAAGAATGTATTGGTGGCTTACTTTTACAGTGAGGAGAAATCTTTTTGTGGATGGGGGAGAAAGAAATCTCTAGCAATAAAAATGTCAAAAAAATCCATTGACCCAGTAATGACTCAAACCTCAGCCCAAGAGATTTAGGTGTTTAAGGGACGGGTGGACTTGGCACTGAGGGACATGGTTTAGTATTTGATAGGAATGGTTGGACTTGATGATCCAATGGGTCTTTTCCAACCTGGTGATTCTATGATTCTATGATTCTATGCCTTTTATTTCAGCAGCTTCATGCAGTTGCCTTCCAGTAGCCAAACAGCACACTAACACTCTGTTAAATTCCTTTTTTTTTTCCCTTCTATTTAAACTAATTTTTAAATCTGTCTTCAGTTCTTGCCTAGCTAAAGGGGGAGAGAGGCTGTGTGTATATTCTTCTAAATTAGGCTCAGGACCATTTCTTAATTTCCTTTCAAATGTGTTAACGCAGAGAACAAGGGACTCTGCAGAGTTACTGGCAAGGGTGCAACACTTCACTGGATTTTAATTCTTGGATGAAATGCACATAACCTACTGTGTAGGTTGTCAGCACGTCTCAAGGACAGCCTTGCATCTATCCGAGGTGTATGCAGAGTTCATCTTCCATGCCAGGAGTTCCCAAACTGAGGAGTTCTTTAGAAAGCCTGCTGTTGGACATTTGGCTCAAAGAATTTGGAAACGACTGTTTGCATGGGAAAATCTGGATCCAGAGTTAGCATCTGGTATGGGATTACATGTGCGCCACCTTTTGTTGTTGTATGTTCAGGCATTTTTGAGACCAATGGTCCTCAGCAGCTTGTGGGTTAGACTGTTAGGAATGTAGCTATAATGGAAAAGGGTTTTCTTAAAAAAAAAAAGAAAATGTTTATTGCTTTTGCAAGTTTCTTCTTTTCCTGTTCTCACTGTGAAAAAAAATCAACAGAACATGTAGATGTTCTTCAAAGTGTCATAATATGGGCATGGAAAAGTCACTGGCACCAAGAGGAAGCCAGAAAAGGCACCTGCTTTGTGTAAGCCTATCATCATAAACCATTAAAATCCTTTCAGAATGTGTGGCATTCAGCTTTCTTATACACATAAGAATGGTTGCAGATAAATATGCCAGACTGTCAGGTAGTTTTGCTTAAAAAATATGGCACTATCTAGTCATGAATTTCTGTTAGTTTCCCAAGAAAAGTTTCTAATTAAACAGTCTTCATCAAAGTAACGCTTGATACATCTCTCGATTCATCTAATCTTTCCCAGCTACTAACCTAGTTAATCGGGAAAGTGTATAGGAAGGTTCAAACAGAGTTTTTTTGAGTTGCAAAACTTCTATGGCAATGTAACAGCCATTTGTGTTTTTGAAAAATATCAGTATTCATTCCAATTCTTAGATATAGAAAGTTACAGAAAGCATTTACTGCAAGCAAACTGTCTCTCGTGGAGCCTAGAATAGCATTTATTAGCCAGTATTGTTGTATTCACTACAGGATATGTGTATCAATAAGAAGAAGAAGTGGAGAGGGGAAGCAACTAATAGTATTTTACATATTTAGATAATTTTTTTGTCCTCAGAACTTCCCATGTCATTGTTTTTCCCCTAGGTCTTTTTATTTTTTTATTCCCTTCTGTTTCAGCCTTTTTTCCCTGATAGATTCTTTCTTCTTTTGTCACATCTCGCTTGAAGGGATCTCCTTTCAAGTGACTCCCACTGTGCATATGCTGTTCCTTTAGGGTGTTACCTGAGATTGCTTTGAATAGTCTTCCCGTCCTTCTCTGAAGTTTTTAATCCCATGAAAAATCCTTCAGTAGTGGTTCCTACAGCTGCATTCACAATTTTTGAGACTGAAATACACTCTTCTTCTGGTATGACCTTGATTGTCCCGCAAGGTTGATCCTGGATCCCAGGCAGACTGTTTGAAACAAAATGAAATCAAGACCAACCACCTTTCAGTCTGTCCTTTTCCATCCTGGCCTGGTGGGAACAAGGCATCTTCCAGTAGTTCAGGATGGCAGGCTGAATTCAGAAAGCTGAACTTCCCTCTGAAGTGTAGGTCTGATTCTAGTGGCTTTAGTTTGAAATTCAGATTATGTAAGTGTCTTTGCAGTGAAGTATCTCCTGAAATAGACTGCTCAATTCAGATTACGCACTACAGGAAGCCACAAGGTACTCCTGCTCTGTCTTAAATTTTCTCTGCATTGGGGAACATCAGTATAGTCGCATATCATTGGAGACTGACTTCTGAATTATAAAATTCCCCAGAGCATCACCGATGAACTTACAGTCTTCAGTTACTGTAACATTGTAGTACAACTTTATTCTTACTTCTGGGGAGCCTGGTATTGTATGGTTGATTTCTATGTATCCCATGTTTTTCATTTTCACCTTTTTAAGTTCCAGGTTTTCCTTTTAAGGTCAAAGCATTTAATTTATTTGTAAGTCTGTGGTTCTGCAGTAGTATTTGTAAGTCACCATTCACTGTGATGCTAAAATTCCCATTAGGGTCATAGTCATCCCTTGTTTTACTACTTCTACAGCCTTCTGCTATCACACAGTAACTATGTTCATGAATTCTTTTCATCCTAGGGCAGAAACGATCAATCTCTAGGCACATATATCTTGTTTGTTTTCAAGAATTAAAATACCAAATAATGTTAGAAAAACTGACCATGCCAAACTGAAAGAATTCAAGTATCATTTTGCATTTCTAAAACACTAACATGCCCTCTCTCACAGATGCACAAGTCCTACATGGCTCTGTTCTTATACTTGCTTTCACTAATACAAAAAACATTTTACTCAGTTCAGTGAAACCAAAGACCTGGTCATCAGTGCTTTGCAGCAATACAGAATAGCCTGATTCCCCAGTTTTGTTTTTGTCTTTGGAAATCATTACACTACAATAATAGGCTGGCTTTTCTTGGAGCTGCTTTTTTTCTGTATGCTTTATTTCAAATGGAATTCTAATTGTGTTCTGCGCATTACCATTTCTTACATTATTCCTCTGAATTTTTAACAGCCTTCTTTGAGTTGGCCTATGAACTTTCCCATCCCCCCAAATCCACAAATCTTATGGTCTACCAGTCCACAAATCAACTTTCCAGTAAATGTTTAATCAGTTTATGGCAGAAGAGTCTCTTTATGTAGATTTCCAAAAAAGTTAGACTTATGAAATCAAGTAGTCTGTGCATGTGTGCCCATCTAAATGTTTGCCTGTCTGGTATTTGCAACAACTTGTTTAAAGAGCTGTTGGCCAGCATCCCTCCTTTCCAGAAGTGTAATGGAAATAGCAGCTGCATAGATGTCCCAATGCAACAGGATTGGTTATTGAAATGAGAAAGAAATCTATAAGCCTTAGGAGACACACAAGAATCCACTCAGGAATGAGAGAGTAGAAATACCCAAACTTCAAGAAACTCTTCAGTCAACTGGCATGATATCTAGGGAATTTGATGGCAAAGTATACGTCTGAGCTTTGCCATTTCTGCAGTTTGTGGATTGCACAGTGGCTGGAGACATTTGATGTTCGGGAGGAAAGTCTCATCTTTTCACATTCTTTGCAGGGTCACTAGTTGATGTTTAGTTAGTTGATGTCATTAATGTTGATGTTTAAATAAGTCAGATGGAATAGGCTCTAAAGGCATTTATTTTGCCTTACCAGCTGTGAAAGTAGGTAGCTCAGGTCCACGTATCTCTGTTGCAAACACCTGTATGTGCATGCAGTCCAATGTATCCCACTTCCATGAACTATCTCTAAGGGAAGAAGAGGACAACCTTTTTGGAGGGGGCATTACAGCTGTCACTACACCCCACCCAAACCCACTGATACCAGAAGCCCTATTTATGAGCCCTAGGTTGGTCCCCTACCACCAGTGCTGACCTTGCAGCCATTGCAGGAGAAGACCTGCTCCAAGTCACAGCTGTGGAAGTAGATCACAGAATCTTAGAATCATTTATGCTGGAAAATACCTTTAAGATCATCAACTTCAACCCTCAGCCTAACACTGCCAAGCCACTACTAAACGAGGTTCCCAGGCATCACATTAACACATCTCTTAAATGCCTCCAGGGATAGTGACTCCACCACTCTACTGGGCAGCCTCTTCCAATGCTTTATAACCTTTTCTGGGAATAAACTTTTCCTAACATCCAATTTACATTTCCCCCAGCAAAACCTGAGACCATTTCCTCTTGACCTATTGCTTGTTACTTAGGAGAAGAGACCAACACTCTTCTCAGTACAACTTCCTTTCAGGTAGTTGTAGAGAGTAATAAGGTCTCCCCTTGGCCTCCTTTTCTCTGGACTAAACAGCCCAGTTCCCTCAGCTGCTCGTCTTAAGACTTGTTCTTTAGACCTTTCACCAGTTTCATTGCGCTACTCTGGACTTGCTCCAGCACTTTGATGTCTTTCTTGTAGTAAGAATCCCAAAAGTGAACACAGTATTCGAGGTGCAGCCTCACTGGTACTGGGTACAGGGCGTGATTGCTTCCCTAGTCCTGCTGCCCACACTGTTTCTGGTGCAGCCACTATTATCATGCCTGTGCCTGTATACTCCGGAGAGCTGTCAGTTGCCATGCAACTCGACCAGTGTTGTCACTGGGGGAAATGCATTTGGTAGAGAAAAGCACATGGCCACTCATCCCAGGACTGTCAGCCTCCGTGTGTTAACCTCTTCTGATTTCTTAGAAAGCATGGCTTGAACTACTTATTTTTGTAGATAGACCCACTATACAATAACAGGTAAGCTTCAGAGGCATGTATCTCAGTAATTAGCCCAACTTGTTGCTAAATTACATACATTGATCAAGTGGTTTGAAAGAGACTTTGTAGTACTAAATGTGGATGGCCTGCACACACGTGTGCCTGCAAGTGCACACCACAATCCTTGCTGCTGTTGCAAAGTGAATGGGCTGGGCTGGGCTGTCACTGCATTGTAAGTTCTGCTCCTTTCCATGTTTGCAGGATTTCATGCTCCCACCTCTGGGAATGCCAAGGAGAGCAGCATGGAGTGGGAGTGCTCCTCCTGGCCTCAGCAAGCACAATGTGACTGTCTCAGGCTGGCAGGGCAAGGCTGACCCTTTGAGTGTGGTGGCTGCATCCTTGGTGAGCCAACTAGCTAAAAAGCAGAAGATGAATGAGTCACCTCTCAGCCACTTCAGAGGAGTGTATTTACCTCCTGCGCTGCACCCTTTAAACAAGACATTAGTCAAGGATGGCAAGTGGAAGGATGGGGACAACACCCAGGAAAAGCGCAGGTCCTTCCTGCATGACTTCTGTAAGAAATACAACAGCAGAAAGAAGCTGCAAACTCACCTCATGCACCTGGTGTCAAGAATTTACGTGGAGGACAGGCACAAGGTCCTGTACTGTGAAGTTCCGAAAGCAGGCTGCTCCAATTGGAAAAGAGTCCTCATGGTGCTCAACGGACTTGCCACTTCAGCACACAACATTTCCCATGACGATGTGCACTATGGAAAGCATCTAAGGAAACTCGACAGTTATGACTTAAAAGGGATATACACACGTTTGAACACATACACCAAGACTATATTTGTACGTGATCCTATGGAAAGACTGGTATCCGCCTTCAGAGATAAGTTTGAACATCCAAATAGCTATTACCATCCAGTATTTGGGAAGGCAATAATTAAGAAGTATAGACATAACGCAAATGAAGAGGCATTGAAAACAGGATCAGGAGTCAAGTTCAAGGAATTCATCCAATATTTGTTAGATTCCCATCGTCCAGTAGGAATGGACATTCATTGGGAGCAAGTCAGTAAGCTCTGTTATCCTTGCCTCATCAACTATGATTTTATAGGAAAGTTTGAAACCTTGGAAGAAGATGCTAATTACTTTTTGCAGCTGGTAGGTGCTCCAGCCGAGCTGAAGTTTCCTAATTTCAAAGACAGACATTCCTCTGATGGGAGAACAAATGCAGAAGTAGTGAAGCAGTACTTCAAGGAGTTGTCTAAGGAGGAGAGACAGCTGACCTACGACTTCTATTATTTGGATTACTTAATGTTCAATTATACATCACCAATTGTATAGCATCAGAATATCTTCAGGCTTCTATTAGATATTTATCATTTGGGGACTCAAAACGTTTTAACTACTTTGGTGTTAGCACTGAGAGGAAACAATGTCACTGCTAAGTAGACTTGTCTTGCCTTAGTGGAAATCTCTTAGTGGACTTTATAAGCTAGAGTGACATAAATTGGCATTAAATTATAGGAGAATGCACCAAAAAAAAGACCTGTAAACAGCATAAATTGCACTAAAATGTCTGAAAAAGCTGCTTTTACCGTTATGGATTATATTGTGTAAGTGGTAGTGCAGCCAGCTGTTGCATTATCTTACCTAATGTTCTTTTGATCGTTTAAGAAAAAAGCTTTCAGAGTAGCATGATTCTTTTTCACCGTGTCTGCTTTAGAAATTGTTTTTGAAAAAACTTTCCAATGTATTTTTTACTTTCTGTCATTTATTAATAAAGAAGCATTGGCTAATTTTCAAAAATGTGTGCAGCATTTTCAGTTGCAAGGCTTGGTTGATTGATTACCATTAGACTGGAGCTGGTTTTAAATGTGATTGGTTTTTATTGAAGGATGCTCTTGAATACAAACACATAAAACTACCAATAACACAGCAGCTCAGCTGTTGAGCAAAGTAAGTTTGGGTAAGTCTGTGATCTGAAGTCATGGTGCACTACCTCGTTTTGATAGATGCACTAGACAAACATGACCCTCCTTTCAGAGAACTGCCACATACATTAACATTTTAATTTACAGTGGAGTCAACAACATAATGCATACTATGGTCCCAATATTCAAGATAGTCTTCATCTTTAGTGATAAGGCAAAGTCTTAGAATGGTAGCTACAGGACATTATAAGGTCTGAAAAGGAACTTCATTCCAACTGCTGCAACTACTGTTGGTCTGCTAGTGTCCAATCATAAGTCCAGCTCCAATTTCTTGCATAGAAGTTGTGTATGCCCATTGCCTCCCAGACGCATGGACTGGTTTTGTCACCAGAGCTTACTGAAGTCACCTGTGTTTAGCTGTCATAGAGTGGTTTGGGTTGGAAGGGACTTAAAAATGATCTAATTCCAATCCCCCTGTGATTGGCAGGGACACCTCCCACTAGATGAGGCCACCCAAGGCCCCATCCAGCCTGGCCTTGAATACTTCCAGGGAGGGTGCATCCACAACTTCCCTGGGCAATTTGTGCCAGTGCCTCACCACCCTCATTATGAAGATATTCTTCCTTATGTCTAATCTAAATCTGCCCCTCTCCAACTTATAGCCATTGCCCCCAGTCCTATCGTGACATGCCTTTGTAAGCAGTCCCTCCACAGCTTTCTTGTAGGCCTCCTTCAGGTATTGGAAGGTCACTATAAGATCTCCTCAGAGCCTTCTCTTCTCCATGCCAAACAACCCCAACTCTCTCAGCCTGTCCTGATATGGGAGGTGCTCCAGCCTATTCTGATCAGCCTTTGTAGCCCTCCTCTGTACCCATTTCAACAGTTCCATATCCTTATGCTGAGGATTCCAGAACTGGACACAATACTCCAGATGAGGTCTCACAAGAGAGGAATACAAGGGCAGAATCACCTCCCTCGACCTGCTGGCCACACTTCTTTTGATGCAGCCCAGGACACATTTGGCCTTCTGGTCTGCGAGCGCACATTGCCAGCTCATGTTGAGCTTCTCATCAGTCAGCATCCCCAAGTCCTTCTCCACAGGACTGCTCTCAATCACATAATCCCCTATCCTGTATTGAAACCGTGGACTGCCTCGACCCAGGTGTAGGACCTTGCACTTCGTCTTGTTGAACCTCATGAGGTTCACACAAGCCCACTTCTCCAGCCTGTCCAGCTCCCTCTGGATGACATCCCATCCCTCCAGTGTGGCAACTGCACCACTCAGCTTGGTGTCATCTGCAGACTTGCTGAGGGTGCACCTGATCTCTCTGTCTATATCATTGATGAAGATATTAAACAGCACACCTGTGGGTTTTCCCATGTCCACCGCTGCAGTTACCCTGCCATAGAAAGCCACTAGGACTTGCCCTTGGTGTCCTTCCTGCCTTGTCAGTGGCCAGCAAACCCCTGGAGTAAGGTGTATGCTGCAGTGTTAGGTGGTGGGATGGGTATTGGTGATTTGTCCTATAGGCAGTTGTGTCCATAGTCCCACGGTCCTGGTCATAAAAGGAAAAGGTACCTTCTCTCCTCTTCCTCCCTCCTCCCTTGAGTCCTGTCTGACCAATACGGTCATTCCCGAAACCCACAGTGGCACATGGTGTTGTAGAATGGCTGGCCACCGTGTCCCAGGAGGAGAAATCTCTGTAAAATGGATAGGTAGAAATCCCTATGCCCTTCCGAAATAAAGATGACACCAAGTCTTAGCTTCCTGGGGCAGTTCAAGGCATTTTGCTCCAGTGTCTTGATATAGTAAATTGTAGAATAAGGAAACACCCTGGCAGAAAACTGATGCAACTAAAATGTCCTACTCCTTGTTTCCCAACCACTGCTCATGACTAGTCCTATTGTTGTCTTTTCCCTCATCTCAGGCAAATATACAGCTTCAGTTCTTCCATGGGAGTAATTGTGGATCTCTGCTGAAAGCAGTCACCATTTCCTATGTATCCTTGCTGCTTGCTCCTCACTCAGTTTTCTCCTCAGAAGAGGAAAGAAAACTCCAGCCTCTGCAGTGCCATTGTGCAACCAAGCAGGCTCCACATGTG
Organism: Phaenicophaeus curvirostris; assembly: GCF_032191515.1. NCBI lineage: Eukaryota > Metazoa > Chordata > Aves > Cuculiformes > Cuculidae > Phaenicophaeus > Phaenicophaeus curvirostris. The sequence continues at coordinate 51,780,673 of NC_091394.1, read as the reverse complement.
TCTCCTTGTAGCAGGATGAGCCACTCCAACGCGGAAAGATAAGAGCATACTGGGCAGCCCATGTTGGAGCTGGTGCTGTATGTTACTAGCAGGACCTGTAGCTGCAGCCAGCCTGTTCCCTGGGGCTGTGGAGCAATGAGGAGGAGAAGGAAAAAGCCCACAAGCCATCACCATGAGATGTGGAGAGATGCAGGTATTCAGCACCAACAAGGAGGTACAGGGATGCCTTAGACAGGTAAATGCTCTGTTACTTATGTGAGCTGCTGCTGGGCCTAGACAGACCCCTTAGGTGTTACAACCAGGAATATTTGGGATGGAATATCTGACCATTGAACTGCCCCAATGCATGCCTTTCCTCAGGTAAACAACATGTCCCTAAATCTCCCTCTTGATTCTCCAGTTGGTCTCTGACTCCCTGCTTCCCTGGGTGCTGTTTTTCCTGTGGTCTCTGTCCCTGAGCAGGGAGCCCTGGAGCTGTGCCACACTGCCTGGGGCATCATGAGGAGCGAAGCTGCCCCACAGCTGAGGGCTTGGCCCCCAGGGCACCATGCTGGAGAAGTGGTTACTTGCAGCCACTGTCATGATGGATACCAGTACGCTACCTCTACAGTATTGTGCACCATGCCATGGCTGTTACTGGCTTCCCACGTGTCTTCAGGCAGCACAATTATTATTTTTTTTAATTTGGCCATGCAATTTCATGACTGTTTTTCTCAAGTGGGGCTATGCATTAAGACTTTACAGAGCATCTCCTGCCAGAGTTTTGATTTTGCATCATCCAGCCCCCTAAGTCATGTGAAAACTGCCTTAGATTTCACTTAGATTTGACCTTGGTGTAAAAAAAAAAACATCTATTCCACTGACATGGCAGAGCTCTCTAGATCCTCTGCTTTTGTATTGATTCCTACCTCAAATCTTGAATGAAACTCTCTTGCCTTGTAGGAAGGCCATTGAAGATGTCAAACAAAAAATAAATATACACCAACCTTTTGATATCCGTGTGTTTTCTTTGTCTTGTCTGTTGTGGATGTATGTTAATTAATTGTTACTTTACAGGCAAAATACGGCATATATACCAATCTATTGCAAAAAAAATGAGGATAAAATAATTTAGCATGGTAATAAAGAATGGAAGTATATTTATACATGAGTTTCATCTGGATTCTTTAATTCCAAGAAATAAATAGTAGTAAATTACAAAGCCTTTGAAGAACTTAAGCTTAACCTTGAGCTCGCTTTAGTGGCAAACTTTCAGCATCTGACCAGGGAATGAAAGAGATTTTTTGGGAGGAGGATGTAATTGCATTGAGGAAGATGTACAGTCTCATAAGATTTCATCTACTAACTGGTCTTAGATAAAGCTATTGTTTGAGTGGAGGCAGGGGTGAAAAAAGTTATTAGCAAATGTTTGGCTTTTGCAAATTAGAGGGGAAAATTACATTGATTTGCATGCATCTGTGGACATAGACATCAGGTCCCTGGATTGTAATCTTGAAATGACAATGTCATCTGGTACAGTTTGCATTTGTGATTTAAAAGGGGAGGACACTGTTTAAGGTCTTTAAAGCATGTATGTGCACAGAAGCATAATTGTCTTAGCCACACTGCTGTTCTATGGCTCTGGTGAAAGTAATTTAACTTCTTTGTATGCTCAACTTCAAATTTCATAGCCCTTAACTGCACTTAAAAATTCATTTTTTTGAAAATCTAAGCCAGTCTTTTGTAAAGAAGATCCTCTCCATAGTCATCTCCAGTGACCTAAGGGATTCAGATGATCTCAGTAGCAAAATCTAGATTGTATTTTGCCTCATTAACCACATTTTTAAAATCACCAGCTTGCTTTGCCAGGAATTAAGTTACATGATTTAAAATTAACATAAGAGTTTAGCATAATTGAAGTGGGACTGTAATTTCTGACTTATGGGATTATAAGAGATAAAGGCATAATTTGCAGCATGAACGGTAACCTCTAGTTTTAAAAGTGAATTTTAAAAGGTCAAAGTGTGAGGTTGGGGTGTAACTTGTATTTAGTAGGACTGCTAGGCAAAACCAAAAAATGAAGGTCATCTGCTATAGCTAGCGTAAAATCCCACCTCCACAACTGTGCACAGATGTTTGTTTTACTCAGAAAATGATACTGAATCTATGCAGAAGAGGAAGGAAAATATACTCTACAACATTCAGTGCAATTACACTGAAGATCAGCTGCAGCATGCAGAGCCACATTTGAGGGGCTTCATTACAGTAAATGCTTTTTAGTTATGAACATTTCTTCATTTGAAGATCTCTAAGGCAGGTCAGTTGTCAGGGCAAGTCAAATGTGCTGTAAGGGCATTACAGCGAGTCTATGGGAGGGCTGGAGCAGAAAGAGAGTGCTCCCTTGGCTCATTTGTCTCTTTCAAAGACAGACAGTCATGCTTCCCTCCTGAAACAATAACCTGATTTTTGGAAAATAATGTTTCATATTTACCTTTCTTCAAAAGTAAATCAGTATTAAATAAAAAGAAATATTTTATTTAATAATAAATCAAACATTTTTAATTTAATGCATAAATTAAATAAAAATAAATTCAAATAAAAAATAAACTACATAGGTGTGCATTCTCAAATTCTGATGTATTTGCCCACATACAGCAGTTTCCTCTTCTTATGCAGGATTTGGCTTGTAAAGCTCAGACACAATCATTACACCTATCTCTTCTAAAACTGCTGGTAAACTGTTGATTGCTGGAAGTCAGAGGTGTACAGCCACAGTGCAATCAAACATGGCACATAGTCTTGAAATGTCCCGTGGTGTAACACCCAAAAGGCCAAATTTATTGGAGCTACTCCTGCCTCAGGCTGTTCTATCTTGGTTATGTGTCATTGGAGATCACCACTTTAATTTTAAATGTAGTTTGAATTTAAACTAAAATTACAACATGACACTTCGCGAAAGTTTGAGAGGAAAATATTTTAGTAGAGTTTTGTATTGTATATGTAGGTTATATAGAAAAGTCTCTGTTGTGTATGCCTTCAGGCTAACAAAGCATCAGATAAGTATTTTTAACTAACGTTAATACCACTTTTATCAGCTATGTAACCAGCTGTGATGCTTTCAAAACTAAATGCATCTGGTCTTGGAACCTAGTGTCTGAACTCAGACCATAAATTATTACACTTCATAAAAAATACAGATGTGCTTGTCAGTATCATTTACAGTTCAGAGGGCAGAGCAGGAACACAGAATACCAGGGAGTGTAAGTGACTCACTCAGCTAAAGGAATAAGTCCATAACCCCAGAGAGCTGGAACTGATTTGCCTTCTGAAATATGTGTTTGTGGGAGGGCAGGGGAAACAATCGTATTATTTAGTTTAATGACAATGTCTTAGATTAAATTTGGTATTCATAAAAATATTGGGGGGGTGGGGAAGAACTGCTGAGCTCTAGGTGATGTAGCTAATTGCAGTGTGTCTCACAGATTTCTTGTATGTTAGACAGCTCTGCCTGTGGCTCGAGTAAGAGACTTGAACATCAGAGACCTGGATCCTTCTCTAAGTTCTCTTAACTTCGTGGATTTGTTGGACAAACTTGAACTGCTGTCTTCCTCAGTTTCCCTGCTGGTAAAGAGGCCCTGTAAGTGCAAGGTAATTATACCATGTGGCTTCTGCTAAAATCATTGAATTCTGTGGATAAATAGCCACATTTAGAAATTAGGTGTTAGTATGGAATTTAACTTATAGGATGATTGATCATGCCCTTTCTTTATGTTTTATTTCCAATGGCTTGGAGGAAGCTGAGGATTTCCCAGATTTGTTCCAGCCAAGAAGTGCATCATTCAGCTCTGTTCTGGGCAGTTGGCAGCCTTAAGAATGCACGCTCTGTTTGAAAACACTGTGCATCTGTCAAGCCGGCCCAGGCACTGTCTTAGCATAAAACCAGTGCCAGGTTGTCTGACCAGGGGAAAGTGCCCCTCCGGTTCCTTTTGTACAGAGGAGAGCAGACAGAGATGGGTGAGCGTCTTGCTGTTTCATTTTGTTCTGAGCCTAAATACAGAGAAGCTATTTTATTTTGGTGTCACAGCCCTAAATAAAGTGATGCCTAAATGAAAGGCTCTGCAGAAGCAGTGGATCCTGTCTAGGTATGCATACTCCTACCTTCTCCCAAACACCAGGGTTGCATAACCCAGTACCCAGGACCATGTTCCCTCAGTCATTTCTGAGGTCCTGCCAACCCTTATGGCAGTCTCCAGTTTACCTGGCTAGTAAAGACCCTCAGAATTTATCTTCTGCTGCCATAACCACGTTTTCTATGGCTCTGTGGAGGCTACTAATAACGTGGAGACTGTATTGATACAGACTATGTTATTTTCATCTATCTGTATTTGGAAAGTGATGCAATCAACAACCCCTCAAGAAAAGCAAAAGAGTCCTTACAAGAAAAAAAGAGAAAACTCTAGAGCACAATCATAACTTTTTTCTCTTAATATATACAATTGTTGTTTTCTCTCGTCTATCTTCTCACATACAATTTCCTGCCCTCTTTAAGTATGTCAGCACAACCAAGTGCAACCAATTGCTGATTCACTTTCAGCTGTAAAGTGTAAGCCAGCTCTAGCCCAGCACATCTATGTTATTATGGCACTGAGGCTGCACTAATAAGCCTGCCTGAGAGTATGGTATCGTCAATCACCATCTGTGCACACATATCTGTCTTGTCCTCTTCATGCAGAAATTCCTCCTCTGTCAATTTTCCCCCTCCTTTAATTCCTTACAGAAAGCACAATTTCCACAGAGCCTCCCAATACTGCTCATTTCCCAAGATCTGCAAATTTGAAGTCCCACATAATTTGCATTCAAGAAACAGCATTCTGAGACATAAGGTGTGGGAGCAGAGCAGGTTTATCTGGGCATTTTATTAGACAGAGATGTAAATCAATGCTCAGTGGATAGTAAATACATGTCAGTAGGATATTGAATGCTAAAGATTTAATTTTCCCAAACTAGTTACTTGGGTGTAAAAACTGGGTGTAGGCAGACTAGTACCCACCTATTGAACTTACCGTTGGAGTTGATGATCTCAAAGGTCTTTTCCAACCTAATGATTCTATGAATTATCTTATTCTTGATAAAAGCAGACACACCTGAAGACAGAATTTTAAGCTTTATTAATGGTAATAAGTTGTGATTGATCTGAGAAACAATGTGTGTTCAGAGAGCTGGGTTAACTACACAGCAGTTCCTTCCCTGCAAAGTTACACAAATGCATGTATAAAAGCACACACGTGTTTTATAAATGCACATGCACACACAGAGTACATATGTGAGCCTCATAACATTCCACTAAATGTTTCTCAAAAATGGTAGTGGGTCCTACTTAGTGTAAGTCCAGCACTTGACTTTAAAATCTTAGATATGTATTAAGACATATACTCTTCAATAAAACACAGTTCGTACCACTCAGTGTGTACAGACAGAACTTAGATTAACTTTGTTTTCATCTCTGGCAATAGCAGAGAAGGAAAATGGTAGCATTGTGTATGCAAAGGTATCACATACTGTATAGGCACTTAAGCAATTTGTTAGCATATTGCAGAGCCGCAATGTTATTTCAAATGAACCTAAACTATTTGCAAGGACTGAAAGTTTAGCTCTTACATGGGTTTTATAAAAATAGGAAAATAAAAAAGCAAAACAGAAAAGGGACAGAGGGAAAACCTCTAATGAGAAGTGGAAATGTTAATTGTGGCTGGAGGTGACAGTGCGCAATAAGAAATTCTGCTTGGCTATTGTATCTCTGATGAAAGTATCCTAAGACAACAGCACAGCAAAAGCTCAGCTCAGAGGGAGGATGTTTCTCAAAATCCTCATGATCCCTGCAGGCCCTCCTGAATAGCAGGGAAAACATAAACACAGAAGCATAGAACCAAAATTAGGCAAAACTGTTCTGCGTCTCAGCCATGCTGCCACCAAATTCCTTTCTCCCATTTCCCTGAATCTTTTGGGCTCTCTCCAGCCAAGTGGCTGCAGTGGGTCCAGAACACTGCACTGTCTCTCCACATAGAAACTCATCTAATGGAAGTACTGGTACCAGGCGGAACCTGACTCATGTTTTATCTGCCTTGCTTTTTGTAAAAGTGATGCCAAAACTGAAATTCCCTGCTTAAGCTGATATGCATTAGGCAACTCAGTCTGCAAGTCAGCAGTTGGAGATAGCAAGCAAAACTTTTCAGGTGGGCTGAAAAACAGCTGTCACAGGCACATCAATAGGAGCTGCAAGGGCCACCTCTGAAAAGCAGGTACCCCTAAGGAAAACTCCTAAGTGTGGCTGAAGACCCTAATTGTTCAGAAACTGTGCCTAACAGCTTTTCAGTGTAAAAAGCTATCCCTAAACATACTTTAACTGGAGGAAGCAGAGGCAACTTTGCCAAACTCATACCTTTCTGAGCAAGCCATGGAGGAGAGGGAATATTTCAGGCCATTTTGAAAGATTTGTTTTAGTATTTTCAGTTTGGCTTTCCACTCCCTCCCCTGCAAGCACTGAAGCATTTCTTTAATTTATTGCAATTTACCAAAGGAAAACAAGTTCTCCCACTGACATCTTTATAGCTCTCTGTGCTGTCTTGGTTGCAGAAGCAGGCACAGGCTGAATGAGAGAGGCTGGGAACTGGTTATGTAAAATCTACAGCAAGTGAGCTTTTCTAGTGCTATTGTGCTCTGACCTGTTATTTTGGCACAGTAACAAAACCACTGAGACTGGACAGTTATAGGGTTTCCCAGGGTCTTTTATTTTGTTCTTTTTACTTTTTTTTTTTCTGGACGGATCACAAAACCCAAGTGAATCAATGGTGTGCCCAAACTTCTGAAATGGTCTAAGACTTTCAGTATCTCCTGCACACAAAGAAACAGTGGAGAAAGATTTGTATTTTTTTTATTCATTATTTAATCAGGACAGCCTCTTGTCTAAAAATTCCTTGCTCTGGATCATGTTTGAAATCTCTAACACATTTTTCTAATTGTTTGATGTCTCGGCTACACTATGATCCCTACTGCTTTACACTCACTTTGTGTCCTGTACGTGGCTTCAATTCTCCATTTTTCCAGTAAATTACATTTGCCTATAACTCGGGTGATTATATTCCCTCTAAGACTTGGTCTTTATTCCCCTTCAGCATCCTCACTTGAGTAAAAAGGATGAGTAAAAGATAAAAAAAAATAAGTAAATAAAATTAAAATAGGGTATTAGAGTGAAATAGATACAATACAGGGAAGGGAAGGGAAGGGAAGGGAAGGGAAGGGAAGGGAAGGGAAGGGAAGGGAAGGGAAGGGAAGGGAAGGGAAGGGAAGGGAAGGGAAGGGAAGGGAAGGGAAGGGAAGGGAAGGGAAGGGAAGGGAAGGGAAGGGAAGGGAAGGGAAGGGAAGGGAAGGGAAGGGAAGGGAAGGGAAGGGAAGGGAAGGGAAGGGAAGGGAAGGGAAGGGAAGGGAAGGGAAGGGAAGGGAAGGGAAGGGAAGGGAAGGGAAGGGAAGGGAAGGGAAGGGAAGGGAAGGGAAGGGAAGGGAAGGGAAGGGAAGGGAAGGGAAGGGAAGGGAAGGGAAGGGAAGGGAAGGGAAGGGAAGGGAAGGGAAGGGAAGGGAAGGGAAGGGAAGATTCTTTTTTGGCTACAGGCTACTAGGACATCATATGCATTTTATACCTCTTCTTGGTTTTGGAAACTTGGAAATATCTACAATTTCTCAGGTACATTGTCAGCTCTTTGAGACAACGCAACTGGGATTAGGATAAACTTCTAAGGATGAATTACAGTTTCTGAAACTGGACAGCAAAAATTGCATTATAAGAATGTGTGGCAGTGTCCTTCTGTGCCTTTGTAAACTGTACCAAATAGGTTCAGTTTACAAGTCAAAAATAATTTTTGAAAAGCCCATTCTGGAAACATCACCCTGAGGACCAGGCTGGGTGGTTTTCTGCCTCCTCTCCCATCCTGAGGACCAGCCACACCATGGCAGGAGACTCACCGATAATGGTGCCAGTGAGGCATGTAGCTGAAAAGAATCTGTTTCATTGGTGTGTTGGTTTTGCTGCACTGTTGGTAAGAAAAATGTTCTCATATCAGTCAAATATGCAGGATGAAACTGAAAATCAGATGGGTATTGTAGATGTTTTGCTTATACAAAAAGGGATACATGGAACCATAAACCTTTTAGAATTTCCCTTTTCTTGACTGCATTCTTATAAACGTAGATCTATTTTTAATAGGGATCAGAATTTTTGGCATGTATCCATGAAGAAGTATGATTAGCCATATCTGCCTCCTTTTTAAACACTAATTTAATACAATACTTGTCTTCACAAAAATAGTTGTTTCCACAAAACTCATTAAATCCACTACAAACAGCAACTTATAGCAGGGCTACCTACAGTCTATCCCAAGCATGGATGGAATAAAAGAGAAGATTGATGAGTCTAAAAAGTAAGCCATGAAGAATAGTCTCAGACTAGTAGCTCTGTATTAACAAGTCTGCAAACAAATAAAAAGAAAGTATTTATTAACCCCAAAGTCTTCTGTAATAAATGTCTTTTGGTGTTGTTTTTAATTATTCATGTAGCTCACAACTTCTGCTCTATCAGCTGCCTTTGCAAAAGAGCAGCTTGCCAATCTGTAAGTGCCGTAGAAGGCAGTCATGGATGTTAGATTAGAAAATGTTGCTTAGAAAAAGCCACAGGATGTGAAAACAGCATAATGCAGGAGATCCCTCTTGCCCTGTGCTTGATTTCATCCAGTCTTTGTGGAGCGCATCCGCCAGTTATGCTCCATCTCTGTGGGATGCCAATACATGCAAATACTGGACTAAGACTATGGGCCTCAAAAGATCATTTCCCATGGCTGCATGTGCTCCCAGCACATGCTCACTGGAGTGATAGAACATTGTTAATGGAGCAGTTCTCATATCTTCACCAGCCAATGGTCCATGCATCCACACAGTGGCTCTAAACTGGAATAGATAAAGCTAAAGATGCCAGCAAGAAGTGTTTGTTTCTTTGTATTAAACTCTTTGTTGACAATTCATAGAATCATAGAATGCTTTGGGTTGAAAAGGAACTGAATCAACACAAGAATCTCCAAAGCAGTGTGGCTTCCGCCATAAAAGTGATTTAGTGACTATAATTGCCATTTCTAAGTTTAAAACCTTTCTCTGTGTCCAGTAAAAATGTGACACCTGTGTCACAAGTTATTAGGTTTCATCTAATCTTTTTTCAAGCTCTAAACATGAAAAACTGTCAGAAATAAAACTGGTGTTCTACAAAGTATTTCAAGAGAAACATGCTGTCATATTTTCCTTAGAAGCTCTATGGACAAAAGAGCTTGAACTTGTAAATATTCATAGTCAGACCCTGCTTTTCAGTTAGTTCAATGAAAGATGAACCTTTGCACAGAAAAAAAGATCAACATCTTCAATTCTATGGCCTGGAGTTTTAGCTTTTAAAAGATATTAATGTTGAAAGGGAAGAAAAACCCTGTAAAATATGTAGTTTTAAGAAGACAGTTACTACTGTAATGTACAAAGACAGCCTGAATGATCTGAAGAAAGCTGCCTTTCTCAGAACATGCTGCATAACCCATTCATGGCATGCATTTCTACTAGCTGTATAAATTCTTTGAATATGAAGATATACATGTATTACTTATCATTATATTGCATACATCAGATGGCTTAGACAGAGAACAAATTCCTAGCATTGGGCTATGTGTCAAATATACACCACCACTGAAGCTCAGCCTTGCCAAAAGCAAAAAAGAAAACCAACAGCAACACAGGACAGATTTAATTTTTTTAATTACACATTAGTGGACAGAAGTAGCTGTATGTGTGTTCGAATGTTTCTGGAGACTTTACCACAATATTAAGTGACATCTTTTTAAAGCGTTACCACCATAGATTAGCCGCGGAGGAGTAAATTGATTCTGACCTGATAGACAGATGTCTGGAAGTAGTTAATGGAGTAGTTGTGGCAAGAGTTGGCAGGGATCTGAAGGGATCACTGTGAGGTGTCATGTGCTTCAGGGTTTTCCTCAGTGGGTAAATCTGGAAGTAAATACTGTCAGTATAGTTTGAATATGACTTAGATTGGGAAAAGGATGGCCAAACACGGGAGACTGGTTTGTTTGCTAGTGTGATCCTTGTCAGACAGAATGCCTGCAAAATTTCATGTCTTGAAGTGAAACAAAACTTATCTCAGAATGAAGAGTATATCCTGAGAAGGTCTGAGGAGTTATTGTGCAGAAGCAAGGAAGCATGCTTCCTCAATGCAATGCTGTGGTAAGAACGGATAATTCAATTCCTACATGTGCTACAAGAAACACTTTTCCTTCACAATATGCCTGCTGGGAGTCTGGTATTAAAAATGCATTTTAAAGAGCATGTTGAAAAAGTGGTAAAGGCACAAACAAGAGCTAAAAAATACGTCAAAGAAATTTCTTTAGAGAGACTTTGAGAGCTCAGTCTGCTTAGCTTATAAAAGGATGATGAAGAGATGACTTGCTTACATTATATAAGCAACCTCATGGGGAGACAGTAGAAGTAAAAGAGGCTTTTTAATGTGGGAGAGAACACTGTAAAAAGAACCACTATATGGCAGATGAATTCAGACTAACTCAGTTTAGAGACAAAGACCATTTTTGGTGATGAAAATTATTAGCCTCAGGAATAAGCTACCAAGGGAATGGGTGGATTTTCTATCCCATGAGTTTTCAAATCAAGAAAGGATGCTTTTTGTAAAATATATTTAAACAAATTTAAGCTATTGAACCCATGAGGTAAAGTGTAATGGTCTGTGATATATAAAGTTAACTAGAAAATGCTGTGTTACCATCTAGTAAACTCCATGATTCTTTGACTGAGATTCATTTCTGTAGGAAGCTGTAGTGCTGGTGAGGGAAGAAGCTGAGCATTTGGAGCTGAGGAGCTCAGAAACAGCAGCAGAACTATAAAGGGGAGCAACTCAGATTGGTCAGGAAAGAATGGCTGGATGTTAAAGAATGTACAACAGTGGTAGATAAGATGTGGAGTACTACATTTTCTACACCTGATAAAATCCGTGAGTGCTTAACCAAATTTCAGTGTCTCACCTAGCAAAGTAAGACAAACCTCTCTGGCTCCACTGTTGGACCTGTTTTTCCCTCCTGGCACGTGCAGAGCCTCCTGCACCCTGCCCTGTGCTGCTGCATGTCATTGCACTCCCAAAGCCCACCCTCCCCCGCCCCAACAAGACAGCTACTTTTCTCTCCCATTTCCAGTTGCCCTAGGATCCTACCCCTGACTCTCCTGTACCCTCTGCAAGTGCCCAGGGCTGCTTTCCTGCTCCACCCCTCCAGTTCATCCAGCCCTGGTTGTTTCTGCCACTGAGACAGCTTTTTGCAATGGGAGTTGTAGCAGTTTGTGGTAGGAGGAGAGAAAAAGGGCTTCTTTTTTTTTTTTCATATTCCTAGCAAAGGATCTGTCCATGCCGTGTTGTAACTGAACTATTTCTAAAGATGAAAAGCCTCCAGGTGGTTCCTTTACTACCTAGATGTTAATTTTGCTTTTCCAACCATAATTGCTGCCTATTGAGGTGGAGGAAGAGAGCAAAGAAAAAGCAGTTAATCCAAACTGTCTCATGAGGGAGGTAATACAGCAGGGCTAAGGGAGCTCAGCAGTCATCTAAGTCCACAGCTTCTTGTAAAAACCTTTCTCAAAAGACTGAATGAAACACCCAAATGAATGACCATTTTGTCCCTTTCAGTTCTCCTTCTCTAGCATGGAACTCAATGTGCAGCTTGTGGACAGATAGATTCCACAATAAATACAGAAGGGGAGTAAAACTAAACCCGCTGGAGCGTGGCCAGCAGCAATGTCAAATCTCTTGAGTGATTTCCCAGGGAATTCTTGCTCTAAATGTCAGGAAAACATAGCCCTGCAGCCAAACCTGGACCAGACTGATACCAAGGCGTGACAAAATGAATGACCTAAGTAACAAGATTACACCACAGGAAAATTAAAACTTCAGAAATGTGCAAAGATCAGATTTCAATAACCGTTGCTTTATGTAAGAACCTTTTAGTAGATAAAGCTTAGCCAAAACTTATAAAACATAAATTGGTAAGGGGAAGGGTATTTATTAGTGGCAATAGAATGAAACTTTCAGTCAGTCAGAAAAGAAAGCCTCAGAGTATCTGCAAGCATCAGTGGTTCCTGAAAGGCTTACAGCCTGTTCTCAAACACTCTTGTTGACAGGAGCCAAGGAAGGTCACAGGAATTTGGTTTCCTAGCAGTGTGCACCACTTTTAAAACAGCAGCTGAGTCCCTTTATCACTCAAGCACTTTTGAAAATCCTCCTAGAGCCTCTCCTGCCAGCAGCAGCAAGCGTCCCTTCTGCTGTGATTACCTGCAGCCATTCACACTCATGGGGCTGTCAGGAGCCTCAACACCATTGGGATATCTGATCCTCCATCATCTGTAGCTAAAACTCACTAGTGGGTTCAAGATTTGTTGGAAAGGGCAGGAACATCCACAGAAAGAGAGGGGAAGAACGAGGGCATATGCATATAAGCCTCATTGCTTTTGGAAACTGGAAGCCTGAGGTGGTGCTGAGAGAGGAGCCGAGTGAGCTGAGGAGCTTAACAGCAGCAACAGTAAGGGCAAACAGTCCAGATCTGCTGGGTAAAAGTAGAAAAGGACTAAGGCACTGAGAAAATGCACAATGTTTCTAAATTATGGGGGGTTTTTTTGATTTTTGTCTTTCTTTTCTCTGCATCATTCTTGTCTAACAAACCAAATGATCTGACAGAGTTCCCCAGGATGGATATCCATGAGACTAGACATAGGAGCAAAGGGACTCTTCCCACACTCCTATTCGGTGAGGTGACAGAATCTAGACTCTCTCCTTCACATTGTTTTAGCTGGAATTAGCTGTCTGCACATTCCTTTCTGACTTTGGCAGTGTGCCTTCTCCTCCATAACAGGCCAAACCAAAATCCCAGATCCAGCGTGCTTCAACTGTTTGGGAAGTCCTTATTCAGAATGAGCATGTGTCTTACGTGTTGCAGCATCTTCTCACCATGGCTTATGTTCCTATGGAGATCTTTAATTCATGATGACCTAAAAATGACAGTAGAAACTCAGATTTTATGTTCAGTGAAGGAGAAGCAGAGGCATAGTGAGATTCTACTGCACATTTCTCCTCCCCTGCCCCCCGGCCCCAGAGATGGATTGAGCTTTAACACCATTTTTAAATTTCTCGTATATATTCTTTTGTAAGTTATTGCTTTAACTGTGTTGAGCAAGAGGAATATTTTATTCTTGGGTAGAAATCTAAAGTGAGTTTACTCAGGTTTTGTAAAGATGAAAATACATAAGCAAAAAATAAAAAAAGGAACCTATGTGGCATCAACTCCCAATGTTGACAAATTTATCCCTGGACAAACTGGGGCAGCTTTCCTCTGTTATTCAGTGCCATCCCAAGGGATGTCTTCCTTGCCTTCTGTGCTTTCAACAGAATGTAGTCTGTTTATTTGATCAGAGCTGGCACAGTGCAGTTTGCTCCAGGTTTGTGCCTGAAGCATTGCCTTTCCCTGTTCATGTGGCCACAACCTTTATCTAATCCTCCAGAAAATCTTTCGCAATAAGAATGGTAGCAGTGACAGAAGCTATTAGAGTTCTGGCTTCTCCATGTGGCAGTGATCTGCTCTGCAGATCAAAAAGGGCAGATATGTGCTATCTGCAAGTAAAGGAAAAACAATTGTTGGCTTTGCTAAGTAAATTTTGTTTGTGAACAAACAATCAGGCAGCAGAAGCAGAGTCCGCAAGGACTAAGTGTGTTGTCAGGGCAAAGCCGTGAAAGAAAACTCAGCCCTGGTTTTGAAACAACCAGCTCCAAAACTGGAAAGAAATCTGAGGTTTGTACGGGTGCCTTTTGTAGCTTTTGGAACAGCAGAGAAAAGATTTGTATGACAGAAGTAGCCATGGCGTAAAAGGCTGGATTAATCAGATAATGACTTCACCAAATGCAGGTGGGAAAAAATGTGACATGTTCAATCTATATCAAGAGAAGGTATTTGAAATAGAGCACTATAGAGGAGCTTCTTGTACAGTAATTCCTGGCAGTGGAGGGTAAAAGGAACAGTGATAAAAAAAAAAACCAAAAAACCTTATGCAGAGGAGCATCCTAATTGAAATCCTTTCACTGTGAGGAATTCCTCCTGTAGCGTTGACAGAAAAAGTTGGTCTGTGAGTATATGAAGTATATGATGGGCTTATGTGCCAATAAGACAGTGCTAGGACGTGCGGTTTCTGGAATCCCTGTAGCAGGTTGTGAAGGGACTGAAAAAACAAATAGAACAAATGGAAGAGCCAAGCTGTGTAATGATGACTGCATCATCTCTTGACTAAGCTCAAGACATAAGCAAATGAAATGAAGCTTGAAAACAAGAAAGACAAACATCCAGACAGCTGTTTTTCTTTTGCCATCAAATTGTGAATGTCTTTTGGTATCTTTTATGACATGGCTTTAGGGGAAGAGCAGGAAAAAATGAGAGAAACACCTACAATTGCACTATATGATCATCTCCATTTACCATAAACTGTGATTGGTAAGTACTTAACACACAGGCATGACTTTTTTTAATTATTGTGTGTACAAATTTTTCTAGGGCATCCTGAATTGATAGTGTTGTACATTATACCTGCTTTGCACCGGTATAAATTATTACCTACAATCTCCTCGAAGAAGCTAAGAAAGGACTCTGTGTCCATGTTTTCCATGCCCAAAGCAGTTCTTCAGACCTTGCACTGTTTCCTAATGGTCAGAAGGATTATCTGGTACAGTGTGCCCCATAAAGGCTCACTGATCATCATGCCAAACTTTTGATTCTTTCTCTGTTGCTGCATGGATGCATGGCAGTAGATATAGTTTCTCTGTGTATGCTATTTTAACCTCATTTAAGACACGAACTTATCCCTGAAAATGTTTTTTAATGTAACTGATGCACAGATTCTTTTACTGCATGCAAAGGTTTAAACTACCAAGGGGGAAAAAAAAAAGAACTTTCTAGATACTTTGTTCCATTTGCACTCCTGTCTTCTTCAAGCGAAGGTTTCTATGCATTTTCTAAAGAAGTAATTGTGCCTGGAAACTTAGGCAACTTTGGGTATTTTTATTACCCAAAAGGCTGGGTTTCCACTGGATTGTTTTCATGCTATAAAGTCATGGAGTTCTTCTTTGGTGAGGACAATCCGAATTTCCTCAACAGCATCACGGTCTAACTTCAGTTCTTCTCAGCGGCCTCCACTGACTTCCCACACTCGGCAAAACTTTGTTGAATTTAGCAGCTACCAACACATAAAACCACTTTGCCTTTTTTTGCCTCCAGTAAGGAGCTCTAGTAAGGGACTAATACACATTTTGGATGGATAAATTAGCTCCCCGGCTGCAGAGGTGCTTGGACCTTTTTTTTTTTCCCCTCCCGGACAGTGTCTTGCTAAGAACAAACCGAGCCCTTTGCGCCCTCCCCGATGCGGCGCATCCCCCGCCGTCGCCGGCTCCTTCTTTTAACGAGCGAGCCGCGAACCCCCTGAATTCATCTGCATATTCACATGATCTGCGGCGACCCGCGGCGGCCGCTTTCTCCATCCCCCTCGTCCCGCCGGGAGCAGCAGGTAGGGGAGCGTGGGAGCCGCGGCATGAGCGAGGGAGCGGCCGCGCCGCGCCGCGGGTGAGTGCGCTGGGGAGGGGGAGGGTGGGCAGCACACCCCACGCGAGGGTGATTTGATCGGGAAAAACGCGCGGATGAGGGGTACGACGCACGCACGAACGCGGGGAGCCGCTGCGGGGAGGGCTGGGGGTGCGGCGAGTTCCCTTTCCCCGGGGATCCGCGCCGAGGGGAGAGCCGCCACCCCACCGCCCTCCCTCCCCGACGGACCCGTCCGTTCGGCCCTGGGGGTTAACACTGGAGGTGCGAAGGGCTTCTGCACCCTGAAACTTCCCGGGTTTGTTTTCCGCTGGCAGTCCTGCGACTGAGGGAGGCATGTGCAGAAAGCCCAGCTGCCAGCGGAGCCAAAAAGCCGCAGCTCTGGGCTCCCCTTCCCACCTCTGGTATGGGCACGGGTTAGCGATCGATGGGAATGGTTGGACTCGATGATCCAGTGGATCCTTTCAGACCTGGTGATTCTATGATTCTATGACTCTGGTAGACACCTATGTCAGTCAGTCACTCGACATCGCACTGGAAAGTGAGTCAAAGCTATAATAAGCGAGTCCTGCAATAGTACGTTTGTTTTTGCAACACTAGCCTGTCCCTGTATTCCCCCCAGGTTGGCAAGCGGGTGCCTGATGTCCATTTGAGCTACAGCTGGCTGTGCCAGCACAGGTCGGGGAGTATCTGAGTTTGCTGTGGAGATGCCCCTGTAAATAGCTGCCGCGTGCACTGAACTTCTGTGCGACGCTGGTGTCGTGTGGAGGGGCTGGCTGCGAGCCCGCGCCCTGGCTGGTTGATCTGCTCCGAGAAATTATATTAGTTAGAAAAGGAAGAATTTTTAAAATACCTGCTTGACTTTTGTACTGAAACCTTTGTTATTATTTATGTTATTATTTATGTTGTTACAGCTTTGCAATCATAGCCATGCCTGCAGCCCTGATGGCAACATGACCTGTCATAGCCCGCCTTGCATCCTATCAGACACAATCTACTGTGTAATCTTGTAGTCCAGACCAGAGAATTTCAAGTGTGGCAACACCTTAAATTAACATGTGACTGTAACATGAAAGTTTCTTTGTGTTTTTTTCTGTTGCATTTTATATTTATCTAAGGGAACTATCAACACAACTGCTCTACTTTGATGGTGAATCATAGCTGCTGAAAGTCTCATTTTGGTATCAGACCAGGCACAGCCATCACTCTGCCTCATCTCTTTAGCTCATGCTGAAGAAATAGTGGATTTTTGAGATGGTGTTGATTTCTAGGTTGCTGACAGCCTTTGGATTTCAGTGGAAACCTGAACAGAGCTCAAACACAGTATTAAGCATTTATTAACATTTGTAAGAGGTTTTGCTGTGGGGAAGAAAGATGTGCAGTTTGAAAGAAAGATTTGGCCATGATGTGAGAGTTTTACTGGGTGTTGAAATCATAGAAAACCAGACTGCTTTAGAAGAACACGTGTGCATTAAAATAGATGTTTAGATCATTAACTGTCAAAGGATGTCCAACAAAGAAGTTCTACCACTTAGATTTTTTTCCAGGTAGCACACTGTTTTAGAAGAACAGAAACTTACTTTACGTTGATGAGGGAGCTTCTATGTTTCAGTTACGCTTTTGGATTGCATGCAGCATTTTTGCATTTTCAGGGCTGTAAATAATATTGACTGAAATGTTTGGACATGGTTTCATCTGGAGAAACAGTATGAGATTTTCCCTTCCTCAGTGGTAGCCTCCTTTTACACAGGCCCATCAGCAGTTCAGTGGGAGGTGTGATATTCAGATCTTCCCTGTCTGTCCCTCCCTGTGCATGCACGTGCATTCACAATCACTGCTGAAATGTTTTTCCAAGATGCTGTACAACTAGAGAGAAAGTGACTTGCACTTTTTTAATACCAAGCATAAATGTCCTTTTCTGTCCACTTCTACAGGTTGAAGGAGGGTAGTTGATTTGCAGATCTGGCTATTCTCTGTGTTACAGAAAGAGACACACCCAAGGAAGTCAGGAGTCACCATACCCCTCTCCCATGCTCCAAAAACCTACATTTCTCCCCCGTAGTGCACTCGGTGATTGGAAATTTTGCCGAAGTCTGGAATATAACAACAGGTCTGCATTTTGCTTAGCGAGTGAAAGCTCAGGGGAATCTAGTTTGCATCACAGCTGTGCGGGGGATGAAAGAACAGATGAGTGCTGCTTCCCTTCTCTGTGCATCCAGGTTTCTTTTCCTTGGGCTTCAGGATATGCTTCCTCCCTATGTAAAATATTCACGTGGGACATGCACTGGCAAAATGAAATTTTCACCTGTGTCTTGAATCAGGCCACTAAAATAAATTACTCATGAGGAAGTAGTAAGGGTGCCTTTACATTTCAGTGAGCATCTGGGCATAGAGTTCAAAGATACCTGTGAGCTTCAGCATTAGGGGAAGCAAGGGTTTTGGAGCCATTTTGAACAAAAAGTCTAGTCTAGATGGTCAGTCATTAACTGTCTGTTAATATGAGATCTTACAAAAACATCTTTCCATTTGTCTTGACTGTGCCCCAAAATCAGAAGATTTTGGGGATGACTTTGTTCTCTTTTGAGGTTCTAATTTTAATTCTTCTTTAGCAGAGTAAGTACCGCTAAAGTCTTTTGGATCACTTCACGAGCACTTTACACCAGCCATTTGCAGGAGATAATGTAATTCTTCTTCTCATCTGAGAGTCTAGAGAACTGAGATAGAGTTCAAATGACCTGTCCAAAATACACAGTAAATTAGCATAAGATATGAGACAGGGAAACAAATTATTTGCTCCAGTCACAGGATTAAATTGCCTTTCCCTAACTCACTGCAGCTGTTAAGAAATTCATGGGCTGTTCCTCTTGCAATAACTTGAAAAGGGCAGACATGCCTTTTATGCTTCCTTCTAATATAAGTGGCATTAAATATGCGTTGTAGCTCAGTTACCTTAGATAACTGAACATAAATTCATCCACCTTCCACTTGAAATTCTGTTCCCAAATGTAGCAGCTGAATATTCTTTCTCTTGTTTTCTACTTTCTGGAGGAGTTGGAGGATTTTTGCTTTTGTTTTTAGAGAAGAATCTTGTTAGCATTCCTTAGAAACTCATTAAAATGCTTCCCTTTTGGCTTATTCTCCTAATTTATTAATACCACAAATATCTTTCCTTTGGTGACCCACTTTCATAGGTATCTGAACATCTAGCAAAATTGTAACTCGTCAGGAAGACAGTGTAGACTAATAAATAGCATCTCCAGACAGAGTGGAAAATCAAGACACTTCTTTCTTTGCCACATAGTCCTACATGCCACACATACAGAAAATATGGCTCTATTCCCCAGCTTACTCGGAACCCTTAGCTAAAAAGAAAACACTTTATCGATTGTGCGATTGATTTAAAGGTTGGAATTTAGGATTGCATCTATTCTGCGGGCTGGGTTCAATTTTTTTCCCTACATCCACAATGAAGAAACTGCTCTTTGCATAAATATAAACTGAAATATTGTTCTGTGTGACTGTTCAAACAAATGGACTTTCTTTTATAGCTCCCAGGGCAACTTCCTAACGCTACACTGTTATCAAAATCATCAGGGTTTGACTAAGATACTGCTTTTTATTGAATTATCCTACTTGTTTTGTGAAAAGTACAGGTTTGCTCAGAAGAAGAGGATACCCACTGTTTTAATGAGAACCATGGCCAAGAGGCCACTGGAAGTGGCTGTACAGACTCTTTAAGTCAAGCAGAAGTCAGCCAGTGTAGGACAATATGCTTATTTTCATACTCATTTAAAAAGATACAGAGGTTGCTTTCTGGAAACTGAAGCTATACAGACAGAGTCATCACAAGGGATTATTAATTACCCTGTGTCCTGCAGACATTCAAATATTGGTCATATTTTAAGGGTGGTCTGCTCTGAGAGTGCAGTCTGCGGTTGTCCCAGCCCAAGGATACCCAGCACTGCCATCTTCTCTCCAAAATCTGCTGGATGGCAAACCCCTAACAGGAGAGCATAAGGCTTATTTGGTTGATTTCTGATGAAGCCTTGTTTTCCTTTTCAGTAAGTGTGGACGTCTCTGTAAGTGTGAGAGCATCATGGTGGCATTTAAAGGAGTCTGGACTCAACCCTTCTGGAAAGCTGTTTCAGCAGAATTTTTGGCCATGCTCATTTTTGTCCTCCTCAGCCTTGGCTCCACAATCAACTGGGGTGGAGCAGAGAAGCCTCTGCCCGTAGACATGGTTCTTATCTCCCTCTGCTTTGGACTCAGCATTGCCACCATGGTGCAGTGCTTTGGACACATCAGTGGAGGCCACATTAACCCTGCTGTGACCGTGGCAATGGTCTGCACAAGGAAGATCAGCCTCGCCAAGTCGGTCTTCTACATTCTTGCCCAGTGTCTGGGAGCCATTGTGGGTGCAGGCATCCTTTACCTCGTCACACCACCAAGTGTGGTGGGAGGCCTGGGAGTCACTGCGGTAATCACTTATCCTCTGGCTCTTGAACTAGACTAGCTTAGAGCCTAAGAAAATAGTGTCATGCAGAATAAAGAGAGCTCAAGTTGAGATTTTAAGAGCTTGCTGGTTTATTTATAACATCGAGACAGGGCTTCAAGCTCTCCTTAGGATGGGTTTATGCAGTGTAATATCTTTAGCTGTTCTTATAGAAGTTCTCTCTCCTAGAACTTCCCCAAATCTGATGACAGCAGGTAATGTTAATTTACATGCAAAATTTAAGTAATATATGCATGAAATGCCATTTTTATGTGAGCTGGGGAGGGGGAAATTAATTCTATGCCATTATGGTGGGGATTGAAAAAACATCAATTTAAAATGACATACTTTTGAAATAGATTGTGGCTTAGATTTCAGCTTTGTTCTAAACTAATAAGGAATGCCATCAGTTAGCCCTGACTTATTAAAAATGCACTTGAGCTGCACACTGCTTAATTTTTAATTGAAATTTAAATTAATTAAGTCAGGGCTAATTAATGAATTTATAATTGAATAGTAAATTACAGTGCTCCCAAGGAAAAAAATGGTAAAGGGGAAGTGCAGCATTTGCAAATCCCTGTGTAAAAATAAACTATACTTCTGCAGTCTAGCTTTGAAGTTCTTGTTGGAAGTTACTGTTAAGCCTTCTCTTCTGTGTCCAGGAGTAACTTCCCATGACTCTCAAAATATTAAAAAAAAGGAGGCATGGGGCAGAAAGTAGGGAGGAACCTGTACCTCTGAATTTCGTTGCTGTCTTTCATTGTGTACTGTTTAGAAATTGTGTACCCTTAAATTTACCTTTCATTGAAGTGCAATTAATATGTGGTGGCTTTCTGATTTACAAAATCGCCTTTGTTTCATCTCCGGTGTTTCTTTTCATTCTTCCAGGTACATGGGGATCTTTCCGCTGGCCATGGACTCCTGGTGGAGCTGATAATTACATTCCAGCTGGTTTTTACTATTTTTGCCAGCTGTGATTCAAAACGAAGTGACGTCACTGGTTCAGTAGCTTTAGCAATTGGATTTTCGGTTGCAATTGGGCATTTATTTGCTGTAAGTTAATGGCTTCTCTTTAAAAAATAGACCGCATATCCCTTTGTGACTACTTCAGAAGTAAATTGAAACTTCTGTGGCCTTTATAGCTGCTGTATCTATATAGCTGCTGTATTCTTTACGGATCCACGCCAAAACCCGTTGGGAGTAGTGGGAGGGTCCCATGTAGGGTGTTGCATAAGAGGTTGCCTGTTCCTGTAAAGACTTTGTTAACTTTGTGATAGGACCGAGGACAGTGACAATACTTGCTGACAAGATTAGAAACCATGCAAAACCAGGGTGTCTCCACAGTACAAAAACTAGCAGAAATCAAATAACTAGCTTCAAGACTTTAATAACAGGTAACGTTTTGTCTCTGCTTTAGATCAATTACACTGGTGCCAGTATGAACCCTGCTCGATCGTTTGGTCCTGCTGTTATCATGGGAAGATGGGAAAACCAATGGGTAACTTTGCTTTCATGGTTCCTTTATCATAGCAACAAACAGCTATCAGGATTTCTCACACATTACTTGCTTTTGGTTATCTCTCAATATGTCCCATAGAGACTGTCACTGAGGGAGACCTACCACAAGCTTTGGTATAATTTTGCTCCTTGCCTAGGACTGTGGTGCAGTATGCAGCACAGTGGAATAACATCTTGCTATTCAAGAGGCGTTTTGTGGAGGTAGGAGCTGGAATAGAAAGGAAATCATACAAAAAGTTCAAAACAAAAAGAGCAGTCCAGTGAGACTGAAAGAATTGAACTGCTAGGAAGAAAAATCCTCCAAGGTAGATTATAAACCCCCTGGTCATGCCGGTGAGGAGTTGTGGAAGTAATTCTGTCGGCTTCACATTTCACCTGGTTCTGCAGCAAACTGGGGCAGACATACAAAATGAGAGCAGGGACCCTCTGTGATGTGGTTCCTGGGGGATAACCTGCCTCAGCAAATGCCCGCAGTAAGAGATGAAGGGGTTGCAGTCTGGTCTTTGCAGACCAGACCAGATGTTACCTGCTTCAGTTTGAAACCATCAGCTTAGCTAGGAGTATTTGCACAGGAAACAATTTGGTAAACAGATTGCAAACGATGCAGTCATTTTCTATAGTGTCTCACTGTTAAACTTATTAAAAACCAATTCACATTTTATAAGGGAAAGATGGATTGCAGCTCAGCTTCACCTAATTAAAGACAGGGAAGGCACTTCTAGGTACACTTTCAGTGCTATCTGTAAGAGCTGCATATCACAGTGCATATAAGGATTTTCTTGTTTTTTAAAGTATGAAGCCCACTGTAGCTAATAACAGAAACAGCATTGTCTTCAGGCCCTAAGGCTCCAATTCTGCAAACACAATACCATGTGTAACTTTGTTCCCAAGGGTTATCCTATTGAGGGAGCTTTACCCAATTATTAGTGAATGGCATGTTCATATGAAGAAATGCTGTATTTTTTCACAAGATTAACTATCCATACTCTGAGGGAGCCTGTTATTTATAACTAAAGCTATAAACAATAAACAAATGTACCATGTCGAAACTTATAGGAAAAGTTCAGCTACTGCCCTGGTCACTTGAAAAGATGGCCTTTTCTCCTCCTCCAGAGCAGTGACATTGGCATGTCACTGACAGAGCCCGTGGGCTTCTGCCCCTACTTATGTTACAGAACTGCTGCATTTCGTGCTGAAATAAGTAGGTACCTTACCAAGTTGTATTCGTCAGTTTTAATTGCTTATTGAAATTAAACAAATACTGACTGCCTGTTGAATTATGCTTACTCAGAAGCAAA
This sequence comes from Phaenicophaeus curvirostris, assembly GCF_032191515.1. Taxonomy (NCBI): domain Eukaryota; kingdom Metazoa; phylum Chordata; class Aves; order Cuculiformes; family Cuculidae; genus Phaenicophaeus; species Phaenicophaeus curvirostris. The sequence continues at coordinate 51,757,661 of NC_091394.1, read as the reverse complement.
ATTTGGATTATTTTGGAAATTTGAGACTGAAATACAGAAGTAGAATTGTTTGTGTATATGCTAGGAAAAGTTTTGTTTCCTTAAATGTCCATTGTCTCCTTGGGTGAAAATGCAGAAATAAAATCAGTTTTCTGCATTGGTGCTTATTTTATGTGTCATCTTGCCGACAGTCTATATATATATTATCCACAGCTGCAATAAACAATCAAAATATAGAGAAGGCCTCTTGGAATAACAAAAAGGTTTGTTCGGACTAAGGCCATAAGCTGCACAAGAGACTGCCTTTTGACCGATTTCGTCTGTGATTTTAGAGCAGTCACTTCACTGCTGAGCTGTAAGTCACCATCTGTAAGACTTGTGGTAGTTAATACTTCCCTGCCACATAAACCAGTATGATGACAGATTTCATCCCAGTTTATTAAAGTCAGAGAACTACGCAACTGTGCGTTTCTGGAAAGCAGAATTGGTTTGAATGATTGGGCCAGTGTATTTGCAGAAATTTTTCTGAGTAAAATCTGTAGTAACATGGTTTTCTGTGAGATCCTGGCTTCTTTATTTGCTCTAGAGCTTAATACCTGTCTCTTTTTTCAGGTGTATTGGGTGGGACCAATAATAGGAGCAGTCCTTGCTGGTGCTCTTTATGAATATGTCTATTGCCCAGATGTTGAACTCAAGCGCCGTTTTAAAGATGTCTTCAGTAAGGCTACCCAGCCATCCAAAGGGAAGTACATTGAGGTGGATGATAACAGGAGCCATGTAGAGACCGATGACCTGATCCTGAAGCCTGGCATAGTTCACGTGATTGATATCGATAGGGGTGAGGACAAGAAGGGAAGAGATCCATCCAGCGAGGTGTTGTCTTCAGTATGACTAGCAAGAAGCACTGAAAGCAGAGAGCAGCCTGCTAGCACATCCACAGATATCCTTCCACCTATCAAAGAAACAGATCTTCTCTAGACTGAGTGTCTACCATTTCTTAAAAGGTATGGTGTGGGCAACTGCATGATAGTGGTGTCACGAATCCATACACCTGCTCAGTTGGAAGATTAGGACTTCGCTATAATTAGTATTCCCCATCTATTATTCCAAATTAAGATTTATTCCTTGTATTTTCCCTTCCTTCTTTCTGGAGCAATCCCAAAGTAAAAAAAAGAAAGAGATGAAAGCACTCTCCTTTAATATATCAGTCAATAATGAGATAAAGATAGAGATGTTTAACATTCAGATTGACAGTTAAGACATATCAGGAAATGCCTATAGACATGAAGACCTACTTATCAGATTGTTCTTCTGACACTTAATTGTCTGTTGTCAGCTCCAATTAGAACATCTTATCCATTAAGTGTTCTCTTAGGTTAAGATTCAGGAACAGCATCAACAGTATTTAAGAGTTTTATCCATGTTCAAGCAAAGGAGTAATGTCTCCATTCATGTACATCACTATTGCCTTGCAAACTACCTCTGAAAAAATTATTTAAAAAAAAATTCTATCTACCCATCAGTTTTCGCTCATATGATTTGCAGTATATTACCTTCATCCCTTCATGGGAGTAAGTACACTGAAACTAAATGTTGAAGTCTACTGTAATAAGGCTGCAAAGCATTTGGCTGTACTTCGTGCTCCTTCTTGTCATTGTCTGTCTGGTGAAACATTCTCCTGGGGTTTGACTATTGACCATTTGGTGTAAGCAGGCTCTCAAGGTCATTCAAAGACTATAAAGGCTTTCCTGTTACTTAATAACTCAAATAAAAGATATCGGAAGAAAAGAAGGCTTATCTGTTTTCAGTGCACTTGTTCAAATACATTTCTGTGCTAATTTATGTAAACTAAAGGTTTAAATTACTTACCTACTTTCTTACAAGATGGTTGGAGATATGGGTTTCTTAATTTATTAGTAATGTAGAGGGTTTTTAACTTTTAACTGTATTGAAACACTGATTGGGAAATATTTTTTATAACCAATTATAAAAATATGACTGCTTCTGGCTTTTTGTTGTAACTGATGCCTAACTATTTGAACAGGATCCCTGCTTGTTCCACTGTTCATATAGTTTTAATTACACCTCTAGCAAATGTTTCTTTATCCGTTGTTAGGGAAAGATGCAAGCACTTGCAGGTTTTTTTAGGGCAAAAGGGACATGAAATATGTTCAATAATCAATCTTTCCCTTATGGAAGTATTTTGACAGACGTAATCACCACAGCAGAACATGTCTTTAAAGCTATTACTGACTTACTGCTTTTGTTTCTCATTGATGGCTTTGAGTTTTACAATATGCAGCTGCAGAGCAGTCAGGAGCATGGTGTAATTACTCTAATTGTATAGTTCTATTTTAAAGTTGAAAAGCTACTCGTGCCTTTTCAGCAATAAGAGGGGGGAAAAAATGAGCCCTGACTGTGGGCTGTAATGGCCTTGTCTGTTCTCTGACATACTCTACACGCAGTGTTTATTACAAGGAATTAAATGTTTCTAATGAGATAATAAACCACTGCTACACTCAGATCCATGCACCATGATCCAAAGGCAATTGTGCTATCCTGACTCACAGCACTGTATAGTCCCAGCATGTCCTGCCATTCTCATTTTCCTAGTTTCACACTTTTCTTGCCTTAAACCCTCTTAGAGTGGGGTGCAAGATCCCTACCTTGAGCTTGAGATTCATGACTCCTCCCTGCATTTGCAGTTGGACCACGATATCTCCCCTGCAGCCCCCAGGCCAGCACGTGTTACATGCAGGTACAGGACAGGACTTCCTTGGGACACCCAACAACAGCCCTGGTCCCAATACATGGGCCCTCCCACCAGACATGCTCCACATCATATACCTATTCCAGCATCACAACAGCATCTGCCTGTTGAGTCTAGTAAAGCAGCTGATGTTTGTCTTTAGCTGTGCCCTGACGCAGTGGCAGCATCACAGTTCAAGGGCATGAGCGTGGTTAGGGACCTGCAAGGGACAAAGTCAAATCACAGATAAGAGCTCCTTCCCACAGCAAGAACTAAGTCTCTGGGGGGAAGGACAATGCAGGTGCGGTGTTTAGGCTCCTGCATATCTCTGCTCAGATGAGTAAACACCATGCTAAACAAATTCAATGAGAAAGATCAAAACTTGTGAGTGTTTTTTTTTCTAGGCATTTATTCCATGTATTTTTTTTTCCCTTCAAATACTGTATTTGTCAAAGGGACACTTTGCATGACTTAAGCAAGTAAAGTGTGATACACATAGCAGTGGTGGATTTTTAAGCAGACGTGTGCATTTTTGTATTTAAAGACACTCCTTCAAAACCCTTAATTTGTGAATTTTGCATGGTACTGTGTTATTTAAATAAGAAGCTGCTATTTGTTTTATGCTTAAGGGTCCTTAACACAAAGGGCTTGATGTTGGGTTTCTCACCCAGCCCGATTTTGCTGCCAAGGCAAGCAACATGAGCCTAGTACCAGCCACCTCACTTAGGAGGATTATTTTGCCTTGTTCTCCCAGGAGAACTCCATATGCAGATGGTATCAATCTAAGATACTGGGGCTTCTGAATAGATTTGGGAAAGGAAGAGAAGCTAAGATAGAGACCACTAGACAGTAAAGGGTCTTGCCGTGCCACTGGACATTAGTAGGAAAGCAAGATATGGTGGGTCTGCTCCTGCTCCCACGGAGCAGGACTCATGGAAGAATTTGTCCTTGACTACAGCGGAAATGAGCTTTTGAGGGGGCCTGATGGCTTCTTTCATGCACTTCACTGTGTTTTTTTCTAAAATCAGAGACATGCAGCATGATACTTAATTCTGGAAGGAGATGCGTTCAACTTGAGGTTTATGAGCCGCTCTAAAGTAAATCCTTAGGAGTAGCCATCATCACAAATGGTTCAGCTCCACCTCAAGAGATTACCTTTCACTTAAGGGAATGTCACTCTGCATCATCTGTTAAGACTTGATTTAGCTTTGACCTGCAGGGGTATGTGCTTCTTCAAGTTATTTTGCCTTGGTATTATCACTGGACTGTAGTCACATTTGGTTAAATAATAGACTAGCGTGACCTTTCTATGGATTGAAAATGAAAATGCTTTTACTTTAATATGGTTTAAAAATATGTACTTTAAATACTGTTTGAGAGACATTTATGTTCTAAAGACCTTCAGCTCTAACTGGCACCTCATAACACAACTTGGTGTCCTCTTAAAGTACTTCTTGATTGGAATGGGAAATGGTAAATGTCTTTTGTTTATTATGGTGGATGGATATCACAGGAAGTCTGCCAGGCATTTCGTCATTCTGGGGTCCTAAAACAACAAAACATGGATGAGTCTCTCACACTCCACGATGGCACAATTGTTTTCAATGCTATATTTGCACTTGAACAAACACATTTCAAATATTCAGTTACTGGATTTCAGAAAGGAAAGGATGGATGCTAAGAGTGGTTACACTGACCTCACAGATATCTTTTGGGTTCCTTGAATTCCAAGGAGTCTTTCAACCAAATCCTAAAGATTAGCAGAAAAAAAAATTAAAAAAAGAAAAGTAAAAAAGAAAAGTAAAAAAGAGACCCTGCAGCATTTGAGTTGTCATTATAACTCTTCTCCTGTTGGAGTGTTTGGGAGCTGTGTCTTTCATTCATTCAGTGGAAGCAGGAGCGAGACTCATCTCATGCAGTGTTTAGGCTTGTCATGTGTGTTTGCATATGAGCTTTTCAATACGTGTTTCATTTCTGATTATTAATGAATTCCACAGTATCTGTTTAGAAAGCTAGATGGCCTTCAAATGTCCACAATTGCTGCAATGCTTTGCAACATTTTATCTGCAGTCTGTGTGACACATTCAGGATATTATACACCATCCAACATTTTTAATTTAAATAAAATATGTGAGAATTTCATTGTGCAAGATGAGAGATGAAAATACTATACACATTTTTTTGTATCTCAGATCAACCTGTGTGTATTTCATTTTCTTAAGGACTCACTAAATAGACAAGGTACAAATATGGACTGAAGTATTTGTTACCCACTTATATGATCTAAATCATACTGTTGCAGTCTGTAATTTAGGACAGATGAGATAAAGCAAACTACCTGGATTTTTCCACAAGACTGCTTATTCCTGAAATGCTTAGTCACCGTGATATCAGAACTAATGTTATAGAACTTAAATTTTCCATATATAACATTTGGAATAATCTACTGAAAAATATACTATAAAATAATACGTGACTATCTGGTTCTCACTTGTATTCTACTGTATCTCACAGTACTGTTGCAAATAAATTATCTGTTAAAAAAAAAATAGGCATCATGTGGTCATTTAAACATTTAATGATCTGAAGCTTAGGACTGAAATATAAGGGAAAATTCAATCCAGCCAGTAAAACATGTCTAAGAGGAGTCTGGAAGTGTTTGCAACTGAGAATGAATGATTTAACTGTGGAAAATTATTCATCAGCAAGGAGAGGTAATTGTGAAAAAGATTTAATTCTTTATGGACACAAGCTACACCAAGTACAGCAAAAATCACATTGGTATATGTACGTCATCAATTTTGCCAGATTGTTTTAAATCTCATAAGACTAGAGGAGAGCTAAAATTTTGAAAAGTGATAGAATTTACACTGCCACATCAGAATCTTTTCACTTAAGTTTGTGAGATCAAGCTCCCACAAGGAACGTAAGCAGTGAAAATCAGGTCCTGTAGCAATTACACTTCTGTTTGGCTCCCTGCTTGGAATGTGACGTTTAGCTCTTAAGACACGTATGATATTCGTGTAGGTAAATTAGGATCCTGAAAATGCTTAACATGAAAACCCATCACGTGGGATAGTATCTAATCAGCAGGAAGGGCTGAGAGCAAACTTGTACCTCAAACTCACTACTCACAGTGATTCAGCTCTTGCCTTCAACTGCATATCCAAGCTCTGGAGGCACCTCTCAAGTGGCTTGGGGTGTGGGTATCTCTGTGTGTGGTATGTAACTTACTACACACGTGATCTGTACCTTACTGAAACAGGTTTCCAATGGAAATTGGGCAGAGCTGGTAAAATTATTTTGGAGTTACAGTCGCGTAAGGTTGGAGCCACTTCATTTTGAGACACAAATCAGGAATCTGGGTGTCTAGAGGTTTGGAAAGGCAAACAAGTAGTGATGTGGCTGCTTGCAGGATTAAGATGAAGAGTCCTAGGGAGAATAGGAAAGCAATAGGGTAGATAAGGGAGATCTTTGTAGTGTAACTCCTACACAGTGGTTATCAGCGTTGTGGTTTCTCTTATGGGGTTGAAAACTGGTCCTTTTTGTATGAGGACACGCATGTATGCTTGTGGCTAACATCTGAGCCATTGAATGGGAGTGACTGACCTATGCTTGCTGAGTGATACCCTTACCCTAAGCTTGAGTGGCAACACTGGCTTTAGCAGCATCAACTACAATCCAACTGTGGCCCAGTCACCTGCTTAAAAAGAGAACCTGAAAGTGTAGATATTCCAAATATCAGCTTCTTTTTAAACCTTTCTTTGGCTTTAGACCCCTTTTCTATTGCAGATTGTGGTGTATTGCAAATGTTATAAGCTGCTTTACTTATATCAGACTGATAACTGTTATCTTAGCTATTAATTTCTTTTGACCTTTCTTGCCTCATTAGAAAAGTAATCCTTACAAGTGCAAAGACGATATCATAATCTAGCTAAAGAAGCTATCACAAGGTTAAAAGAAACATGATGGGGAGAAGCAGAGGCATTCTGCCCATGGCCCAGCAGTTCCAAATTGCTCTTTCCTCCACTCAAACACAGCAATGATCTTATGATATTTTATCCGTACTTTCTTTTTGATACGAGTCTTCATAAAAATCTCTGGAATTCACAATATGTCTAAAAGTTCATATTGGCAGACTCTATTTGCACATGAAATATGCAGAGAGATACACAATTTTGCACAGCCACTGGATTTACTTCTTCCCAACAGTGGACAAGATCAGTGGGTAAAACTGTGGGATACAGTTGGATTTGATATTGTTGGATGCCCCACTGGGATCCTAATGACTTGGTCATTTATTTCCACTTACTTCTGAGCCATATAACTTTCAGCTTGAAGAGCGGTCATGGCTGTCTCCTACTGCCATGGAGCCAATTGGGTTCTGCTGCTCTTCTTCCCAAGGTTCATTTGCCATAAAGCTTTTTTTTCCACACTCCAATAATTTAAAAATTAGTGACCTTACACATTTTGGAATCTTTTAGCATGAGGAATATTTTACCATTATCTCACTCTACCTTAGGGTTAGCCCTATCTGTTCTGTGGGGATTGTTGCTTTACTTTGGAACAGCAAATCTTGGGGCATTGAGATTCATTCATTTTTCCTCAAAAAATTCCTTTGATAATTCCAGTGATGTCTCCACTGTTCTGTTCCAGAGCTTAATTATTTCCATTTGTGTGTTGTCTCAGTGACTAGCAGCCTAGTGGTCCCATTGTCTAACTAGAATGCATGCTTATTTTGGTTTTGTGCTATACTCCCTGCCTTTCCAGCTGAATGAGCTCATCAGAGCTGGAATTAGATGGTTTAGTATCTACAGCCTCCTTCTCTGAGCTTCTTGAAGCTGCTACTGCCACTTTGGACTTAGGGCCACTTTTTCTATGCAGCAGAGAGCTGCCCAAGAGGGAAGCATCTCATCTGCCTTGACTTGCCCGAAATGTACAGCACAGAGGCTAAATCCTGCCTCTGCTTCACAAAAAAGATGAAGTCGATTCATACCAGCCAAACCTAGTCTTTGACAATTGCAGTAAACAGTGTCCCAGCAAAGAAGTAATCAATTTTGAAAAGATAGGATTTGGGCTTGTGGCAACTCCCTGAGGTCAGATTTGAAAACAAAACAACAACAGGAAAACTGGACCAATGGTCAATTGGCCCTATAAGTTCTGAACATACGTACATAAAAATCCTGTAAGAAAAAGCCTAATGCTTCATAATTAAAGATGACAGAGCAGGGACAAAATGAACTCTGGAGATCAGGAAGATGTACATAGATGTTGAACTCTGCTACTGTTTGCCCACAGGTAGTCCTCCAGGGAAACAGCTGCACAGCATCTTCTCAGAGCTGAGTCAGAGCAGCTGTACAGGGTAGGATGCGCACAAACAAAAATGTTTTGTACACAAGGTTGTTTTTTTCTCCCTCCTTCCACAGCTGCCCAGCATACTTGAGATTTACTGGAGGCAAACATTGCTAGGCCATAAATGCAGAAGCTTTTCTAGTCTCAAGACTGAAACATGAGAAAAAACTTTGTGTGCTCCAAGCTCTTAGCTTTGAAAAAGCCCAGCAAATACCATGGAGCTTTAACAAAGAAGGAGGTCAAAAGTCCATCTGGATCCCTCTGCATCCTAGTCATTCCTAGAGCTACCCTTAGAGAGGCGATACATAGGTTAATTTATCACTGTGTAAGTAAAATATCCCCCAACTTCTTTTACCACTAGCCTTCTTGAGCAAAAATAAATAACCTCTGGTTGTGCACAGCTGAGGAGCATCTAAGGTTTATATATAGCAGCTATTGCTCTTGTGTCTGAGTGGTGAAGAAAAGGTCAAAGCAAAATTATTTTGTTCTCTCCCAGGTTAGAAAAATTTGTGTGTTTGAAAGGAGGTGAGGAGGGGTGGCGGTGATTTTGTCTTTTTTCCCTTTACAGAACTCTCTTTCTTTCAGGATGTCCACACTATATTTTACCTTTTCTGCAGGGTGAATCCTCAACCATTTTATGGAATGAAGTAGAACAATTCATTTTCTCATCTTGCCAAGACTTTCACTATAATTTTTATTCTTTTTTTCCTTTGTCAAAGAATGTCACTTGAGAATGCTTTATCTTTTCTGGCTGTTTGATATCTTTGCTCTTCATGATCTGTTGGCACGCTCCATCACATGGCCCATCACATTTGTCTATATTAAATGCAAAGGGATCTGTTCCTTCAATGAGTTTCAGGCTCTATGGGGACTGTTGATTGTTTTACAGCGAAGGACCAAGCATCTCATTTTCCAATTCAAATTCTTCATTTTCAAATGAAGATGGTATTTTTTATAATAAAACACAGTTTCCATTTAACTCACGGTGGACCTAAATATTTCTTCCAAGCCCAGACAATTTTATTTATTTTCCCAACATTTTTGCTAATCATTTAGAATTGATCAGTAAAACCTCCATATCTGTGACAATTGTCAAAATCTTGTCTAAATGTTTCTTATATTATCTTCCGTTGTTTCTCAGTGTTTCTTATTTTCAGTGTCTGAATGGCCAGAGGTTTTTGTGCCAACGTGTAAACATTGTGTAAAGGGAGAATACTCACATTCTGGCAGGTATTTGTGGCATAGATGGAGTCTCAGGTGCTGGATGGAGCCTGAGTTGTCCTTTTATACCCCTGCAAACATAAGCTTTAATCAATGGTGAAACATCTCCTAGGTTTCAAGTTAACTGGGAAATGTATAATCCTAGTAACATGGTGTGAAAACCTGAATGCTAAATTCCATCTTTGCGATTACAGAATGGGAAATGCACATCATATCCCTCAGTCTTGGAAATGGCTCCCAAGTGATTATTCATGTGAAAAAAAAATTCCCTGTGCACTTTGGGACTGAATCAGCTCAGAGGGTACGTCTAACCAAACATTTGAATGTTCCTTTGCCATCACCAAGACCAGAGGTACTTTCCCTTCAGAGTGTCTCCATGTGCAGAAGATTGAGAGTAAGCAGGACACGTCTGAACTCAGTTGTGGGTTTAATGCAACAGTGGAAAGATAGATACAGAAACATACATGGCCAGAGTTGATGAAGAGGCAGGATAAGGGCAGGCAGAGAAGGAGATCATAGAATCATAGAATCGTAGAATCATAGAACAGTTTGTGTTGGAAGGGACCTTAAAGGTCATGTAGTTCCAACACCCTTGTCATGGGCAGGGACACCTCCCACTAGATCAGGCTGCCCAAGGCCCCATCCAGCCTGGCCTTGAACACCTCCAGGGATGGGGCAGCCACAGCTTCCCTGAGCAACCTGTGCTGGTGCCTCACCACTTTAATAGTCTTATGTCTCTAAATCTGCCCCTCTCCAGTTTATACTCATTGCCTCTAGTCCTATCACTACAAGCCTTTGTAAACAGTCCCTCCACAGCTTTCTTGTAGACCCCCTTCAGGTACTGGAAGGTTGCTATAAGATCTCCTCGGAGCCTTCTCTTCTCCAGGCTGAACAGGCCCAACTCTCTCAGCCTGTCATCATATGGGAGATGCTTCAGCCCTTTGATCACCCTTGTAGCCCTCCTCTGGACCTGTTCCAACAGCTCCATATCCTTCTTATGTTGAGGATTCCAGAACTGGATGCAATACTCCAGGTGATTGGTTGGACTCAATGATCCAGGGGGTCCTTTCCAACCTGGTGATTCTATGATTCTATGAGGTCTCACAAGAGAGGAATAGAGGGGCAGAACCATCTCCCTCGACCTGCTGGCCACACTTCTTTTGAGGCAGCCCAGGATACATTTGACCTTCTGGGCTGCAAGCACACGCTGCCAGCTCATGTCAAGCTTCTCATCAACCAGTACCCCCAAGTCCTTCTCTGCAGAGCTGCTCTCAATCACATCCTGTACTGAGAAAGGGGATTGCCCTGACCCAGGTGTAGGACGTTGCACTTGGCCTTGTTGAACCTCATGCAGTTCTCACAGGCCCACTTCTCCAGCCTGTCCAGCTCCCTCTGGATGACATCCCATCCTTCTGGTGTAGCAACTGCACTGCTCAGCTTCATGTCATCTGCAAACTTGCTGAGAGTGGACTCAATCTCACTGTCTGTATCATTGATGAAGATATTAAACAGCACCAGTCACAGTACAGACCCCTGAGGAACGCCACTTGTCACAGATCTCCATCTGGATTTTGAGCCATTGACCACTACTCTGAATACGATCATCTAACCAGTTTCTTATCCATCAAACAGTCCACCCATCAAATTCATATCTCTCCAATTTAGAGAGAATAATGTTGTGGGGCCTGTGTCAAAGGCTTTACAGAAGTCTAGTTAGATCATTTCTGTTGGTTTACCCGTATCCACTGCTGTGGTTACCCCATCATAGAAAGCCACTAAGCTGGTCATACAGGATTTGCCCCTGGTGAAGCTGTGCTGGCTGCCATTAATCACCTCCATGTCTTCCATGCGCTTTAGCATAGCTTCTAGGAGGATCTGTTCCATGATCTTCCCAGGCACAGAGATGAGTCTGACAGGTCGATATGAGCACTTGACAAAGAAAGAAATGAGCTGTGTTGCTTTGGGCTTCTTTCCAGACAGCTCCTGTAAAGCCATGTAAACAGAGTGCTTACCCCCACCTCTAAGAAAGGATGTGGCTGAAGGACATAAATAACAAAAAACTTTCCAGTTCCCAGAAGAAAATCTTATAGCTAAAGCACCTTTCATATATTGAGTCCTGAAGTTCTAGGAAATACTTAAAATTATTTCAAGATTACATTTCTATATGCCTGTATATAAAATATTTACATATATGTGTATATATTTATATATAATATCAGTATTAGATATATATTTATATTTATACACACACACAATTGTGTGTCATTTTCTGCCTTCTTGGTTGTTACAAGGACAGCATTTTCCTTGTGGTTTGGTTTAACATGAAGCTATGAATGCTTTCTGTACAAAATTGCTACACCTACACTGAGTAAATGTAATACAAGTTGGTTTTGCTGAAACATGATGGTTTTCTCTTTTCTGATTTCTACTTTCTTAAAGGCACATCATTTCAGGAAGCCCTGAAGATCAGCCAGTTCTTTTCCAACCATAGCTCTACATCTTACCAGGTCCTTTTATTCAGAACATCAACTGAATTATCTAATAAAGCCAGTTTTGGTTTTGTTTTTTTTTTTTGCTTTTTGTGTGTGAATTCTTCCATCTGCTTGGAGCACCTCTAGTAGTGATAATCCCTTGACAAAAATAACAACAGGGATATTTTAAACTCCTTTTTTTACAGACCAAACTTTACTCGTGAGTAAAGAACCTAAGGGAACGGTACTGCCAGAAGTACTGTTACCTTGGTCATCACAATTTACATTGTGGCTGTGCCTTCCCTGTCTATTCTTAATGGCAGTAGCAGGGCTGTAAATAAAAAGCTGCTCAGACAGAGGCGTTGTGGCTCTTTGGTTGATGAGATAGAGCTCCCATCCCCTTGCTCACTACTGTCAGCTCTCCTGACTGACAAAGCTGCAGTGGGTGGTCTGACATTCTACAGCTGCTCCAGACCCACAGATTTGAATTTGGGGTTTAGGAGATCATTAGTGAATACTTGGGGGCATACAACAGTTATTAAATAGGATGAAAGTTAAGTTTAGTTGAGTTTGGTTTGATTTGGTTTGTGCTGCCTGTTGAAAACAAGACAGGATGACCAGATTACCAGTAACGTTAGGAAAGCATTACAGTAACTGTTGTGCCAATTCCAAAATATTATCATTTACACAGCAGGACTCAGAATCACAACATTCTCTTTTTAAATTCAGAGAAGTTTTAAATTAAAAAAATTTTGTTTGCCTAATTTGTCTAAACCTCATGTGATCATCTGTTACAACCATGTGAGCTGGAAATGGCCATGATCTGAGACTCCAGGGTTTAAAGAATACACCCAGGTTGATATTGAAACAACTTAGCAGTAGCAAGTTATTATATAATTGCATTAGCCCTTTTTTTTTAATGATGCTACAGTTCTATAACAAATTAAGCATGTGAAGTATCTCCATTGGGAATGACTCAGGGACTAAATGCTGTCTAGGGATTAAGATAGTTAAATCTCTCACATCACAAAGAGAAGCTCAAAAAGCCTTTGGATGGGGCTAGATCTTTTGATACCAGAAGTCTTGGTCTGCATATTAGAAGGTGGCCTTAGGTGGCTTGGATGCTGTCTTAGACAATGGTTAATATAAATTGCCTGAGATGCTGCAGATGTGGTGGTGGTGTGCACTGTGCAGTGTGATCCTGCAAAAATAAATTCAAAGAGATTAAGGGAAAAATGTTTGTGTTGAGAATAAACTGTTTTAAAAATAGATGAGAAAGTGCATGAAAGTAGGCACTTCAAAAGACATTTCATAGCAAGCATTTGCTCACATTAAGTGTTTCATGTCAGGAACTGCACTGTATTTTAGGGTTTATGGTTTTGGGGTTTTTTTCCAATTTGTTATCCCAAGTAGTCCCTCAGAACATTCCTTAGGTGACCCTCAGAGCTTCTGTCAAAATCCAGTTGCAAATCAATCTCATAAGGGAAGTTGGAGTTTAGGTTGCTAATTAGTAAGGCCAATTTGAAGATGAGCTCACATTCCCAAAGGTAGCAAAAAGTTGTTCTAATCTCTGTTAAGAAACATCTCCTTTTTCTGCTGCTTCTTCTTAGTCTAACTGAAGTATGGAAAGAAAGCTGTAATGTTACACTGTGAGGATAAGTCAGTATCCTATCCAGTGACAGCAAAACTAAATTATTCTACTTACAAGATGATGTGCACTAAGTCCTTGTTCCTAGAACTGAAGATCAGCAATTGAAGCATGCTCCATGAATCATCCGAGCTCCTTGGAAGAAGCAAACCTCTTGAATCTAGATTTCAGGGCTCTGGACCCAAAGGTCTTCAAGTTCTTTCCTCTATCCTTGACACAGGCAATGTCTATGGAATCTTGAGAAGAAATTGTCAACACGCGTGTTTGGAATGACTGACCTTCTCACAAGCATAGGCACAGTCTTTGTGCACCTGCATGGGTTTCTGGCAAGTGGTTTTAAGTAATTTATCTCTGTGTATGCTGCTGCTGAGTGCACTTGCTGTGCCAAAACTGAAATCATTCAGGTGTTCATAGGAGTGGCAAATGGTACTAAGGGACTTCAGCTAACGGCTGGAGATATTTGCAGAGATCTATTGGGAGTAGATCTAGGTATTGCCATCCTGTTCTTTCACTTTGCTCTGAATTACCCATCTCCCACAGAACCTAGAAAAGAGCAAGAGAGTGCTGCTTAGTGGAAAGCAACCTTGGTTAAGCAGTTTATGACAGGTATTGATACCAAACTGACGGAGTTTGCTCTGATACATTTAAAGACCACTTGTGTGATTTGTCCTAAGAGCTTTGCTCAGGAGATTACAAAGGAACAAGATGCCGTTGATGTGCAATTACTCTTAAACTCATCTGGGGTTGTTTAGCCTTGAGAAGAGGAGGCTGAGGGGAGACCTCATTGCTCTCTATAACTACCTGAAAGGAGGTTGTAGAGAGGAGGGTGCTGGCCTCTTCTCCCAAGTGACAGGGGACAGGACAAGAGGGAATGGCCTCAAGCTCCACCAGGGGAGGTTCAGGCTGGACATTAGGAAAAAATTTTTCACAGAAAGGTTCATTGGGCACTGGAACAGGCTACCCAGGGAGGTGGTTGATTCACCTTCCCTGGAGGTGCTTAAGGCACGGGTGGACGAGGTGCTAAGGGGCATGGTTTAGTGTTTGATAGGAATGGTTGGACTCGATGATCCGGTGGGTCTCTTCCAACCTGGTTAGTCTATGATTCTATGATTCTATGATTCAAGAGGATGTCTGACCATTCCCATAGTCAGCTGGACAGAAAAGCAACATGCAGTGTGTGCTAATAGACTGCAATCTCTACAAGCAGTGGGTTTAGAACATTAGTGTTGTAATATTTGAAAGCAGATAGTTTCATCATGACAACAATCAGGCTGACAACAATATACAGAAGTTGTGGTATATCTAGCTATCAGAGGTGTGGTATTAATAACAGCTTAGGAAGGCTGTGAGCTTTGCTCCTTGATATAGATGTTTCTCACTTTTTATGATATGAAATTCTGTGCCAGCAGGTCAGGTTATCATTATTAGGAGTCAACCATGGCATGATAACCTGGAGGTCAAGGATTCACTGTGCTAGAAAGCGTGGATGATCTCTGCACCAGAAGCCTGGTAATCAAACTGGAGGGCTATTGGCTAGAACAGTGATAAAACAAACAGCCCTAGGGAGTGGAGGGAGCATGAAACAGTGCAGAGGCAGCCAGGAAAACAAGGATCACATCAAACCAGGTGTGAGCTGCGGGAGGTTATCTTCAAGTTTCTGAAATGTCTCACTGATACAGGAAATCTTCCAGCTGATTGAACTTTCACTCTAAGTTCAATGTGTATGTTATGAACACACAAGAATCAGGTACATTTCCAAACTTTTTTTTAAAAAGGAAAGGGAATGACACAGAATATGTTTGAGCTTACAGCTGTGAAAAAAAGTTATCCTTTATCATTAAGCTAAGTTCCATTCGAATACAAAGGTTATTCATTCTTGAATACTGGATACTTATCAAAGTCATGTCAGTAGAGAAAAAAATGCCAAGTACATCCAAGGTACCTCTCTGTCAGGGATTTTTTTTCCACAGTTCATGTATTAATACTTTTCCACCCTACCAGCAAAACGACTTTGCTGTTCTTGCTCTGAAAGTCAGGAATAGATTTGTAGTAGGCTCTGCTTATTTCTGTTTCCCTCTACTTTGTTGCTATTGAGCTACTTAGTTTCTCTCTATTCAGTAAGTTCATTGTTAATATGATCAAAGAAAACACTCTGTTCTTGATTTGCACATGGATCCCTTTAGCTCATTGATCAATTTTTCTTATTTTTGTTCACAATCCTGGTACTGATACTGTCAGAATCATTTTAGCAATATCAAGCCTGGAACTCATTGTAAAAATGCTGCTTATCTGAATTCTGTAATATACTCTGGGAGAGCTACATCTTTTCACCCCAAGATAGGATCTTTTTTTCATGTACCTGCTCTCTTCTGCTCACTTACTATTCCACTCTCCAAAGCAGTGTTTTATATTCCTTGGATGCAATTCACTAAGCAAGAGAAATTACAGATTCATTATAACGGTGGCCAGAAATATTAACTGTAAGTGCAACAGTTCTGTAAGCTTTGAAACTCTCACTTAAAAGCAATCCAAAGAAAGACTGCAAGGGTGATAGGTAGGGTGGGGAGGGAGCACAGTACAGCCCCAGAGGAGAAGCAACTGGCACTTCTCATTCCTGGAAGGGATTTACTGGGCTGTGTGGAAGCTGCAGCTACAGTGTGCCCTCTTATGGCAACACCAGTTGCTTTCTCTCTCGATTTTGTACAATGGTGTGAAGGCAGCCGGGGATTACTTTGGGCTTTTGGGGGCTTTTTGTTCTTCTCTTTTTCTGTTCCCTGCAAAAGGGAAGTGGGAAGAAAATACTAACTCCATACGCTGTGATATGTTTAGAAAACAGACTTGAAACTTCATGTCCAGAGCATCAAGCAGTGCCCCACCTGCCAAAGATGAAATTGTGAACAAAACTAGATGAAAGGCTGAATGCCTTCATTAAACTAAATGAAACTAAACTTCAGGTTTAGTGTTTGCTATTGACATGGAAGGCTATTATGACAAGGCATATGTAAAGTGAAAGAGAATTATTGGTTAAAGGCACTGCAGGCTGCATTTAATATCAGGTTAGTTGACTGAATGTTTTTGTGGTAGCTCCATTGCAAGCCAGGCCCTTCACATGTTCCTCTGTATTGCTGTAGTATTTTGAGAAAGAGAATAACTAAAATATTGTCATTATTTTGTAAATATTCTGTCATTGGAGCTGTTTTGAAGTTTGTATTCCCTTGGCTTCCTTTCTTTTTGCTTCTGGTACATTGTTCTCCTCAGATGTTTGGCCCTTGTCACTACTCAAACCTTCTCCCTCCACCACCTTGTAGCCCCTCGTTCCAGTGCAGTACTTCCACAGCAAACCTGCATTCCCAGCAGGGCTCTCCTCTGCTCATTGAGGATGCTCCCAGTCTCATGGCATTTTCCAACCCACAAAATCATAGTTGGAGTACTCTGGGACTCATACAGCTGCGTACAGAAATCCCTAAGAGCTCAGGGCAAGAGTTGCAATTGTGGCATTAATGTCTTTTATTGTAGAGGTCTGGCATTATCGCATAAAAGTGGCACGGTGCAAATCTACCTTTCCCCTATTTCCTGGTCAGCCTTGGAGATACATTACATTCTGACCACTTCAGGTTTCTAGTTCCAAAACTAATCTAACCTCATATGTGTGAGGAAAACAAATACGTTCCCCTGGTTCCTCCATCAGAATGAAACATGGTACCATGTATCAGCATGCACAAGCCCATGCCACTGACTCTGCAAGCTCTGAGCAGACTGTTCCTGGGATGACCTGTCATCCTGGGGTGTGGGTTCATAATGGTGCCCAGAAGCCACACACGCACACCCTGGTATTTCTGACTGTAATGTATTTGTGTTTTTATTTTCCCTCTGGCTCATTGCCTTTTATATTTACTTCAGTGTCCTCATTCACCTCTACATAAAAAAAAAAAAAGAAAACAAATAACCTACCTAAATGATTCTGTGACTCTATAATAAGAAAACAGTTTAGACACACTTCTTCTTTCAATCAGGCAGATTCTGCTGCAGTTCATTTTGCTGCAGTTCATCTTCCTAAAATCTATCCTCCATGATGGTAATATAATAACCAGGCAGTTCCGATATATCTGATTATTGATGCTAAGACCAACGAGTTTTACTACCAAAAGAGAAGTGATCTTCAGAAACTATAAACCAACCTGTAGGATCACTTTGGATTTCAGCTGTACCAAAAGCCACTGGAATGGGGCTAAAAAACCTAATATAAAGCTATCTGAAACATCACAATTGTCTTGGCCTTGCTTGCTTTAGATATGAGGAGTGTAATGTGATGCTGTTTAGGGTTACACCACTTCTGCCCAGCCCTTGGGAATATAGTTCAATAACCCTTAAATGTCTCTTGTACTTTCTATCTGATGTATTGACAGGAATTTTGTAATTAAGTCAGCTTCCATCACCAGGTCACAATTTTCTATATCATAAGAAATGCTTTTTCTGATAGACAGGGAGTGAGGATGTCAGAATCTAGCCCTTCTTATTAACCTGCATAGAAGCTCTTAAGAGTTTCATCGTTTAGCAACATTCCCCTGGTACATGCTTGTTTGTTCTTCAAGTCTTGCATTTATTTTACTGTTTACAGCAAGTTTTGTGTCGCAGAGGAGACTGCTTGTGGGGAAGCTCTAGGAGGAATGAAATGTTTCTGTGCCTTCAAGATGTTCATTCACATACTCCCAGCTTGATATACCTGTAAGAGACTGTTCTCTTCCTGGAACTTGGCTCAACATTGCTGAACCACAGACATCCTGTTGCTGCTCTGAAGGAGACGAACTGTCCCCAACGAAAACCACAACATCCACCCAAAGCAGTGCCTAACAAGCTGCACCTGCGCTGGAGCCGGGTAGAGAGGACCACCATGAACACCTGGGCATGTGCGCATGGAGGACAATGTCTTCCTGGAAATGAGCAAACTGTTCGGGGAAATAGTGGGGACTGGGGTGATAAACCGGGGGCCTCCTGCTTCTCGGTTGCTTCGGCCTTGTGTGTGTTTCTGCATGTGTGCCCCCCAGTCTTCCTGGAGCTTGGAGCATCATTGTCGCTCAGTGGGCTCGGGGTGCTCGGTTGCTTCGTTGCTCGGTGGACTTGACCTTGTGTGTGTGTTGCTGCGTGTGCCCCCCCCGTGTCTTCCTGGAACTTGGAGCATCATCACCTGCACTGAGACCAATCCAACGGGACATCGCTGGATTCGTGGTGGTGGTAATTAGCTGCATCTCTACTGTTTTCTTGCTTAGGGATTCTGACTTTTCCTTTCTTTTCCTCTCTGTCCTATCGCTGTTATCAGTTGTTCCAGAAAATAAAGCTCACAAGATATTACGGCATGTGACCTCGTTTGAGTCTTAATCTTGGCCTCTAGGGATTGTTTAAGAACCTTCCCCGATACTGGATCAGGACAACACCACAAACAAATGCTTCATTTAATTAGGAACACAGACCAGGAAAGGATCGTGTGAGCTACAGGGCCCAGTCCTTTACTGTTTTCAGTAACCATAAAACATAATGTTTTCTACCCAAAACATCCCCTTTCTTAATGTTATCATAAGTGGCTTTTCTGTAGCTCCTTTAATTGGAAGTTTGCTCCTGAGCTTACAGTTCTCCAAGTGAGAAAAATTCTCTCAATTTCCTCTAATACCTGTTCTCCCTTCTGTTTTGTCATACTGCCCCATCCTCCTCAATGAAACTCCTTCATCCTGGGATCCTCCCCTTGGTTGCTGTCCATTGTGCCCTGCCTGTACATCTACTACTTCTGGATGCCATCCTTCAGACACAAAGCACAGCCCTACCCCTGTCTGCTTGCCTGGGATGAGACCTGTGTGACAAGCACTGGTGACTCACTCCAGTGGTGAAAGGAAGGGCTGTCTCAGCCAGGAATCTCATCACCCTGCTCCACTCTGCTGTTGGTGGCTCTCAATGAGCATTTACTAGTTTCCCAGACTGTATTTGCCTTCCTTCAGTCTTCCTTTCTTGTTTTAACACACATAGAAAATGAAGGTGTGAACACTCTTACTTGAGTCATTACCTTAAGGCTTCTGGTTTTCTTCCTTAGCTTCCCCTCCAGCAGTCCCCAAAATAAAAGAATGAATTCTGAAAGGATAAAAATAATATAGACCTGTGGAAGGAATAGGAAAAACTACCACCCAAATGAGTGCCAATAGCTGCCAATTCTAGCCTCTTGATTTTCGCTTTCAAGGCTGGGAAGCTCTCCATATATCTGCAGGGATAGAAATGAGCTGATACTGGATAACACTCAAATGAATATGTTCTATGAGAGTTGAAGTATATTTTGCAGAATATGCATACATAGCCTACTGAAGGACTACATCCAAAATTGAAACCAAGCACTTACCTCTTCTTGGTAAAATCATGGAGAAAACTATCCTTTCTAATCCTCCTGAATTTTAGCAGAAGAAAGCAAAGGAAATTTGGGGTGGAGTAGCATTTGAAAACATACCAAGGTGCAGAGTACACAGTGTGGATACTTGTGGTTGTGCTGAAGCTCTGTGTTAGCTCCACGTCCTTAACCATTCACACCACTAAAAAAATTCCCAGGGAACTCCTTGTTTGTATCAATACTCACAGAGCATTTTTCTTTCTATAAAATATCTGTTATTTGGAGCCCTGGCCCAAAGAGATGATGTCTCTTGTAATCAAAAATAATCAAATTTTGCAGATTAATTATTATTTATTTTTTATTAGGAACAGTCTCTGTATTTTCACAACCAATAAAGGCTGGAGTGTGCCTCTCTGTGTGTGTTCCACTTATGTATCCTCATTTCAAGCATGGATCTGCTTTCCCCCAAAGACATCTTGCTGTGAAAATTGTATCATAATGAATGTGCGTACATTCACGATGCTGACTGTGATAATTTATCTGAGGTTACCTACAAATTTCCTTTCTTTTAATAATGAATTCTATGGATTTGGGTACAACAAGAACAAAAAATGTCATCTGCAATCACATGTCAATAGAAATGGAAATCCAAATGTTTATTGAAGCAGAGAAAAGTATTGGTTTTGTAGAGGAAAGGAGGAAGGGAAGGAAGGGAAGGAAGGGAGGAAGGGAGGAAGGGAAGGAAGGGAAGGAAGCGAGGAAGGAAGGAAGGAAGGAAGGGAGGAAGGAAGGAAGGAAGGGAGGAAGGAAGGAAGGGAGGGAGGGAGGGAGGAAGCAAGGAAGGAAGGAAGGAAGGAAGGAAGGAAGGAAGGAAGGAAGGAAAGTTACTGTCTTTCAGATGTATTTTAAACTATATTTGAAAATTTCTAGATTTCTAAACTGGTTAAATATGAAGATTTCTCAGATAAGAGGGAATACCCTGCTATAATGGACAGATAAATATGCTAATGCCCACAATGCAAAGCTGTGGAATGTATACTAAAGGATTTTATTAAAGTTAGGGGGTTTCAGGGAGAAGTGTTTCGTTATATTGAAGTCCTGGAACTATCACTCTAAGCAAGTTCTTTGATTTCTACCACCAACCGAGACAGGACTGATATCACAATCTATGAGCCACTCTATGAGCCATTCTATGACCCATAACAACAGCTGTTTCTAAGATGTTTAAAGCATCCTGCCTGCATTGGTTCATCAATTAAAGGCAAGAAAAGAAAAGGATTTTAAGAAAATATGTGGCATATATTTTCTGTGGATAACTGAGTGTGGAGGCTTTACAGCATCCTGTTAGCACTGCCTAGTGCAACTATCTTCCTTGATAAGGCAAAAGTGAGGCCATATGCAGCCCCTCCACCTCTTCAACCAGCTTAGTGGCTTTCTATGATGGGATGATGCCATCAGTGAACACAGGAAAAGCAACGAATGTAATCAATTTTGACTTCTGTAAAGCGTTTGATATGGTCCTCCACAACATCTTTCTCTCTAAATTGGAGACATATGGCTCTGATGGGTGGACTGTTTGGTAGATAAGGAACTCACTGGATAGTTGCTTTCAGAGAGTAGTGGTCAATGGTTCGATATCCAGATGGAGATCCACAAGTAGCAGCCCTTAGAGGTCCGTATTGGGACCCATGCTGTTTAATGTTTTAATCAATTATATAGACGGTGAGACTGAGTGCATCCTCAGCAAGTCTGCAGATGATACAAAGCTGAGTGGTGCAGTTGTCAAACCAGAAGGATGGGATATCATCCAGAGGGAACACAGACAAGCTGGAGAAGCAGACATGTGTAAACCTCATGAGGTTCAACAAGGCCAAGTGCAAGGTTCTTCACCTGAGTAAGGGCAATCCACAGTTTCAATACAGGCTGGGGGATGACATGATTGAGAGCTGCCCTGTGGTGAAGGACTTGGGGGTGCTGATTGATGAGATACTCAACATGACCCAGCAATATGCACTTGCAGCTCAGAAGGCAAACTGTTTCCTGGGCTGCATCAGAAGAAGCGTGGCCAGCAGGTCAAGCGGTGTGATTCTCCTCCTCTACTCCTCTCTTGTGAAAACCCCACCTGGAGTACTCTGTCCAGTTCTGGAATCCTCAATATAAGAAAGATATGGAATTGTTGGAATGGGTCCAGAGGAGGGCTACAAAGATGACCAAAGGGCTGGTGCACCTCTGCTATGAGGACAGGCTGAGAGTTGGGATAGTTCAGCCTGGAGAAGAGAAGGCTTTGGAGCTACATTACAGTGGCTTTCCAGTACCTGAAGGGTGCCTACAAGAAAGCTGGGGAGAAACTTTTTACAAGGGCCTCTAATGACAGGACAAGGGGAAATGGCTTTAAATTGGAAGGGGGAATATTTAGATCAAGTGTTATGAAGAAATTCTTCATGATGAGGGTGGTGAGGCACTGGAATGGGTTTCCAGGGAATCTGTGGATGCCCTCTCCCTGGATGTGTTCAAGGCCAGGTTCGATGGGGCCTTGGGCGGCCTTATTTAGTGGGAAGTGTCCCTGTCCATGGCAGGGGGTTGGATCTCAATGATCTTTATTGTCCCTCCCAACCCAAACCATTCTATGATTCTATGATTCTTCTGTCTCTGTCCTGGCTAAAGGTGTCCATGGTGGAGGGACACAGCAACAAGTTTTAAACAAGCTAACTCGGGTGATGGGGACAGTCTAAGGGCAGCACTGCTGGACTCATGGCAGATGAATTTATCCCAATACAAGCAGCTGACCCCAATCCCTCAACAAATTTACTTAAATCTTGTTCATCTAAATTTATATAATGCTTCTGAGTGCAGTATAGACACACTGTTTGCTTTATGTATGAAAAAGGTTAGATTAAGCATGCAGTACACTATCAGTGATGACTGACAGCGTACCCCCCCCAGCTAGCTGGTCATCAGGATATATAGATCATGCCATGCATTTACCCTCCTTTGAATGCAGTTCGTAGGCAAGGCAGGTCATCCTCCTCCTATCTGTTTTCAGATGTGACCTGCTGCCTGCCTGCCACCAAGCATGCCTTTCTCAGCAGCTCTGAGCGGTAAATGTCCACAGTAGCGTGCTGGTGGGTACTGCAGGTTTGCTACTTTGCTCCACACATTGGAGCAGGCATTGCATTTGTCTAACTTTTTATGGAGTACAAATGCAGTGGAGTTTACTACTTTTCAGTGGTAGGAATGCACTGGAAAGATAACTATTTTATGGGTACAACAGTATCAGTTACTCCACAAAGGGCAGGATAGAATGTGAGGGATTTCAGTGTTTCGATAGCCATGCTCCTAATGGCTTTGAATCGCCATTGTAGTTGTTCCTGACACCATGAAGCAGCTGTTGAAACTAAATTATATTAGTTGAATAGTGTTAAAAGGGGCTACACAAAGTGTGACTGGAAGCTTAGGCTTGGCAGGACTCTGTGTATATGCCAATGCTCTTTCCACCATCTTGAGATCACAAGAAAACTTTGTCTGACTTCAGCCAGTCATATACTAAGGTTAACTTGAGGTGCAGGGGGAGGTAGAATTTATTGGTGTGTGAGCCTCACAAGGTGACCTGAGCGGAAGAATTCTGCACCCATTCCACTGCTGACAGAGTGGCCTCTCTCCTGACCTTCTCCCTAAATTCTGATTAAGCAGTTGTCGGTGCATTTCTCTAGCCACTGTGTGGAAAACCCCAAGAGCTTTTGTGGAGGTTTCAAGGGAGCTGGGTCCCCAGGGCCATGTCAGCCTGAACAACTGGGAAAGATGGAAAGCCATTTCTCTCCTCTCCTGCCATCCTGAATAATTGCCTGTGCCATCCTTTCACTTTTCTCAGAGAGGATAAAGACCACCAGGAAACACATTTAAAAATCATCTGTGGCACACAGAAGGAGAAGAGAGAAAGTTGTTGGTACATTTCAGCAAGCCTCGTTAAAAACATCTCTAGGCACTACAAAGTGCATGTTATCAATATGCATATGTGATGTCTCTGAGGCAGAGTTGCCTTTAAGGTACATATTCAGCAGGACAACATTTTCCCATGTGAGGCAAGGAACAACAGTGAATCATATGTGTGGGAGGGAAAGGCCTTCTGGCTATGTACAGTATTTATTCCCTTTTGTGTCTTGCTCCCCCCTCCCCTCTTTTATTAATGGCTTTTGCAATTACTGGTAACAGAGTATTGCTAGCTGGCTGAGAGTGGCAGTCAATTGTTTGAGGGAAGCTGTATGTACAGGGGAAGTAAATGATGCTCATGCACTGGCTTTGCTCACCCCTCCAACCATCAAGTGAGAGCTAGCACTTGCCTCCCCAGCTGAATGTTACATTACTTGACCTCACATAAATACATGTACAGATGTAGAAATAAAGAAGGTGAGGCCTGCAGTGCACACATTAAAAATTCCTACTGAATTTGACAGGGGGCAGAGGTGGGGGGGCAGAGAAGCCGATGTGCAGCTAGAAGGAATCTGAAGGCAAAGTTTGGTACCCTACCTCACCTGCGACCATCCGCTATCAGTGGAGGACCTGGGTTTTTAATTCTCACCCTGCTCAGGAGGAATTCCACTCCATGAGCATGTGCACTGGAAAGCATTGCAAGAGAAACAGGCAGATGCACTGGTGTAGGTGATTAATGCTACAGCATCTCGGGGTGTGAACTGAGTTCCTAGAAAGCTCATGGGGTGACTTTGGAGTTCAGCATCTCCCTAAGTGCCAATCAATAAGTGTCAATGGATGTGAACAGTGACAAGCATTCAGTAGACAGCAGGTTGCCCAAGGTTTTGGCAATAAATTGCAGCCAAGCAAGACGTAGTACCCAGGAGGGTATAACTGTGATAGAAGAACACCTATGCTCAGCCAGGAGCAAGTTTGGGTGGTGGGGAGGTTATCCAGGAACCATACCTCGACGTGCTGCACATGGAATCTGGCAGAGTTGAAAGGAAAGCCGTTTCAGAAAAAATGGCTATTATGTTGCTTTTACTAGAATTATGTAGTCTAGGAGCAACAAAATCCAGTAGCAATGTGCGTTGATGAAGAGTGTGTGCAACTGTGACTGTATCAGCCATGGATATATGGTTGATACTGCCATTTTGCTCTATGGCTGGGACAGAAGTAGTGGTGACCAATAGCTTTCTTATGGTTCCCTGTTCTCCTTGCCTTGCCTCCTCAGCTTTCCTTTGTTCAACTAAATGAGGGTTTAGAGACTCCAGCTGAAGCCAAAATGTCAAAATGCAAGATGTATGAATATAGGATTATAAATGACCTAACAAATTTTAACTCTGATTGGAGCAAAAGAATTATGAAAGAAATGTGAAGGTTGGTATCACCAAGCTGGCAATGCTGTCATTTGCTAAGACTAATATCAAAATATCTCTGATTGTTAAGTTCTGCTGTTTGCTTGCTTTTTTCTCTGCTGGAAAAGCAGAAGAGCACTGGTGAGAAGAGAGAGGGCAGCAGGGAAAATTGGCAGGTGGCATGAGCAGGGTGAGGCGCATAGGAGAGGCTGTGAGCAGGGTTGCAAGAGGGAATCAGAGCCAACAGCTCATCAATGAGACATGAGCACCTTGAAAAGAACTGAAAGGTTTTGAGGCACCAGTGAGTAGAAATGGTCAGCAGTTTCCTGCCAGCATGGAAAAGATGTCATTCTTTTCCATGGAAAATGACCTTTTAATAACTGTCCATCAGATAACATTTCTTTGAAATTTTCCGATTTTACCTGACTCTTATTTTAATTTTTGTTGGGGAGGAATTGTCACGCAGCTGGGAGCTGACATTTCTGGCAGGCTCTTATCATTCACGTTTTCTACCTAGAGGCAAAGAGCGTGAGATCCTTCCAATCTGGGAACTACAGCTGGGCTGACAGGGAGGTGCTGAGCCTGGCGCTTGCTTCCAGCCATCTGCCTGGAAGCCTCACACCACAGCAATTCTCTGCCCCTAGGCAAAAGTCAGGCTGACAAGAGCCTTTCAAGACAGCAACCAGCAAATCAAATAAAGTCTTTGTTCTTTCAGATTGGAATGTTTCCCTTTCCTGCCTAAATGAGACATGGATGTACAAACAGTTTTGTGAGAAAAGTCTGACTCTAACGATGACCTTAGAGAGTACAAAGGTCCTGGGGTAGCTCCTTGCCTGTGCTTCCACTGGCTAAATTTCTTGACATACCAGTTATTTTTTGTCCCTGAATTTCACATGGTTATAAGCAGAATCAGCTGCCCTGAGGAAAAGGCTCTCCTGTACACAGTTCTGTCCCTGGGAGCGCTCAGAAGCAAGGCTTGGCTTCCCCTCTCCTCTGCCTGCTCACTATGCCCATCACAGCCATTTGCTCTGCTCTTACTACAATTACTCTCTAGGTAACACAATTAAGCTAGGCACTGTAAAATAAGTGTGGCCTGTGTTGATATGTATGACAGACCGTAAATTTCGCCAGCTAGCCAGTCTACCTGACTCCTGCAGGATCTGTTATTTTCTGCAGAGGGCCCCACAGACCAAGCTCTATGAGTTGATCCTGCACACTCCCATAGGAGTCCAGCTAGAGCACCCTCAAGAAAAACATTATTTTGAGTGACTAGGAGACAGTTCCTTCATGATACCACTGAAAAATAAAACTTGATGGAGACTTCTTTCTCCATTCTGCTCAGAGTACCATGAGGTTTGGGTACCGAACTTCAAGAAAGAGGCAGGCCCAATGGAGATAATCCACGTGAAAGCAACGAAAACAGAGGTGTAGAAAAGTGAAGGCTGGAATGACTGACCTGATAGCTGGCTGACCAAAATAATTCTTAGTCTCCAAAAGAGAGACCTGAAGGATGATACTGACAGGTACATATAAAAAGGTGCTTTCTTGTGGAAGGGTTAGGAAATAGTGGATTTCGTTGAAATTTTAAAAATCATATGAAATGCTAGGAAAAATTTGGAAATTACAAGCATTAAGAATGTATTGAGTTTTCCAAGTAGATATCCTTGGACATCTTTAGGACCAAGTTAGAGAAAGATCTGTCAAAAACGGCAGTTGATCCTGTCTTGGATAGAGAAATAATCAGACGACTTTTTGTTGTCCTTGCCATGATGATGCTTTTCTGTTCTATGTTCTTTGATAGAATACCATGGATTTGGTTTGTTTGCTTTTTCTAGATGCTTATGTTGTTCTGGAAGCTGACATGTAGAGGGAATCTGAATGTGTAGGAGAAAAAAGGATGGGTAGAGAAAGTCTGAGCAGCTTTAGACAAACTAAACAGATGGAATCCTTAGCTGGGGAGACTCGGACCAGCTACTCATTGGTTGTGTTAAGACCTGAGTGTTTGTGTGACTTGCATCAAAAATGTTCTACAGGTGGGATTGATGCATCCACTGTTTTGGCTTTGCCTGCACTACATTTACCTGTGTTAAATAAACAAAAAAAAGTGCTCTAAGTATTGCTTCCAGATTGAATAATAAATGGAACATTTCTTCTTTTGTTAGTAGCTTATGTCCTTCCTTATTAAGTCTCAGGCTGAACAGCCAAAGGGAGTGTTTGAGACAAATGCTGGAGGGGATTCCCACTGCTGAAAGCAACCAGCAAGCAGCTTGAAATGTGCTGCTTCTATTCCCGGAAGACCATGATGATCAGAAATACAAGCTCTGTGTCCTTTACTTCCTGCCCTCTCTTCTCTGACCCCAAACCTCCTTCATCCCCTTGATCAGCATTCAGGAATTTGAAACCACATCTTTAATTGCAAACCAGTGTCCAATAAAGCAAAATTGTTCTTCTGTCTTTCACTAACTAAATTAGCAGAGGTCAGTTTTGGATAAACTCATTTTATTTAGCTGTAAGATGAATACTATGATTTCTTGTATTTCTCCATCTCTTTGTAGTTAGATTCACTTTTTAAATCATCTTATCAAAGCTTCTAATCTTCAGAAAAATCTACCAAATGAGAATACAAGAGAAGTAACATATCTATCAAGATTAATTTACCCTTTCAAAACCAAACCTACGTTTCATAAAAAAAGAAAGAGCATGCTTGTTCAACACCCTGAATCTAACAAATGCTCATAACAGACCACCACGTGTCTTTTAAGTCATTCCCATGAAAGCTTCCTCTGCCTTACCAGAGTAAAATCCCCTAGACAAAGCCAAGCTTTGTTAGCCCTAGTAAGAAACATGAGTTCCAGCGCTAAGGACAGTCAAATGTCCAGAAAATTTCAGTCAGGATCATTTCCAGGAAGTGTGTCTCTCTCTCAAAGCAGCTATTTTTTTCCAGGGGTATAAACACAAAGAACTCATTAGTGGGACAATTTTATACCCTCATACAGCAAGTCCACAGTGAGGCTTTTGCACATGTTGCCCTGAAAATCTCAGGCAAGAGAGGAAAAGGATGATTGCTTAAGAGCAATGGTGTTGATGTGCCATTTGGAAAAGGAAATCTTTTAAAAAGGAGGAAAAGAGCCATGAAAACAGAATAAGTCTTGTTGACACAGTGGTATAAATACAAACAAATGCTATCAGAAAGTATGTTTGCATTTATCTTCCATAAGGCTGATTCCTACTTCCAGAAAGAGTTTCTCTAATGTCTAAGATGCTTTACCTGAATAAAGGGCAAAGGACTTAGTTCACAGGTGGAAACTAGAGGAACAACATCTACAGCAACATCAGTAAGAAATTAAATGTACATTTGAAGAACAAGTGAAATACTTAATTGTGAAATTCTTGAAGTGGCAACTTAGACATGCAGGTCAATCAAAGTCAGGAGTGACACGTGGACAGATATAAAACCCTCCATCTATTCATTCACTGAACAGTGTGTGTATATTGCATTTCACTGCAATTGTTTCCTACCACCTTTCCACATGTCTATTAAGATTTTTAGCCCTAGCACAGCTGCTAATCACAACTGCTAGACACAGTCTTTCAATCTACACCTGACACTTCCCAAGAAACTAATTGGAGCCAGTGCAGACATTGTAAAGTGCTCTCTTTGCAAAGCAACTGCATGACAGAGAGCTGATCTAATGTGGAATGAGCAGTGCTGTGCTTTGTTTTATAACAACTCACTCCTGCAATTATTGCCAGATGTTTGTAAATGTTCTGTAAGTCTCACAGCTAACGTTAACTGCCTCTTCTAAATTTTCTACAGCATTCAATGACTGAGGGTACTGTTGAGCTAATGCTGGCAAGCAAGAAAAGTGGAAGTAAACAGCACTTTTCTTTTTTCTTTCTGCTTATAGTAACAAGGATTAAACCACCTGAGTGATAGGGAAGTCCGTGCTGCTGCTGACACACATGTTAAGAATTTGATTTGTAGGTCTTTCATCTAAATGTTATACTTCAGCCTCAGTGACGTAAGCTGCACTTCTTTTTATTCATGTAACTGAGAAAACTGATATTTCATTGCTGGTGTTATGTCATATTTTTCCAAAGAAAGAGCACCTACCTATTCAGATAATATTTATTAATACACAGGTTAAGTGGCTCAGATACAAGTCTGTTAACACCATTCCCTAGTATACTCCTCTTTGCAGGCAGCAGAATGAAATATATTGACCACTTCATCCTGCTTTGGAACAGCTGGAGGATTTACCTGCAATTACCTACTGGAAATGAATTAAAAGATTAGTAGAAATAAGATGTCACTTTGGACTTACAGCTCCTGTTGCCAAGGAAACCTTAGAGTTAGCATCCTGATTAGGGCAAGAATTCCTGTAACCCAGCTGAACCTTTGTCAGCATCCGTGTTCAGCAGAGCTGCAGACAGCTTATTTGTCAAGCCAGGGAGAGTGGTTGCCCAGTGTAGTCTCTTGGTTGACTGAATAGCCCTTTCTGATGGTGCCTTATCCAGACACCAGCTTACAAAGATGCATAGCAGGGACTGTGTAACTGAATTACACAAATATGACACCAGTGTGATTAGATGGGTAAAAGGAAAAAGCAGATGGAGGAAGGGAGATTAATTATGTTCAATGTCTGCTACCTCTAGTATCAAACAGAGCTATCCAGGCACCCAGTGCCTGCCAGCTACTCTTATAAGAACCCATTTCATACAAGAAGAACAGTCATAGACAGACAGCAGCCAAGTGAGACCTTGGCAATAAAACCTGCAAAAGGACTTGAAGCAGTGGAGCAAGGCTGAAGAAAATGACAAGTATTCTTATATGCTTTTGCTTGGGCCTCCAGAGAGGAAAAACAGGTGATTATGCAGAAAGCAATGAAGCTGTGAAGGGAAAAAAAATGTAACATCCTCCTTACATAAGGAGGTGTCATGTTCTTATACCTCTTATGTCCTGAGGAAGTGATTCCTTTGCATTTCTGGAGTGTTGAGGGAACTAATTTCAGGAAACTTGACTCTCACACTTTCCTCCATATTGGGGAACCTCCATACTGAGGAATCCTCTTTTAAGATCTCAGTAACTGCATCTTCACTTAGGGGACATTTTTGGATCCAGCACTGCACTCCGGACACTGTAAGACATCGAGGAGGTCTCTTACTTGGGTTATGGCAAGAGAACAGATTTCAGACAAGTTCCAAGGCTTCAGAAAACAAGTTAATGCTTTTTATTTATGAAGGAGTTTGAAAGCTGTCAGGAATCAGTCAGTGTACCTGAATTTACTGCAATCAGTATTTGGCTGGATTCAATTAATTAGATGCTGCTGTGGCTTTGTACTTAGAGACAACTTCTGCCTCAACTCTGTTAAAGGTATGACTTAAAAATGCACCACTTAAAAATGCTGTAAGAGAGTTACTATACCAGATGAGAAAGATAATGGGCCATTTTGGTTTTCAGAGCTTTTGCTGATACAGTGCATTACTCATCATTTCAGCCAATACAAATACTGAACTTCAGATACATGTAAATGAGAGTGTAAGTCTACAAAATTATCTCATCTTAAAGTGATTGGATTACGTTGTCTCTGCCCTTTGTAAAGGAACCACCATCCTTAAGAGGAGAAATGCAGACACTGCATGATTAGCTCATGACCAGAAAAAAACACAAACCACTTCATTTGTTCTTTCTTCTTTAATGTTAGCTAAGTGCAGACTTTTTAAAATAGTCTGGGTTTAATATCTTAAATATGCACAGACATTCTTGCATTCTTCTGTCCACAACTTCAGTACCAAAAGAAACATTATAAATGCCAGGACTGGAGCAGTATTGAAAGGAAAATTACTTTCAGAGCTCAGGAAATACTGCTTGTCTGTGTGCTTATAACATTTCTTAGAGATTTGCAAACTTTAGCACTGAAATTTAATGGGTGTTAATTGTTGATCTCAGGCTTTTTAGATGTAGTGACTTCAGTACTGCTTCTAGCAGCCTACCACAACTTTCTGCAGCAGATTACACCATGTTGCTTAAGGTGTGGCAAAAAGGAGGGTCAGTCCATTCCTTAGACATCACAGCTCACAGCTACATGAGTCAATACACTGAAATTCTCCCACAGTGTCCTCAGCTGTAATCAGGGAAATGCAGTTCAGCACTTGCATTTATGGGAGTGCTGTGGTTCTAAAAAGAAGTTAAAGATTCAGCCTTTTGCTCAGGTGAAAAACTCCTTTCTGGTCTCAGTAATTCTAAGCAAATTGTCATCTAATTGTTAATGTGATGAAAGCTCTTTCTTTTCTTGTCTTACAACTTTGCTTACCTCATAAAAATTTTCTTCTCACATCTTCACCCTCCCCTCCCATCAGCTGCAGAGAAGAGACCTCTCATTGGAGAATTGTGTGTGCGCGCACTTATGTAGAATTATTTCAGTCTCCAGTAGTGATCTGGACAGTTTATAGCAGTTTAACAGCAGAAACTTTACTACATTTGATCACACCAGAATATTTCATGAAAGTAAGGAATCAAAATGTTCTGGTTTGTAATATATTACAGTATATTGTACTCATAGCTGTGTATCTCTTCTGTCCTAAGAATTAAGGGTTCGTCAGTAACAAAATAAGTGAATCTTATTATGTATGGAAACACAGCTGGAGGGTTGCTGTTCCAGATAGAATAAGAGGATTTCCTTTGTTCTTTTTTCCATGAGTTTTCACAATTAATCATAAGTTCAGTCAGAAAACAGTCCAAGGCATAAAAGCTTCTCCTTAACACAAACAAGTGAAGACATGAAGTTGTGTTCATCACCTACATCATGCAACTGGGGTGCTATTTACATCAGTGTTTTGGTGGGTTGACTCCAGCCATCAACAAAACACTCACATAGCTGCTCGCTCAGTCTACTTTCTGATTGGATCTCTCCCCTGATATTATGTTTTGAGAGATTTGCCGTCACTTTTGCTCTGAGTGGTCACTCCACTCAGGACTGATCAGCAAAGGGCCTTTCAGAACTGGAGAGTATATAGAGCAGTCAAGCTCTGCTGCATACTTACTGCCTTGTATAGGGACTCAGCCATAACCTGGTCACTCACCTTTCCCACGGGACAGGGAGAAAATAAAAGGAACCCAAGAAGAATCATGAGAGAAAATAATTTTTTCCTCTGATGGTGCTGGAAATGCTGTCCAGAGCAGAGGGGGACATCATAGGCTGAGACAGAGAACCAACTCCCAACTCCAACGATCACTCCAGTTGGCAGAAGCAATACTAAAAGCAGAGGTCAACAAGGCCATACCAGCATTCCTGATTAAAAGAGAAAGGGAGGATTTGTGGCTGCATTTTTAATTTCTGGAGTAGTCAAGTGCCCTTTTCATGGCAAATACTCACCACCATAAAGCTAGGAAATGGTGCCAGTCTTAACAGCATGTATACTGTGTGGATGGTGAGTATGAAAGCCATCAGCAAAAGACAAACATAAGCCATTTTTAACTCCAGACATCAAGAAAGTTCAGTATTATTTGCCTGTCTATCTACGGTGCCTCTTGTTATTCAGAGCCACAGTCCAAGCTGGGACAGGGCCTTAAAGAAAAGTCCACCATGTTACCCGTGGTTCTTGTGATAGTTCCTGTAGTCTACAATAAGAAGAAATTCTGCAATTTCTTCTCCTGTGGTAGCTTTTGACTCCTGGCTGCTCATATTATCTGCTGATATTAGGGGTATTTTGACTGTAAGAACAGTAGGGAAATTCTGAAGTAGTGAAAGACAAGATAACTGCAAAACTAGGAAGAGAAGGGAGACCACAGCAAGGCACAGAAGAGACTAATGTGTTTAGTGAAGAAAGTGAGAGACTAACGTATCTACTGAAGAAAACACTTCAGTGTGTGCACCTTAGTAAGGAGTAATAAAAACAAGAGTGTGATTCCACTAGAGTATTTTAGCAACAGAACATTTTATTTTCTAGATTAAGTTTACGGATTACCAGAACTCCTTAAAAAAATAATGATCAGAGACAGGTGCTGTTTGAATTAAATCAACAACTATTGCACACAGAAGCAGCAACCTTGAGGAAAAACACATTTGAAAATATTCCTTGCAAGCATTCATCAAGCTAGAATTTTGCAGTTCTTTTCATGTTCCTTCTGTCCAAGGGATAGCTCCTGGTAATGTCTGTCCTGGTGATGAAGGTAAAAGTAAAATTTATGCTGTGCTACAGAAAGAAAAAAAGACATCTTCATATTACTTTGAGATTTTGTAGCCTTGCACCAAAGGCAAAAGAGAAACTAGAAGTGAAATACTGATTCCATTGAAATCAATGGCAAAAATCCATTTAATTCAGTTGTTTTAGTATTTTATACCAGAATGGCATCAAGAGACTGAAGATACTGAATACAGGTATCAGTAGGCATCTCACCACAGCAGTCCTAAGTTTAATACATGGGCTGTGATACAGGTAGCTGATTCTGCTCAGATCCTGCTGTGGATGACCTAATTACTTCAGGTCTAGTACGCTGAATGCAAGTGTAAGCATAACCTAAGACAGATACAGCAACTATTAATATGAATTAAATAAACTTTTCCAGGAAATAACATTTTGGTGTGTCAAAGATTACTCTAAAAAAAGCAAAGAGCTTTGGTGAAAAGTTCCACTTGTCCGTGGGAAGACTTTTCCCTTAAAATCTGCTCTTTTTCTAATAGAGTCTGTCTTCCAAACAGTGGAATTTGGAGCTGAACATCTGCGAAATGAATATTTGCAGTACATGCTAATTCAGAATGTGCTGCAGGCAAAAAAGGTGCAGCAGCTGTGAGCACCACAGGTTCTGGTTGGGTGCCAGTACAAGGCAGCAAGTACGCAGCAGACCTTGACTGCTGTATACACTCTCCAGATCAGAGAGGCCCTCTGTAGAACAATCCTTACTGGAGTGATAGGCAGGAACACAGCAAGAGGGCTACTCAGAGCAAAAGTCACTGCAAGTTTCAGGGAATATATCTAGGGGAGAGATCCAATTAAATATCTAGAAATAGAAAGTCTAAGACAATTCATGATGATTAATCCAATGACTTGAAAGAGATACTGGGAAAGAATGAGACTGAGAAACAAACACAGAAGCCAAGAGTAAGCTTTGACCACTAGCAGGATTGATTTTCTACTCAGCAAAGAGGCTGCACCTGGAAAAGAAGTTTGGCCTCAGGTACCCTGTATTTATATACATATATAAATGTATGTATGATTGTGTGTGTGTATATATAAATACAAAGGATGGGAAAAAAATGCTGATGACCTAATTCCAGTGTTAGAAGTTCTCAATAATTATTAAACACTTGCTTATATTAAACAGATAGCAACAGGTCACATTGTATTTTGAGGATCCATTGTGTTAGTTATCCTGTGTAGGTTAGATGTAAGAGTATGTGTGATACATAATATTCATTAGCCTTCTCTGAACAGATCATGTCAGTTGAAAAGTAGACAAATGTCAGAGAAAAGAAAATGCTGTCTTCGTTTCAGAATATATACAGCTAACTATACTTCAGAGTACAGTTGTAGAAGAACTGGGGAAAGGGAGGGCTGGGAACAGAATAAAAGGAGAAGGGAACAGCGAGGAGAAGGTGAATAGGGCCAGCTGGGGTCAACAAGAAAGAGGGAGCAACCAAGAAGCACCAGCAGGGACGTAAGAATAAGTCTGACTTCATTAAATATAGCTGAAGCAGGAGTTGTTCTCACCACTGCAGCAGGAAGCAAGGTGGCACAGGTTACCCCTAGCCCAAAGATCTGGAAAGACTTCTGATCACTTCCAGTGCAGCCATGATCAGGGTGTCCTGCACAGCCCATCTTAGCATACAATAAAGGGCAAATCTGTCTTAGTCATGGCTATTAATGCAGCCTGGGTCCTGGAATAAGCCCAGGGCAGACACAGAAGGAAAGGTTGAAACAAGGTAACACAGATTCCAAATATTTAGTGAATTAAAACCATCCTGAAAAGGTGAGAATGAAGAGTAGGACCCGTGGCCTCTTTCTTGACTCCAGTGGAACAACAACAACTTTCATCTTCATGTGCTTTCAGTCTAGGTAGGACTCTAACATGTGACCTTAAGAAGTACACTCTAGTAGTTTTCAGTTCTCTTGACCTTGTTCCTGATTCCTTGGAGATGGAGGCAGAGTCCTGTGCCTTTCTAACCCCCTATGCTTCTGCTGGGTTACCATCACGTTGCTATTTGAGCATAAGATAGTTGTGGAGAGATGAAAAAAAATGGCCTGAGAGCCTACCACATGATTATAAGGTTTGATGTCTTCCACTCTTGCTCCCAAAGCTGTGTCTTCATGTCCCATCTCAGTGTTACCCGTGGTAACCAACCACTCCTGCAAGAAACAGATGTGCAGGAGCTGTCCTTTCTGCCGTGATCCTGGAAAGATCCAGGTACAGAGACTGCAGTTCTACTGCTAATTGCCTTATATTTCAGTTTCCCCACTGACAACAGCCACCCATCTCCAATGTCTTTGAGAGGACTGAACTACAGGACTTAATGTGAGAATAAAGAGATAGTGTAGAGGAATTGCTCAAAACAGTACTCTTTTCTAGGGCTAAAAAGTACGAAGTACAGACTAGGCATACTGAGGACCTGACCTTTCAAGTTGTAGGAATGTATGTATATTCCCCCTCTTTTTTTATATTCTTTAGACCACATCCACCAAGTATTTTAGGGTGCTACTTTCTTACAGTAAGTAGTGGTAGCACTAGACAGCCGGCCAAGAGTGGTGATTCTCTACCTCCACTCCACTCTTGTGAGACATCATCTAGAGTACTACATTCAATTCTGGAGTCCTTAGCACAGGAAGGACATGGATCTGTTAGAGTGAACCCAGAGGAGGGCAAAGAGAGAAGCATAGTCTGACTTTACAGGTGATCAGAGGGCTGGAGCACCTCCTGTATTATTACAGGCTGAGAAACCTGGTCTTGTTTAGCCTAGAGAAGAGAAGGGTCCAGGTAGCCTTATAGCAGCCTTCCAGTACTTAAAGGGGGCCGATAGGAAAGATGGGGAGGGACTTTTTATCAGAGAGTGCAGTGAAAGAGAGGACATTTAGATTACATATTAGGAAGAAATATTAGTAGGAAATTTTTTACAATTAGGGTGGTGAGGTACTGGAACAGGTTACTCAGAGAAGTTGTAGAAGCCCCATCCGTGGAGTTGTTCAAGGCCAGGCTGGATGAGGCTTTGAGCAACCTGGTCTAGTGGAAGGTGCCTCTGCCCATGGCAGGGGTGTTGGAACTGGATGATCTTTAAGGTGCCTTCCAACCCAAACCATTCTATGATTCTATGTGACTAGCAGAGGGAAGAAGGGAGAACACTTTTTCTTGACCAAGTTAAAACCAGTCCTATGCAAACCTGAGTAAAACAGATGAATATTCATATACTAGTTTGCATATGTGGTTTGTCAGCTATTTACGTACATATATTTATCACCCTCAGAAGGCCTAAGGCAGCAGCCATAGACTTTCTTCCACTTGTTTTTTTGTAGAGATCTTACAGAAACCCTGAATAAGTTAAATTACTGCCATTATGATGCTATGAATGACTGATAGAAGCATATTACTCTCCAAAGTGCTGATTGGCTTTGTGTAAGCAGAAGTGCAACTAGTGCATAATGGCTTGGAACTCATTCTGCTGGATCCTCAGTTACGGCCTTTAGGAGCTTGGGAAAGTTGTCATGTGTTTGTTATGTAGTGATTGTCTTCTCTTTTCTTCTCTATTACATGCCTCAAAGAATGAAATAAGCTGGGTCTTGGGGCTAACAATTTTTCAAGATTCTTAATGGCATGTTATAGACTGGAGCAAAGCATCTTGTTTACCTGAATTCCTAAACATTGCACGTTTCCAATGGAACAGTTGGCTTAGAAACTACTATTATAAATAAATGGCTTTAAAAAAAAGGCAGTTCAAAGTTCTAAATTATATCACTTTATAAATTAAAGAACTTCAAAACAATCAGTTCAAATGTTTTGAATACTGCACTATTACATTAGACTTCATCAGCTAAGATGACATTTTGAATGGTGACTTTTTTTCCTTCCACCCTCTCAATAAAGTATTAATGTATCCTCATAATCAGTTGCAGTATTTAGAGTAAATCACTGGGTACTGTATACTTTAAGGCATTTTGGGCATGTTTTTCAGTTTTGTAGTAAAATGAAACTGGGTTCGCATGCTGTTAGGGTTGGTTTGGTTTCTTTAATTTAAATAAAATCTTTTCGACTCCTGCCATTCCAATGTGCCAACTTTTAACCCAGGAGGATGGTGAAACATCTGCAGAAACCCAAATATTAGCCAGACTGATCCCCTCTGTACAAGACAAATGAGCATTCTGCAAATATAAACTCTGTTTGTTGATTTCTAGCTACAGACTTTGCTCTTCGTTGCACTGCAAATAACTCTAAGAAAATTTCACTTATCTGTGCGTAATCACAAGCCACGTCCTGGGGCCTGCAGAAGCAGAAATGTAATGCACAAGAAAGAGGAATTGCTATAGGTGAGGACAGATGATGTAATGGCTTACAGAGTTGGGGAGCATTCTTTTCCAAGGTCCTTGTTGACATGTTGTAGTTCATGTCCCTTTCCTACATGAATCTCACGCAGAGCATCACAAGTGAAAATCATGCCCAGAAATCCTCTGTTATGAACCTGCTTTTCATTCTCATTTTTTCCTTAAGGCCAGTTGGAGACCAGGGTATTTTTTACTCATTCTTCCCTTCGTTAAACTACTCTCAGTGCTTGTTTTACACTTTTAAACCTAGATTTTTGCCTATTCTCAGGTACTTCTCAGGTCACCTTTGAACTTTCTATAAATATTGATTTGTATAAACTCAGTTATGGCTACACCTTCCTTTATATAGAGAGAGAAGGCAGTTTCTACATCTAAGATGTGACAAAAGATGCAAAGACTTAGATATAATTGCAGTATTGTCACCCTTAGTTCACGTGACATTTGGAGTAATTAAGAAGCAGTAAAGTGAGGTGATGAAGGAGATGCAGACTGTGCAGTTCTGTCTAAGTATATTCTTTTAATCAGCATGGCATACTGAAGTCAATTTAAGAAAGTACACTGACTTCTCTCTTTCAAGTAGATTTATACAGCTCTTTGGTTCCCAAACTAAGAAGACAAACAGGATATTTTGTTTTATCTATTCCACACTCTCGTGACTGTTTTCAGTCAGTCATGTCTCCAGTCCACTTATTCTGAGGAGGGTTTTTCCAGCCTAGTTTCCTTACACATTCAAGATTAATTATCCTTTGTGTCTTGTTCAAACACCTGGTCTTTTAATCATGTTTATCCTGATATGCTTAGTACTAGCTTCATGCTTTATCTTAGTCCCAATTGATCTTTCATATACTTGACATTGCTCTGACAGTAAAGTAACTTTGGCTTTATTATGTAAAACTATTACACTTGTACCTTGACTTAATTTTTGTTGAGTTCTGTATTTGGGAGCATAACACAAAATTAAATGTCTGGGCTGCTGTTTGTAAAATCTTGGTGAGTGGGTGTAATTATCTTTATTATCTGTATCTTCTGAATCTACTGCATCATCTATAGCTATAATATGGATATTATTATAACCCAGTAAGGCATGAAACTTAGCACATGAGAGTTGTAGCACTACCTTGCAAAGAAGTATGTCATTTTCACAGAAGTCTTTTTTTCTAATAAAGGTCCTTAGGGAGTAACTCTGGTGTACGTTTTGCAAGACACACTCTCCCAAGGTCTGTCATCCACTGTGTAGAACCCAGGGAACTCTGCCCGCAGTGAAATGCTGCAGCTTCAGAAACAGCTCCTGAGCTCTGCAATGTGTTTCCAGGTCCTCTTGCCCAGCAGTTCCCCGTTCTCTCCCATTTTGGATGAGAAGTATCAAATGGAGCATGCAGAATAGAGAAGCTGTCTTTGCTCTGCATCTGATCTCCAGATGGGATCTTCCAGCCTGCTTCCTGGAAGCGCTTTCAGGAAGCAAGAGGTTGAAAGAAGCAGAAAATCATCCATACCAAGGCTTGAGGATAGGATGGGATGGGATGGGATGGGATGGGATGGGATGGGATAGGATAGGATAGGATAGGATAGGATAGGATAGGATAGGATAGGATAGGATAGGATAGGATAGGATAGGATAGGATAGGATATTTCACTTTAATGGAACCTACAACAATCATGCAGTCCAACTGGCTGACCACTTCAGGGCTCACCAAAAGATAGAGCAAATTATTAAGAGCATTGTCCGAGTGCTTCTTACACACTGACAACCTTGGGACAATGATCCCCTCTCTAGGAAGCCTGCTCCAGTGTTTGACCACCCTCTTGGTAAAGAAATGCTTCCAAACATCTGGTCTAAATCTCCCCTGATGCAGCATTGAACAATTCTCACACATCCTGTCAATGGATACAAGGGAGAAGAGGTGAGCACCTCCCTCTCCACTTCCCTACCCTAGGAAACTGTAAAGAGCAATGAAGTCACTCCTCAACCTCCTTTCCTCCAAACTAGATGAACCCAAACTCCTTAGCTGCTTCTCATAGGACATTCCTTCCAGCCTTTTCACAAGCTTTGTTGCTCTCCTCTGGATGCACTTGGATGAGGCACAGAGATAAAATTATTCAGCAGCAGTGCTGTTTCTCCAGTCTCTAACATTGTCCTTTGATCAGTGATAGAAGAAAGCAGGTGTCCATGTGCTTATTTGATGCTGGCTTCTTCCTGAAGCTTTGCTGTGTACTTCGAAAAAATCTCATCTTGGCAACAAAGGCAGAGATGAAGATGCTGCAGCCTGCAGCAACCACTGACTCATTTCCTGAGTCAACTTCTTTTTGGCTACCAGTAGATTTCCACCTAATGGAGACTTCAGTCTCCATTTAACAGTTTTTGCTCTGAGATATTCACACAAAGTCTTACCTGTGCCTCTGTCCTACTGTACTGCTCTAGGCAGGAGAAAGGAAACTGGAATAATGATATCATTTACCTCACCAAAAATGTGTGCTTTTATTTTTTTCTACTCCAGAGGATTTGGACATTGATTAGCTGTGAGTAAGCAACTAGAAAGCTAAGAGGTCTGCTAATGGAATATCAATACCGCAAAGCTTGCAGGTTGAAAACTCGGGATATCCATTCAAAGGAACCTGTGGGATTATTCTACATTCTTTTGAAGCCTCATTATATTTTGGTTATCTGGAATTACTACTATTTTTAACTCCTGTACTATCCTTTCCTGAGGGGGAAAATCTTCAGTAAAATCTGCTAGAAACAGTGAAGACATTCTCTGATTGCTGATGGAGGACTAGGATGTTTTTCCTTGTTTGGAGGCTGCCCCTTAATATTGTTGGAATCAAGCTGTTTCATATTACCTGTTTCCACTTCTACAAAGCCATCTTGTCTACTACCTTTGGGCTAGCACGCAGGCTGGCAGAAGAAAGTGCTATAGGCTATAAGTTGTGATAAGGCATGAGTCATATATTCCTTTTCTTTGTTACCTCTGCTGGCCTCCAGAAGATAAAGTGGGATGGGTAGGTCCTTCCACTTTGACATCATATCTAGCATCCTTCTGCCCTTTATAATGCTAACAGATAGTATAGTTGGTGATAGTTTGAGAAACTCTCTCTCAACAGGGTGTGGCCAACAGCAGCATCTAATAGTTCAAGCATTGTTTCAAATAAGATCTTGGTCTGAAATTTTCAGACGTGAGGAATTTTTTTGCACATTGAAATGAAGTATAATTTCCACACAGTCACAAACCTGGTGAAAGTACACCATTTGGCAAATTTGGTGCACGGGGAGGTTTTACAGCTGAGTGAGCTGTTTGAATACATCACTTCTCATGTGCAGACCTGATGGCCTCCATGGAATGACTCAGTGTGAAATTGA
The DNA here is from genome assembly GCF_032191515.1 of Phaenicophaeus curvirostris. Lineage (NCBI taxonomy): Eukaryota > Metazoa > Chordata > Aves > Cuculiformes > Cuculidae > Phaenicophaeus > Phaenicophaeus curvirostris. Next base: position 51,716,670 of record NC_091394.1, on the reverse strand, counting down.
AAGTGAAAATATGAATACTGAGAGAAGTGAAGAATAAAAGAAGAAAGAAACTGAGTAATATGGCAACAAAGCAGAGCATGTGGTAACCACGCTTGTAGAACCAGAATGATGAGTAGCCTCCTTCAGTGCTGTCTGCCCATCGTTTGCAGGCTCTCCTGGGAACAGAACAGGTTGTGTATGCAATTAGGCCCACAAACCAGTTACTTGCCTGAGCAGAAAATTTAATGCCAAAACTAAATGCTGATTCCATAAAAGACACTTTGCAAATTTCATCCTGTGTTTTGGGAAGCAGTCTGAATACCAGACTCTAATACCTTTTGCCAAAGTGGATGTCCTGCTCCTGTCTTTCAAGTGCTGCTAAGAGGATTTGCCCATTTCCCTGGACCTAAGAAATACTCTGGAGATATATGTTAATTCTGGACCTAAGTTTATTCTGTGGAAAATTGGAAAGAGGGAGGGCCAGATTTCTTCCTTCCTTATATTCCTTCCAGCCACCCAGACAATATATATGTTATCTACCTGTTTCTCGAGAATGTTACTGTTTTGGAGACAAGGCAGTTTCTGCCTGCCATTTACATATATCTCTATTCAGGAGGTGGCAAAATTAAGAAAAAAATAAAAATAAAAAGCCAACAGCTTAGGAGGTTCTGGTGCCTGCCACCACTAGGTTGAAAGTGGAGGTCTTCTTGTGAATTTAATGACTTGAATACTGAACACTGGCTTTTTACTGCAAACAAATATGAGTGTGGTTTGTCAGACAGAATCGTAGAATGATTTGGGTTGGGAGAGACCTTAAAGATCATCCAGTTCTCTGCCATAGACAGGGACACCTTCCACTAGACCAGGCTGCTCAAGGCCCAATCCAACCTGGCCTTGAACACTTCCAGGCAGAGGGCATGCACAGATTCCCTGGACAACCTGTTCCAGTGCCTTACCACCCTCATCATGAAGAATTTCTCCCTAACATCTGATCTAAATCTTCCTCCTTCCAATTTAAATCTGTTCCTCCTCATCCTATCATTACATGCCCTTGTGAAAAGTCCCTCCGTAGTTTTATCTTATGCCTCCTTCAGGTACCGGACAGATGCTATAAGGTCTCCCAGAGCCTTCTCTTCTCCAGACTGAACAATCCCAACTCTCTCAAGTTGTCCTCATAGTAGAGGTGCTCCAGCCTCCCTCTAGGTTGTTTAGGCAAGACTTTCCCTTGGCAAACCCATGCTGACTGTTTTGAACCACCTCCCTCTCCTCCATGTGCATTAGCATAGCTTCTAGGAGGATCTGTTCCATGACCTTCCCTGGCACAGTGGTGAGGCTGACAGGTCAGCAGTTCCTGGGGTCGTCTTTTCTACCCTTTTTAAAAATGGGCACAATGTTGCCCTTCTTACAGTCAGCAGGGACTTCTGATTGCCATGACTTTTCAAATATCATGGAGAGTGTCTTGGCAACCACATCAGTCTATTCCCTCAGCAATCTGGGATACTTCTAATCAGGTCTCATAGACTTATAAATGTTCAGGTTCCTCAGGTGGTTACGAACCTGGTCCTCCTCTACAGCGGGAGGGGCTATACCCCCTGGTCCCCTTCTTGTTTTCCATTGACACAGGAGGGTTGAGGAGAGCAGTTGCCAGTGAAGACTGAGGCAAAAAAATTGTTGAGTACTTCACCCTTCTCCTCATCTGTTGATACAAGGTCACCATTTTCATTCATCTGTTGGGGTATGTTTTCTTTAACCTTCCTTTTCTGGTTGACTTACCTGTAGAAGCTCTTCTTTTCTTCCCTTGCCAAGTTCAGCCCCAGCTGCACCTTGGCCTTCCTGACCCTATCCCTACACAACCAGACAGCATCCCTATACCTTTCCCAGGTTCCCTGTCCCTCCTTGCACTGTCTGTGCAGTTCCCTCTTGCTCTTCAGTTTGACCAGCAGGTCTCTACTCACACACACCTGATAAACCTATTTACCTGCAGCTCACTCCCCTATCCTACTATCTAACTTCTGGCTCTACCCTATTAAGTACACGCATATATTTAAAACATCCATGCTTATTTTCTATGCATAGCTGTTACCAGTCAGCTATTGGTTGTAAGCCCTTCTTCTTACTTGCTCACACTAGGCTTGCATAAATGAATGTCTGTCTTGCTTGGATTTAATCTGCATTTTTTACTCCAGTACAGAGCAGTTTGAGCAGTTTGCCCCTCTGCATTGGAAGTACAAAGCATTTTCTACTAGAGCCTTGCCTCATATAAGTATCTGGACTCATGTGTAATTATTGTACATGGGATTTCTCACCTGACAGTGAGTTACTGTGATAACAGAGTCTGCATAATTACCAGCGTGATACAAAACTTCATCTAAGCACGTCTCTTCAAGCAGATTCGAGTCTTCTTTTATATTGTCTGTAAGCTGTCTGATGTTTGGGTTGGCTTAGTTTTTAAATTTGCCAAGTATCTACCACGCCAAAATACTCTAGAGGTACCTGCCCCTGAATGGGTTCTGCCTTCCTTCGAACACCCCTTTTCCCAGCTGCCAGGTTGCCCCAGGGCAAGGAGCAAGGCTCTTTTCAACTGCTTCCCAGAACAGAGTGGCTCAAAATGACATGAAACTCTGCAAAGGGAAGATTAGAACAATTTAAACTGATTCTACATTTTAGACGTAGCCATGGGACAAAACCAGAATTCAAACTGGTCACAGAAAATGCCTGTGTGCAGAGGGAAGTGTCTAAATGTAGCTTTTGCAAAATTTTCCAGTTCGAAGAAACAAGGGAGCACAGCAGATGGGTTTTAGACAGAAGTCATCCCTGACAAAGTGCAGCAGTTCGTGAATGCTGGATTAAGAGATACAAACCTGTATTGCATCAAGTTATCAGATTTGTCTCTCAGCGCTCGGCTCCTTGCCTGGGACACAGCTTTTGAAGGCATTAGTCCCTTTCTCTGTTGTGTCTGTAACAACGTTAAGGCTGAAATTACTTTCTTATAGGTTTAAAAATTATATTCCAGTGCCTGCTTCAAATCTGGCTGAAGTTAATAGGAACTGGCTTAAGTAAGTTCCTGTCAAGGTCTGCAGGTTTCAAGAAGTTGCTCAGAACTGCCTGCATTTATTCCATGGTTGTCTGCACTATAGCAGGTGAGGACCCCTTGACCAAGGTGGATTTCTGAAACCGCAGCTATCACCGCCACTGCTTCCTGGGCAGGGAAGTGGTGCAAAGAAACCATTGCTGCAGTAACGGTCGAAGTTTTCATGTGTCCAGCCAGCTCAGCTCCTCCAGCACAAGGGTTGAACTCCGCAATCACAGGACATTACAGGGCAATCATAAAGACCTTGGCTCTATTCCCCTTGTTCCCCTCAGCCATCAGAGAGTGTTGATGAGTGGCTGGGTGACATTAGCCTGCCCTAAGATCTAGGTTAACCTGGGAGGCTTTTTGCTCCACTCCAGCTGGTGGTTTTATCTGTGCACTTCCACAGTCTCAATGCTTGTGCTGTAACAGGTATCTCAAACACCATCCCACACACCTCCAGCCTCCTCCTCAGCCAATGGCATTGATATGAACACTTTCTAGGAGCAGAAGTGTTATGATCTGGTGCCTTCCAAGAAGTTATTGCTTTGCTAGAGCATCCCAGCAGAGAATCAGCTCTTTTTTGGCCTGATTGCCAGATGTACATGTAGCACTGATAGGCTTCTGCCCTCAGGAAACTCACTGTCAAGAATTTAGGCCAGGGCTACATATTACATTTTTACTATTTTCTAGTGGGTAATATTATGATTCTGATTTTATGATTAGGAAGGGAGCATGGTGTTTTCTGCTTTGCCAAGCTAGTCCTTCACCTCGTATCACCTTCACAGGGGGGAACTACAGCCTCTAATTGGGACATGAGGAGAATAACAAAAAAGGATGAATCATTTGAGGGAATATGGAGAGATCTGGAAATTATCTATGCTCTGAATAGGTTATATTAGCAAAAATGCTAGAAATTAGCAGAGACAAATCTCATAATATTTTATGGCAGTTCTCTGACAAAACTCCATGCTTTCTGGAGCTTGTCCAATTTGCAAGAGGTGAAGGAGCGTGTGAGAACTATGACAAGTGCTTTTGCATAGCTTAGTGTTCGTATTGATCTCTGTTCACCTCTACTCACTGTCAGTCTGGGAATGGCCTTAATATGTGAAGTCCTGTCTGCAAATCTCTAACTTGGAAACTCCACACAAAAGCTTTCTAACATTGCACTTGTAGTGTTTTTCAGCCAGCCCTTCTCCCAAGCCTGGAGGTTACTGACAACAACTTTATTTCAAAACATCTTAATGTCTACATCTCTCTCAAATCTTGAATTTCTGATGCGCTGAAGTTATTTTTGTGCTGTTCCTTTTGGAAATGTGGGGTAAGGGAAAAATACCTTGTATATTAAAGCTACAGTTGACCCTTTGAGGCTAACTCTGCCAGATTCTTCTTCAAGGAGGTGCTCTGTTAACGTAAGCATGCTCAGGAGAAGGAAGGGAGCAGCAGATTAAACCGTGAAGCCTCACGTTTGGTAGGAGAGAATTGTTCCTGACAGAATGTGAAACAATTCCTGTATCCCTGCCAAAACAATTGCTTGATGTGTGCTCCTTAATAGCTCATTATGAACCACAAACAAGCTTTTAAAGTAAGGATAAGGACATACATGCTTATAATGTTCATAGAATGAACATCCAGAGAATTGAACAAGAAGCCAAAGAATAGCTGTGTTAATGGAGGATGCAGTGAGCTTTTCAGCACTTTGCAAATTAAGTCAATGGGTCTCTGAATTACAGCAGTTCTGCTTTTTGGGATATTTAAACACTCAAATTCTTCCTAAGAGGCATTCCTCTGTGTGTCAGAAGGAAAATAGAGCCCTGATCCAGAAAAAGAGATGCATGTATGTAGTTACCTCTCCCCATGAATTCAGTGAAGATTTGTCCAGGAAAAGGACTCAGCCCGGCCATTTGTTTGGGACCACAAAAGTCACACATAATGTGGACCACAGATTTTCTGATACAGAATGTTTGACTTCCAGCAGTATCCTGCTTTAAACCTGCTGAAATCTGGGTTCACCTCCTGTTGACTTGGGTAGCCTTCAGCTTCTGTCCTCCCTATTTTTTCTTAAATCTCTTCTTAAATATTTTTACAATAAAATTGGTCATTCCTACAATAAAACAGATTTTAAAAATAAATCAGTGGATTCCTGAAGCACTTGCCTAATGCTTTCCATCCACGTACCTCAGTAGTATGAAGACTTGAATACATGTGGATTTTACAGAATCACAGAATCACTACATTGGAAAAGACCCACTGGATCATCAAGTCCAACCTTTCCTATCAATCACTAAACCATGCCCCTCAGCCCCTCCATCCACCCATCTTTTGAACACCTCCAGTGAAGGCAACTCAAGCACCTCCCTGGGCAGTGCCCAATGAACCTCCCCTGGTGGAGCTTGAGGCCATTCCCTCTTGTCCTGTCCCCTGTCACTTGGGAGAAGAGGCCAGCTCCCTCCTCTCCGCAACCTCCCATCCACTTTTGACCACCAGGTCAATAGAAGAACACAATGTCCAGATGACTCGCCCAAGGTCAGAGCAAGTGAATGGCTTAGAAGGAAATTCAAGTCTCCCTGATTTCCTAGGTCTTATCCACAAGAGAATGTTGTCTGTTACATGAAAGGAGCAACAAAAAAAGGTTTTATACATTTACGGAAAGAAAAAACACAAGTGTCCCTGAGGCCTCAGCAAAAGCAGCTAATTGATTGAGGAGAATAGAAACTGCTGGAAGAAAGAAACTTGTGGTGGTTGATACACAACCTGAGACCCAGAGTACTTTACCCTCCCCAAAGCCAGGAACTCTGTTGTCCCACTCTTGGTTTTCTTCATACACTGCACACCAATGACAGACCAGGTCCATGCCCTTGTTCTCTATATTTTCCTGTAGCATAAAATGCAGAATAATTGCAAGTGCTAATTACTTGTACAACCACCAATATGGGATGTACATACAGGTGCAGCTGTTTACAATACATGCCAGTATTCATCAGCTGTACGAGTGCGTGAATGGAAGACTAAGTTATGGCAGGCACAGGACATTAGCAAGAAACCTGTATGGAAAAAGTTTGTTATGTCGACTCAGATCTGAAGGACACAAAGTTATTAGTGAAGCAATGAAAACCAGCCGCTTAGGCAAGGCATTGAACTCAAGGGAGTTAGGTTCAATTTTCCGGAGTTCAGTCCCAGATTTGTTTGATTCCAAGCCGGTTAGATAGATACATCAAAACACAGGTGTAGACAAATCAAAGCCTATGAAAATTACTTCCCTCCTTCCTGTACAAATTATCTTCAACACCAGCATTTCTCAGAAACCAGTAGCTGCTTCAGGCAACCACTGAAACTCCAGACAAGCTCCTCTCTTCAGTCAATTGCTTGGTGATAAGAGGGCTATAAACTGGAGTAAGGGCATTGGGGATTTTTCCCAAAAGCCACATGTTTCTTTATTACTAATACTAGGTAGTATTTAATTCACTTTGGTATTAGGAATTACTCTGAGGCCTGAGTTGCTTGCCCCTGTATTAACAGAAGGTCTTGCATTGCCTCCACTGGATGTACATCTTGGCCCAGGGCACAAATAGCCACAGCAGTTCATTTGCTGCTGAGACTATTATTCATCCTCTATGCTTATGTTGCTTTCACAACAAAATTCAGGAGGTGACTATGTAGAATATAATTTGGGCATATGTCTCAGGAGGTGCATGGGGAAAAAAAACAGTAATGGAGTCATATCCTGGCATCACCAACTGCTTTCCCTTTAAAAAAATAAACTAATAGCTTATTAAGTACATTTCCAACCACTTTTGACCCTGCTGATCCCAGAGGGAAAAAGCTATGGAAAACTATGCCATTTGGAGGAAGGGCTGTTTCTGAGATGTACCATTACGTTTGGAGGAAAGGTTACCAGGTCAGAACACGCGGTTGCGTTTCATCTAGAAAGGAGGTTTCCTTGCTAATGCATGCAGGCAATTATAATTAACTGAAATGATTTGGGAATTCTAACCTAATCTCAGATCATTGCTAGACATTTTTGTGAAGACATGTGGCATGTTTTTGCACTCAGCATGTGCTGTAGATGTTTACTTGTTCCAGTCCTTCATATAGGACCTCACTTAAAACGTTGCTCATGTTGGAAAAGCACAGTGAGAATAGCTCCACCGTGTAAAGATGTTTCATATATAAAAAGGTTGGCAGCTCAAAAAGGCAAGTTAAGCAAAATATAACCATCATTTTTCTTCTGTCTAGAAGTCCCATATTTGGATTTATATGCCCTAGAAAATGGCTAAGTGTCCTTTATTGTCCTGTTTCGCTTAAACATTTAAACATGTTTATACTTATGAAACCTTACATGGATGACAAACTGAGGCTGGGTGGGAGGCTATGTTTGGGTTATTTTTTTTACTGTGCAAATTTTGGATTAATTACTTTTTTGTTTCAGAAAAGAGACAATAACTTATCAATTGTACTGAGAGAAAAAAGCTAACAGGCATTAAAATGCCTGATTAAAGTCCCACTAGGATTTAAAACTTGTTGATTCCACAGTATGATGCAGATTGGCAAAGAGGTCCAAAGAACCTGGAACGTGTAATTCACATCGCCTTGCAATTGCTCTCAACACATGAAATACACAATTGCTCAAAACACATACAAATCTTCCTCCTAGGCTGTGTCCCAAAACCTGATACTCATCCTTCTTAAATTACACGTGGCTGGCAATTGCCCAGCTCTCCAATTCATCTAGATCCCTCTGCAGGCCTCTTTGTCAACAGCTCCCCCAGGTTTCGTGTCATCGGTGAACCTGGTTAGTAAACCTTCAAGACTTGCATCCAGGTCATTTATGAAGATACTAAAGAGTACTGATCCTAAGATGGATCCCTGTGGAACCCTGCTAACAACTGGAGTGTAACCCCACTCACTATGACCCTTTGAGTCCAACCTATTAGCCAATTGTTCATGCAATGCATTATGCATTTATCCAGCTTCATGGTGGACATTTTGTTTAGGAGGATACTGTGAGAGACAACATCAGAGGCCATGCTGAAATCCAGAAAGATTACGTCAACTGGTTTTCCTTAGTCAACCAGGTGGGTAACCTTGTCATAGAAGGAAATTAAGTGGATCTGCTGGAGGGTAGGGAGGCTCTGCAAAGGGATCTGAACAGGCTGGACCGTTGGGCTGAGACCAATGGCATGAGGTTTAATAAGGCCAAATGCCGGGTCCTGCACTTGGGGCACAACAACCCTGTGCAGTGCTACAGACTAGGAGAAGTCTGTCTAGAAAGCTGCCTGGAGGAGAGGGACCTGGGGGTGTTGGTTGACAGCCGAATGAACATGAGCCAGCAGTGTGCCCAAGTGGCCAAGAAGGCCAATGACATCTTGGCTTCTATCAGAAACGGTGTGACCAGCAGGTCCAGGGAGGTTATCCTCCCTCTGTACTCGGCACTGGTGAGACTGCTCCTCGAATCCTGTGTTCAGTTCTGGGCCCCTCACCACAAGAAGGATGTTGAGGCTCTGGAGCGAGTCCAGAGAAGAGCGACAAAGCTGGTGAAGGGGCTGGAGAACAAGTCTTACGAGGAGCAGCTGAGAGAGCTGGGGTTGTTTAGCCTTGAGAAGAGGAGGCTGAGGGGAGACCTCATTGCCCTCTACAACTGCCTGAAAGGAAGTTGTGGAGAGGAGGGAGCTGGCCTCTTCTCCCAAGTGACAGGGGACGGGATGAGAGGGAATGGCCTCAAGCTCCACCACACAAGCTTGATTTATTTCCACAATGTAGCTATGACTTGTTTCTTCTTGAAATTCTTAAAAATAGACTGGTAAGCTATTACAGGATAAAAGAGAAATAGAATATACAGATAACACCAAGATATATTATTACTCAATCAACGTAACTATCAGGTTAATCCACAGTTAATCCACCTGTGCATTCACAATTTCTTGGACAAAATTTTCTTGAGTTGCACAAAGCGTTTCCTTTTCTCTCACTCTCTCCTTCCCTTTTCTCATAATAACATGGTTATAAAGTAGGAAGTATATTACAATATAAGAATGTCAGATCAAAGTTCTGCCCCAAAGACCAATTACAGCAATGCTCCAGATAAGCGAGCTGCCAATAAATGAGTAGGAGGACTTGGTGATAGGCCATATTACTCAAAACACAACACGAGAGAGGAAGAGACAAAGCATAGCTCCTCTGCTGTTGGAGGATGCAGCTTAGCAAATACCCTGTGAACGGAAAACCACTCTGCTTGCCTTCTGCCAGGCAACAGTAGGAAAGCTGCTGGAAATGCTAACATTATTTTTGTTTTTTCCTTGCAGGAAGATTTTCTGCAAAAGTGGGTTTATTTGCATCTGCTTTAACATAAGTTGTTGGAACATGAATGATAAAAAAATGAATTATTTTCTGTTAGATAATTCAGAGACAATGGAGAAAAATTCACATTTTTCAACAACACTACTTTTTTGTGAACTGGTGGAAAAGTATATACTCATTAGCTACTCCAATAATCTGAATCTCATTTAAACAAATGTTTCTTCCACCTGCAAAAAAATAGGCCCACATAAATCTGGTGTATACATGCTATTTATGAATCTCTTTCTTCCCATAAAAAGCAGATGGATCATATAAAGCTCTTGCAGTTTTGCTCCTAAAAGCAATGCGACCCACTAAGATTGTTAGGATAGTTAAGAGAGAGTACTTGACCCTGAACATGCTCAGGAGAGGGGGAGATGATTGCTTTCCATCCTAGATTTCCTGAATGTTTCCATGCTATCACTGCTTCTCGGTTCTTCCCCCATGAAGAATAACACTCTCCTACTTCCAGGATATTAGTAAGGATAAATATATTAAAGATGTTTAGGTGCTATGGCACAGAGAGGGAATTTATAAAAGTGTCTAAGATGAATAATCTACTCTTTATTGCAAAATACACAACTCCTGGCTCCCACAAGCCCTTCCACAGAGGAGCAGTGATTTGTATTTGACACATGAGAACAGAGCGATCAGGCTGAACACCCTCCAGAACAAGATCTATAATGCACTGCAAAGTATTAATCAATACAGTCAGTGCTCTTCTGACCACCTTAGACTCCATGCGTAATCTTAACAAAAGTGTAGTGCCAATGGATTTGTCTCAAAGATGACAGGGCATTGCATTAGATATTTCACTAGAACAGACCATAATAGCCTTAGTGAAGGTATACTGAATTATAGCACTTAAAGATTTTGTCTAAAGTTGAATTGCCTGGATGTATACTTCCTATCTAAACAGTTAAGAGAAAGGGACTCTCTTCAGCTGCATAAAATTATAGGAAAGTGAAATGTATTTCTCCTTAAGCAGAATCCAAGAGCAAGCTCTGGATGGTTTTAGATCCTTGAAATAACATATATTTCCCTGGTGTTGGTATAGGTATATTAAGATAATTAACATATTTTACCCAGAACATTAAAAGAGAGAAAGGAGGAAAAACAGAGACAGCACAATTATATTATTTGCTTTACTTAAATGATTTTTTCTCAAGCTGGTATTCTGGTTTAGATCAATGACTTTTGCAGTGTTATCAGTCCAAAGCAGAAACTAGGCTCATTCATAAACATGTATGTCTTTGTAAAGTACTTTCTCTAATTGATTCATATTTTCTCTTTTGGGGCTGAACACTGACAGAATACCCAAAACAATAGCTATTAATTTCTAACAATTTCCATTTACTAAATTGGTTTTCAGGAGGGTGACCAAGTGAAAAATCTTCCCCTCAAAAATGACCCATCCCTCAACGGGTCTGATGTCTAGGTCTCCTTGGCCAGAGTTTGCTGCTCTAGTTGGACAGAAGCGATAGTGCAAGCCGATTCCACTGGCTGTATTTCTCAGTTTCCTTGGAAAACTCCAGCTAGAACAAGTAGTCTTCCTGGCATGTGTTGCCATGATATGACAGTTTTATCTAGCCATGTGAGGTATTTATTACACAACTGCATGCCCCAGAGTTCAGAAGCAGATGTATATATCGAACTTGTGGCTGGTTCCACTTCTCTTCCATAACCTCTGACAAGGTAACAGATGGAAGGGCTAGTGATGTCACGATGGTCTGTACTACACACTCTCTACCAAAATAAACCCTTCATGCAAGTGGGCAAGAGGAAAGCAAGTGGAGAACCATCATGGACCACAACTTTTCCTTGGAGAGATTATGCTTTCCCAGCTATTTACACATCATTCTGCAGACACGTACACATCAAATGTCTGGGTCTAAAATTGGTTTACTCACTTCTCCATACAAGTAGAGTTTTTCTCTTCTCTTGGCCCAAGGGAAGAAGACTGCCATTTTCCCTTGTAAAGGAAACGTTCTTCCAGAGCTAACTAGGACATCATCAAAAAAATGTCAGCAATTTCATACTCTGAAAGGAGTATATTTCCTCTCAAGAGCGAAACTGGGATCTCAACGCAAACAAACAAGTGGGAATTGTCTGATTCCAGTGAGGCTGAACCCACTGAGCAGAATTGCTGCAATAGATGAGTATGTCTTGTCTCCTAGATGAAACACTGAGCATTACAGTTGCTCCACTAAGGCAGTTGAGCATCAGAAAAAATTTTATGCCAGAGGCCTGGACTTCTGAAGTGGATGGTTCTGCTGATGGTTGCTTTGGAGGTATGAGCTGTCCTCTACAAAACAGGTGTGAAGGCATTCCTTTCCATGGCCAACTCTAGCTTCCCCTACTGTCCTGGAATACATAAGTACTTATGGCACCCAAAAGGTTGTCAGCATATGCTCTGCTGTGCCAGGGACTCTCTCATGTTATCCAGCTACTAAAGACTTTGTGTACCCAATTCTAGAAAGCAGTAATCTCAGGATTTTGTTGTCTTGGCTAACTTAGTGGCTTACAGGAGCCCAGAAATTCCCCATGAACACCTGAAGTCACAGTCAGAGGCATTATTTGAATCTCAAATAAACGCAAAGCTTTACAGGGAACTATGTCCTAGTATCTATTTTGTTGACTATTAAAAATCAATTGTAAGTAGAAGGAAGAGGGGACACCTACACCTAGCTCACTCAGTTTATTAAATAGAAAAGAACACCACTAATTAGCACAACAAAGTTATCATATTATCATGTCTCAGTTTCAATACAAGTGCCACACCATCTGAGAAAGGGACAAATTCATTTGACAGAAGGATTATCTACCAAAATATCCCCATTAACTGACTACAAAAATAAAAAAATGCTTCCTGATTTCCATCTCCTTATTCTGTAAGCAGAAGGGGGAAAAAAACCCCAAAACAGCACCCAAGACAACAAATAGAAGAGCAATCTTCTTTGATTTTCCTTAAATTAAGAAATAAATATATAAACTAGGAAAATATGTACCAAGTACCCTTTATTCATGTCATAGAACAAGGAAGTTTTTTGTCAGTGACATGGGAAATATGAAAGGAGTTAACCAGGCTTCAGGTCATGGAGAGTTCAGCTGACATAAATAACAGAGCAGTAGAAGTTTGCCTCAGAGTTTAGAGCAGCAAGAGTAAACTTTAATAACAGTGCAGTGTTTAATACAAATACTGCATGAACTAGATCTATAGTTAGAGGCCTCAGCTATTGATCTCATAGTATTATATTGATGCATTATAGCTGCAGGGGACAGGAACAGCTTATTCCAGGGAACAGGCAGCATGTTGATTTAGCATATTCCTAACTACTGTGCTTTCAATACATGTAGTCCAAAATGCAGATAGGACATATATTCTCCATCTATTTCTTCTCCAAGCTATCACACTATAGCTGAGTGAGCTTGCAGTGTCAGCAACAATGCAGTTATATGACTGTTGATGATAATTTTTGGACAGTCTCTCTCCTGTCCTGTTTTTCAAGTATTTTTCACCAAGTCCATTTCTAGCAAAACAAAAAAAAATGGCATCATATAAACTAATTATTACAGAAATTTGAAAGGAAAGCACTTCTATGCAGCAACAGCTACAGAAAAGTAGAAACACTGCAATAATTTTTTATCTCACAGCTGCACTAGTTCCCTCATCTTTGAGCTACTGTTAAATGACCTGACTGTTCCATAAGACTATTTCCCCTCTTTCTTCCAAACCTGTTTTGAAGGACATTAAATAATTTCTCAGCCACACATGCTGCTCTTCTGGGTTACTGCAGCTTACTGTACATGTTTTATTTATGCAGAAATACTGTAGAGTGTTTAAAGCAAAGGCGCTCAAATAACCCAGCTTTCTCCAGCACCCCCGGCACCTGAGGCTCTGAGATCAGAGGCATTACCCTCCCCAGGCACCCTGTCTGGTGGTTCGCGTGCCTCTCCCACCATTGTGTGAGCCACCCCTGGAATGCACAGGCAAATTCCTTGGACATGTGATCTCTTGAGTCCGCTTTCATCCAGCTGAGGATGGAGACACATGTCAAATCAGTGGTAGCACCTACTGTACCACAGATGCTATCACAAAAAATGAGAAGGGTAAGACAGTGTCCTTTTTGTCCAGACTGTAATTTCTATGTTAAGACAGAACCTGTGTTTCTTCTTCACATTCAGCCAAGTTCTTTCCCACAAACTTCGTGCACGCCATCCCCTGTTTCGGATGCCTCCAGGGACTAGGATGAACTTTTATTGCCACAACAATCAGGAATAGGTTATTTGCTAGAAGCGTAAAAATTAATAGACCCATACAATTTTGAGTATGGTTGAGATGGATTTTACTCCCTGTACCAGAGGAGACATGTCCTTCTCCCATTATCCCCAAACCTTAAGAAATAGAGAACATTCCTGAGCATACTGCACAGACATAATTTTAACCTTGCAAGTGTTTGCTTCTCTGCATTGTGTAGCTTAAAATAAAAATAATCATGTTTAAATCTCTAGTATAAAAAAAAGATAGAGTTTTCAACTTTGCCATATTACTTTCTTGTACTTTCTACTGCTCACAAAGTTTAGTCTCATTTATAGCTAAAACACCTTTGAAAACATCTTTACAATTATGCTCCCACATCCTAAGCAGGTCAAGAAACCACCAGCCTTTAGTGCAATAAAATCCCTGACAAAGTAAATAAAAATCCCTACATGAACCATAATATGTGCACTGTTAAACTCACATATAAAGAGTACACGTAACAGATTTAGGATTAAGGCCAAAACCAAAGGAATATGCACAGTTTTCACTTGTCATCATCAGTTGTAACATAGCAGCACAATACATCCCCAGCTATATGTTCTAAGCAGTGGTGGCATTTTATGGAAGCCTTCTTTCTAGTCGCTGAGCATCTCCTCTAGCTTCTCTTCTCGCACACACAGAAAGTCTTGCTCCTAGGCTTACCATAGCTCTACAAAGCAAAACAAGGCATTGCAATGAAATGCATCTACCTATTGCCACCCCTCCACTTTAATACTGGACTTAATGTGTCCTACTGTCTGCCAGGTAGCAGTGGGTATGGCAAAAATCTATTCGCTTTCATCCAAACACACTATAAGAGGTCTTTACACAGGTAGTAAGTGAGTCCTTTCTGAAAAGCTGTGCTTTGGATGGTACGACAATTCTCTGAGCAAGCATGGCCATATGAATTTGGCACATGATGCAAAGCCTGTGGCAGCTGTTTCATCATTGTGTCCAAAAGGGTCATCTATGGCATCCTGCCCCAAGAGATTAGTATCTTCACTTGGCTCATTTCTGAAGATGGGGCTTCCCACAAAAAAAAATTGCAGAGGAACATCTACTTGATTACAGGCATTGCCAGAGGTGTCCTGAGCAATGAAGTCACAGTCAGAGGGTAGTTATGCTAACCCACATCTGTCTACATTTGCCAGTTTGAGGGCTGCAGTGTTCAATAGCATCTCCACCATGTTGCCACTTAGAAAATGGCATTGGCAGTAGATAATCAGTGGGATGAAACTGGAGGAACACTGGGAGAAATATAGCTCAGTGTCTAGTTTGTGTTATCTCCCTGCGGGCCATCACAGAGTAGCAGAACAATGCACGGTGGGGCACTTGACCGGATTTATTTGACACATATGTCAAACATGATGTTGTGGTGTGGCTGCATCTTAGTCAGAAGTTGCCAATACTTGTGTGCACACTACTCATGCAATAAAGTCTGCAGATCGAACAATGCAGCATACACAGAAACCACAATAAGTGTCAGATATGAACATGCCTCAAGCTGCATTGGTCAAGCCTTTCATCTGCCCCAAGCTCTTGCACAGATATGGAAGGACGAATCCAAACCTGTCCTTCCCCACAGCTTCTCCTGAGACAAGCTCTGGCCTGGCACAGGGAAGCATGAAATCTTTTGTTCAGAGATAGAATCTGAGACCTGAATTTGCAGGGGATTAGCAACCTGAATGTACACCTCAATCTTTTCAACGTATGGACTGAATCAAAAATAATGGATTGAACTAGAACCTGCGCTAAATAGTCCCAAAAGTTAGGGTTTGAATTCTGAGCAGCTCCAATATTATTGCTAAGCTAATTCTGCAGACTGAGGTCACAGGGATCCAGCTTACCTGACTTTTTGAGTGACATTTCTGAGACTTGGCCTTTTGCCCTGTCCTACTCTGTCTTGTAAAGACTATTTTTCAATCCCTCCCCTTCCTCTCCTCCTTGTCCTTCTAACTTCCCATGTTTTAAATGTTTTATATGTTTTAAATATTTATACTTAAAAGTTTTCAAAAAAAGATTTCTAGGCTGACAGTCTCTCATTGTATCTGTCATCTCTTATTACTCTCTGTGACATGACAGACCCTCATATGAATATGATACATTATGACATGACACATGACACCAGTTACCCAATGTTGTACCTCATTAGAGGAAACTGTAAAGGCATAAACCAGGGATGAGCCCTTTCTATCAATGTCTTGCTCCTTTTACTACCGTCATTAGAAATTTGTGTGTTTGTTTCAGATTTTATTCCCCATAGCCATTCTTTTAATTGTTTTTGAGTAGAGACAAGACATAAATAAAAAAAAAGAAAAACCTGGAAGGTTAAAGCCCATCATGCTTTTTTCTCTGTGAGGTTAGAAAGAAAACTTTTGAGACAGGTTTAGTTGATCCATTCTTAATATCCAAAAGGAAAATAAGAATTTTTATACCCCTGACAGTAGATCCTGGATTTAATTATTTCCTGGGTTGATCAGAGTTACTGTTGGCCAGGCAGGAAAGAATCATCATGAAGGGTGTTGGGTTCACTTCTAGCAACAGTTTGGCAAAAAAAAAAAAAAAAAAAAGACAACTCTTAGACCACAATAATGTGTTTTCTGTCAAAAAAGCAAATGCCTATGTAGGAAAGAAAGTTTCTTGCTGCCATTGCTTCTGGTTTCTCCCTTATACTTAATAAATGAAATCTGATTTTTTTTTCTTTCTAGTTTTTACCTACAGGATATCAGTTCCTAAGATGGCAGAACGAGTCTGCATGGTTGTTGTACAGAACCGTGTGTGGAAAGAAATTGAGGCCAGTTTCTCATCCGTTTCTGTGGAGCTCTGAAGTTCCAAGAATGAAAACAGGCTGCTGTGAAGGTAGATAAAGTAGGTAAGCCTCAGTCTGATTTTCAGTTATCCCAGATGACACTACCAGTCTGCATTCTTTGGGTTACAGTAACATCTCAGACTTGGCTAACAGATTCCTGCTTGGTTGACAGCAGCTCATGAAATACCAAGGATGTCTTTCTAGGTTTTCTAAAATTTTAGGAGCAGAGATAGTGAATGAGAAATGGATTTTTATAAAACTATAGGAAGCAGAAGGCAAATCAATCAATACCAAAAGCAGATTAGACATCTGAAGGCAGGGTGCTAACTCCTGTAGTTGCGTCAAAGTCCAGGAATACAGCTGCAAACTGTTGTTTGGCCAGTATTTCCCGCTGCATAGAAGAGTGTATGCTTATAGCTCTGGTGACTGAAGATATTTCAGAAGGGTGTTATTTGGGTTTCTTCATGACATTTGGTTTTACAAAGAGATTTTGTGTGTTAATGAGAATAAAACATCCCCCTAAAGTTCATTGAATGGAACCAATTAAGACTGAAAGTCACCACCCATATGACAAAGGCAGATTCGCATCCCCAAAACACACGTTTGGCTCAGCTGGCACCTTTAATGTCCATCTTACTGGCAAGATAAAGATTTAGTAATCATGAAAGAAGTGATACTAAGCTGATCTACTCAGGCTAGAATGATCCTCTTCTGGCTATGCAAATGTTGGATTAAGTTGTTTTGCTGTCACACCTGAAGGTAAATAAATGTTCTTACTCTTTTACATTGTCATTCCCTAACCTTTCACAATATTTAAATTCACTTAACAGAAGGGGAGAGTATTTTTAGGACTGGATTTAGAGTTAGACTTCATGGTCCTGTTACTGATCTTGCTTTTTCTAGACAAATACAATCTACGAAGCAGAAAGCTAATCTTCTGTTTGTTAATAAATGTCAAATGTTGTACTGCAGCTCAGAGGAAGAAATCTGAGGGAGTAACCTTGACTAATTGGTACAATCAGTTTTGGGATGCTAACACGTGTAAAAGATAAGTAATATCCTCAAAATCCTCAATCAAAATTATTTCTGAACATTCGGTTCTGTATTTCTGACTTCTGCTGGGGGAAAAACCCTGAAGCCCTATAGAAAAGCTACTAACATTTTTCAGTTTGCTGAGCTTTTTCTCTCTATTTGCTATGTTTGACACAGAGCTTCTGACAATTTTGACAGTCCATTAAAAGGAATTAAGTCTTTCCAAATGTGGCAATTTTCATCTTTAAGCGCCCCAAATAAGTAACAAGTTAGCTATATAAAAAGCCTTTTCACTGCAGAAAGCATATTATCCATTTATAATGCTTTTCTTTTAATATTGCCTATATTAAGAGCTGTCTTAACACAGCAGACACTTTCCTAGTGTGGGGCTAGTAAATCTAGGTTGTAGGGGGCCTCAATCTGCAAAAGGATGTGTGCACAGGCAGTCACTGACTGCCAAATAATCCATCTGCAAGATTGGTTTCCAACATCACAGCCTTTTGTCATGCAGGGGATCTATTTTGACCAAGGGAATGATTCTGGATAGCTACTCTATCTAACAGAGCTATAATCTGTTGTGACACATAACTTAATATGGTTTTGGATCTGTGGCTTTGGGCTATATTTGAAAAAGTAGGTAGTTATGCCTCCCCACTGAAGGAATGGTTCCTGCTAAGGACGACAAGCTCAGCTAACTGAGTACCAAGCACCAAAGAGACAAAATTGGGGCTTAAAGATCAGAGATTAACCTCGCTAATTCTGGATTAGAAAAAGACATTTCTTTTCATCAAGATTTGTGGTCCCAAACTGCTTTTGAAAGCAGGCTAGGTCAGAAGAGTTTTTGAGGGGAAAATAATGGCAATGTTAATGCAAATATTGTTAGTCAGTTGATTAACACCTGAGCACCTGGACATCTACAAATCAGGAGACTAATTCAGTGGAATCATGAAGAAATGACTGAAAAGCAAATTTTTCTCAACAGATTTCCATTCACTATGGAGCCAATTTAAAAAATTGTAGGGTTCCGTAAACCAAAAAAGGATGAAAACACTAAAACACTCATCTACAGACATGCATTTTTTTGAAAACTGGAAAGACCAGAGATGGTATTCTTAAGCAGTTAATCCCACGCATACATCCTAGCTCCAAGACAGAGCTCATGTTTTATGATCAAAGCAAAAAAATCTACATACTGCCCAGAAGAGGAACCAATTTCTCGCAAGTCCAGTCCTTACCTACTTTCTCTGCATTTTGCCCACAACTAGAGCAGTAAACATGCTGCTAGGCTGGTTTCTGCTGATTTATACCCAAAATTATCAGCTACCCCTCCACATAACATTTGGGTTGTCCAGCCCAGCACCAGGATGATAATTCTGTTTGCT
Organism: Phaenicophaeus curvirostris; assembly: GCF_032191515.1. NCBI lineage: Eukaryota > Metazoa > Chordata > Aves > Cuculiformes > Cuculidae > Phaenicophaeus > Phaenicophaeus curvirostris. The sequence continues at coordinate 51,697,762 of NC_091394.1, read as the reverse complement.
AGAAGGGCACAAAAGGATTAGTTGTTGCAGCATCACCTGAAGCACAATGGTCTTCATTTGTGAAGTACTGTAACAAGAAGTTTTAATTAGGACTTGGAAATCTTTGAGGCAGCTATTGTTCTTCAAGCATCATTCCTTATGATAATGATACATATCTGCTTAAAATCAAAACAAAAAAAATCACCTTTGAAAGCTAAGTCCTCATGTTTTAAATTGGTTGGTGTCCTATGTTCTTCCCCATAGGATGATGTACAAGCAGAACATAGGGTATAAGAGGCCAGGCTATTTTTTGTGGTTTAGGTCTATATATTTCTCTCAAAATTAGCATTAGGTATTTGTCTTCAATCACTTTATGGGCTACTTACGCACCTTTTCTGAACCCTCAGAAGTCTGATAACTTACTACCAATCCATGGTCTACATGTCACTTTCAGATCTTTCTTAGTGAAAAAATTAATGTGCTGATTTCAGTAATGCTCGCTCAAAATTAGTAGCTCCCTCTGAAAAGTATTATTGTTAATGATACTTCTGCAAAAAAAGTACTGCTTGGCACCACTTGAGTCACATAAAAAACAAAGAATGCTGAAGCACCACTACCTTTAACAACAGATTTCAACACCTGTGCTCAAAATGGTGGTGTTCCTTATGCTACGAGTAGTCGCAGGGATGGACTTGTAAGAAAGGAAATGGAAGGGAAGAGAGAACAAGAGGACAGCGAGCACTGATCAGCTCGGCAAGTGCTCTTGATCACATAAGGACAGGCTACTGGGCCTCCAGCTATCTCATGGTGGCTCTGGCCTTGAGTAATACTGGTGTAAGGGGCCTTTCTGTGGGGAAGAGGGGATGTTGCAGCAGCATCCATCCATTCAGCAGTGCTAAAGAACACAAAGGGTAGCCAAATTTCTGTCCAAAGAGCAATTTCAGATTGCTACCTCTAATCCAGTGTCAGCTACCACCTCCACCCTCCCCAAAGCCTTTTCCTCACTCTCTTCTTGATCGCCATCCCTCTGCCTCCATCTCCTTGATGGTGGAAGGGAAGAGGGTGAGATGCAGCTGGCCAGGTATGAGGGAAGTGTGCCTGTAAATCTGCCTCATGGCAGTTGAAACCACTTATTTTACTTTAAAACCTCATTTGAAGGAAAGATGATCTTTTTCTCTTTGTTCTCAGTAAGGGCCGGTCTGTGACACGGGTGCAATGCAGCTCTAGCACCAGCTAAGCTTAAAACCCCTAAAAGCAGTTCTGGAGGGAGGGAGCCCTGGGTAGACAGCTGAAATCCTAGAGGCAGAAGAGTGTGCTCCAGGCCCTAAGTTATCTTCAATTTTAAAAGGCCTTTTCCATTGCAAAAGACTGTCACAAGGTCTTCGCAGCTGTTCTAGTCCTTACCTGAGCATCTACAACACATGGATGAGCCTGCACAGGGTTAGCCAGGTTACCAGAAAAATTAAAAATGTATTGCTTATTGAGATGGTCTCTCTGCCGGTTTTCTTTATGAGGACATCAAGGAAGCTGAAAACAGCCTGAAGGGAGAAAATTAAACTGAGTTTTAAAAGCATGTGACTATCCCAGCAGATTACCCACTCTTCTTATACGCTGTCCATTTCTCTTCCTGTAATTCCCTTATGTCAGCCAGATACCATATTGTGGGCAAGGGAAAACTTGGGGAAAATTAGCACAAGCACAAAACTGATGTATCAGATTGGACATGGGGATGTGCAGCACAAAGCTTCTTTGAGTGAGGGGTCTGATATCATCTCACAGGGACATTTCCCTGGAGTTAGCCCTCTGTGTGTGTGCAGGCATGTTGCTAAAAAACTGTGATGTCTTCAGGCCTGGATTCCTCTATGTCATGACCCGAGGGTGGGAGGGAGGGAAGCTGCACGACCCGATGTCTGTCATCACCTCTCCTGCGCCTGCTGCATGCTGACAGGAGGGAGGACTGTCCCATTAACCTCATCTTCTGTAAACCTATCCTGGCAAGCATTGAGGAGGATGATATGAGTCTTCACTACGACCATGCAAAGCACAATCCACGTTTTTAGAAGGCTGTCACTGCCCAGAGTTGCTAGAAAGTATTTGTCTTGGTTTTCCAAGGAGGGGACAGACAGGTGGGAACAGGATGGAGCCACAGTATACCTCATGGTGTGCCCAGGCTGGGTCTCCAGGCCAGGCTATGAGGTGAGCAGGACTGCAGGGGATGGCAGCTCAACAGAAACAGGCTAAGACCTGAAATGCTGTCTTGCATCCCTGTTCTGACTTCAGGTCTGCTTTGGAACAGAAAAGCCTTTGCTATAGGATGGTGCCTACCTCGAATGGATCGAATCCTAGATAAGAACAATCTTGCTGATCTTGTCCTGGGTGATTCCCACAAGGCTTTCTTGAAACTTCTTTGAACACAAAGTTCAATTGTTTCCCCTTGTGAGCAAGACAGTGAAGACTCAAATAGTCTTTAACTGATCCTAGTCCTATTGTAGCAAGGTCTCAAATACTACCAAAGAAAGTACATTGATATAAAAATATGTGTCATCCTTGCCTTTTAATGAATATCTCTGGAACATACTTTTAGAGGTAGTTTTTATAAAAGCTTGTGTTTGCTTTACTTAAACTTTGGACCAAGCAAAGCCAATAAAATTTTTTTCAATAACAGCCGAGACGCAGCTGGTTACAAGGCAGAAAAAGGAAGATAAAAGGAAGCACTAAACTTAGTGTAGTGCTGTAGTACATGCCATGTAATCTGTTCACTCTGACATCAGTAGTGTTTAAGCATGTTTAGTGCAGCAGCCTCCTTCTAAAGCTTTTATATATGTCAAGGCAGAATTTACATCCATTTCAACAGCTGAGCTTTACTAAGATAAAGTTTAAAGTTTTTAAAAGCCTAAGTGGCAACATTAGAGTTTTTATAGTGCTGAGGAAAGAGTCTAACTGTAATCATGTCCAGAAGCATTTGAACTGAAGGATAAATTAAAAAAAATGTGGAAGACAATAGCCCACTACAATGGCAAAATCCATCAGCTGAAGAAAGCAGGACAGACATGGTCAAGGCATTGTGCTTAAAGGATATCCATAAGATATACATATACAGTAACAGAGAGTGACATTCTTCATGTTGTATCAGTTTAAAAATCCAGATAGATCTAGATATAGATGTCAGCTACTAGGACAACCAGGCTTCATCGCCCATGGACATCAGCACAGCCAGCACCTGTCTGCTCAGCAGGTTGTGTGCCTCGTGGTGAAGGGATAAACATGATCCGCTCCTTTGAGCCCCCACCACCCCCGTGCACAGGCTGTGGCATCAGCAGCCTGCAGATCATGGTCCACCTCCCACCAGGCTGTGCCAGCACATGGAGTGCAATCAGGGAAAGCAACTTATAATTATTTGGTGCAGATTGCAGATGGTCACTTCATTAGCATCGATGCGGAGCCACCCCTCACAAGGTGTGAGGTTGCCTTTGTCCCTTTGCAGAGAGGGGTGCCTCACTTGTTCTTATCTTTTAATGCCTCTCCCAAGGCTGGATCTGCAGGGGATGCTGAGCAAGTTCTTTTATATTAAAGAAACAGAAAACACCACATTAACAACCCTTTCAGACAGAGGCTTGAAAACAAAATTAGAGAATAGAATTTCTGCATTGTAAAATATCAGGAACAGAGTGTATTAAACTGTTCCTAAATAGTGACAAAGGAGATCTTTTTCACTGTCTGTTTTATTAATTGTTTTAACTAAACGATGTGCCTCTCTTGTGGGATATAGACTGTTAAATCCAAAAGTACAAATATTGCTGATACATAACAACTAGGCTACTATGCTAATTTTCAATGAAATGATAATCAAGTTATATATGTTGCGCTTCCAATATTTATTTACTCGTTAAACCAGGCCTTTTATTGAAAGTGGTTTCATGCATTCTTTCACCAGTCAAGTCAACATTACTGTCTTTTTAAAACAGCTGTAAATCTCTTTGATTGGGACTTGAGGCTGGAATGATTCGTGCTGTGTTAAACTAAACTGTCTTATCTCCTTGAGTGCTATGCAGCCTCTAGCATGTCCAGAGCTGCATCTGCCTATGGCCTAAGGAGGCCAGTATTTGAAAGCTATTAATAAAGACATTTGGGGAGGAGACGAAGACACGCCTTTAACCCTCAGTGCAATGTGTTAGAAGAGATGACAGAGTAGGAAAGGCATATTTTTTCATTTTCAAGGATAGAGATTATATTTTTAAAATGGGGGCTGTAAGTGCCCTGCAAATAACTATTTTAAAAAGGATGCAGGCTGCTGCATATCTGCACCACAGGACCAAAGGCTAAAGCAGACAGAGTTTTCAAACTGAATATTGTAGGAAAAAAATAAAATTGCCATGAAGCTGGCCCCTTCCAGCACCACAGCAGGGAGACCCACACCTCTAATGGCTTCTCCTGCACTTACTGCCCCAAACTGCTGAACTCAAGACAGAGGGGAGATCTGGCCCTGGAGATCCTTGGAAGTTTCCATAGGACTGAGTCAAGTAGGGAAATTTTTACGTGGGGCCAGGACTCCCTTTGCATGGGGGACTCCTGTCTCCCCACTCAGGCAGTATCTGCTCTTTTGACACCAAGCTGGCCCAAAGACAGTTTCAAACTGGTCCTGTCATATCTTAATATTAGCCAGGAACTGAAGTACTACTCTAATACGGAACTCATATTTCCCCTAGAAACAGCAAATTACAAAAGATGGGTCAAAAGTCCAGCTTATATTTCCCTTTGCTCCATCTCAATGTATGTGATGAGGAATGAGCCCTTAGTGAAAAGCCAGAATTTTGAGGGAGGTGGTAAAAAATATCTCCAGGCTGCTGTGGACAGGTGACAGTAATTCCTTCAGCTATCCAAAAGTCAGGCCTCTAAGTCTCTGTATGGCCAATGTCAAGAACTAGAGCACATCTAGAGTGGAGTTATTGCATCCATTTTGGACACCTATCCAGAAGGTGGCTTAGTTCCTTTCAGTGTGACAAGTGGACAGGGCACTGGAGACATACCCCCCTCTGATTTCAGCATCCACAAAGATGAGTTTCACCCAGAGCAGCACCTGGAGCTTTGCCATGGCAAAGCTGCTGACACCACTCTCAAATTTACCTCATAAAACCAAGGCAGAGGTGGGGAAAGGAAGTGGGGAGATCACTCTAAAAAGCTCTCTGGCTCCTGCCTTACCTCTGAAACAGCTCTGCTGGGGATATTCAGCACCTTTCTTGTGCTGAATGTGCTGGCAACATGTACTTAGTAAGTTGTACTGTCCTGTCCCCACACTCCCTATCCCTACACCTCTGCTCTCAGGAGCTGTCTGTTTCTCACAACCCACCAAGCTGACCCACATGTTTCTTTTAGAGGTTAAGTTTAGTGCTGTCTGTTGCGCTTCCTTCCAGAATGGGCTACGCATCCTTAACATCGTGCAGTCAGGAAGGACTGTGCTTGTGGCTAGGGCAATGGCAAACAAGTTATCACATTGCAAGGCAGGACATGCCTTTGCAGCTGTCATTGCTTGTTACAGTAGAAGAGGGAAATGTCCCTCTTTCTTTGAAACCAAGATTTGGCCTCAGCTTTTCTTCTTGTTGTGGCCTTGTCTGCAGCAGTAAAAACTCAGAAATCTCAGTTCTCTACTGCCAGAACTGTCTTCTGGATCTCCATAATACCCAACAAAGTAAAAAGAAAATCCAAGTACTACCTCATACAAAAGTCCTCGGGAAGCACAGCATTGATGAGATACAGAAAGCCAGCCTTGTGCCTGAGAAGAGCAGCACCTATCTTGAAAGAAAGGTTCAAGAATGGACTATAAGCTCTTTCAGAGCCAAACATGGCGCTTTTCTCACGTCAGAGATAAACCTGACAGTTTTCTTACTTTGACAAATTCTACTTTACATTCAGTATTTGATGTCTTTTTAAATTAGGAATTTCTCTGAGTTCCTGGGTCATTTACCTATGCGCCAAGATAAAACACACGACAAACTGAAGTCACACAAAATCCACAGTATCTACTTCAACATGTCAAATTGTTGCTATGCAAGCAGTTCAAAGTGATGGGACCTGCTTTTTCAATGCCAAGTCTGGAAAGTCCCAATGAAATCACAGCTCCACGGATAGCACATAAATAGGCTGACCCAGAAGGCCTTCAAGCTCTGCCATCACCCAAAATCGCAGATGGGTTTCACCATAGTTTGTTTTCTTGTCTTCCAAAACTGCCTTCGGCTTCTTCTCCCAGAACAGTCGTCTTTGTTCAAGTTTTTTGCCACCACAAACATCTCATCACAAATAGAAAGAAAACTTTGTGAATCAATACTGCAATTATAACAATCCACTCAAAAAAAACCTTGATGGTTTTCTTAGAATTGTCATTTCTTTAATGTAGAATTCTGATGGGCTTGTCCAAAACCAAATGATTCTATTTAAACTGAAAAACTGTTAAAAGAAGAAATTGTAGCTGGGGGAGGAGGAGGCTGTGGAGAGTCCTCCCACAACATACATGCTATTTTCTGACTACCACTTTCTCCTTTTTCTGAAATTTCTATCATTGCAGTTGCTGAGCAGCCTGAAGTCCAGATCACATTTTGTTTCATTTCAGAAGTGCTAAAGAGATTAAACAGCTTGCAGATTGGATGATATTGCATGATATGCTCTATACATAATCATACAGAAACGGGAGCTCAGCTTCCCATTAATTGTGCATTGATTCACTTTAAGCAGACTCTGGATACAGGCTGAGATGTATTAATAAAATTTTATTGTATTTTAACTCACTTCTGCACTTATTAACTTGTTAATTTGTTTTAATGAATTATTTAGTTTTTCTCATAAGATTTATTAATGTGTCAGACCACACTTTCACATGTAGCTTCATATTATATCTATGGCTGAGAGGAAATACCAAGGGAAAAAAAGCGGAAAGAATTTTTGTAGAGTATCTTTATTCCAGTTATACTATATTTTGTAATTTATTATTACTACTTTGTTGCCTTAGTCTGCTCAAGTAAATTAACCAATGAATGCCTACAGACATGTAACACATGTTCAGGGTTTGTGGCATAGCAGTGAGTAAACAAAGATGGTAATATTGGCTAATAGAATATCACATCCCACAAGTTGTTTTCATTTATTTTCTTTCTACAGTTCCAATAAGCAATGATAACCCTTTAAATGAAGAAAGGCCTTTGTCCATGTCAGGTTTAGGCTAACAGGACAAAGGCTGTCCAGTTGCAAGTATTTTCTTCCCAATTAGCTTGCAGGTGGGTGCAAAGTCGTGCTATTTCTCCTACCTTCATTCAGCCTTCAAGATCATCTGCCATGTTATCTCTTCAGCATCAAAAATCACAACAGACTTGGGCAGAATTGGCACAAGAAGCCTGTGCTAGTAATGACAGCCCCCTCAAAAGAGTGTAAGGGAAGTAGTGAAGCAGTAATTATTTCCCTGCAGCTGAAGTAGATCTTTTCCTCAAATGGAGAGTTTTCAATGCCCCACATTTGGCAGAACTGAGAAGAAATTGGCAAATGTGAAACGTTTCAGCAGCATTACCTTTATAATGAAGAATCTGCTGTTGCCATTACACCCAGATCAAAGTATTTTAATCAGTGCCATTCTGTGACACTTGGGCTATAATCATCTTACATCCTGTACCCTTCAACTGTCTTTTTCCCATTACGAAATCAAAATGCCTGTGTGCATCTACCTGGAGCAACACAGACCTTGAACCTTAGATACACTGTCTTTCCAAATAAGCACAAACCAGCATGTTCCCTTATGCTTACAAGTTGTAATGACTCATCTATGATCAAAGCTTCATGCTTTTAAGACAAGAAAAAATACATTTATTCAAGTAATTTATTCTCCAATTTATCTTGATTTAAAGATACCAAGAAATAAAAACTCCACCCATCCCCTGGTTACCTTACTTCACATTTAATCAATTTAACTTATTGAGAACGTGCAATTAACTTCCCGTGTGAATTTGTGTGGTTTCAGCTTCCAGCCACCAGCACCAGTGGAGCTTCCAGCTCCACTCTGGAGCCCTTTAGTAGATAGTAGTTTTTTCCCTCTCAGGGTCCCCATACTTGTATATCACAGCTCAACTCTTTCTGTGACTTTCTTCACTGCTATTTTCAGGTTTTCACACCTCCCCTTTACTGTGGGAACAGCAAGACTGAGTAGCACACCACTATCGGTGTCATCAAGGCTTTCGCAAATAAACTATTCCTTCCCTGCAGGATCCTACACACAGTCCCTCTGGGAGTTCATTTTCAGCTCCTTTTCTAAACGGTCTCTGCCTCCACTGCCTTACTCCCTGGACCACCTCACATACCCTTCAGGTACAGCTTGTGTTCCGAGCATGGAAATGCTTTCTGTTTAAATGAGCCCACCCGTTCAAGGAATTTTTATCACTATGTAATTGTCCCCACTGCTGTTTATCACTTAGAGCTGTCTTCAGATTTTGCCAGCAATAATGTTGCAATTCCAGACCACTGAATAAAATGTTAAAGAACATCATCTTTCGTGTCTCATTGTTGTCTTTCCCTTGACAGTCACAAGCCTTCAATTTGCTGTGTTTATTCTCTCCTCTTTTGTAATGTCTGTGGTATGTCTTTTTGGGGGTGAGATGGCATGCTATTTGCATTTCCAGTTTTGCACCTTCTCCAAGAGACTTCAGGCCATGCACCAGAAACCTTTTCTGTCCTTTGGCAAAAATAACACATCTACAATAGGTCAAGAAGCTATTTCTTCTGCTACATGTCAATTCCTTCCACTTAGATGGAAAAAATCAGCCCTCAAAACTTCCATTCACCCACTTAGACTCACTGATGAAGTCTCCTTACACAGCTGTAGCACTGAGAGAGGATTGACCTGCTGAAGGTACTACATCTTGGGTTTGATAGAGGGTTCAAGCTCTGAGTTCTTCATGGGAAGTTGCACAGCTGGAAGCAATTTAGACGTGCAGCAAGGTAACAGTTGTGTATGGCTTTTGGATGATTTCAGAGAACAGGCAAAGCAAGCCCATGTCTGCCTGCTGGAGGTCATGTAGATATACCCCTAGGACACCAACAGCAGAGTTGTTTCATGTGGCTTCCCCTTCAGCACACACTGAGACAGTTAAGTAGAAATCCAGAATTTATGCATTAAGTGGATGGGAAGAAAACTAAGCAGAGAGATGTGCCTGGCAGCTCTTTAACTGTAGCAAAGGTCTATATGGAAGCATTTTTATGTGGGGAGGGACAGAATGAAGGAATGTCCTGATCCCTGTTCCAGCATGGGAGCTGCAGCATTCCAGGCAACGTAAGCAGTTCAGAAGATGAGTCTGAGATATCACTGCATCCCAGGAACACTATCACCAGGGCTTTGCCTACTGCACCTACACTTCACAGCAGTGGACAGCTGCCAGCTGCTTGGCTGAGGTAGCTGGAAGGCTGTTTCCTCCTTCCTCTGCCCCATTCTCTCCCTGTTTTTTCAAGCAGACTGAAACAAAAAACATAGTTGGATGGCATTTGCCTACGCTCAGCCAAATTTCAGACAGAAGTTTATGCATTCAAAGAAATACAGATAGCAATATTGACTTTTTTGTTTGTTGTTTGGATTGCAGAAATACCAGGAAGCAAAGGTGCCCTGGAACTAATTTCTATTGTATTCTCCAGACAGCTTGCTCAGTAGCATAAATCCTATTAATAGGTGACCTCAGATGTTGCCTTTTGAGCAGCAGTGAGTTTTTTAAGAGCATGAGCAATGTTCGTCTGTGGCTCTACAATTTCTCTACTGAATAAACAATCCTCTTTCCTCCCCTTCCTCCGAGTGTGACTGCTTCATCAGCACTCCATGGTTGTTCAAGAAAGATGGGCATGCTAAACAATAAACCCCGTTTTCCACTGCTGTCCTTTGCCAGTAAAAGCCTTTGTACCATCCGTAGACTAAAAACTCCCGTCCCTTTCCCCATTACATGCACACTACAGATTATCAGAGAAAAATCTAGCTTGTTCAGCTACAGCAAGCCTTAATTCATTAGTCCTTTAACTGATGAGAAGAAAGTGGCTGGAATATGTGCCATAGCTGCCATCCTGGACAGTGTTGCCAAGCCCAACTGCTGAAAGGGAAGCAAGTACCTGAGGCTGGAAATAGTACATGGTATTCTTGATGTCATCTGCTGAGCACTCAAAAGTGGATATATCACCTGCTAAGAAAAAGTTCCTTGCAGCCTCATTAATTGTTGCCAGTCCAGTGGAAACTCTTGCATATGTCTCTCCCGAAAGACCCTCATCAAGAGAAAAAAAAATTACTTCTGTGCTTATTTTTTCTCCCTCTTCTTCTCTCCCTCCCTCTTGTTATCCTTTTCAAGTTCATGGATTTCAGACTTGCTGATTGTAGGTGATCTGCTCAGAATGAAGATGCTGTAAAATAGGAAAGCAGAAAAAAGGAATCTCTTACAACGGATTTCAACATAATTGTATGCAAAATTTAATTCTAAAGCCATTTTTCCTTTTGTTTTGTTTACCTACGTGAGGTGGGCTTTTACCAAAATCCCTTTTGCACAGTTAGCCCAAAGTATGACAAAACCAGAACTCACTTCTGGGAAGAACATCCAGAAAGGAAGGAAAAATTACTGCTAAACTTTCCCAAGCAAAACTTCGCTCAGCTGAAAGGTGCTGTGACTTTGGTTTTCAAGACCTATCATGAAAGACCCACACACTCTGTCATCTTCCAATTCTTCAGACCATTCACCTTGAAAAGCCACAGGGCTAAGCCAGCTCTGTTGGGTTGTGAGTTGCACATGAATTTAACACCTCATGTTAGTGCTCTGTACCTGTCGCTGTGTGTAACGGTACTTCCCCACTGCTATTTTGCACAGTGTGGGACCACCATGCAGAACTATAGCTCTCTCCTGATTAAAGTACTTGCATCTAATCAAGGTTACAGTAGCTTGGGGATGATGCAGGCTGCCCACAGAACAGACAGCATCCCAAACTAGATTAACTAACTGAATAAATAGATAAAGAGGAGAGAAAGGAAGCAGTGCTTTGTTCCTTTCACTTTGCAATTCTGTATTCCAGCTGCCAGGGCCAAGGGCCAGCACTCGCTTTTGCAGGCAGCCAAAACTGTAGGCTGTGTGTGTGCTTTCTTTCATATCGGAGCTGCTGAGCTCTGCTGCTGGACAGACAACGCTGGATGCCAGCATGGGGGAGGACATCCCTTGGGTAATGCCTCCAGCTGATCCTGCCTCTGAGGAAGGATGAAAAACAGAAGTGGGGAGAGGCTGGAGGGGGGAGATGTGAGCCAGGGGTCCTGCAACCCTGTGGCTGACACAGTACCATGTGCCATAGCCTTCGAATGCCTAGAAGCCTGGCTAGGTTTTTCCCCTCTCTAAATATTACGTTTGCCACTGTCTAGCTAATTTTCCAGTGACACTTGAAGTTTTCATACTAGGTCATGGATTCTACAAACAGATGTGCCTGTCAAAGACTATAATTCCTAACTAGGGGTTACCATGCCCTTACCAGAAAGCATTGTCACCTCAGTTCTGCCAAGAAAAGGGCACGCAAGCCCTTCCTCATTTGCTTCAAGCCAGACAGTTAGCAAAACCGCCTTCCTCAGCTGTGTAACCTCACCCAGCTGCCTTGCCCAGGAGCTCTCACTGGATCATGTCTTGCGGCAGAAGCAGTAACTTCCAGCAACTAGGACAGGAACAACTTCAGCCCATGCTATTCAACACAGAAAGAATATGCACCTATAGCTTCACCCTGCACCACCAGCAGCAGGTACAAGACTATCCTTACACATATATCATGTTTTGTAATCACATCTACCACCTGAGCTTCTGACACAGACCTATGTCCTTGCAACCTGTGGACATCTCACAAACTCTGTAGCTACGGAAAAAGTGGAGATGTCTAGATGTAGCGTTCACTTCTGTTGTTTCTGCTTTTATTGCAGTGGAAAAGGGATGCCAGGCATTCAAATTGGACAAGCATGGAAGCTGTGAAATCCTTTTTCTCATAGAATCATAGAATTGTTTAAGTTGGAAAAGATCTTTAAAATCATGAAATCCAACCCTTAACCTAACACTGCCAAGTTCACCACTAGACCATGCCCCCAGGCACCACATCTACATAGTCAAAATGTTTTGGATTTGGATTTTTGTCCCCCAACTAGGCAAAATCAAGCCTGATCACCTAGGCTCGAATCTGCACTGAAATGACAAAAAGTCATTGGTGGGCACAGACGTGGTTCCCTAGTGCAAGTCAGCTTGCCTGAAAGCCATGTTTGTGTTATTGCAGCACCATGCTGAACTTTTTAGTTTTGCAATACCAGCATATCCAGTATCACACTTCTCTGTCAGTGCTGAGCGAATTTCTTAACATGTGCCTGTGGGCTGGTTCAAGCTTGACAGCCAGAGGCACAAAAAATGTCTTGAATTTCTTCTGGCAGCATGATGCTGTTTTGCTACTGGCTAACTTTTGAGTGTCCAATCAGTGCAAATGTTTGTGTCAAAATACACTCTACAGTGCTTGACAAAAGCAAGGCACCTCATAGCAGAAGCCAAAACAGTTGATACACTCTGCAATGTAATTGAAGCATCCTCAGGCTTAGTACAACATGTCAGGAAACTCTGAGCAAACAGGTGTACCTTCAGTTTTGCCTCTTCAGGGACTAAAGTATTTAACTTGTTTTAAGATACATTTAACATCCGTTTAGGATTTACTGTCTGGAACCCCACCCCAAGTGGATCACTGCACTCTTTTTTTAACAGCTGGCCAGCTGGGCCTGCCCTTTCGTGGAGGTGGTTGAGTCACCTTCCCTGGAGGCGATTAAGGGACGGGTGGACGAGGTGCTGAGGGGCATGGTTTAGTGATTGATAGGAATGGTTGGACTCGATGATCTGGTGGGTCTTTTCCAACCTGGTGATTCTATGATTTTATGACTCAGCAAGAGGGAGAGCCAATTCAATGACCTCTATCCTTCAGGCTCTCTTCAGCTGGGACTGAAAGAGGAGGTTGAATCCCCTTGGACAGAGGAAGGAAAAGAACTGGAGACTTGACAGCACGTGTCCCATGACACTGCTGCTTGGTCTTCTCTGTCCTGGGCTGACAAGGTTTATGTACGTGTACCAGCTAGAGCAAAAGCCAGTCCTTGCTTTAGGGATGGCTTTGTGTAATTGCATATCACTGAAGCAATCACTGCAGACAACATTTGTAAGTAAAGTTCTCTCAGTGATCCCTGCGTAATTGTAAGCTATATAAACAAATTTTTTTCCTTTTTTTTTTTAATGTGAAAATCCAAGCAATTTGTGCCTATCCTCACTTACTCAGACCTCACGGGGACACAAAGCCTGAGGAATTTTAAGTGCTACTGCAAAGTACTGTTCCTCATTAAATTCTGTCCTTCCACACCTATGTCCCTTTACCTTACAGTATTAGGTGCCACTGCTACCTCGCAGCACAAAGCCATCAGCCCCGAGAAGTGATGATAGCCTATTTCAGGACTGCTGTGAACAAGGTGCTCAAGTATGATACATTATCGCTCCAAGGCTGAAAATATCACCTCTGCGATGCTCCTAAACTCTGATCTAGGTGAAGTTAACACCACAGCTCAGGTTTCTCATGTAATGGAACATTACGCTCCTAACCAAAAAATCAAAACTGTTTATACATACAGGATATTGTAGCTTATTACCCTTTGCACTGCTCTGTGCATGATTTATCTGATATCTGATGAGGGAAGAACAGCTTGGAGCTCAGAATACCATTCCAACAAGCTCTTACACATATGACGGAATTTGGTTAATTAGCCCTGGCTAGTGGAAATCCCACCATGAATTGCTGTAATCTGCAAATTAACAACTATGAGACTAAACGCTACCAAATAAATCAACAAAGAACATTTCATCAGACATTAGATTTGTTTCCTTGACAGATGTAATATAGTTTTAATGTATTTACTGCAATGATTCTCAGTGTAAACTCATACTTAAATTAGAGTAATATATTTTTAGTGACAAAAATAATCTGTGATAAAAGCCCAAACTGGTTCACCAAAACGGAATTCTGCTACCACAGTCTCTTATACAAATTACAAAATAAAGGGATGTCTATGACTGCCTGGGCAACAAAAGACAGATCTATTTAAAACCATTTTTTTCTGCCCAGTCACATTAATGATATGTACCATAGCTCAAGCAATTCAAATGTTGTTTAAATAAAGGTGTAGGTAGATACTTCCACGACAGCAATCACTTTTCTCTGACTCTGTGTTTACAAAATTGTAGGCACCTGAAATATGATGCTTCTAAGGCTTCATTTGAACTCAAAATTCACACACACAGAACCAAGATGAATCTTCCTCCAAGCACAATGCACTTGCTAGTCCTATCATAGAGCAACAACGCACAAAACTGCTGGGAACAAACTGAAGAGTACTTTATCCAATTGCAACTGCCTGAGGTCAATGAAGAAGATATTAGTTTTATTTTTAGCTTGCTTTTATAGCCTGATTGCGTTTTCCATAAGATAATCCAGTAGAGGTTCTCCTCTCTGTTGCTTTGGGTTTCTTTTTAATCATCAGTTTGGCCACACTATTAATTAACAAGTTCTTAATAAATCATTGACTATTTAATGTGAATAAGAAGAAGCGAACACTGGCATCCTTTGACTATTTTTTTTCATAGTTTGTTAACAGAAACTCTAGGATTTCCATCACTTAAGTACCCTAGCGCCTCTCAATAAAGAATTTGGTCTCATGATACCAACAAGAAGTGGGTGGAAGAGTGATGTAAAAAGAGACTAACAAGTAGGGAAGAGAGCAAAGACCAATTTAAAAACTTGCTTGCAGTCTCAAAAGAAATGACTAGCATCAATGCCAAGGCACACCAGGCTGGTTTTCAGTTGGTCTTACTTGACAAGCATTTTGCAGCCCCTCAACAGTCCTCAGTTTAGTTTTTAGTTCAGATTGGAAGACTATAGAAGAACAAGTTGTAGATTAAAATTAAGACCCAAACTTGCTTGCAGTCTGGCTTTTGATTCAGATACTGAATTTGTATTTGCTTTTATGTAAAGCTGGAGTCCCTGCTTGGAAAATTCTATGCCGTGATATTTTTAGTAATGTGAATAAAAAGGGTCCAGAAATCAGGAATCAGATTTCAAGAAATCAAGAGATTAGTGTAAAAATTAAAGGAATGTTTTTAAAGAAATATTTTTTCTAGTTTATTTTTTTTTCTTTACTCACACTTGCTCTAAAAAAAAGTCTTAAAATTTGTATGCAAAAATACCTTCAGGAGATGGGTTTTTAAGACAGATGTTCAATGTGTAAACTCCTGGAAAAAAATGCTAGAATTGTTACTGTATTTATTCAATACCATTGGATATGCAGGTCTATTAACCTAGCAATGTAAAGGGTTATGTCATATAGAGCCTGGTGGCAGGCAAACGTTAAGATTTTAGACAGAATTTCAGTAATAACAAATTGTGGGCTTTTGAGTCAAGACAGAGGGTTGAATTCCAAAGATGTTTTATTGGCCTTGTAAGGACTTCTCTAGCAGTAAACCCAATGCCCAGCATAAAAGGAGACCAGAACCTACTGACGCTGTTGGAAACCACTCAGATGTTAACATCTCCATGTTTTCCTCCCTGTAGTTGGATGAGAGAGGAGTTGCTGAGACAGTGGTGTGATGCAGTTGCCTGCACAGAGTGGGCCGACACCCCTAAGATATCAGTGGGTTAGATGAGGCTGCGACAACCAGTTTGTATGGCCAGCAGGAGCCTGGAGTGGCAGCCAGGGACCCACGCAATGCCCTCTACATTTCCCATGCCACAAGTTCCCAATGTTCAGACAAATACCTTGAGTCCAGCATTATCTGCCTGTACTAGAACACACAACTCTCATTTGTTCTGACGTACTTGGGAGAATTGAATATCCACAGAAGAGGAAAATATCTAACCAAGCAGAAACACATTCAGAGATATTTTTTTCCCGAACAAAATGTTTCATGCTCTTTGTTACAACAGATGATCTTTCTGCCTTTTTCTACCAATGTCCACCTTGCACTGCCTCCATTTTCAGTGAGACTCACTTGGCAAGTCATTCAGCTAACATGCATTTTGTTTCCCTGATGGCGTTGAGTTATTGTCTTTGTGTGACCAATGGTCAAAGTACTGTTGGAAGGAGAGTAAAAGAAGGAGAAAGCTCCCACTGGAAAATTCTGTGCATTTATGTAAAAATATTTCATCCATGCACTTACCTGTCTTTTCAGCATGTAAAATGCATCTAGTCTCAGTCTTAAAATTGTAGTCTCGTCTCTGTTAGTTTCCTCTTACACAGGACTTTGTGGTTGGAAACTTTTAATTCCTCTCTTCAGCCACTTTTTTAGTCTTATGGCAAGTATTCTGATCAGAAGCTAAAACACTTGAGCCAGCTGAGAGCATATGCAAATTCAGTCAAAGCCTTTTGCACATTGATTCAATCTTCTCTTTAATCCCCACAATCATCCACAGTAATGGAAAAATTCTAAGTAGGAGAAAAAAAAGAAAAAAAACCCTCAGGAAGCAATTTTGATTGCTGTGAGGAAGTACTGGAGGCTCTTTGCCCCAGGGAACTCTCCCCAGTTCATTGGAGGCTTTCAGATACCATGGTGATGGGGGACTTTATGAATAACTAGATAGATAAATGGTAAGTGCTTTTGATCTCTGCTAGCCTGTATTTCATTTTGTCAGCTGGAGAAGAGGCTATTCAAATCTGTCGGCTGTAGGAGGTCAGCCAGGAGAGAGAAAATGTCTTCATTACAGCCTTCTGTTCAGCTGGGCCTCCCAGCTGACCTCAGTGCCCAGGCTTGTCAGCCAGACAAGGCAAATTTTCCAACTGAGGGAAGACATCACTGCGCCAGATTTATCCCTGTTGTAAGAGCTTGAAGGCAGCAGCGGGAGACCAAGGAAAACATAGCTTGCATTGGGACATCTCCCTCAAAACAGCCATGGGATTTGCAGGCACCTTCCACAGTGGGGTGCATGCAGGGAACCTAAACCTGTTTTCCTTAGTGCTTTTTTCAGCCACCAGGGTGGGAGGTTCCAAAGGCAAGCTTGAGCTGAGCGATTACAGAAGACAGCCTTACTCTGTAGCTGGGAACAAAATATTAATTATAGTTTCTGCATTGAGTCTTTTCAGTCAGTCCCCTCTTATGGATCTGCTAGATCTGATAGACATTTCAGGTGATGGAGCTGGAGTTGGTTTTAGTTTATGTTTCAGGCTGAAAGTGGATTTCTTGTGTTCAAAGGTCACGCTCTGGGTTTGTGGGCACAGCCCCACTGAGGTTTGTGGCAATACTCAGGAAGGAAACCAGGACAGGTTATCATGACACAGGTCCCCATCTGATAAAGAGGGAAGATCTCAGCTATTCATGAGGGAGAATGAGGGCACTTTTTTGCAAGAGGATGCATTAAAATTGAAATAGGAATTCCAATCCCATTATTTGGTAATGGGATTTGTAAACCTCATGTTCACAGGCTGAGATAAACAATATATGCTTCCCAAATTCCTTTTGGAAGAAGAGCTCCTTGCAGCATAGCTAAATTACACAGTAAGTTATCATTTACAAAGAGTGAAAATACGAAAAGGAGTCAGCAAAATTAATTTATGTCTAAAGGATTTCTCAGTTTTTGGATTGAAGGGCGGGGAAGCAGAGTCTCCTCCAAAACCATACTCTTAATGGAGATGTTTTTAGTGTGTTAGATCATTTCCAGCAAGTGCTATAAAAATATTCCCTTTACTCAAGCCAGCCAGGTTTTAAGAGTATCAAAGAAAAATATAGTGGCTATTAGCATGAAATAACATTAGCATAAATGGAAAAGAATCAGGATGCTTGAAAAAAATTCCACATAAGTGGCCTGCTCATTTCACTAGACATCACCATAGCTTAGAAGCTGTGAAATTTCCATAATAATTGAGTGCAGAATAAAACAAACAACAATTTTATTGATAGGGAAATTACATCCTGTTGCTGAATATAAAACTACAGTTCTGTTCAATGGCCCTTTAACAGCATTGAAAGTATATATTAATTTGCAAGTGTAAATGAAATGTAAATAAAATATTCAGTTTGGTCTGGCCACAGAAACCTCCTGATAGTATTTCAGTGCAGGAACCCAGGAGACATATATTTGGATTCCATATCTCAGACCCTGAGCTGGAAGCATCGAATACCTTTGTGGAAAAGATTTAGTCAGCTGCTGTATGGTGATACACTTGTGAGAAAAACCACGGTACCAACTGGTCTGTGAGATGGCAGTGGCTTTGAGGGAGAAGGGCTCCTTAGGGTTTTCTTGCTTGCTTACTTGCTTTTGAAAAGAAGATCCTTCAATACTTTGTAGCAATAATCCCAGATATTGCAGTTTGAAGTTATACTGCTGCAGTGCCTAGAACTGTTACAGCGGTGCTTTTCTTTGCAATAGGATTGTATTTCCAAGGGGAAGCAAACTGCTTTTTTTATCAATTGGGGAGCAGTAAGGAAAGCAGCTATGGCAAATGAGCCCAGTTGGGAAAGATCATGCCAGTTATTACTACACGGGCCCAGAGAAAGCAGGTGAGGGACAGGGCTCTGACCACAGCACTGCTGCCTGGCTTGTGGGCTGCCCCATCAGTCCCAGGCTATTTCAGAGCTGGAAAGTGTGTGGTGGCAGTGACAAAGCTGCTTGGATTTCTTATGAGCATCTTCCCAGCTGGAATTCAACAGCAGTCACCATGAAGTTTGGAAAACCCACCAGGAATCTAGGGCTCATACACACACAGTCTTGCTGGAGCCCCTGTATTGCTGTGGTTCCAGCAGCAGCAGCAAGCTGCGTTCTAGCAGAGGAGACTCCTCCACCCTTCACAACAGTCTTGCCAGAAGATTTCTCCCTCCCCCATTTAAACACACCTAGGCACTGAAGGCCGATCGCCCCATCACCTCCTGCAAAGTAGGTCTGGAGCACCACCCAGTCAGCATGAGGGTGCATCCCCTATGCGCTCTGCATGGCAGTAAATTACCTTCCTCAGGGCAGCGCAACGGAGGAAAAAGCCCTGAAATTATGCCTTTAGCTGTGCTCCTGCCAGCCAGCCCCCACAGAGCCCTTCCTGGATGGCTTGTCCTCAGAATGGTATTTGGGGGAGAAAGGTTAGGGGGGGATGGGAGCAATTGTGCGGCTGCACAAAGCCAGTTGAACAGTTAATGCTTTAACCTTGCGTATAATTTATACAATAAACAAAGTCACATGTTTCTCTAATAATTTAGATGTAAGCAAATGTTGATTTATTCAGGAAGGCTACTGCCAGCAGCAAAGCCTGCAGCACTGAAATTTGAATTAAACTAGGACAGAAGCAGGCTAGTCTATAATAACATTTGTATAATTTTATTTTTGCCCTTGGCTCAGTTCATTTCCTTCTACAGTAGATGCATGAAATTGGTTCTTCAGCCACCTTTAGCTGATGTTCATTGATATCAGGGGTAGGCAGAGAAGCAAGAGAATGTAACCTTTTCAGACTTTGTGTTTGCAATCGTAAGACCATGAATTCTTAGGTCATTTATGACAATAATTTTCTTCTCTGCCCTTCCTTCCCAGAGCACTCTCTTGAACAGCTCCATTTAACCTGGAGTGACGGGGCTTTTCCCCCCATATTTTTTTCCTGCATGGAGACTTCTAGAACAGAGCCTGTTAAACAGATGCAAATGTTGTGTTGTTTTTATTCTCTTATTCAGGCCCGAGGGCATGAAATTCGAGTTCTCTTAGTTTGCTTTCAACATGAAGGAAAGGGACTGTATGATACTTTAAAAATGATGGTAAAAAAATAAATAAGCACTAGTACAAATATCTTGAATGGATCCCTTGGCTTCGCTTCTCTTCCAACTTTGCCTTGGAGGAGGAGAAAATATGCTGGATACCAGGGAAGATACAGAGCAGCTCGGGGCAGTTGTTCTGTCAGGGGGCTATGGTGGCAGCAAAAGCCCTGTTCCCAAGCCTCACAGAGCATTCACAATGAGAGAACACAAGCATAAACTGCTCTGCTTTTGTCCAGGGAACCTGCAATAGGTTTCCAAGTAAAGCCAGAGGATCCCCCTTTGTGAATGTGATATTGAGTTCCCGGGTTGGCAGTTATTGGGCACTGAGCAATGACCACCTGCCGTCCCACAGTGGAGGGAAAGTCTCGTCTCACCTCTCTGTGGCCCCACGGGCCCTTCCAGCACTGGGCTGATATGCCCCGGAGAGCCTGCTTGAAATGCTCCCAAGGGTATGGTGTTTGCTTTTGCTGAGCCAAAAGGAACTCTTAGGCTGAGGGGACTTCATGGGCAAGGAAGTGAAAGCAAAGCTGAGGCTGGAAAGCAAGGGAGGTGAGGAAAGGGAGAAGGTAGCTAAGAGCAGCACTGGCAGAAGAGTAATAATGTCTCTGGCAGTGTGACAAGGATCATCTTTTAACTGCAGTCAGGATCAGCAAGATTGTTGCAGGGAATGACTCAAGTTGTTTTTTTCCAGAGGTAAGCCTGGCCAGGTGCAAAAACTCAAATGCCTATTGCAAACTGAGGTAGTGGTGCTCTTGCACATAAAAATCCAAGTACGCAGCAATTTCATAGCTGTTGTATTTGCTAAAGAGTAACTCAATTTCTGCAGTCTTCTAGTTTGCGAACAAAAATTTCCCAACGTGAGTCAAAATTAAACTAAGTCCTGTGGGCCCAGGGCAGCTTTTGGGACTCATTAGCTGTCCCCAAGTCGTGTGCATGTCCATGTCCCCAGCATGCACAGATTGTCATTCCTGTCAGTGACACTTTCAAAGACCAGGACGATAGATATTTGAGCAGAAACTGCCACCTAATTTGTTTCAGTAGAGGGCTGTAGCTGGCTGCCAGGATGGGAAATGCCAACTTCAAGCTCCTCCCTCAGAAAAGTAATATACTCCCTCCCCTTGTCACAAAATGACAACAGATATGGCACTAGCCCATACCCATGGAAAGGCCCTATTGCCTTTGGAGTATAAAAACTGAAACAGGACAGTACCTTAGTCCTAAATCCTAATTCTAGTATGTGACTTATTGATGCCTTGAATTTTATGGCCCCACTTGACCCTTGCACTGTCTCACCTGGAAGCTAAGGGCTATGGCATACTCCAAACAGCTTTCCCTGGCCATGGACCACAGTGAAGGGAAGAGAGCCACCTCTTCAGCTCTGTCCACAAAAATACTTGCAGAACTTTGTTCCAGTCCCCACTCCTCTTCCTCTCCCCAAGTGCTGGTTATTGCAAGCAGGGAAAGGGTAAATAAGGGATATTTCCTTTGCCAAAGCATGTGGGAAGCAGGAGCAGGCTGCAACACCAGCAGCCACAGCCTTCCAGGCTGCTCCTTGGGTAGCGCAACCATGTTCTGCCCCTGACCTGGGGCAAAGTCATGACTGAGCCCTTAGGTTCCTTATTATTAATTAAAGCATTGGAGGAGATCTTCAAGTTGGAGTAAATACTCATTGCTGCTAGCCCTTGCCCACTGGTTTCTGAAGCACACAGAAGTAGCCACATTTATGCTGTTAACACTGAACTTGGCTCACACTTCTGCAGTCAAATAAATAAATATCACTGCATCCCATTTAGTCCAGTTAATGCCACATTAAGAATGGCACGTGTTTTGACATAACCACCCTTTCTCCTTTTATTTTAAATGCCATAAATGAAGCATTAAAAGACCCAATCCATCATGGTGACATCAGATCAGTGGACTGTGACTTTTATGACATCAAAGCAATTGATTATATGACTCTTTTATGTGTGGCTTGCAATGCAATTATTGCTCTTCTCTCCATATATTACATCCCAACATCCTAAAATAATCTTAGGAGATAAAAAAGAATCACTGCGAAACAGTGAAGTACAGTAGTTGCAGAATTGCTATAAAACTGTCATAAAAACTGTAGAAACAAAAATGCCTTTAAAGATGGCAATGTTCCATTATGGGTCCCTAGCTAATGGTCTGTAGTAGCCCTGTGCATGCCTCACTATATTTACTGCTTCTGGATGTCTCTGTACCTTTCTGCCAGAAGCGTATGTGACAACCAAGACATGCAGGGCTGTTACTCTGCATAATCTAAGTCCCTTTATTGCATTATATCACCTCTAACAAGTCAAGTGCTGTTTTAACCAGGCTAAATTCAGAGCTTCTTTTCAAATAGCCCAAGAAAAAAAAGAGAAAAAAAAAGGAAAAAGAAAAAAAAAACCCAATGCTGACAAGGAAAAAGAGATACAAGCTGGTTTTTGCCGTAAAATTGCTGAAAGAAAACAGATACTCTGAAGTGCTTATAAAGAAAGGTGCTATTAAAATCAGATTCAAGGCACAGAATAAGTATCTCTTTCCTGCTAAGAAGTGACATGGAAAGCTCTGCCCAGAAGACAGAGCTCCAACTGTATTTTTTACTATAAAACAACATGTGTCTGAGCCCAGTTAAGGTGCAAGGTGCTACTCGGGTAACGGTGTGTCTTCTTATGCTCTCCAGGTTATCCACACAAAGTTACTCCTATGAGCAAAGAGCAAGCCAGTGTTTCTCAGATACAAATGTCACCTTTGTTGCTCTGTGGGAGGATAAGCCCCAACAGGCAAAGCCAAATGCTTTTTTGGTTTTTTCCTTTTTTTTAATCTCAAGGCAATTTAATGTAAGCAAAAAGGTGCTACAGTCATAAGCAAGGTGTAAGTTATCACAGAAGTTTATGCCTTGGGGCCCTGAAAGATGAGCTCTGGTAAATCTCATTGCTGCCGCTGCAGATGTTTGTGTCCCCAGCTCTCCACACCAGCTCCCTGTCCCTGCCTCTGAGCAGGGGCACAGAAACCATCATATGCCAGCACCCTCCCCGCTCCATCTCCCTGTGCTTCCCTGGGGGATGAGGATAGATGTGCACCATTGCACCAGCCCCCAAAGGAGCCACGGGGACATGGACAGGCACCTGTCTCGCTACCTCTGCTCCTGCACGGGGTGACTTCTGGCAGAGGAAAGGGGTTGGTGACCAGAGCAAGGGCTGTTATCTCTCAACTGACTGCAATTGTTGCTACTGTAGATGTGAGTAAGCACCTTTAGTTCTTTGCCCAAGCAGTTTGCATCACGAGAGGAATACAGTAGCTTCATGAAAAACCTTAATATCTTTAAAATACATTGGGATCCAAACACAAAATGCACTAGAAAAAAGGTACATTTGTAATAAATATTCCGTGTGTAGCTGTGTGCCAAGATCCTCTAGTCACTCTCAGAAATGACGCGGTAGAAGAAAAGCAATATCTCTCTGGCCAGCTTTCTCCAGCCCCTCTTGCCTGCACAATGCCCTCATATGCATGCTCAGGAACTCCGAAGTGCAGCTGGCCATTTGGGGTGGGGGGGGAAACACAGCCTGTTGGCCTCCCAGCCAAAATTGTCAAGCTTGGGAACCTGCAGTGAGTTCAGCAGCCTAAGAGCCAACCTCCACATGTGGTGGCACTTGTGGAAAAACTCTGGTGCTGGCATGGGAGGTGAGATTATCTAGATGCTCCCAGCCTGGCTTGGTACCCACACAGAGTGGGGACCTGGAGGTGAAATATCCCATGCCCTCTTTCTTCTTCCTGTATCCATCCCAAACAGGTATATTTTACCAGGCTGAGAGACAATCTAAGCTATCTAAGATGATGAATGATTAGTACTTATCACTCTTACAAGGATCTGTTCTCTGTTTTACTGGGGCAAGGGGAGAAGAGAGGTGTGGCTGAGACCTTTACAAGTGCCCTTTGCAGATTCCAGGGTGACTTCAAGGGCTGCTTATGGCATAGAATATTGACAACAACAGAGCCCAGCTTGAACACCCACCCTTAGCTCGCTCTAATTTATATGCAGACCAAGCAGCAACATTATTGTTCAGCTGGGGGCATATTTAATTGCTGAATGTTCTGCAGATGTCTTGCAGGCTGTATAGATAAAGGCATTTAAGTTGCTGACTTATAACAGCACATCTTTCTTCTTTTAACATAAAAATTCCTACCTTCTTTGATGGATGCAGAATTTTTAAGACTGAAATCCTGTGTTAGTACTTCAGAATATTTTAGCGAATGCTAAACTCTCTGGCACTGTGAAGGAGCAGCTAAACCCTGACACCTTTTCATGGAGGGGAAAAAATGAGCTTCATTACTGTAAAAGTAGTGCTTTCCCATGTTATGAAATTGAGGAAGGCCTTTATTGTTTCTTTAAACCCAGCAGTATGACTTGTCAGGTTCTAGCCAGACACCAGAAGTGATTGCAGAGTATTTAAGAGCAAGCGGTCCACTGAGTGCAGAATAACAAGGACAAGGATTTGGGAGGCTTGCCCCATGGACACTGCAACCCAAGGACAGCCAGGCAAAGGGTTGCTGGTGCCAAGGGTCCAACACGGCTCCTTTTCACAGCAAAACTGGGAGGTGACAAGCAGTACAGGATCAGGCCCATGAATTTAAAGCTCTTGTCCATTGCTAGCTCATATCGTAAGGAGTAAACACTGCATATTTGACGGAAGAAAATACGGGACAACACACACCGATCAATGTGATCCAAGTGAAGCCGTTTTATTTAGGGTTCGTTCTGCTTTTATAAACTTGTTTAACTTTAGCCCGCCTTCAACAGTTACCTTCCTAATTTGCATAACACAACAGAGTCGTTGTAACCTTTTATAACCTTGAGGACCCTGGCTATGGCTTCCTAGCTCCTCCCAGCCACAGTGCTTGGGTTGCTCATTGTGTGTTGCTACCCAACAATTCCCCCGTTTTCTTTTTGAGCAACCAAGCACTACAATACTGGCAATGAAGATAAACAATCCTTGCTTTAACGCTCCAACAAGCCACTTCCTTGACTTGTGACACAGCTTCAAGAGCTGCAACTCCTGGGGCTAATAAACCGGCAAAAACTTTTTCCTCAAAACTCCAAAACCAAAAAATTTTTCATCAAAACTCCAAAACCGAAAAATTTTTCCTCAAAACTCCAAAAACATATTGTATCCTTGGTGTAAACAACGTTAACTTTCCCAAATAACAAGGTCCACCAACTGGTTTGCTGGGTATTCCGCCTCCATGCTCTGTCACCACAGATTAGAAAATATCCGGGTTGAAGAGCCTTTTCAGAACCGTTATTCCAAATTCCCTTTTCTGTCAAAAGACCACCCCAGTTTCTTCTTCCGATGTGAGGTCCTCTTGCTCCGTCATCTTCCTTTCTTTCCAGGGCTTGATCCACTTTTGTGGCACCCAGCGAGGTCCAGTATCTGTTAGGACACAAGCAGAACCTCTTCCTGTCATTTTTAGTTCAACAGGTCCTTTCCATTCACCTGAGTCCCAGTCTTTGTATTGTACCTTGATACCTTGCTGGTCCTGGTTATTCAATCCTGATTCTAGTGATCGATGATGAATTACAATTGGAGGGCTATTCCTAGTTCCAGTAAGGCGCAAAAAATTTAACACATAAGTCGCTTTTGCAATTCTTTCACTAGGGGGCAGTACATCTCCTCCCCCTTTTTGTTTTTGCAAAAGGGACTTCAAGGTTGCATGAGAACGCTCAATGATTGCCTGACCCGTTGGAGAATGTGGGATACCCGTGTTATGACGGATTCCCCATTGAACACAAAAATGTTTAAATTTTTGAGAGACATAAGCTGGCCCATTATCTGTTTTTATCATTTGAGGTATCCCTAATGCCATTATAGCAGCATACATGTGTTTAATTACGTGTTTTGCAGATTCCCCAGTCTGTGCCGTGGCCCATATGGCCATAGAAAAAGTATCTACTGAGACATGCACATATTTCAATCGCCCAAACTCTGGAATATGGGTCACATCCATTTGCCATAATTGTAAGGCTTGAAGCCCTCTGGGGTTTATTCCAAATCCTAATCCCATACCTTGTTTTTGACAATCTGGACAAGAATTGGTTATACCTTGTGCATCAGAGAGAGGAATATTAAATTGTCGTGTAAGTACTTTAGCACTTTGGTGAAAAAATTCGTGCTTGCAAAAAGAGATTTGTTCGGGGATCATTCCAAACTGCAGCAACAAAGCGATCGGCACGATTATTCCCGATTGCCAGGCCAAAATTAGGTTGATGGCTTCGTATATGAGTAATAAAATACTTATGCTCTCGTTGCTCCAACAGGTTACAGCAATTGTAACAATAAGGCATATAAAACTGCATTTTTAACTTCTTTTATCATAGCCCGTTCTATTCTACAAACAGTACCTACAACATATAATGAATCAGAAACTATATTAATAGGCTGTGATGTATATTGTTGAAATACCCAAACCACTGCTTGTAGCTCCATAGTTTGTAATGAATCACCTGGCTGTGTAAATATTAACTTCTGATTCCATTGTCCTCGCTTTTGCCAGGTAATAGCAGCCCTACCAGATTTCTTTCCTGCATCTGTAAAAAATGTAATGCCTTTCACTGGCGTTTCAGATCGCATCGGTATCTGTTCAAAGGTTTGGTTTTGTATCAAAGGAATCAATTTGCTAATCGGGTATGTGTTGTTGATTTCTCCCATAAAATCTGCTAATGCAATCCCAATAGGTTCTGAATGTTCCATAAGCCAATCCAAATATCCCTTATTAATTGGCAGGTAAATTCGTGAAGGTTCAGTCCCAGACAATTCCAAACATCTTTTCCTGCCCTTCATAATCGATTGACCAAACAGCTCAAGTCTAGTGGTTATAGTATTTTTCGGTTGATACGGTAAAAATATCCATTCTATGATTTGAAACTTTTGTTCTGTCTATCCCAAAAGGCCAAAGGATGTTTTTGATCTTGACCAGAGTTAACAATACTAGCTCCAAAGGCTTATCTGCCACATAACGAGTTACATTAGCTTTTAAAATTTTTTCTATGATTTTGTCCAGCTGCCCATCAGTGGTCGCTCCCCAAAATTTGATACCAATCGTGTCCCCATTTGAGACAACACGTCTTGTCCTAATAATGCTTTGCTGAGGGAGAAAGTAGCCAATAAATCCCCTTGTTTGTTTTTTTGTGAGCAGTGCAAAGTAAGCCCAGTGGCTGCTTTTTGGCTAGGCTAACGATAGCTCCACTGGTTTTCTCAGCCTGGGGGGGCTGGTCCTCTTTCCAACAGGCGCTATGGTAGCAGCTATTAGTCCCTTTGTCAAAGGGGTTACAGGCATTTTCTTTTCTCGAATGGGGGGGCAGCTTTTGTCTGGGGGCTGCCACTTTTTTGCCAACCAATGTAGGTCAGATAGGGGCAAGCCAGGCATTAAATATCGGGGAAACCCCTCTCCTATTCCAGGAATAGGGATTTCAATATTATCATTCTGCTCCCAAAATCTATTTCCTCTACCCCAGCAGAATCCTGCTTGAATCACAAAGCACAGTGCTCCCTCAAGCTCCTGCAATCCAGCCAGCTCCCTTAGGGCACATGCATTTGCTTTCTCTCCCTTATCAATAACAATTGGGGGTTGGAGTTTGAAATCAGGATCTGCACCAAGAGCAAGATCAGGTTCTGCCACCCCGCCATTAATAATGATCAGGGGTTGGAGTTCGGGATCAGAATCGGGAATAGGATCCGATTTCATCAACCCCTCCGCCCCAAAACAATGAGCCTCATGCTGCGAACTAGAAAAACCCGTCTGACAACTCCCCCCACTGCCGTTAGAAAGCGGCGATGTGATGCCTTCTGTTTCACCAACAGGACCCGCTCGAGCCACCTGCTCGGACTCTGGGGCTGCATCCAGTGGACTGTAAGGTCCCTCAAGTTCTTGCTGAGAAACTCTAGTCCTGTCCTCTCCCTCATAAGCAACCTCTGTTTCAAACGGGGGTCGGAGCTCAGGGGCACGATGAGGCCGCACCCTCTCATCCCAACAATAAGTGGCCGCTTCCTGATCACACAAATGCTCCCAAGCTTGATAAAAGGCAAGGCGCTGAGATGGGGATAACGTTAACATAACTAATTGCCGAATATCTGCAGGACAAAGGGTATGACCCGTAAATATAAAATCTAATAAACCCCGTGTAAATGGTGATTGCAAACCATATTGTGTACAAGCAGCCTTGACTTCTTTTAGTAATTTCCAATCGAATGGTTCCCATTCACTCGCTCCTGTCTGTGTATTTAACAATACAGGATACGCTTCCACAGTTACCCCTTCTAGAACCGCGTCCCTAATTACCCCCTGCCAACGCGCTCCCGGTCCCCGCCACCTTGTCCCCCCAGTCCCGGTATCAAACCCCATCGATGGTAGAGCCGCTGCAGTCGGTTCAGGCCGTGGCTGCATTCCTGGGTAGTCGGGTGGAGGTGGTTCGGGTGGAGGGCTCTCCTTTTCCTGGCGAAGTCGAATTTCTTCCAGCTTTGCCATCAATTTATCAAATTCTTGTCTGAAATTGGAGCACTCCGGAGAGGGCGACACAGGACGTTCAGAGTCCTCACTAAACGAATCCTCAAAGGAATTAATTGAAGGACTTTCTGGAGGAGGAGGCCAAGGAAGACCTTCATCTTCGGTAGCCTGAACCTCCTCATGTTCTTCCACTGGGGGAAATGGAGGAGAAGGCCAATCTTTGAAAGGTGGTGGCGGTGGTGCCTGTGTGGGTAAATTACTCTCTCGGAACGATAAGGCAGATGCAAATGAACCACCACTGTTCTCTTGATTCCTATGCATAGCAGCATAAGCCGATGCCACAACTTCTCGCTCGACTTTCATATCACACAATGTCTCTTTAACTAACCGCCAAAGAGTAAGATACTGCCAAAGGCTCTTATTTCCTTTCGAGCATTCATCAAACAGTCTTTGTCCCATTCTCTCCCAAGTTTCTTCTTCGAATAGGGCAGTGGTCGTTGTTACAACACCGCTTCGATAAGCCCATCTTAACATAGACTGCATCGCAGCTTTTTCATAAGTAATTACTCTCACGGAGAGCATATGTTGGAGGAGCTTCTGCGCAGATTCTATCTGCGCCTGCCCCATCTCCTCCCCGACCGCTCGCCTGGCCAGTGGCGAGTTTCCTCAATTCCTTAAGCTGCGCAGCTCTGCCAAATTCTTTCCCGAGTGCCGGGGACAGCACTCACCTACGGCCGGCTTTTCCGTACCCCCTGCTCTGCGTCTTCAGTCGTTCAAGGCAACTTCGGCAGGCCACCTGAGGGTCCCTGTTCGGGCGCCATTTGACGGAAGAAAATACGGGACAACACACACCGATCAATGTGATCCAAGTGAAGCCGTTTTATTTAGGGTTCGTTCTGCTTTTATAAACTTGTTTAACTTTAGCCCGCCTTCAACAGTTACCTTCCTAATTTGCATAACACAACAGAGTCGTTGTAACCTTTTATAACCTTGAGGACCCTGGCTATGGCTTCCTAGCTCCTCCCAGCCACAGTGCTTGGGTTGCTCATTGTGTGTTGCTACCCAACACATATTGTATCTTTTTTCATATTTTTTTAAATCTCTCCTAACTTTCAAGAATAATCAGATTAATAAATGGATATCCTGTATATTTTTTTCGTGACACCTACAATGAATGCCCTTTCTGGCTTGCATCATACCAGGATACCTCCATCCTAGTGATATAGGTGTCTGATAAGTTGTCAGAGAGATAGCCATAAGTTAGGCAGAAAACCGGACTCCATTAAAAAAACATAAAAGCTGGGAGGAGGCAACTTTATGTGGCATGGCTCCTGGCAATGAGGAAGCATGAGTGCATACTGAAGCTTAGAAATAGAAAGTGATGTCCTCATAAAAATATGGCTTTAGGCTGGTGTGCCACTAGAAATTCTTCTGTCAGTTTAGAATATTTAGCTCTAAGGGATCTCTACTTTCAAATGCATCTTTTGATGCAAAATAGGCTGCACAGACGGAGATAGTGTTGAAGAAGGGAGAGTCGCATTTGCTCTCAGTTATGCTTAGTAAACTGAAGATTTTTAGATAGGCTTTTTGATCCCAAAGTATTGGCAGGTGGGTTACCTTACCGGTGCATTAGGTCTCTGGGCCCTTCTAACTGAAAACCATTACTGATGCCCAGGCAGCTAAATAATACTGAAAGCTTCAACACTGCTGGTTATCAGGGGAACCTCTTTAGCCTAATTTGAAAGCTCAAAGCTGCAGGCAACTGAATTTTTTCGTTACAGGCTCTTTTGTGTGATGTTCCAATGCAGTATATCCAATCAATGATGCGATATCACGCACGGTACCATCATGTGGATGTTTATTCCCCTCGTGTTTTGTATTTGACTTGTTAAACTGCAAGAAGAGTTTGGGGAATAAAATAAAATAAAATAAAATAAAATAAAATAAAATAAAATAAAATAAAAGTAAAAAGCAAACTCCTCTGCTCCCTTGCCACAGAATTTTAAAACTAGCAAATATACAAGTCTCAGTGCTCCAAGAGAAATGAAAAAGAGTGGAAAGTGAAAATATATACATATGTATACACATGAACAAAACATGAGCCACAGTCATGGCAATCTGGGCTCCAATGTGCCAAACAAAAGGGGTTATTCCTCCAAGCAATCTTTGTGCTGTAAAATTTAGGACACAACGAGGCTGGTTTATGATCACATTGTAGATTCCACTACAAAACTATACAGTCACAGTACAGTAAATTCCACTGGATGATTAGGGCAGGCTAGTTTGAGAGATTTTTAATATTGCATCGTCTAAAAGCAGTAAGGTTAAGCACAGTCTGGATGGGGGGAGGAGGACAAGACTAATTATTAGAATACTCATTCTTCCTTTCTTCTATAATTCTTTTTACACACACCCCTCATAATTTAAGTTCAATTGGGGAAACAACAAGAATTGTGAAGATTCTTTTCACAATGACTTTTTTAATGCAAGTAATAATGGGCCAGATCTTCAAATAAAATAATTCAGCCCAGACTATTTCATTTGCAACGTGCCTGTGTAAATAAAGCAAAATTGATTTTATTTATTAGGATGCCAAAAATAAGAGTAAAAGCAAGCTCCATGATGAATGTTTCATTTACAGAAGTGTTTGATGTCTCCTGAGGTTTTGGCCCTGAAGAGTAGGAGCAGCTTATGGAAGCTCCATCATTTTATAACATTTATGATTTAATTTGTTGTGAGGTACTTCATCTGATCCATCACTAAAAGCATAAAACACAGTTCAGGACTAAGAATTCAAGCACAACTAGATTAAAAGATTTTAAACCTTTGGAATGAAGATCTCAGCTCAACTCAAACCAATGCTTACATTAACTGCATTTTTCTGAGTTTACAAGTTTTTATTTCCAGTCTGGTTTCTCTTGCTGCTCTGTTCTACGATGAGCCATAAGCCTGCATTTCTGATGCTGTACTCCCTGGTCAGTGAGATAACTGTGACACGAGGAGCTTCTCCTTGTCATTTCTCATGGTCACTCTCAAATGAGAAATCATATTTACACCTTAATATCTGTGACAACTAGGCAAATGGGCAACAAAATGTGGCAGGCATCTGACAGGGGCAACCTTCCACGATGCACACTATAACAGGAGAAGAATCCCTTCTTTTTTTG
This sequence comes from Phaenicophaeus curvirostris, assembly GCF_032191515.1. Lineage (NCBI taxonomy): Eukaryota > Metazoa > Chordata > Aves > Cuculiformes > Cuculidae > Phaenicophaeus > Phaenicophaeus curvirostris. The sequence goes on along the minus strand of NC_091394.1, from coordinate 51,666,294 downwards.
GCTTAACTGTGCCGGTACTGAGTGACAGCTGATGGTGTTGATAACCCTGTGCTGTCATTGACATGAGCCAGGCATGAGGCTCTTCCATCCTGCAGGGCTACATGCTGTATTTGCAGTTACCAAGGAGCATTTACCAGGTAGCTAGATCTTATTTTCATTTTTGGCATCCCAAAAAAATAAAATCATCTTACCATTATTTATACATTTCCATTGAAGCAAAGCATCTACGGATATACACTGGCCTTGAGTTCAACTAGTGATGCTGTCCCTTTCACTGCATCAGCTCTCTGCTATATGAATCTTCACATTGAGTTCATAATGATTTTGTTGATTCCTGTAAGACATCCTCGGTACAACTGTGACAAGGAAGGACAAAGGAATGAAGCAACAATTACACATACACACTCGGTGTATTTATCTCATTTACAAGGGAAATGTTATCCAAAATTAAAAGTATTGCCAACTTAATAAAAAAATTGTTGCTGAAGTCAGTGGGTTGCAATCAGATGAGACCTCTTTTCTCTCTTAGAGGCTTTGACATTGGAGCAACAAGTCAAAAGACACACCAAGAGTTAGTGACCAAATTCTTCCAAGACAGTCAAGGTTTTCTTTTCTGTCTTACTCTCTGTATCCACATGGTTCAGATCTGTTTGTCCACCTTTTAGCCATTTTCAGCTCATGTGGGCAGGGCAGAAGGTAAATATAAGGAAGCAATGACTGCTGCTCAGGTTACTCGGATAAATAACGAAAAAGCAGCACTGTCCACATAGGAAGCACAGTGGAAAAGTGAAGAATTACATGGTTAGGAAAGAAGATGAACCAGACAACCTCCCAGCCCGAGGAGGCGGAAAGGATTGAAAGGCCTGTCTAGGTGCAGGGTATCTGAGGGCCCCTGAGTCTTGGAAATTGTGCTGACACCTGCCAAAACAAGTTTGGGGCAGGACAGCATCATGTACCTTTTGGATTTTTCTCAAATGAGAACTGAAGTTCAGCAGAATCAAAACTAAATAAAACTGAGGATTTAGGCATTCACCCTCTGAACGCGCAGGGTATAACCAGGTACTAAGAAACTGGAAAAACTACCCAAGGCCAAAAAAAATAAAAGTAGGGACTATGTTTATTTAAACACCATAGCTAAGAGATTTAGGAAGCCAGGTGTGTAACAAACCCTGTGCCCAAATTAATCTGGTACAGAATTATCTACAAAATTCAACACAGTAACAAAATAGTTGCTGCAACACCAGCTACCTACTTCCAGCTTACTTTGCACATTCATACGTGACTGGTTGGCAGAGTAATTTTTCCAAAATCTTGTGATCCAGATACTCTGGAAACACCAGCATGCCCACAAGCAAGAGTTTTTGATGCTGTTTATTTTCATGTTGTGCTGAGGGGACGTAACGTGCATTTCTGTCAAGTCATATGGTAGTAAGTATGCTCAAATGAATGCTCATCCTAACAATAATGTCAGAAATAACTCATTTTTCCAAACGGCAAATTTTAATTGCTGGCTTAATCTACTGTAATAACAACATGGAGGCTTTAGGCCTCAGCTCGTCAAAGCATTTAAACATGTGCTTAAGTATCATTGCACTTAATGAGACTTAAGTCTCTGCCTAAGTGTTTAGCTAGTTCAGTGACTTGATGAAGGAACTGAGGAGTAAATGTTCACTGATTAAGTCAGAAGACTGATAATATGATTTCAGAAAATAGCATCTGAATAAAAGCTTCTGAGTGTGAAGTTGAAGACTGCAAAGGAATCAGCAGGCTGAAGGTCAAGAAAAGGGCCAGCAGGACCACAGAAGCGATTCTACCTCTCTACTTGGCATTGGTGAGGCTGCACCTCAAATGCTGTGTTTGTTTTAGGCCCCTCACTACAAGAAAGACATCGAGGTCCTGGAGCATGTCCATAGGAAGGCAACAAAGCTGGTGAAGGAGCTGGAGAACAAGCTTGATGAGGAGCGGTTGAGGGAACTGGAGTTGTCTAGCCTAGAGAAGAGGAGGCTGAGGGGAGACCTTATCACGGTCTACTACTGCCTGAAAGGAGGTTGTAGAGAGATGGATGTTGGTCTCTTTGCTCAAGTGACAGGTGATAGGATGAGAGGGAATGGCCTCCAGCAGCACCAAGGGAGGTTCAGACTGGACACTAGGAAAAACTTCTTCACCGAAAGGGTTATCAAGCACTGGAAAAGGCTAATCAGGGAGGCAATTGAATCACCATCCCTGGAGATATTTAAAAGACAGGTAGATGAAGTGCTTAGGGATGTGATTTAGTAGTGGACAGGTATGGTTGGACCTGATGATCTCAAAGGTCTTTTCCAACCTGGCAATTCTATGATAAACCTCTTAAAAGTGATGAATGAACTTGTCACTATTATGAGCAGTGTCTCAAAGGAGCTGATTGGCGTACTCCCATGCAAAACAAAAACAGTAAAAAACAATCAAATGCCATGACACAGCAGAATCCAGCAAGTCAAATTAAGAAAATACTCTCTGAGAAGGTGAATTTGTCTCCAAATGGTAGCCAGGAAACAGGTCACCTCCCGTCACTGGAGATCCCATTGCATACAGAAATGGCTGCCACCTGCAGTCACCCAGAAACACCTGATGGCTGAGAAGGGAGACAGGCACCTGGACCTTGAAAGACCTTCAGGCAGTCTGTGATCCAACCCTGCCATTTCAGAGTACAGCATTTATATATCTTCCTGCAGTTGTCTCCACAGTCAGGCCAACAATCTCCTCTTTTCCCATTTCTCTATAAAAAGAAATTACGTTAGGAAACTCAGTAGGAGAAAGCCATTCTGAATAGTGCCCTGATTTTATAGCTCATCACTCTAAAATCAGGAAATGTAGAAGGGGTTTGTGCCTAGATTTGACTCTGTCTATTGCTCACATACAGATACAGATACTTATGTGCATTTACACACATACAGATAGTACTCAGTACTACTATTCCTATAAAGGAGTTCCCATAAAAACAGGTAGTGTTTAAAACCTTAAGAAAATGTAACAGAACTAAAACATACTAAAAGTAATACACAGTTGCAGTCTGTTTGTTTCCACAAGCTTACACTTTGGTTCTATGATATGATCCCACAGTGAAATGAATTTAGAGATCAAAATAGAAATAAGAAGTACAAACATGGAGTACTTAAATCTATAGTAACTTTACTATAGACTTCAATTTGACATGGAGTACTGTTGGCATGCAAATGTTTGTTTCTTGAGACATAAAAATCACTGAAGTGCTCCGAGTAACTCTGAAAAATGCAGAAGGGTGGTGTGTGGTACACATCTATTTGCAAGTGCCTTGTTTTCTGAAGTGCTATGATTAAAAAAAAGGCCAAACATACATTCCAAGGAAGTCTGCAACTTAAATATTCCAGTTAATAAAGTTTTGCAACTAAATTAATTAAGAATGGAAGATTTAAAACACACACTAAAAAATTCCTTCAGCTGTATGGCTAAGGCCGTAGAGGAAAGTTGCTGTACTAACTTTACTTGAGAAAGAGATTGTTCCTTTGTGGTCTTGCATCATTTCTCACTGAAAGATGGTAAGCATGCAAGTTCCTTTCATAAATGCAAAACTTCTCCACCAATGTAGGATAGTTAAGATAATTTATTTGGATTTCCTTCAAGCTTTTGACAAGATCCCTTACTAAAATAATCCTATAAAAGCTATACAGTAGAGAAGGAGTGTTGTTCTTTGTTATAAAAAGCAGATTGGGAGACAGGAACTCCTGAGTTCTCATTGTATTTCCTTTGATCCATGCCCTGTTCATAATAAGCCTGACACTTATTCCTTCTGTGGCTTTGGGCAAGTCATAAAATCTCTCTGCCTCATTTTCTTGTCTTGGGGGTTATTGTATGGATTAGTTAGTCAATGTTTGTAAAGTAGCTGGAAGATTATTGACCTGATTATCCCAGGGAAGCAAAGACACTTGGCTTCTTAGAAAGTCATGACCAGTAAACTCTAAGGTGTGCTACAGAAAACAAATACCAGCTGAAAAATGAACCCAGAATTAACACAGACTACACCTGGTTTAGTTCAACTTGCTCCTGGAAGTGGCTGCACACACCAACTCCCCAACCACAGCTGACAAAGAACCTCCTTGGGATGTTTGGAATCCTTCAGGTTTGGGGCTGTAGCCACTGGTGAGAAAGGAAGGAGAATGAAGCATTTCAGAAGAGGACACCAAACCTCTCTCAACAAGTGGTTGTGCTACTCAGCTGACAGAGGAAAATAAACAGTGAGTCAGTGACATTTGCTGATGGTAATTATTGTCCCATGCAGTTTAAGGGGATTGTGAGAAGCCTGAGATGAATTAAAAAGCATTGGTGTATCCTGAACCTGGGGATGACTGATGATCAAAAGAAATTTATCTTAGGAAAGCATAAGGTAATAAATATTGGCAAGGTTCTCTCTGTGACCTCATTGATTTTACTTTGATTGAAGAGTGTCTTGAACATGCTTCAGAGTCACAACCAGTATGTTTCCATGTCTATCTCTATGATAGCACAGAGAAATAACAGAGAGGATTGTTCCTGTGCTAGGTACCGTGTGGGTGGTTTAGATTGCCGTTAAGTTAAAAAGGCAAACTGAGAACATCCTGTTGTAAAACTAAGAGAGAATTCAAGAGAGACGATATCATGGCCAAGCCTTTGATAAGTGGCAGCAAATCCCCAGGTAAATGGGAAGGAATATTTTCTCAGTATTTGTCACTTTTCCTGATCATTTTGAATACCACTTTTCACTGTTGGCTGGTGTCAGAAGGAGAAAGAGTGTGGCTGCTGCGGTATTAGCAAACCTCTGTGTTTTCTGTTAGGAAAGTGCAGGACACACTTTTGCCTACGAGTGTATCTGCAGTAGTCATTTTTCACTTTGGAGTAGCTATTTCTGTGCACAGGTAGTGCATTTGCGGAGAGAGGAGAGAGCAGTCTATTGCCTTGACACAGAGCCCTGTTCCTTTCTTTGCACCAGCAACTATGCCAGCTACATCAAGCCACTGACACTTTGCCAGCACTGTCTGCTATTTTTTTGGTCGGGGGGTGTTTCTAGCATAGACATGGCCTTGACAGCAACCTTTGTTTGCCTATGTAAGCTTGTATCACCTTCCTTGAACTGTCATTGGATTTATATTTGGTAATCATCACGTCCTTTCTTTTCCAGGGGCCCCTCTTTAGCATGTACACTCCTATGGTTCAGTCACTCACAAGACTGAGGACAGGAAGAAAAACAACAATACCCAAAGCAGGCTAGCAGGGGGTTGGCTGACAAGGTAGGACTTCTCTCAACATCTGTCTTACGCTGGTCAGGATGGAGAAAGGCTGCCTGGAGTTATTATGGGAATATTGCCTTTGCACGAGCCAGCACAGCAATTTTCAGTGACTGTGGGATGAGAGGGAGTTTTGCCAGATGGGCGTTTTTCCCTGGCAGACATTTGCAGCCTCTGCCTTAGGATATGGCTGTGTCTATTTTCACAGGCAGTCAACTAAAATCCTCTTTAAACTTGCGGGTCTCTTTATGTCCCCCTAGCAACTGTGACAGGACCAGCAGGGCATGGATTAAAATATCGATGGGCTTCTGGCAAGCCACTATTTTTGAGCAGGAAATGAACAAATAAGGATTATGACGAGGCCACAAGGTTCATAACCCTGACTGCTATCACTACCAATAAAACTACTGTCGCCTATCACTGCTCAGCCTCTACAAGTTTCTTTTATGAAACAAGGTACCAACACATTACTAAAACATGAAAATTACCTTATAATGTCAGCTGTGATATATAAGCTACCTATGGGACCAAGAAAGAAGCACATAGTAACTTAACATTTATGCACCTTTCTTCCTTTGCATAAAGTCATCTATCAAGTATGGCCAGAGGAGCTCAGCTCTTATAGTTCCTTGCAAACGTGCAAAATGACAATGATGTAAAAATGGTATGACATTAAAAACAACCGTTTTTCATGAAGTGGTTAGGAGAAAAACATCACTGATTTAAAAGTGGATTTCTCCAAATTATTCCAGAAAACAGCTGCTTTCCACAGACTCCTGCTTCTACGAAAAGAGAGCAATGACATGCTGGCAACATCAGTTTTTCATAGCTTGTGCGTAGCATTGACTACATAGGGTAATCTGTCACACAGAAATACAGCACAAACTACAATACACATTTGTTTTAGAAAGCGAATGCTCCAGACAGTTACTGCTCCTTTAACAGAAGGGTGGTGAGTATCTCTTTCAAATATCTTCTTTAAAAGATACATTTGCCCTACAATGAGTCCAGAAAATTAGTCTGGTTGCAGAATCTGTGAATGACTCACAACAATCATTTTTTGTAGGTCTAAAATCTTGAGACAGGCTGTTTCTGAATGTAATAACAGCCCTATTCAAATTCTACAGTCTGCCCCTTTCTTTATCCAGGTCAGCTGCTCACAGTCCTAGACTAATACACGCACTCTCAAACTCTGGGTGATTCAAAACACAGACGCAAATCCAGATTTCACAGCTTGAGTTTCTCTTTGAATACATTTTGAATCCTTCTGAAATATTTCCTCAGTTGAATAAGATGTTTTATTGGGTAGAAGTTCATACTTCAAATAACTATCTCAATATATTTCTACATTATACTAGTATCTCACATTTTCTGAAAGAGTGGTTTTGGAAATATACCTATATTGAAAGAAAGTGCGGTACCATCAATGTCAGTTTTCTCTGATCAGTCTCCTCTCTCTGAAAACTCATGGTACAGTTGAGTAACACGTCTGAGAATGGCAGTTTTAACTAAAAATCTGAGAGGGGAAGTTGGTTTTGTGTTTTGTTATTTAACAACACCAAATGTCTCTGCTTATTGTCTCTATGTATATAGGTGTGCTCAGGGAATAATTTTTATAGGTAAGAAATCTGAGAGATTCTTACACCCAAAGGATGTGCAAAGAGATATACTAACATAAATTTCTATGGAGCCCTGAAGCTACTTCCATTGTATTATAGAACATCTCATGAGCAATTTTGGCTCAGGTAATAGGACCATGAAGCAAAGTTGAGTGGTTCTGGACTAGATGAACTGAGAATGAGGCATATTATACTACCTCTAGAAACCATGGCATTTTTGTTATAGGATACTAGAATACAAAATTGCAAAAACAAGTTAATCAAATGCCTTTTTTTCACCTTACCAATTTCACCACTCACAACTTACACACATACGCGCGTATGCATGTTTTACCCTCTTTTCCTCAGTGTAGTCTTTAATTAGAGTGAGCTGAGCAGTTAAATTGGAACAATCTTAGAGCAATTTGTACAATTTCATGAGAAACATCATCAGTTATGGACTGAACTCTACACGCTTTATCTGAACTGAAGTTTTTTCCATGATCAGTCCTGTGGTATTTCACATAATCCAGCCCAGGAAAGCTTACAGTGACCATAACAGTGCTTTAATCTTCTTGTAAAGTGTACTGGCTAATCCAAATAAAACATCTGGCTTGTAATGAAAAGAGAGGCTTCAAATGTGCATAGGGGGAATGTAGTCAAAGGAGTGGGTAGCAGGAGCATAGGTGAACTGTTTTGCCTTCTGTCTTCACAGATTGTACAGAATTGGCCCTTTCCCACCTGTTTTGCAGCGAACAAGACACGTGGACTTTTCTGTGCAACAAATGTCTGAAGGCAGGAAAAAAAAACAGTGTGGTACTATCCTCTTGCACCACTCAGAAAACCTCTCTAACATTGAGCAAGCAGAGGGACTGCTTCTCAGACAAAGGAATAGCAGAGGTAAGGGGGACAGACACACGGATATAGGAGGCAATGACACCAGGATTCACATTTTCAAGCCTGCATGCTCAAAGGCAATCTTCTAAACCCTCCTTATTTTCACCTTTCCACAAGTGACGTGATTTGCTGGAGGTCTTACCATCTCCAGCTCCCATTGCTGGCAGAGGGATTTAGGGACACCAAGGGCTTCTGAAAGACACTCATGGAAAAGCTCCAATAACCTGAAGAGAGGCTTTCTGTGAGCTTTATACCCCAGTTCAGGGATGCTGTTTCTCCTTAAAACAGCTGCCCACAGAATCTTGTCTTATTTTCTGAAGCAGATAATTGAGTGGGCTTGGAGTTCAAGAAATTTTCGTGCTGTGATGCAGAGAGAGAAACAACCTCCTCCTACAGTGACTGGCAGTTGAGGGCAGAGCTAAGGTGTACACATGGAAATCCATTACTACTCCTGTTCTGTATGCATTTGCATTGCCTAACACAGAGACAACCTCACAACCAGGAACAGTAGTGGGACATGGAAACACTTTTATTCAGCTCCTGTTTTTAAGTATTGTTCCTTAAGGGTGTATGTGGCATAAGTGCGAGTGGTACATTCTTAGAAACTGGGTAGAAGTACTTGTTGCTGCATTACTTCAGCCACCTTCCCATAGTAGACCTATGGCTTAAATCACTGTCATTCTCACAAATGCAGAAGGGATACTATTGCTTACACTGCTTCACTGTTTGGTATGGTTCACACTGTTCAAGCCATTTCACAGCTAAATAACAAAATCTATTTCTTCAAATACAGCATCAAAACATTACTGGAAGTAAAGAAAAAACACATTATTTTTAACACTCCTTGGGGAAAACAAATCTGGAGAAACTGTGTCCACAAATCTCCCCTTTCAAATGAAATTTAAAATCCTTTCCATTTTTCTGAAAAGAAAAAAGAGCCTCTGACAGAATATCTAATGCAGGCAACTGTTGCTACCCTTTATTACCACACTGGGTTGCTCTTCTTAGTATTTTTGAAACAAGATTGCAGCACATGTGAAGCCTATGGAACTGCAGGAGGGGACTTTCAGAAGAAGGTCAAACTGACATGAGGGCCTTCCTGAGAAGAGCCATTGTACTTGTTTCCAGACAGGATTACAGCTAAATCAGAAATAATGCCCTTTAGCAAATGGACACATACGATCTGCAGCCGTTGGAAAACCTGACTCTTCAAAAGCTGCAATTTTCCAAACTGTTAACATTGACAATGATACAGAAAATCTACTATAGTTTTCCAGAGGCTAATTATGAACAGGTGATGATTTGAAGGAAAAAAATCAGAAATCAAATATTGAGCTCAGTTTGAGCTCATTAAGGTTGCTATTCGGCACCAGTAAAATATTCATAATGCACAAACACAATGTAGTTTTATGTAAACCTGTTTAAGAAAAAGATAACTCTGAGTAAAACACAACAGAATATGGTCTAATGTGTTCTCCTTTGTATGCAAATTACCTCCAAGCAGTTAATAAAGGTAAACCTTGTTAACTTGTTTAGATATATGTGACAACCCTTACGGCTTATATTGACCTCTTGGGAACTCACCGGATGCCAAAAATACATCCTTAAATCAGAGTGTGGCCACATCAGCAGTAAATTCAGGCCTGAATTAAGGCAAAGAAGGCTGCGAATGCTGGAAGCTTATGAGAAGGGAGGACAAGCAAAGTAAAGGTCTTTCCTCTCCTTCCCTCTCCTGGGAAAGTACTATAGAAATGTTTAATTTGCATGTAAAAAGGGGGTGCAAATAGTACTTCAGTGCAGCAGTTAACTTCGACCTTTTTGAGGACACCTCTGTTTTATCCATGCTCGTTTACATTTTTGGGCACCAAGCAGAGGGAAGGACCAGGCTACAGTCCCATCATGATGTGGGGGCGGACAAATGGAGGCAACAATATCCACTCAAAATGGTTTGCAGATACCCCAGAGGGCGTTTTCCTTATCCCATGAATGTGATGTGAGACTTAAGCCCATGATTATCTGACTCGGAGATGAAAGTTTTACCAAATGAGCCTTCCTGAGGTAATAAACACATTTTCTTACTTCTTAAGAAAATACACCTTTCCTTATCTGGTGCTGACATCATTTGATAAACCCTTTGCTGCAGGTAAAATAATAGCAACAAGGATATTTTTCACATTTTTAAAGGATGCTCTTTTTCCTCACCTTTCTGCAAAATAGCCACTTGCAAGCTTAAAACGAAAATTTGTTCTTTTACTGATTTTTTCTTTGTATTATGCCAGTCCCTAATGAGTGCCAGACTGCTGCCACTGTTTTATTTATTTATTAGAAAGAGAAGTGAAGCAGTGAAGCATTTAAAACAGTCACATACAAAGAATCATAATTTTTTTATGGTGACACACTATAAGGCAGAAATAAAGTTAGATCAAGACACAGGTCAGCTGAACTTGTAAACTGATCATTTCATCTGGATGGAAAACTTCAAACCTTTTCTTTACTGGGTTTTAATTAACAAGCCATGAGAGTCTTAATGTTATCAAACCACACTTAAGTACTTAAAAATTACTCTGTTGCTAAAGCTGCATGACATTAGTAAGGGTTGCAATGACTGTTCCACACAAACTCAAGCTAGAGAGGACTGAGGGGAGGTTTTCCTCTTGTGCACTACTAGTTATTGGAAACATATGCAAAATAAAATTTGAAGATGAAGCCATGTTGAGTGCTTCTTGGGGTATGTAAATGTGTGGTTACTTAAGGTTTTTTTCTCTTAATTTCCGTCATCCGTTCCTGATTAATTAACCTACCGTATTTGTGCTCGTTATATCGCAATTACAAGGCATTCGCAAATGGTGTGATTCCTAGTGAGAAGTTCTACCATAATATTATGCTTACCATTCAGAGAAGAGAAAGGACAAAAAGGACGTAAATGGTTGGCTGTGTTTTTAAGCAAGAGAATTAGTCATCCCTTAGGCTGTAGCAACTGCCTTAGGAGGGGAAAAAAAAAAAACAACCCACGATTGTTATATTTTGCATCACTTTCTTTAAAATTCCAAAACATACAATAAAAAGCTAATTGTAGGTATTTGCTGGACAGCCTGGTTCTATTCAGGGTCTTTATTGGGCAGTTTTGGCCTCACAGCCTGGTCTTTTTCATCAGAAATGTCATCAAAGTCACTGAATTAATGGACTGTGAAGTGCTTAGAAACATACCGTTTCACAAAAGTATACTGTGAGGATGTGACACTAATGGGAGGTGACCCATGGGTTTATGACAAAATAGCCTGCTCTAACAACAATAACAACAAAACCTGAATACAGCTTCTATACACAGTAGCTTTGAACGAAGCAATATACAGCGGAGTGGAAGATGAAGAATGGTAGAATAAGGAAACCCTGACGAAGAATAAGATTTGTAAAATATTTGGTTATCCCCGGTTTTGTTTTCTTCAGGAGAAGGGAACTGCAAACTCCCGGCTGAAGATAGGGAAAAAGACAAGGTTCCATTTCGATGGGATAATTGGAGAAGGAAAGTTAGTAGCATTTGTAAGCAATGTCACATGAACCTAAGTGGTAAATTCCTGGATTTGCTTACATGGATTTGTTTTCTTTTAATTTTGCTGCTTTAAAAAAAAAATAATAAAAAATGCAGTGCAACTCCTTCAATCTTTTTGCAATTCTGCATGGTTGAACATTTGAAATGAGTTTGTGTCTCACCCCCAGGCATTGATTCAGACTTGATTGGGGCAAAGCAGGCTCCATGTGCTTATTTTTATACACGTCATTTGGGAAGTTATATAGCCAAGGGAACAGAAAATGTGTTGCTCCACTGCCAAATTATCACATATCCCTCGATTAAAACGGGAGGTGATCCTAATCAACAAGTTGTGCGACCTTAGTGCAATGGCAATGTCAGGTCAGCCGGGGAAAGTGAAGAGACAGATCTAAATACAAATAAAAAGAAAGAGAGTCAGAAAGCAAGGAAGAAACAACCAACAATCCTTATAATTATCATCATCTGCTGCTTTTCCCTCTTCTGGCAAAGAAACACTCCATCCATTTGCAGAAATCGCCCGCGGAAACGTTACATCAAAACTAATCACAACGATTAAAATCAGCTTTTCTGTGCAAGAGGAGAGTAAAAAGCAAGTTGGAGACTGGAATGAGACTGTTTTTTCCACCAAAAAAAATCCGGAAAAAAAATATACACACGATATATATATATCTATATGCACGTTTCGAAGGAGATCAATTTTATGCCCGTGTGATCAGTTAATTTAATTTAACTTTTATTTCGGAGATTGATTCAGACTGGAGGTAGAGACATGAGCTAATTGTATCCTGATCCTTGCCTTGAGGGGTTTCAAAGCCCTGGAGCAACTATTCTCTGTATTTTGCTCTGTCTACCTTAGCCAAGCTATTGCATTTCTCTCTGGTGTAGCGAGGAGAGCAGACCGCTGCCGGGAGAGAGAAATATCGGAAGTGTGAGTTGGGGGGGAGAAGGGGAGAAAGGGGGAGAAAAAAAAAAAAAAAAAAAAAGGGAGGGAGAAAAAAAAAAATAAAATAAGAGGGACACTGTGGCGGCTCCGATGTTCCAGGTAAGGGCTGCTCGGGCTTGTTGTTGTTTGCAGCGGAGGGTGCGGAGAGACTCGGGCGCCGACTCGCTTCCACGCATGTGCCGGGCGCTCGCGCCCCCGCGCAACCCGCGCCCCCGCGCAGCGCCGCGGGGAGGCGGGGAGAGGGGGCTCCTCCTTTCCCCACCGCCTCTGCGAGCCGGGGGAGGACGACTTGGGGGTCTGCTGCGTGCGGGAGGGAGGGGAGGAAGGGGTGGGAGGGGGTGGTGGGGGTGGTAGCGGGGTTGAATTTAATTTATTTCATTTAAATCGGCGTATTTTTCGCGCGGAGGATGCGCGGCTGGCATTGTTCTCCGTTGGGCTGCGGGGGGGGGGGCGCGCCATTGTGTGAGCGAGAGAGGGAAGAAGGAGCGAAAGGCACCTTCCCCGGACGCCCCATCACCGCCACCTTTGTCGCGGAGAGGACGGCGGGTCCCCTCCCCCCCCGCCCCGAGCCTCTCTCCGCGGCCGCGGGGGCTCGGGAGGCGCCGTCGCTCCCAGCCCGGCGGGGGCTGAGGTTGGCGGCGGGACGGCGGATGCTCCGTGTGTCCGTCCCCTCCTCCTCCTCCTCCTTCTCCCCCTCCCGGTGTCCGACGTAAGAGAGGGAACCGCGTTCGCCGCCCCCCTCTCAAAAAAAAAAAAAAAAAAATTCCGAAATTAATAAAAGGGGTTTGGGGAGGGGGCCGAAGCCGTTCGCCGCCTGTTTCCCATCAGCGGGATACAAGTTTATCGGAGCGCGCCCGGCGGGCAGCGAGCGCTGGGGAGGATTAAAAATGGGGGAGACGCTTCTTTTCGGAGGGGCAGAGCCCCCCCCCCCCGGCGCCCCCCCGAGCCCCGCTCCGAGCTGGCGGCGCCGAGTATTGGTTCTCTTGTGGAAACGCCAACTTCCCATCTTAATGTTTTCCCGGCGGCGGCTTAGGGGCTGCGGGAAAACTCCGGGCGGATCCGAGGAAGTCCGGGAAAAAAAGAAGCGTGGGTGGGCTTGGTGCCGGTCGGGGTGAGAGGATCCTCGCCCCGCAGGTCGGAGGCGCTCGGAGAAACTTCCCCTCGCCCGTTCGAAATGACGGCGGTGATTTGGGGGGATTTTTCCCCCGAAGCGCAACACAAAACGTTCCAGCACACGCTAGAGGTCCCTCTCAGAGCTGTCAGACGCTAGGGTGTTTTCAGGTTGGGTTCTTCTTTATTTAATTCTTTCCCCCCACCCTTCCTTGGTTTCACTGTTTTAAGAATGCAGCGTACGCTATTCAAACAAGAAGAAGGATTTGCGATGAGATTTTTGTGCCCTCGTTGTTTGGGTATCAGTGGGTCAGTTAATATGCACATTCCTCTGTGCTCTGAAAAAAAAAAAAAAAACAACCCAGAATGTAAGCAGTATTAATTTCATGCAGTGATTGATGAGTTTTGTTTGAAACATCCTCCAGTCTGTTGTTGTTGGGGCCAAGTTCCAAATTTCATACTCGGTTTTCTTTTTCTGAATCCTGCTATGGAAGTAAACAACGTAAAACTTGAATCAGGATTCCAGGCTTGTGGCTCGTGGTTTTCAAAAAAAGAAATATGCAAGCAAGCAAAAAGCCGAGTATTAAGATTATAAAGAGTCAATAAAGGTGATGGAGGTGACTGAAAATTACTGATACCCAGCAGTTTTCATATCCAGACCATGTTACAGAACTAACTAATCCCCCCAATTTCATGTATTACAAGCAGTATTATCACCATTTTATGGATGGAGAAACTGAGAAATAAAAAGAAGGTCACTGACTTGCCTAAAGCCATATAGCAAATAAAAGATAGATCTGGAATCAGCTAGGACAGATTTAGATCTCTTGCTGATTTGCACTGCTGTTACCATTGATTTCAGTGGAATTCTTCTGGATTTAAGTCAGATTCGGACCTTAGGTGTTCCTCTGTCCCTTAGAAACACCGCCTTCATCTAAATTCCATTTTGAACATGATTGAATTAGATGTGAGATTTTGAGGGGAGTATTTGATGTACATCTAATTTTAAAAATACAAATTACTGTGAAACTTAAGACTGTGTTGATTTTTGCGGGTTGACTCTTTGGGTTTGTTATTTTTTTTCCCATTACAATTTCGTCTGTCACATCAGTGTAGTTCCCTACTTGGTTTTTGCTATCAATCTTTTTAATGAACAATTTCCTCATGCCTAGTGCAGATTTTGTTATTGATTTCTGAGAAGTGCTTCTTGCTAGATCTCTCTGAATGAAGCCTTCAGTTTTAGGTCAGGACAACCTGAGAACAGATGACTTTGTGCGAAGAAGACTTCCATTCACTGTGGATCTCACTCAGGCAGAAATGGAAAATTGCATGACTATCATATACAAAGAAAGCCAGCCTTTCCCCCGCGTAGAGAAAAGACTGCGTGTAGAAGACTTGCTCACATAGGCTCTTTATTGGATTATGTTAAGTTTATGTATGGAGAAAATGCAATGTGAAAGGAAATATTCACTGATCATAACAAATGTGAGTACATTATTGAAAGTGGGGTCCCTCACAATTAACAAAATATCAAATCTGCCAGTCACAGTCAGACAGCATTTCACATTAGCCCAGCTGGCAAGGAATGATAATTTCTGCTTTCTGTATTATGACTACTTTAGAAACATTTTCAGGATACCATAAAACAGACACAGATGCACAGATTGTGATTATGGTGCTTTACTGTTCATTTATTAATGTGTGCTGGTATATGCAAACTGCCACCACTAAAGCATAATGTAAAGTTCCTTCTTTCAGGTAACTTAGTCATCAGCTGGGTTTAGTAAGATGCTGATACTTCAGGGAGATAATAGTCTCTTGGTGTTGCTAACAGCCCTACAATGAGGGTCTGGCCCCACATCTTAACATGTGGAAAAGGAGACATAGAACGTGGGTATAATTAAGAACATTCTCCACCTCCAATTTGAGCTTGTATGTCTCTGAAACAGAAAGCATTTAGGTGGGAATTAATCCCACAGTGTGTATGCGGTTTGTTTAAGACCAAGTACTGACTCACTGACTGAGCCAAGTTCTATAATAAATGCCAGAGCTTTTGCCCCCTTTCTCGTGGTCTGTGCAGTAAACTACCGTGCCTCATTTGCAATGTGTATTCAACTCTTCTCTAGTACCAGAGGAAAAATGTCGATCAGAAGCAACTTTTAGCAGAGATGCCTGCTGTTACTTATTTTGGATCCTTTTACACTGTTGCAGCGGAGCCAAGTTGGATCTCCTTCCAGGAAACAAATTTAGTCAGTTGTTGGTTTTTTTTCTGGTAGAAACATAATTCTTACTTTAAATGGAATCTCTTCTGTTGTCTGCATTGTACTTATGTTTCTTTTTACAGCCTGGGTAAAATTCATCTCTGGTATAGTGCCATTGACTTCTGTGTTGTTTCACAAAGAATTAATTTGCCTTCATGTGTTAAAATACTGCCGTCTTACTTTGCACAGAATACAATGTCATTTTTTTCAGTTTGAAGGAGAAAAATATAAAATGCACACCTTAATTTTTATTTTGCCCAGCTTTACTACTTGTACAGGCAGAAGTACCTCTTCTTTCACTGTTCCTCTGGTAAATTAAGTTGGATATGTATATACATTTAGTGAATATGGAAGGAAGGAGTAACTACTATCTTCCTAGCTGATAATGCCTTCCAAAAAAATGTAATATATGTGAAAGCCTTAGCACATTCCATGACGATGATGTATGTTGTAGCTTTAATAAACTTGGGTTCCCTAACGTGTATTTTAACTGTGCTTTGGAGCCAGAAATCAGGTAAACAACATCCCATATCCAACTGAATCAAAGCTGATGCTGTTGCGTGTTCAGTTGTTGTAAGCCCGTGTTTATGAAATGAGTGGCTCACCTGATAACCTTTTCCTGATAGCTCTGCATCTGGCTTGCTACCCCCACTGGCAATGGAAGTTGCCAGTTTGATGTGGTTGGCACGTTTGCACAAATGCGGCTTTGCAGGTGGTTTGTATGTAGCTGAAGTCTGTGGGTGAGGCATACAAATCTTAGAAGTATTTGTTAGGGCAAAGGACAACTCATCCTGACAAATTACTTAGCGGCTTTTCCTCAACTGGTTTTCCTTTCCAATGCACTCATGAATAACAAACAGCCTTTAAAAAACCCCAGAAAGTTAAGGGTTTCCCCAAGATGGCAGGGACACAAGTTCTGTCTCACTCAGGTTAGTGGCTCTTCTTGCTTCTGATTCTCTTTACAGTTGTGGACATTGCCCTTCAGCCAGCATTTGTGACTCAGTTGTGCCTTAAACCTCAGGTTCAGTATAGGTGTCTGTGCTGTGAGTTTTCCTTTATTTTCACTGGCTTAATGCAGGATGGTTTGCGGATAGCGAACGTGTGGAGTTGTAACTGGTAGTACATAGGCTCAAGCATGTGCATCCCACCCCTGATGCTGTGTAAGTGTGGTTGCCTTTAGCAAAGAGGAGCTGATGTGAGGACAAAACTGTGTTCTACTGCTGTAGTAAGATTTGCCAGATCTCACCTGTCAGCCTTTAGTTCTCACCCAAGAACTGTGAAGCCACATGATGATTTGGTCAGGGAGAAATGATGGGAGGTTGTCTCAAGCAAGGTATTTCCAGCAGACATGAAGAAATATTAACACTTCCTTGTAAAGCACAGGCGTAACTTAAATCTAGAGCATGGTTTGCAGCTCTGAGCATCCATCTTTGAGAAAGGTGAACTTAAGCTGGAACTGCGGCTAGAGGGATGATCAGGAAATAGAGTAACTGTCTTGTGAAAGGAGATTTGAATGTTCATGTTAGCAAAGTGTAGTAAAGTAAAGTAAAACTAAAGGAAAGTAAAAGGAAAGTAAGTTCCCTTTAGATATAGATGGTAAATCCCAGAGAGAAGTAACTGTTCAAGCTAAAGGACAATAAATGTGTAAATCAACTGGACCTGTTTGGGCAATAATTTCCAAGAACACCTTCTGATGTAATATCTAGAATATCAGGATTGAAAGTGAGACCTTGAATTTGGTGATATTCTGCTTTGGGCTTGTCTTTAAAACCTGGGATACTTGGAGAATGTTTACAAAAATAAGCATCGCTGACCATTTACCTCAGTGACCTTACCTGCACAGTCCCAACAGGCTGTGGTTGGCTAAGTTTCTTCATGAATATTTCTGTCAGTGGAGAAAAGCTTTAGATTTTTTTAAAGAAAAAAAGCATTTTATAGATATACATTAAAAAAAGTCAAAAAGCGGTTTGGGATTCTTCTACCCAACTGAAAACAGAACTTTCTCATACCTGAAAAGGGTTATTTACTTTGAATTTTCATTACATAGAAATTTGAAAAAATGTGATGTGACAGAAAACCAAAACAGTAACCTGAATTATTAACAGAAAAAAATCTTCACTGTATGTCTCTGTGACAAGTGAAAATTTTGCCTAAGTGTTTGTTGGTGGGAGGAATTTCTGATTTGCCCTTTAGATAGCATTCATCTTCTTGATTCCAGCTGCAAAACTGTATCTATAGTTCATTTTTCCAAGTTAGACCTTTAATGCTTATAGTTTTGTTCGGATAAATTTAGTGGCAGTCACTTTATTTTTGTCATATTCTATAACAAGGAAAGGAGAGATTTAACAAAGAAAGATGAACAAAGAGTCCTTTTCTGTTTTACTCACCTTCTTACAACTGTTAACTTAAAAACATCCTCTTAATTATCCTATCACCTGGGACACTTTCTGTGTGCTAGTTTACTCGTATACCCAGCTTGTGAATCCTGGTGGGGAAGGACCATCTCTCCTGCTGCGGCATAGTACTGCAGGTGTTCAACAAGTAATTAATAATAGTTACTGCTATCAGTGCTGCCAGAGGAGCAGGAGGAAGAGAGGAGAGGAGTGGAAGACATTCAGAATATATAAATAACTGTTGGAAAACAGAGTATCCAGGTGCTGCTAAAGTAGCTCAAAGTTAGGGCAAAGTGCTCTGATAAAATAAACACAGCTTTATTTCCCTGCATGAATTGAACTTGGCGGCAGCATTAGATGGAAGAGCTGCTGTGCATATCATGTCTTCCATATGGAAGTACAGGCCCATCACTTGATCACACATCCATCAAGGGAGGGGGTAGGAGCACCGTGGTTGCCAGACCCAGGGGAAGGAATGAAATGGGGGGTCTCTAACTAAAATACCAGTGCTGGTCTCCCCAAGGTGTACTGCTTTCTAAATAAGCCGACTCATCTAGCAGTTTAGTTAAAATATCCTAAGAGAGATTGATGGTCCATCCATTCATCACCAGGACCACTGCTGAATACATTTCCTTTATACTAAACACTTTTCTAAACCTTGAAAAGAGAGAATCCATGCACTAAGGACCACTCACACAATGTAAACAGACCTTCCTAGCTTGCCAGTAACAGGCAAATTTGATACCATTTTTCTGTACCAGCCTGTTTCGCTGTTAAGTGATATGGCAAAAGGGGGAAGGAGCTAGATGGGCTTACCATCTGTATTGGAGAGAGCCTTACAGGTGATGTCAAGGCACCTGTACCAGCTGGTGACGGCACGTGATGGCACGAAGATCATTATAGAAGAAAATGAGTAGAGTGGATCAGAGGAGAGTTAACACCCTGATTATCAAAGGGAGCTCACAGACGTGGGGAAGTTAGGGAGAGCCTTGAAGACTTGTGAAAATTGGGAGATGCAGCACCAATGAAGGGATTCAAAGAGAGTCAAAAGCTGGACAATTAGGGCTCCATTCTGTATAGACTAATAAAAGGCTGATGGATTTATCCTAGACATCTGAGAGATGGTCATTGATGAGATCCAGGTGGGCTCTTAACCTGGATTTGCAGCTTGGCTCTGGAGAAAGAGGAGAAGGAACAGTGGAGTTCAGAGGTGGCTGCAGATGTAAGCTGAGAGGAAAAGAATAAGATGGTGCAACCTTCCTTATCCTCCAGCTTTTCCTTACAGTAGGCTCTGTGGTACAAAGACAGTTTGGAATTCCTGAAGGCCAAATGAGGATACCATTTTTGCTATTAGCAGAAAACTGAATTTCTAAGGCTGTTGATGCTGTTCTGAGGATGAGACTTCCTGAAAAACACATAGGCAGGAATGTTCCTTATTTGGGGGCATGAGAAAACAACCACAGTTTTTGCTAGGCCTTCTGCACTTGGGCAGGTGAGACTCAATCAGGAATAAAATGTTAGCGCTTTTTCAGGGAAAGGCGTTTTTTCAGGAGAAAACTGTAGCTTTAAGGAAGTATTTTCTTTAACTCAAAAATCTGTATTTATTACTGGCTATATACAATCTTTCCTTTTTCCTTGATCTTGAAGTAGTTACATCAATGTCCTGCAACTGAGAGTTCCACGGGTTGCTTAGAGATAAGCTGGAGAGTGATATCCTTATCCATTTATAAGCTAATGCCTTTCTAAATTCCATTAGGTGCCCTCTTGCTTTATGAAGGGCATCTGATTTCTCCTTCACACCATTCATTATTTTATATACCTCAATTCTATCATCTTTTACTGTTTTCCTTTCTAAATGAAATAGTTCTGGTCCTAATCTTTTTTGTTTAGAAATACCCCCACATGTCTCTTAATCATTTTTGTTGCCTCTGGCTATCTGTTGTACCTATCTAGCACTCCCATCATTGCATCTCACTGGATCTTTTAAAGCTAGTTCCAAAGTCATCAGCGTGAAGGAGACTGAAGGATGGTCTTGTGGTTAAAGTACCTCACCAAGAGTCCAAAGTTCTGCTTTCGGATCTCCTGCCTTGTGACCCTGGACTAATCACTCAACTGCAGAGATCTATGGTTTCCCTTTTAGTCCCAGGAAACAGTACGGGGAAATTTCCAGCAAAATATGTTAAGTGTTTCTCCATGCCTAGATGGAAATTATTATAGAAGCACAGCCATATTAAATGTGGTAGTTTCGATTGTTTTTCCACGAGGCATCTGCATGTGTCTTAAATCTGTAGCTTCTCTCTGTCTGATTGTGTGGCGCTTGACTGTTTTCTATTTGTTACGTTGCTCTGACATTAGGTTCCAAACAAATTCAATTAAGCAATTCTCTTTGTTATTTTATCATGAATTTCATATGGAAAGTATGAGTTACAATGTGGGCCAAACAGACACATGACTTTCGTGTGTCTTCGGGGACCTGGAAAGCCAGCACAGTCCTGATGAAAGTGAAAAACAGAATAAAAATCTGACTTTGTAAAAGTAAATGTAGGGCATAGCCCGTTCCTAGGAGGTGCTGGGTACCCCTCACTCCCACTCATACTTTGCACATGTGGGATCAAGACTAAGGTATTGCTGGCTTGTCTCTAGTCTAAATGAACTAACCTACAACCTGTCAAGGCTCCCAAGGAGTATGAGATGCACCCATATGGTTCCCTCCTGTGATGTTTGCAGCTAGGCGTGGCTGTTACATATTTCTAGCACCTCTGTCACTCTCTAAAAGCCCACTTCAGGTTTGGGGTATCACACTGCCTTGGTGTGTCATTCACTGCCTCATCGATTCTGGCACATGGGAGCTTGCAACACTGCAGCTGGCTGTGCGCTGCTGTCATGGCCCCACGCTCCAAGGGATCTCACAAGCAAATGTATTCCCAAACATCATCGCTTGCTGCAAAATGGTCATGTCTCAAGCACAGGGACAGAAGATCTCTGAGATGTCTGAACTATACTAACTACTTTTTTAAAAACACCTTGTGCCACAAAAGGTGCTAAAAGAATGCCCAACTCTTTGATAGGATACTATTCCAGCAGAATAGCAATAACAAACTGATTAGATATTTGTAGCATACAACTAACTAAATTCTAGTTTAAACTGCATTTTTTTTGTCTCCTTGATATGTTCCTAGCCCTGTACCTCTTTTTTTTTTTTTTTTTGATGTCCTGCTTTTTCTTTTGTAAGTAGATAGTCAGCAACTGCTCCCATGAGTACCTTGGATGACACTGCCTGCTCCTCTTGCTGGCTGCCTCAAGCCTCTGCGTACATTCCTGCACAAGCCCTGGGAATTTCAGTGCCCTTCTGGTCTCTTTGAAAAGAGGTCAGTTCAACAAGACTCTCCTGATAACCCCAATCATGTCAATAGGCCTGTTTTTGTGATCGAGGATAACACATAAAGATGCTCAGGGGTTTGGTGCATCAAGAATCTTCACAGCTTAAAAGATGAAAAGGGTGATGTGGCCTTTGGTGGGGCTTGGAGGGTTTTGTTTCCCTTATGCCTTATAGCTAGCATTTTATCAGAACCTTCTGCTCACTACCATTCCCAGGACACATGAACACGCTCAAAGAAAAATTTCCTATGAGAAATCAGTGGACTTCATTAAATTTTCAGAGTTTAGAGCTGTGATCCTCTTTGCCTCCTCCATGGGCAGCTGGCTCTGCCAGATTCTGATTGCTTATGTGAGCATTTGATAAATCTCGTGTGGACTACATTTGCTCTTTCACCCAAGCAGTTATCACACACATTTCCCTAACACTCTAAAATTATGCCTGCCAAACATTTTCCGATGTAAAGTTAAAAGTCATCTATTACTGAAGTGATTTTTCAGCCCTTGTAGGCATGTTTTGGTTTTGTGGTTTTTTTTTTTCTTATGTAGTTCAGATAGTTTCAAGGTCTTTTAAACAGGTTGCCAAGGGTCAGTTTCAAAATATATGTATTTTTTAAATTTTCTGTGCTCAAAAAATATGTCAATGCTATTCTTCTCTTTTATACATCTTTTTTTAAAGCCCAAGTCAAGTGAAAATAATGTTGCTGTACTGCCAAGGCCACAGAGAAATTATAAAACTGGAAATTGCTTCTTCCTCACCCATGAAGGTCCTAGTCCTATACTTACACCAGGAAGGACACTCTTCCCATTGACTTCAGCCAAAGTAGGCCCCATCCCACTGTGCTGAAGGCAGTGACATTCTCTCTGAAGTGACCTCCACTGTGCAGTGGCAGTTGTGCCCGTTGTGCTCCCAAGACGTCCAAACTGGGCATGTGGCTTGAAGGGTGCACAGCTCCCACCTGGCTGCTGTGCTGGCCCATAGGGAAGGGAAGTAGGTTCTTACCCAGAGCGGAGCGGGGATGAGACTGGATCAACCATCCAGATTTGAAATACTTCCAGGTACCCTGTTCTAAGTTGGACCTATGTGGATTTGGTTGCAACTTTGCAGTCCAGTCATTTGCTGTTGTTTATGGCCAGCCTCTATATGCAAACCATTTGTTAGTATTTGGAGCTGTGCCTGACCCTATCCTGATTTTCACCCCTTTTCACTGCCTATATGGATCATACTCCTGCTTTCAGTGTGTGAGCAGGAGGCAAGATGTCACTTCTTTCCTCCCTGATCCTCTTGTTTCCCCTTTCTCAGTGCTCCTGGCATTTTTCTTTAAATGCCTCTTTTCTTCCTCTGGGTTCCAGAGCTGCACATGGTTTTTGAAACTGATTAAAGCCGTTTGTCCTGCCGTGGCAGGGAGATGCTAAAAGAAAGCATGTGTGCCTCTTGGTTTTAAACTAGGATTTTTCTTACTCTTTTCCCAGTTTCTTGTTTAGCAAACATGGTTAAACATAATCATGGTGTAAAAGAGCAAAGTAACTCCTGTCTTCCCAGAGACTGCCAACCTGATAACACATCCTGCATTTTCCCAAAAGCCTGCTAGTGCCCTTGAATTTACTAAAGCAAACTGCAGCCTCAAACAGTCTGACCGATCTGAATTTGTCATTTTGCTTCAAAATGCCTTGGCTTCACTTTTATTTAAAATTGCATTGGCCGCTTGTTTATGTCACAACTGCATTTCATGCAGCATCTAGGAATGTAGAGAGTTGGGTCTGGGCCAGTCTTAAGTGAAGAAGCTAATGCAAAACCCCCTTCCACCCCTGTAAAACATAAGAAACCCAAAACATCGTGCAAAGCTTTCGAGGGTGGAGATAGAAAACTAATAGCTAGCTAAGACTTAAACTGCACTGCAATTAAAATATAATCCTTTAAATTT
Source organism: Phaenicophaeus curvirostris (assembly GCF_032191515.1). NCBI lineage: Eukaryota > Metazoa > Chordata > Aves > Cuculiformes > Cuculidae > Phaenicophaeus > Phaenicophaeus curvirostris. The sequence goes on along the minus strand of NC_091394.1, from coordinate 51,642,966 downwards.
CTTGGATTTGAAGGGAGGAGAGGGTTGGAAAGAGGTACAGACAAGGAAAGAGTCAGAAGTGAAGACATTACAATCCCTTAGCCTCAACATGGAACTACTTAAGCATACCATAATTGCATCACAGAAGGTATGCATACCCTGAAACCAAAAAGGAAGCAGGAAGGCAAGAAAAAACAAACACAGTATGATGAACCAAACAGGTAACCTTTGGGAAAAGGAAATCTAGCCCCAGCTAACCCAAAAGAAAGGAACGTAAACTGGCAAGGAAAAATGAAAGTTGAGGAAAAGGAGAACTGAGAGGAAATTTCAAGAGCAGGAAATGCATTTCTGCAAATAAATGAGAAATATAAATATCTGAAAGAGAATTAGTGGATTTGCTAGATCAAAGGGCCAATTAAAAAATGACAAGGATACTGCAGAGACTTCCTTATATCCTCCCATTAGTCTCTACTGACTGAAAATACATTCTCTCTCTCCATATTTTATTTAATTACTAAAGATGGGAGCCTGTCAAACATTGAGGTATCACAAGAGAGACTGCAGAATTGACATGCTAAAATAACAAACCTCCCAGAGCAGATGGCATCAATCAAGGCTGATAGCTATTAACAAAATCATGCAAGCTTCCCTTAAAAATAGACTATTCTGCTATGCTAAATCAATGGAATATGGCAGTGTTTTACTTTAAAATCAACATCATCTCAGCCACATGAAAAATGAAAGAAAGGTTGAAATATAAGTTAGTTGATTTATAAAATCTGCACATGAGCTTAATGCTAAGCATGACTGATCCAGGAACAGAAAAGCATGCCTTTCTTAAGTTCCTAAAAACCCTTGAAGTATCTCAATCAAGCCATGGATAATGCAATACCATTTAATATATTTTAGAGGAAATTTCAGAAAGTCTTCGATACCTTTTCTCACAAGATGCTGTTAAGAAAATCTAGTAGTCACAAGGTGAGATGCAAAATTCTCCCCTAGCATCTGTTTTGCAAAACAAAAGCAAGAATCACAGGAACAAAACCCAAAAGGTTAGCAAGGATGGTAGCAGAATATCCACAGATAGACCCTAGGGTTATCTTTGAAATTTTGATGAATTGTCAGGGCAATAAGCTGGGACATTTGGAGGTAACAACAATATCAAAATTATCTGTCTCCTTGGTCACCCATGGCAAGACAAGACTCTGAGAAACTTAGGGACCCATATAGAGTTAGGTGAAGAGAAAGGTGACTTAGACATTAGGAAGAAATTCTTCACGATGAGGATGGTGAGGCACTGGGACTGGTTGCCCAGGGAAGCTGTGGATGCCCCCTCCCTGGAAGTGTTCAAGGCCAGGTTGGATGAGGTCTTGAGCAGCCTGGTCTAGTGGGAGGAATCCCTTCCCATGGCAGGGTGGTTGGAACTGGATGATCTTTACAGTCCCTTCCAACCCAAACCATTCTATGATTCTATGACATTCATTTCTTACTTTGATTACACAGAAAGTGACAAATGTGCAAAGAAATATTTTGAGTTCTGTGCTTACATCATCAGGTTATGAAAAACCTCTTCAAACCTTTTTTTACATGTCATGTGAGGGTGGAGCAGCAGTGGGAAGGGCAGACTGTGGTGCCCAGTGGCTGAAGGCAGTGCTGCAGAAGCCCTAGGCAGCACCAGGCCCTGGAGGGCAGTGAGAAGGGGCTCCCGTAAGGCAGCCAGGCTCCTCGTCCTGTGCGGGGCGGCTGCCCAGGATGAGAGGGGTACAAAGCTTGACCTGCAAGGAGAGAACGTCTGACTCAAGTGAGCAAGTCAGGCCACTCTGTTGTACAAAAGTTAGAGTAAACACAGAAGGGACATAAATGAACGAAACCACAAAGGCATGGAAAGTCATCACCTGGCTGTATGAGAGCTGGTTTCTTCAGAGAAAAGACTGAGAATGTGATAAGTAGACATTATAACAAATACCATGGAGAAAAGTAATTGCATGTTTCATTTTACTCTTTTTAATATTAGGAAAAGGTTTGTGTGACACTGTTAGTTTGTAACAAAGAAACTGATGATATTCCTGAAATGCTCAGCTTTTCTAAATTTCTGCCCAGAATTCGCTGCAGCATCACTCCTGTCTATTTCCATGTGTGTTTCCCTGCCTTTGAAAACTGAAACAGCCATGGAAATGTGCTCACAAAGATCAGAAATACAATAAAGCATAAAGCCATCAAGTCTAAAGCTGATAAGACAAATTATATTTTGATAACAAATGGAAACTCCCTGATGCAGTACATAGCTTGACAGCAAAGACCATTCAGCTCAGCATGGGCTGGCACAGCAAGGTTCACCTGGGATGGTCCCTGGGAGAGAGACAGTAGGGAAGGCTGTGCAAAGACTGGACTTAGTGCTGTGATCAGTTCTAAAGGAAAACAGGACTGGAGTCTTCATTGTAAGTTACTAAATTTTGTAATCCAAAGATTCCTTTCCCTGTTCTTGCATATTTTCCTTCCATCACTCCTGCAATGGTCATGTTCTTCTGCAAAATTACTAGCAAAAAATGTTCAATTTGGTTTATTTAAAATTTTGTCAGTCCTGGGGTGGGCAAGAAAGAATATAGAAATGCTTGAATGAGAAATTCCATTTTATGGAAATGAATAGGGCATGATCAAAGCACAGAATAAGCTTCTTTCACCTTACAGCAAATATAGTGTTTGTGGGATATCAGGATTATGAGTTTCTCGAATGACTAGAGTTCAAAATACTCCTATTTGTAATTTTGCAGCTAGTGGCACTTCAGAGACAGAGTCACCAGAGAAAATTACGGTGAGGGAAGTAATTTAGAGAAGAAACTAAAAGTTTATTATGACACAAATCACAGTGGAGAAATGGAGGATTAATTTTGTTCCTACATACAGTACGTGCTTTAGTCTGCAAGCTAAAAAATAACAATACAAAACCTCTCTGCCTAACCTGATCTACAAATAAAATCAATTTAATTCCTTGTCCTTTCCCTGACAGTACAGAGTAACAATATAGGTAAAATGTAGGTAACTTCAGGGAGATACTGCCAACACTGAAATTTTTTTTATTTAGCTAAAGAAAAAAAGGAAGGTCACATTTTGTCCTTTTTAATCAGTGTCCCCAGTGGATGCTTCTGCTCTTGCTCTTACAGAGTACTTTATAAGAAACTGCATTTGAAAAGCCCAGTATTTGGCTTCTGGTTTTGTCTGACAGGATTGATAATCTCAGGTGCAAAATCACTAACCTATGAGGGTGCCAGGCCTTACAGGAGCCACCAGAAGATGGGAAGCATTCAATATGTGATGAACTTCCCATGAACTCTTTTACAGAGACTCCTAGGGTAGCACCTATTGCTGTGTGTGTGAGAGAAGGGGAAGGGAGGTAAGAGAACAGCCAGATCACTGTTATCCCTTTTGTCCTCAAGGGCAGATTTTGTAACTTCCAGTGGTGGGTGCACATCTTTAAATATATTCTGAGTATTAATGAATTTGGCATTCATGTCTGCCAGCCACAAAATAGCAAGCAGCATGCTGTGAGCGGCTCAGAGCATCCCTCTCTGTGTCACTGTTTCCGTGGAGGTGGTCAGAACCTCAGGATTAGAAATGCTAGACAAGCCCTGTTGTATTTAGCTGTACATAGGGAGTTCCCCATTTCCTATGTTATCCTATTACATTTGCAAATAAATGTTCTGCTGAAGGCATTAATAAGTGCTACAAATAACTACTTCAATCCTTAAACTGATCACAGAGAAGGATAAAACTGATTGATAGATAGGAAGTGCAATTATGTCCCGGTGAACTGGCAAATGGAACAGCAGGATTCTCTGTCCCAAGCCAAAGAGCTGAATACTGGGGTCTATCCAGAAGTTAAAACCGAGCAGATGGAGCATTCCCTAGTCACACATGGAGGAGGAGAGGTTTGATTGGTGCACCGTGCATTTATGATAAGGTACGAGTAGGTGATTAAACAGACAAGTGCTTTTGTGTTCTGTTCTGAGAGAAATGAGAGAAACAGGTGCCCAAAAGACAGATTTACCTGGAAAGGCAGCCATGGAAATTGTGAACATGTCTCCATTGTGCTCAGGAGAGCCTACTGTGTTGCTAGGATCAGATGACACTGAAGGTTAATTTAAAATAATGATTATTTGAATAGAATAACCACAATGCAAGGTAATGATACTAATGATGGCCACCTCTTCTGTTGCATTTTTTTATCAGCAGATTTCAAATCTTCTATCAAAGGAGGTGTTTAACTTTGAATGCATTTTACAGAAAGGGATATTGCTGCACAGAAGATGGAGTGGCCTATCCAAATTCAGCCAGGAGGCATTTGGCTGAGTCAGGAATAGAAACTAGAGTGCCAGCCCAATGGGGAAGGCTTACTAACACAACATAGAACCAAAGAGAAACAGGAACAAAGTCTCCCCATTTCAGCAGTGAGAAGCACCAGCTGCCTTACTCATCATTTCGTTGGAGTATTAGTACACATTTTTTTTTAAAAAAAAAAGATGATTATTTAATTAATTAGTGAGCTGGCTCTGCAGTTCCTCTACAGGATGAAAACAAACACTTAAACAAGCCTCTCTTGCCAACCACACCCAACACCTACTCAGTTACAACAGATGGATGAGTGCCACAGACCAGATGTCAAAATGATACCAAATTTGACACTGCACAAGGAACTGTAGCACACTGCAGGAAAGAAATGCTCCCACGGTAACATTATTTAAATGCCAGATTGCACTGATCCCTGTTAGAAGTGGTGTGCACAGAACCCAGATGGCAAAGCTTGTAGTTGCTGCCACAACCTATTGAAATCTTTCTATCTCTTTTAACAGCCTTGCTTAAATTTTGTTGTCTTTCAAGGGTGGGAAGCTTTGCTGAAAAAGTATATAGAAATACCTGGCTGGAGTCCAAGAGGGATGGGATAGCTGTCTCCTCTTCTTGGCAAAGCTTTGATTGCGCCTGCTTTTGTAGTGCCTAGTAAATAGGACCATTCAAGGTGCTCCTTGCTGTTCTTGGACAGTGGCTTTGAAGGACAGGTGACCTCTCTTCTGAGAGGCTTTCTGTTCCTGAAAGACAAAGAGATTCAAATGTAATGTGGACAGGGAAATATGTATATGAAGAAATTATAAAGCTTTGACATTTACATAGGAGGCAGCTTCATTCAAGAGTTTTATATAATGTTGTACGATTGACTACGTCACGTCTGAAACAGAGTACCCTTCTAAGCAAACCTGAAGGCCTTGCAGGTTTCATAGATGACCTAGGGTTAATGGGCTTTCCAAGGAGACTGGTCACCCTTGGTAGCGTGGGATGGTGATCTGAGCCAGGTGTTTTCTTCTGGACCTCCAGAACATCTGTAGTTAATACCACAGAGTTTAGATGAACAAAGTGCTGTTGTAAGCTTAGTTTGACTTTGCCCAAGGCAACAACTTTTGGAAACAGAAACTTATATGGCAGGATTGGTACATTCTTCCCAGAAAGCCTCAGCAGTCCAGACAGGAGACATGTATGAAGCAGTTGCCTGGCAAGAAAAGTTCTGTCAAAACTGAAGCTTTTTGCTGGAATGGGTTTCAAATTAATCCTAACCAGGAAAGGTTTCTCAGTTAAACTGAGTCTATGACCTAGAAATGCCAGAAGTCTGCTGATTCAAGGAACTGCATGGAATGACTTGAACACTTGGAAACTGTGTGAGAGGTCCCCCCACCTCAGAACTTGGTGGTTTTCTTTCTGTCCTAATGGGGATTTGAAACCTCAGCATCTTATAGAAAAGAGATACCATTTCCCAAAGTCATAGTTGTAACTGCCATGCTGTCCCCATGCTGGAAGAAGCATTTTGTATAAAGGAAAGAAAATCTAGGGAGATTATAGCTAAAACTGTCTACTGGTTATAACTTTGAGCTGCTGTGTGTCTATTTTTTTCCAAAATATTTAGCATTTTTGTAGCATTGTGCTCTAGTTGCATGCAACAAGTGCTTAGCTCTTTCAAAAATGAGATCTCAAGTGATTTGAGTTAGGTACCCATAGCATAAAAAAAGAGGCCCTTGGTGTACACTTTGGTTTGGTTTAAGTGACTACCACAGTATGTTAACATAGGACCTTTGTGGAAGAGCCAGAGATAGAATCAAAGGAGGTATCTTCAGCTCCAGGCAAACTGCAGACAAACTGTCAGACTACAGGTGCCTATTCAATGAGTCCCATCTATCCTGGGCACTGAATGAGGCAAAGGCCTTGTAGAAAAAAAGAGGATGTGATTAGATCATTAAGTGCAAAAGAAAACATGACAGTAGAAGAAGCATAATCATGCTGGCTTTAATCGTACTAGCAGAGAAACAGCTTTATTGTAGATGTGGCTGTGTAGAAGACTCAAGTGTTGGGTAACTTACACTAATATCACACCCTTAGCCTGCTGAGCCAACTTACTATATTCTCTATGGTGCCCACAAACTCTCAGCAACATAATAGATCAGGATCCATCCTCAAATCAAAGCTAAATAATTTTCTTGCTGCCTTATCACATTGTCTTTATTTGCAGCATGTGCGTGGATCACACAAGGCAGGCATGACTTGAAATACCAAGGCACTGTTGGTGAAATAATGGCTAGTCTTTGGCAGCAAAGTCAGGAATTGTGCACATTGTTAAAATTTTGTAGGATTTTTACTTTCTACCACTGTACAGTCTTAAAGAATATAATCTATTTAAAAATCCTGATTGTATATTTGCATATTCCTGAATTTCAGTGAACCCTGATACTATGTCCATAAAGCACAGAAGTTAATCCGTGTTAATCATTAACTGATTGCAGAACAATGGCATGTGAATGCAAATTCTTTGTGAATATTCGACCTCATTATTGTGTTCCCATTGGAGCAGTGACCTCACCATTTTGTCTCGTATCATGTTAGCGCTGTCTTACACTGCAAGTGGAGGTACCAGAGATTTTCAAATGTGGTTATTGAATTCTATATGTTTAGTAGAGGGTTTTTTTGGCAGACAATTTTGTAAGACAAAAATTTATAATGGAACTCTAATTCCTAAGATGGAAGGCAGTCTCCATGATATTTCCAAGATCAAAGAAGTGAAACCCACTTGTACCTGCACAGCATTTGGGTACAGGTATTCTTATCAGTAAGGTGGCTTCTGTGGGTCATCTTCACAGCAATGCAACTGTGATAACAGCAATGAGGCTCTATCAGTACAACTGTTGGTCAAAACAGAACAAAAAAATTTCCATTAATCAGTCACATTAGTAAAACTGTCAAGGGTAGACAAGTCCTAAAATGATAGTAACAGAGAATGTAAGGGACTTGGGAGATCTTTTAGAGTTCTGTTGTTGGTCATTTTGTACTAGTTGATTAGCAGCTTGCTGTAATTTCTTGTAGTAAATATTTTCTTTGCGGCAGTTATGTTTGATGAAGTATTGGAGAGTACAAGAGAAAGTAAAGAAGAGTACCAGGCAAGGCATATCAGTTCTCCAGGTCATGATGATACAAGTTGAAAGAGGGGGCAGAAAAGAAGGGATAGTCTGAAAATAAACAGGAGGAATAAAAAACAGTGGTGGTATCAGGGAGAAGAGAACAAATCGGGGAATTACTCAACAGCTGAGGTAGGTAAGAAGTGCCAAATACAAGTCTCTAGGCTGCTCCGAGTTCCCAGTGGAGCCCTCAAGTAAGAGTGAAAATCAGTGTTTTGTATGCTTTCCATCATTGCATTTCCCATCCCATAGTGTGCCCCTAGAGCTAATTATCTCCCCCAGTCATCCAACAGCCTTTCAGGAGCCCTGCTAGACGTCTAGGGGAAAGGGCATGTGAGGTCATGGTTTCCATGAGAAGACTAATTTCCCTTCATTTAAGAATTTATTTTTTTCACAGTTCTAAGGATGACTGCTCAAATGTTCTTAATCATGTGTGTGCTTGCCTGATGGGAAATGTGCAAGAGCATTTGGGGACTATGGCTTTGGTACATGGCAAATGGCAATTAACAGAACAAAATAATCCTCTGGCAAATTAACCTTGCACAGAATTCTAGAGGGTTGGGGTTTTTTTTCATTGGTTTTGTTTTGAAGTGAGTTTATTTGCTGAAATGCAGGAAATTGGGGGTATAATTTCAAAACGTTTGTGGAGATGGAGTCCTTCTCCTCTGCCATGTGCTCTTATTTTTCAGCCCTTCTTTCCCACTTCTGTTTGCCTAGGCATTGGCCTGCATCCTTTTGTGTGTGTTGCCTCTAATGTCAGACTCATTATGACTACAGAAGTGTTGATGCCAGGCCTAGAAGCGCTACTTAAAAACCTGCTATTCTCTCTCCTTCAAGCTCAAAGCTAACCCAGTTTGTGGCAAATGAAAGAAATGCAATCATTTGGCACCTTGTCCATGCATCAGTTTGGAAACATAGGACCTTTGTCTTCTGTTTTTCTGAGTATTTTTCTATTTGACTAGGCTATCATAAAGACCATTGACTCTAGGGTGTGGAGTTTAGTGCTTTGAAAGGAAACAACAGGTTTATTGCATTTTCTCTTGGGCTGCCAAGCCCCTTCTCTCACCTCCCAGTGTCTCATATCCAGGAATGAAGAGATTCTCAGAATTCAAAGGGAGAAATAATCAACCTTAGCCCTTATGTCTGGGGTGGAGGGTGAATGGTTAGGGCAATGGGAGAAGAGGAAGGCAAAAAGGACTTGAAAATAAATACAATCTAAAAGCTCAGAATCAGAAGTTAAGTGAATACTCCCAAATATAATGTTTAAAAAATAAACAAGGCTTTTTCTCTTTCTTCATACTTTGTTTGGCAACACCTTGTGATTATGAATACTTGAGATTGGCTAGGACTGGGCACAATTGTACCCAAACACTTGCAAGGATATGTGGCTGAAAACATGGAGATTCCCCTACACATGTGAGGTCAGTACTTGCAGGTCACTGCAGCACTTGGTGCCACCTTCAGGAGAGCATCACAGTTTGGTGCCATGTGCCAAGGTGAGAAGTTGAAACCTCCTGAGGAGGCAGGCAGGGATATACAAAAAAGGGAGGAACTTGGAGAAAGATGGGGAGGATCATTCTGTCTTTCACACAGATATTAGTGCTGTCTGTTCAGCTGTTTCTGTGCCCTCACAGGAATAACAGAGCAGCCGGAGATTCTCCTGGAGAAGTGTGGGAACTCATCCATCCTGAGATGTAATCACAGCTCAAAGAGGAAGGGGTTTTCTCTTCTGCTTTGAAGCTGACAGGCATGCATTTTTTTCCTGCCCGTTTTCAAGGGATTGCAAAGGAGAAGAGAGAAAGCAGAAGGAGGAAATAGTAGCAGACATGTTTAGGGGAGGTTTGTGTGTCAGCTCGGTGTATTTTCTGCCCCACCCCTTTCCCTGTCTTTCATCTTCCCAGTCACCACAAACAGAAGTCTAGGAAACAGTTCAGGCAGCTGGGCACCTACCTCGGCTCATTCCTGCAGGAAAAATAGGTGGTGAAGGAGAAAATCTCAGAGAAGAAACAAAGTCATTTGGTGAGAGTGGAGGACAGATGAGGAGAGGAAGCATTGTCTGAGCTGGGACTGATATGCAGCGTTTCCATTACCTGGATGTGATGCACAAGGGAGAGAGGAAAAACTAGGGAGTTTGGCATCAAAGAAGGAAAAGCAGGATAAAGGGTCTAAGGTAAAATTCTCCACAGCTGCTTTTACTTGGACTGAACAATGAGAAACTAGTAGGTTTCATACCCCTTTGAGTGTTGTGAAAAACGCAAATGCAAAAAGCCTTGGTGTGCTTTAAAACTGGACTTCTTGTTCACTTTCAGCCACCACTGGGGTGAAGCAACCCTGTCTCCCTACAGCGCTTGCATGACTTCTGCAAGATCTGTGCTGCTTGGCACTACTGTTTAGTCTTTATCAGTGTTCCAGGAGAAATCCTCTCTTGCATCTGTAGGCACAGCAAATTTACTTAAGATCTGCTTGTGACACTAGCAGTTTGACTTGAGTCAAGGTTGCTGGAGGTTTTGAACAGAGCTGACCTGAGGCTCTAGCAATGCAGAAGCTGCTGAGGGCAGCAGATTGCCTTGAGGAACAAACTAGCTCAGGCCCCAATTCGATATCACCTGTGCCAGAGCCCTAGAAAATGAGACTTGCTCCTGATGCTGCCTTCATCAAGAGACAGTCACTGCTGGGAGGGAAAAAAGACAGATCCCACCTCCTATCAGTTGTGGGATGAAAGAAGTCTGGCTCTACAGCGCCTATTTTCTGGCTCTATCACGTCTGTCCCCTCCCTTTTCTGTGCAGAATGTGCCCTGGCCCTGAACCCTGTCCACCACTGCCTCTTCACTGGGACAACAGAGTTCAAATGTAGTTACGCTACTGAGAAACATTCACCTGTTCTTGGTATAGAGCTTACAAATCTGTCTGTATGTGCCCAAGGATCAGGGCTATAGGAATGTTCCCACAGTGACTCTTTCTGTCCATTGGGACTGCTAATGGGAAGAAACTGCAGGCAGCCAGACCACATTTTCTTCTATTAAGTGCTCTTCTCAGCAAAGTGTAGGTGCATTGCACATAATTTGACAACTAGATGGCTTTAGGGCTGTAAAAGTTTGGATAATTGCCAACAGACTTAGGGGGTACGCAGGGATTGTTGGAAGAAAGCACAGCCTGAGTGGGGGCAATTTCAGAACCATTTCATATTCTTTTGTAGTCCAACTCCAGACCCCTGCCTTTTCCTGTCATTCACCGTTGTTCCAGCATATTTTACTTGATTAACTCAGCCCAGGCCTGAAATCATGGTATCAGGTCTTCTCTGATACAGCCATGGCAGTGGCTCAAAATGAGCAAGACAGGAGGACCTGAACCTGGAGGAAATGGCAATCTCTTTCGCCTGGATTTCGGGGTTTATGGGAGCTTTTTGTTTCTTGGTTCAACAGGAGTGTCCATGGTGAAATAGTACATCTATGTGTTATGCCTTTGGAAGTTATCATGTGTCCGACTGGTTGTCATGAGTCCAAGATGAGCTCCTCCTGATATTGCTGGGTTTGCAGACATGGTGGGAAATTTCCTAGTTCCTACTCTCTCTCAGAAAATCTTCATGAGTCCAAGCTCTGTATTAATAGGGGAACATCAAGGTCTCACATATATCATTAGGGCACAGCAGCAGTCTTGGTATCCTTGCTGTTTACTGAGAATGTCTTTTAAAAATATAGTAAGTTGAATGACAGTTGACTACACAGAGAAAGGGGGTTCCTATTTCTTCCATGAGGAAGCTAAGCCAAATACGTGATACAAATTATTCTACCAGAAAGTCTTTAGCTCTTGTGCCCAGATTACTAACATTTTCCCCTAAGGTGTACAGATTTTGCAGTGAGCTCAAACAGCATGGCATGGATCACCACAAGCTCTCAGATGACTGCAAACAGCTGAGAGTCAGTTGTCCTTTCCCCAGCCTATTTGCTAAGGCATGTTCTGTTGGCAAATTTAACGGAGTTAGCCTAGACTGCATCAGCCCAGAACACAAGGATACTCCTCATGGTACGATGCAAAAGAAGAGGTGCAATCAGAGGTCATAGATTGGGAATTTTCTCTTTTCTTGCTTTTGAGGTGCTTCTTAAAGTACTTTACATTGCAGTATTAGGTAATAGGTGCTTTGTAGTAATGAGTAATTTTGACATGACAAATACATCATCTTCATTGTCCAGTTGAGTGTCTTCAAACTGATTAGGCCAATACTATATAATTGTTGCCCATTGCTGTGTACTGTTCTGTTGACTCAGTAACATTTTAGATACACTTTTGGCACTGTGTAAAATTCCTATGTCATCCATCCAAACCAGAAGTTTTATTACCTGTTTTTGTTTGTTGCCTTATTTACATTAGTCTGTTTTCAGCTTAGGCTTTGTTTTATTTTGTTTTGTTTTGTTTTGGGTTTTTATTCCTTTTCAAAAGTTGTAGAACATTCACAACATTTTTTGATGATTCATGTCCTTTCTGCAAAGCAGAAGAAATTGAGATGAATGGTTTTCTCTCTAAGGTTAAAATGAAGGGCAAAACTTTTACATAGGCAAGTGCTAGCTTGCCTGCTGCCTATTAAAATAAACATTTATGCACAGGACTTTGAGAAACTAGTATTTACCACCTTTCATTAAAAAATATATTATTAGTGATGTACTACATGAAGAAGACTTGCCTAATACAAATATCACAGGTTTTATGTTCAAATTATGATGAAAAATGTTATTTGACTTTTCCGAAGCTTTCAGAGGGTGAAAACTCTTCCTACTTTTCTATTTCAAAATTCTTCTATTAACCAGCAGATAAAAAAAAAGAAAAAAAACTATAAGTTTGCAAGTGTTACTCCAGTAATGTATCAAAAAATACTGAAAACGTATTTGGTTTGGGTGCATTGTCGTTTTAACAATGGTCACCCAACTCTAGATAAAGTCTAAGAGATGGGACAGCCCTTCAGAGAGCATGTGCAAAACCATAATTCAACAGATCAGGGAAGGGAGGTAGTGGCATTTATCCATGGCATTAGGGAGAATCTTCATGAAAGTTCAGATTTTGTGGCCAGAAATCATGAAGAAATGAAGACATGACAGACTTCTCCAACATAGGGGTGGATGTGTAGCTTCTCTGTGTTACTGATACCACTGCTGAGACTCTCACTAAGACTTCCCAAAATGGTATCAGGCTTCTTGGGCTTCACAGACCTTAAGAGTTGAGCAGAGTGACCTCTGCAAGGGGCAAACTTGTTCTGTTGGGCAGCCAAAAAGCCTCTGGACTTTTACCCTCCATAGAACAATGTATCAGGGACCACAGTAGCTGAGAATGATCATAAAATTCCTAGGTGGACAGGTTAGCCCGTGAGCAACTCACCATGTGTTTCTGCCATGACATAGCATCAGAATAATTTTCCCATAAGATTTTGGATGTGGTCAAAGCCAGAAAGCACAGCAGGCATGTTCAAGCAGATTTCTTGTCCATAGGTGCTAATTAGCACTGCTGACCTTTGTGTGATATTAGGATTTTTCTAGTTTATTCAGCAGCATGTGGAGTTCTCTCTACCTGGCCCTAATTAGCTCATGCACTAGTCACCAAACTGGAATTCAGAAGACAAAATCCTATCCCTCCTTGTTTGGGATCTGAGAGGCTCATTTGAATTGAGAGTTAACAAATTGAATTAGTTTCCTTTCAAATACAGTGCCCGACCCAAAAACATTACAAATTAATCCAGATTCTTTGATCCCGTTAGTTTCAAAGACAAAGCTCTTGTAATTCTGCCTCTCTACTTCACATGTGACTGAGATTCCCAAGTACTTAAACACCCATACTTTCTGATGGAATAAAATTAATTCTTACAGAGTATTACTAAACATTTTAGTGTAAGCAAAGCCCAATATATTTTTCTGAACAAAAGAAAAGCTTTAAAATTTGGGAACTCCAGTGCAAATAGAAGAACTAAGCTGATTAAATGCTGTATGTGGAGTTGTGCAGAACAATCCAACTGTAACTGCTGAAAATGCAGTGAAGTAGCAGGAGCTTTTGGTAGAAGTATTTTGAAAGTCACATCTAGCTAGTTTTAGAGGGGGGAAAAATGTGGTACAGAATAAGTAAAGCACATAAAGGATATATTTTCCTTCACTCTTCTACCAGCATGCCAGGAAGACCAAAGGTCAGGTTTTCAGAAGAACGCTGTGTTCACTAGCTCTAATTTAATTCTACAAAAGCAGCCATGTTTGCAAATGGCTAAGCACCAAGCAGCTCCCATGGAAACCATATCAGGTGTAAGCCTGTTTGAAAGTACAGCTGGCTCAAATACCTATAAACAAGTTTTGGATGCAGAGACCTTCTAATAATCAGAACAAATTATTGGTTATAAGAACTCAAAGAGGAAATCAGGATATTAATTTCTTGAGGTAGTTCCTTGTGATACTTTGACGCTTCTAAATGTACTGCCAAAGAGGTGGCAAAAAAAGGCTTGCGTAGGATTTAGACAGGGATTTTTGGATACAGAAATCTTGAGAGGAAGAGAAGTTAGTAATTTAGAGACTTTGCCAGAAAACCAAATTGAGTTACCAGCTCAGTTATCTCAAGTGAGTTTATCTGGGAAATCCCAGGAGTGCCAGCCACCAGTCTTCAGAACAGGAAGTCTATCTTAAAAATCAGAGGGATTTCTTCTTCCTGAAATTACAAAACTGTGGCTCTCCACCTGATTTCCAATTTTTTACAGAGCAGTCATTCAAGGTTTCAAACTTGTCTTCCAAACATTAATTTTCAACCTCTCCATTCAGCATATGGAGGGGAAAACTGCAAACTCATTAAGTATCATGAGGCTGTGAGATTTGGCAACTCTGTTACCAAGATGTTACTGTCAAAGCCAAATCTGTAGGAATGACCTTGAAATGAAGGTCCGGTTATCACTCACCAGCTCTTCAAACTGTCCATCTCTCAAGAAACTTCACAATTGGAATAGGATGCTGCGCTGTTTGGAAAGAGACTAAATTGCTCACAGCTGCCTGGGAATTAACAAACTTCCTCCTCTTTACAGTGGAATGCAGCATATTTCTGAGCCAGGTGGAGGATACCATGTGAGGTTCTTGTAGGACCTGGAGTTGGCACAAAGAATAACATTTTCAAGTCTGCACAAATATTTGAGTTCCAGGGCTCAATAATAATTTTCTGGCAGATTAGTCCTGCCCTACAGCAGGTTTCTATGATCACTAAACCCAGACTGAAAGCAATATGTCTGGATTTCACATGTTATATCCTTCCACACCAAACCTTTAATTTTAAAAATTGGTTGTTTTTAGCTTTGACACTGATCAGCAAGAACAAGTCTGACAATACACAGGTAAACAGCAGAGTAAACTGCAAGGACAGGTCCACAACAGGACAGGTGACACACTCATAACTTGGAGGAAATTATTCAGAATAACTTGATGAACCATTGCCAAGATTGCTAATGGAGAGATCGTGCACTGCAAATTGCAAATGTGACCTTGTTTTGTCCAATGCTAATGAGTAGCTTACATTTTTTTTCTTGCTTATTTTAACAATGCTCATTGATCCTGAAAAACAGCATCTTTACTATCAAGTAATTACCTGCTTGTAATTAAATAATTCAGTCCATGAATGTGCAAAGTGTTGGCTCTGAGGTTTTTAATTTTATTGTTTGTTTATTTATTTATTTAATTGATGACACCTTTACTTCTGCGAAAAGAAACTGAACTTTAGCCTTGATCCTCAAATAAGGAAACTTTGAATTGGGGATAGCTTAATCTTTCATGGATGTAATAAGGCACAGCTATTCGAAGCAAGATACTGCTCAGGGATGGACAAAAGATGTTGCATTTAAGCATTCTCAACAGTTGCAGAAATAATTTTTTTAGAATGCCAGACTCAAAGAAAATAGTGATGCTCACCAGCTGTTAGAAGGTATTTTCATCTGGTTTAGTAGTACCTGCTACTGAAAAAACAAGAGAGGTACATCCAATGCATCCAGTCTTTTTCACTAAACTTTGTCAGCCTTATTTTATCTCTGAATCAATTCTTTTTTTTTTCACTTTTCCAAGCTTTATACTCTGTATGTTAAAATACAGCACTCTGTTGTGGTCTGCACCTTCAGGTCTGTTTTATTTCATGGTCTCTGGCATTAAACCTCTAATGAAAGTCCTGACAATATCCTGAAGATCTCCCCCACAGTTTTTACTTGAAATCACATATACTACCAACATTTAGTTTGTGAAAGTGCTTTTGCACAAAGGACTTGTCAAATCAAAATAAGCACACAAATTTTCTTTATTAATATTCTGCCATGCGTTCTACAACTTTTTGCTTGTTATGAATCAAATCATGGTCTGACAAAGGATGTGACAGGGGCTAGAGGTGAACATGCTATACTTTTTTATCCCTGTATTCTTCTTCCATATGGTCTACGAATTTGTTCCCTTCCACTCAAATGCTTCTTTGCTGGTTAGTGTAGTTTGTGATGCAAACCTTATTTAAACAATTCCTGTGAATTCAGACCTCACAAGATAACTAGAGATGCTTTAGCATCTCAAACATTGAAACAGGAATGTGGCGTGCTATCATTAGGGCCAGAAAACATCATGACCAGTTAATAGTTTAAAAGAAAATAGGTGTAAGATTTGCACAGGTCAGATTTGCCAACATCACATCAAATATAGTAAAATGAGGGAGAATGAAAGGGAGTATAGAAAATAAACAGGTGTGTTTAATTGTATGTTACTGTTTCAGCAACAAAAAGTTAGGTCTGTGTGGGAGCCTGAGCAGGGGTCTGACACTTTTTAACAGCATGGTTACACACTCTGTGGGCTACGTTTGAATTCACTCAGTTTTAAAGTCACTTAAACTGGGTTTGTGTCAAGCCAGCTGAGATAACTCAATTGAGAAAAGAAAATCCAAGAAGACAGGCCATTGGTGCTAGGGTTTTTGCTACATAAATACCTGAAAAGGAATTTCCAAATTCACTATGACACAGACATAATACTGGTGGAAAAGGGGAATAATCAGTTTATTTCAGTCACTAAGTCAAAACAAAAGTATATTGACAGTGAATTCATGGTGTAAAGAGGCTTTAAAGCCACTAGCTGGCAGTCAGAGAAGATTCCCTTTTCCAGGCTGCGCTGAAGGCCAGCTACTGCTCTGTCCCTTGAGGTTCCCCAGCTCTGAGAAAAGCCAGGCATGAATAAGTTTTTTAGGGTGTAAAGCCCTACCTCTGTGCCTGCACAGGAATCAGAGTGCTCAGCACACCTCATGACAACAAAGAAACTTTGAGTCATGTAATGGGGATGGAAAAAGTAAACAAGATAGAAAACATATTGTACAGAAACAAGGTGGAAAGCCCATTTCTTCACTCTCATTACATTACATTTTAGCTTGTTAAATTGTAAGGGCTCTTTTTTTTCTATTCCTTTTTTGTTAAAGGAATGTTTAAGAAGCCTTCTCAGCCAGACTCTGCTGTCATGTAACCAGTCATCCCTCCCTGCATTTCTCGACTTCATCCAGCCCAGTATGACTTCCAGCCTGAACTTTTAGTTAAACATAAATTTTTGTTGGAGGATTATGAATGTAAAATAGGATTTCAAGATCCCAAATACAGCATTTGTGTTCTATTACATAGTACTAAAACCACCGTCTAAACTGAAAATTGGTATTTACGCAGACCTACGCACCTACAAACAAGGCTTTATGGTTTCACAGGGATCTCTCTTTCAAGGTTACTTTCTTGAGTTACTGGCTTGGTCTTTCTAAATTTCCCTCACCTCCATGGAGAATTTATGGACCTAGTTGAGAAGGACTGAAAGCTAGCCTGGATGGAAAGATCTCTTTCTTTCCACAAAGGATAAAAATTACACCTCTAACATGCTGGGTTGCTTGGTGCCAGTAGTTCATACAAACAACCAGACAATTGCTAGAGCAACGACAACCAGCTACTGCTGTGCCTCACAGACCAGCCAATTTGTTTCAAGTGCCCTCATGGCCACAGAAGCAAAGACAAACATAAACTAAAACACAGGTAAATAAAACCCTAATATACCTCCTGGTAATTTACCTCCAGCACGTTTTAAAAGACCCCTAAAACCTTTATCCAGCACAATGCACTTTACTACCTTGCTATATCCAAGCTGTATGACAGCATAGCTCCTCTGTATGTTTGGACACAAAAATGCTCCAGCTGCTTGACACTGAAAATAACAATGATTCACAAAGTCTTGAGTTTTAATTTGCCAAGCACTAAACGGATGCAGTCTTACAAAGGTGATGACTCAGGTGTTCTTCAGTTTGTTTAGAAAAAGGAGAATTGGGAAACAAATTGTGGCCTCAGCAACAAAAATACTGCTTTTGTAAAAGAAAGAAAAATAAGTCAAGTGAATAATGGCAAACACCTGTGGGGAAAAAAAAAATACCAGTGTACTTTGGAAGTACACTTTCAATTGGCACCGTAGAGCGTCATGAGGGGGCTGGTCTGATGCTGCCTTCACATTTCACAGCCTATCGGTAGTAGTCAGCGCTCTGATATGCGCAACTACCGCTAACATTTCATAATATGACAATCTAAGAGGTGAAATGGCTTTTGTATTTTAAAATCCATTAAGAACAGCTGCAACTTAGCACTGATTGATACATCATTGCTTTCCTAAATCAATGCCTCCTTTGTTGAGCTATATAAAGCTGTTTTCATTGCCACACAAACAGGAGATGCTAATCTAAAAAAGAAAAATTTAAAGTAGTTTTAAAATCTATTATTACACGTTATATGTCAGCATCAGCTGTCCTTAATATCAAGAAGGAAACAACTAAGAATATCATATACACAAGTAAAAGAGTAAAATAAAATTGAACTAGCATTTTGAAGTAACAGCTCTGAAATGCTAAAAAAGCTTATTTCAAAACTGCATGTTTCTAAGTGGGAGAAGGACTAGTAGGACATGCTTTTTCCCTAAGTGAATTTTCCAGGAGTCCCAAGTATTATTTTGCCTTCCAGTTCTGCAGTTTCAATATGGATTTCTCATACCAGTTTCCATGGAGCGTGCCTCTACAGTGAAAATATATTATGTTTAGAGAACATACTAGCACATTTTAAGAACATGTTTACTGCATTTTAACTAATAGTAAAAGTGCACATGGAAAAGAAGCTATTTTCTCAAAAAGATGCCATGTGTTCAGCCTTAGGGTTAACCAGCAACCTTGTTTAAGCACTGTTTCTTAAAAATCTTTTCTAGATTCCTAGACTGAATCCCAGGGAAGAAATTAGTCCAATGGACTTTCTTTGCCTCTTGGCTTTTGGGGAATAATTCCTAGTGAAGCTTCATGATGAAACATCTACCAAGAAACACTGAACCAAGAAGGTTTAGGTGGCTGTAAGTGAAATAACTACTTACAGAGGCTATAGGAGAAGTAGCCTGTGGTAGTCTGTAGAATAAGGCTGTGGAGAGCTTTAGCACGGTAGCCAGATTGTCAAAGAACATGGCTATAGCAAGTTCTGTGCTTGCCAAGAGCAAGACTGGGAGTCATGTGGAAGAATAGCTTAAAAAAGAAGTGAGGGAAGTCCTGAAACTATGTGGTAATGCGCGGTTACAAGCATTACCTGTATTGTAAACCAGCTGACTCATGAAGAAGTTTTTTGGTTTTGTTTTTTAACCTGCCATGCTAATTCTGTGGCAAGTAGAATGATCTCCAAGTATATACAAGGAAGGATAATCCTGTCTAGGGTTTCAACCTTAGTGGGGCAGGTGCATTGTTAGTGTTTTGTGGGTATTGCATCTTCTCTACTGACAGCAGTAATAAAAGGTGTTTTCCAAGCGTAGACAGGACTTATGAGAATCAGTCTCAAATCCTGAGTCCTAGGGGGGAATGCTGTGTATGCCTGTGCAGACCTCTTAGCAGGATAAAATTCTGATTGGAGGGTGGAGTAGGTGTAAGTTTAATGTTATTATGCCAACTTCCATTAGACAGCCTTGTGCAACTCGGGCAATTTAGGAACGCAGTTTGATTAACTTTTCTAATTTGGGAACTTGAACAATAGGATTAAAACTTCAGGAATAAAACTGACTAGGCTAAATCTTATCTTTAGGAATGTAGACAGATAGGTAAGTTAACATATATGTGTGATAAACTTATATGTGGCTATATATACACATAGACATACCTATACACATATAGGTTATACAGGTATATACGTTATACGGGTGTCTTCCCAATTATGAGTGCCTGCAGCACTCTAAACACTTCACTTGCTACTCTCTGAATTACCCATGGCTGCTGAGGTACTTCCAATTGATGTGTGTAATATGGATGCTCCATACATATTTTTCCCCTCTAACCTCACTGCAAGTTCTTCACGTCCTTTATACTTACTATTAGTGTACTGGGCTCCATATTCATCTCCAAGTCTGTCAACATAGTTCACCTCCTGTAATCAGGAAATGGTGATTAAATGAACATCCAAGTACAGAAGCTGTCAACCTGGTGTTCATCTTTTTTAAAGTTAAAAAAAATCAAATGTTCAATTACCTTTTGCACTCATATGGCTCTGAAAAGCTCTTTGAAAAAAAGAAAAAAGTGGTTTCATCTCTTCTATGATCTCAAGACATAATCAAGTTCAAAGGTCAATTGTACCAAATTTAGCATTTATGGGAACAAGACAAAAAACAAGATCTCTGTAGAAAAGGTGCATGCTGCAAGCCTTGCAGTTCTCTCTTTTGAGGTGGGCTGTTGTAGGTCCTAGAAAGAGCTTATCTGGAGCATTTAGATTTTAATCACAAGAAGGTCTTGCTGATTTAAGCTAGCTGTTTCAGCATCTGGTCCATCTCATTGGAAGGTCTTTGAGACTTCGTTTCAGGACTGGGTTGCAGATAGCATATAGGGGGGAGAAGAAGTTATTTATATCCTCTTTATATACATAAGGAAAAAATATCTAGAATATATATGCATATGCCACCGATCCAAGAGGCAGCATAATCCGCTCTCAAACTACAGAGTAAGCACAACTCCTTTAGTGCAGGCAACAACTTTGACCTCTGTGTAATTACTCCGGGCTTACATCAATATAACAGTGCCGGGTTTCCATCAATTATTTTCTGGGAGTGGCAGGCTCTCTTCCTGGAGTGCTTATTTATTTCAAATTGGCCTAATTTGCTCAACGATTTGCGCATCCCTCCTTGGGGATCCCACGCCTGCCCGGCCGGCGGGGCTGGGGCTGCCCGGGACGCTCCGCCGAGCGCGGAGCAGTTGCCTGCGGATGAGTAAGCACCAAATGTGGTTACTCAGGCCAGCAGCGCCGCGATTAAGGCTATAATTGCAGGTGTAGCCAGCAGTCGCGATGAATATTTATCTCCAAGTACCAAATAAGAGAAATCGCCCGGTTTAGCGGCACTGGGCGGTTTGGGGTTGTGTAGTGGGGGGGCTGCCCCATCCCGGGCGGGACTGGCTCCCGCAGGGTCTTTTCCCCCCCGCAGCCCGACAAAGGACCCTTCCCGGGGAAGGAAGGGTAAGAAGGGCACGGGTTCCCCGCGGACAAGCCGGGCAGGCGCTCCCCGTGGGCGCGGAGCCGGCGGAGGGCAGGACGGAGGCTCCGCATCCCCGTGCTCGCGGGCGTCCCCCCCTCGGGTTTTGCCCCGTTGCTGGGGCGGGGGGGGGGGGCAGCTGAGAAAGGAGCCGGGTGGCGAGGGCTCTCCGGCTGCCCTAAAGCCTGCAGCCTCGGCGAGCCGGAGGGGTTTGAGAAGCCTCCGAGTCCTTATTTCTCCATCTCCGCAAGCCGAGCGAGCGCCGCGGTTACCGACCGGCTTCTCTCGGGCGGACTCGGCGCCGCACGGATCCAAAGCCCTGAGCGTCCGCCTCCTCTCGAGCCCCTCGACCGAAATCCAGGTGCCCGGCTAAAGGTGCGAGGCCGGCGGCGGCGCTGCCCGCAGGTGGGGGCTGGGGCCGCATCCCGTCGAGGGGCAGAGCCGCGCTGCCCGGCGAGCACAGCCTGACTTTTTTGGGTGGGATTTTTGTTTCGGTTTGGTTTTTTTTTCCCGGGTTGGGTTGGGTTTCGTGGGTTTTGGTCTCTCTCTCTTTTTTTCTTTTTCTTTTTTTTTTTTTTCCCCTCTACGTTCGCTTTTAAGTTGCTGTGAAATTAAGAGGTGCGACGGTCGAGGAGGCGCGGTGCCGGTGCGCGGCTCCCGAAAGAGCCGCCGGCTCCGCGCACGGAGCGGGACGTCTCTTTTCTCGGGGATGGGGAGGCAGGACCGGCGCCGGGGCCGGGGCGGCGGGGAGGTGGGACCCGGCGGCGCTTCCCCCCATCGCCGCCGCCCGACGGGACGGACCCGCGGTGAGCGGCCGGCGCGGTAAGTCCCGCTCATTCCCCGCGGTGCCGGCTCTGCCTCCTCCTCCCCCCCATCCATCCCGGTCCCTCCCGCCCCCTCCCCGCCGCCGCCGCTGGGAGCGCGGCCCCTTTAAGAGCCCGGCTTTGCCTCCCGGTAGCTGAAGGTCATTAAAACACAAAAGCGCTCGGGCGCTGCGGTCCAATATAGCGCATGCGCCCTGCCCGAGGACTGGCAGGGAGACGGCAATATGGCGAGAATGCCTGGCAGCGGCGGCGGCGGCGGCGAGTGGAGCGGCGGAGGAGGAGGAGGAGGGGGAGGCGGAGGGAACAATGCCGGGGACCGGCCGCCCGGCCGCGGCGTCGCCCCCCGCCCGCATCGCTACTGCAGCGCCGGCGAGGAGGAGGAGGGCGAGGAGGAGGATGAGATCCAGGAGGTGCAGATAACGGGGGACGAGGAGGACGGAGCCGATGGGGGGCTGCTGCTGGACGAGGAGGAGGAGGAGGAGGAAGAGGAGATGGGTCTGGAGTGGGACGGCGAGGAGGAGCCCGAGCCGCCCGCCCCGGGCCGGACGCCGGGCGGCGGCGTCGGGGCCGCCCCGGGGAGCGCTCCGGCGGGGGGCGGCGGCCCCGGGGGGGCGGCGGAGGACGCGGAGCTGGAGGCGGCCCTGCTGCTGCAGCGGCCGGAGCGGGCGCGGCTGAGCGAGAACACGCGGCTGGCCACCCGCTACGCCGTGCGCATCTTCCGCGAGTACCTGAGCGAGAAGGCGCAGAGCCCCGACTTCGAGACGATGGACAAGGGGGCGCTCTGCCGGGTCCTGCGCTCCTTCTACGCCGAGGCGCGCTCCAAGAGCGGGCAGCTCTACTCCAAGTCCTCGCTCATCAGCATCCGCAGCTCCCTCAACCGCTACCTCAACGAGCCGCCCTACTGCCGCACCCTCGACCTCACCAAGGACCCCGAGCTCCGCGCCGCCAACCTCACCCTGGCCGCCGTCATCCGCAAGCTGGAGGAGCAGGGCGCGGGGCCGGTGGTGCAGAAACAGGCCATCACCCGCGCCGACCTCCGCAAGCTCTACACCTGCAGCGTGTTCAGCACCCAGAGCCCCTTCGGGCTCCTCAACAAGGTCTGGTTCGAGACCTGCATGTACTTCTGCACCCGGGGCCGGGAGAACCAGCGGGAGCTGGAGGAGGACTCCTTTGGGCTGGCCGTGGACGAGGACGGACGCAAGTTCGTCTACTTCAAGGCGCTGGGGCCCTACCACAAGTCACGCTCGTCTTCCTGGAGCAAGAAGCGGGCGGAGAGCAGTGATGAGGAGAACCTGCCCCGCATGTATGAGACTGGCACCGAGTTCTGCCCCTACGCCAGCTTCGTCAAGTACCTCTCCAAGCGCAACCCCCTCTGCAAGGCCTTCTTCCAGCGCCCGCGGGACCACTGTAGTGAGGGTGACATCACCTGGTATGAGAACAAGGCCATTGGCAAGAACCTTCTGGGGACCCGCATGCAGATGCTCTCCAAGGCAGCCAAACTCTCAAAGACCTACACCAACCACTGCATTGGTGCCGTCTCCATTGCCACCCTCAACAGCATCGCTGGCATTGGCACCAAGCTAGGGGGGCTGCAGCCACCACACCATCACCCCCCTCCCCACCACCACCACCTCCTCCACCACCCTGCCAGCGGGGGCTGCTACACCCCTGCTGCCCTCAATGGTGGGCCACGGCCCCGGCCACCCGCTGCCAACCCTTATGTGCTGCCCAAAGACGGTGATGCTGCGCTCGTGAAGGCAGAAGTGGCTGCGGTGGCCCCAGCCAAGCGGGCACTCTACGAGACAGTGTTCCCAGCAGGGGCTGCGGCCGGCGGCGATGCTTGTGGGCCCTCAGCCTCCCCCAAAAGACTCTGCCGCCGCCCTGCCGAGCCCCTGGATGCCGCCGCGCCTGCCGTGGTGGTGGTCTCAGTGAAACATGACCCCCTGCCTCACCTCCTCCCCGAAGCCAATGGGCACAGAAGCACCACCTCACCCACAGTAGTTTCACCTGCTATTGTTTCCCCCACACAGGTAACTGGAGAAAAAAAAAAAAAAAGGAAAAAAAAATAGCAATAGCAAGGTGGTGACCCTGCACCCCATCCCACATAGCCTCTGCTGCATCTCTCCTCCCTTCCCCATCTTCCCCTAGGCTGGGTGCCGGCACACACTACCAGCCCTGAGGTGGCTTCCAGAGTGACTCTTGGTGTTCAGGCCCCCAGTGAGCCCAGATGCTGTTATCCACCTTCCTTGCCCCCAGTTTCCTCACACCCTGCCATCAGTCCGGTGACCGCCCATGCCTGTGGGTTGGACTTGAGAGGTGCCTGGGTGCTGTTGTGCTCCCCCTCAGTGGCAGCACCAAAAGCTCAGCCCTGCTGGCACCTCCTTACTCTGCTTTTTTTTTTTTCTTTCCCCACTCTTCTTTCTCTTTTTTTTTTTCTGCAGGATATGCTCGGAGTTAAAAAAGTCAGGCCAATATAGCAGATAAGGGTGTCAGGTATCATTAGTGTATGTGGTGTTCTTGATGTGCTAATGAACTATTTGAATAACCTCAAATGCAGGAAATAGCCAGGAGAATACTCAATTACACAGTAGTAATGAGAGTGTAATTTTAAACTTAAGAAGTTAACAAGAGGGTTAATACAGCAATTGCATTCAACTTGTATTTGTTTATTTAAAATAACTCTGTTTCCTGGCAGTATTCCTCTTTTCTTTTCCTTTTTTTTTTCTATAAGGCAAATTGGCTTTAGTTGTGTTAGTTGTCATAGTGGTAAAACATATAGTTAGAGCACAGTTAGACAGAGTTAGGTGCAGTTTAAACGGTGAAACAAGCCCAAATTCATTGGATGTGTTTTGTTGAGGTAAAGCGGTCTTGTCAAAAACGCTGTGGAGCTGTGCTTTAATATGTGCCTCATGAACCCCTCTGCTGTGTGCCGGCAAGTGCTGGTGCCTGTTCCCTGTCCCCTCCGAAAGTACTTTCCTTTCGGGTGTTTGAGTGTTGGAGCTAAATTATTTCAATTAAAGACTCGCTGCATCTCTGCAGTTGGCTTGAAGTTTGGAGGTCATTCTAACTAAATCTATAAAGCGCGTGCAGTTATGTTGTGCCCCATAAAGTACTGTGTTTGAGGCAAGAAGTTTACTGCTGGCTGCCCTACACGATTACAAAACCCCTCTGACATTCTTGTGTCAAGTAATAAGAGGGATCGCAGCCGTCGGCCGGAGAGCACAGGGCTGGGTGAGCGCAGGTATATGACATGCCTGAGCTGTTTCCAAAAGTGGAAATACCGGTTTTGGACAGACTGACCCTTTCAAAGAGTTTGCCGGCTAATCAGCCAGCCTGAAGGCTAATTGTAGGGGGAGGGAAGGGAAAAGGGGGCTTTCTGCGAATGCCTGCATAACCATGGATGTTCTTTAAAATACCTGTGACCTCTCCTTTTTTGTAGGGTCTTGGGGTTTTTTTTGGATCACATCAGTGGAGTACTATGGTTTGATGTCCTGCTGCGTGTCCTGTGGTGTCTCTGAATGGCTTAGAGGCTTGATTATGTGCAGATAGTGTTTTTGTTCTAGCTCATTATTTCAGGTATAAGCTAATGCTCTTCTCTGTATTTAACCCTAGACTCCTCTTTACCTTGCTCTTAATGACCTTGAAAGTAATTTTGAAACTTCAGGCGTAGTTTAGCATTTTTAGAGCAGCAGTGCATGTGAGTATGGGAAGGGGAAGAGGGAACCGGGCAGAGCAGTTCTGATCCAGTTAGCAGTAATGCAATATGCGCGTCTTCAACGTGTTAGACGAGGTGTCTTGGTGCCTTCTGTCATCAGGCTGGAGAGCTGGATCTCTACCCCAGCCCACAAATCTCTTCACACTTGCATGAAGCTTAGGTGAGGAGAAATCCAGCTGCTGTACTGTTTGTCGCAGAGCTGTGCTTCCTACATGAAGCATTTGGAGCTGTAATTCTCATTAGTGGCAGGCCATAGGGAGAAAGGGAGAAATATCTAAAATAGATGATAGGGAAGCAGCACATGCCTGTGTAATCTAAGTGTATCAAGAAAGAAAATGAGCAATCAGCGAGGGTACCAGACAGCGTGGTGGGTTTTGTAGTAGTTATGTGGAAATACTCATTGCCATTCACAATTCAGTGAGCTAAACAAGCTGCCCAGCCACTTTCATAGCAGAATCTTGCCTTCGCTACAAAACCCATTAAGTCTTTAGGAGGAAGACAAGTGTCTTTTCTTTTTTGTCTTTTTAATCACTGGTTCTTCTCGTGTCAGTTTTAACTTACGCACTTCTTCTGGGATGTAACAAAATGAAAAAATGTTAGCTGTGGAATAAAACTCCTTGGGAGAATGTTAATGCTAAATTTTTTTCTCCCTAGCTACCTTTTATAATAGTTACGCTAATCGAGGTCCAGGGCATTTCCTGGAGAAATTAATGACTGGCTGGGGTTAATGGCCCAAGGCATTGCCTCAAGCCATCAACTCTCCCAGCTGGTCATTAATCCTCAGGAAGTGCCCTGGTCCTCAATCGTTATTGCTTAATTATAAACAAAAAGTTTCCAGGCCTCTTTACTGAATACATCTCATCAAGTGACATGATGCTAAATTCCGCTGTTGACAAATGTTACTGATTCCTTGAAAACATGAAGGTCATAAGTTTGTGGTTTATTGGTTGTCTTTGTAATTAGTCTCCCAGGGGACAGATTCTGCTGCCCTCATGGACTTGTGCAATAGTCTGGTGTGATGAGTGGGTTTCTTAGAATCTTTATACCATGTGCACACATCCTTTCTTTTTTTAGCACAGAGAGGTAGAAAAGGTTAAATGAAGGCATTAAATGCAATGTCTTCGATTTGCACTGACTGCATTTAAAGTGTAAGAATCTGAGCAAGGATGTTAATTTTACGCTTTTCTGTCGTGGTTGCTCCCATCTTTTGTTTTAGCCCCAAGATGTCTTTTTTAATGCTGGCTTTGTAGCAACCTCCTCCAGAGCCAGGAAAAGGTACATTAAATGTTCATCTTGATCCAACTATTGCTTTAGGTTGTAGTGTCAAGAACAGCATTTACAGAGTGTATTTTAAGCATGCAGCACTCTACCATCATGGCACGACTTTCTTTTCAGTCCTTATTTGCTCTGAAGTGTAGCAGTTTTCTGCCACTGACAGTAATACTTCAGTTCAACTTGATGACAGATAAGTGTAATTTGGCTGTTGTTCATCTCTTGTGTTACTGAAAGATGAACAATAGCTGAAGTTTGAGCTTTTGATGCTACAATGTGGTGGTAACTATTGAGATTTATAGAACTGGTACACGCTGAACTTACTACAGTGGTAGGACACAAAAACAGGGCTAGGAAAATATATTGGCTTCTGCCATGGGTGAGGAGAGTTGCATTGTCACTTGAAAATTACTCCTATTACTTTGATTCTATAACTCAGTGAGGTCTCTCTGGGCTGCTTATGAAGGGTTTCATCAGCTATTAAGTTATCTACCAAACAGGTATTAAAAAGCGAGCCACATGCATTTGTCTTGGCTGTTCCCAAGGATCCTTAAACGCTTTTTCCTCATGCTTTAAATCCAGAGCTGGGATTTTTGTTTTCTTTTCATCTGGCACTTATCTTTTCATTGCCTTATGTTCTCTTTGAAGGGCTTACTTTGGCCAGAACTAGAAATCTGGTTGTGACTGCGGGTTTTGCAGAAAACAAAACTCTAGCACATGATGAACATAAGTAGGCAGCAGGCACAACTGGGAATGACTAAGAGCAACTTATTAGTTAGTCTAGCTCTTTTTAGTCTTTGGGGTGTTTTTTTTGAAGATGGATAAGAATCTTTCTGCTTGATCTTTGGTCTGGGAACTTCCTACATTTCCATAAAATGCTCCCTCCTGCTTCAAAAAAAAAAAAAAAAAAAAAAGCTTCTGTTCTGTACAAATGTTTGTAATGCTCTGACCAGAATCATGGCTAGGTGCTTTCTGAGTATACAGGGTAGGAGAACTCATCAGACAGCTTCAGGGGACGGATGCTTAGGATGGTGGTGTTAGGATGCTAGGCTTTATTTCTATACAGATAATAGATGGGCAGTATCTCTATCTTAATGGCTTAAAGTACAGCAGCTATTAAGACTGATGACTGCTAAATACTTTGTTAGTTCTTGTGGTGGTTTTGCTGTTGATCTGGTTTCAGAGGTTAGTGCTCGCTGTCCTACTGCCTGGTTAGTGCCAGCCTCTTTGATTAATGGGTTGTCCCAGGTTGTAAGAAAACCTCAGATTTCCTTGGTGTTTTTTTAAAAAGAAACACTGAGGCTAAAATTAAAAATGTGACGTGTAAAAACAGTGCCTAGATCAGAGGCTGCTGTTTGTTCATTATTGCTTGTGGGTTTGGTTTTTTTTAATGGGGAAGATTTTAATCTTCTAGTCAGTTACAGAAGTGGGAAGTGATTAAACATAGAATGGACCTATTATACCTGATAGTCAACAAAATTGCTCTGAAATCTTTGGAAGACAGAGGATAGAGTAGCAGGGGTGTCAAATACGGTCCTTGGAGATAGATTTCTTTTCAGTCTCCTTAGTGAAACACGTGAATCCTGGCTATTGCTCTCTTTGGTGGAAGTCAGTGTTGTTTGTAACTGAATACTTCTAAAGGTCATTGAACAGAGATGAAGATTTTTTGAAGATGGTAGGAAATCCCAGCTCATGTTCCTTGTAACCAACATGAGGTTTAAAAGGCACTGAACATTTCCTGAAATGAGTGCAAGAAAAGCACAGCAGGGTTTAGACTTTAGTGATCTCGTATACAGCTTTGGGGGTTGTATATGCACGGAAAGGAATGAAGGGAACTGGTTTTTCTTTCCTGGACCGGAGTTGGTCCATTTTGGATCAGCTGTTAGTAAGAGAGTTGAGTTAAGGTGATTCAAGAGAGTATTTCACAGAAGAGGAATGGTGTTTTGATATATCTAGAATTGTAGTTGTGGAATTCAAGGTCCAATACAGTTGCCACACTGTTTTTGTAGGTACTCTTGGCTGCATTGGCACAATATATTGGAAATTATTGAATTGGGCAACTATTTCAGATACCAAATT
The DNA here is from genome assembly GCF_032191515.1 of Phaenicophaeus curvirostris. Classification (NCBI taxonomy): domain Eukaryota; kingdom Metazoa; phylum Chordata; class Aves; order Cuculiformes; family Cuculidae; genus Phaenicophaeus; species Phaenicophaeus curvirostris. The sequence goes on along the minus strand of NC_091394.1, from coordinate 51,614,090 downwards.
ATTCTACTAGCGCTTTAATTTTCAAAGTATTTTCACTTGTTAGAAATTAGGCTCTTTTTATTTAGTTGCAACATGTGAGCTAGTCAGAGAACTTGCCTGGACCGGCCCTCAGTGATGACAGGAATGCAAGAGGTGATCTGTTTTGTATAACCAAATGAAGATGACCTTTTTAGTACAATTAGGTGGAAAAACAGCATCAGAGAAGCACTGCTGTACTTTGACACTTTTTAATTCTGTAGAGTCTGAAAGAGCTATGATGGGACTCTTCCTCTGTGCACATCAGAGATAAAATGTACAAACTGAAAGGTAGCGGATGGCATTTTTAACCAAAAAAGTCTTCTGTGATTATCCTGTAAAAGATTTTTCCATTGCCCACTGCTCTCGTTCTGGAGAGCAAGAGATCAGCAACTGTTCAGTCTAATTGGTGAGTCTGTATGACAGTGAGCTGCCTTATTTCATGTATGGTGTAGAAATAAATGAGTGCTTAAACCCTTTGAAACACACCACTACTGCAAAAGCCATAGGCTGTAATTAAATTGAATGCAGGGTTGTATTGTCTTGTGCCCTTGGCTATAAACTTGATAACAGACCATGGTACACCCACTATTGTGTTAGAAGCTAGAACCTAATTAGTGATGTTGTAGATTTTTCACTCACTTCCGAAGCCCTTCTGTTCGTCTTTTTCCCTGTGTCCTTTTTTCCTTATTATTTTGCTTTTCTGTTTCTGAAGCAATAAATGCATCCATCTTTTCCGAAGGAAATTGTTAAGGGCATGTAGCCAAATATGTATATGCAAGATAATGTGTTATCATATTTTGGATTCAAGGGACAAATGCAGTGTAACTACATTTTATCTGATCTAGAAGAGATTTATTAGTGTTTTGATAGTAAAAATATATAATCATGTTTCCAGTGAATGCTTTGTAAGTCTTTTCCAGGCATTTTGGGGGGGGGAGTGGGGAAGGGATTGGGACTGCTCATAATACCTTGATCTAAAAGTAACATTGGAAGACATACAAAAAACATGGTTGTTTTTTTGAGGGGGGATTATCCACAAGGAAAAATGGCTCCTCTGGGCTTTTAGAGATTCACGTGCTTTTGCACTCAGCCAGTTTTAGTTAGTTGATCTGAAAACCTTCAGACTTGCTCAGGACTTAATCCCTAATGAAGGCAGCTGCCTTTGATGTGTTCTTAATGCCATTTTTAGTTTGAGAAATCATAAAAGTGCACAGATGCAGTATATGCATATCCAGTAAATTCTTAATCAATCAATATGCTTACCTGCTGTATGCATCTGTACATGTCAGTAGCTTGGACAGATCTTTTTGATTAAAATTGAGGTTGAGTGAAATTTTTAAGCCCTATTCACTTTGCCAATGTATGAAAACACTGTTTTTGTTTCATTTTGTTGGTTTTTGGGGTTTTTTTTTACTGTATTAACCATATTAGTTTAACCACTCCACATAACAGTCGTATGCATAGATACTTGAGTTATCACCTCCTTGGGACTTCTGACTTGCTTCTGATACTGGCCCAAGTGGTGTTCTATGCTGATATGATTTGCAGTATTTCTGGTACTTAAAGTGTGTAGTGTAGCCTGGATAGTGTGATATTGTGTAGCTTTTGAAAATGTGTAATCAATTCTCTTTGAACAGTGGCATCAGCAGTGTGAAACTGATGCTTCTGTAATACTCCCATGGTTTTCCATTGGGGAACAACAGGAGTCCAGGAAGACAAAGGCTGTTTGATCTGCAGGGAGGAATAGACTATAAAAATAAAACCCTTGGTGAAGCTTTCTCGAGGTGCTAGTAGGAGAGGAGGTTTGAGTGTAGCTTTTTGGTAGTGAGGGTAGCTCATTGGGTTAAGTAGTTTGTTTAGTAGGTGCTGTTCAGGTAACACAGGATGGAGTGATTGTCCTTACAAAAGAAGGAGGGCAGGAAACTATTTGTGGGAGGTGAGAGGATGGATTTTGGCTTTCCTTCTGATTTCTTATCCCATAGGTCTTGTGGAGGTGCTGGGGTGATTCCTGAGCTGGGCTTGTCTCTAGAACAGTGCTTCATTTTACTCTCTCCTCCTTCAAGTGCCCGGGAACTGGGTCTGATGCTGATGTTTGTTTGATATGCAGAGTGGGAGGAAGACGAGGCTGTGTAGTTGGGACTCTTGTGCTTAGTAGCTCTAATGAGGGAGCCACAGCTCTTGGGCTTCCCTGTAAATTCATGCTTGTCTATGTACACTGTTACTACTTTTGTGCTTGTGCTTGTCAGAAATATAATGCATAAATGAATGACTTCCTTAAAACACCACTTTATTTTAAGCTGCTTTTTTTTTTTTTTTTAATGTGTGTCCCTTTATGTATATTTAAAATTAAGGATTTCAGGAGAAATTTCAAGTGCCATTTCTCAACACCCTTCACCTGAATCCTGAGCTTTTGCTCACCACAATGAGATATATATTTACATATATACAGCTGCTTCTTTTGCTGCCACTGATTTTTCTCTGTATGGTTCTAGCAGGCTTCAGAAGTGACAGGGAGAGGTTGGTCTGGAGTAAGGAGAGCATGCTATGTCTAATGCTTTGGCTTTGAGTTACTAAGGTCCAGTGTAGTCTTCCTGAGCGCTTACTCCAGTACACAGTTACCGGCTTCAAAGTCTGTGCTTGCCTTGCTGGTGTGAGCTCTTATTTCATGGGTGGGGTGTCTGCTGTGCACTCGAAGGGAAGGCACTGAAACTCTCAGGTGCAATAGGAAATCATTGGTGGTTGATTGCCAAGCATCCTCTGGCTTAAAGCTCCCGTTGAGAAGAAGCAGTGGAAGTTGGAAGAAGCAGTGTGGTGTGTCTGGCCAACAACGGGAGTGGGAACACAAGATGTATGTGGGTTTAGCATGAAAGAGAAGGGGAAGTGTGCTCACATTGCCTTCCTCACCTCAGTTCTGCTTGCAGTGAGTTGAGACTGCTTTTTCCTTGTGCCTAAAACGTGGGGAAGAAGAGGAGTGAGGAGGATGAAATGGGCTTAAATAGCTTCCTTCCTTCTAACCTTCTTCAAAGGGCTGTCTGTTACCTGTGACATGGCTGATAAATTCTTTTCCTTGTATTGAAATCACCCAGTTCAGAAGTATGGGAGACGTCTGAATTGCTTTAATTAACCCATATAGTTTTGATACCAAATTAGGAGGACCTAACTGTGAGAGTTAGGTTGACAAGTTGGAAAGTGTAAAGGGAGCACAGATGCTGTAACAGACCAGCCTGCATCTGTAGTACAAACGGTGTGTGAATGTTGGATAAAGAGGGAGTCTGCTTGAATCGGTGGCCTTTTTGAGGGTTTCCCAATGTTTCTAATTTTATGACTAGCAGCACTGATGTAAAGGATGCTTGTGTGCTCTTCCTCCTCATCTCAGATATGGCAGCAATACCGGCTGCAGTTGTTTATCATAGTAGTTAGACAGAAAATTTTTACAGACCACACTTGTGGTGATTGAGAGGTGATGCTTTGGGTAGGCTTTTATCAAAGTTACCACTACTACTTTTTGTCTTGGGTTTAGCAAACGTTTTTTTTCCTGTCATGACCACACTAGTTTCTGGCAGCTCTCCTTAGACCACTTCAAGACCAGGTTCACACTTCTGCTTAATTCTTTAAAATGCTTTTTAGAGGGGTGAAAAGGGATAAGATGCTTTAAGCACATGGGTTTTGGCAAACATGCAGTTCAGGAACAACTGCTTAGCCTTTTAGCATGTTTTACGCTTTCTCTTGTCTCTTTATTTGGTAGTGTTGAAGTATGCATCTTGCTGATTGCTTCTCTTTGAAAATATAGTATCTCTGGGGGGAAAAAAAAAAAACCAAAATACCACCCTTTCTCTCTCTGAAAATGCACACTAAGTGACTAGAAAACTTGGGAGTGGAAAAGTAACTGTTCTTGAAGGCAAAAGGGGTAATGCAAAGTTCTCTGGTCCCTGAAACCACATGAGGAGAACCAAGTCATCTGGAACTGAGTGATGTTAGTAGGAATTTGATTTCTTTCCAGCACAAACAATTTAAGAAGTGATATTTCCTAGCAGAGATGGCAATGCAAATTCCCCAGCCTTTGACTCTGGCTCCTTTGATTAAGTACTATTTGAAAATGAAATAAGCAGAGTGGGACTAACATGGTTTTAGTGTCAAACTCAAACTGCTGCAGAATTGGCTTTCTGAAGCTGCTGCCAATCCAGAGCAGTATGTGTAACACAGTTACGGTTTGATTTTTAAAAAGCAGAAACAACTTTAATGTCCTTTCAGGACTTTGTAGTTTTTTCCTTCCTTTTAGGGTATTTGACACACTTCCAAAGAAGATTTATTTCTGGGTTTACCTCTTTAGAAGTCTTTGGAAGTTATGGTTTTTTTGAGGGATTTTTAGTGTGTTATTTTTGAAATGCACCTGCATTTGTCAGCTGATTTCAAATAAAACATTGAGTCTTTTTGATATTTTTTAAGTAGGACCTGAATACAAGTGTTTCCACTGAAAGTACTGTTAGATATAAGCTGTTTCCTTCAGTTTTAGGCACTGAAAAGTATCAAGAGTAAGGAATCAAAAAAAAGAAAGCAAGCTAAGGAAAACCAGGATTCATTGTAACTAGCAAGTACAAATGTGTCAAAATGGATATCAAGCTTAAAATGTACAGTGCCTCAAATAATATTAAATATACTGTTGAAATACTGTACTGGTGGATGAAAGTAGCACTACGCTGCTATGTAAATAGTAGAAGTATCCCCGTGATACAGAAGAGTAAAGATCATCATTAAAAAAAAAAATTACTATGGTAATTCATTAGGAAAAGGATTCCTCATGTGCACTGAAGTAGAATTTTAACCAGTCCTCAGTATGCTAAATGCGCTTCCAGACTGTTAACAGATATGCAGAATCATGAATATAATAGGAGGCTAGATTTGCAGTACAGGATAATGCAGTAACTGTTGTAGTGATGTAAAACATGGCAGATGCTTTTAGAAGCTTTTATGTTGTATTTTAACTGTTGAGAGATACCAAAGCATCAGGACAAATACATATCTTTCCAGGAAAAGATATAATAGCTGATATATAGGTCAGGTTGTTGTTTTGTTGTTGGTTTTTGGTTGGTTTTTTTTTAAGATTTTCTTTCTGTGTGTGGTAACTAATTCTAACTTTTTAAGGCTTTCCCTAAAGCCCAAGTGTTTCCACTGAAGACATTTTCTTGCTGCAATGTTATGATCTTACTAGTGTTACTTGCTGTAAAATGCTCTGGCGTGGTCTTTTTCTGACATTATTCTATGACAATTTCCAGAGATGGATCTGCAACAACTGCCCCGCTACCCTAACATTCACAGCAGTGGCCTCTTGCACGTGATATGTGGGGTGACAGGGGACCTCCATGGCCTTGTCCTTCCTATCAGGTGTTGGTTCAGGCTCCAGCACAAATGAATGCTGCTGTTCAAGCAATGACAGTGCAGCCCTGTCACAGGGATGCTGGGCACCGCTGCTGACAGCCTGCAGCTCTAGTCTTCTTGTATCTTCTCAGGTTTTTCTCCAAAAAAAGGAAACATACTGTAAGGAAAAACTAAATGCGTTGTACACCACCACCACCCTGCCTCCATTCTTTATAAAACAAAGTCTCCAAAACAAGGCCAAATCTGAGAGCATTTTATTCTCTTTAACATAAATGACAGTGGTCTGAAATAGAAGTTACCTCCTCTGATCTTTAGGAGGGGAGGAGGGCAGAGATGCACTTACCAACCTATCAGGCAGTCAGTAAGCAGGGGTTAAAAAACTGTGCTAGCCGGATTTTGAAGGCAGAACATAAAGAATTTTGTAAGAAGAAAAGGATCTGGAAATACGTTGAAATGGAAAAGAAAAGAAGAGAGAAAGCAGGGTGAGAAAATGTTATAAACTGTCTTGTTGCAGCATGTCAGTTTGGAATCTAGATTAATTCTGTATACCAGTGTGCTTCTAGTGGATTAGTTTGATAGATTCAGGAGGTGGCAAATAATGATTCTGTTTGGAGAGGGACAGGAATGAGAGTAAGAAATTAGGATTTAAAAGAAAAATCCTTCTTCTCTTCTAACACTAAATAACAAATGTAGTAGGTGCACTGAAGCAAGATTTAATAAAGGGAAAGATACACCTGAGGGATGACGAAGAAGGATTGTGCATTTTTTCTATAAAGCAGAAATGTTAGAAGACAATGTGAAAGAACACTGAAGAGAGGAAGTCTTGATTTTCTTCAACTCTAAAATTACTTAAAATGAGTATGACTTAAATTAAGTACATTGTATTATTGCCTCTTATGGAAACTGAAATCTAAAGATTTTTTTTTTCCTTAACCATGAAAAATGTGACATCTGAACCAGTGGTTTCCCATAGAGTTTTGTGTTTTGTGTCACTGTAAGCATTGGCTCTTGGATATTTATCCCAAAAGAAATCCACTGTCAGTGCTGTGGTGAAATGGCCTCTAAGCATTATATTTGGTTTTATGCCTGCTGGACAATAAACCAGTTTCCTCAAGCTACTTGAAATAGTCCTTGTAAACTAAAAGTTTCTGGATCAATTTTCTTATTCACATCTTATTAAAACTCACTGAGGAAGTTGGGAAAACATGTTTCTGATCAAAGCACTGTATAAACTAGTCATCTATTCCATTAATCTCTAGGTTACTTCATAAAATTCTTGAGAACCCCAGTCGGTTCCTGCTTTCAAAGACAGCTTCGTCCCACCTGGATACCAAACAGAGAGAGCAGCTCCACTAAGTAATAGGAGGGCACAAAGGAGGTTGTTGGAGAGTCTTGTTTTTTGCATATTTATCTGATCAACAGTTTCCTGGTGGAATACTAAGATTGTTGATTTGTTTCTATGAATAGCTGTCTGCATCAAAAATGACTTATATATGCTAGTCTGTTCTGTATGTTAATGCCTGTGTTTTTGTTGTGTAGTCAGTTCATGTTATATATGGCAGCCTTAAATGACTCAGTGGTGTGCTTAATCAAAACACATTTTTTTTCCCCTTAAGGAAACAAATGTAGGGTCATAGTTTTGAGAAGTCAGGAATTTCTCATTCTGGTGGTGGATGGCTGGATACTAGCTTTCAGCAGCCTATTGTTGAGAAGTTGCTTAACTACTATCATACCATAGAGGCTCTTTGCAAATCTCTCTTCTATCAAGTTTTTGCCTATGCATGTTAATGAGTAGAAGACCTCAGATCAGTATTTTCAGCATCTGCTTCCATGCTTTGTTATTCACAGTTATATACTTTATGAGAAACTTTATGAGAGTTGCCTCTTTGATCAGCAGTCGTAGAATCACCAGGTTGGAAAAAGCCCACCAGATCATCGAGTCCAACCATTCCTATCAACACTAAACCATGCCCCTCAGCACCTCATCCACCCGTGCCTTAAACACCTCCAGGGAAGGTGACTCAACCGCTTCCCTGGGCAGCCTGTTCCAGTGCCCGATGACCCTTTCCATGAAAAATTTTTTCCTAATGTCCAGCCTAAACCTCCCCTGATGGAGCTTGAGGCCATTTCCTCTCGTCCTGTCACTTGCGGGGACTGCTTGTTGGCAATGGTAGGGGGATGCTTTGAGTGCTGTTGAAAAAACAGTAGTATCATGCTTTGGAGATGCTGTCAAATATGCTGGTTTTGTTGTAACTTGAAAATTAAACCTTTGAGCATTAGGGGAGGGGGATGAGGAGGAAGAGCAGTGACCACCACAACATAAAATCTCTCTGGAGTGAAAAGTGCACTGCCTGCATGTCAGTGAGATGATACCATGAGAATAACAAGTTGTGCTTAAAGAGTTGGAGATGGTGTGCTAGCTGATTAAAGGCTATGAGGAGAAGACAGGCTGCGTGGCTGAGAAAACTAGTAGGAGATGGTGATCTAGTTGCACCAGCAATCTAGCCCAAAAAAGGATGGGAAGAAAGTCCTCATCTATAGAAACAGCAAGTCGTTAGCTGTTCTTAAAGCACATTTTTTGGTGACTTGTGTGAAAAGCACAAGTCTCAGTCTGGATCCCAGTGCACAAATATCCTTGCAACGGGGGCCACCAGAACCGGCACTGGTTGTCACTCCTGTTGGCAGCCTGAGTGATGAGGTGGAGGGGAAGAGCTGACCTTGTCCCACAGGGTTTTCTTCTGACCGTAAGGACAGGCTGATGGCTGTGTGAGAAAGCTTGCTCAGCTGGGGATACACTTGCTGTCTGTTTGGTCTGCTGGGCTGTGGATGTGATGTTATCTAAAAGTAGCAGCCTCCTGTACCAATTTCAGTGTAAAAACAAGACTAATGGCCAAATTCATATTCTCCATGCTTTTCACTAATTGTGAAAAATAGCAGTTTGCTTCTCCAATCCTCCTGGCTTTACCAGCTCCTTCCTATAACTGTGCTGACTTTTACTGATGGCTCCTTGTGTCTAATCATTTCTTAATGAAGCAGACAAATTTATTTTATTTTATCCTGCCTGAGCTCCTTTTTGTCGCTCACTCTTGTTTCCCTCCACTCCGTTTCCACTCCAGGCAAAAATTATTTCCAGCCGAGAAGGGCTGGATGCGTGTCATTCCAGAGCAATTGTAAATGACCCTACAGATTTGCTTTCAAAAAAACAGAACATATTTCCCCTCTGTGCACACTCCCATTTCTCACTGAAAATGCATGCAAGAAAGGTCATGCGGGGCCAGACCTGCGGGGTGTCTGTCTCTGTACCCCGTCCCCACATCAGTAGCCAAGAGCAGCTGTCTGTAGAAGAGAATAGGAATTTATGAATAGGTGGTGCATCTTATGTGGGTGTTATAAAGATGCTTCCCAGTTTCCCCCTCTGAGTTGTATTGCGATATAAGGATGTTAATCATTGAAAAGCAGATACTGGCACAATCACGCTGGTCTGTAGGATGAATGGACCCCTTTGCGTTTTCCTCTCAAACTGTTTTGATGGGAATGTTGATTACAGACAAGGTAAACTTGTTTGTATTTTATTCATTAATAACAAACTATAAACTGCCCTGCCTCCCCTCCCCACAGGCAAGGCACTTGAGGAGATGCCAGGCAATTAAAGTACTTAAGACAGTAATTACAGTCAAATATACAACAAAAAATCACTGCACATGATTTTTTTTTTTTCTGTGCTTGGTTTTGTTCTCTGCCTTCGTTAAACCACAATTCGTGAACAGGAATCTCTCAGCTGGTGATACTAAAGCGTTCAACAAGTTTGGTTTGATTCAGCTGGGTATTTCATAACCTCTTTGATGGTATTACTAGTGAATTCTTCATAGCTCTGAAATTCCTGGGTTTTAGTATATAAAGCTGATATAGCTCTCAGTCTTAGCACTGATCAGTAGGGAGATGATACCGATGCTGTCTTGAAACTTTTCCTTTCTTTTCTTGCTAGTTTTCTTATTCTGCAAAGAGTAGCATCTCTGATTACTGTGATTCTTAGGAGGGAAAGACTGAATTGGGCTGAGGCAGTCAGTTAATAGTCCACAGTTTACTTCAAATATTTAAATATTTAGTCTTAGCTGATGCATTTTAAACTTCAGAAATAAGCAACCACAAACTTAAGTTGTGAACCTGTTAAATGAGTTAGTGCCCTGTAGTATAAACTTGTGCATATGCCAGCTCAATGTATGTTTAAGTGAAATTCTTAGTGACTTCCATATTCCAGATAAAGTACACTTTAAAAAGACAGAAACTTAGCTATAATGAGATCCAGCTGGTGTGCGTAAACCTTTCACATTACCTAATTAAGTTGGTAAGTAATGTATGGGGAAAAGTGCTTGTTGCTTATTCGTTTGTAATGGAGTTTTACAAGGCTGCATAAATACTGTAAGTATTTAATAGGGGAAATGCAGAATTAAAAGCAAACAGCAGATGATGTATGGTACAAAAATGTTGTAAACCAAATGTGTAAAATTACCCTTTCAGTATTTAATATTAAACTACTGAAACTTGACAGTGTTCTGAATGACACCTATGTTAAAACAGCTTTCATAAGAACTATTTCCAATAGATTGGCTTGATCAATGTGACTAGTTTAAAGGTTGATGATTTTATGGTGGACTATATCAGAGCGTGGATTCCTTTTGAGTATTGTTTTGAATGGTCTTTTTATTCACTAAAATCTACATCACTCTGGTATTCAAAGCAGAGTATAGGCTTGAAGGCTCCTTACTCCTTTTTACAAACTGTAATTGCAGAAATATAAACTTCATTTATTTCAATGGTAGAGCATGGGAGAGGAATGTAGGAAGGTGTTCTTTGCTCTGTTGTCAATTTAGTTGCCTACCTTACAGTTGTTTCATAAACATCCTAGAAAGCTCCTGAAAATACCAAATGTGGAATGTGCCAAAAATGGTTAAAATGCAATACTTGGTCTTCTGAGAGACAAGCCCTGGCAAATCTTAGCTTGATGTTACTGCCCTTGGCTGCCCTCCTACTTTGCAGAAGGCTTTTGCTCCCTTGCAGAGTCAGCAAAAGGTACCATGTACCTGCGCTTAAGTGTCTACAGCAAACCTTGGTCAAGAGATTATTTTTTGGGTGCTGTCATTGTCACCAGCAGTTCCAAGTTGCCGTGTTTGGTCTGTGAATGGGAACATGGGGGGCAAGATCATATGGTCTTTTGCCAATTTACTTACAGGGGTAGTTGCCTTGGGGAGAGGAGTGGCTAAAAATAGAGTAGTCCTAAATTGCATAAGTGTTTGCTGCGTAATGATGAGTCTGAGCCCACAGCTATCCTTATTGAAAGGGAATGGTCAGGCAGGTATCATAATGTATTTAAAGCTTAGGCTATTGCTCTTGTCAAGAGTGTAATTTACAATAATCGCTGCTTTTAATAATGAATTGATATATTGGAGATGTCTTGATGCCTGCTAAACAGTTAAAGTGGCAACTTAATTTCAAGACTGTTACTGATCTTGGTATATTGACCTCCAGCTGTTCAGAAGAGGATATTGTGGGGTGATTTCCATAGCAAAGGTATATTGTGCTTAGGCTCCCTTCTGCAGAAGGGGAAAGCATAATTTTGAGTGAGAAATAAGCTTTCACTTGCCTGTGATTTATTCAATGAGAGGTGGAAGGAACATTCAGAATGTAAGTGAATAACAAATATTTTTTTGGTTTTGTGGGTTTTGAAGTTCCCATAAATCAGTCAGCAAGTTCCCAGTTGTGACAACCACATCCCATGCTCTCACATTGCAGCTACCACAAAACTCAAGTGAAGGGTGCAATCAACCTATAATAAGAGTGGCCAAATCATTGGCATTAAAAAAACAGAGTGCTGTCTTGCAGGGTTCTGACTTGATTTTTGCAGGCAGTCACTACACCAACATACTCTTTAATTCCCTTTCCTCTGTGGGCCCCCACCTTGCCACTTGTTACTTGATAAAGCAGCAACCAGAAATTCATTGTAGGGTTTTGTGGGGAAAACTTTTATTGGATCATTCGTAAGAATTTTAAGTTGCTCAGTGTTTTGTGATCCTGGTTGTTTAGGAAATAACTCACGTTAATGAGCATTTATTGTAAAACATGGAAAAGAAATTGGTGAAAAATCTGAAGTAGTGAAGATGAATGATTCTCTGTTTTTCTCTCTCTGCTCCTGTGGGGCTCAGGTCCCCTCTGCTCCTAGTACATAAGGAGTTGTGTGGGAGTGCTGCACCACTGGCTGGTTTTAAGGTTTCCAGCATGGGTGAGCTCTGGACACTTGTCTCTGTACCACCCAAATGTCCCATTAAAAGATGGGGATAGGATGCATTGCTGCTTAGCAGCCTTGGATTGCTTTGGCAGGTCTGCGTTTCCCAACAGCTTCTTGCCATGTACATGACTTGTGAATAGTGAGCAGAATTGCCAAAGCAGTGGTTGAAGGTGCTGATAGGGGTATCTGCGAGCACCCAACAACTTGTGCGCTTCTGCTGTGTGAAGTGGACTTGCTGGAAGCAAGGTGCAAGCTCGCTTCAGTGGCCAATTCTGATTCTCTGTTGGCCTCTATCCAAATGCTGTCCCAAAATGACCCTGCTTGGCTTGAGATTTGGTGGGATCCTGCTGCAACAGGAATGAGAGACCCTTTGTGTTCCATCGTAGGTATGTTGTGATTAAACTTGATAGTCATGAGGCTAGATTCACTGCTGTGCTTTTTGCTGTTTTGCATTGCACAACAGCACAAACACCAGGAGAGAAAGCAAATTTAATCAGTGTTTCCCAGGGATTGTGAAATTCTCCTTCTGTATAAATTTGCTGACCAAATTTTAAACAAGGTTTATAAAAGGGGCCTTTCCTTTTATAGTAAACATGATTTCCCTTTCTGCAGGGCTGCAAGACAAATGTTCTTAATCTGCAAGGTAACTTTCTTAACATCCTATCCTTAATGTGGTTTTGGCTCATCTCTCTTGTACACACTTACTAACGGAAGCTATTTAACTGAGATACAAAATAAAAAGTATGTTTTATCAGCATTTGGACCTAATAATGGCTTACAAGAAATGTAGAGCAAGACAGACATTTGTTTTGCACTGTTCAGGAGCTTTCTAATATCCTCTGAAGTTTGCTGTAGTTCTTATTTTTGGCCTATTTCCTTGGTCTGCTGTTGTAAGTAGACTTTCTCTTGCTAATCTGCTGCCTGAAATACTCTTTGTTCAGGAAAGCAAGTCTCTTTCTGTTGTAATCAGGGCTAGGAATTCAGCTGCAGGGTCACTCTTGGTGCTGTAGAGTTCACTGACCACGTTTTGCTTCTGGCAGTCCTAGCTTTGGCCCCTTTACACAGATCAATGCCAGGCTAACCCCATTTATTGCTACTACTGAATCAAAACTCTGCTTCTCCCATTTAATTTAGCTCAAAATAGACATAATGCAAGCAAGCGTCAGCATGCCAAAAGAGTCAGAAGAAGGGGAGGAAGGAAAAAAGGACTGAGGGTTTTTTGAATTAAAGACACTAAATGGAGCTAGGCATCAGATGGGAGGAATTAGTTTGTACTGCATTGTTAGACCGTTTATAAAAATTGTCATCATCGATTCTAATTTGCATGTGAGTATTAGAGTTTACCTGCTTGTCTTTGGTTCCCTTTTTGTGTTTAAAACTATTTCTAATGTAACTGCTACTGCTTAAGCGCAGCCGTGTGTTTATTTTTTAATTTTCTGGGTCCTGGAGATTAATCTTCTGGTTTGCTTTGTTTTGCCTCCACTACGTGAACCTCCATCCTTATTGCTAGATGCCTTTTACGAGGTTCTGTGTCTTCAGCCTCTTAGAAACTTCCAGACTTGCTTGTGGTCAAGTGAAGCTGCTATTGGCAGGAATGTATTATTCTCAGTGAAGCTGCTTGGTGCTGAGCACTTTGTTAGGCTTTCATCTGTGAGATGGGTTAAGAGGTTTTGCTGTACCAAGTGTGTGGCAGGAGGACTCCTGTGGCTGTCAAACCCCATGGCCGCAATATAATTTTTTTCTATATCTGTGGCACACATCAATATGAGAAAATGTTGGGATCATCAGGACCTCACTTGAAGTTTAGATGACAGGACCTTTATGGTGTGGTTGGCATCCAGCCACCATTCCTGGCCAGGGCTGGAGTTATGAATTCCACTTGCCACACCTAATTCCACATAGCTTGTCAAATATGTGGAGTAAGGCACACACATACCCTCACCAGTTGTTGTCTTCTGGATTGAAGCCCTGTGCAAGGCAGTGTGGGTAGAAATCATTGTTTAGTGTTTCTGTTGAAAAACAAAACAATCTTGCTGCACATCCTTCCACTCCCTGCTTCCCCTAGGGAAATGTTACCCCAAACTAATCCCATTTGGCTTTTCAACTCCAGGGTGGTGGTCAGCAGAAATGAAGCATTCGGTCAAGTGTGTCTGTAATGGGATGGGAGATGGCTGCCATGAGACAGATCTACAATTTAATAATTGTTGCTGAAGTTAGTTTCTGCTACCCTCTAGTAGATCATCACCACAAGACCCCTGAGACCTTTCCTGTTTGTTTCAAATACTCTTTTATTTCTGACGTTACAATTAATCTGCTCCTGGAGGCAAGCTTGTTGAGTATTTGTCCTAGAGGGGAGCTGAAGGCCTGTCAACTTAAATGTGATGGTGAGTTGTTTTTTTTATTTCACCACCCTTCTTCCCAGTCTTGCCAATTAAATGCTGCTGCCTCCTTTTGCCTGCCTTTTCCTTTTCCTTACAGGGCTTTGTTTTTCCAATGGAGAATGCTTCGCTTCCCCACTCCTACCACACACTTTGTCTCTGTTGCCTCCTTTCCTTGCCTCTTGCAGGAGCAGCGGTGCTTCAGCCTTTCTGCTTTCCTCCCCTTCCATGATGGGGAGGGAGCTCATGGTTTTCTGCATTATTCCTCTGGGAGACAAGCATCAAGGAAGACACTAGCTGTAAGGGTTTCCTGATTTTTCCCTCAAATTTACCTGGTTCCAGATAAAAACCTTTGCAGATGTTATTGCCCAGATTTTATCTGGAATTGGTCTTTTAAAGACACAGGATGTGTTGCCATGTGTGACTGTCCCCTTATCTGCTCCTTTAACTGTTAAGTCCTCCTCTTGTGATAGTTTCCTCTGTTTTTCAGGTCTCTATTGGAATGTAGTGGAGATTTTTCATGTGATTTTAAAAACTGTTATTTCATTGTAGTTGGTGCTTGTCTTTACCTGACACCTTCTCCTGCTTTTCATACTCAGACTGCTCTTTTAAAGGTTTTGTTTGTTTGTTTTGATACATCCAGACTTTTTAGTGTTGATCCTTCTTTAATTTTTTTTGTCTATTGCAGAAGCCAGATGTAGTTCAGAGACGTCACTTTGGACCTATAGAGTATGTTTCCCCTCATTGGTATCATCTTAGTGGTTATCACCACTGAAGATACTCAGTGTGTTTGTTTCCTCCAGTTTTACTTAGGCAAAATCTTCTCCTCTATTCTAACAAAAGATTTCTTCAAGCATTATTTTGAATTAGGATAACTTACTGCCACCTCAGTAGTTAAATTGAGCTTCTTGTTATAGAACAGCCTACCAGAAGATGAATTTCATACCTGTGTGCTTACCCCACAGTGGCTGGTCCAGCTGTGGCAAGTGCCAGTATTTGTCCTGGGTTGTTTCACTTAACTTCTATATATTTTTTAAAAAAAATAAGTGTGTATTTTGTCTAGCTTTCATTTTCTTGGTGAAGCTGCTGGCTGTCTTTTTAATTTCAAGCTGTCCTTGTCATGTCACAGCTATATGTACAATAAGTTTATGTTAATGTGTCTTTACTTATTGCTTTTTCAATTTTATTGAAATATACCTTTGAGGGAATAAAAGCTAATAGCTAAAGTGAGATAGGCATTTCTCGTTGATTGGCAGGCATAGTCTTTCTGCTTCTTGAAACATTTTCAGGTCCATGTGTTGTCTAAGCACTGGTGCTTTGTGTGTTAGTGATGACCAGAAAAGCACAAATGTGGACTTAGAAGCAGGTCATACCATCCGAAGAAATATACGTTGTATAAGCTTTCACCCACTATTCTAAGATTATTGGCAGTGTCTGTTGTGGTGTTGGGTCAATTAAAAGCCTTTTAATATAAAATCAAGGATTTGCGGAGATAGTGGAGGTCATTCAGTCTACAATTAGATAGGGGATTATTTCTTCATGAGTTTGGCGGTTGCAAGGATGGCTTCTGTTAGCATATAGCACATGGCTATATAGATTTGGGGTTAATCTACCCTTATTGAATAAAATTAGCTGCCAAATGGTTGGGTTATCATATGAGCTACAATGACTACTTGGAGAAACCCCTACAGGTCTGAAAACAATAATAATCAAAATTGTATTTCTTAGCCTTGGATCCTAAAGTATCTTTTACACATAATGGAATCAAATGAACCAAGTCTAAAATATGCTTTGTTCGTATGCCATATGGTTATCATCTTGCCAAGCGCTTTCTGCCTTCCAGAGCTGATTCCTGTGTTCTCCTTTCCTCAAATCCTGCCCTTCACTAAACAAAAAAAAAATTGCCACTTGACCCCCATAGTCATTTACTTACCATTCCTTTTCTCCCTTTATTCCTAAATACTTTCCTAGCATTTAAGAAAACTTCAAAACACTGGAAAAGAAGTAAAACAAACTAAAAACCTTCATGTGCTACTGCATTGAAGGAGTCTTTTGAATTCAGCTGTATTTAGCTTCATTCTGACTTTAGCTCCTTCCTCTGAGCCACCAAAAAAGCATACCTACTCCTCCAAGGGACTTAAGATCTGAAGATGGACAGATTTCATTATGGGGCAGGGGTTGGGAAATATCTAGGTCACTGATGGTTTTTGGTTCAGGTCCTATGTGCTGCACAGACAGCTCATTTCCAGAGCTCTGGGGAGACCTCTGTCATTGCGTGCTGCCTCATATGTGTTTTTAGTAGGAGACTGTTTCCTGTCCCTGTACCAGGAGCATTTGTGTTATGCTGCCTGTCCCGAGGTGTTAAGTAACCCACATGCATTTTGAAATAGTTAATAATAATAATATGATTTTTCTCGTGATAGTGTTTGGGCTTTTTCATTCTCTTGCTTGTTATGAAATCTGTAGGCTGATAATTTTAATGGGAGTTACAAGAGGAGAGGAAAAAGTCCCAGCTAGCCTTGGAAATGCATGGAATTGTGGCAGAGCTGAGTAAACGCTCCCTGTTGCAGTCTGTCTTAACAAGGACTTCCAAAAAGAGTGTTGTTTCAGTAAGTTCAGCTTTTATCCTTTTCTCTCACTGTCCTCCCCTATGGCAATCTGTCTCTCTGGTGGGACATCACTAGATTATCCTTTTTAAGAGACTGGGTCTTTGCTTTGCCGAGTTCAACTTTGGAGACCTGCTGGGAGGGGAGGTGGATGGAAAAGTGAAGAAAAATCTAGCAATTACTCTGGACTCTGAAAAGTTGGTCCTTTCTGCCTTTAGCATTGTGTTGCATTGATACTGGAGCAAGGGATGTATAATTTAAGATAATGATTTCATACCATGTTTCTAATTCCCTACCAGCCTGAACTGTAACTTTCAACATTGAGGTTCTGTTTACATCTTCATCATAAATTAGATAATTAGGAATGTATGGCTTTAAAGCCCTTTTCTGCCTTTTTTTCTTTCTGCAGCTAGGTTTCATAGATGAAGCTATCTATCTCTTTTATTGTCTAGTCTCATAATTACTAAGTGGATGCAATGTCTTCAAAATTACGATTCTGTCTGAGAGTATTTTATTATTGGTTGCTGCAAGAAACATCTGGAGAGTGCTTAAAGCTCTTGTGTGTTACAGCATAACCAAGACACGGTTTTATTGGATCCTAATAATCTGTTCTTTTCCCTCTTCATACGGCAGGAAGAGCTAATAGAGGCTTTTTTTGTGTTTTCTCTTAAGTCTGGTGAGGTGATCCCAAATACAGAATTCTAAAGATAGTCCAAAGGTGGGGGGGAGTTGTTGTTTACATGTTCCGTCTGAAGTAGAGAATGTTCTGTTGATATGTCCAAAAATGCATCTTCTTTAGATGGGTCAGTACTATCTCCCTCTGCTCCTAGGCAAATTACTAAACTAAATTTAAAAAGTGCAGAGGAAAGCAGGCAGCTGGCTGATTCAAAGGGAGAGGCTATGTTTTTCATCACCACCCTTTCAAAGCCTCTGTGAATCAAAAGAACCATTGGATTGCGAAGGCAAGACCTATGCCACACCAGAAGCTCCCAGTTCAGCAATTTTCCCAGGGTAAAATTATAACTCATGTTTCCTCAGCACAGGCTGTAACTGGCAGCGTTCCTTCTACTTCTAAGGGTGAAATTGCTAGGGGGGAACAGACATCTAATGTGCCTCTGGAAGTTTTACAATGGGTGTTAGCCTCCCTTTGTGGAAAGGTAGACTTCTGGAACATACCCAAGGGCAGGTGCTATTCAAAGTGAAGTGTAAATTTACTTCAAATTAAGGCAGTGCGGGCTTATGTTTGTTCACTTTGAGAATCAAATTTAAAGAAGATGAACCCTTTTCTCATATTTTGGCAGTTCATGATGATCTTCCAGTTATCCTACTGAAGTCTCCATTTTTTTCGGTCTTTA
Organism: Phaenicophaeus curvirostris; assembly: GCF_032191515.1. Taxonomy (NCBI): domain Eukaryota; kingdom Metazoa; phylum Chordata; class Aves; order Cuculiformes; family Cuculidae; genus Phaenicophaeus; species Phaenicophaeus curvirostris. Next base: position 51,596,074 of record NC_091394.1, on the reverse strand, counting down.
AAATCTTCAGATATGACTGTAATTCGAGATGTTAATCTTTATTCATGTACTACTGATAGGATCTTAACTTGCAAACAAAACAGATTTTAGCAATGCTTGTTTTTTGGTGTTCCTTCTCACCAGAAGATTATCAGACAAATTGCAAGCGCAGTATGAGAAGCATGTAACCAGTTGGTTTCTTTCCTACTCAAATTTTGACACCAACTTTAAGGACTTGTTTAACTTCACATTCAAATGCACCAGCATGAAGTCCTCCCCTTTTAAACCAGGCTGGGAGTGTTGGGGTTTTTTTTGTTGTTGTCCTTTTCTTATGTAAATACTTAAATCTGTGCAGAGTGCCTGCTAGAAGTGGATAAAATGCATCACCACTTGAGTGAGAAGTCTGACAAAAATTTACATTATTATGTCTCAGCCTATGAGGCATCCACCTGGGAACAGTTGAAGATGGATTCCAGCGTTCAGAGCTCCTTCCCATGTCCATTTCTTCTCTGAACCCCACAAACACGTGGGGAGTGGAGGTGTCTGTTTCATGCCAGTCATCACTGGTGCAGGAGATCCTCTGTCCCTCATGGAGGCAGCGGCAGCTGTTGGCTGCTCTGTGCTGGGCTATTCCCAGCAACTCAGGAGAGCTGCCTGAGCAGCTACCCCTTTCTGGGAGAAGGTATAGACTGCAGATGGATCCCCAGTGTACATCTGCCAAGACCCCGTCAGGCCACACCTCTTGCAGCAGGCATGAAGTGGTCTAGGGTGTTTGGATCAATGTTGCTGTTTGCCAGAATGAATGAATGAGAACTGGTCTGTTGTCTGTCCTTTGCCAAGAGGTGAAACTCCCTTTGTGTGCTTGCTTTGCTATGAAATACAGGTGAATTCATGTTGTCTCTGTTACCTGAGGTTTGATAGAGGTAAGAAAAGAAAAGTGACCTGTCTTCCAGGTTCCAATGAAAGTTCTTAGAACTGCAGAAGCAAAGACTTTTGTGTCAGCTCTACTATTGTGGGCAGGGTTGTCAGGCTGCTAAAGGCTCTTCAGACCTGGCAGCCTCTTCCCATCTTTAGAATTGTTTCCTTTCTTTAAAAAAAAAAAAGTATCCATGATGACTGCAGCCTTTCTTCGCTGACGCTGAGGGATCTTTTGGTACTTTACTGGCTTGTAAGAGTTTTTGTAGTGCCTGGTAGGATCTCCCTTTTGACTGCGAGAGTAAAGAAAGCTGAGTGAAGGTCACTGAGATGCCTTGCTGTTTACCTCATTAAATATTTAGAGCTTAGGCTGGGGAATTATGCTTCCTTTGGGTCACTCCTAAATCAATTTTATTGCTAGTTTGTGTAGAAGCCAGTGTGGAATACACTAGCTGTTGGTGGAGCCAAGTGGCCTGAAATGCCAAGGTATCCAGTCCACCCCTATTATAGGACATCATTAGAAGCAGCACAGCAGGTCTTTTGACCTTTGATCTCATGTCATCGTGTGTCTAAATGCTGTGTCCTTCAGCATGGCTAGGGGATGTTTTTGCCTGCTGCATCCTTGGGTAAACACCCTGTGATTATACAGTGTTGGGTGGGCAGTGATGTACTGTGCAGTAATTGAGTGCAGCTTTCAAATCCGGTTTTGCTTGTAAATTAAATAGCCGCTTTTCCCAAGTGAGAATCAAATCAGCACATCTGAAGACCTTAGGAGTTGCCTGCTTCCATTATGAAAGCCAAAGTGGCTAGTGGAAGTGTGTGTGTTTGTGGGTAGTGAATCTGGGCTGGACCCCCCAAGTTATGCGTTAGGTTTTTTTAATAGTGCAATGGGTTGGATGTATGCCGAAGATCCTGCTTGCATTGAGGACTTAAGCCAAGTCCTGTGTCAGTCATATTTGCCACTTGCTTGACAAAAGCAAAGATGGTGTACATACCAAGAAATGGGCAGGCAGTGCAGGATACTGGAGCTTTACTTTCAGGGCCTGAATGGGCTGGTCTCGGCACCACATAGCTGAACAAGTAAGGGGCTAAATGAATCTTCCAAAAGGAGTACAAATTTATAGAATACCTTTAGGGAGATATGAAACCTGTGTCCGCAATTTAAAGGCTATGGGGAATCATTTTCAGAGAAGTTTATAAGCACTTGAGAAGACACGTCCTGTATCTGTAAAGTAGACCTTCCCCAGGTTTTGGACTTGCCTTTACTGCAATATTGGTATAAGCACAGGTCTTCATTTGACTCCTGCCTTTATCTCTAAATCCTATTTCTCCAGTTAGAGATTGTCCAGTTTCTGTTGAAGGTGTGGTTAGAGCTGTTCTGCTGCAGTTAGTTGTGTGCTGCAGACTTGGCTACAGTGCCCTGTAGCCAAGTTCTCAAAGTGTCTTCAACCTTTTGTCTAAGGGCATTTTGAACTGTCCTGCCAGTCTCTCAGTAGACAGCTCTCTCTATAGGGCACAAATACCTCGCTTCCCTCAGCCCCTTGCCTTGCATTTGGTTCTCTGCACCTGTGGCATTTATTCTAGGTCCCGATCAGCTCTGATGAAATCCCATCAAGGCTCATTTTACTGAGGAGATGCGACCACAGTCTCTCCAGCGCTCACAGCACCGAACGGGTGCACATGCTCACTAGCGCCTGCATCTTGAGGAGGAGGAGGCTGTGAGCAGCCAGCGTGTGGGATGTGGAGCAAGGGACCCCCATCTCGAGGGGCTGGATCGGTGCTCCACCCCAGGGCCAGTGCCTCTGGGACAAGGAGGATGTAGCAGTTAAAATTGTCCCATCAGGTAAGTGCTCCAGTCACCACTGCTGTAGCCACTTTGGTGTGGCAAGAGGTCTATCATTGCTTTTGTAGGCCTGATCTGTATGTGGGCTACTGTGGCCTATAGAAGACAGCCTAATGCAGTTCCTGGCACCTCCAGGAAAGGGTTTCAGCCAAGGCTTCATTTCATCGTGGCCTATACCTTATGCCCTGGCTCTAACAGACCCCTCTGGGTATTTCTGTCCTCCCTCTCAGGCAGCCTTATAGCACCCTTCACCTTCTTAAAATGCATCGCTGCATGTATTTCTGCAAATAAATCTGAATGCTGCAAACATGGCACAAATGGTGGCAGCAACAAGCAGTTGCTTGTTATAACGGTAGGTCTTGTGCTGTGCTTGGGTGCTTCAGCATCTCAAGGAAACCTTCCTAACTTCTCAAGCTCGCCGTTGTATTTCACTGTCTTGCATAGAGTAATTTGACCCTGTGTCACATGGTGACAGACTTTCAGGATTTAAAATGAGACTTTTCTTCCAGAGTCTAAAATAATGATTCTGGTAGTATTGCTGTATCTCAGGGAACCTGGTGTGGCACTAAAAAAATTGCAGCTGGTAGTGTTTTGGACCTGTTTTTCACACAGCACTCAAACGCAATTGTTTTGGAGTTCTGCTTTATAAACATAATCTGTAATGTTCAGAGTCAGCAACCCTAAAGCTCACAGCTGCAAGCGAAAGAGCAGTCAGATTATATTGATGAAAGGCAAAACATGACAGTGCAATTGGCATAATTTTGCTGGGGGAAATCACAGAGTCACAGGATCAAATGATGCACTACTTCTTTGTTTTGCAGGCCCAGTGGCACTGGGACAGCCCAACTGTCTACTCAGAGCTACCAGTCATCAGTGTAAGGCTGAAGAAGCAGAAGGGGTATGAATGTGCTCACATGTCAAGACTTTTTGCCAAATATCCGGGCAACTTCTTTGTGCTTCTGCACTCCGCAGAGAAAAGGTGAAGGCAAGGCACCACAAATGTAGTTTTCATTGTCTGCAATGTGCACATGGTCATCTTTGACCAGCTTGCAAGTCTCTGTCTGTGGAACAAGCACAACCTAGTGTTGTCTGTGGACGCCGTGTACCATGACCATAGCCAGAGAATTTGGTGTGAGGACGTCACTAGCCCACAGAGGTGCCCAGGGTGGAGCTTTCCCTTTCCAGCAAGATGAGCACCTGGACTTCCTGAACAAATAGTTCTGTATATCTGGCTGCTTGCTGCACCTTCCAGAAACACTGTTTGTACTGTACTGATATTGTTTATGTTGAATAAACGCTTTCTCCAACCTCTTTGTTGTGGCAATTGTTTTTGATGAATTGAAAAAAAGTGGAGGGTACCTGTTGAAGCACTGCGGTGAGACATGGTCATGATTTTTTTAATCTTTAATGAAATGTTTGTTTTGAAAAAGTGCATCCTCAGAAATGGGAACACCTGTGTGGGATCCAAATGTGAGAGTAGTCCTGATGTTCCTAGTTTGGATGAGGGACTTGAACTGGGCTTTCCTGTATACCAACCCTCCCTACTCCAAGCATTGGCCTACCGTTTATTTCAGAGTGGGATGCATAGCTGTCCGTAACACTTGAGTGATTTCTGCTTTGTACTGAAGGAAAAGAGGTTTGTCTCCAACTTCTGAAGCTTATTCACTGTTTGGATTAATTCCTTGTACAGTGGGACGTATGTGTTCAAAGACTTCTGCTGAAAGTGGCTAATGTGGCTGTGCTAACTGCTGTTGCCAGCTGTTCCTAGGCACCAAGCTTTTGTGAGGAGAAATATCTCTCATAGCTTTCTATTGTGGAAAAAAGGTAATGAATAAAGACAGATTCCATGCTTTAGAGTAAACTGCTACCTGATTATTGTTTCTAATGTATAGAATAGATAAGGCAAGCTTGTCCTGTCCTCCCCCCAAAAAATCCAAGAGTTTGAAATATGTAACTTTGGGTTTCTCAGCAATAATTGCTTGGGCTGTGTAATTAACACTTCTGAAACCACTTCTGTTCATAGCAGTCTAACATGAGTGAGTATTTTGAGGGGAGGAGAAAACCCGTTTCTTTTTTTTTTTTCTTACATTTAGCAGCACATTGTAGTAACTCATGTTCTTCAGTTATCTCTTATTTCTTGCACTTGCTACCAGATTGACATTGTTTCTATATTGTTGATGCTTGGTACAGTTGCTTGAGTACACATCTCGGCCCTACAGCTACTGTGTTTTTTCAACCCAGGTGTAAAGGCTTATTCTTTAACAATAATCTTGAATGGACTTGAGAAGAAGGAGATATTGAAGAAAAAGGCAGGGAGGAAAGGGATCTGAAAGCTCTCCTCCATGATCCTCCATTCCCTTTGGTAGAAAGGGTTGTAAATTATAAGGATTTTTGTAAATCCCAGGGAGGAGTTCAGGGAAGGCTGCTTTTGCTCCTGTTGACCCCAAGGAGTACTTGCCTGGAGCAGTAAATGAGAAGCAGGTTCAGATACACTGAAAAGACCTGCGCCTATGAACTGCTAGTTAAAAGGCTCAAAATACTATCAAGAAAGTGGAGGTCTCGAACTGCTCTAATAGAGCAGTGGTTTTGTGTCCTGAAAGAAATGCCTTTAACTTGCCTGATGCAAAGATTTTACCGCTTTTAAATATGTGGTTTCAGTAACAAATTGATTCTGATTTCAATGAAATGAGTTCCAATTTCTGAAGTTGTTGGGGGGAATCTTTGAGTACAGGGTATCTGAAGTATTTTGGTCCACAGGAGCTTGCAAAACCTGGGTTTTTGTGTTCTTATTTAATCTTTTGTAGGGTAAATATTAAAATGTGTGAGAAGAAAAGGTACCAGGTGAAAAATGGACTGTTGTCAGATTAGGAAGGTTGCTGCCTATCCAGCCTGCTACCTATGCTTTGTGTCCAACTTGTGAATAAAGTTGGTGTGATTCCCAAGGCAGACCACAACCTCTGTGGTCTCCCCTGTGGCAGCAGCCATGCCTGAGCTGTAAACCATTCCTGGGTGCAAGTCTCACCTGCTGGACACCAAGCACACCAAGGAGGGCTTCTGGAGAGCATTTTGATCCTTTTTGTCATCAGCTGTTCTAGATAGCTTGCTGGATCCCACTAAGTTTAGTTTCTATTACTTCCTTCTCTCCTCCTGTAATTATTTCTAAGGAATTATATTTGTAGTCACTTTAGGTAGTAGAAGCTTAATTTACCAGTAGTGCACTATTCTAGCTACTTTTTGTCTAAGCTTGTGCACTTTCATATTTGCAGTAATCCTATGCAAGCCATTATTTCTTGTGAGAGACTATTATCCCTGTGTTATCCTTTCCATAGCTGAACCAACCCAGTGATTTAACTACTGCAGTAATTTAACTCTGATCTGCTAAGTGTCAGAGTGGTCTTAATGCCATACTCATTGGATCTTCAGTGCTGGGACTGCGCTAGCATGTAAAAGCATGCTAGCAGCTAGCTAGCAGCATGTAAAAGAAACTGGGTTTTTTAAGCACCTTGTTCTCTGAATCCCATTTCTGCTTTAATTACTCTGGAGCAACTGCAGTAGAAATACCATTGCCTTATTTCAAAGTGGTCTCCAAAAGAGTAGTGAGCTGGTTTTGTCTAGGGAAATGTACTTCATGAGCTCAGGCTCAAGGAAGGTTAGCATTATTGTGTTTAATATCTAAACATTGAGCAGATGGGTGTTGTTTCTTGAGGCACAATAAATACAGGTAACTTGAAGGGGGAGTGTTGAAAAGGAGGGAGGCACAATAAGATAGCGAAAGGTTTTATTATGAAGTGGTTTTCTTCAGAGTTTTCGTAGATAAACTGTGTAAATGGCAGCTTGGTAAAGTCTTATTTTTATTTTTCAAAACTGGCTCCCTTTTCTTATGGGTTGGTTTGGAGTTTTTTTTACTTTGTAGAATGCCCACAGTCCTTTGACCTATCTCCCATCCTGGCAGTGATGTTTATACTACACATTCTTCTACCGTTTCATGCAGCTGGTGCTATCACAGCAATGCTGAATGAGGTCCCAGCCTAACTACAATATTAACCCTGCAAATCTGTTCATTTTCTCCTGAGCAGCCCCAGGCAGGGTATACAGGAGAATGTGTCCAATTGAAGAAACTATTACAGGCTTGGTGGTGCTGCAGTGTGCTAAATTGCAACAGGGCTATGTTTTTCTGCCAGAGAGTATCCTGCTAAGGGAGGTGGTGGTGTCTGTCTCATACAACTTACAGAATTTGTTTTTTGTTTTAGTCTCAACCTTCACTGATGATTTTTATATTATTCTTAAAATGTTTGTCTGATTTTAAGCACTGAAATGTGTTCCCTTTTCAACACATGCTGCTTTCCTCCTGCTAATCATCCAACACATTCTTTTTCCCCCCTGGTTTGGATCACTTCTTGCTTTCTTGCTTCCACCTTTCCAGTTGTTGTTTTTAATTTTTTCTTCATTATTTTACTGAATATCATACTGCAGATCAGTAGCATCTTGGGAGGTGGTTGTACCACATAGCATTTATAGCAGACGTTAGTTTTGCATAGCGTGTGTACCTTATTTTGTCTGGACTTGTCTCCATTGCGCTGCAGGCACCTCCTTAAGCAATTGCAGTGATTAAGCATGGTATTTCTGCAAATTTATATTAACTTCTGCATATAAAGAAACAGAAGAAACTTAACCCTCCCTCCCAACATCTAAACTAGATATTTTTCTTCATCCCCTTCATTTTTATCAGTATTTGACCTAAGCTTGCTTTTGCATATGGAAGAAAATTAGTTAAGTACCTTGTGGTTTATATATGCCTTTTGTTACATATTGCTTGGATTTATTGTGCAATGCTGGTCTGTAAATCATTTCAGTTAGACATTTACCTGGCTCATGCTGCCTTTATGGTTTGAGTCTTTAACAGTCATGAAAACAGGAGAAATGCTGTTTTCGGCAGCACCAGGCTTTGCTAGTCCGAATACCCTATAACACTCACAGCCGTGCTCTGCTTCTGCACGGGTTTCTGCGAAGCTCTACAGAGATGTTTACAAGGAATCCATTACCTTTTGCAGCTGAAAGACGTGTTGAAAGAACAAAGAGAGTTTTGTGATGAAGTGTATCTGACTTCTTGCTGCTTTGCTTACCTTTTAAATGTAAAACTTAGTAATTTGCAAAGGCTTTTAGTTCTCAGGGCATCCCTATAAGATTCCACCCCATACAGAACGGAGCTTTCCTTCAGTGGAAAGCTGGGTTGTCTCAAAACTGCTCTTGAATGCATTTCTATTTTAATCCCCAACTTTGAATGCAGCCTGCCTTACTGGCTCCAGCAAATCGCCCTGCCCTGCCCCACCCGCCGCGCGCGCAGGCTGTGTCTGCTGCTTGCTGCTGTTACATCTCTTCCTTTGTGACTAAAAGTTGGTTTCATCAGCAAAGCATCGGGTCCTGCTTTGCTCTCGGAGCTTGCTTGCCTTGGGAAGTTGCTCAGACCTGCAGCCTATGCGGGGCACGCGGGGGCATCTGTCAGCATACGTATAACTTTTAAATGGAAAATGTCTTTCTCAAAGGCTGTCGATGTCCAGTGGTCTGCAGTCCATGAGCAGTTGACTAGTCCAGGTGTTTCTGCTTCTGTTTCCGTGCTATGTGAATTGGGAATTCGAGAGAAGAGTGTGCAGGATGGAGGAGTTGAGGGTTTGTATTTCTGTTCTGACTGTACAGGGGTCATCTTAAATAAGGAAAATAGTAATTGTTCTTGGTCTTTCTGTCTGCAGCTCTTTCTGTCAGAGTCTGTATCAACTCTTAAATATGAGAATGACCTTTTTTTGGTATGGGTTGTCTGTCATGAGCAGTATTCAGGAAGAACTTGTTTTATTGAACATGATTTCTACTTTGCGGGTTTTTATTACGGCATTTTGCCCCACTTCACATGTTTAAAACATAGCCAGCTAAGACTCTTGGAGCTGGATTGATTTTTAAACCTGCCAAATATTTGTCTGTGCTTTAATAAGATAAAAGTCATAAGCTGAGACTGTGGGTTTTGGTAAGGTTTTTAAGGAGATCATTAACCCAGGTCTATCTTTTCACAGGACAGTCGGCCCAATATGTCAAGACCTCTGATCACTAGATCCCCTGCATCTCCATTGAACAATCAAGGCATCCCCACTCCAGCACAGCTCACAAAATCCAACGCACCAGTTCACATTGATGTGGGTGGGCACATGTATACCAGCAGCTTGGCAACGCTTACAAAATATCCTGATTCCAGGTAACTTTAAATGTTCTGCATGTCTTTGGCAACTCCTTTTCTTCCATTTCATGCTTGGACATCCTGGGGCTGTCTTAGAATGATAAATTTAGTTCCTTTTGTTTCAAAATTAAATTAGGTTTCTTTGTTCATATGAGGTTAGAGACTGACTTTTCTTTCCCTGCTCCATTATGTTTCACACAAATGGCACTGCTGCAAATCCCTATGTGCGTATACTAAAATGAAGTTGATGTTAAAGAGCACTTACTTTCTTCCTAGAATTCTGGGTTTATGCCAGGGTGCTCGCTCTGTGGTTTATTACATTCAAAAACTGTAGCAATACTGCATTTAATTCCAAAGGTGGGAGCGTTGGGGTGTTTGTTTTGTTTCTTTCGAAGCACTAACCGCTCTTCTGTAGTATCAACATTTAATCTCAGATGTCACTTGCTGTAAAGGCAAGGTTGTATGTAACAAAATACAGGACAGGATTAACTGAATAATTTTTGTAGATTTTTGGGACTTTTCAAATAATTAGACTCTTAAATCTCATGTATCTTCTAAATGGAGCATTTGTGACTCTGGTAGCCTTCTGGTATTAAGGATGTATAAGCAAGTGCTATATGTAGAATAGATTATATGAGAGTGCAGCTTTATGAAAACAACAGTGCACTGAGCACAGTATGTGTGGATATTACCTGGTGGTGGTGGCAGGTAAGCACTGTAGTGATCTTTTAATTCTAAGAGTTGGTTATCAGTTAGCAGGTGTTGATTGTGTCCACAGTATTATTCTCTATACCTTGCCCTTCACTGCCCAGTCCTGATTTTGAGGGAAGGCAATGTCACGTTCATGGTCTTTCCAGCATTTGACGGGGGGAGTTTTTGAGTTTCCTGATTCTGCAACTCTGACTTGCCTTTGCGAAGGGTACAAGGCATGCTTTGTGGGATGTGATTTTGTTCTAAGCATGGGTTTTGCTGGTACTACTACCTGTGCAACATTGCTGATGTATTTTCAAATGGAATTGGAATATTGCTTCTGCTGCTAGGAGGTGACAGGGCTAGAGGAAGAAAACAGTGAATAAAGGCATATAAAAGAGAAATAGCTGGGCACATGGCCTTTCTTGGGAAAACCTACTTAAGGAAGGCTAAGCAGAGGGAAGTAATAGAAGTCATGGCAAAGCACAGGCCTGCCAGGAGAGATTGAAGGTTTGTCTGGAAAAACTGTTCTTTGAAAATCTGTTGTTTTGGGGAATATTTTTTAGGACCTGCTTGTATTTGGCTACTAGGGGTTGTGATTACTTAGTATTTTTTCGGTAGCTGGAGAAGTCTGAAACTGTTGTGTGTGCAGTATGAGAGGCTGCTGCTATTAATGTGTGCAGCTTCTGTTGCCATGTCAGATTCACTAGGACAGCATATTTCTTTAAGTGAAGAAACACAAAAATGTCTTTTGTAAGTGTGTATGGTGGCAGTGGAATTTAAACTTAATGTATTCTGTATTCAATTGAGCCATTGTAGCACTTGAAAGTAGAAGCTATGCCTGTAGTATCAAAGCCAGTTTAATAAATTAAGCATTTTAAAGCTCTTCAAACATAATTTAAAGAAAACCCAAACCCTGAGTTATAGTCGTGCTGTTTCAAGTTCTTCTGACATGTGTTTGTGTTTCAGTTCTGACAGTAAGTGTCTTTTGAACCCCTTGATGAGTGAATATTTCCAGCATAGCTATTAGAACCTGGAATTCCCAGCCACTTCGAGAGCTTGAGAGAGATTTTTTTTTTATCATTAGCAGCTTCAAAAGAACAATTATTAAACTCATTCAGATGTCAAGACAATGGCATGAAGCAATAATCTGGCAATCTCGATATAGTCGTTTGGGGTTTGTCTGTGAGATTTTACCTTAACTTTTTTTCCCAATGTGGGAGCATGTGTATATATGTATGGTGAGTGCTGAGTACAAATTATCCAGTAGAACTTGGACCTTAGTACTGATTGTTCCTCAGAGACTGCTCCGGTCAGTCTGTATATACAATCTAAATTTGTTGGTGTTGGTTAATCCAAACTTTTGGTCAACAGTACTTGTATGTTTTCTTTTTCTACCAGTATTACCTATATGAATGAGATCAAAACTAAGGGTCTCATAGATATCTTTGGGCCAGTTGAGGTCTCCTGAGGCTTACTGTCATTTGATATATTGTCAATGAAGAATAAGGTCGGTCTTGATTATCTTGCCTGAAAGAGCACTGCTGCAGGGATGAGTCAAGGCATAGGTTGCAGGCTCTACCATCTAACAGGTTGAGACATGAAAGTCATTAGGCTTCTAACTCATATTACATGTAGTCTAAGGGCCAGAAGCCTAAAATGCACCTTTCATCTGTGGGCCAGGTTACCAGAGTCATCTTTCTATGAGATTGAAAGACTGATATCCAAACCAGCAGCTTTGACTTGCTGGCCTGAAGGAGACCTATCCTGATATGAGCAGTCTCTGATTTGGAGCAAGTTCACTCTTACTTCTCCTTTTGGGTTCAATAGCATCTCGTCTTGTTCCTCTCTATTTCTTTCTTGGACAGTAGAGTAGGAACTGGAAACAATTTAACCCTTTAAAAAAGACTTCCTTAAATAATATCAGAGAAATACTTGGAGCTCACAGAACTAATTTTCCATAATTCTTTTGTTAGATCCCCCGAACTAATTTGTGCCTTGATATGTAAAATGCCTACTGACAGGTATCCATTCATTTCTCCAAAGAAACACGATTGTAAAAGCATCTTGCTACTGATGCTGGGTTGCTGCCCTTAGGTATGGGAAGACCATTGAGGGCTTCTCTCAAATGCTCTCGTGATTGAATAACCTAGGGAATCTCAGCCTATCTGTGTTTTGGCCAAAGGCTGACACAGTAAAGCAATCTATTGGACAAGCAGCATGTCTTATAGATAGTTTGACTTTAGTAATCCTAGAATTTTATATTCTGAAGCTGAAATAATGTTTAAAAAAAATCCCAACATTACTTTAAAAATCCAATATCATAGAATTCAGAGGAGCACAGCTATATTACAGACCAGGGAGAACCTACTGTTTTCACGTGGAAGATGCCATATAATTATTTCCTCATCAACAGGCTTCAGGTTCACCCAAGACACCAGTGAGACCATGCCTCAGACATGATCTCATGCAGCTGAATAATCAATTTGCCAGACTTAGGCTTCAAGAAGAGGCCATTTGAATCAGTATATCGACAAAGAAGACCTAATGTAAGATCCGCTGAAAGAAATAGTAATTTTCTTTAAATGCTTGAGGAGGGGGCAGTTGTCCTTTTGTGCAGCTGTCTCCACCAAAACTGTAGACCTTGATGCATTCATCTGTGTACAGATTCTTCTTCCTTTTTTTGAGTTGTTGACTGATTTTTTTCTTATGTCCATATAAATGGACCAGATGTTGTTTCTATTCTGTGAGGAGTTTTATGAGTTTGAAATTTGTTGTGTTTTGAATTAGATCTGACAGTTTTGAATTAGATCATGCCCTGCCATCTTCTCAACAACCTTTGATTTACTTTGGTGTCTGCAGAGTAGTATTTGGCAACACAAAGGTATCGCTTAAAGATTTGGATATGCTATTTTTTTATTATTTTGGTTTTTTAAGTGAAGACTTAAAAGCATAGGATTGCTTTCCACTGTCCAGACAAAAACCTCAATTTTTTCATTCCAGGAAAGATGAACACAAGGTGATGGTCTGGTAAAGGAGACTTTCTCTACTGAGATATGAGGCACATGCTATCCCATTGTTCCCTATGGTCAACCAGAGAGTCTATGGAAAATGGGTTGAGGTTTTAGGATTTATGATTATTAGTAGATGAAGCACAGGCCTATTAGTTCTGGTTTTTGAACCTGAGCAGTCTGTTGTCCTTCATTGAGTGCATTATCTTCTTGAAGTAGGATCAGACCCTTTGCTTGGAGTTAACATTCCTAAATCTCTCATCCTTAATGCTGTCTGCATGGTATCTACCAAAAGTTATTTTGCAGCAGGCTAAGACAATCTGAACTGACTATCAGAACTATATGGGAAGTTCTTTGATCATATGAGCATCAGTTGTCTGATATCTCTGATATCAGCAAAATCAGCAGTGTTGTCTATCTCATAGGTTCAAAGCTCCTGGACTTATAATTAGTTCTTTCCAATTCATCTGGTGCAAATATTTGCATAACACAGTGGCATTGGATTGCTACATCCTGTATTACCACCACAGAAAGGGAAGATTTTGTTAAAAACCTTCTATATATTTCTTTGTAGAACCTTTCAGGGTGTCTGTTTGCATTGCTGCATCTCCCATCTTGAGTTGCTCCTTGCATAAGAAGGTGGGTTCTTCTTATATGGTATTTCACAATACTTTCAAGTTTCTGCCCAGGGCTATTTCAGGTTTTCATATGAACCAATCCATTCCTGTCCCAGTTTTCTTACCCAATCTTCACTCTCAGCCCTCAGGGAAATCAAATTTCACACAGTTGGATCCAGTTAGGACACTGGCATTTTTTTGGTTGCTGGGGGTTTCATTTGCATCAGGAGCACAGAATTACCTAGGAAAATACCCAGATGTCCTCGGTCTTTTTTTGACAGTGTTTGAGCAAGCCTGGGTGGACCTCCAGGGACTAACCTATGAATTAGGCAGGTTAACATTGTTTACCTGTTTCAGAGCTTTAACAGTTTCTGTTACCTGTGGACTGTGGAAAGTTCCAAAATAACACACCAGCCTGGCCCTTAATTCAAACTTCTATGGGTTGCTGGAGACATCTAGTTTGGTAGGAGGTCTGTTGTGGTGGGAACGTTCTGCAGTTTGCTTAGGGCTCCCTTGTAATGTCTCCACAACAGCAGCGCTGTCACATGCTTCCTACTCACCTTGGATAGTACCTCTCAGGCTGCTGCCATGTGATGCTAATTGTTTAAAGAAATAAAACCTAAGTTTTCTAACTAATCATAATTTGGGATTTATTTTTAAGCAAATACTAATAGAATGTGTTTTATTACATCTTTATTTCCACTCTCCTTATTTGACTTCATCTTCCTGAAAGGCACATTTCTGTCTGTGGAGATATTTGGTGAGCTTTCTAGAAAAGCAACATCAAAGCCCATTGGGGTGATCGTTCTTAAACAACCATGATACTACAGTAGCTAAAGACTACAGCAGGTTTGCACTTTTTGACAACAGACATTGTATTGTAAGCTGTAAAGAGCAAGCTTTCTTGAAAGTTTCCAGTATTGCTATACACTAGCTCAGCCATTTGTGTTAGCGTGACTGCTCCAGGTCATAGTTATTTTATAATAATATTTTGTAAAAATCCTAGCAGGAAGGAAGGCAGAAGAAGTTGGCAGAGACTCAATTTAATCTTTGCTACCTATCCCAGCTTGCTCATCTAGTTATTCATCTTGTATATTTCATCATTTTATTGCTGCATGGTCTTGTGGCAAGGGGAAGGGAGAACTTGGACTAGGGAAATACATGAACTCTCTCACTGACCCTTTCTGTGGCCCAAAATAACTAATTTAACTTTAAGCTTTGGTTGCTTCCTACCAAGGTTAACAAAAAAGCAATTTATAAAATGCTTTGGGGTGATGACTGAAAATGTAAAAGATTACTATCTCTAAGCATGAATAGTTATAGATGCCGGTAACTGAGATAGAAACAGTTGACAACTTCAGTATCATCAGTAGTATGAATTATTAATAGTAAAAAATGAAATGTTGATGCACGAGAATCAGACTCGCAGTACACTTGTTCTGGTTGGTGTAGCCACATATACCAATTTGGGAAGGAAGTAGATACAGAACTGTGAATGATAGCATACTTCGTGCCTATTTCAAGAAATGCAGAAAATTTACACAACTAGTATTGTGAAGAGAAATCTTTTGTAACACATATCTGTCAATAAAGAGCTCAGAGGGATATTTTCTGGTCCTGGCTAAACCAAGATTAATTATATCTCTAGGTGTGTATATTGAACTCAGGGCATGTATTGACCTCATTTTGCCTCAATTAATGATCAACAGAGGTCAGTCATCACTTTCAGCTCAGTAGAAATATGTATTTTCTGACTCTCAGTCCTGTAATATATCTAACTTGCAAGGTCAGCTACTTGTTGCTTTTGCTTGTGGCTGGTGACTAGGTGAAAGAAATAGCACAATCAGATTAGCTGGTTCTTGCATCATGTGGTCAGTAGTAGCTGGTAGTGAGTCATCACTGAGAGGGACCATAGGGCTGATGTCTTCCTCTTCCAAGTGTCAGTAAAAGTGGGTTTGTTTATCATTTATTTGGAGGATAAAAAGCAATGTTTTCTACTTGTTCAGTGCTTTTTCACTCAAGTGTGTAAAATGACAGCAAAATCAAAGTAATGGATTGGTAAAGTACTCTTTGCATGTACACAGATCCAAAGAAGGTAGGTGTGCTGACTTTAGATCACAGGGCTTTGTGCCATGCTTAACTTTGGCTGTGTGGCTCATGAGTGTGTGGATAGAAATATTTAGGGGAATACATTTCTACGTTCAGGAGTATTACAAGGCTAAAGGCTTCAGCTCCTTATTTCTGAGGCTAGTAGTCCTCTGAAGTAAAAAACATTTAACAAACATTTTCCTTGAGGGGAAAGAAGAAAATCCATATCCATATTGTCAGCATGGCTCATAGATCCCTTTCCCACTAGGCTTGTGTGAGATTGTATGGGTTGGATCAACCTGTAAGTCAGGGAGGTTGTCAATAACTCGTTGAAGGGTCTGTGCTCCAAGAAATCCTTTCATTGCAGAGGCTGCTTGATATCAGCTCTGTGGACGGAAATTCGTCAGTAAGGAACACTTTATTATAGTGTTTGCACTTTCCTCCCCAGTTGCATGGCTACATAAACCAGGCTGAAGGCACCCAAGCTATGTTTCTCATTCTAAGTGGCCAAGAACATACTCGGGAAGGAAAAAAAGAGTGCTGAGTCTATGGGTATTGCTGGTCTGATAAGGAAAAGCCCATTGGAAACTGGGGAGGCACTGAAGTATTCTGCTTATAGGTCATTTCTGATAGGGTCCAGGTTTGAACTGTAGTCCTGAGGGTCAGTGGTTTGTTTTCTTTGCTGTACTCAGTTCTTGCACTCAGGAACCCCTGTTTGTTAGCACTAGATTTTCATCCTGCTCCCACATGAACTGTTTGTACTTCACTGGTCTTTCATAAATTGTAGTGTAGTTGCTAAACAAATTGGCATCTACTACATATGTAATTGCAGAAGTAAACATTTGGCTTCCGGTTTTACCATCAACACCCGGCCACCTCTTGGGTGTGTTTGGAGCTTTAGGATATAGATTCCAATTTCTCACTTGCTTCTTGCAATGATCAAACTTCTGGCTGGGTTTTGTGTATACAAGTCTGCTGTTTGAGGATGTATTTGCGAAGGTTGCAATGGAAATTATGAAAACTGCTTAAGACCTAATGGTTACCTGCACTTATTTTAATGCAAATAACTCATAAATGCTGTGTTGGCCAGGGAACGTCACCAGTTCCTGTTACGTGAACGTGTCCTCTAACTTAACTGGTTTCTTATTTATTCAAATGTAGTCATGTCATAACTAGACAACTGTCAATCTGGCAAGCTTTGTTTCTCCTTTGTCATTTGTTCTCAGTCTTTCTTTCCCCTTAGTCTGCAGCTCTCAGGATCTTCCTGTCTGACTTCTGCCCTTCAATACCTATTTTCTGATCCCATTCTGCTTTAAGCATCAAGCCTACTTTTGTCATCTGAATTCCCTCGTTGCTTTGTCTCAATTTCTTTTTTATCTACACTTTCCCATCTCTGTCAGAAGGAGTCAGCTCACAAAGCTCATAAATGATCTTTACCTGACCAGATCAAGGCACATTGCTTGCTTGCTTGTCCCTTTCTTCTCACACATCCTTGGGGTTTTGGCTCCTGTTAGTGGTAAGCTTTCTTTGAGTAGTTAAGCAAACAGATTTTATTTATATTGCAGTTGATGCTTTCACACTTAGTGACTACAATTGGAAGGCTGCTCTGAGACTCATTGATACTGACTTTTTTTGTTGAGTCTTTGAATTGATTATAAAAATAAACTTTTTCTAACAGTGATGTGTATGTTAGTTTGGATCTGTAGGACTTTTCCAGCATGCTTGTCTCTACACCTCATTTCGAGAACTTTCTAGGCACTGTCAAGGTGCTCCCTGCTTGTTTCAGAGAACCTAGGGATTCCTGCAACAGTTTGAAAACATTTAAGCTGAGCTTTTAGCCACTTCTTGTGACATGCGTTGTAGGAGAGCAGTGGACTTATGGTCACCTTCCCACCCAGTCCTTCCACTGTGCAGTGCTATGTGTGTAGACACCTGAGCTCAGATGCTCAAAGCAATATAACGCAATGCTCCACCTGGACTTGTTTATCCTGCTTCCAGCTAACTCAGCTGTGCCGCCCCTGGTACCCAAGCCAATTACTGAGGACCTATCTTTTATATTTCTACACACCGTTGCATTTTGCGGAACAGGCACTCAGTGAAGGTGAGCAACACTGGCAATTCAGTTTCCATGAATCAACTTTCTGTTTCCGAAGAGTTAGAAAGGTGAAAGTAATAGAAACAGGGGGTTTGCTTATAAGATGAGGTGGTTGAGCATAGCAGTATTAAATGCAGTGGGGTATATTTCAGTAGTTCATCAATTTATAATGATTAATTCTACCTCTTAAACCCCAGTGGGGTTTTCATGTTAAAATGTGACATGCCTGTCAGTCAAATGGTAGACATAATTGTTCTTTAAGTGACCTATTAAAATCTTGTTCCTTTTAATTAAAAATTATATTTGTGTTCTTGTGCAGGTCTTATTTGAGTGGTAAAAACTCGTTTCATATGAAGTGCATTGCAGGTAGAGAGCTCTCACAAGCTGTGTGACACACACATGAGGAGGAGTTATTGAAGTCCCAGTGCAGTAACATGTGGTTTGCCTTTGGCTCCTGCTGACATGGAGGGAGATGGAGGGATAAGCAGCATCTCCCAGAACCACGCCCAAGCCCTTTGCATTCCTTGCCTAAGAAGTTGCTTGTAGTTACTCATTGTGGCACAGAAAGTTATAATACACAGCACTTGCCATAAGTGTGTCACTTCAGAGCAAATGATGGATTGCGTCCTTCCACACCCCAAAAGTTGTCTTTGTGCTGTAATTAAAAAAAAAAAAAAAAAGTGTTGCAATGTTGAATTGGAAATATTTTCTGCCGTACAATGAATTTGTTTTGTTAGGTTGCCTGGATGTAATTGCAGCAATGTCAGTGCATTAAACCCTTGTCATGGGGTAATGGTTTCCTGCCACTACACCAGTGCCAAGAAGTGCTTTTCTTAGCATCTCTATTGCTGTTTATCTCTATCAGCAGTAGTGATTATTTTGCTTCTGTGATTTTTTTTTCTTATTTTATTGCCTGTATGCATACTACAATTTATAGTTCTGTGAAAAACTAACCACAAATCCTAAACAGTAGGAAGCCCTGCCATGCCAGAGAGCGGCCTCACTGGAAGCTGGTTTTAGGTTTGCCTGAACTTGTCAGCAATCTGAGGGGAAGAAGGTGTTCCAAACCGTGAAGGTCTGCCAGGCCCCTTCTACCCATCTGAAAATTGATCCCCCTTAAACAGTTTAGAGGGCCCTCGGGGTCTTACAGCTTACATAAAAAATGAAAGCCCTTCCTGTCTTAGATCAGCACAAGCAGTCAATAGAAAAGAGAAAAATGATCTTTTAAGTGTATCCCATTGAAGCCATTATCTCGAGGGCCTGTGTGTGATGCTTCATCAAAACATCATCATCTTGGTGACACATGAGGGAGAGGGCGAGGTGGCATTCATAGGGGATTTCAGAGAAAATGCTGCAGTGCTCTCAGTGCCACAGGACATGCTAAATATGATACAAGCCAGAAAATGAGAGCTGCAGGAAAACTGATATGTTCCTCCTTATAACAAATTGATTTCATATTCTACATGCTTGAAACAAGCAAATCGTTCAGGAAAAGTTTTGAATGTTTCTTTTGTAGGTATGAAAGTCCTGTAGGGCTTCTTTTGCAAGAGTTGCTTTGCTTTCGATCTGGATACAAACTTTCTTTTAGATTTTTTTTGCATTACAACAATAAAGAAAACAAAGGAAGAAAGGAAAATTGGTTTTTATACCATCAGTGCATTCTAGCATTGTTTCAGGATGTCGTGAAAGGTTGGACTGCATTATCATGAGCTGAATTGGTGTTGAGTTGGTCCATGTAAGCTGTCAGAACTTTTAGTTTTTCAGCATTGAACTTCTTTAAATTTTTCATGCCTATATTAATGATTTGTATGTTTTTCTTTGACTAGCATGAGAGAAAGGTCTTTGATTTTTCCTGTTCTGAGGTTGCAGTAGTTACCTAATGGCATATTGGTGGTATTTTACCAGATTATGTGGTTAGGAGCTGATTTTTTTGCTGTGTTTCCTTATTACAAATAATAAGCATGTTGCTCTTTGGTAGATTATATGCAAAAAAAGACATAGCAGAAATCAGATTTGTTTTCAATAATCAGTAGTAGCAATAATTCAGAAGTCCTATAAAAATATTTTAAGGACAAAAGGAAAAAGTAAGAAGTATTTTAGAGCACAGCTGAGCTGTCAAATGCACATTCTTTGAGATCTCTATTTCCTTTGGTGAAAGGTTTGCTTAAATAAACTAGTAGTAGGCAGTGGGTGTGTGCATTTGCACAACAACATACACCCAGTTGCTTTGTTGGCCAGGGTGATCCTAAAGGCAGAGCGCTGTCAACATTCCTAATTGGTTATTACCCAATAACGCACACCCTCCAGTGTCTTGGGACTACAGAGCACTTTTTACCTAGCCTTCCTACATGAATAATGAAGTACTTCAAGTATTCATCCAATTATGTCAGCCTCTCTCTTGATTAAGGGTTGCCAAATGCAATTGGACATACTTCTGACATAGAATTTCAGGCTATATCTGTATTGGAAGGGTTTAGTCATAATTCTTGACTTCTGGGGAGAGATTAGATAACACCATAATGGCAATTTCTCCAGCCTTAAAAGCTGTTGTTTATTCACTTTTACTATTAAATTCTAGTTTATTAGCAGTATAATTTGAGAGTTTTAGAGAAGTGTTGGTTGAGAGTTTTTTAGTTTTATGCCCTTTTTAGTTTTATGTCACATGAAATCGCTCATGTTCTTTTTGAAGCAGTAAGATGTCTTGCTCTTTCTCCAGGTACTGCGGACAGAAGTCACCATCAAACACACAGCATGTATAATTTTCAAACATTTGGACTGCATTTCTTTTCCTCTTCTAGTTTTTCAAAACATTTTTCTGTCCATCATAATTGGTCCTGATATGCCAATGTCTAACTTTTAGATGGATTTTTCTCTTGTCTTGCCAGCATTTTCGAAACGAATGTCCTCGTCTTGTGCAGAATTTGAAGGTTTAATTTCTCTTTACTAGTTTCTCCTGTGAATGAGTTCCCCTGAAGGTTAATCTTCTCTCAGACCTTCCAAAATCTGTTGAAGGTGTTGTGCCGTACCCTTGCTCATGGAAGTTTCCAGACCCGCTGCAGTAACGCCGTAGGGAGTCATGTTGGCTCCAGCATGCTGCTGCCAAGGAAAGTCCTGTGACAGAGTCTGTCTTTTTGGTGCAAAGGACATACACAAGTTGGGAAGTGTTGTTAAATGTTACTCTAGGAAGATGTAAGCTGGGGGAATGGTGACAGGAAAGGTGCTTCCCTGCTTCTATTTCTCCCGTGGAAGACATAACTTGCGGGGAAGGGAGAGGAGAAAATCTGCTTCTTTTCTGTAGCTAAAGTGTATTTAGAGGCTCCACTTTTTATCAGGCGTTCTCATTTTCCCAGTTGCTAATATTGCTGTCTCGTAAAGCTGGGCCTTGGGCCATGCCTTTCATACTGGCCTTTTCTTGCATAGTAGCTAACCCCGATAAACTCATCAGCACAGCTATAATTGTGATTTCTCGCTTTTGCTTTGGAATAATGGTATAGTTCTCCAAAAGTGAATGGATGCTGCTCTCTGGACCACAGAGGTCTGGTTCCAGGTGTGCATTTAATTCCTCGCTTCTGAAGTAGAAATAAATGCCCTAGTCAGGTATGTTTCATGGTTCTCTTTTTGGTAGGCTTAACAAAAGGAAGGTTGAAAAGAATGCTGTTGGAAGCTGCTGCTTGTCCTATATCATTGCAAGACGCAAAATATTGATTTGAAAATAGAAACAGCTGGTATGGCTGCAACTTTCAGTTGTGTTTAGCCTTCCTGTGGGTCACTTTATTTCCTATTAAAATGCTAAGCAGCTAAATCAGGGCAGTAAGTCCTCCTTCCTTCTCTTTATTAATGAAGTCCTGAAAACCTGATGAACATTAAGGGCCCTAGGACTGATGAGGAACATATAATAGGCTTCTGTATCATGCAAGAAGCATAAAGCTGATAGCGCAGTTCTCATTCAAAGAGTGAAAGTCAGTCATGTTTTTCTCCAAACCTGTCTCTGATCCTGCAGAAGCTCTGTTCCCAATGAGGACAGCTTGGCTGGAGCTCCTCTGAGAGTGGTTCTCCCAAGGGTCCTTTCTGTGGCTATGAAGGATGACAGGGAGGACTTTGTCCCTTGGCCTTGCATGCCTTAATATTTTTCTTTGCAGCGTACTTCCACTGGGAAAGGTAAGTGTTGATGAAAACTTTATCGGCTGGAAATTGCAGAGACTGCAGGAAGAACACAATAAATGGGATGAGGTCTCAAAAAAACAGGGTCAGTGAAACCTGGTCCCAATAAAGGTCGAGTTGCTTGTAGCATGTCGCTGACTAAATGTATGTATGAAATGAGGGCACATTCATCATAGCCACACGGAGTTTATTTTCCTCATTACTGCCCTGATATTGTTGGGCTGTAGTAACAAAATACTTGCAGCAGTGTGACAGGTCAGTGAGGGGGCGAGCTGGGAGAGTGAATAGCATGGGGGAGCTGGTCTCCCTGGTAAGAACTGACTATGCATAGTTCAGCTGGGAGGAGTGCTTTCCTGACAGTTTTCCCTTAGTCACAGACTGAGGGGAAGCCTCTTCTTTGTCTTGTCTAAGTGGCCGGTGATAATATGTAATAAGCCAGTGATGTACTCCCACAATTAGACATGGAATGTAATTTTGTCTGTGTTCACAGACTCGAAGGAGCAAACATGTCTTGTCTGACTTTGATCCTGCAAAGAAGCCTGAGCTACTCTCTGTAGTCATACAGTAGCTGGTTTTATACCCACAAGTATTGTTTAACAGAGGATTTTCCTCGAAGATCAACCAGCCCTTGAAGCGTAGTGAAGGAACACCCTGTCCTTTTGACAGTCTGTTGTGAGGCTAAAGCCTTAGTCAACAGTTTTCATTGATCCCTGCAAAGCCGTTGCTAACTGCCTTTGCATTAATGGTGGTGTAAATGTGCAGACTCCTTCCAGCAGTGTTAAGTCCTTGAGGTATATCGCTACCAGAGGTCTTTTGATATCAAAGCAGGTAGGTATCTGCTGGTGGAAATTAGGGGCTACAAAGATCACTTTTGTGCTTGGGCTGCTGTTGCTGCCCACTGTGGCTGGATCTCTGTGTGGACTGCTGGATGCAAGGATGGAGTGGGGCTTATCTGTGCAGTAGGGCGTGGGGCAAGGGTCTGGCAGGGGAAGCTGCAAGCAAATTTCACTCTCTTTTCCTGCTTTTCTGTGGACTGTATTGCCGCAATATCAGTGATAACATGACAGAGCCCAGTCTGACCTAAGGTGTCTTCTCCCTCCTGTTAAAAACCATCATGAAGCTGGTGTTCACCAGGAGGTTCTGCCTTCTGCTTCATAGCTGGACACCCACGTCCGTTTTGCCTCTTGTGATTTTTTTCTTTTTTTGGTAGGAATCTTGCAGTCATCACTTTTGAGGGAAGAAAAGCGATGCAAAAGAGAATGGCTGAGGACTGCACTGTAGGTTTCCCCCCCTCCATCCCCCACAGAGGGCTGCTTTGTTAACACAAGTAAATACAGACTTTTGCATGCAGTGGTTAGCAAGAGAGTATAGTTTGATGGTCTGGCTTCGCATTCAGATTTGTTGTTTTAAGACATTATCTTTCTCCAGATCCCTTCCTTTCATTGTGCTAATTGGCTTCTGCCTGCCTCTACTGTTGAAGTTTGTTTTTTAGGAAGGTAATGGAAAATAATCATAGTCACCCCATAGCCCCAAACTGTTTATAGTAACACAGGCAGCTTCTGGAGAGGTGGGGGTGGAGAGCTTTGATGAAACAGTGCAGCTTTTGATTACTCCAAACTATTTTCAGGCCTCTGCACCATTCAATAATGTGGTTCTGTAGATCTCCTGTAAAGATAGTAGAAAACAATTACATCTATGCCTTGTGGTGATGCAAGAGAAAAAAATCAGCAATCTAACAAAACATCTGGATTTCTGCTAAATTAAAAATTTGTTGCATTCAAATATATATAAAAATGTATTGATATTAAGTAGCTACACAAGTAGAGGGAGTAATAGGAGGATGTTGTAACATTTTATTTTCAGCAAGAACAGAGAAAAAGAGGAGTTTTTGAAACAGTTTTCTGTCCCTGAAAATGCCTGTGTTGAAACTAGCAACTAAAAAATTGTAGTTTTGAAATTCAGGATTTTTCTCACTAAATTGTTAACTCTTTGTCTTCTTCTTGTTCTTTTGGCATACGCACCTGTATTGGTTGTTGATCAGTTATTTTGTAGTTCCAGTCATTAGTAGAGTGAGGTGTAACTTAAACTATTGATCCAAGAGTTGTGCAGTGGTACCAATATCTCGGGGACAAGAGCAGATGCAGTATAGAAAGACCCTTAGACAATGGCTTTCTTTTTTTCCTGTCTAATCCATATGTAGTTAAGTTTGGTTAGAGAACCTTTCTTGTTAGAGAAAGGTTTCAACGTTAAGTGAATGAAATAATGAAAACGTAGACACTCAAGCAGTAGCCTGCTCCAGGATCAACATCTTTCTGCTAGTTTAAAAGCACGTTCCTCAGCTTAGTAGGCTGGGTTGGGCTGCCCTCCGTAGGTGTCTGCATCTTGTCCCTTGGCTGTAGCTTGATCTTAGAGTCAGCTTGCTTCAGCACCCTGCCAGAATACTTGAGGCTGACTGTCTACATTTAGGAAACAGGGATCCTAACAGGCAGTACCATGTGACTTCCAGCAGCACTCTTCTGCATTTCCTTTGCTAAAGCTGCATCTTGGGGAAGAAGCTAAGAAGTCAGCTCCTCTGTGAGGGTATCCTGAACTGCAGGGTAAAATAGCGCTTAGATTAAAATAGTTATGATTTCCTACATAATTTAGGAGCAGTGCAAGCTATTACAATTTTGTATCATATAAATTTGCTGGTTTTTTATTTACTGAAGTCTAATTTTCTCTTGAGATTAGTAGGAAGAATAGCGTTAAACTGTGCTTAATATATGGATTTCAGTACAGTTAGTTTCTGCTCATTTTATATGTGTATTTGCCTTAATATGAGCAGCTGGTGTCCATGCACAATTCCTGCTTGTACTCCTGTGGCTGCTTCACGAGGGCCTGAGTCTTCAGTAGTGTCCCTGTGCCATCCGACAGCCCTCACAGGAGTCCTGGAGATGCCTAAGAGCATCCTAAGTGGCACCACACTCCTGTGTTTAGGCAGCTGAATCACATCCTGGCCATTGTGTACTAAAGGCACTGTGATGTAACATTTAGTTTTGTCATGTGGTATTTTTGAGGATTTTACTGGCTGCAGTTATAGTGTCTGTTTTCACATATGTGGATTCATTATTCCTTACGTCGCTGTTTATGGGGCTATATTGCCTCTGTACTGTATCTCGGTTCTCTTCCTTTCTTCTCTCTCTACCTCCTCCACAGAAATACGTCTGACACTGTTGGGTTTGGCATGGCTGCAGGGATGATTGCACCACGACAGCAACTGATCTAATAAACAATAAAGCCGGTGTTTTGTATATGTAAAGTTTGCCAATGGAAATAATGTTATCTCTGTGTGTTTTTATCGCCACCACCACCAGCAGAATGTGCAGGTGTGGCTTTGGCATTTCTTACCTATGCATTAAGCATTATTCATTGCTCAGAGCCACGATCTAAGCTGCTTTAGGTGGACTTTCCTGTCCTCTTAACTGATAATGCATGCGCTTTGTATGAACTGATTTGGTTAATCGTATGATTTTTCCTAGTTACTGAAATGCTTAAATCATTTCAACCTCTTGCATGGAAGCAGTTAAACATGTAAATGTATGAGAATGAGTTATTCAGGTATAAACATGTCTGTCTATGTAGGCATATGTGTGTGTCCACAGTAAGAGTCACAGCAACGTAGCTGTAATGTATATAAGCTAGAGTTAATCAAAACAAGAGCAGTGTTTTTCATATTAAATTCAGCGCTCATAACACCCACCTCTTCATTGTGTCTGCTTTGTATGCTTTCATAATATCTGTATTGCCTGTCTCAAAGAATTTATAGTCTAGGATGTTAGCCTGGAAATACCATTTTCAGTCTAGGTGGAAGAATCTGTGAGCAGGTGAGCTGAGAAGTAAAGCAAAAAACAAATGTTTGAGAGAAGTATAATAAATGTGTTATTTTGTAGCTGCCTTTGCAGTTTCTCTCATTTTAATTAAAGTCAGATTAATAGAAAAAGAACATTATTAGGGCAGCCAGAGCATCCTTAGTTTGTCATCTTCGTGGTGTATGGGTAGCAATACCATCTCCAGTACTTGATTGCCTGCTGCTGTACACAGAGAAATGTGTTGTTTAATTAATAAACAGGTCATCAGCATCTCCTGTTCCTCCTCAGTTCATCATGTGTCCTTGGGGTGTGTTTTTTGTGTGTTATTTGAGTTCTGTTCTGAAGAGTCGTTCTTGCATGTTTTCTTTGCAGCATTCTTTAGTACCTTCTTGCTTCACTCAAAGGAGCACAACAAAATAAGTCAGGTATGCTCAGTGGCAGCATCGCACAGGAAATCTGACACACACTCAGACAGAGTTCATTTCTCCACCGCGGTCCCTGTCAGCCTTACGTGCATTCCCTTCTTGCAACCTTCCTCATCCATGAAACCTTCTACTCCTTCAACAGATGAGCCAGGGGTGACGTGGGCTCTGCAACCCTGGCCTCTCCCCAGATTGCATGCTGCCTGGATGAGGATGCTGTGGGTCATTAAAGGACAAGTCTAAAGTGCAGAGGGAAGATTGCAAATGAAAGTTGCCAGAGCATCTCTAATATTTCATATATCTTAACTTGAGGAGCTTGTTTTGACTACCTTAATAACATTCTTTATATATGTATCTTTTTCATTCCTCTGTTTTTGAAGGGCTTTAAAAAAACAGGCTGAACATCCTTTCTACCTTCCCTGGCAAATTTGCCTTGTGACAGCCTGAGCCCAAGTGCAGCAGCAGGGCTGAAACCTGTTAATCTGCTTTACAGGCTTCTGCAGCACAGCCTAACAGTAGCAAATTGTTGTTCTCTGTGTGAACTGCACGTGAAAAGGATGTTATGAACTTTGCAAGTGACTTTCACAGGTATTTATTGAGAGTAGAATAGTGGGGATGTTTAGGAATACTTTATTCCATTCTGGGGCCTGGAGGACAGTGTTTTCTGGGCGCGCAGGTTCACCATGTTTAATAGCTAAAGGTTTTAGAAGCCTTTTGTCTATATAAGTTTTATTCATTAATGAGAAGCTTTTACTTAGGTTTTAATGTAGAAGTGGCCTCTTTCTCTCCTGAGAAGCAATCCCTGTGGGATTCGCTTTATAGCACGCAGAGGTTAGCTGTACAGTCTCTTGTCTTTGTGGGCTGCTGTGCAGGAGGAGTTTGTGCAACACTTGCAAAGGCAAGGGCAAGTGTGTTCTTGTCCAGTCTATGGAAACATGTTGTCCTTTCCCTTAGAGGAGGCAGCAGGTAACAAAACAACACCGGATTTCTGGCTAAGTAGCCAAAGTTGTGAATATCTTGGAAAGCTTAATTCATTATGGTGGCATTGCAATGATTGTCATTTACAGGAGCACAAGCTCCAGGCCTATGAAGTAGGTTCCTAAAGTAACATTCTGGAAAGGGGCAGAGTGAGGGTATTGTAGCACTTCTTCCATAGTATATACATACTTAACTGAGATATCAGGATGTTGAGTTTGGATCCAGAACTCATTTTTCTTATAGTTTCCTGAGGGTTTTCGTGGAGAATCTCACTGTGTTTCTTAATTTCCACTGATACCTATGTGAAATTTTGATGTTGAGCCTTCTTGAGGGTACAGAGGAAATACTGAGAGCTAACAGTGGTTTGAATGAAATTCATGAAAGCTTCAGGGGCAAGCTTGGTGTATGAAGGAATACATCAAAGAATTTCTGCCATTATTGGTGTTTGGTTATTTTGGAAGGGTATTGGTGTTTTGGTTTTTTGGTTTGTTTTCTTCCCCCAATGTCCAGATTTTTTGAAAGGGAAATGGTTCTTGTAGCTTTTTAAAGCTGCTTTTTAACAGTGTTCTCTGTCTGTTGGATTCTGCATTTACAGATTTATCAAATAGGACTTTGAAGATAGGTTGCTAACTAGTCGTTTTCTTTTTAAGAAAAATTGCTAGACTTGAAGGAGAGTGGGTTGCAGCTAAGATATTTTTGCTTTTTACTTAAACATGATCCCAAGACAAGTTCTACTTTATTATGTTGCTGCCTGCAAAAGGTTTCAATGTTCTGAATATATGGATTATCATGGCCTTTGGGATGTTGTGCGTTCACCAGTTTAGCTACTTTCTGGCTTTTGGTATTGAATGATAAATGCTCCTGTTCTGCTCCTATCCTCCATTATCTGTACTCACAGCAAACCTGGCCATCTTAAACATGATTAAAATATAATTCAAAAGTTATTAGCTAATTATGACGCAAAGTACTTAATTTGCCATTGCACCTTAATAACTTAAAGGTACTCCTGATAACTTGGTAATAACCGTATCGTAAGCAAAAGGCCACGGTTGCTACTAACTTAATAGGCAGCTTCCCTCAAGATAAAACATAAATAACATACCTCAATGAAATTGGATTCGAGCTTAGTAAAATTATCTTGGCAAGCAAAGAGAATATTTGTTAATATTTCTGTGAAATGTTATCATTGCCAAGAAAACTTGGGTACAAAAAACAGAGATGGAAAAAGTATTTGCATGGATAATTGATTTAACATTTCATTGGTTTAAATGATTTTAGGAAAAGTGGGTTTGATATGCGCTAAAAAACGAAGAAGTTTTTAAGGACTTATTTGCAAGATAGCAAATGCTGTAGGAGATGTGTAGCTTAAAGGCTTGCAGTCTGCTTTTCAGTAGATCCAGTGCGTGAGTGAGCCTGAAAAGAAGAGCGAGGTGAGATGGCATCATACAGTATAAAATACTGGTGATCAAGCTGCAGCAGGGGAGCTGTTGCATGTTGCTGCTCTTTGCCTGATGTCCTAATAAATGGCAGAAGCAAAATGCCTCTTGTGATAAGAGGGATGGCGGCAGGTATTTGTAGCCTCTGCTTTTGTTCCAGGTCTCCTTCATTTGTCACGTGGATTGGGTTGACCAGAGAGCTAACTGGTGGGAGAAGTGTCTTGGTGTTCTAGAGGGGCTCTGGTTCCACTCTGTAGATAGTGGTTTGGCTGAAGGGACAGCTTATTTGGTGATTGCGAGGCTTAAGTTTTCTGGAGACAGGTCTGCATGGTAGCAAAAGGATTTAAGGGATCTGGAGATAAGGAAAACTGTGAGAGTCAGGGATAGACAGAATGTCTTGGGGAGTGTCAATAACTTCCGTGTCAATGGAAGAAGCTCACTTTGCCAAAAGTGATGAGGATTGTAGAGGAGAGGATCCTGGTTTGGGGTAAGGGAACAGCTGGAAAGCAGAGGGCAGACCCCTCTCAGCCTAGAGGTTCAGGAGATTTGGCTGCCACAGTATTGAAATTGCTTTTAAAGCATTTACCTGCTTAGCTTTGTGTGAAAAGATGCACATTTGGGTTGCAGCCTGTTCCACTTATCTGTCTATATCTCTTTGGTATAGCAGAGCAGAGAGAGAAGGTATATGGTAAACAGAAACTCCCTGGCCCATCGTCTGCAGTCTGGGGATAGTGTTTTCCTGGCCTCACCCTTGCTGCTGTTGTGCGGTGTGGGAGAAGGTTTCCATCTGCCCACATATGCAGTTTTCTAGCTGTGAGTTAGCAGCTCTTGACATCCTATCCCAACTATTTATGTTTTTATTTTCTAAAATGTCAGCATTTCTGCAAGTGCCATTTGGGTCTGAGTGGTCCTGAATTTTGGAATGAGTGTTGGAACATGCCAGGAGGAGGCTGTGACAGAGCCCATTTTTTGGCCTGCTTCTGTTGGGTGTTCAGGCACCCAGCACCCACCATAAGGCTATCAACCAGTATGTTATGAACACAGGGGGAGTTCCTGTATTACCTGTATTTCATAGTGTAATTATTATTTCTGGTGTGAATCTTCTGGGTTGTTAGTTCACTTGTTTAGCAGGAAAATACAGTTTATAACTTTTCTTAGAAAAATTTCCTTTTCAGATGGAGATTAGGGTGTTGCTCTGGGCTTCAAGCGCTTCAGCTATCCATTTTTTAGTTTACCCCAAAGTTTCTTGTAGACTCACATAACCTCTTTTGTTCAGCTGTCATTTAGTTACACATCATCTCCATGCTCATCTGCAGCATAGAAAGCTATACTTTGCCCTCATATAAGTAGCATTCCTGCAACATGACTACACATTGTTGTGCAATATATTCTTTTCCAGTTAATGTGTCGGTTTGTCCATGTGGGTTAGATCCAATGGCTATTAGTTCATTTTGTACTATGACTGATTTGCTTTCATCTCCATTCCTGGTACTGCCTCTGATCCGGCAGGTTATAGCAAATCCCATGTTTTTTTTTTCACTGATGCGTTCCCTGATGATACCACCTCACTCATCATTTCAGATCTTTCCCATCTGTTCCTCACTCACTTTACTGCATTTAAGACTATTCACCCCTTCTTGTCTATCTCAATTTCTGCTGAATGTTTTGTTAGCCCTCTGAGCTTACCCTTACCTTTTCTTTCCATTCCATGCCTGAATGACAATCTTAAGATGTTTGTGTTTGGTAGGAACGGTTGGACTCGGTGATCCGGTGGGTCTCTTCCAACCTGGTTATTCTGTGTGATTCTGTGATTCTGTGAAATGATCTTCATGTAAATGATTCAGCTCTTTAATCTTTAGCAAATATTTCAACAAAGGTTTGACATCCTTCTACTCAGAATCTGGGATTTATCTGTTCTTTAAAATGCTATGGAACATTTTCTTTTAAATCTCATAAGAGCTGGTGTTTTAATACCTCCTCCCGAACATCTTTCTTGCTATGTCATTTTGGCTCCTATATAAATACCATTTTTATAGAAGGTTTAATGAGATTTGGGGTTTTAATACATTTTCCCCTGTTACCTTTGCTTTATAATCATTGTATTCATCCCTTTTCTGATAACGTAGGAACTGTCTATGCCAAGGAATTCCTGAGACTCATGGACATGAAACCTTAAATTAAATGTAAGGAGGAAGAGATAAGAACAAATTATAATAGTGCTGAGAGCAAGAGATTACAACAGGGTATTTGGTTAAAATGCGGTTTTCATAATATATGTTGCAGAAAATTGCAAATGTATTCTGTTATGTTTATAAGCCAACTTTTGTTATGCAGAGTTATAAAGATTGCTAGGTACTAAGTTGCTGTGGATCCAAATGGTATGGAGTATTCAAAAAGGAAGAGCAGGTTGTTACTGTTAAAGCGCTCCTCTAAAGAAAAGAGTAGCAACCTCATCATTGTGCATTTCTCCCTGACGTGGACACCTCATCAAATGTACTAGCTTCTAGGGGACAGTGCAAAATTATATAATTTAGACATACAAGGAAGTAAAATTAAATAGCCATGATATGCGAATACTATTGAACAGATATAATTTATAATGGGCTCTTATGCAAATTGCCTTTGAGCACTTATTAATTTCTTTCATTTTCTTTTACTAAAGACAACGTGGACTAAAAAGTCTCAGAGAGAAAAAAGAAAAAGTAAAAGCCTATTCTATCTCACTTTCCACACACCCCAGAATGTTAAGTAAGCATTCCCATTAGCCACATAAATATAACAATGTGATAGTAAAACTTGCATTCATTTATCCTTTTAAGAGCCAAACCCCTACTCACTTTGCCACGGTGGCTCCAACCAGGTAAGTAAGATTTCAACTAGAATACTTATTCTTTGCCATGTAATTTATTATTGAAGGGAGAGAGATTTGTTTTCATGAGTGTTTTGCCAGCCACTGAATATCTTACCTTGGTGGAGTCCCGATTAGTTACTTGACCTGCCATTAGCATGGGATTGCGGGTGCCAGGACGTCACCAATGCTCCTGCCACTGCACAGTTCTCTCATCAGGTTATTAAACACCAGTTGTTTTCTTCTCTTTTTGTTGTTCTATGAAATACAGAGTGCTGGGAGAGCTGACAACTTAAAACACTTGAAAATAAATTATTGCAAAAAAAAATTCAGTTTAGAGGTTTTGACCTCTGATGATAATAATAATAATATGAGAAGTAATATACTAAATATATTCAATAATACAAAATCTGTGTTTTCTCAGGAAAAAAAATACTAGATTTATTTCTACCTTAGACTGAAAGTAATGCAATATTCTGCATGCCTGCAGACATCAAGGCTTGCTGCTTTTCCATGTTACTTGTATCTCTTTGATTACAAAAGGGAAGAATTTTAGCTCTGTCCACTGAAGCTGCTAAAACAACCTGCACGTTTTCTTGGTGTTAAGTTGTGCAGTAGTTGACTTAAATAATATTGACCATCATGTCCCTAATTATTGCTCCTTTCCCAGATTCTCAACAGAGGCAGAATATACTAAAGGGAAATATTTCTATTTATGTGTATAATAATATATGTAAATATTTACACACTGAGAGCGCAAACACTATGTATACAATTTTGCTGCAGACTGAGTATATTTTTATGCTTGACTAACAGGACTTGTTTCTGAAGAATCTGAAAAATCCTGTAAGCAATGTCATCTTCCTGTGCTAGCTTTTTGGTCTAGAAACTTTGCTATGGAAGTGCTGGTCTGTAGGGAGAAGGATCCCTACAGTGTTTTATAAAAGTAAGACATCGATCTCTTCCATATCCAGTTGTTTTCTCCCCACTAAAACCAAGCTTGCAACTGTGCGCCTTTTGTGTCCTTAAAGGAAAATGAAATTCTCTGTCCAAAGCTGAGTTTTCCACTGGTTATATTTTCAGCCCTTGAAGCGTTCGATTTCTGACAGTGGAATATGATACTTAAAGCCATAGACATTAATTATTACCCACTGGAGGTCACACTTTCAACCCATGGGACATTAATTTTCCTGATATACAGAAAATTCCAGCCTGTTAGTTTTAATTAAATATTTCAGAAATGCATTTGCTTGTAAATGGACTAGTTTCTTATCCTTTACCCTTGATATTTGGCTAATTCTGCGTATAATTATTAGCTTATTTTGCAAACTTCTTTCAAAGCACTTTCCTGTTTGGAAGTCCATTCAGCTGTTACATATTTATCTTTTAAGAAAAGAAAGTTTTTGCCAGTCATTGGCCAACGTTGTCAAGAATGGGATGGGGAAAAACATCGTTCAGATTCTCTTGGGAAATTAAATTATAATAAACAGGACTTAGCAGTCTGTTCCCGTGCAAGCAGATTGATGCCACTTAAACATTTAGAATTGCAGTGTGAGGCCAAGAAGGAGTAACAGTGGAGCTGTGAGTGACAGGGAGGATGGTTACTCAGATTGTATTGTATAGAAACGTTGCCAAGCTAGGCTCAGCAGAGAGCTTACTGCTGAGCTTCACAGGAACCCAGCAGTACAGGAGGAGGCTGGAGAGCAGCAGCATTGGTTGTACACCACATTCTGGCTGGTCGTTCCCAAGATACTGTCATAGCATAGCCTCCTCCACTGGCTGGTGTAGCTTAGGAAAAGGACCATGTCACCAGATGTGTGTCTCATATTGTCTCAAGTCTTTCCCTGGAGGCTGTGAAAGGGAAAAAGGCTTTAATTTGGTTTACAGAATTTTCTCTGCTGGGGGTCTACCCCTCCAAAGCTGTTCTAACATGTGAGAGTGCAGCTGTGTATTGCAAAGTGATCCTGGGAGGGGAGTGGGAAAGGAATTGGGACTTTGCAATTCCTTGGGTTTTTCTGCTGCTGCAGTGAAAAACAGCGCTACACTAAGGCAGCACTTTGTTAACTCTTCCAGCCCAAACCCAAGGCCTTTCAGGTCCCCAGTAGCACTCCTGATGGCTGTATGCTCTTGTCAGCATTATGGTTTCATCAGAAGGCTCCATCCTCTGATACTATCTTGTTCTTCTCCTAAACAATTAATAAAATGACGACAAAAAGCCTAGAGGTTTAAAGCATGTAATTACAGTAGTAACTTAGAACTAGGAAAATGCTGCAGAAACCAATTACAATTATACATTTCAGTAATTACTTATTTGGCCAAGTGTATATATATTTTGTGTGTGAATTCCATGATAGATTCCAAGATGACATCCTTAAGTACAGGGGAAAATTAATGCTAAATGCCAAATGCATCCATATTAGACATAAACATTGCTCATCCACTTAGTGAACAGGAACTTGTATTTTACAGCCTGTCACAGCTTAAATTTGAGCAGTAGGGCAGGCAGCAACAAGTACCCAAGGAAGAAAGCTTGAATAGTTCTAAGGGATGGCTTTGCAGAAAAGGTATTTTGAACCTGATCATTCTGCAAAATGTTTTTCATTCCTTATATGTTACATACTTTATATTACTTGAATTGATTCAGGCATTTCCTAGAGAACTTTAAACGACCAACTGAGGTTAATGGGTTTTGTTTCTTTCCTTGTCTCCATCTCTCCCAGATGGTGAGAAAGAATAGATGAGACTTGTATTCTGTTCACAACTTATTACTGGCTGTACTACTGATCCCCTGCTGCAAGCACAGACATCATTCCAAGCTCCATTCGGGTTGGCTGTGCCTTTTTTCCAAAGGGGAGTGTGTGGCTGTGGTTGCCATGTGATAAGTGGGCATCTGGAGCTCCATCCCTCTGTAGTTCCCCAAGACTCCACTGCAAGCCCTGCCATCTCCTCCTTTTGGAAACTGCTTCTGTCTTTTGCCTCTTGAACCTTTCTTGGAGATCCCTTTCTGTTTGCTTGATGGATGGGGCATCTCTCAGTTTGGGGTGCTTCATGCATCGAGGAGGGCTGATCACCTCTGAGGTTTTGGTGTTTCTTTCCTACTGGTGAAGAATGGTTATTTCTTCACTTCTTTTATAACAAAAGTACTGTGCCATGACTGTTTGTTGTGCTTGCAGTATTGTTTTTGTGAGAAGACAGATTTGTGCCTTAGCTATGCCACAAACTGAGTTCAATCAGAGAATGTAAGTGCCTGTTGGTCCTCTAGCTCCATG
Organism: Phaenicophaeus curvirostris; assembly: GCF_032191515.1. Lineage (NCBI taxonomy): Eukaryota > Metazoa > Chordata > Aves > Cuculiformes > Cuculidae > Phaenicophaeus > Phaenicophaeus curvirostris. The sequence continues at coordinate 51,561,651 of NC_091394.1, read as the reverse complement.
CTGATGCCCAGTAATACTACTGTATGCTCTTTAATAACTTGCAGAGGTTTTATTGTGCTGATTCCTGAATCACATTGTCTATACTGTGACAAAAGCCACAGGCAAGTGGGCCTTTGCATTCAAATAATAAAAACACAGAATCTGCAGAATACTGCATAATGTAAAGGATTGTGGCAAGGCTCTGAAGTCATGTCCAAAACCACTGGTAGTATTTCACATGGAGTGTCTGTGTAATGTTTCACAAGTGAGCTATTTCAGGAGAGTTTTGTTTATAGTATACAGTTCTTGAGAGGGCCAGTGTTGGAAAGAATAAAAAAGTATTTCCACTTTGCACATACAGACATATGAACGTGCACACAAAATCAAACCTACAGTCGCTCCTGCTGATTTCATTGGGAAACAGCCAGTGATTCAGGAGCATTTTGCAAACACCTGGTGCAGAAACTTAACATGTATTTCATGTTACTCTGGCAGGGTTTTGTTCAGAGTTTTCAGCCCTTCTTACTGCTCTAGCAAAAGTAGATTTGTGGGGCACACGTCTAGAAAATGTGTGTTTATCCAGCAGTTTATGTTGCAAGAACTGTTAGTAAGCAGAGGCTCTCTAGGTGGCTGCATGGTTCTGGTGGTCAGTAGGTGATCTCTGTCAAAACTGAGGCTTTTTTCCTGATTATTTTAGTGTGCTAATTGGTAGGTGCTACAAACAGTTAATTTTTATTGTGAAATCATTACCTCACATTGAAATGCTTTGGATCCCCAGCTGCATATTCCCACAATGTGCTGCTCCCTCAGTTGTGCCTGTCCAAGTGTTGATTGCAGTAAATGGCATCCAAAAAATGTTCTGGATTTAAAAACAAACAAACAAGAAACAAGCAAACAACGAAAAAACTTTTCACAAATGCAGTTTCCAAACTCAATCAGGTTCACCATGCAGTCCCCCAGAAAGCAGCATGAAATCAATCAAGGGGGTTAGTGCTTCTCTGGGGAACAGGATCTGCTGATGGGGAGCTATCAAGAGAGGTGTCCGAAATAATAGAAGAAGTGTCATCTCAAGACATGGATTTGGGCAGTGAGGCTGGTGCAAGAGGCACCTGTTCCAGCTGCTTGCCCCTCCACCTCCTCAACCGTGCTACTTAAAAGTTTCTTAGGCCATGCTGGGAAACACCCAGCTTAAATCATGGTTTCAAACCAGCCCTTTTCTTATGAGGTGGAGCCGTGGTGTGGGGTTTTACAGTATTGGGCCGTTTGAGTAGCTGCTGAGCCAAGCTTGGTGTGACCTTGCTGCTTGCCTCTTGTTTCCTCTCTAGAATCGGCCGGCTTTTCGATGGCACGGAGCCCATTGTCCTCGACAGTCTCAAGCAGCATTATTTCATCGACAGAGATGGGCAGATGTTCAGATATATCTTGAATTTTTTAAGGACATCAAAACTCCTCATTCCTGATGATTTCAAGGTGAGATTTCAAGGGACTTGGGTGTTTTGCATGTGTCTTGCTAAAGCTAGTATCCAGCATGTAGTCAAAGCAGAGCTGAGATGGGGAGGACAATGATGTTTGATTTAAAGTATATGACAAAAGTAAGCGTGAGGTTGCTAAAGTGGCATTTGTCAGCCTTTCCTAGAGTGGCATCAATAATAATCTTTCCCTCCTGGCTACAGCATGATGGAGCAACCTTGCCATGTTTGACCTAGGGGAGTTAAATATTGTAGGATATTAGTGGAGATAGAAAGAATGTTACAATCTGGAACTGTTCATGAGGTTTGCTGATTACTTGTCCTCTCATCCACTCTTATGCTTCCCCTCTGACTGCAGCAGCTCCAGCTTCTACTCCCATGCTGATATTCAGAGTGGTGTGGGAATCACGATATTGACAAAATAAACTACGCACATGGTAATATTTGAGCATTAAATCATAAAATATTTTCTATCTCAGACTCCTGAATGCACACTGTGAGTTTAATTTTAGAGTTTTAGAGAAGTCAGGGATGAGTAGTTCCACATTTATTATTTGAACTTTATTAAAGAACATGGGGATTTTTTTAATAACAAATTAAATTTGCGGTAGTTCACCACGTTAGATACTAACCTACAGAGGTAGGGCTTCAGATTCCATGTGATATTCTGTGTTTATCCACTCGTAGGTATGTGGATGTATATGTGGTGTCAGCGAAAACAGTGCTGGCAACCACACTTGGAATCAGAACAGATCTTTATCACTACTTAATGAATGCATATTAGCGTAGCCAGCAGTGCCATTAGTTCACCATAGGAATTACAGCATTTCAGATTGAACAGGAGAGGTGATGAGGAAGGGTTAGAGCAGTTCACACTGGTGTGCAGTCTTTTATCCCTCATATCTGAGACAGATTTTCAGGTGTTTGGGTCATAACAACTGTGAGGTTGAGCACTACAGCAACTTTTGAATTACCTGCTGTAGGCACATACTTACTTCTCCCATGCATGACAAGGATAAACTTACTTGAATAATGTGGGAGTTTGCAACTAGCTGATACACATCATATCCCTCTTTTGAAGCCTTAGCATGGCTTTGTGCTGCTCTCTGCACTTGTCCTGAAGGTAATCAGAAATATAGAGAAAAAGGCAAAGCCACCTTCCATGCAATATTAAGAAATTATACATGTAGAGCCTTTTAAACACATAAATACACTGTAGCTGTGTTGAAATTAAAAATGTAACTCCTGGCAAGTTTGCCAAACTAACATCATGTTCAAAGGGGTGTCCTTAGTTATGCTTTAAGTTGTCCAAAAGATTAGTGCTTAAAATGAACAGTGGTCCTTGTTTCTTGGAAATATACAGTTGAGATGACTTTTTTGTTACACTTTAAATGTAAGCAGTATTGTAGGCATGGTTTAGGTGTCCCATTCTCATAAAGCATTCTGCCCGTAGCTCAAATGCAGGGTCACATTAACTATTATCAGCCTTCCTGTGTCATCATTCTGCTCCCTAATGATTATATATTGGTTTTTTTTCTGTACTAGTATTTTCCAAATGGTCTTACAGTCTTAAACCTAGAAAAAACAAGATTATTATTTTTTTCCAATTTAAAAAATGGCAGTAAACAGACTCCAGATCATCAGTTCTAAATTACTTCTGTACTGGTTATGCTTAGAAATGTGTTCTCTCTGCTATGGTGTTTCAGAAGCTGTAGTAAACAATACTGTTGGCAAAATGGGGAGGTATTAAAAAATACTTAATATTTAAAATGCAGTTATATGTGCAATTCATTATGCAAATATCTGAATCATTTTACACTTAGAACCATCATAGCCTTCCTCATTTACATTCTTATACCTGTTACAATGCCTGCTAGTATTGCTGTAAGTAGCAATGGATCCTAGTGATGAATTTTCTGAATACTGATTGAATTCTGTTCCATCTGTTCAATGAGGTCATTATTCTGTGACATCACTATGGGGATAAAATACTTGAAAAAGTGGATTTTTGCCTGGATTGTTCTATAGCAGAATGGAGCTGAGCAGGCATATCCTCCCCCTCCCTTCCTGAATGCTGCTATACCCAGTCTGTTTCAAGTGGCTGATGATTATTTTTTGCTTGCACTGTTATTTTATTACACCTTCCTACACAGTAATTATGAACTTTGTCTGAAGGGCTCCAGATCTAGAGCAGTGTTAGCCCAAACAACCATGTACATTAAGTGGTACATTAGCAATGCCTCTTTCTTAATCGTGCGCAGTAATATATATGTCTTTCAGGACTACAGTTTGTTATATGAAGAAGCAAAGTATTTCCAGCTTCAGCCCATGCTAGGAGAGATGGAAAGGTGGAAACAGGACCGGGAGAGTGGCCGCTTCTCAAAGTCTTGTGAGTGCCTGGTGGTGCGAGTTGCCCCGGATCTTGGGGAAAGGATTACACTGAGTGGCGATAAGTCATTGATAGAAGAAGTGTTCCCAGAAATCGGTGACGTGATGTGTAACTCTGTCAATGCTGGATGGAATCATGACTCGACGCATGTCATCCGATTTCCACTGAATGGATACTGTCACCTCAACTCAGTTCAGGTAGGAAGTCAAATGTGCATTTTTTACAAGGGAGCCTGCCGACCAGGTTATGAGTGGGTTGACCCTCTGCACCATCAGTGGAGCATTTTGATGAACTAAACCAGCTGGACGCTTTGAGCCAGTTATTTATTTCTGTGGGTCAAGGCTGCTTTCTCAACTTAATTCATACATATTCACCAGATCTCTTTGCAAGCAAACTACATTAGTGTTAAAAACCTGGTTTAGGTAAATGTTTGCCTTAATTTAAAGATATTGTGTATTTTGAGAGACATTTTTTGGAATTTGAATACAAAGCAAGCATTCAAGCTTGCTTCCAGTCCCTTCCCCTGCTTGTTATAAATTTTATGGATTGATGAGGGGACACAGGGACATCTCAAACCAGAGAGGGAAGGTTCCATATTCCCACAGAGCCTGTGTGAGAGATCATCAGGAGCTGTGCCTTCATCTGAGAAAGGTAGTGGAGATGCTGTGATTTACCAGAGTCTGCAGGAGTTCTGAAACTAAACAGGAAGAATGAAGGAGCAAAAAGGTGAAGGCCTGGTCTCTTGTTCTGAGGAAGAGAGTGAAAACAGGAATTAATGTGTGAGAGATGACTGTAGAATAGCACTGGCCAGCTGCTGGAAGGAGGGCCAGACATCCACAGAGGGAGAACAGAGCTAGCCTTCCTCCTCCTGAAACAGGACCAAGTATTTCTGGAGAAGAGAGCAGCCTGCAGCCACAGGAGAAGGCACCTGTTGGACCTTGCTTTTGTAAAGGGGACTTTGCCTTAGCTCCCTCTGCTACCATCCAACTGGGGCATCTTAGGATGGCTTTGACCCTTCCAAAACACTGTCAGGCAAGGTGTGTAATGTGAAGGGTACAATAGGAGACGAGTTATTACAGATGTAGTTGAAAACTGGTGTGTCATTTTTCCAGTGTTACCCAAGTCTTTTGTGTTTGATTAGAGACTTCCTTAATAGTCCTTGAATAAATTACCATATACTTCTTTCTTTGGATGAAGACAATGTGTTCAGTCTTCCTCCTTCCTGAGGTTACAAAGGCATCTCTGCTTATTTGAAAGACACACATCTTTTTCTGTGGTCTAAAATCGATAGCTGTTATGTAAGGAAATGTCTGGGAGAAAAATGCAGGTAATTTCTGGAATAACTATAATAAACTTATAACTTACAGTGTCAAATGTTTTATCCTTTGGTTAAAAACAACCAACCTTGCACACCTTTCACCACCTAGTTAGCAAATTCTGCACAGCCAGCATTTTGGAGTGAGAGCACTTCACATCTGGAATTGCCAATAGCACTATTGATGATACAAATTAGCCATGGTTGGTTATTTTGGAAGGACATTTGCCAGCCTGACGCAATGCGTGTAAAGACCTGGCATGTCTTGTTTTAAACGTTTTTAAACAACAGCTGACTTCTCCCCCCACCGCAATTCTCTACAGCTTTCTGCCACTCTGCATGCTCTTGCTGTCCCAGCACATGTGCAAAAGCCAATTTGCTAATTGGTGAAAGAGCTGCAGAAGGCTCAGTAGACACCTGGTCCCAGCACAACCCCTGTGAGGTCTGGTCGTGCTGGGCAGAGGGTCCTATGCCCTGTGGGGTGTAGGAGCATCACCCTTCCACTGGGGCTGGTAGACATCACAGCTACCCCTGGTGAAACCCTGGAAGTGTCTCCTTCAGAGGTGAGGTGAAAGAAGCCTGGGCAGCAGAACAGATGAAGATAAAAGTAGCAAAGAGTATAAACAAGGGAAAGAATGCCTGAACAGACTTACAAAGGGATCTGAACAGGCTGGATTGATGTCCAGATGCTGGATTGGGGACAGTTAGTGGATCTGTGTAACTACTTTTGTTTCCTAGCTGGATCCATTTCAAACCAGCATTTATCATCCTTGAAGAGCAAATAGAATCATAGAATCACTAGGTTGAAAAAGACCCATCGGATCATCAAGTCCAACCATTCGTATCAATCACTAAACCATGCCCCTCAGCGCCTCGTCCACCCGTCCCTTAAGCATCTCCAGGGAAGGTGACTCAACCACCTCCCTGGGCAGCCTCTGCCAGTGCCCAATGACCCTTTCCGTGAAAACGTTTTTCCTAATGTCCAGCCTAAACCTCCCCTGGCAGAGCTTGAGGCCATTCCCTCTCACCCTGTCCCCTGTCACGCTATTTATTTAATTATACATGTGTTTCTCCTTTTCTGCAGGTACTTGAGAGGTTACAGCAAAGAGGATTTGAGATTGTTGGCTCATGTGGAGGTGGAGTGGACTCTTCCCAATTCAGTGAATACGTACTGAGACGAGAACTCAGAAGGACATCTCGTGCACCCTCTGTCATTCGAATAAAGCAGGAGCCTCTGGACTAAAATGGACATGTTTCTTTATGCAAAAAAAAAAAAAAAAGGCAAAGAGAGGAAAAAAAAAGGGGGACGTTTCATGTGCAGTTTGGACTCCAAACAAGTCCTGGAACTAAAATTGAATAAAAGACACATTTATATCAAATATAGAGACCACACCTGAATTCATATGGGAACATTTGGAGTAGTAGTAATAATAATAACCTCAAGGTGTAAAAGAAAATACACACACACACATATTTAAAATATGTATGTATATGTATGTATGTACATATATATATGTATGTATATGTCAAAGGGTAGGAAATGCAACAACAACTAAGTGATAGATGAAGTTGGTGCTGTGATGGCCATTAAGTGTCCTAGGCCTTACTCGGGCCCACTTAACGGTGTACAAGCCATTACCACTGGGGGTACATAGGCTACTCTTCACCCATTTTCCATTGCCAAACAGCCATCCACTTTTTAATGTATACACCTTGACTCAACTTGACTCAACTTGATTTGCATATGGAGGTTTCTGTCTGTCTTTTTTAGAGGTGGATGGGCAGGTGTTCAGGAGACAACCATCCATTACATTGGAAAGCTAGTCGACTGAAATTTTAAATGTAGTTTGTACAGAAGTCGCACACTTTTTGTCTGCCCTCACAGATGTGAAAGGTTAACTTTTTTTTTTTTAATGAATTTTTTGTTGTTTTCGTTTTGTGTTTTTCAAAGGGGGCCAGAATAATTAATATTTGGTAGAGATGCTCTGGTTTGAATCTGCTGCTTTCCTACAATTTTTTCAAATTTTATAATGTATTAAATACAATAAACTCTGTTTAAAATAATGAGGGTCTGGTTTAAGCCAACAGAAGCAGAGCGGTGGGATTTAGCTCACTGCACTCTAATATGTGGAGGAGCAGCCCCTTTGGCAGGCAGTGGGCAGGCAGTGCTGCCTGCACGTGATGGAGTGAGTTAAAGGCAGCAGGTGCTTTTGCGGGCTGCTCGTCTTCCTTCAGTGCTGTGTTTTTGAGCTTTGTCCCACTCTGAAGAGAGGCTGCTGGTCAGACTTAAAAATAACACCATTTCAGCTTAGGGAAACTCATCAAAAAATGACATCTGGTTCTGTAACCTTCAATGTCCCAGTGAATAGTTGCATCCTTCCCTCTTGACTAAGGAGTTGGCAGCTTTCACTCTCCAAGCCCTTGTCCTGCTGAGTGTTAGTCAGCCTGTTTGTTTTTAATGTTGTTCATTTCCCTCCTTTAAAGCTACTGTTCTGCCTAGAGAGTGAGATGGTCAGCCCCTTGTGTTATGCCATTGGCGATGTTGCTCTTGATAGCAGGCAGTAAGTCAATGTCCTGCATTAGACGTCCTGCGAGTTGTTCTCTTGCAGAGTCTCACTGAGGCCACCTCTACAGCTGCCTAGTTTGGACTGGTGAGATTTTGCAAAGGAGCCACATCGTGATACCACTGCACAGACCATTCACAAGTTGATGCTTTCACCACCTAAGATGCACCAGCAATCACCACCTTTCCTCCAAAGTATCTTCTTATGCAATATTCCAGATTATGACTGTATTCATCTTAGTATGGAAGTTTCTATCGATGCAATGGTGCCGGCGTTCCACTCATTTTGGTGACACTTTGCTATTTATTTAAGAAAAAGAAAATGTTAAATACATGTATCAAGGTTTTTAATATAGTCTGATAACTCAAAACAAAGCAACCATTTTTTCTGGTTTTTATTAAAGTATGTCAGAAGGTGCACTCAAATAACTCCTCTGGCGGCACATATCAATGGTTTTGAAATTATTGAAATGTGGGAATGGGAAGGGTAGGGGGGCACTCAAAAAATTCAAGTTCATTAAGGGGTTATTAGATCTTCAATGTGATGCCGATTTGTCTATTCACAGTACTGAAACAGCTGCCTCATTGAAAATGTTTTCAATTAGCAGCAAGTAGTCCTCTTATAAAATAAACAAATGCTTGCTCTTACTGCCCACAATTTGGTTGTTAGTTTGCACAGAAGTCGGAAAGCTAAAACTCTGGGAAATAAATATTTTTAACAGATCTTCAAACTGTTAGAAGTGGTATGAAATTTGTGATGTTGGAAAAGATGCAAGCCCCTATGAGCTGGGAGTACATGGGTACCAGCGCAAGCTGGCGTGATGTTTCAGAGACTGCTGCAGAAACCCTCCCTGTGCTTCCAGGTGGAGGCTCACTTTCTGGGACCTCCACAGTGTATCCAGGGATGTTTACGCTTTCTGTTAAGCCCAAAGGTTCTCTTATATCCAGACCTGACCTGCTAGCCACTGTGTTTATGTACAGGTACGTGCTCTGGTGCAGGCTGGAGCTGGGGAAGCTGCAGCTCCTTTCCCTGCTTTGCCAGCAGGTACCTCAAGCCTTCCTGGCCAGGAGCATCAGTGGCTCTGAAATTGGCCCCCAGTGCTATCAGCACCCATGGCACTTGCAGCATTCTCACATGCTGAGAGCAGGGAGCTTTGCCACTAATGGGTTTTCATTGTGTTGCTCCCAAAGCCCACAGGTTGTACTCAGCTGATGGTTTCTCTTGCTCTATGTCCAATTCAATGAGGCCAAGGACACCTTTGTTCTCCTAAATCCCTCGCTGTCTGGTCAGCCTCCCACCAAGCCTGTGTTTGTTGTTAATGGAGCCAAAAATCACCCAGAGACCCTGAAAGTAAGTGTTGCTGTAATTACAGTGTGGTTATGGAACAGGAGGTCATGAATGAACAAAGCAATGGCTGATGAAAAATGTGTGCAGGAATAAGGTTGGTGTAGATTTTTAGAGAGCAAATGAGAGAGATTAGTCCCGTTTGCAGCTGAGGCTTGTAACTGTGTTTGCTAAATGTTCTTTAGAAAAACTGATAAATAGACAAAAGAGTGAGGGAAACCAAGAAGGACCAGGTTACAGTCAGCTCTCTTCTGGAGATTAGCAATTTTGACATGTACAATAGTTTAAATTTATCTAATTTTTTATTGAAAAATATGACTTCATTTTATGCTATCAATCAGTGGTGCTGTATTTAACAAGAAGAGGAGGAGCTGCAGTGAACAGTAGCTACCGATGCTGTATTTCAGGAGTTTGGTTAAGCAGCTGCCAAGAGAACTGCTGTGGACATGCAGAGATTGCAGATGCCACCTAACACCGCTTCCCACAGTGAGACACAGGCAGAGAAAATGGGTCTTCACCCTTTCTTTTGCCAGTGTGAACGCTGGATTTCTGTAGTAACTATTGACTCAGGGTTTAATTCTTCTCCTGTTGCCTACTTAATGTACAAAACAGCTGTGTAGTGTAAGTATGGATTTTGCCACACTTGGATGAACCTTTACACTGTGTGTCCTGTTGAAGACTGAGTTAATTTGCTCTGCTCTGGAGGAACTGAAGTCTCATTTGGTCACTAGGTTAATCTCTCTTTTCAGAAGCACTACTTGTAAACAAGCACATGCTATCTTATTCTATCTGCAGGTACTTATTGGCCAGGTAGCCTGGCCTGGGGAATGTTTTTCCTTTCCATTGCCACATGTCTCTTCTCAGTGCTTGATTGACACAACCAGATATAGTTGAGGCACTGTTTTTTGATGCCAAATAGATCCCCATAACAAAATCCAATGGTGCCAACTTACTACCCTCTGAAATTATGAAAGTTGAGCTGCCTTTTCAATTATTTTTCTTTATGCTAAACACACATGAATTTCACTTTGAAGAGAAACATTTTGTTCACAAGCATAATTTTTTGCAGCAACCTTTAAAAATTGATTACTAATTACAGGGGTTTACTGTCACCCAAGTAACTTGTCAAGTGTGGTTTTCTATAATGTTTGCATTTTAGGAGACTTGGAGGAGGAAGGGCTTGATTGGGGAGCGCGAGAAAATAATTTTTATTGACCAATGGTCAATTTTTCAGATAAATAAAAACATTTCTTTCCATCTGTCATTTCTTGACTAAGGAATTCTATATTATGAATTATTTCTAGGGACAACTGGTATTTGTATGTAGGCATTCTTGCTGCCTGAGGTTTATTTACAGTGGAAATGAAACCAAGACATCCTCGGGGCCTGTAGACCAGTTGCTTTTTCTCAGACTTCAGTTCAAGTGGTTTATTATTTCTTGAGGGTCTGGAGGGATCGCCACCACGAAAAATCAATACGTTGCGTCAGGTCCTTGTGTTGGCTTTGGCTGCTACCTCATTGATCTGGTTATTGAAGACCCTGAAACTGATATAGTATTTGAGGTCCTTCATTTGAGACTGAAATTGCTTATTCCTACACCTCTTCCAAAAAAAGAATGAGGCAGATAGCACACAAATTCATGCCCTTGTAAGCTGAGCTAGCACAGCTAGCTGGTAACCAGGCTACTATTGTCCATGCTGGGGGGTAAACACCAGTGCCAACCTGCCAAAGAATCCTCTCTGTACAGGGGTGAGCTCCAGAAATCGAGGTATCCTCTGACAGTTGGGAAGAAGTCTACTTCTGCGTGAATTGATGATTTTTTCCACGTGCTTGTTGGCTAGTATATTAGAGTCCCCTAAAATAGTGGAGTCTATTACTTTTCAGCTGATATCAGATATTATGGGCCAGATCCCATGTTTTGCCCTCTGTATTCATGGTGAATTTGCCCCACACCCAACTTGTAAACTGAATTGCACGTTACTGTAATTTGGAGATTGTGAGAAGATGCACAATTGGTTGTCAGTATTGTTGCATTGACAGCAATTGTACATTATCTTTGTTGTATGTTGCTTCTCAAAACCAGTTCTTTCCATTGCAGATCAGAGGAAACATAGTTCAATCAGCTCTTCTCTCTCAGCTCAACTGAAACGGTGTGTCCACAAGCTCTTCCCTATGGAGATACCATTGCTGTGTGAAGGGCTTGGGTTTGTGCCCCCTGGGGACTGCGCTGTGTTGGTGCCCTCACCCAGCCCAGCAAGCCCCATCCCCTGCTCCTTGGAGCTCTGGCTTGCTGGTCTGGCAAGAGGCAGAAGGAGATTTGTCTTTGTACTCCAGAATCTGGACTGATAAATAATCTCACCAATGACCCCAACTGGTCTTTTACCTTCTATTCTATTGTGTAGATCAACAGTGTTGTCATTAATTTTCCTGAGGAAAGCACATAGTGCGGGATCACTGGCCTTGTTGCCTGCTCACAATTAGGATGCAATGTAAAGAGCAGGGTAGTGACCGGTTGAGTGCACACCTCACTTTGTGCATTGACTTCAAAGCTACATAAGCCGAAGTCCCCAAAACTCATACACGGCACTCATTCTGGTCTTAGTTCAGGGGGCTTTGTGGGTATTGCCAGTGGATGGTTGATACTTCATTTGACTAACCTCCAAGCAATTATGCCCAATAAAAAAAAAAAAAAAAAGACAAAGCAACTAGAGTGTGAACACTAGTTCTGAAGATCTTTAGCCATGATTTCACTCATCCCTGTCATTTCAGATTAAAATACTTCAGCTCAAGATGGCTCACAGTAAAAACATTTATTGGCAGATACATAGCAAAAGTAGCTGTGCATTTCTTTCCCTCACTTTCGCCAGTTCAGGAGTTTTGTTTTCCTTCTGCTTGGGGCTGTGCCTGGGCAGCTCCAGAGTAATAGTTTTGTCCCTGATCCAGTGCTCAGTCTCTTCAAAGCATTGTACAAACCTTCAATTAAGCATCTCTCTACCTGTAAGGGAAGAAGGGAGCAATAGGCTCATCTTTCAGCTGGGAAGGCTGAAGAGGCTTGGCTTTCAACCACCCAGGTGGCAAAGCTGTGCTTCAAGAGTCATGCTCAGCTGCTACCATTTTACAAAGGCTGGAATCGATGTGCTATGACACATGTTTTTTTTTTTAATGCTAAGGGTTGCAAGCTGTTGAAGCAAATACAAGGCATCCCTGAGATGCCTGAATAAGCTTAAAAAGCAACACTGCACTGTGTTAGGCTTGATGTACTTTGAGGATTTTTTTTTCCTAATTCCTTCCCAGGTGAGAGAAAAATAAATGGAATAAAATTCCCTTCGCCTTTCATGTTTTAAGTAGTGTCTGTTGATGTCTTCATCGCCTCGCTCTGGTTCAGCTCTTCAATAGTGTCTATAATTTTCTGTTTGTGATGTTTTGGCTCCTTACCACAGAACTAGGATATTATGGGGCCAGAGGAAGGGAGGAAATAGCAACAAAAAAACTCCAGTTTAATTTGTGAAAGAGCTTTGGTTCTTCACATAGTAATCACAACAAAATCCTGATGCATACCAGGATGATAAATAGCAGGAAAGTTGTTCGGTTGTGATTGCTGAGATGGGGCAAGGAATGGCTGGCTCCTGGCTTCTAATGCTCCATGATAAAAATGACAGCAGCAGGAAACTGGGGCTCAAACCCTCACGGATTATCTTCCTCCTTAAGCCCCTGCTCCTCTTTCTTACAGTTGTAGCCTTTAGAGCAGTAGTTTAAAAGCTGCGCTATCATCTCTGCCACAACCAGTGCAGCTATTCCAGGAAAAAGCTGCTTGGCTTAGGGACAGCTGTGCTGCGGGAAAATTCTCTTCTGATGCATTATTGATAGATGTAAGTTAAAGCCATAAAGCTTGCAGCTTTATCAGGCAATATCTACTAAATCCTGGAAGCATGTAAGATAACCTAAATGTAATCTACTTCATACCAGCTCCTTCAGTGATGGATAGCACAACAAAAGCAAGACTAATGAAAAATTAATGAAAACAGTTACTTCCATAAGAAAAATGATCTGTTTTCTCCCACCTTTGTATTGATTTTAACTGGCCCTGTAATTGGAAGTGTATAATTTTTTCCTAAGGTAAAGAGGATTGAGGGCGAGGGGGAGCGAGCATATAATTCTATTCATGTTTGTGACATACTTTCAGGCTACAAAAACAAAGCATTTTCCTTAGGATGTTGAAGCTGCCTATGAATGCAGACTTCAAGCACATTTTCTCAGCTCAGGCAAACTGCCATGCTGTTTGCCTGAAACCAGATATTGCATGAGAAGAGTACTTGGAGTACTTTGAAGGCTAGTAAGAAAGCACAAAGAACTAATGCTGAAGAAAAATCAAATACGGGGCATGTAACCCAGTGGTTTAACGTATTTCATGTATTCAAGTTCACTCCTGCCTCATCTGCTGCTTTCTGGAAGGGAAAAATCCTCCAGTCACTTTTTGGAGAGTGAATGAATGTCAGGCTCAGAAGGGGATCTTCTCTGTGACACCAAACCATTTGCACCATGTGGGTCATGCCCTGGCTTGGCAGTAAATTCACCTCCACATACAGTTTCATCACCTTCTCACTGGCAACTTTAAACACAACTGCCTTTTCCCCTAAACTTAATAAAGCATCTGTATGTTTCCTCCATAGAATAGCAGAAATCAGTCTGATCTGCAACTCTGCTACAAGCTTTATTTTAATTTATTCTTAAGTTTTCACCTGCTTAACGTTAATATATCCACTGAGCACAAAGGGAGATAAGACATCAGTCAGAGTAAATTATAGTTTGTTTTGGTAGGGAAAAAATGTATTTCTCAAAGTGTTTAGGAAATGTTTCTTTCCTGTTTCCTCTTGTATATGGCGTGGGTCTTGTCTAATCTCTTCCATGAGAGCTATCAAAGACGTGATATGGAGTTGTACTGTGAGGAGGAGCTGAGAAGCAAGGTGTTTCTGCACATACTCCTAGTAAATATTAGTCTTTTTCTAGTGTCTTTTAGCTAGAATTCCTTCATTTGAAACATCATCTAGTTTTTAACTCAAAAGATTTGACCACATCCCTGGTTCTTTTTTGCTGTTGTTTTTCTCACTGGTCTGATAGCCGCTGCAGTACAATGCAAGTCATTAAACATTAGGGCATTTATCTGTCCTCAGTGTTTGGCTTGGCTTTATTTTTGTTGCAGACATCTCAGTTGGTCCGGAGCAACACACCAGTAACGCAAAAAAACTTCCAGAGGGCAGCAGAGATGGCTGTAGAAGTGTGTGGCCAGGCCAGGAAAAGCACAAAATGTTACTGTAAGCCTAGTGCTCCCAGCAGCTTGAATAAACCAGCAAGACTTGTTTAAAACAATTACTCTGGGGAAAGCAGGCTGGCGAAGGGCATCAAAGTCTGTTGTGGAAAGGCACAGGAGCCTCCCAGGGCTAAGGGTGCTGGCAAAGCACAAAGGGGTGTGAGCAGGGCTAGCTGTGTCCCCGAGTGAGAATTACTGCGCACTTGAATAGTTTAGCTGGGTGGAGGGCTCAGCATCCTGGGTTCCATTCCTGCCACTCCATGGTGCAAGCTCAGCTCTGCAGGAGTAGAAGTACCATGTGGAAGGAAGAACGCTATGCAAGCAATGAAGGGTCTTACTGTGGAAAATGAAGCTGTAAGTCATTAGAAATGGTTAACGGCGAAGTCATTAAGAGAAGCACCTAGGCTGGACCGCTGGTCTGAGTCCAATGGCATGAGGTTTAACAAGGCCAAGTGCCGGGTCCTGCACTTGGGGCACAACAACCCTGTGCAGTGCTACAGACTAGGAGAAGTCTGTCTAGAAAGCTGCCTGGAGGAGAGGGACCTGGGGGTGTTGGTTGACAGTGACTGAACATGAGCCAGCAGTTTGCCCAGGTGGCCAAGAAGGCCAATGGCATCTTGGCTTGTATGAGAAACGGGGTGACCAGCAGGTCCAGGAAGTTATTCTCCCTCTTTACTTGGCTCTGGTGAGACCGCTCCTCGAATACTGTGTTCAGTTCTGGGCCCCTCACCATAAGAAGGATGTTGAGGCTCTGGAGAGAGTCCAGAGAAGAGCGACAAAGCTGGTGAAGGGCCTGGAGAACAGGCCTTATGAGGAGAGGCTGAGAGAGCTGGGGTTGTTTAGCCTGGAGAAGAGGAGGCTGAGGGGAGACCTTATTGCTCTCTACAACTACCTGAAAGGAGGTTGTAGAGAGGAGGGTGCTGGCCTCTTCTCCCAAGTGACAGGAGACACGACAAGAGGGAATGGCCTCAAGCTCTGCCAGGGGAGGTTTAGGCTGGATGTTAGGAAAAAAATTCTTCACAGAAAGGGTCATTGAGCACTGGAACAGGCTGCCCAGGGAGGTGGTTGAGTCACCTTCCCTGGAGGTATTTAAGGCACGGGTGGACGAGGTGCTAAGGGGCATGGTTTAGTGTTTGATAGGAATGGTTGGACTCGATGATCCGGTGGGTCTCTTCAAACCTGGTTATTCTATGATTCTATGATTTTATTTTGTATGCTGCTTGTAATTCAGGTTAGTGATAGCAAAAATTGGGAATGATAAATGATGAGGTCAAGCAAAATATGCATGCAAGGAAGTGATTAGCACAGATTTTTTTCCTTAGCATGCCAGAGCGAGAGAAGGCCAGTAATTTGAGTGCAAGTGTGTGGAGGAGAAAATTGTATTGATTGCTTTCATTCTTTAAAGAAGAAAGCCTTAACTCTTACATCTGTAACTGGAACAAAAAGTACAGGCCATCCATCTTATGCTGGGCAAAAAAGAAGGGGCATCCTGAAAAAGCCTGTTTTGTTAGAGATTATGTTCTCATTATTTTCTCCTGCCACCATCTGTGCATTAATTGCAAAGTCAGTCTTCTGCCTGGTCATCACATCATTCTATCTCGACTGATACGTGCTATAGACTGTAATAGAGTTCATCAGCAGAAATAAGTACAACATATAGGTATTTTTCAGAAACAGTCATTATTTACATTAACGTGACTGTTTTTCTTATAAATTAGTATGTACTACGTGTCTGTCCATTCCCCTGTCTTGGCATTTAATTGCATTTTGAGGAGAGCAGGGAAGGGCACAGCTTGAGTAAAGATTTGCTTTGAGAAGCACAGGAAAGGACAATGCCACTCCACACAGTGGGTTAAAGTTGATACTCATTTGCAGGAAGAGCTCTTCTCCCAAGAAACAACTGTGAACCCTCATGAAACAGGCATAAATGAAAACAAAGCCTTCTGAGCAACTTCAGAAACAGAATAGTCTGTATGTGTTGCCACAAAAGTAAAAAAAAAAAAGCAGGGAAAGGCCTTCCATTCTTCCTTGCACTTCTCAAAGACCCAAAAAGGCCACAAATGCATTTCTTCCTCCAAGTGTCACTCTTAAGTAGCACTGTTCATTTCTGGTGCACCACAATTTTTTTGCATCTTCTTCAAAGCAAAACATAATTTCATTCTGCTTTCTTCCCCTTGTCATATTATCCGGGATTTAATTCTGTCCTCTCCAATCAAGAGAGATCTTTTACAACATTCTTTTCAGTGGGGCGCAGGATGGGGATTCAGTCCTAATTGAGGGCTGGGGAGTGATGGTGGTGGTGTTGAAAGACATTGGGTGCCAGTGCTGAGCTTGATGTCATAAGCTCTGTTTAAAGTATTACTCATAGAAAGCCTGTGAACAGTGAAGATGTAGCTCATAATTACGTGACATTGCTGCTGAAGAACGAACAAACAGCAGAGTTTGGAGAAAGGTAGACCCAGGGGTCCTCACAGCTCCTTTGTGGGGCCTCAATTTGGGAAGGCATTTCAGGGTATCCTTAGCCTTCAGCCTGGTAAAAGTCTAGTCTTTATTTCAATGGGACACTGAAATTGTATATGGGGGATACTGAAATTATATTTCCATACCATCATACCAAGCTAAGACAGATGCCTAAAGGAAAGAAGAGCAAGAAGACAGCAGCAAAAGCTTCTACAGCATTTGTTCTTCTTGATTATTGTTTTTGCTTGTTTTACTGATTGTAGGGCTAAATATTGATTTTCCAGCCCTGAAAAATTGACCATCTTCTTCAGTCATGTTCTCAATATGCTTAAAAAGAAAAACCACTCCATGACCGCATTTTCCCCTATAGAATTGTGAGCAATTAACACAGTAGGTTCTTAGTTCAATGTGTATAATTTATTGTAAAATGTATATAATTGGTTTGGCAGACAGCAAATGCACCAATACAAGCATAAACCTTTTTATGAAACCATATGTAATACTGGATGTTGACAGATTACTACTACAAGATGTCATGTTAAATAACTGATGCCGATATACAGCAACAAATTAATGGGTTTGCAACTTTTCATCAAAAAAGGAAATAAAAAAAACCCCACTATTCACATCTCCATTATTTATTGAAGTATTTTCTTTAATACACTCACTGCTGGAGCATCTGAGTGTATTAAACAGCTAAATTCAGTATCACATTAAGCTAAATTGCCCACACTGGGCAGCTGCCTCATTTCACTGTTCTTAAAAGGCCAAGATGTGTTTTCTGAACCTGAGGCATTTGTCTCCTTGCTGAAGCGGTGTGCTGGCAATTATTTCACCAGTGGGTGGAGGAATCATGGGAGGGAGCATCTTACTCTTCTGCCTGAGACCCTAGCCAAACAATGGCCAAAAATTTTCAAGAGCAGGAGAGAGGACAGGAACAGGAGGAGAGGTCAAAACTGTGCTCCTACCTTCATATTCATGGACCTGTTTTAAAACTTGGTGGCCAATGAGCATCTAGTGCCATCCCTGAGCTGCTCAGCAGTAACAGGGCTGGGTCTTGGGGGGTGAGTTAGCTCAGTAACCTCTCAAGCCTTCTGGCTCCCAGATATCTACGTATGTGCCATGTAAGGGTGTAGCAGTGACACAACATAGCAGCGATGTAAGCCTTTGATCACCCAGTGTTCGCCTGGTGCTGGAAGTACTCCCAGCAGGCCACTGGCACCCCCCTCCATTGCTGGCTCACATGCCATGATGTACATGCGTCTCTTGGGGACGGAGGATGTGGTGGAGGAGTGACCTGAGTCTGGCTTGCCCATCATGCTGCACACACCTGCCCTGTGTTCCTGAGTCCTACAGGAAGCCTTGAAGAGCTTCATGAAAAAGTAGGGCACTCCACAGCACCTGCCTGGGTGTGGTCCCTGGGGCACGTCCAGCAGGGTGGGCAGGACAAGGAGACCCTCTCCAGTCCTTCCCTGCTCAATTACCCTTATGACTTTTTCCACAGAGACCTCAGACAGTTTCCAGCCTCTCTGGGGATATTTGTGCTCCTTGGAGGAGTCTTTTCACATCACTGGTTGGGCTCAGACCTTGAAGTCAAAACCCCTGTGTCTGTTCCTGCACCTTGAATCTCCTGTGTCTCACAGATGTTCCTCCACTTGACTCCTGTTTTCACATCTTCCTTGGCCTCTCCCTCATCATGGAGTGGATTTTCCCACCTTTTCTATCTTCCTCCTCCCTTAACCCATTTTTCATCATCTCTTTGCAGTCGTCTTTTTTCTTGCTTCTCCTATAATCCTGTATATTTGGATAATTTTCATTTGGACTGTTTAACATAACCACTAGATTTGTGTTTCAGCCTTGTTCAGCAGGTTAAATGCTCCCACTTCTACTGTATGTTCTACATTTTCTTCTGACTCTTAATATAGGCCAGGGTTGACAGACTTGGGATCCAGCCCAACTTCAGTGGAAATCTTCACCAGTAATTTCTGTGGGAGCAGGGGGAAAACATTCAAAATGTTCCAATGTGAGAGGCTAAAACTTTGGAGCAGGGGGAGGAGTGGGGCGTCTACAGCCAGATTTCTCATGCTACTCCACACTTCTATCACCCCCAGCTCCGGAGGAACCTGTGGGCAGGAAGAACAATGTTTCTAAAAAGCAGACTGCATTTTCTTAGGTTACAGATGACAGAGGCAGCATCCTACCTGCTTTGATCAACCGTGTCAGGGACCTCAAGTCCAGCGAGCCTCTGCTAGGCATTGTGCTTCTGCTACATTTGTATTTATCTGTAGCACATTTGGAAGGAAGGAGAAAATCTTTTTGCCTTCCAACTTCTTTCCAGAGCCAGCTCACAAAAGTTTTTGTCTTGCAGGCCAGCCAGAAGTGTCTGTCCCATCACCCAGCTTACAAACTCACAGGCTGTGCGGCCGCATAGCTGCTGCATGGTAGTTTTCTGGGCATGAGTACCCTACAGATGTGCTGTGGCCATCCCAAACCAACAGCTATAATGGGTGAAGCCACTCATCCACATAGCTGATCTAACAAAAGCGCATCTATATGCAGTGATTGTGCTAAAAATATGCTTTTACTGGCAGGATTTATTCTATGAGCTCTCCTCAGTGAACAAAGAGGGACTGATACAAGGAATGCCTGCAGGAAGGACGCTCAGCCTCTGCATAACCTGGGATGGCTGCACTGGCAAAGCACTGCTAATGCAGCCCTGGAAAGACGCAGCCCTGGTTGTTTCCAGCCTTGGTTTGTAGGAAGAAAGACTCCCACGTTGTGCTTCCATTACATTCAGGTGGCTTTTATTCTTCAGTTGCAAAACACAGCAGAAAAATAATCCAAACGGATCTCAGGAGTGAAAGAAAAATTGAGCAGCAGCTGTTTTTGAGAGAGGCTCCTTAATCAAACGGTGTCTGTTCAAACCCCTTCTGTTTAGTAGCTGTCCCTCTAGATGTCCCACTAGATGTTGTCAGCCCCCTCCCCCCCATTTCCAGCTTATCTTTGCTGCAGCTGCCATTGTGCTTCTCATTGTTCATGAAGTTACGGGCACCTGTGTCTCCCCTTGATGCAATCTAAAGGCTCCCACTGTTTATTTCAATGCAAATATTTTTTTTGTTGAGAAACAAAAGGGCTGGAAAAAGGGAGGTTATGGGAATATTCAGGATGAGATAAGGAATCTGAGGCAGAAAAGAACACACCAATTACCTCAGCTAACACGCTCATATGCCAGATGAAACCAGTTTTACCGGCTGTTGCCCAAAGGCAAAACACCATAGGGCTTCTGATGTCATGTTGGCCTTTGGTTATGAGCCCGGGTAAATGGTACCTGGCAGAAAGAGAAGAAGAGCTGTACTGCTCAGTGCCAGCTTCATTTATTTATGTTCGTCTAGCATCAATTAAAAATACCTCTGTCTCATTCTGCCTGGCTGCCTGCTAGTGTGGTATTCATTTTCTTTCCATAACACTGTAGATTGCCTGTGTTACAGTTTACAACAGTGAGAGCTGGCATTTGCCTCTGGCAGGGCAGAGGACGAGAAACCATTTTACTTTCATGCTACTTTTCCTCCGCTCATCTCCACAAAGAGCAACAAAGGTGTTTGATGTGCCAGTTGTAGTGGAGGGGTGATGTGCAAGGCCAGGGTTGTTGTTAATCTGCAGTGCTTCAATAGCATTAGCTTTTTCCTTAGGATTTAAATTGAATCGGTAGCATTACTGGGACAGTATAGTGCTGTAGATCTGAACTGTGTTCTGTGTACTCATCTGTCTTTTTTCTTTATTATCTTAACCTCCTTTTTCTTCCTTTTTTTACCTTTTTATATCAGCAAGACTCAGTGAAGCAGACTTTATGTTGCAATAATTCTGCATGTTTTGGTTATAAATATCCTGAAGCTAAGTCAAGGTTTTTTTTCATATAACTATCAAAGCAAGTGTCTGCTTCAGCACAGAGTGAAAGGGCCGTTTTACACATAAAAGCTCATCAGTGGGTGGTAAACAGCTTTTGTCCTAATACATTTTGCAAATACTCTGCTGTGGTACAGACTGATGGCTTTGGTGAAAATGGTAACATTTGACTTGAGAGGCAATAGTTGCCTGTTCTAGTTCCTATGGTGGGAGCCTAACCAGGGTCTGAGCACTCAAAGAATCTCAGGAAAATCAAGTCTTTTGCCTGTTGCACTATAAACGACGTCACTGGTGTTTTAAATTTCCAATTGTCTCCTTGAGAGCAAATAATGCTGCAAAGCAATTTAAAATCAGAAGAGGTAAAAATCAGTAACTTCAGCAACAGCTGTGTAGGCAGTTTCCTCCATCACAATCTCCCATCTAGATTTTCCGAGCAGACTTGTGATTTCAGCAGCTGCCTTGGCAGGTTCCCAGCATGGTGTGCCTGAAAGCAGCCAGGCTGTCTGAGAGCGGATGGTTTTGGAAAATCAGAGGTCTTCAAGGGTTCTCAAGTCAAACATCAAAAACTACTAAATATTTCATGTTTTTCTTCTGCCTTAGCGTTGCACACCCTGAGAATGACAAACATTTCATGATCTGAAGTCAACACAACAGCACCGGTGTATCACTGGCTTGCCACAACATCTATTTAAAGGGATGTTTTAAAGCAGTCTGCAGTGCTGGAAGGTGGCTTTTTCTGTACTGCTTCAAGCAAGGATGTGCTGATATGAACACTCGTCAGCATGATTTATTTATTAGAACTTCATACCATTTTTTTGTTTCGCCCCATTGACACAGGATTAAAATTAAACAGCCTTAACTGTGCAAGATGAAAGTATAGCTTAGCTCGTTCAGGTACATCTATATTAGACACATGTGTAAGTTCTCTGCTAGCTTGATCTTGCATTCACGTACCGGCAAAGCTCTCCCAAGATGGCTCGTTGGAGTCAGCTGTTCAGATCAACCATGACTTTACGTCGAGGTGGCAGTGGCCGGACTAAGCCAGGGTAAACCTTTGTAGGCCTTGATTCTCTGAAGACCCCATCGACGGCTGTCATTGATACTAAGGGGAAGCTGTCATTAAGGCTGAGGCCCTTGGGAATGCATTGGATTCATGGCCCCGTCATATCACCTGCTGAGCACGACGCACGGTGCTGCACCAACAAGCCTTAAAGCTCTGTAACTCACCACTTCATGAGCTAGGGAAGAGGAGGTGCGTTCGCAGGTCATACAGCTACCTGGCCACTAAGCATCGCTCTCCAGAGGTGCGTAAGGCCCCAGGGTCCCCAGTGGAGGAGTCTGGCCAGGCAAGAGGCACCTCCACAAGTGACTGTGGCACGGTGGGGTGTTTTAAGTCGTAGGAGCACTGAAGCAAAACTCAATGTATTGGCAGCAAACTGGCTTTGGACTCAAAGACCCCACAGAAGTGTGCTGAGCCAGGGACAATGCTTCAGCATGTGCAGATTTAGAACTCAGGGAAGCCAGGGAGTGCCAGGGAAGGCTTGTGCTGGAGGCACAAAGCAACTGCTGGCAGTGCAGCCAGCAGCCGTTTGAGCTGACTTTACTTATAGCAGTCATCAAGTCTCAGGTTAAGGGAAATATGGTACCTTACAGTGGTCTCATCCCTTGCCACTGCCTCTCCTGAAGACAGTCCAGGCAGAAGTAGAATGTCTAGCTGGGTGTCCTGCTGCCAGTGAGCAGCAACATCTCACAGGGTGGCATTGTGGGGAGACAAAATGCTGAGAGCAGCCCTGGAGACACACAGGACCCAGGAGAGCGAAGGGAAAGCATCCCTCACCAGAGATCCACTGTCAGGAGGCAGCACTACCTGCACTGGCTGGTGGGAAAGGAGAAGACACATGCAAAATCCCAGGTGACAGATGCAGAGCCAAGGGCATCCCTGCAGCTGGCCGCTTGCATGGGGACCAAGGTGACCCACTCCTGAAAAACACTGCTGGGCTAGCAGGTTGCATTCTGCCACTCCATCATTAGAGCTTTTCCTGCTCCACCAAGCACACTTATCCCACTGTCTGGGCTGACTGGCATGAGTTTGAGTTTGGCATTCAAACAGGACAAAGGAGGGAAAAGGCCTCTAGTATACACCACTGACTTCTCAGGAAGGTGGTTTGCCTGTGTCCCTGCTTACCTCAGGGCCTCAGGTGCCCTCGCAGCTGTGGGAGGAGCAGTGGGAGGTGGTCACCCATCTTGGACACAGGTCAAGGGTCCTGCTGTATGCAGCATGGAGAAGTCAGAGTCAGGCAAGCTGGTGTGGTGGTTTTTGGTACAGTTGTAGCGTGCATGATGCGGACTTGCTCAGACTGAGTAGAGTCTTAAAGGGCATTGTCAGGGCTGCAAGGTTTTTTTTTGGAAAAGCGCTACCTACTTAAGTCCCTAAGTTTTGCAAAGTGCAGAAGTGAGCACAGTGCTCTGAAAGGGGTGGGAGAGGCTGTGGTGGAAATTGGGTTATTCTCACTCTGCCAGAGAGTCTGTGCAGCATCCACCAGACCAGGGTAGATGTGGGCTTCAGAGGAAAGCAGCCCCTGTAGCACTATCTAAAACCTGAATGCTTCCCCAGCAAGAATCACAAAGGAGAGACAAAATACGTTTCTTGCTGAAAATACCACTGAACGCACAACTTGCTGTCTTTTGCACCGGCTACGGTGAAACACAACCTTATCCTGTAGGCAACCAGCTACAAAAGTAAGGTCTACTTTATCCTTCAGAGTTTCCCTCTTTTTGCAATAACTAAGTGTATTAGTTTGTCCATTGCTTTCTCTGCATGTGTTATGTGGTGACATACGATGTGCTAATGAAACTGATACCAGCTGTCCTGTGCTCAGAATTCCCCAAGGTTTGGAAAAGTGGCCTGGAATGAAAGCTGTTATCACAAAAACTTTCAGAGATGGGTCCGTTGGTTGGTGATTACAGAGTAGGAAGGGATGAGCTACTAAAGCTTGGGCAGTTTTCTTGTAAACACTGTGGTCAGGGTTATGCTGTACATGTTGAGGTGTCCTCATTCATGAAGCTTAAATCACACAAGAGGAGAAGCAACCATGTCACCAATGCTTGCAGAAGTGCAATGTATATGAAAGCACTTCCAGTGCTTCCACCTCTCCAGAAGTAAACAGAAATTAAAATATACTCAGGGTTTGCACACACAGAATCATTAACTTTATATAGTTAGGGACTAGAGGAAGGGAGGGAAGGGGGATTTTTGGTAGAAATTTTTCCTTTTTTTTTTTTTTTTTTGCCCTGGGCAAAATTTTCAACATTAACTAATTAATGTTTATAAAGCACTTTGCATATATAGTGCCTTTCATCAGGGGATCTCCGAGTATTAGATTATATTATCTTGAAGGCCCCAGGCCTGTGCATACTAGCCCTATAAAGTATTAGCCTTATAAACTTTAGTAATTCATTTTAGGTTTTTTCCTGGGCTTTTTTTGGTTGGGTTTTTAATCTTCCCTCTTCTGAAAATGTGCCGAGCATTTTGGCTGTGTATGTAAAAAGGTGGTAAAAAGGGTGGTGTCAGCCAGAATGACCATATGAAAAATCAGGGCCCCATAATGCACTTCTCAAATCCTCTAATTGCTGGAGCTGCAGAGTAGCAACCGTGCCAAACTTAAATTGAACCATAAATCCCACACGTCAAGCAGGGATCAGGAGGAAGCATCCTCACCAGTGGGGGAAACAGCTCGGATATTTGCTCTGCATTGCCTGGTAATGACAGCAGAGATAGGGAGAGAAAGGGAGACCTCTGATGTCCAGCAGCACCAGGAGGCAAACACAAGCTCCTGCACTGGGGGCAATCCGGTGGCTCTTCTGTATTGCATTAAGTTTCTGTTACAGAGAGAAAAGGGTCAGTGGTGGCTGGGAGCTGGGAATCCAGGGGTGGGCATGAAAATGGCCATACTTAGTCCATCTGGAGCGTCTCCAGGCCATTGCTGTCACCCTCTGAGGAGAAGGCAGGAAGCAGAGTACCCCAAAGCCACGCCGACAGTAGCGAATCTGCCATGTGTCAAATCTGAAAAGCCTGCTTGGGTGTGGGCTCAGTGGATGACTCAAACAATTACTTAACAATAGCTGGTTGCGTGAGTTGGCAGGGTTGTAGCCAGGTTCACAATGGAAAAAATGTGTGGGCATCTTGGCTTTAGCGAAACACATGCAGAACAGACTTGCTGCTACACGCAGGAGCTACCAACAGAGAAAGCAAGGCCTTGGGGAGCAGAAACTTGACAGGGACAAGGCAGAGGATGTCTTTGCCCTTACATGCACGTCTTACAGGTGGAATTCCCCCAGCTGAATTTAGCTGGGTAAGGGCTGCTGCTCTGAGGGAAAAGACCAAGCAGCAAATCCAGTCTTTCAAACAGCCATTGGAATTCAGAAATCAAGAACTAAGTCATCCCCTCTAAGGCCTTCTTGCCCATACCAAAGTACCCTTATGAGCAGTGAAAGTTCACAGTGAAAGGTAGGGAATTCCTCTCCTTTCAAAGGAGAAAGCGTTCAGCAGGCTGATGGTACACATAGCTAAAACCAAACAGATATTTCTTCATAAAAACAGCCTGAGAACTCTTCCAGAGCTTACACATATTGAAGAACTTCATGATCAGTTTGGGATGAGTAAAAGCACTCACTTGCCACTTGTGGGCTGATATTCCAAGTCCCAAAATAACCACTGCATGCAACTCCCAGGGGAGAGGTGGTTGGGAGAAGTGTGCGAGGGGACTGTGGGAAACAGCTCACCAGATGAGGTGCAGGCAGCATCTGGACATGGAAAGACATATCAGGAAACCAAGCAAGTAGGACTTACTCACCAAGCTTGCAATGTGAAAAAGAGGCTTAGGAGGCTAAGCCTTGCACCCTGCACTGTGCACTCCTGGTCCTGAGGAAGAGTGAGAACCCCATACAGATCAGGAGGGTACTCACTGTGTCAACCTAGAGCCATATTTGGATGGAGATGCGGCTGTAGCACAGCTCTTGCTGGCAGGGAGCAGCCAGTGGTGGCTCTGCTGTGGAGTTCCATGTCTTCTATCCCTGGAGACAGTCCTGTGACAGGCCAGAAGGCTGATGTGTTGCGTTGACAGATTTCCTAGATGTGTCTCCTCTGGAGACACTACAGCACAGAGAGACAGCCTGGGAGCAGCCAAAGGTCTTGTCACCTTGCTCCAATCAACAGTGTAGGCTGATGTATTGTATGTGACCCCAGTGAAGAAAGAGAAAGACTTCTCCTGGTCTTACCTTCCCTCAGGTAGATGTGGTTGAAGAGAAACTGAGAGAAAAGGAATCAGAGCAAGAACTGTGCTGGGGTATAGCTGGGTCTGTCCTCCAGAGGTGCTCTTTTCCTGGGATCATTTTGCTCTTTGTTTCCCCTGTGCTACATGCACTATATTTATCTCCCACAAGCAAGTGTGTATTTATATTGGCAAGTGATATCATCTACCAGATAAAGGACCTCTAACAAGGTAAACAGGCATGTTTATGAGGTGCCACTGCCGCTGGCTGTGCATGTACACGTTTTTCTCAACTTTTCTTTGATGTAGACACTTCACTTATGGGTCAGGTTAATATGGCTAGTACTTCAGGCCAGAATACTCCCACACTTACTTGTTATACAGCAAGAGGGAGTGTTTGGTGTTATTGGTATTACCTCCAACCTAGGGCAAGAGTGCATTAATTCATGCTCATCAATAGGGAGTGAAGCACCTTTCCCTTTCACTGAACTCAGGAAGCAGACGTTGCTGCACCAGGCCCTGGGAAGCCTGAAGCTGGGCATGGTGGCTTGCAGTTTACCATAAACCA
Organism: Phaenicophaeus curvirostris; assembly: GCF_032191515.1. Lineage (NCBI taxonomy): Eukaryota > Metazoa > Chordata > Aves > Cuculiformes > Cuculidae > Phaenicophaeus > Phaenicophaeus curvirostris. Next base: position 51,535,082 of record NC_091394.1, on the reverse strand, counting down.
GCTGTGAGTCATTCCTGCCCTGGAAGCCAACCAGCTCCTGCTCAGGAGCTACCGTTGCAAGAGCTACTGCTCCTGCTAGACGTGAGCGGTTTCACTGCCCGCTGGTTGCAGTTCCTGCCCATTGCGTTGGAAGTCACCTGCATTCCTCTTCCATGAGTGTGTGGCACAAGTGCTTTGGAGAAAAATACAATGCTCAGCTTTGAAGGAGAAAGGCTGTGGGGTTTTACCAATTGCACAGCTGCAGCTCCACCCTCACCAAAGCAGGTGCACTGCCAACTACAGACTTCAGCCTCAGCAGGTCTGGGAGAATTAGGGCTCTTTCATTGCTCTTCCCATTTGCATGCAATTCCCTCTAATTCCTGAATCCTCTCCCTGCGACAGGTAATTTGCCTACCCGAGGAGAGCTCAGGAAGAGTCGTGCGGCCTGGGATTTCCCCATGTTTTACACCAGTGAGTCTTGATAGGTACATTCCTCTAACTGAGCTGGAACCTAGGAGCAACCAGGGGGCAACATACAAGGATGAGAGTGGCTTCTGCTGAAGCAGAAGAAACGTTGGTCCAGTGCAGGCAGACAAGACTAATGCTGTGCTGGCAATCATCCTTTGGAATCCTGTCCCATGGAGGTCACCCCACCGGTCCTCCAGTGTGGACAGCTGTAGCTGAGCAGCTGTAGCACGACCAAAGATCTTGCAAGAATCAATATGCTGTCACTGGCTGAGGGACTCCAGAGGGATAGACAAGAAAGAACTTGCAGCAAAGCTGACTCCACAAGGCTGAGTTGGGCAACAGCAGTTTAGATCAGCTATAGATCTAGAGGCCCTCAAGTGAGGCAGGAGACAGAGGACAGCCAGCACATCCATATTTGGAGGTGTGGGTGAAGGCTGCTCACTGCCTAGGGGCTCGAGCACCAATAAATTGAGCGACTTAGTCTAGCATGGGGGAAGTTTGCCACAGTGCTCTCCTTCTCAGATTTTGAGGGGGTTGGTGTGACTATGGGGAAGAAGGTATTAATTTGTACTCCCAGATAAAATATCTCCAGGTCCATCTTATAGCAAGCTCTCACACAGTGTGGAGAGCAATTCATGTGCCTCCAAAACAGGCATTGCAGGCAATGCTCCCAACTTTAGGCAGTGCTGCCTTGGTTTTATTGTCCCAGGCTACGTACGTCTTTGGAGTGTTCAAAGCTGTGTCTCTCTCTTGTTAAAGTCTGTGGGACAAAAACAGAGATGCTGCTTCCCCACCACCTACCCATGGGGAGAAGATCGACCATGGTAAAAGGGGCAATTGTTCTCCACCATGGCAAGACGGGCACTGGGACTCAGCTGCCCCTCTAGGCAGCTCAGCAGAGATGGGGGAGAACACTGCAAGGTGGCAGGCTTAGGGAGCTGGGAGGGCAGAACGACTGTCTCAGGCTCCAGCACAGGGAGGATGGGTTCCTATAAACACTTGTAAGCCTCAACTCCAGCCCATCAGCACTCTCTCCCTAACAGACAGCATGCAGCTTCCCCTAGAGCACTGAAAACATGGAGGGAAATACCCTTCAGAAACTGCCCAGATTCTGTATTTGAAATTCAGACCACCAGTCTGGAGATCTGATTCATGCTTTTTGAACGTGTGGGTTTGGCAATCCTGTGCTTGCACTCACAGCCATTTCCCAACCCCTTATTTCCCCCAGAGGTGTTCTTACTTTTCCCTTTTTCACTGTTGTGTACATGAAATAAACTGCTTGGGGGTTAAGGGAGTTGTTACTGATAGCAAAATGCATCTATTCCATTCACAGTGAGCTGATCACTAAACATCAACAAAACAAAAAACAAAAAACACAACTTCACAGTCTAAAATAACCACAGCAGGTTGGAGTGATTCCTTCCCAATCCTGCTTTGCCTTGGGGCAGGACAGACTGGGCAAGGGCTCCTCTCCCTAAGGAGCAGCAGGAAAATACCATCTCCCTGCTGCAACCATGCTGAGCATGGCAGACAAGCCCTGGATCACCATGGTGGATGTGACCTGTCTGTTCCTGTAGGTTTCTGTGAGAAAGCTGAGCTCCTGCCCCCATCAGCTGCTCTGGGGAGGGAAGGCTGGGGTGCACACAGGCACCTAAATCCCTAGGAGAAGATTTAAGGGCCTCTCCTAGGGTTACAAAAGGAGAATGGTTTTGTTTTGGACCCACAGTCAGTTAAAAAAAATCCCTTTTTCCCTCTCAAATAATTTTTTTACCCAGTTGTGGCAAAAACTGTATCTTTATCACTGTAGATATCAATCTGGGGCATAAACGCTACCTTAGCTCGAAGAAACAGTATTAATTATCCAAAGCCTGTTCTGGGCACCATTTGTATTCCCATAGTCAGCCTGCTGCTGACATGATAGAAGGCAAAACCCCACACCCATGGGAGTGGAGACTGTTTTCCTTTCCCTGCGAGGGATCCCTGCCCACTTAAAGACAGAGCAGCAGTCAGGGAGCAAAGGCGAGCCCTGCTGTGGGGAAGAGGGTTTGTGAGGTGCCAGCCCTGAACCTGGCAGCAGCAGGCTCTGGGCTTTTGGGGTCAGGCATGGGAAGCGCTACAAGAAGTGGCCTTATTGGTAGGTTTGGGACTCACAGCTGATGGCAGCAAAAAGCTTTGTTGTGGTAAATACTGGGGAGGTATGAATAGTCCCTGCCATCCTGGGACTCCACTGCCTCTAGGGAAATGCCAAGGAGATCCCCACACACATTGGAAAGGGGAACTACCAAAACGGGATGGAGGGAAATCCCCGATGCAGGGCTCTAGCTGCCAAAGCAGCTTCCTTCTTGCGGTGTTCACCGTGATGCCACAGAAGCCTAACGACAGCAAGTTTTTGTTGGCATCACAGCAAAGCACAACTTGAAGGCCACATCTGCAAGGGAACAGCTTAATAGTCTAAAAGCACTGCAGCTGAGTGGGACAGCCTGCCTTCTTTCTGCTGTGGCATACACGGGGGTCGAGGAAAGGAAAATCGCTCCACCCTGCCTGTCCTCCCCCGGGGAAAAGGAAATCAGCATTCCCAATACCTCGGGAGGCCAGAAATGCCTTTGCAGACCCTTTCCAGACCTTTGTGACAAGCATTCCTTAAGGCCTTCCAGAAATAACATCCAAGATTTGGAAGCTCTTGAGAGAGCAAGTGTAATGAAAGCAACATTGCCTAGTAATTAACAGAGATAATGGGAAGAGAAAGTCACTGAGCCCTATTTTAGCCCTGTTGAATTTGATTTAATGTCTCAGCATGGATGGAGGGTCTCCACGTGCTTCTAATTTCTGCCTGCACAGAAGACAACAGGGCTGCAAGAGATCTGTGAGCCATTACTCCACAAGGGCCAGTTGAGGAGTTGCTTGTGCAGGAGATATTTTCCTATGGAAAGCAACCAAAATGGTGAGCCTGGAGAAAGCTAAGAAGGGACAGTGGTCATCCAAGGAAAACAGATTTGAGGTATGGGGAGAAGAACTGGACCAGCCATAGAAACTGAAGAGCAAAAGAACTTTTGAGAAGAGTATATGTGCCCAAAAGCTGTGCAAAATGAGGGTGGGAGCACCTGCTCCGGACATGGCTTGGCTATGAGTACCTCACTTTATTTTCACCTGAATGCACAAGGTAAAGCCAGGCTGGAGGGTGGCTGAAGCAAGCAAATGGTTCGCTCTGTATTTACAAGTCACTTCTGGGGCTTAAAACATGGAGACAGGGCAGTGGCCAGGGAGCCCAGCAAGTGAAGGCAGGCATGTTTCTGCTGAAAGGCACAAAGATGGGGCCAAAACACAAAACCAAGGGAATTGGAGGGGAGAGTGGGGAGGTGGAAAAGAGATCCAACACCACAAAAAACAGGTGAAGGGGATGAAAGGCAAAAGTGGGAAAGACAAGCTGGGCCACTGCATTCACATCACAGACAGTGGTGTCTGGGGATCTTTGTTCAAAGAGCCAAGGAGTATTTGTGCCACATCCTGACATCAGGAGCTTGAAGCCCTTACATATGGCTCATTGCCTGTGACAGAGACTCGTGGAGTCTCCCCATGTCAAGGAAACCTCAGTGTGAGGTGCATGTGAGGAGGGGGAGCATGTGGTGCTGTGATGGATAAAGGAGCACCCAGAGGCACTGTTTGCCCCAGTGAGGGCTCAAAGCTCCCACAGCCAGGACTCCTACCTTACCTTCTGGCTGAGAGCCACCAGACCCCAGCCCCATGCAGCCATGGAGCAGGGCAGACCTGCCACCACACCTTCACAGCCCCTGGCAGGCTGGGCTGGGCCAGGCATGTCCAGCAGCTCTGGGATGGTGCTGACTCCTCTGGGCTCCCTACCAAGCTCCCTACCTTGGCCTTACCAAGGGCCACCAGCACAGCTTCACTGCCCCTCCTGGAACCACTCCCCCACACAGGAGCCACGGAAGAGTTGCCACTGGCTGCTGCCATCCATTGGCCACTGTGCTACCCATCCTGCCCAAACTCTACACTCCTTCAACTTCTTCTACGTGCCTAAGCACATACAAGGCAGGTAGGTGACAGCTATACAGGGTTTTAAATCCCTTCTCAGGCAGAAACCTGTGTGTCTGGCGGGGAGGGAAATCACCAAAAGAGGCAGTACCATGCTCCTACCACCCTGCAAGACTGGGCTGCATCTCCCTGGCTTTCTCTCTTGGAGGATACTGCCCCTGGGGTCAGCTTGGCTTCCCTGCTCCCAGCCATCATCAGAAACTCAGCTGTGGCTCGGGACTGCCAGAAGTTTAGCCTATTACAGAGAAAAAGCCTGAAAAGGCAGCCATCTACTCCAGGAGGCACAGGGGCCTCACATAGAGAGGTCTGAAAAAGTTGAGTCCCTGCAGTTTCTTAATTTTTCACTTGATCTAGACTATACAAGGAAAGAAAAAAAAAATGCTCCTGACTCACTCTCTTCCCAAGACTGCCCTAGCCCAGGGTGTTTTCCCTGCCTTGGGAAGTGTTGCAAAATTTGAGCTTACCCTGGAGGTATCTCTCACTAATTACTGGATATCCTGGTTTTGTGTAAGGACACAGGCAGAACCTTCCCACAGGTTGTTCTTTACAGCATGGGAAAAAAAACTTGAAACACTTATTTCTGTTTCAGCATCCACAGCAGACTGCTGTGAAGGGCTGATTAACCACTCGAGGGGATCTCTTTCTGGAGCCATCCTCCTCAGCTCTGGGGCATTGCTCACTAACAGTCTCTAAGAAGCAAAGAATTTCAAAGGCAAAATCCAACCTAACTTTTAATATTGCCCTCTGTACCTGAAGTTTGGGTCACTTTCAATTCCACCCCCCTCTCACTCCCCTGTAATAAAGAAGGCTAAAGCTTTCAAATTAGAAGCAAAGACTCTGAGAGTTCTGTGAGATGAGGCCTGTCTGAGTTTGCACTGCCTGCCAGCAGTGCTGCAATGGGCTAATGAATCAACTGGTGAAAGGCAAGGTGCAGAAAATTACAGCTTCAGCCTTACAAGAGGCAGCACAACCCTGATTATCATCTCAGCTCGACGCAAGGTAGATGCTCACACAGGCTGTAAGCTTCTGCCCGTGGTTTATTCACTTCAGCAGAGGAAACTACGTGGGCTCTGATAGGTTGAGCAGCCCCTGCTGTATCTACAGCTTCCACTCATTCCAGCCTCACTCTTTCTGCATCAGTCAGGCCACCAATTCACATGGACAGCACATGCCTACTAGTCCTGGTTCATCTTCGTGGCTGGATCGCAGCACTGGGCTGCAGCTGGCAATTATCCTTCTTGCTGCTCCTTCAAAAAGAGATGAGAGGTTCTCCAAATTTAAGGAAACATGAAGCTAAAAATGAAAACTGCATTGAACACGCAGCAGTCATTTTTTTTTCCCAAACAAAAACTACTCAATAAGTCTGCTTCATTAAATTCATAGCCTACACACACATGCCTTCCTAATTTGATGATTTTTTTTTTCTAGGAAGGCCTTTTTCTGTCATTGCTGTAAATGAAAGCCTTTGGCAGAATGCACATAAAGCTATCACTGAAGCTCCTAGAGAGAGCTGTCTTCGATCCTCCCAGTGCCTTCTCCTTTTCCTCCTCTCCCTTCTTGAGAAGTCCCCCTGATCAGCTCTTCAAAAGTCTTTATTCTCTGCCAAATTTTGCACAAAGGTATAAAAGGATTTTAATATATTAAAGCTTGCAACCTCTTCAAGAACTGGTCTCCTTCCTCCCTTCCTCCTTATAGCCGGAGTTTCACACCTGGGAGTTGTTACTACTCAGCCTTTACAAGAAATATTTCTTTTAAAAAGTTACTTAGCTATTGTTATATGCACAGAGTATATGAATATTCACACATAATTACTTGAAAAAAATACTCCCCCTCCCGTCCAACTTCTAAGGACACAAATAAGAAACATCTTCAAATAACTGTAAATATTAAACCCTGCCACACTAAACACTTCAAAGTGGAAGTGCAAATATCTCAAGAAGCTTAGGGAACTACACATAATTATGAATTAGCTCTCAAAACCAGATACAGATGATCTGTCAGATAATTTTTTCATTCCGAATAGATTATAAAATACTATTCCCTATGATCTGGTAGAGGGAGTAACTGCTTACCGCTAACTGCAGTTTTTCAAGGAAAGCCTGTGGAAGGTACATGCCAAGTTACTGAGATGAAGGCAACTTTTCTTGCCTTAGCAGTACTCACAAAAAATGACTCCAACCTTTTCTCCCTCATGCCTGGGCACAGCACTGTCCTTCAGTGACACTACTGACTCTAAACACATAGTGGTCATCCCTGGGGCCTCAGCACAGGTCCACTCAATGTCCAGATGAATTATGCAAGAGACAGCCCTATTCTCTGTCCTGTTTCCAAGACAGAAAGGCTAAAAAGGAGTTATCTGGAAGAGCTGTTGGACTGTGAGATGGGAGGTCCAGTGTGCTAAGTTCTTCAGCCTTGGTACTTCATTTTGCACTCATCAAAGGAGTAAAGCACTCACTGCAGACCACGATTATCTCCAGAGCTGTAGGCTCCAGCCATGGGACTTCGGCTAACAAGGGCTAGATCCAGCTTTCAGGAGGATGTGTAGGCAACATGTGTGCCACGTGCAGAGGGAAGTGTATGCAGCACTTGGCCTCAGAAACCCAGCAGCCCTCATTTGAAAAGTAGCTAGCAGCAAGCCCATTTCATCAAGTCCAATCATTCGGACTGTGTGCTCCTTCAGGACATGCTTGTTTGCCTTAGCCTTTCCTTCTTCACCCCAGCGATTACAAATGAAGAGGAAAGTAAAGAACAGAGCAAAGAGATGAACCTGGAGAACAGCTGACAGCGTTTTTGCCGAGCACACTGCAGTCACACGGCAGGACACAGGTGCCTACAAGAGAGTGGGCTTAGAACAACTTGATGCAAACAGTAGCCTCAAGCTACTTGTGTCAAAGTGTCCAAGAGAGTGCAATGGCTTTAAGGAATCATCTAGCAACATCTCATGGGCCCCTGCTACCTTCCTCATTAAACTTTGAACAAAGCTGCAGGGCGTGTTAGTGCACTCCAGCTTGTCTTTCCCAGGGGAAGAAGGGAAAAGCTGGAGTCAAAGACAGTATAAAGGGTTGGAAGCACTAGCAAGACTTTAAAATGGCAATGAAGTGAAAAAGCAGCTGGAGGAGAGAGTACAGGGCCACTCTTGTCACCACATAACGTATAAACTTGCATACTACACTGCTAAGATTGTAGTAGTAAAGAACCAGCAACAACAGCTTTCCCCTCACAACTGTGGATACTGTTTTCTCTAAAGGTTAAGTACTGAAGAGGCAGGGATGATTCCCCAGGTAGCTTGGTGCATCAGAAATGGCTGCTTGGCTAGCAGGCCACCTGGACAGCAAGAACTGCCTCAAGTAAGCCTTGGATCCCTCACACCAGCAGTGGCATAGACAGCTCTGCTGCTCAGTCCCCAAGCACGCCAAGAACTAAGAGGCAAGGGAGCACAGTGGTGTGGTTTATCTTCCATCTATGATGGGGCTTTTAGCATTTTAGTGTAGAAAGAGCAGCCAACCTCACCATGATGTAAAAATGAGACTGGGAAAAAGAAGGGGATGTGAACCCCTGCTCATCTCTCCTGTAACTCCTGTCATGGCTGTGCAAAGCCCAAGTGTCAACTAACTATTACTTTATAGGGGACACTTGTTCTTTTCAGAAGAAAACTTGAGCTTGAATGAGAGGGAAGCTGAACCCTTGGGGGAGGGAGAGAAGAGTTTTTAGCCTTTGCACTAAGGCCTCATCTGTCCCTGTCTGAAATTAGGCTTAAAGACCTGCTGAAAAAAAAAATCTTTCTGAAAATGTCTGCTACTCCTTACAGGATAAAATTTTGGGCTTTGGAGGGGAAGTGAGAGGTGACACAAGGAGAAATTACTGGTGAATGATGACTTGCGGTGGCTGTAATGAAAGTATGCAATCTGCATTGTTGGCGGGCCATAAAAATACTTGAATTATCTGCCATAATTGATAAATAGATATATCTAAATTAAGTTATTTTCTCCAACGTCTTTCATTAAGTATCACATTGATTTTAAAGATGACAAAGAGGCAGGCCACTATGTAGATTCTCATCTTTGTTCTCCAACCTGCACTTCGTTAATTGTGAGCTTCTTTAAAAATAATTTAGGACAGTGCTTCCACTGCACATTGCTGAAGTCTGAGACTTTCTGTGTGTTTACTTACCAGAGCACATACAAAGCACTCCCCTGAGCCCATCTGTTGAAAAAAACCCCAAACCACACAATACCCAGCCTCTGTGTTGACTGACAGAGGAAGTCAGGCAAATGAAAGGCTCCTTTTTCTCCCTGCTTATCCCCCTTCACGTAATTCTTTGCTCAGTTACCTAGTTCTGCTGAACTATAAACACCTATATTTTAAAGTTTTTAATGTGTCATGTGGGACAAGCACGCCAATTACTGTGATGGGCAAATAGCCGGGGCTTGATCTCAGAGCCAAACTATTAGTCATGGTGATGACAGCTTCAGATGCTGAATTTCTCACATCAGGGAACAAAGTCACTGATATATTATTTTTAATAAAATAATTGCTTTAATGCAGTATTTAAAATAATTTTAAACATCTGATCAATAAGATACAGTACACACAAATATGGAAAATGCTGCACTTTACATAAAAAGTAAAGCTAAGCATTTAATTATACAAAACAATTTTGCTTGGTGCCATCAATATCTTGCAAACTATAGTTTAGTCAAAGTACTGCTTTTCTTATATATCTCCACTATATATACATATGCAAATAATTTACAGCATTCATTTACTACATTTGTTTACTACTGTTCCAACACAAAAACCAACCAATTCAAAACTTTATGAATTTGGTAACTATCTGCAGTGGTTCTCCTGGCTGAGGGCATTTGAATCATCACTTCAAGTTTTGAAGTACCATGCCAAGTAACTGTAGGAAGCTCGTTCTCCAAAAGAAGAAAGTTTCAGCAGGAAGCTATTCAATATTGTCAGTGCCTTTCCCCACCAGTTCTGGGAAACAGCCATGCTATACAATACTGCATCATGGGAGGCAACATGTTTGGAGGCTGAGGAGAAGTGCAACCCGGAGTTTTTTCCTGCCACGACAAGGCAGTCTTTACCAGCAAGCAGCAAAACTTTGAATCTGTTCTAGCAGTCTTAATAATCCAGAGTTCTCTTTGCTAAATGGAAACCAGGCAACTGTCTAAATACTTTCCTGTTTGTGAAGTTCCCCTGTTAAACCACATTAAGGTATTAAAACAATATTCTAAACAAAGCAGTGAAACCTGTGCTTTGCAAACACTGCTTTTCTCCTTAAGAGAGTCTCCAGCAGAAAAGTTCCAACACATCTCAAGTTTTCCCTTTTTTGCAGTCAGCACAGGTTGCTTTTGTTCATTTCTTTCTACATCCGTGCTTAAGTTCAAAGCTATTTTTTTGCATCTACAGAAAGATAAAATGTTTCTTGTTTACAGCTCCTTTTTGGGCTCTTTCACTCCTTATCTTCAAGTTTAGTAGCTCCAAACTTTCCCCAAACATTGAAGTATGCCCTAACTACACTGTCTGGTGTACTTAAATCACAAGAAAGGCCAAATTTTTCACCTTCCACCTTCCCTCAGTCACGCGCTCAGAGGGAAGGGGGAGTGCATTTGAGGTGAAGTGGGAGTGGGAAAGCACCCCTAACCCCTTTTGCTTGCTACTTTGCTCTCCACAAACAGGCATCCAGTTTTAACTCTGAACCCAGAAATTTATGGAGATGCTGAGTCAGGTAGGCAATACATTAGCATGTTGACTGACTGCTGGTTCATTATGAAATACAGTTGCCATGCTATGTAGTGCCTTTAAAGTGTTATCTGTTTCCCTAAATGAGGTTGGATTAGAAGGCACTACATGTAGAACAGATGTTGCAGACTCTGGAGTACTGAAGCAAGCAACATACACAAACTAGGGACACGTATCAAGCCCTCAGAGCCTGCAAGGCAGTCAAATGCAAGCAGGTAGTCAGGTGCTTGTGTGTGCAGCTCAGTGTTTTCACTGGTTTAAGCCAAATATTATTAAAAACCCTACAGGTGCTAAGTTAAGTATTTCATAAAAATGCTTATCTGTAAACAAGAATTATCCTTACAACGGATCATGTTCCAGAAATTGGAATTTCAAGACAGTGCAACAATGCTTCAGTGCTTTCTTTGGCAGTAGACAGCAAGTTGAAATGTAAAATTCAAATCACTTCAGAAGAGCACGGTACAAGGTTAGAGAATGTTTCATCTCCCTCTCTTGTTCCATGCAGAATATCAAGTCCCTGAGACAGACACGAGTTATTCTCGGGCAGAGCAGCTGTTTCGTAAGGCTAAAACCTGATGATCCAGGAGCAATTCCATTCCCTTTCAAATCCTAAACAAGAGAGGGAAAGAGAAAAAAACCAAAAAATTACAATTCCATGCAAGTACAAGTTCTTAACCAAATTGGTTGGATTATACTGCCTACTTGCATAAAACTAGCCTGCTGATGTTCAGGTTTACATGTTGAAAACTAGCAATCCAGAAGTCCTTGCATATTAAGTACTTTAACAGATAAAGGAAGCACTTGACAGTTAATGGTTTATTTCTGTCAAAGCAATGAAAACACTTCAGAAGAAATCTATCTTTTTAAAAAACTGTTTTATTATGGTAAGATAAATAACTGCCATTTCACTGAAGTCATACACGAACACTTGGACTGAAAAAGGACAAACTAACTACAAAGAAAGTACTATCATGGTGCCTGTGCAGACCCCCAGGTGGTGCAAGGCTCTTAACTCCCACTTGCAAACCCAAGCTCCAGAAGTTTCCTCTCTTGAGGAAAAAATGTCATTGCAAGTAGGCTCTAGCCTCGAAACACGGCCAGGAGAAACCCCTACCCTGGCTATCACCAGTGATTTTTCCTTTAAGTGAGCAACAAACATATACAGTTGAAGCATCCACATGTTCAGAACACTGTATCCAAGTGTATCTGTCTCAGTCAGCTGCCTCACTTGGTTATGAAAGCACAATTGGTAGGAGATGATAATGTTTAGTAGTTATACATTCAGGCTACTGGAATGAGCAACCCCCATGCATTCCAAAATGCCCCAAGATTTATTATTAGGGGTGGGGAGGAAGAAGATTACTATGAGCTGCACAGTAGACTGGCTACTTATCTTGGAGCCAATCTATGCTACACAGCCAGTCTCTTATCACTACTGGAGGGTTCTTGGTAATGAATGCAATTTGTACAAATACGAGTGCTCAGTCTCTGTAACTTCAGCAAGGCAATGCCTGCCAGCATCAACACCACTTGGAGATGGTGTTGCTTGGATGCTGTGTTAACTGTATCAGTTCTTACCCTAACATTCTCTGCAAGACTTCAGCAAAATTACTTTGCCCACTTTGCTTAGAGAAATCTGTTTAAAAACTCCATATATTAGAAACAAATACCAGTGCCGGACTATCTACAGCAGTGAATGCTACTGTTATTAGGGAGAAAGCATTGAAATTTATTAAAAAAATAAAGAGATTCACCAGAGAATACTCACTAACCAGAGAAAACCCAGGGCATATTGCAGAAATGGAAGCTGTATTTCTTACTAGCGGCATACAGGGTATTCAGCACCATTTCATTTGCTTTACAGTCGATACTATTAAACACTATGAAATGCCATCATTTGAAACTTTCAGTTTGTTAAATGGCTCGGAACAAATGTGTGTGGGGGGAAGACTGCTGGCCACATTGCACAGAGAGGGCACTGCTGTCCTGGTAAGACACAAAAGGGTCACAGTTCAAGTTTGTCATATGACAACCCTAAAGGATCCAGGGAAAAGATAGTTCTGCAATGCAGCTGCCAGCACGGGTTGAAAAGGAGGTCAATCCAACAGGATGCAGCAGAAGGCCTGAGGCAATGTTATAAATGAAACAAACCCCAAGGGTTTTCAGTAACCCAGCAGCAATGTCCTTTATAATTCAGAGAACTTCACAGAGGTGAAAGCATTTTCTCTTAAACAGTCATTAGACTAGAAGTCTTACCTTTAAAAAGGCACAAACAAAGCCAACTCAATCCTGTTGACTCCTTTACAATAAGGAGGCAGCCAGTACAAATCCCCAAGTCTGCTTTGGAAGCTGTTGGAGCTGCAAGATGCTACAACAAGGCAGAAGTGCCAGATTTCCTGCTTTTGAGTTACGGATTTGTTTATTCTTAAATTCTTACTCATCATGCCCAGTGCAGAGACATAAAGAGATGTTATGCTGTAATACCACATTCAAAGCCAAAGCTTTTTCTGGACTCTTGTTTGCTAAGACAGTTAGTTCATACTTCTAAGATTCAAGCAGCATTACACCAGCCTACCAAAGCTACTGAGCACAGCATTGCAGGGGCTAGAGGCTCTTTGTCTAGTTACTTAACATATCCAAGTTAAAAGGTCCTTCTCTCAAAGGACATAATGGTTTAAAAATAAAGAAGCCAACAGATAGCCTAGGTCCTTCCAGTCCAGACTGGGACTGGTGTGGGGTGCTCACTCTGAACTAAGTTTAGACAGGGATGGGCACTAACTCCTTTAAGTTACTGTCCCCTGCAATTGTACTGAAACACTTTTTTCATGGCTTTGGTTTGGGCTTTGGACTAAGCAGTGGAAGCTTATGTACTACTTGTCTTTTTGTGTCGTATGAGATTTGGAGAACCAAAAGTGCAAACACTTGGAAGTTAAGACTCCATCTGTGCATCAGAATAAACCACCACAAGTGCCTCTGTAGTTGCTCGAGACCTTATTTAAGAAGCGTCCAACTCTTCTCCAGCTGACACAAGGGATGCTTTAGAGGAGGGTTCTCTGCTGCACAGGTCTCAGAGCCCCCTCTTCAGGAAGTTCCTCTTGGGCAGCAGGTCAATCTTGTCTGGCCCTAGGCAGCAGTCAGCAGTTCTCTCCTCTACATCTTATATACCCCTTCCTGCACAGAAGCCTCTCCACAACGCTTTTGAGACCTTAATATCCTGGTTCCAACAACGCCAGCCCACTCCTTGCTCCCAAATGTACCTATTGTGTTCCTCCCAGTTGGGCAACAACCACTTGTCTTGCTATTTTAGGGGATTCTTCACCGTGAAATTCTTCAGCCTAAGCTAAGACAGCTTCGTGAACCTCTTCTGAGGCTAAGTGAAACGTGCTGCATTTCAACCAGGCCACAGACAAGTACAAAGATAAGTGAATATAAAATGCATCCCCGCAGAACCAGTTCTAGCAAAGGGTACTGCAACGAGCCTGCACCCTTTTTTCTGCAACATCCAGTTATTAGTGTCTTAACTAGCAACATTTCTCTCTCTCTTTTTTTTTTTAAATTGGGAACACTCCTCTCCTCCACAGGGGAGGCTGGAAGACATCAGCTGTATCCTGAAGTTCCCAGCTTTCACTGAAACCCCAGCATCCCACTTTCCTTCCAAAAGAGAAACAGACATGCAGCCCAGGATGGGTAACTGCTAGTCAACCTGGGTATCAACAGCTGACAGACCCATTCAGAAGCCAGGTAAGGTCCTCTAGCAATGAGGCTCTGCACCACTGGAAACCATACTTTACAGCACTGAGACCACCAGCTGGCTTGAAAACCAGCCCCAGGAGGCTACGAGAGCTGCAGTCTTGCTTTTAGCCTGTCCTCAGAGTCAAGTTATATCAGCAAATTTGCCAAAGCAACACAGTCACCCCTTCTTCATCCTCAGAGCCTTTTATATACACCTGAAAGAGCACAGGCTCATTGATCTTGACAGAAGACATTGTGGAGCTCCTGCTCTGGTCTCACCCCTGTTGTGCAGCTAGTTTTGTTAAGAGGTTGCTCCTGAAACTTGCTTTAAGATCTCTAGAGCTCTCTCCAGTGGCTGGACCGAGAATTAAATACCAACTCTCTTCAATTAAAAAAAGTGAACTTGATACAGAGCCACAGCTCACAATAAGGCTCTTCCTTGACCTGAGCTACCATCACCACCTTATTCCTACTCTCCAAGCTATCTGCAGCATGTGACCTAGAAGCCTGAATCACAGGTATTGACAAAGTCGCTGAGAGCTAGTCTACAGGCCCCAATATCAAGCTCAGAGAGGTCACCTTCCCTCCCACCAAGCCCAGGTCAGGCTCAGCGGGTTGTTCTAGCAGAGCATATTCTTCCTTCTCAAATTCAATAGCTTCACACCAATCACATTCAAAGTTTTCAACTGTGCGAGTGGGGCACTTTAACGGAGCAAAGCATTCAGTCTAACATTAAAGTCAAGCAAAGAGTTTTCTTCTCAATTTTTGGTGTGGCATAAAAACATCCCAGTCTCAAAGCCAAGATCTGAAGAAAGCAAACTGCCATTGTAGGACTTCTGCACATTATAAACATTCCATCAGCAGAAGGAAGCAGAAGTCACAAGACAGTTTTCAATGACATCTCCAAACACTGGATAGTTACAGCTGTGTGCAGCAGAGACATTGTTAGAAGGTAGTAAAAAGCACCTAGCAAAAGCATCTAGGTTCAACCCTCAGCTCTGTCACCTGTGGTCACATAGAGGTCTGTGATTTCTAGTATACCCTGCACATGAGTTTCCCAGCTATAAAACACAGAACACATTCCTCTCCCACAAGAGGATAAAAGGGTTAAAGAACCATCCATGCACCACGGAGTGCTCAGTCACTTTCCTGGGTCTCCCCCAGCAGCAAGGAGGAAGAAGGAGCCTGTCAGAATTGTATAATTTTTACTTGTACAATTAAGTGAATAATTTAGGCCAGAAAAAAAGTTAAAGAAGTTGATGTTGCTTTGGCAACAAGCCAGTTTACTGATGCTGCCTATTCTAACAAGCCTCAGCCTGCTAGAAATACTTCCATATCCACAATACTAAAATGCTGCATTACTCAGTATTTCTATAAAGATGATATTTTTAAAAACAATGTTGGTGGCATTGTATGATGGGGTTTTGTTTCTTAAACCTTGTAGACCATTTGGGCAGATCAAGCCTGAAAAGCTTAGATTTCTATTTCCAAGCTGCTTCTTGTGCAGCTGAAACCAAAACATGTATATTTATGATGTTATCTATAGCCTATGTAGAAGCCTCATGAAGCTGTCAGATCTATGTAGCAGAGAACACTATTCAACTACACGTTTTTCTTCAAATTTCATTGCAACACTCCAACAAGTCCTTTCAAATGTAGGCAACGTGTTTTACATATTGAAACAAATTACTGGGAATGTAACGTCAGTTTATTCACTATTATGCCCAAGATTCATGTACGCATGTCACTTCATATGGCTACATCAGATGCTTAATCTGTACCTGGAGGTAATGAATACTACACAAATATGTCATGTTAGTTAATAGACAATTATTAAGCTGAAATTTTCTGGCTCTTTGCCACATCATTTTAAGGAATGTATTGTCAACTAAATTATAAATCTCTTGACCCTTCACATGTCATCAACATTTGCGCATTACCAATACGTTCAGCCTAAAGCTACAGTGCAATTAGTCATTTAAATTGCAGATATCTTTCACACATAAGAAGAATTAAGTTCATCTCTAGCACAGAGAAGGCACAATATGGGCCAATGAACTGTATTTCTGAAATGTATGAATGGCAGTCAAGAATATTTTTGCCTATTTACATGGCAGAAAATTTACATCAAGAGCACAGCCTAGACTGACAGCAGCCAGGGAAGTCGGCACTGAAATTGAAACTCTCTAGCTGACAGGGCTGAACATAGGTCGTGGAGTAGATAAGTAAGATGCTGAAGCTGTATTTTATAATTGCAGTAATGCTTTTAGCTCCCCTCTTCCCCAAAGGTATGACCACACTGTAGACTCTTCAATTGTCCCCACAGCCTGAATAGGAACCAGAAACTGCAATCAAGAGTCTGCATATGTTAACCATAAGCAAAGCAGAAAAAAAGAAAAACCCTTCTGTATCACTTCAGGCCTAAATCTCAAAATGCGCTGGAGGAAGGGGTGGTAGACACAGAGACACACAGAAAGAGAAAGGAAACACCAAGTGAGGAAGTAGATTTTATAGCCTGGCCCTGATCACCTACTCATATGTAAGTAAAATAGGTCAAATTTAGAGTGATTGGTTTTAAATTAATTTTCTGCAGCTTTTAAGAAAACACTTCAGCAGACTACCATGTACCAATGCTGAACACCAGCCAGCAGCCTCTGTGCCCCATGGTTATACAGGGAGCAGCAAACCTATCATTGATTTGCTACAGAGCCAACTTCCACTTTTAATTCACATTTAAACACAGTCACATCCTTAACATCAATACTGAAGTTGATTAACTAGACTAGTGTGACTTCTAATCAGAAGAGTTTATAGCCAGAAAGGTGGCACTAACAGCTACCACATATAAGAGTGTAAAGCCAGATAATCCTCAACTACCACACATCCCTCCTGCAATGTCAAAAAAAAAAAAAAAAAAAAAGTGATTTCATTACCACAGAGTGGAAAAAACATCTCTTCTCCACACATTTGGAAGAGTTGGGGTTTTCTTTCATTCTGCAGAAAAGGACTTGTTGCTTAAAAGCTTAGACCTCTGTAGGTCAGACTAAAGAGCATTTCCAAAGCTTAAACACGCACTACATACAGAATATGTTTTATCAACGTGCACACTGGCATCCTAAGCTGTAAAGCAAAAAGGATAAGTTCAAGTTCTGTTAACAATGATCAGATGCGGCAAAGAGCTTGCCCTACAAGAGACAACAAGACTGTTTTCTCTACCCACAATCAACACTAAAAATGGAACCATGACCAGTGTGGTAAACAAGACATTTCTCCCATTTCCTCCCGCCAAACTTCTTCCCAGAAGGAGAATACAAGCTAATTTGTGGACTGCAGTATTAGAAGATATGCATTGCCCTGGAAACATCACATTATTTTATGCATGCTGGCCAGAGCTGTAAGTCTGACAGAAAGGAAGTTCTTGAAAGGCTCTGCATTGACCCCATGAAATTAGCAGCATCATTTACTTCTGTAGCAGCTACTTGCCACAGCCTAAGTTTCCACAGCAGAGCTAGACTATGGGCGGCAAGGCAAGATCCACACAGTCACAGAGCAGCCAGTCATGATGGAGACAGAACAGCCACAAGCAGCATCTGGAAGCAGGAAGTCTCCTTTGCCATTGGATCAGACAAAACAAAAGAAAAGACACAAGATTTACATCTGTGTCAATTTGACCGACCTGGAAGAAGGCAAGTGAAGGTCACATCACCAACAGCACTTTGGGGCAAGATATACTACCTGGAAGTGATACAGTCTGTGTGTTACCACCGAGACAGGAAATGGATGAGAAGCAAGAAGTCCACCTAAAAAAGTTACACAGAAGCGCAGGCATCCAAGTAAATTTTCCTGTATAAAGCAGAAAGGTCCAACCACAGCCTTCAGAAGCTGACCATAAGAGTAACAGCCAGTCTCCTAACTCTCAAAAACTTATCTAGATTTTTTTTCCTCCCCTCTGCATTTACCACATAAATATACTGCTCTCAGTTCATGGCCAAAGATGAGCTGGGACCCAAGCCACCCTAAGATAAAAGGAAAGAAAGTTTAAGAAATAAGAACTGCAGTCTGCTTCCTCACAGAAATTAGCTTTAAATATTCACAAGGGTTTTCAAACTTTGTGAGACTCCAGTTACAGTAAGAACAAGAAAAAGCTGTTCCCAAAATAGCTTTGTCATCAGGAAAGCAGTAAAACTTAATCCAAAATAATCCCCTACTACTTCTCAGCATTGAAAACATTATGGGGCATGTTACCAACCAGTAAAAGCTGTGAAATGGAACACAGAACCAGCAAAATAAGTCTGCTGCTCCAAGTTTACTTTTTTCTAATTTGTTTTACTATTGTTCTCCCTTCACAAGATGAGTTTTTTAATTCTTCCCACTCTTTAATTCATTACTGTTCACCACATGACCACCACCCCCCCAGCCCCCCCAAAAAAGAGAAGTGGTGGATAGCAAATACAAAAACCACAAAACACATATGAATGAATTTCAAAGGCCTCTCCCCTTGTTGTATGCAACTGTCCAGAGGGGCCAGAACGAGAGAGATGAAGATATTGTCACCTCTGGAATACAAGTAGCATCAATTGAACACATTCTCACAATAGAGAGAATTTCTTACCAGGGCTTTCTCAAATTACTCTTTCTGAACAATACCATTCAAATGTTAACTTGTAGCGAAGAGAATGCCCAAAACTATCCCAAATAAGTGTTTCCAACCAGTAGGGAAAAAATTTCCATTATACTGATGCCTTCTTCCCGCCCCCACCCCCCCTTTTTTTTAAACAGGACCTAGAGCATTAGCTTTATTTTTTCATTCTGTGATCTTCACAGATTTGCCCCTACTGCTACTTCAAGTTTAGCAATACATAAGCAATAATCATGGCAGGGTATAACTTACCCTTTTAATGTTGCTTTTGGATCCAAATTAATTGACAGACACTTCTCTGGGCAAGAACCTCTTTATGTGCTACCTACCACATTTTAAAGTGACATGGCTGCTGGTAAGCATGCTTCTAGCTGTAAAACACATGCTCACGTCACCACACATCCCAGTTCCTGGATTAAAATAATCTGTAATAGGTCTCCTTAAAAGACAAAGTAAAGAAAGCAGAATTTCAGAGATCAACATAGGATGAATGTAGCATTCAGCTATCTCAGGGAAGACTTTTCAGAAGAGGTGCAAATCCTGGTGGCAGAGTATGGAGGAAGCAGATATCTATGGCTGAAGAATCATCCCAATTAAACAATCACTTATGGAAAGGACACACCGTATGCTAACAGAATGCTATTCTTAGGCCTTAACACTTACTGTTATTATAACAGAAGGTAGCAGAGGTACTCAGCAGGTCTGCTGAGCTGCACTCTTCCAGAACCCATTACAACTGAATAAAGAAAAGCAAATATGTAACAGATTTGCTTACAGTTTCACCTTTTTAATGCACACTGTAGCTGACGATTCTTTCCCTGTCTCCCCAAACACCTTAGGGCTTCAGTTTACATCAATAATAGTTTGAAACAATTCCTTTCCTTTAATTATTGCAGTAGGCAAGGATAAAAAAGCTGAACAGGGGCAACTTCACTCTCACGTGGACTCGAGAGATGCAAACATTGTGCAAAGAACATAATCCAAGTAAAGGTGAAGTCTTAGTTAAAAAAAACTAATGCAGTTAGCATCAGTGATTTCATTCAGTATTGTCAAAGGATCATTCATTTTCAGGAATAACTACCATACATGACTACCAGGGTATAAAGTTCTAAAAAAAGTGGTCACAGGAGTATTATGTTCAATTTACTCCTTGCCATTGCATAGTCAGGAAGCTCTAACATTTAGGATTACTTCAGAGTAAAGCTCTCTGTATTTGCAATCTGAAATAAGAAAGTACATCCTGCCTGTTTGAATTATTCTCAGACAGGTTCCCCAAAAAGATGATTTTAAAGATGCCCAAATGTGTATTAGCCTAAAGCGTCTTGTACTTGCTTTCAGTTTCAAAGACCTCCTTTCAGCTCTGAAGAATGGAATGTTGTTTACTGCTCCGGAAGTTTTGCCATGTTATCATGAATGTATTACAAATGTTCTGCTTCTTGAACTAGACAGTGTTTTTCAAAAACGTTCTTCATTCTATACAAGAAGTCTTAAGCCGTTTAAAAACTCTGCTCAGATATACTCTGACATACTGGGACACTAAAACATCTAAACATCCTATTGCTATCCTGCATAATTTCACAAAAAACCCACCCAAACGGTTCACAGAGAATCACTTTGTGGTAGCTTAAAGTGTAAATATCAAGTGCTGGAATGCAAGATTGCATGTGAGGAAAGCAGTTTCACTGGCAGGATTACTTTTACTTATTGCCCTTATAACTCAGTCTAGTAAACCAATCTACATGAAAAGCACCTTAAAATAAAGCAAGTAAATATACAATGAAACACTATCAAGGTTTATGGTCAATTTTAGGCACATTGCATTCACGTTCTTTTAAACCAGCTATGTAAATAATGGATAAGCACCTTTCAATAGGAACACTGTCATCTGTCCAACTTTGGCACAATCTCACGAAGCTTTTAATAAAGCAGACACACTGCAGACAATGAAAAATAACTGAAAAGTACCTAACAGGCAGACTTGTTAAATATTCAGAAACAAATCTGGCAATAATTACAGAAAACCACTAAGAAGAACAGGAATAGTTACTTGATAGAAGCTTCAGGAAAAAGGATGGGGAAAAGTGTTCTTGTGCTAGATCATTTTTTCAAGTTTTTCCAGTGGTACTATAAAAAAATAACTATACCTTCCAGCTTCACGTGAAAGTGCATTAAAAAACTTCAAAGAAGTGAAGAATAGCTACTCAAAAGCTGGGAATGCTGCCTTCTGCAGCTTGTTTAGGTAGATTCCTTCGCTTTGCTTGTGGTAAACACGAGGCATTCAAGGAGCAAATAGTGTCTCCACATCAGATAGACTTGTTTCTCTGATTTTTTATCTTTTTTTTTGCTTATATCTCCCATCCTTAGAGAGGTCTCTTGTCACAGTACAGGCCAAGGGAAAACCTAGAGGACAGATGTTACCTCTGTCTCAGCTACACTGCAAATAACAGCTTTATATGAGGTCCTTTCAGACTCCAGTATGCAAAAACACCAGAGTATTTTCAATCCTAGCACCTACTTAAGCTTCCTAGACCACAAGAATGGAAAATTCTTCGGATTTATCAGAAAGGACAATTTTACCACCACTTCTTCCACACGAGTTATTTTCCAGGCTTCTGTTCACTGTGTTTGGGGATCACAAGCAAACCAGTCATTTCCTTTAGCAACATTGAGGCTTCATAAGAAAGCAGGGCAAAACCAGCAACACCACTTGAATGACAGACCACAACACACTTCTCTCATTTCCAGTCAAGATGACTGGAACAGAAGCGGGTTGTCCACCTCCTTAGAAAGAACTCGCACAGCCCTGTAAACTTCCCAGATCCAGAAACAGTTAATCTCCAGCATAACTTTAACAGATTTATCCATACCAAGATTCATTAAAAGCACTTTCAAGGCACTTTTAAAAGGCAGTATGAGCCAGAAAAGGTGTTCTGACTCACTGCAGGAACGGAATGATCTAGATTTATTTATTTATTTGGTTATCTAGCCAAGGTGAACTCACAGTATACTAGAAAGAGTTCCTAAGCATTGCGCATGTAAAAACGTCTGCAGCCAGTTGTCAAGAGCCATTTCAAAAGCAATCCAAAAGACCACCATGACTTCAACTGAAGGGCCATGACAACTAGCTGCTGTGAAAAACCATGACAGCTTCATTCCCAAGTTCCTCTGAGCCATCATTTCATTCAGTCCTTTACATAGAGCTTTCATCCACAGTTCTTCCTGTAACACACAATTAAACATCCTCAAATTTACTAGAGACAATCTTTTCAAGTATCTAACACACAGACTACTTTTCCTACAGTACACATAAGCAGCCACTTTATCTAAGAGAATTCCACTTCCTCCTAAAAGAAAGGATAAAAATAATTCAGTAGGAAAACACAACAACATTGAGTAATCTCCATACCTCCAGCCGAGATCCAGTGTTTGATGAATCCAATGGTCTCTTCTTCCTTGGTCCGATGGCTGCCAAAGCTGTAAGGTCAGCTTCTCTTTGTTGAATTTGCTGCAACTCCAATTGTTGCATCTAATTTAAAAAGAACACACCTACATTAATTATGATATACAAGTATCCTAAAGGTCTTGGTTCTCTTTGCTGGAGCTTCAGACAGGTCTGCAGTCCTACTGAAACAATGTTTCACAGCATCTTTTCCTGTCTTTCTGGACACTTCTGACAGATCCTAATACTCAGTCCTCAGTCATGCTTACAGCCTTTAAACACTAAAGGCTCTATAGATAACATTGTGCAAGTAACACATTTTATGGAGATCGCACTCTGGTATCGACACAACCTGACTGGGAGCCTTACTGCTGGTTTCTCAGCTCATAAGCTTTGCCATTTCTGATTAATAGAAAATATCGATCAGAAGTGATTTATGAGACCAGATTAGAAGTAAAAGTTAAAGTTACCAAGTTCTGCAAACTAGGTGTATTCTTAATTTGAAATCTCAATTCACAACTGCAAAAGCAAGACGCTGTTTCTTCAGGCTGTGCTACTCAAACACAGCACTCAATACTGTCATTCTGATATACCTTATACAGTTGAACAGGATACTACCAGTTCACTGACATTCTTTATTTTCCCAGTACATATTTGAATCTCCATGCATATCTGAAGCAAATTATGGATATGTCACGCAGATCTACTGTCACTCACCGCCAAAAAAATGTTAAACAAAAAAAACCCTTAGAAACAACCTCTACTTGGGTTAGGTAAATTTGGGATGGGAGAGAAATCCATGGCCAAAAGGATTAAAACTAAAAAACTTTACTTTATCTCTGTATTTTGAGGTATGTACTACTTCATTCCATTCAATAACTATGTATGCCAGGTGCTCTGGAGATGAATCTAGTCAAACCTGCTAACAGACTTACTAGCTTGGATTGGCCACTTTTGCTAGTGCAACCATGCTGCTTTCAGACCTGTTAGCTATCCAACTCAGGGCAAGGGTGGAGGGGACCACTCTCTCTATAGAGAAGGAAGCTTTCCATTTACTCAGGCCATTTGTTCTTATGCACAAAACTCTAGATTTGATTGTTAATCTTTAAATGATCTGACATGCAACTAGAACAGCTTCTTAGCCCATGTTCTCCCTCACTCCCCAACAGATTTAGAAAATCTGTTTGAAAAGGAATTTGCTACATTTGTGCATGTCCATGTCTTTAAAGAAAATACAGCCACATCATGGTAGCAAAGCATCCAGCTCCCCTCCCTTCCCTCAACTTCATACATTTAAAAAAAAAAAAATTAATTGGAAATGCTCATTCAGACAGTGCAGATATTTTGCTTACTAAGCTTGCAATTACACTGTGGTTTTGCTTGCTCTTCAGCTCTCAGAGATCCCACTAGGAAAGGAGAAATTCAGCTGGTTCAGAGAACTGAGCTTGTACCATCTATACATCATGACTCTCCCTCTTGCTGTCACTTAAGAACCCACAATAAAAAAAATCCCAAACTACACCATGAGAGTTGAGGGGCAGGGGACACTAGTTTTTTTGTTGTCAAGAGTTTAGAGTTTTTGTTTCAGTTGGTGTTTAGCGTGTGGCGGTTTGGGGTTTTTTTAGTTTTTTTCCATTTATTTTTGGGGGGTGGGCAACAAGTCTGTTTTACTTTAGATCGGTAGACTGGTTTTACTTTAGATCGGTAGACTTGTTCTTTAGTGATGCTGGCAGCTTCACATCACGTATTGCAGCCAGATAGACTACTTAAGAAAAACGGTATTTCAGTGCTAGATTCCTAAAAGGACATCCTGCCCTCTAAGAGTTAAACTATATGCATGCTCAAGATTTTTCGACAGAAATTAGGGAATGCAAGACTGACAAACAGGGGTGTTTGGCTTTGTTGGGTTTTTTTTTGTTTCTTTTGGGTTTTTTTTTGTTTGTTTGTTTTTGTTGGTTTTGGGGTTTTTATTTGTTTTTGTGTTTTGTTTTTTTTAAGATGAGACAAATATTTCAGCTAGGAAAACAGCACCATTTCCAAGTCAGCTTTGATCACACTATGTAGACTTTTCTTTATAGAGTTGTAGTAGTAATTCTTGAAGACTGGATACTATCATTCACTCACCACATAGACTATTCTTACTTTTGTATGGAGTGTAAAAATTTAACTGTATTTATCAAATTACTTCACATCTGAATGCGGGGTTATTATATACATTATATAATATTACTGTCAAGACTATTTTAGAGACTAAGGTTTTATGTTCCTTAAACTTGAAAACTACAATGCTGCAATTGTCTGACACGACCTCCAGCTGGCCTACTTAAGATGTTTAGAATCAACTTCCCTTTAATGTCAAATATATTTATATTCAGGAAAACATTGTAAAACAATCAGGAATGTGGGGAAATAAGACTAAATCTCAAAAAGCAACTTGAAATTTGACAAAGTCTGAAACAATGAAGCTTAGAAACTATTTTATGTGACAGCTTCATCACTCTCTGTATTAGTCAGGAGCAATAAAATGCTGAGACTCTTTGGCAGAAGCACTTACTGACTTCCAGCCCAGCTGCCCAGGTCTGGAACACCTGGAGCCATCCCCAATTACAGGCAGCTACAGAGCATTCCTGTAGAAGTTTATCTTCCTGCTAACAATGTAGTTCAGTTGTCATGGTGGTCACATAGTCTTCTTGCCATGACAAGAGGCACTAAAACGTGCCAGGAACATGACATACCTCTCAGGCAGATTAAACTCCCAAAAGGCTCCAGTGGCAAAAAAAAAAAAAAAAAAAAAAAGGAAAAACAGAAGGGGAAAGACCATTCACTTTACTTTTAAGAATCATTACCCTTAAAGTGAAAAGGACTTAAATCCATTAAATAAAAGAAACAGAACAAAAAAAAAAACCAAACAAAACCCCAAAGATCCCCCAAACAAACAAAAAGCATCTTTATCAGCCTAACCTTGTACTTCCAACCCTAGGGGACATTAGAAAACACCCCATCCCTCCCCGCCCACTACAGAACATATGCAAAGGAGCTTCATTACAGTCAGACACATCAAACGTAGGTGGCTGCTGAACATTTGGTCACTGGCTTGAAGCAGCACTAAAAGAAAGCCCTCTCTGTTTTTTACAGCTGATGTTGATGGGCAGCCATGGTAAAGACTGAGGCCATGAGTTATGAACTAAATACGACGGGGACTTTGAGTTGGCATCAGCACAGGGTGGAGGTAGCCGGGTGTGCTGAGTGCCCATTGGTGGACCACCTGGATGCTGCTCTAAGGACTAAGTAGTGCCTGAGCACCATCATCACCATTTACCCCACACCATTCAAGCTGACAAAGTGTACTGTTGACACACACTTCCTGCAGGCAGTGCTGGCAGAAAACCCACTGATACAAAGGACAGGATTACACTCAGCAGACAGTACAAAAGGTGCGCTTTCTAGAAACAGAATTGGTGCACCTTTGATCATGCAATTCCCAAGACAATGCTGGAAACATGCCACTACCATCATCCATTCTCCCCAATACATTTTCTACCTCGCAACCAGTCAAATGATTTTTTTCAAATCAGGCAGAATCTCATCAGGGTTTCAAAGAAAAAGAAAAAATAAATCAGTCTTGTTGCATTCCAGGCATCTTGGGGATTTTTCTAAGAACATAATTAAGACAAATGAATTTATACACAATCTCCATAATGGACTCAACAGATACCCATTAAGTGATATGGGCAGGCATCCAAATTACTCTGCCAAAGCCAGCAAAACCATTTTTTCCATAAAGTTTTGTTCTACTAAAACATTTGATACTATATTTCCAAACATTGTGTGAGCAGTTAAAAGCACAGGATAAGGGGAAGACAGGCAGATAACATCAAGGGATACCCGAGGATACTGGCTGGCTAACCACTGCTGGGTTTTCCAAAAGAAGATTAGGAAAGAGCAAGAGGCAACTACGTTGAGTCAAATCTTTGACACTATGGCAGCAGACAAGTTAGGACAGAAAGGTGACTGTAGCAAGTGAAAGATGGTAAAAGTAGTATATATAATCAATGAAAACATAACAATACTAGATGCAGCTTCTCTGTTTCCTTTGTAGGGGCCTGTTTTATTTATACTGGTGTCTCTGACTAAAATAAGACAGAAACAGGAACTGTCATACCCCAATTTGTATCTTAAAAAAAAAAAAAATCATGTTTTCAAGACAGAGGTGTGTAATGGCAATTCAAGAGGAACAGAGGGAATCTGCACCTTATCTCAGTCCCATGAACTAGGAGGTTCCCCCTCAACCCGACCTACTTAATCTGCTGAAAGATGCTGCTGTTCCACCATGACACTAGTCCAACACATTCTGTTCAAAATTCACTCCTCAAGAAAAGCACAGAAAGGGGACAGTCTCCAAGCAAGAGGAAAACGAATGTTCATACGCCTTCTCCCCCCTTTCTGATTTTTACATATGCTTAGAATTGCAGTACAAAGTTCTAAAAGCCTGTGTAAAGATGAAATTGCTATGAAAACGTCTCACAACTTGTAAAATAGTCTTTGTTGCTGCTGGCTTTTTTAATAATAAAAATAGGGTTTACAGTCTGGTCTTGCAGCAAGCAGGAATCTCTAGGGTGACACAATAACCATTTTAGTTAATCTGACCTGCAGCACAAATCAAGAAGTAAGGTATGTTTAAAGTCTTGACTTAGAGTGAAATGGCATTTGCAGCACGGCTGTAATCACAGAAAATGAAAGGTTTTAAAATTGACCTCTCTGTTCTTTACTCAATCCTCTACCACAAAAAACATCTTTTCCTACTCACAGAAATTCTAGCTCACTTGTCTCACGCTCCGTATTTCAGAAAATATGCAAAATCCATTTTTACTGCTACACCAATGACATTTTTGTAGCATTTTAATATTAAAAATTAAATTTCAAGTTGCTTAAGATGACAAGAAGTACTTCAGTTATGAGACGCTGAGACTTTTTTTAAAACAATATTGCAAGTTGGTTTAAAACCCTTTCAGTTACGAAGAAATTCCCACTAATCCAGCAGCAAGCACCTGTACAAACCGGGGAAACTGAAGCTGAATACATGTTCATCTTCAAAAGAAGTAATGAAAACTCTCATGTCTGGTCACCAAGTACCCAAAGCAGAGAACAGGGCTTCAGTATAAGCTGTCATAGAAGACAAAGCACATGAAACCTTTACTCTCTAGATCCTCAATAATAGTTTTACCAGGGAAGATTTCTCTGAAGGAAATGTCAAGAAATTAAGCATCTCTATTAGCAAGTGCTCATGGAGCAGTAACAGGTCTTAAGTCAAAGAAAAACCAGACTGATGGTGCTTGTTCACCATGATGCTGGCAGATAACAGGCATCTCCAGAAACAGATACCACTGCCCACTTCTGCAGGAGCTCTTTTCTCCACTTCTCAGATTTAAGTGCTTGAAACACGTTTAGGGGGAAAAAAAAAACACAAAAAAAAAGTCTTGGCAATGCAACAACCAATAAATACAGCTGTATGAATGCACACAAGCACAGAAATAATGCTGGTAAGACAGATGGGGAAGCTGACCACCACAATTCTGGACTTGGTTATAATTGCTATAAAAGAAAGACTAAAAAGCGTATGTACAAGACATTGGGTTTAAAATCAAGAAAAAAAAGTGAGGATGACTCCACATGACATTGAAGGTTGACAAGAGTATGGGACAGATTAAGTAAATATTTAAAGTAACAGAAGAACTGGCAGGAAAGGAAACCAGGAAAGGCTGAAGACAAGTTAATGTATGCCTAAGGGTTATGTGTGCTATCCAGCAATAAGTACATCAAGAGTAATAAAGGCACTAAAACAGATGAACAAGAATTTGTATAAGACCTGCGGGGGGGAAAAAGCGAAGAATATAAGCATACAAAAAAGGCAGAAGCCCCCGATTCTTTCAGCTTTTACAATAAAGAAATTAAACAATGAATTAATGAATGTTAAAATTCAAAGTAAGTCAAAACAACTGTGACCAAATATGAACACTTACTTTTTTCTAGCTTGCATCAGTGAAAAAGGAACCTGAACACCGTGGTCCTTTCTATTGACCTTCAGTGTACTTTTTTAAAGAGCTAAATATTAAGGCACATTTTACGTGGGGCCATTTATCCCATGGAACTGACTTCTCTCTCTTCTTTCTACCCACTCTTCTTTTCTGACCATCTTTTTCAGTTTCATGGGTTTCACTGTGTCCTCCATTTAGTGCTTTGAAAGTCTTCTACTGCTCCCAGTTGCTTTCCCCTCCATTGTCTTTGTGAAAAAAAAACAATTAAATTTTTCAGATTCCTTCTAAGCATTTTAAGAAACTTGTGACAAAAATGAAAAATAAACCTTAAAAATCTGTTTTCAATCCTAAGACACTCATACGGGTTGTCATAAAGCTCAATGAGCATTACTGCCCCTAGCCTCTACCTTTCCTATACAAAATTTTCTGCCCTACAGGTTTAATGCTGCCGAATAACGGACTTCTCACGTGGGGCACATTCTCTGAGGAAAACTGACATTTGAAGGCTGCATATTTAAGCATTTATCATCCTCTCCCCTTGCCTATAATGCAATTTCTCTTTTTGCAATTGCTTCCTTTCAAACTGTTTTAATTAGCCATACAATTAGTTTCCACTGACTTCTCCCTCTGTTGTAATTTAGATTTAACAGCAGAAAGGCAGAATAGCATACGCTGGTTTGATGCGCAGTTCTACCTTATAACAGGGCTGTATAGGTTTATTTTAGTTTAATACTGAATATACATGCTTCAGTGACAGAAGAGCCCCTATCATGTCTCTGTCCACCAAGACCAGGTGCATTGTCTGTCTAGAACTAAAGAGTATAATAAGATGTTTTGGAGAAAAACAGGATTTTCCGGATAGCCATGAAATAATCTAACTGTAGAAAACAAAAAGAAAACCTTTGGTTATATATTAGAGAATGTCAAATATCAAATAGTATAAATAGGTCCCCACAGAATTTAAGAAAAAAGTCCAGGATGCAATGGCTTCCTGACTCCTACTTTTGCCCATTCTCATCAAAAATTTTCCAAGTGTGAAGTGCATATTTCCTTTTATGACTCTTTTGTTTTGTTTAACAATTATTGATGCACATCTGTGTATTCTAAAACACCTGTAGCATGCTTTCCCTTGTGTAGTCTCATCAGTTTTCCTTACTTGGAGGCCCAGAGAAGTTCCTGAGTGTCTAGAATTCAGCATGAAGTTCTATTTGTGTTAAGAGACACAGTCCAGGCTACTTTTGTTGCAAGGTCAAGAAAAGGTTACAACATATGACAACAAAGCAATACATTCTGTAGTTTTTGTTTCAGGTGGTGTTAGGCATTAGAGTAGTGCCCACTGACTGTCAGCAGACCTCAATTATCACAACAGGACAATGTCCAGATCTTGCAAGACACTACATTAAAAAATTCTGAATTATTTCCAGCTGCTGTAACACTACATATTCATTCACTCATTCTTAAGGACTCAAAACTAGAGAACGTTTAAGACTTACCTTCCACTGCAGGTTTCTCATTGTGCAGTCCACCCAACACTGTTCTTGGCACAGAAATAACTGGCTCTCCATTATCATTTTGTTGTATTTTCAATCCTAAAATTTCCTCAATTAACAAGTTTCTTATACAAGGTCATACTCTTAACTACTTACTTGTCCATTAGATTCTCTGAGAAACTTAAAAAAAGGCTGTTCAAATAAAACAAGAACAGGCTTCATTGAATTTGGAGGGGACTTCTGTTTTTCACTAGATGAAGACAGTTTTTGTCTTCCAGCCAGCTGGTTTTAGGGTACATGACATATCAGCTGCTCCTTTCTTATGCTCCTTAAAAACACCACAACGAATGACAACTAAGCAGGGACTTGGTTCACTTTTCAGTTTCCTCAATAATTTAACACTTCACAGGAGTTCCATCCCTGACTTTCTCTAAGATTCTTAACACACTATTTCTGATAATAGCCCTTTGCTATTTGTAGGGCTACACTGCAGGTAACAAAATTTGTCTGTTCAATAATCATGCTTTTTTTTGAAATATAGAAGGTTGGTAAGAAACTACAGAATAACAGTAATATAAATCACTTAACCAGAAGCTCTCAGGATGTCACTGAAGGCTCAAAGCCAATTGATCGTGATGAGATCTTATTTTGCTCACAGCATCTTTGCTTTTTAGAGAGGTTACAGTTAACTAGGGTGTTTCCTTTTCCCTTGCCACAAGAGTGGTCAAAGAATTTGAACCATTAGGTCCAGAAGACTAATTACAGAAGCAGAACAAGAGGTGTAGGGGAATAAAGGAAACAAGCAGCTTGAAAACATGGGTTATAGAAAGTAGGGAGAACAGACAAAGATTCAGGTTACAGTTACTCGTTATCTGAGAATGTGATAGGAAATAAGGGGAAGTGTTAGGACAGGTAGATGTGAAAGTAAAGATTTTTGAAAAAAGATACTACAGAACTACTAAATTTCAGTCCTTACTATACAGCACCTAGGCACTCATTGGAATCAAGCAGACTTTTTTCGTGTTTTTTATACGGTTTGTTTTGTCTCTACAAAAACGCCCTAGGGCTTGCTATTTCCCTCCCAATCAGTTCATAAAGGTATTGAATTTTCTTAGCATCTCATGGGCTGCTGTCTTGTGACATCTGTGTCAAAATCATAAGAGTAAAATGCACAAGTGCATCAGTATCAGGAAACTGGTAAGACCTATGCAGTCGTAAGTGAACAGAGCTTCTGGAAAAATAAGGAATGGGACAGGGAAGTCTGCTGTCCATCAGGTGCTTGCTCCACACAGTCCTTCCCCTAGTTCAAGATGCAGATGCTCATCTTTATCCACTTACAGACACTGCAAGGTGCCATAAGGTAGGAGCAGAGATGAAGGTAGCTACTACAGAACAAAGATGCTATCAGTATACCTACGTACCTGCTCGACCTCAAGCAGCACTCTTGCACGTACAATCAGAAAGGTTTCCCCAACCTCAGTCTTCAGCTTCCTGAAGCCACGCTAGAAACATACTCACTTTTGAAGACAAGACAGTACGGAAGGTCAGGATTTAAATTTATAGTACACACTGTGGAATATTGACATTTTTACAGGTCTTCTGGAATGCACTGTTCATATGGCATGCTTGTGCATTTGACAGTATCCTAGAACTACCCAATTTAAGCAAGCACATTCCACAAAAGGGATGAAGCCAGAGAAGCTATAAACACAGCCACAAGAATTGCATCAACCAATTATTTTCCTTGAATCTGGAAGTATAATTGAAAGTAGAAGAGGAATAGCAAGAAATACCTAAAAAAGTTATGATTTAAAAGCATGAGCACCAGGGACAATGCAAAGACTGTAACCTCTCAGTCTGAAGTAGCAGATAAGGCTGAATGAAAAGCAGGGGTAATTACCCAGACTTCAGGAATGCTGTTGCACAAAGACTTGGCCCATAAGGTGAGCAAGGACAAAATTTTTGAATGCAAAAAGGGGCAGCTTGAGGCAAGGTTTGCAGCTGTCTCATACATAACATGCGCTTTCTACAAGTATTAAAATCTGCTAAAACAGGTGAGAAAGGGAAGCAAATAAAGACTTAATTCATAGCAAGCTACACAGAATAAGAATATAGGAAAGCAAATGACTTGGAATAGGGGAAGTTTAAGGCAATAGGTCACGCTAAAAGGGATGAAAGGGTCACAGCAATTATGTATAGCCTTTTGGATAAAAGAATCCACTGCCGAGTCTCTGGACCTGCAATGTTAAGAGGTTGCCTCCAGCTGCTGGGTGACAGCACATCCTGGATCTATAACAATTCATTGCTAGGATGTACACTCTGCATTTTGGGAAACATGCTCCAGTGCCATTACCCCACACCCTCTCCCTTCTCCCAGGTGTCATCATCAACACATGAAAGAAACCTTTGTGAAAAGAAGGCCCATAGTCATCCTTCAAAAACTTTAAGCAAATCGGATCAGACTTGCTAGTGGATGCTCAACCAGAGGGGCCTGGAAAGGATCTGATTTTTACTTTGCTCTTATTCCAGCTTTACTTATGTTTGTATTTTTTTAATGCATGCGTGTGCTAGCCATTTATCTCCAAACTCTCACTTAAGTGCCAAAACTGAGCACTTAGGCTCATTTCCACTCAAACTTCAGATGGTTTCACAGATAAGAAAGCACCCCTAGCACAGAAGGTGGGTTTCCTGTGTAGCACATGAAGCTGGAGAAGTTCTCGCTGCCTTATTCTCCAGAGAACAAAGCAGCAGGGGCAATAACAACACAACAATATGTATTGTCCTAAGAGGCACACGTGCCTCCTTTTCTTTTGGTGAAGCAGCTGGAGACCATGACTCTTTGGAGCAGCACAGCATGGAGAAACACGCAGGACAAGTGCAACCAATTTTACGTTAGTCTGCTTTGTAAGGAGGTAAACTCAAACACTTAGCAGAACAAAGTACTAAACTTAAGACACCTTCTCTGATCTGTTGGCTCCTTTTTTGTACACCTATATGCCACTCCTGTATGCCACTATTCAAATTTTAAGGAGATCTCATTAACAATACCTTATCTAAAAAAAGACCAAAAGCACATACCTAATTTCTTTGTTCTAAATGTCCGATTCACAGAATATTTTTCAAGATTCTAAGCATCGTTCAGTAGAAGAGAGGTAAGTTGCATAAATTGCCTCCGAGTGTTTTCAAAGAATCTCTAGAAACAACCAGGTGATGCAGAGGTAAAGCCACATACAAAACAAGACAAATTAGCATCACTCACTGACTGTTGATCCTGGTGGCACTAGAGGCAAACTGGGAGAGCTTTAGGGCAACTTTGTTCTCACAGATTGTAAGCATGAAGAAACTTAGAAGCAGAAAGAATTAAAAGATAGGTAGTAAAGCAAATTCCTTCTCTTATTTCACAAATTTCTCCTACTACAGTGCCAATCCAGAGCACTGATTCTAATACTATTTTACTGGATTTCCATTTGTTTTGCCTGGGTTCCTACATCAATCCAAACAATAAGGACCTTTAAAGCATTCATAAATAACCTGCTGCTGCTGGCACCTAGGAGCCAAGTGCAGCAATGTTAAGCAACAACAAATTTCATAGTTCAAGAGGCACAGTTAAGGAAAAAGGTTGCTCAGAAAATCACTCTCATTTAGCACAAAGATCCTTAAAAATTGCATGAAATCAGTCAAGTAACTATAGAAACCAATTTCTTCAGCTCTGCATCACACGTCTCACACCTCAATTGTCTTTATTATCGTCTGCTGTCAGATCCTTAATCAGAAATGTGAACAGGCTTGATGATTTATTCAGCAGGGAAAAGAATCTGTAGGTCAAGTGAAAAATTTCACACACACATACACACATCTTCAACCTTAGGTACTTTCATTTCATTCTGTTCCCAGTAGCTCTGGGGGCAACTCCAGTGAGATCCAATATTAAGGCTCAATTAAAATAAGCTCCAATTAGTGGAGCTTTTTTCTCTCAGGCTAGAAAAGTCAGGAAATGGATATTGGGAAATGTAAAAAGTCAGCTACTGAGAGAAGGCTGCAGACATAAATGAACTTATTTGTTGATTTCTACAGTTGCTATGCAGAGGCCTCTGGGAGTAAAAGCTTAACCAGTCTAAGCTATAAACTAAAACCCCTGCAGCTAAACATGAACTGTGTGAAACAAGGGCTCCATTCCAGAACAGAAAACTGCTGGGCCCAGAAAATTAAAAGCCAGAGGCGTTTTCCATTTAAAACTAAATCCCAGTACCGCCTCCCAGCCAAAGAATTATAAGCAGTATCAGATTTACAAAACGAACAATTACCCTGGAAAAATGTAGCCTATTGTACAGTCCCAGATGCTGAATCTCAAAGTTTTTTTTTTTCCCCCCTAATCCCACATTATATTCCTACCAAGTGTACTGCTGCAGTTTACAAAGGACCATTTCTAGACAGGACTGAAACTATGAAAATAAAATGTTGAAAAAGAGAGCTCATAATTCATTGACCTCATTTGAAGCACTGCCCTTGCCTGTGGCAGTTCCTGTCCTTCCCCAAGGCCTCTGCAAATGGTATGCAGCAGCAAAATAAACCCTGACCTAATTGCCAGGACAGGGCTGCCAACCTTCTCTCAACAAAGGCAAGCATGGTAACTGGAAAGTCCTACCTCTTTTGCTTTCTGCTTTAATCGCAGTTGCTCTGGATCTTCTTTATTGGAACGGCTCTACCAAAAGAAATGGAAAAATTTTGAACAGAAATTACTGGCATCCAAACACTATCGTATCCATTTAATATTTAATAAATGACAATTTTCTCTGGTGACTGAAAGATTTAGCTCCAGGGGTGAATGCCTCAATCCAAACTGGCTTCCCTCCCCCTCCATGCACATACGCACAACCCCCCTCCTCATCTGGGCCGGCTGCCTCTGCTCTAGCCTGAAGCAAGATTAAGCTGAAAATGATGCTAACATTGTCAGTCAGGTCCAGTCTAGGCATGATGTTGTTCATGTCAGCAGCAGACACTTAAAAAGGACAGGAAGTAAAGGAAAGAAAGGGAGTTGTACTCGTGCAAGTACAATTCCTTTGACTCTCAATTAGGCTTCCACCCAAGGGGCTGCAGAACTCAGGTTGAAATAAAACTGGAAAAACCTCAAACAGAAGATGATCGAGTTGCACCTGATGGAGCAACATCTACTGATTTTTTTTTTTGTTGCTCCTGGCTCCTGAGGGGAGGGAAGGTGGAAGAAGGGTACTTATTCTGTACTAGCAGTGGCTCCATCTGGTGTTCGCGGATGCTAGGGTGCCAGCTCCAAGGCTAGTTCTCTGATCTTGACTATCTAAAACAAACAAACTTGGCACAGCAGTGGATCCCACTGCATTCCAGCTTAAACAAGTATAGTGAACCCATATTTTCAAACAGTGCCATACACAGATATGGAGAAAGACACCAATTTCAGAGCCAGAAACAGAGCCACGACAGAAGTTTATGGCTACGTGAATATTTCTTTTACTTAACATTATTCCTAGTGGTCAAAATGAAAATAATAGTTAGTCCACCACGCATTTGAAAGAAATATGATTTTTTTACAAGAATGTAAAAAGCTAAAATCCTTTTCTGTATAGCCTAAGCTGTCCTAACCATTATGAATTTCTTGTTACAGGGTTAAAAGTTACGACGTTTAAAACAGAAAAAGGAGAAACGTGAAGATGCTCACCAGTCTAAAGGACACTACTACTTCCTCAGAGAGCAAGGAAACAGTTCTTACCTTGGCTACTCGAAGCAACATTTCACGTTCCTCTTCATCCTTTCTCTGCTTTTCTAGGAGATCAAGCTTTTCAAGAAATCTCAGCTGTGCTCTGGTGTCACTAGATACAATGTACTTATCATTCCCCTGGAAAGAGGAGTTTATTATAAACAACCAAGCTTTTATGTACACCACTAGAACTAATGAACCCAATAAGAATAAACTGAAAAGAACACTGTTTTGAAAAGCTGAGAAGTGTAGGCTGTTTTAGAAAGACTGCAGGTGGTAGGTACTCATTTACACACATCCTCTCCACTGAAGTATGTTTCTTAGCACCTGTAATTAGTAAAAGGTTACTGAACATGAACAACATCTAGTCTATATTAACAATAAAGCATTACATCTACAGGCTAAACTTTAGTTTTGAATAGCAACTTCATGTCCAGTAAACGTATGTACAAGACTGCCTTCTAGACAGGCTAACAGGAAAACAGAAGACTTGTAATGCAGAACATCATATCCTTTACCCTTCAAATAGAGAAAGCTCCCAGAATTTGACATTTTAAGTTTCTAGCATTTGGCATACTACTTTCAGCCATTTAATCCAGAATTTGAAACAAGCATCACCGGCTATTTCCAGAAAGAGGTTTTATGGAGCAGAGGGGTAGTTTAGAACTAGCTGAAAAACTAATGAATCTCAGGGGTGCACAAAGTAAGATAAATTATATATAGTTTATTATAGCTTTAGGAATGTATACTTTCGCCTCAGTAGATGCTCTAATGTCATAGAAGACTTTATGTTGAAAAGTGACCTGTGGAAGTCATCTAGTCCAGCCCATTGTACAAAGCTGGACCACTGAATACCAATGACCATTCCCAACAATAACCAGACAGGCATGCACTGAAACAAGAATATGTTCTTTTTGGTCTAAAAAAGTAGCAATCAGTAGTTTAGTTTTCTTATTTTTTTTCTCTCACTAGAAAGCCTAGGTTTAATCTAGACAGGAAAGAAGACAGAAAGGAAAAAAAAAATATCTTATAGAATGTGGTCAACTGGCAATGAAAAGCCTGGTTTTACTATGCTCTTCAAAAGACAGGCTGTTTAAGCCATTCGTTGGCCTGAGGGCACCAGACAAACCAAGGCAGGAAGCCCATTCCAGCTGAGGCATGTCGACACCACCTATTTGTACCACTTTAACACACATCCGAGTGTCATCTTCCTCCTCTGTTACATCGTGAACTTATCTTCTCCTGAGAAAGTTAGCATAGGATTTTTACCAGCCAAACACACTATATGCTTTTAGTAAGCCTTCTTTCTACCCTACCCCAATCTCAGTTAAAGGAAGCAACCTTGACACCCAGCTATTCTGGAATAAGCACATTTTACAGCTATCTTTTAGGCAAGGTTATTTTTTTAAGTATACAGACTAGCAGTGACTTCAGTTATTAAATGTTTATGCTATACTCAACTCTCTCCCATACCCAGTCATATACTTCTTTTAAAAGCTGTGAGGAAAGTAGAAGTCTTGTGGGGCACTGCTGTTGCCCAATCTGAACTCTCACAATCCAGCTAGGGCATGAAATCAATCCCTCTTCAGGGAAAGTTTTGTCCTTTTCACCACATTGTTACATATCACTAACTGTGCCTTGGAACACACCATGCACTGCCTCCAAGAACACTTTCTTTCCTAAGCAGAGTCTGTGGCTCTGCAAAGTCCAACAAACATTGCGCCCGTCTTCTGTTACTGCTTGAGACCGTTTTTTACTGCTCCCCACAAAACATACACTGCTTTGAGTCAGTCTCAGTACATTAATACAATTTGTTTTGTAGCAGAGATTTATAATAATCCAGCACCATGCTGCAATCCTTTTAAAAGGACAAAGAAGAAAGCCGTATTACCAGATTATTTTTTTCCAAAGTTTAAATGTCTTTTGCAGTCAGAGTCAGATACTTAAGTTTTTTAAAGCCAAATCCAAGACCCTAGGCCAATTGGGAATGCAAGCCTCTCAACCACAAGCACCCTAATGCACGACTATGAGCTTATATGGCACATGAAATGGGTGCATCCATAACAGTATTTCTGCAGTTATATTTTGTTTTACTCAAACTTGTTCTCTTTGATCATTTAGCACTGAATTGCTTAGGCAGAAAACATTATATTGTATACTGGTTCATAACTTTTAGGCATTGCTTTTACAATGAAACAAGTTAATGCAGTGCCCAGTCACATAAGAGCTTTAATTTCCTCACAAGGCCAAGCTATGCCCAGCTACAACAGTACAAATTCAATAAAACTAAAGTTATAAGTGTAAGTAAGGGCAGAATTTAAGTTATTGATACATAAAACATGAACCACAATACAGAGCATGGTTAGATTTGTGTGCGTCAAACCTGAATTTGTATATCTGACAGTTAAAAAGTTGGTTTTAAACTTTAACTGAGCTAAATTTAGTTTGGAGTTCAAATAAGAAAAAGCTTTTCTGCTATCTTAAGAACCTAGTGCTTTCACATACCAAGTAGTACATTCATGCATCTATACAATCTTGTTATAAAATTTGTT
This sequence comes from Phaenicophaeus curvirostris, assembly GCF_032191515.1. Lineage (NCBI taxonomy): Eukaryota > Metazoa > Chordata > Aves > Cuculiformes > Cuculidae > Phaenicophaeus > Phaenicophaeus curvirostris. Next base: position 51,497,216 of record NC_091394.1, on the reverse strand, counting down.
CCTCTACACCTTTTTCTTTGAGAAATGCACACAGATGCACTCTAAAATACAGCCAGTCCCTACTGAAATGTTAACATTAGATTCACACATCTGAAACACACAGTATTGAAGCTAAGCATTCCTAGATATGTCTTTAGTAACAAGAGGTCTGGCAACATATTCAAGAACAGCTACAGCCTTGTCTGTGTTCTGCAACCTTCTTCCTAGATTGTCACATACCTGTAAAAGAATCTGAAACCTGACTAAGGCACTTGTGGTTTAACACCTGGAATATATTGCATGTGCAGGGGCAGAAAGGATAAAACCCACATATAGGGCAGCTGCACACCAGTACAGCAGGGAAGAAGTTGGAAGAATCCCACAAAGACCAGTCCTCCCACAAAATCTGAACAGTGTAAATCCTGTTTAACAGCCTTACTGAGAACAGAGCGAGGTCAGGCAGTTGCAGAGACTCAGCTACTACCTATTCAGCTTTGGCTTTTCATAGTCGACTCCTAAATCAAGTTAGTAGCAGGAAGGCTTCCGATAAGTTACTTCTGCACTCTATAGTTTGGTGGCAGTGTGGGTGGGTAGAAGGAGACTGGCTGCTTTCACACCTAGGAGCATTCACACCTAGGAGCACTCGCTCTTTCGCTACATAATCAGAGCTCACCTCTTGAGCTAATGCAGCTGCCGCACCATATTGCCCTACAGAGGAGTTCAGTGTCAGTGTGCAGCTACTGCACAAGGAAAAATGGTTTCATAGAGCACTGTTTATAGCACAGCACCTCACCATGCCTCTCAAAGCCATGTGCTCATGGGCTCCAAACACAGAAGTACAACAGTCATCTCATGCTGTGCTGAATCTACTCACACCAAAACTATTTTTTAAATCACTATATTGTTTATTTATTATTATTATGGTCTTGGGAATCATTATCTCACATATATGCTCTTCTACCTCAGCAGTTCTCCAGATTATAGGAGGGAAGCAGCCAAGGAACCAAACCAGCCAGCTAATTGCCTTCATGGCCTTACCAAGCTTACATAAAGGCACTGCGACAAGAGTCACAGGCCAGGGCAGTTTACAATCTGAAAGTTTAGTCCTACTTCAGATAGGACCATCATGACTGTTCTGTCTTAATAAAGTTAGTAACTTAAATTAAATACCTTCCCCCTCTTAAGTTCAGCAAAAAAAGCGCCAAAAGTTGGCAAGTCCACGTGATGCAATAGTATGAAGCTTTCATTTTGCCAGCTCGCTCTCTCTGCAGAGCTACCCATCAGATGTAAGCTGCTAGGCATGAGCTGAGCAAACCAGGAAAAAGTGTTTAAGTATGATCCCATAAACTGTTGGTTTTTTACATCAACTTCTAACCTAACAATAGTTACCTGGGTTTCACCCCACCTATCCCTATTACTGTCCATGTTTTTGTAATGAAGATTTTGTAATGAAGGCAGGCCAATACAAAGTCTTACAGGGCAACTACCCAATTCTGCTGTAAACGCTCTGGATAATTCTCTGAAATACATGGAGCCCACGTTGCACACTGGTACCTTTCAACAGCCTAGAGGGAAAAGACAAAGGTGAGCACTGAAGGAGACAGTATACAGGGCTGTGTAAATACATATAAAAAATACATAATAAGGCTCCAAGCCCCTGTAGTGTTCTGTTCTTCAACATAGGCTTCTAAATGCTTGTCAGCATTTCTCCCAATACTACTCAAAAATGCAAACCTGTAGGACACTCCTCTGCAGTAATAAAATCTTCCTAACAAAAGAGGGTATCTGTGCCTCGAGGATGCCCGTTACTTTTTTGTTTGTTTTGTTTTTGAAAAAAAGAGGAAGATCGCAATAAGCTTGCTTTTTTACAATCTTATTCCTTCTGGCAATTCAATCATACATAAACCTATCAGTTTTTCTATTACTTTAGTGCAATGAGAAATAAATTAGACCTATCAAGCCTCCTGTACAACAACACTCCCTCATGTCCTTGGTGTCTGCAAGGCACTAAGTCCTACTGGTCACTCAGGACTTCAGTTTCCATCTCACCTTTGCTCACAAGCCCTATTGCATCTCCCACTTTGGAGAGACAACGCTAAACGTGTGCAGATTTCTAAAGACTTCTCATTAAAAACTTTGTGATTTTCTGCATTTTTTTTCTCTTGCATCTTCTTCTGACAAGGAACAGCCTACTCCCAACTGCTCCAGACATCACTATAAATACTTGGAAGTTTCCAAATAGTTCCTGGTCTTTACTGTTGCTTGCCCAGTGCTTAAAAGCCTATAAAAAGCACCGAGTACAAAAATAACTCCAATCCCATCAGTTAATCGCTCTTGTTAAATTTCATTAGGTATAGAGTTCCTATGAAAAAAACAAACAAGAATTTAAGAGTTGACAGATACATCTACTTTTCACTCTCAATTTTCTTTTGAAACAGCTTGATGCTGAAAAAAGTAATGCTAATATCTTATTACTGAATGACCAAAAAAGCCTCAAAAGAGATATTTTGGTCAATTGAATTATCGCTTCCCATTTGTACCACTCAAGCATCTTAAAGGATACTGGCTCACTGGAACCCAATATACGTTACTCTGAATGGAGCAAAAACAGGAGGGAAGTGAGGAAAGGGAACGTGAAGTAGCACTGGCGGGAAAAAAGTTCCAGGAACTTTAAGATCAAAAGGGTCTTTGCCTTCACATAGAGCACTTTCTAAAAATAAAATACTAAATTCATCTTCCCAAGGCTTTTTACTGAACCAGTACTGCAGTTCCACTAACAGTAAATGCAGAAGGTTAACACAAGCCCCTACATCAACCTGATCACCGAGAGCATTCAAAAATAGCTTTACATTTACCATATACTGATTTCATATAATAGCTACCACTTCTATGGAGAAGGAGAAATGCATGCATTTAGTCTTATGCTGGGTTTTAAGAGCACCTATCCAAACATAAGGAATAGTTAGAGGCTATAAACAGTTAAAACAAAACCAGCCTTCGGTAGATAGTGAAAATGCACATATTGCATATGATGTGCCTGTTCTTGGAAGAGGTTTACCTTCAAGGCTGCAAAGCAGGAAAACTTTGGTGCAAAACTTGCTTAATGATTTCCTTTACCTTGTGGGTTGATACTCTGTGCTGAGCAATTACAGTTAGTTTTTCTAGAAGCCCTCGTAATCTCTCCTGTGTAGCGTGGGAGATCAAGTTCACAACATCAGAGTTAAGTTCCATAATGTCATGCCTTTTACCTGTGGAAGCAGAGAAAATCCATTACGTGTTTTAGTAGTAGCTGATAATTGAAATAATTAGCACAGCAGGTATTCTGTTCCCCCTGGAAGTCATACCCATTATGAATAAAGGTTTGGAGATTATGATTTTCCTGGTAAAGTCACAACTTCAAAGATCTTAGACATTACATTAATAAAACTTAGCCTGGAGCTTCAGAAAATATAGACATTGTTTCACTTAGCCTCCAGAACCACTCTCCTTGCAAGGTCATTTATAGGACAAAGTTAATAAGAACACAAATCAAGCTTCATGTTCAGGGAAGGGAAGAAGCTGTAGCTGTAGAAATTAGTGCCATATTCTGTTAATTCCAGTAATTAAAAAAATAGAGAATTACATTTTGCCCTGCCTGACACCGTGCTTGTTAACAACTCATGACATTTATTCAACGCGTGGGGATGGTTTTTGCAGCACACTCCAGGCATGCGGGACCCTGTCACCTCCCTCACCCAACTGGCATGGGGCAGACAGACCCAACCATCCCATGGCAGCAGCTCGGACAACACTGATCAATCTGGGGTCATCATGCCATCACCTTCAACCTTTTCTCTCAGGCTGCTACTACCTCTGTGTTTTAGCAGCTGCGACCAAGGCTGGCAACAGCTTTGGGCAAAACGGTCCCAGCCTCATGCCCAGAGCTGGGCATCACCTCTGCAACCTTCCTGTGGCTGCCGAAGGAGAAGCCTTCCCATAGCTGACACCATCAATCACTCTACACAACTCAGTCAAGACACCTGGATGGCAGCAAGCTTTCCCTGGTAGGCATGGCAGGCAGTAGTTTCACACACTTCATACGCCATACCCATCAGAAGTGCTTTTCCTTGTCCCTCGCTGCATTTACAGTGGCTGTAACACTTTATGATGCAATATACAGCATACCTTCAAAACCCATTTCAGGATTTATTGCCAAGTCAACTGTTAAGAATGGATAAGCAGTACACTGTAAAAAACCTAATCACCTATTTCATTTGCCTTTGCTACTCTAACTGAAAATGAATAACAATCTTACAAGACAGTGACAATCTACAATGTTTTCTCAGATTCCAACTTGATATTCTGTGATGGTGATGTGATCAAGGTGTTCCCACCGTTTCACCTTGGTCTGTAAGTGTCAGCCTGTACCTCAGCTGAGCACAAAGCACTTTTTGGTCAAGCACCTTTCAACACTTCCTCAGCAGCTTCCCGCTATGCTACCAGAATACTGAAATATCAGCTTAAAGACAAAACAAAATTCCCCCAAAAAACAAGACCTTCCTATACACACACTTCCTAAACCAAAGGGCCTGGTACAAAAGCAGAATCATTCTTTTTCCAAATTGCTTTTCTCCAACAGTATTTCTTTCCTTGCAAAACACTTAATTTACAACGTAAATTATTATTATGATGAATGTGGAACAGCTAACATGCCAGCCATTAAACAGTTAGGCTTGTATTTTCCATCTTCCAATGACTCGTCTTCACACCTTAAACCAGACATCCTTTGTACTTAGTTTTAGTAGAGCTCTTTTCCTTATATCTGCTTCCCATGGATGACTAGTTAGCCCTCTATTAAATTTTCCCTTTTCCACAGTAGTGGAGCAAGGACTTACTTCAGTTAACTACACCCCACACAAATCAGATAGCATATCTGGCTACCTACGGTGGAGTGTACTAAGGTAGCAGATAGCATTTGCAAGTTACACACTCATCACAGGCTGTTTAGTTTGAACTAAGAACAGGTTGTGTGTAGAAAAACTTGGCAATCATTTCGTTAAACCACTGTGACACAATTATGGCTGCATGTATGAACTACAGGCTTTTCTGAATGATCAGCTGTAAAACTCACTGTTCCAGTATGGCAAGCTACCAGGCAGAAAGCAGGATCAAGGAGTTGAGCAACATTTATCCAGTTTGCTGCAGACAGCAATGGTACCAACCAGTGTGGTGTTATACAAGCACATGTTCCTTGCTCTGACATAATACAACATTGCTAAGGAACAGTTATTTGGCTCAGAAGCTAACAGTTGAGACAATACACACACTAAAAACTTCTTATTACACTTTAGTCTTAGGCATTCAACATACATTCCACAGTTTTATTCACTGATAAAAACCACTTCGACATCTCTTTTGCATGAGATTAATGAAAAATTTTCCATAGACGGAGTCAAAGTTTTACCCTGTGCATACTGGCAGTTTGAAATTTCTTCCTAATCACGTGGGCAAGATCTATTAGTCAATAAAGTACATAAATCTGAACAGGCTGAGAAATGCAAAAGCTATTAGGAAAGTCAGTGTAATACATCAAGTTAGGAGCTGCAGAAATAGAAAAGCACACTTAAGTGCTTGATTTGACACTAGCAGCTATATGGTTGTTGTGTTCCATTAACTTTAAGAGTAATAAAGTTCCTTAGTTCTCAAATGTAAAAGTGGCACCGATTTTTTCTTTCTGGTTGTACTTCAGACTGTTTCCATGTAAAAAATTTAGAGACTGGTTGTTTCCTACAAGGGGAAGTAAAAACTCAGTATTGGTAGAAACACAATTAGGATGGCAGGTCTTAATTCCAGCTCCTCCTTCAAAGGCTGGAGGCTCACTGACAAAACAAGCAAGGAAATATTACATTCATATGTTACTTATGTTTTGTTCTCACCTATGTTCAAGATCTTCTTCTGAAGCGCTTCTGAGGACAGAAAAGGTTCGTCTGCACAAGAGCGGATCACTGTACCAATAAGCTCAGAGCTTGTGGCCAAAATGCATGAATTCTCCTCATTTAGATTGACCCCAGCCATAGAAGTCACATCATTTATATCATCTTCATCTCTAAAAAGAAAATAATTTTATGCTTTGTTCAGAATAGATGGAAAGAAAAAGCACCTAGATTATCAACAAACAACCACATTTGAGTATCTTGGAAGCTACCCCTATACGATAGGTGTTTAGTGAGAGTGCGGACAGGGACCATGGGCTCCTAAAAGGAGTCTTAAGTGCCTCTCAAACACTAGGTTGACTAACTGCCTCAGCTGCTAGGCATACATATCAGTTACATGCAACTGAAATTTTGAGCAAGCTCCAAAACCAAGGACTCTATATGATGTACCTATCCTTGGAAGGAGACCAACCTGGATCAAAAATGCCTACAAGCCCCCACCCTGCACCACCACTCTTACAGCATGAAATTGGTTCCAAAATGCTTAATTTGCCAGGCAGAACCAAGCATTGAATAAAGTCGTATACTGATGTGTTGAACTTATAAACCAAGATGCCTAACCTACGAACTGAAGCTCACAGCACAAACATATTAGCACAAGCCTGATGTTCACCTTTCTTTTAGTGAGTTCCCTTAAAAAAAACAATCAGACGTTGGCCTTTGAATCAGTCCTACCACACAGTACTTACGTACTGAAGATGTTATGCTTCTGAAGAACAGCAGCAGAGATCTAGTTCTTACCATCTCTCTGTTAGCTGGATTCTGCTGTAGCAGCTTTGGTCTACATTTTCAAAATAAAAACTTGTGTCTGCCATACTTAGGGCCAATATAATTAAGACTAGGCATAATCATGTCAAAGCTCATGTTAAGCAAATAACCTGTTCACCTCAGGTTTGTTTTAAAAAAAGAGCATTTTAGTTAATATGTTGAATTAATACTATATGGTAAAGGTTTTTGCAAAACTTCATTAATGAAAATACTCAAACCACTTTCAATTAAGTTTAGATCATCAAAAACAAGCCTTTTTTGCTTCACCAAGTGACAAAGGCACCAACAATGGCTTCAAGGGTTTAAAACCAGAACACGACTCAGCATTATTAACACAGACAGGTGGAAGCACTCAATCTGAAGGCCTTTTGATTTGGAGAAAAAGAGACAATGGAAGCCAAACGTACACACTCCCATCCTGAAAAGTATTTGCTGGCAAGGTTTGAAGAAGTTCATCTTCAGAAAATACTGTAAGGCCTTCAAAACTCTTGAACAAGGCATTAGTCAAACGTTTGGCATTAAGTGAAATGGGATGCCTTGGAGTCTGTCTTCTGACTGGCAACAGGTAGAAACTGAAGTTACTAGAACATGGGTTGGGTTTGAGCAATATTGAAGACAGGAAAGTGCTGAGATTTTTCCTTCAGCTGAAGTCACTACTGCCAGAAGGAACAGCTTTCCTCCTCCTACCCTTTCACAATCAGCAACTGAGTTTAGTTGGCCGAGTTGTAGTTTCAAGCTACAGTCATGGTCTATCAGCCTAACAGAGACCCTGATCTTTCAAGAAGTGTGTATTTCAGTGCATGCTAATTGAGTGCTAACTGATCTTCACAGGTACATTCCAGTTTCTTCCTCTTAATGACCACATACAGGGAAGATGAGAACTGCATGAAAGTGCAGTGACTGACATGGACCTGCTGATAAAGGTTATAAAATCAGCATAACTAACACCAAGAACATACATCATAAACAGAGCTGCAGATACTGTAACCTGATGTTACACTGACAAAGCTGTTCATGGAATCCAAGTAAGGATGTTCACACCGCATGTACAACTGTGCAGCACAGTTTCGGTAAGTCACTTTAGTTCTTAATTCGGCCACATACTCCAGACACTCAAGTCAGAAGGAGGTAAACTTCTACACATCTATCCATCTTTCTATAAATACAAATTTCAGTTCTCCAAACCCAGCCCTTATTTTAACCAGGTTGTTATTTCTGTTACTATTTCCAGGCACACAGTCTCTTTTGAGTACACACATACAAGAGCTTATATGCAAGTAGACATCTCTACCAGTACTTTTTTTAAGGACCAATTCTAACTCCTTCATTGTGGGATGTTTGCACCAAGTCACCGAAATAGTAGCTTTGAAGAAACATTAATTTGTACCTATGAAAACACTGTTGAACTTATTTTAATTAACCCAAAGGAACTATCATTACACTTCCTTAGTGGCAGTGCTCATTAAAGATTAATGTAAGCTTCAGAAGTCATATTGCTAGAAAAAACATTCTACTAAAGCAATAAATTTAAAATATTCCACAGTACACATGGAGACATTTCTGTTGGATACGGACGTGCTTTCATCTCCAGCAATCCCTCTGCAAAACTCTTCTTCTACACCACTTGTTTTAATGCTTTTTGCATTTGATCCTCACATCCAGAAACCAACAAGAAAAACTTGCCCAGCTGTTATGAGACTCCAGTGAGCTTATCAGGACAAGAGGAGAAACAGAACACAGTTCCAAGCATTACCCAGCTGGAAGTCAGGTTTCACATTTAAACTGGAAAAGAAGCCCAAGCCACACAGACACACCTCACATACAGATTTGCCTGCACTAGCTGAAAAGTGAGCCTGTGGCACCCTCTAGTGTTTGACCAATGTACATGTCTTCCGAATCCACCTTTATTTACTCCATTTTATGCAATAGTCAAAGGGAAAACTGGAAAGACACACATCACCCAAACCTCTGTGCACCATCACCGTGTACGGACAACTATGTGGGACTGAAGAGCTCCAGCAGCACAAGAACCACTAGAGTTCTCAACTACCATGGGGCAGGAAAAGCAGCTGCCCAGAGGTTCTCCACTTTGCTGTCTTACTCCTGTTTGCCTGGTAGTTGACATTGCTGGTCCCTTCCAGTCGAAACATACAAGTCGTTTGTATATGCTTTGCAGAAAAAAATTAAATAGAACAGATACAAAACAAAAATAATTGAAGACACATACACGTCATATTCCAGGGTGCTCTAGCAAATACTTTACAAAAGTACATATGACAGCTTATTAAAACTTTGATGCTTTAAAACAAGACTGTCCTTTACAATACATGCCATGGGGCATTCAAGTGCCAGCAATGCTCATCTAACATCTCATTTCCAGAAGGTTTTATTTAAGTACAGCTTAGTGAATTTTATGTTCTCCAATCCTGACCTAACCTATTCATACAACAGCAGTCAGGCTTGATGATATACTGCCATGAGAAGCCACAGTTTGAAATGTCACGCATACAATCGCATCAGTTACAAGGTATGGTCCCTGCATACTATGAATCTCATCACAAAACCTGAAACAGGGCTATGGTGCTTCTCTTGCCTCACAAATTATCACAATTAACAGCTGTGTAACAGAAGCCAGGACAGAAGAGAGCAAGGAACACCTGTTGCCTAGGCCAAATTAACATTATGAGGTGCTAGATCTGCTTGGAGAACACAGATACTTGATCTAGGGAAACCAGAAGTTCAGGTATGCGCTACCTAGCTTCAGATATATGAAGATACTCATCTGTAGTTAAAAATCAGAAAGTTTGATTGCATCAGTGAATAGAAGAAGCACCACAGATGTAACCAAACAGACATCTTCAGAGAAAGGAGACTTCTAGAAGAAAATTCAATGTGAGCTAGAGATTTCAAATCTGATTTCTCATGGATTAATGATTTTCAAAGCAGTGGAATCCAAGAGCAGAAACAGAAATCCATCTTGGATCACAGTGTAGACAGTTTTTTCTACACAAAATTTACCAATTCATGGAACAATCTTCAAGAATTCAAACGTTTTCATATAAGACAGTTGATACATTCTAACTGGAAGTTTACAAAAATTTGTTTCCAGGCTTTTGAGGTTTTTGTTATTTTGTTGAGTTTTTTAGTGATATTACAAACATCAGTACACAAAATTACACCCAAATTTTATCTTTGAAGTATATTTCACAAGAGCTTGAGGGAGCTGAACAGAACTATTGCTTTGACATCAGCTTTTCCTTTCAATATCTGGCTACCAATGTTTTAAGTGATCATTGCACACATTACTGTAAAAAAACAACAGCTCTCTGCCTGTATCAGTGCACACCGATAGCTGTAGCTTTCCAGAGATAAGTCATCTGGCCAACAAGAAAAAGCTGTCATGTCTGCTTTTATCCCTGGAAGAGTAACTTCAAGCTTGCCTTCAGGTCATAAGACCAATAAGGCTTACAGCAGTCTGTACCTCTGTTTCAACATCACAATTCAGAGATACAAAAATAATTTCTGCTTTTGAAAAGTTAATCAGTTACCAGAACTAAAAGCTTTAAGCACTCCAGTAATCTTAAGACCTAGAGAGTTTGCCAGAAGCTGTAATTAGAAGTGTAGTCAAAGACTTTCACCTCTACATACAGGAACAAGCTCATAAGAGGAGCTAATAAAAGACTTTGTAATACAGCTCAGAGCTTTAGACAGGTTACCAGTCAGTCCAAATAACAGTTCAATGTTGTATGGCTGTATGTAAAAAACAAGAAGGTTTGTCTTTAACGCTATAGAGAGTTTTTCATACAAGGTAAAATTGCTTTAGATTAATTAGCAGTACTAACAGAATGGAGATCAACATGCCTTCTTTACCAGTAAAAAACTGATACATATTGATGCACGCTGGTTGTATAATTATTCTGGTAATAGCACGATGGAAATTCTACCTCATCAGGACAGATATTGCATTAAGAATAATTAATACCTCCTATAAGGTCAAAATTTCTAGGTTTCCCCATGCCAATTAGTACATGAAAACCACTTATAAACAAACCTCTAAAGAAAGTTGGTTTCATTTGGGCTCTGTTTCCACCTCTAGTCTTGCTGTCTGTTCCTTTTGTTCCATCTTATAGTAAACTTCCAATATTGTTTATTTTTACCTGAAGGATGTTGCTCCATTCTCCTTTATTTTAGCTTTCTGAACAGGTGATGCCTGAAGTGACAGAATTTTATTTCCTGGCAAAGTAATTTGCTTCAGAATGGAACCTAAAACAAAACAAAGAACAAAGAACATGCCACAGTATAAAGGAAACTGCTAAGACAACTGTTTAATCAGTTTATACTTCCAGCAAAGGCTACTGAAGACTCAATAACAACTAATTAGGCCCATTTGAAAAGCAGATACTCTAGAGCCTTCTATTCTGCATGCTCTGTATGGCCAAAACCCCTACATAGCCTCAGCAAACTCTCCTCTGTGCTGACCAGAGAAAGGCTTTAGTGAGAACCGGCTGGCTGAGACAAATACATTATGCATCAACCTGGACTTCTTCAAGGAAAAAACAAACTTTCATGAAGTGAGTCTCAAAGAGCATCATGGTTTAAACAACTTTTACTGCAAGGAGCTTATTCATTGTATTTTAACAAGTATTAATGTTTGATTGACATACTGTTAACAGGTGCAAGAAGTGTACATGGCAGAGTTTCTTATCAGAACTCCAAGCAGTGAAAGCGTTCAGCTTATTGCACAGAGCTGGTTTCTCCCAATAGATAACCACCTTCTTACATGCCTACAATCTACCAACAACCCGCACTTATTTCTATGCCTCAGCAGTCCTCTCCTCCCTTCTCCACCGAAGAGGTTTCACTATACCTGCAGGAAGTAGATTAGCTTGAACAAGTGTGTTCAATGGCACCCTTTTCTCAGATGTCTGTAGGGTCAGTGCTGATGGTGGCGAGAGCGCGGATACTTGCTTTACAACAGTTCCTGATGGTTGCTGGACTACCTAGAATATCCAATATTAGGAGTGAGAAGAGGTAAAAAGAGAAGTAAACTGTATCAATGTTGTCAGTCCAGCCAGAAGTGCCACTGGGCACACACGCATGCCTAGCTTCATTTAAAACAAACAGCATGCTCAGAATTTTTTTTTACTTCACCGTAAGAAACAAATCTTGAACAACCAGTGGTGAGCTTTAAGCTCCAGATCATTGAAGCTCTAACAGACACTTCACACCTACTTTCTATTGATAACTATATGAGATCAGACAAAAAACCCCCAAGACCGTGGCTGTAACTTTCTTTAACAAATTAAGAAAATCAACTATGATCATCTTCAAAATAATTCCCTTCTGAGTTGATACACAGATGCATGCGATGCTACCAATATTCAAAGCAGTTCTGCAGATAGTTTTCCGAAAGGCTGTTGAGGATCTGTCATCTTTGTTTTCACATCTTCTACAGATAAAAAACTGGTTCCTTTGAGCACCAACTTGACCGTTGGGAAGATGAAGCCAAGTCTGGTGAATAAGATGGGTGCTCAACCACAGTAGTGCTGCTCGACAAAAATTGTTTCACAAACCATTATGGGCTGGCACACACTTGCATTTTCTGACCAAGGATAAGAAAATGTCTATATTTGAACACTGGTCCTCTCATACTGAGTGAAGGTATCAAGTTAAGCCCTGTCTCACTGTGAGAGGTCTATAACATGTTTCATAACCATCTCTTTGTCTCCGCCCCCCACCCCTACTCATGGTTTTCAAGTTACAGAGTTAGTCCCTTTTTTTTTTTTTGGTCTGACCTCATATTATACTAGTTGCACTGAGTATTTAAGAATCCACTACACTAATGCTTTCCTCTCCTTAAGTCTTATTTAATAGGCCAACAACTGAATATCAAGTCTGTCTGCCAACAAGTTCAAAAGAGGTATCACATGCACCTAGTAAAAAACAGAAAACACCAAAACAAACAGAAGTCTTGCATTAAACCATTTTTCTGTCAAGAATTAAGAGTACACGCTATTAAGTTACCACTGTGTTCTTAGATCCACATCAATTGTAAATAGAGATGCTGAATTTCAAAATGTTAAGCAAAAGTACACTGAACACATCAGTGGGAATAGGCAGGACCACCTAGCAATACCTATAGTGAGTACAGCCTCTAAACAGAAACATCAGTACACTGCTGAGGGATAAAAAGGAAGGTGGTTGATAGTTCTCTTTAAAGAGGCTCTTGAAAAAAAACAAAAACAGACGGCAGGATGTCATCACAAAGACCTACAGGCACAGCCTATAAATACTACTTCTTCCTCTTCAGGGGCAGCTATTAAAATGCAAGAAAATAATACAAGTGCAGCATCCCTAAAAGCCTCATTTCTAAGCCTTCTAACTAGCAGAATGTGGGCTGCAGCTTATGATACATCCTTCGGAAAATTTCTTGATTAGGTGTAGTAGAAAGATGTGCTTTTAACAAAGCACAAGATTATAAACATCTTCAGGTTAAATCCTATGTTTTGTAGCAGTAGAAAAGCTAATACAAAGGAATTTTCAGAGTAAAGACCACTTTCTCCCCTACATCTTTTATTTTAACGCCAGAAAGACTGAAGAGTGCTTCTACAGCAACACCGCACAAGTTTAATTAAACAACAGACATTTATTATACTTCAGAAATTAAGCCGTCTCCTTCCATCATGTAACTTCGGATTTATCAGTAAACACCAGTGTAAGTATCAAACATTGACAGAAAGAGGTACACCGCGTATCACGTAATGAAGATACATCCCACTGCTAATATGGTTTTAGCCATGGTTTTAGCAGTAGTAACAGAACAAAATGAGCTGAAGGTAGTGTTAGAAAACCAAACAACAAACAGGCAGTTTGAGAAGAAAGGTAAGATGTGTACCTCCCAACTTTTTATGCAGATGAAAGAACCACAGCTGTACAGGGATGGACTGTGGACAGAGTAAAGGCTCAGAGGTGCAGCCCTGCTTTTCAAACTGGTACATGCACTAACATTTGCTTCTATGTCTTTTTATGAAACCAATTTCACCTTTCAGAAAAGACCCAGCTTCCATATGCTGGATATTGAAAATAATGCCAACAGGATCTTTTACACATTTAGATAATTACTGAACCACTGACCAGCCTGGATAAACTACTCAGGCTCTGCCAGCACTCACACTGACACACATCTAGAGCTCCTCCCTACCACCAGTGAGAATGATGCTTCATCTTCAGCATGCAGAACACAACAGCACAAGAACAAACAAGCATTCAAGATGAAGGTGCTGCAAACAAAAAGAAGAGACAATGTTAAATCAATAGCCTAGGTGGAGATGGGAAAGTAATTCAAGTAACTGAGGAGACTAGATCAACAAGAGACAGAAGGGATGTGTTAGCAGTAAAGTTGATTTTGTACTGGCTATTCCAGCTGCTAGATGAACAAAAGCTGGAAATCCTTGGTACTTGCAATAGAATAGGGCAACAATCCTAGAAACTTCCACAAGGATCTAATGCCAAAAAAAGATTATTAAAAAACAGATAATATCTGTAAGAAAGAGCTATTGCCCCTTTTCCTCAGTTTAGCAGCAAGAAGTAATAAAGAAAAGGGACTGTTCCTTTGTGCCTCGTTAAGTAGGTTGACAGAGATATCAGAATAAAAAGCACCACTCAAGTGAAAAGGACAACGATGTAACATCCAGCTGACAGCACAGGGACTGCTGCCTAAGAGGGACTTGATCAGCCTTACTTGAACCTGTTTTGCATTTGTAAAATAAAGTTTGGAGATCAGCAGAGAGGTGGGTAAGGTATCATCTCACAATACAAGCAGTACTGCTTCAAGAAGGAAGCATCACCAGCTAAATGCAAAAGCATACATCCAGGACAAAAACCTCTTAAAGAATAACAGACTAGATTCTCTGCTTAAGAAAGCTCAGCTCTGAGGGGACTCAACACTAACAATTCATGAAGAACAAGAGGCTGGAACAGCACAAGAACTGCATTCCTTGCTTCAACCGCTAGCCATGTCCAAGGAGCATATCTCGCTGCTAATTGTGGAGACTACACCATAAAACTCTTGCTCTTTATGCTATGAAGCTGTAGACTCACAGGAGCATTCTCACCACTGGCTGGTACCATAAATTTTCATTTATGGTGCTTTAGAGACAAAGTAATACGACAGCAAGACAAGCTTTCTCTTCAAGATGAAACCTTTGTGTTTGCCAATGCCCTTAAATGAGGCTGTGTTAAGAAAGGCACTGAGAATGAACCCTGTCCAACATGCACCTCACAGCACATACATGCAATCAACCGCAGCAGCTTCCCTGAAGAACAAGTCCCTCAATGTCCACCATCCAAACCCAGATTTTCAATAATCAAGCCACTGAAAAGACTGTTACATATTGCATCAAAATACTGCAGTGCTGCATTCTTAAGCAGCACCATTACATCAGAGCTGGCTCAAAGTTCACTTTACATTCCCAAGTGCAAGAGACCTAAATTAGAAATGGGCATGCAGAGGGAGTGCATGGCATCAGACAATCCTGCAGGCTGGAAAGGGAGAGAAATTGCTGGCAGCATTGTAAGGACAGATTTGCACAGCTGGCACATGCTTCCTTTCAGCTGGCAGCAGGACCCTTCTGTTTAGGATGGGAAGGTCCAGATTTGTCTTCTTGTGGGAGGAAAACAGACCCTCTGTCCTTTTAAGGAAATGCCCCAGGGAAGCTCTAGAAGATGCAGTTGCTTCTACCAGCTTGCTCTTCATGTTAATAGGTTGTCTGAACAAACATCAAGCTCCAGATATGGCTAAGCTGTGAAGTGGTCAACTCAGCCCTTCAGCTCTAAGACCAAAGTTAAATAGGTATTTTGAAGAGCAAGTATTTTAATCACCATGCCCGATATCTATCCAAATGAGTATAAAACACGTTTAGTGTGCAATTCAATGCTTGTAAGGGACAGTGAAGGAAAGCCATTGCAATAGGCTGCCACACAGTAGTAGCAGAAGAGGCAAAAGTAATTTCTTGAGTTCACCAATATCATATTTGAGAAGTGTTTCCACTCCCCAGTGTACAGTTAAGCTTCCTCATCTATTTGTACAGATGGTCAACCTTTTGCCTGGATTACATGGTTTGCCGCATAGCCAACAAACTGCTCTCCAGCCCTTGTACAACCTAAGAAACCCTCATTTTCTTCTGGCTGGAATTTCAAATTTAGCATCTTCAAGGACTAAGGGTATCAACTCCTTTTCCAATTTGGCTTTAGCTACTACTATCAAAGACTGTTAGTGCAGATGCTTGATAACCATCTTTAAAACAAGCCCACTCATAAAAAGATCCCCCATCCTCCTCCGTAGAGTTGAGTGCTTTGTTCTTTTTAAGCAAATCTGAAAAGCGAAAAGCTGGTAGCTTGCAGGATTCTTGTATTACATTCACCTTACATTTTGAAAGGCAGAAAATTCAAAAACCAAAACATTAGGAGTCTGAACACTGTTAAATCAAGTATGCACAATAAACAAACTATAAAGGAAATGCACACATTACATGCCCTACTATATCTCTTGAAAGTAAATCTAGCATCATAGGAAGACCAAAGTCTTCCCCTCTTTTTAAGGAAAAAAAAGTCTTTACAAGGAAGTCTCATTCAAGAACCGTGCTCTTTATCTCCCAAAGGGAGACCATTTTCTCAAAAATACTCAAGAACTTTATTTGTAGTCAGACAACATATTACTCAGTATCTCAAACACCCATAAGCCAAACCTAATGTATTGCACGTTGCCCCTTTGGGTATACCTGTTATCCAGTTTGTTGATGTTTAACATTAACATTAGCAAAAAGTTAACCTGTGCCAAGAAAAGAAGTGTTAACACATTGCTTTTGAGGGTATTGTTTTAATAAGACATTTATTCCTCCTGGAATTTGTTAGCTAATGAGGCCTGATATAAAAAGCTCACTTTTGGATGACTTCATAATTAACATGTCTTAGTAAATTTGGAGGTCAGAACTCTGCTCTGAAAAGCTCCTTGAGCTTGTCTGTACATTTCAGTTAACATATCATGAAACATCATCAAGCCTGCAAAGTATCCACGGTAGGAACTACCAAGGTAGAAACTGGAATCCCTGGTGGGCAGCAGAGGCACAGCCCTAACAAGGCATCTAATAGTAACTAACATAAGCCTCCCATCAGCAGTTTCTGTTTCTGATACTAGCATTTCCTGCCTTCTCTTTCAGATGCCAACCTAGCCTGGCTGCACATATAGTGAGCGTCAAAACTCATGTTCCCTCATGTCTTGGGCTGAATGTTTTGTTGACCACTATTCCACCAGACATGTCTTGCAAGGGATCGAGCTTACAGTTTGTCTTTAGATTCACCTTTTCAGCAAGGGTTCAATATCCCTATGACAAACAACTGATTAACTCATGACAGACTAGTTCCATATGTCAAATCAAGTTAAGATCCAAATTGGTACCCTCTTTACAAAACAGTAAAAGTGAAGAAGCTTGGTTACAGAGATCATAGAATCACCAGGCTGGAAAAGACCCACTGGATCATCGAGTCCAACCATTCCTATCAAATACTAAATCATACCCCTCAGCACCTCACTTAAAACACCTCCCTGAGCAGCCTGTTTCAGTGCCCAATGACCCTCTCCATGAAAAACTGCACAGGAATTCATCTTACCAACTGTTTCACTTTAACCATGTGCTGAGCACTCACTGACTGCCCAACAATGGAGTTCGGCTGGGAGATTTTAATACTGATTGGGGTTCTAATGACTGGTTTCACAGGCTGGAGAGGGGTTGTTGCTGAAGACTCCACTTTAGAGACCAGCAGTGGCTTTGCAGACTGGGGAGAGGACATTGCTACTGCAGAGGTGAAAACTGGCTTGACAGTTTGAATAGCCATCAGTCCTGATGTTGCTGCTGTTGTGGTGGGGACTGAAGCTGCAGGCCAAAGAGATGCTGTCACCACTGCAGAGGAAGGAACAGGCTTCATGGTCTGCTGAGATGTCGCTGAAACACTGACAAGGACAGGTTTTATAACCGGAGAGGCTGCGACTTGTACAGATGCAGATACTGGTTTTGTAACTGGAAGAGAAGTTGTTACTACAGCTGAGGCTGCCACTGCTGTTGAAGGAGCTGGTGATGCAGAGGTACAAGTCAAAACAGCATCTTGGGTTGGAGCTGGCTGCTGCATACATTGCTGGATAAAGCTCTGAGCATTGGGCATTAGCTGCCGTAAGGCAAGCAAGCTTTTCTAGAGGAAAGAAAAACAAACAACAGACATAACATGAGTAGAGTCTACCATAATGCTGAAACATTAGCAACTGAATCTTCCCCATCTTCCAACTTAATTTTTCATGAGACAACAGATTCATTACTTGACATGAGTTTTGCTAGAATTGAGGCCTTAAAACTTATGACAATACCACCCAGTGAAGATCACAAGAATCACCAGTACAGGCTGAGCAAAGATCAACAGTCACCATGGCTTCACTGCATGTAACAAATCCCATCTATAGGGAAACTCATTTGTAACTTTGTTCTTCTGTTGAGATTTTTTTTTTTTATTTGAAATTTGTATTCTAGAAAGAGACAGTTTTAACTAGTTCACTACCTTAAAAACGTTAGTCTGCCAAACCCCCTAGCTCTATTGTAACAGCTGTATTTATTCCATGGAGCCTGACAGAACCACAAATTACCCCAAAAAATCAGAAACAAGCTCTGAAAATATGAGCACTTCTATGCCAATACAGCCATATCTACACTAGGGGGGGATACTACTTTAATAATGCCTGTCTAACTGCAGCAGCACAACTTAAGCCAGATAGTTCTCTGCAACAAAAGAACATTAGTAAAGGTGTCTGGCAACATCTCATTTTTACTGCAGCTATGTTTGAGAAGGTTAATGGACAGAATAATCTTCAAGCCCTCTACAGATTTTTCTCCTTGACTATTTACAATCTGTTATGGCTCAGAACCAGGGGAAATCAATTCTGCAGCTACTTGTATATTCTCATAAACCTTCTTCCCCTCAACAGTTTTTGAAGTCTGTAGGAGTTTCCAGCACAGTGATCGTCCTCTGGGCTTCATGCAGAAGGAATGTGTTGTTTCACATGCTAATACACCAACTGAACAAATTGCTTAGATATCTAGACGTTCTGTGGCACACCTATCTTTAAGGTTCACTTTATTTTCTTTTAAAAGGTTGTTCAACTTTCCTCATGCTCTTGATGTGCAATTTAGTCACCAAAAAGCATCCAGCATGGATTTGAAAAATCTAGCAGGCTTTACTGCCAAAGTACTTTTCCATCTACTGAAACAGACAAAACAAACATTTCCAGAGACTTCATCAAAAACCCTGCAGCTCAAAGATAAGAAACAACTCCAAGTCTTCTCTAAAATTGCAGTTCACTAGCTGAAAGTCAGTTGTCAGTAAGCCAAATCACTTTTCTTTCCAGACTCAAACTGTGAGAGATTCCCCTACAAACAAAACCAGCACTGCTCCTCACAACACCTTAAAGAAGTGCTCCTGACGTCACCTTCCATTTGGCACTCAGTCAGCTTCTCAGCCTTACACACCAATTAAATCTGGTCTGCATCAGCTACACATCCATAAGATATTTCAGGAAAAAAAGCAATCGGAGTGCAAGATGTTTTAAAGGATGACAGCACTATAGTCTGCTAACGTTGTTTAGTCACTGTCATGGTCAAAGCTTCTGAAGTCACAGTATTTCACTGTTTTAGAGTACAACAGGAAGAGAGCACCTTGTCAAGGATTATGGGGTATGGGTACTGCCCAAAACAGAATAGCCTGGGTGATGCTGGTACCTGGCAGCATGCCACAGGAGAAACAGGCAGGGTCTGACCTATACTGATGAACCCAACTTAACCCCTGTGGAACTGCCTTGAGGTCTATGCACCGCATGTAGCAGCTCTGCACTTTATGGGATAGCTTAACTTGGGCTTGCGCAACTCCATGAGTGTATAAGGACAGCACTGTGCTTGAGCTAACAACCCTGTGGGGGACACAGTGGTTGTGGGCACTAGCCGGTGCTGCACAGTCACCTCTTGCCTGAGCTCCCCTGCATGAACTAGTCCAGGGCTCATCAGCCTGAGATGAGGCCTAACTCTGCCAAACTTAGGTGGGTTCTGCATGGAGCTATCAAGGTTCACCTGTGCTGCTTTGAGAACACCGCACAGCAGATCCTGAGCTGGCCCCACACACATGCAGCCAGTCCACATCCAGCAGGGTTCATTAGCCAGGGTCCTGCCAAAGGCAGCCACACTAATTCTGAAGCCCAACTTGCCCTGGCAGTCAGCAGAGCTCTGCTGAGACTCCACACAGCTCAAAGATTCTGCCAGTCACGCTGGTCTGACACTTGCAGCCTGGCGCTTCTGTAGCCAGAGCTGCACTAGATGCAGGAAGGCCAGTACTCTGAGCTATCTTTTTTTTTAAGCTGCTGCATTGGCTTTTATGAAACCTCCAAGAAAATAAACAGATAAGTGGCCGATATTAAAATTTTATATTAAACCCTGTAGAAAAGGCTGTAGTTTTCCAGACTTATGGCTAATTTTCTAGTAAAGCATTTAAAGGCTGCCACTAACAAAAGCATTCATCCCACACTTTAGCAGATTGACATCAGTCACCTGAAGTAATACCAACGTTATCATATGCTCTGTCATATATGCTGTCAAATACTGAGGAAGACTACAAACTCCAGAAAACCTGTCCCAGCTTTAGCACTTCACTATTCCTTGATTCTCAACTGAGCATGTAGTGAACAACAAGGAAAAGTACAGTACTCTTAGGCTTGCTAGAGCTATGTGCATTGCAACCAAATATAACTAAGTCTTCAATTTTTCACTAGAACATTGCTTGCTATAGAAAAAGATGTTAATTTTTATTTTGATTGTTAATATCCATTCTAGCATAAGATTTTAAAAGTTATGACTGCCTTTTTTAAAATTTATTATTTGCTTGAATGGAAATAGGAGTTATCCTAGGTTACTCTTCTTAAGTTACAGTAGTCCTGTCAAACTTTTAGAAAGGGATGGGCTTTTTGCTGCCTCTAGTTAAGCATAAACCTGCAGACAGACAAATACTAGCTTTACGTAGTTTCTTTGAGCTCAAATACCACATAACCTGTACACTGTTCTTTTTCTGTCTTTCGTATTAGACTTTTGTAGTTAGTTTTGATGAGAAAGTAAAAGGTCATCTTAGCATAGCTGCTCTACTGTAGATGCAATCAGCTTCCAAAATATTTATCTCAACTAATGACTAGAGGGTAACTATTTTCCAATTTAAGAACACAGCATAAGTTACTCCTGAAATCCTCCCTCCCCTAAAAAAAAAAACCCTGTCTTTTGAAGAGCAAGAGTCACATAGGGCAAAGTTAAACACCATTTCCTCAACTGACCTGAGCGAACACCTGTTTGAATGCTCAGACTCTTCCCTTTTCTGGCATTTCCCCCTCCCTTCATTCAATACTACACAGCCACGGTAAAACTCTTACCTTGAGAAAAGGAACCAAATATGGTTGTGGAGACGACTTGAGTTCCATGTATAGCTTTTTTGTAAATTCTTCTGGTTCAATTTTTGCTTCCTAAAGAGGAAACTATAATTACTACAGCAAATTATAACTATGAATCTACGATTTTTTATATTTTTTAACTCAGGTGTATCAAAAATCACAAACATTTACATTATTGTTCAATGTTATTACTCAAATGGGGTTTTTTCCTCTTATTAAAAAAAATGTTTTAGGATATAATGATCTTGTGATTTAGACACAATCATCAAATTAAATTACATAAACTCCAGGCAGGTAACACTTAAGGATACTTGTTCAAACACCTCATTGAAGGGAAGTGACAAACCAGTTTAAAAGGAGAACTGAGCAGCAATGAGCACCTCATGGTATGCAGAAATATTTTAAATCCACTACAGTACTTTTTTCCTGTAAATGTAGTTTATCTGCAAAAGGGTCAATTTAAAAAGACAGGAGACAAGACAACTCAGTAGTTTTTGTAAGACAATTCTAGTCTAATGCATACATAGCATAATAAAGCAGAACACTTAACAGTCTTTCAAAAGCAGGAGAAACTGCATATCAGAACACCACTCCTGCATACAACTATAGGACCAGTTGAATGGGTTGCAGAGTACAGCTTCCTTTCTTAATGCTTTCCACTCCATCCCAACACAAACGTCTGACTCAAAGGCTTGGGAGGCTGCAGCAGACTTCTGAGATACCTCATTCACTGCTACAGCGAGGGGGGGGGTAAGGTGGTGGGTAGCCCTAGACACCACTGCCCTTTCTCATTCTCCCAGGTGAGACCTTACCACAGGGTAACCAAGAAGGTACAGACACAAAGAGGGACCCCAGAATCAATCTCTGCCTTTGCAGAGAAATTATTCCTCTCACCCACATTCTCCTTGGGAGCAACCACTCCAAGGAGCTAGCTAGCAACCAGAACAGAGGTTTTAAAGACACTATATTCGCAGACAAACAGAACTTACAGTACCTGTCCTATTTAATCATTTGATCAGCTGCCTGTTAGATCTCACTGAGCTGTGGATACAAGTCACCAAGATCTCACCAAAAGATGCAGTGATTTAGTACACCATCTCAGTGCATATAAAGTGCTTGACATCCACTTCACAAGATGCTGCCTTAAGGACCATTGTACTTCACAGCTGTCATTTACTCATTTCCCTCGTGCATATGAAACATTAATTTATTTTGCATTTAAATCATATACACATACTGAACGTGAGAACAGCAGCATTTTTTAAATATTACAGAAAGCAAACAACATATTAGTGCTTGGTAACAACTGTTCCTAAAAAAAATAATATTTAAGTACTGCAAGCACAAGAACGAATAATTCTAGTATTTTTCTAGAGAATCCCGGTGTATAGTCCAACAGGGGTACAAAACCAGAGGAGGAAGAAGAATCAAGTGTTTTTTGCAAGGCTGCATTTTAAGACAATCTGCTCTCTGTGAAATTAAACCTCCATCTACCTCATGCTTTCTTAGACTGAAAAGTCCTTTGGTGCCACTAGCAAAGCCATCCCCCTCCACAAACCCACAGCCTTCTGCTACAGTGGAACAACAGAACAGCAGCAACGGTCAAATGCCAAGACAAGAAGTGGCAGGAGAAATCATTACCAAGAAAACCCAGCTGTGCTGAGATACAACACAAAGCAGCATACGGAAGCCACCTGCAAGGAGAAAGGAGGTTGGCAGCAACCACATTATTTTCTTTATCCCATTGTCTACAGACAGATTATGTCATGCTTGTTACACTGGAGCTTCGCTACCAACCTTTAAGTCAGCTTCTGTCTTGGAGTAGAGCAGTAGAACAGACTTAACACTGCACTACAACCTCCACAGTAAAACCGTTGCCATTGAGGATGCAAAATTACACCAGAAAAAAAACACTTCAGACCCAGAAGCAGTTTCAACGCTATGAGCTCCTTCTGCTGCCCATTAACGGTGCACATAAGTTGAAACAGAAATATGGGGGGAAAAATACAGCGTGGAATCAAGTTAGAATTTAAAATAAGACTTAAGCTTAGTCACAAACTTAGTCCAATTCTTCAGTTGTTTAAAAAAAAGAGACAGAACAAAACTATGATGAAGTCAATGTCAAATGCGATACACAAACAGCGCACTTTGTTTAAAAGTCTCACCAATAGATTCTGCACCAGATTCTTCACATTCTGCCCGATCTCACGGGCTTGAGGTCCACTAGATGCCAGTTTTACTAGCGTAGCAAGAAAATTCTTGCATTTCTTCGCATTCTCCAGCATCTCCTAGCATGGAAATAAAGCAAAGACTGTTAGATGTTGCATTGGCTCTCCAGCCTCTGATGAATATAGAGAATGTTAGTTTTTAATTAAAAACTTTTTTCCTTACTGTGGAAGCAGTGGTCTGTGCTACTGTTGTGCCCTCTGCTTTCACAGAGACTGCCTTTTGGGAGATAGCTTGTGCAGGTGGTCCTGTAACTGGAAGTTTTACAGGTGTTCCAGTACTCGAAGGCTTTACAGCAGTAACTGTAGTAACACTAGCTGTTGCAGCTGCTGGCTGAAAAGAAAAATTAACACTTCTTAACTGGAGATTAACGTGACAAACATACTGTATTCTGCTAGCGTATAAGGTAGCACCATCACTCCACACTACTATTTCAAACAAAGCATTTTTATCTGGTTTTAGAGTTTGGATCCATTTATTTGAGAGGCTCTATTTAATAGAGCACACAGAATGCCCACAGCCATGATTTTGTTTTTAAATCAAGGACAGGGGAAAGACGTGGCAAAGGTTCACCCAGACTGAAGCATGGCCTGCAACTTCAAGTGAAGAGAAAGGTAAAGTTGTCTTGCAGAAACCAATAGATTAACTTCCCCAGGCTCCTGCAGGCTGCAGTCCAAGATCAATGAATTCTGGTCAATGCTAAGCCAAGTGATACTGCTCTAAAGATAAATATATCCTTAACCAATTATTTATCTTCCTTTTCTTCTCCTGCAGCTCTTCTGCCAACTGCAAGACCTTATTTTTCCTATCACACATGCAGTAGGCAAAAGATGTTGTGTCCATTTTAGAGAGATGCATGTGCCACCAGAAGCAGTCAGCTGAGCAAATGCACCTAACAAGTTCTTCCTGCCTTTTCCTTGTGGACAACATTTTGGATCTCCTGTTCCCTCTGCCCACACAAACACACTCGCAACAATCAATTATTTTAATATTTTTTAAAAAATCTCAATAGACTTTACCAACAGATTCAGAAGCTCCGGGAACAGAAGAGTAATGAACATTTAAGAAAAACTAAGAACACAGTTGCCCCTCTCCTTTGCAAACCAGGCTATGTTATAGTTTCCAGAGTTTAAAAAAAAAACAAACAACCTACTAAACAGAAGTATTTCTATTAGAGATTTTAAAGAGAAACCCACACCCCAAAAACCCAACACAGCTCTTCTGATACAACAGAATACACTACAAGTAAAAGACTTGGCCTCTACAAAACCCACTACTTTCAATTTCCTGGCCTGAAAACTGAAAAGCCAGATTGAACCTTCAAGTTACAGAAAAGCAAGAGTTTCAGGTTAGCATTTGAAACCTGAAGCTAAGTGTAATTTTTCCTCCAAACCTCTGAAGAGAAAGGGCAAGTCTAGTTTTTTGGGCCAAATTTTAGATTCAGACCTGTGCAACAATTGCTTTCACTGACTTTTAACAGTTAAATACTACAGTTTAGTCAGCAATCACAAACTAGTACTTACTAATTGCATTAACGATATGCAGCAGCACAAGAGCCCAACCTACCCTACCACAAATAAAAAGTAATCAACTTTAGACAGACATCATGTCAAATATCAAAGAGCTTTTAAGCCTTTTAAAAAAGGGAAAATGAACAAACATTTAAAGCTAAAGCAAAATATTGGCGCTTGTCATTTACTTATAAATTGTTTTTTTTTCCCCTGGATGCATGTCCCCTCCCTCAAGCTGCTGCCAGCTTGACATGAAAGAAGCAGGCAGTTACCAGAAAGCTTTCCAGCTTCAGCTCCCGCTGTTGGTAACACTTTAATAGCTCTCTGCAGGATCTTTGCCACCACTACCGCCTCTTCCAAGGATAAGCCTCAACAGCTCTAAGACCATAGGGAGACAAACTGGGCACCAGAATCCCACAAACAGATGGATGGGAGGAGGACTGAAGGGGACAGAGTACAGATCTGTCAAGTTGCAATGCCCTGGGCTTTTAAAAGTTGAAAACATGAGGTTCACGGGAGCTGATCTCTTGCAAATTCCAGTATGTTTACACATCAAGACCAGAACAGCATTTTATCAGCTGAGGGAGGGAACAACAGTAAGTCCGCTGGACACTTTTCCCAGGAAGATGAATATATGGGAATTCAATTCCGTCAGCTGCCTTCAACGTTTTTCACTATTGACAATTCTCATTCTCACTTCGAGCAGAAAAACAAGTGTCACAAAAAAGGCATTAATCCTGCATATTTTGAACTCATTTCAAGAGAAGTGCTCTGCATCTAAATGAAAGTACCCCAGCACGATGCTAATAAGATACTTTGCAGCTTTCTTACCCCATCTGAGAAGAAGGTAAAAAAAGTGTGCAGATATTTTATCTAACCTCAGAGCTTAAACATTCAGGAATGTAAAAAATGAAAATACATTTGTAGATGAGGAGAATAATCCTGGAGTCAGTAAATCTCTAGAGACTTTTGCAGACAGCGTTGCAGTTTGTAGTTCATACAGGATAGGAGACAACACAACCAAGCCAAGGATTATTTCCTCTCCACTGTCTCCTACTTTGTGATGAGATGATACTTGCACATCAACACTTCTCTCCTCAAAAGACTGTCAGAACTAACATCAGCAAGTTTTTAGGACTAACAAATGAACTGCTGCCAAGAAAATCAGACCCAAAGGCTCTTCCTTCCTTTCCCCAGATGGTTTCTGCAATGTTATGCACAGACTCCCTTGTCAGCAGTCTTCTCTTGTCTACCCCAGGGTGAGTGAAGTGGTCCTGTGATGGCAGGATGGCATTTCACGTTTTCACTTGTTGTTGTACACAGGGCTTTAAAATCCTCTGCAAAACAGATGGGCTACAAGGAAGCCCTTCCAAACAGAACAGCCCTATTAATTTTTCCTGGGGACATCATTCCTGCTGTTTAAATCCAGATCTATGCTCACTAGAAGTGTTGAGGTTTCTACAACAGAAACAATACAGTTTACAAAAAATACTCCATGTCTACTTCTTAAAATAACTCAAAAGAACCTAAGTTAAACTGATTACATCAAAACTGAACAAAGTACTGAAGAACCAAGTCAAAGGCAGATGTAAGTTTGAAAAGGAAAAGTTAACAGCATGATGAATCTCAATGTTTATCCACATGGGACTGTGATAATGCCAGCAGTTTCGTCCGTCAGACGAAAGAAATCTTTACCTTCATCTCTTCTCTGCAGTGCAAGGGTAGTGTAGTAGATGACTACTGCTTTTATATCCTAAAGATCTCTATGTAGATATCACAAGCACATGATCTGCAAACTAGTACTGCAAAATTTAAGTGTGTAAGGAACACTCATTACTGTTCTTAGACACAAAGCATATGTTGTTTCCACTCTAAGAAAAACGGAGAAGTGTATGGAGAAGGGCAGGCCTCTGGGTTTTGCCCCTTAACCCCAGTGTTATCCATCTGCAGTGGGAAGCATGAGAAAAACACCAGACAGAACTGCAAGTAGTTTTCAGTTGCTGATACAGAAGAACAGCAGGAAGACAAATTTGTAAGTCAGACTGTTAGTTACTGCTGTCAGCAAACATATCCCCCAATCCTTCAAACGCCCTCAAGGTCAAAAACATACATACAGCATGGTTTCTTGAATGACTGATCCTGCTCATTTACCGAGTGCTTGGTCAACTGCTATAGCCCAGACTCCTTCAAGCTCTTGTTTACAAAAAGGTGTATACTAGCCAGTTTTCCTCCCAGTTTCTCCTCCAGTTTATAAGGAGGACTGAATATTTTAGCTGCAGAAGGAAGCAGGTTTTGGTTGTCTTTTTTAACTACACGTGCTCATCCATAACTCTGATTCCCAAGAACCAAGCCAAAACTGTACTTAGTCGGCCACAGCTAGCAAAAATCTCATCAGAAGAGTCCTACAACAACCTCTGGGGGGGGGGAATAAAACAACCAAAAAAAAACCCCAAAACCCACAACCTAGGAAATAAGAGAAAAACTACCTAAAAGTAATGAAGCATTTCCAGTCACTGCCTATTTACATTTGTATCTGTGGAATCTGTCTACCAAATACAATTAGAGAACATAGGTCTTCAGCTGATCTTCCTTCAGCTTTTACTAAGGACAGGGCGAGGGGGAAGAATGTAGACCTGAAAAAACAGCTTGACTAGGGCAGACAGCTCACTTTCCCCTCCAACAATATTCCAGGTATAGCTTTGTTTTCCTAAGAACCAGGTAACCCAAACTGGAGAGAGCATTATAAACCCTGCACCTCCCAGGAAAGCATCAGCAAGAGCCTGAAAGAGTTGTGTTACCCAGCTGGAGGCCAGTTACAAACGGGGTTCCCCAGGGCTCAGTGCTGGGTCCAGCCCTGTTCAACGTCTTTATCAATGACCTGGATGAAGGCACTGAGGGCACCCTTAGCAAGTCTGCAGACAATACTAAGCTGGGTGGAAGCGTGGATCTGATGGAGGGTAGGGAGGCTCTGCAAAGGGATCTAAACAGGCTGCGGGGCTGAGACCAATGGCATGAGGTTTAACAAGGCCAAATGCCACGTCCTGCACTTGGGGCACAACAACCCTGTGCAGTGCTACAGACTAGGAGAAGCCTGGCTAGAAAGCTGCCTAGAGGAGAAGGACCTGGGGGTGTTGGTTGACAGCTGACTGAACATGAGCCAGCAGTGTGCCCAGGTGGCCAAGAAGGCCAATGGCATCTTGGCTTGTATGAGAAACGGTGTGACCAGCAGGTCCAGGGAGGTTATTCTCCCTCTGTACTCGGCACTGGTGAGACCACATGTCGAATCCTGTGTTCAGTTCTGGGCCCCTCACCACAAGAAGGATGTTGAGGCTCTGGAACGAGTCCAGAGAAGAGCAACAAAGCTGGTGAGGGGGCTGGAGAACAGGCCTTATGAGGAGAGGCTGAGAGAGCTGGGGTTGTTTAGCCTGGAGAAGAGAAGGCTGAGGGGAGACCTCATTGCTCTCTACAACTACCTGAAAGGAGGTTGTAGAGAGGAGGGTGCTGGCCTCTTCTCCCAAGTGACAGGAGACAGGAGGAGAGGGAATGGCCTCAGGCTCTGCCAGGGGAGGTTTAGGCTGAACATTAGGAAAAAATTTTTCACAGAAAGGGTCATTGGGCACTGGAACAGGCTGCCCAGGGAGATGGTTGAGTCACCTTCCCTGGAGGTGTTTAAGGCGGGGTGGACAAGGTGCTGAGGAGCATGGTTTAGTGTTTGATAGGAATGGCTGGACTCAATGACCCGGTGGGTCTTTTCCAACCTGGTGATTCTATGATTCTATGATAAGGTACAAGAGAACTAGAAATGGTTCTCTGAACTACTTACTTTATCCATTGTTCATGTGCTTCCTACTGTAGTGCGAGAAGGTGAGCTGACACACACTGGCAGCAGCGCAATTAAATAACGCATTTACGAGAAGACATTCAGGAAACAAATCACGAGGACAAAAGTTACCAGCTCAGTGCAAACCAGATTAGAGTCAGAAATAACACAAATTCATTGGTATTTTCTTAATTTCTGTCACTTACTCTTATTCCTCCATACTATAAAGCTTGCCACCTACCTGTACTACAGCAGGTGGCTGAACAGTAGAAGCCGCAGCATTTGTTGTCAGAGATAATGGTTTCACAGGAGTAACTGCTACTTTCTTTAGTAACTGTGTGCCAGAGTTCTTAAAAAAAAAAAATATTAAAGGTGCAGAGAACAGTCAGACAAGTAAATGACAAAACAGACACTGAAGTCGGTGCTTGGCTCTTGTCTGATATAAGCCAAAACAGCTACTCTGACAGCAACAATACAGGTATCATTCACTTAGTCCTTACAGTATAAGCACTGCTCAAAAGCTATTCAATTACAAGTTTGAGACTCAAGAACAGACATTTAAATACAATGCCTAATCAGAACACAAAGGTTAGAGCATAAGCATGTTGATAAGACCTATGCAGATGGTTAACTTTTTTTTTTGTACCCACATTTACTTTTGCATGCTAAATACATTACAAGAGATGGAAGCAAAAAGACATCAGGGCTCAGGAAATGAGGAACATCCTGGGAACATGAAGAAGGTCCTCAGCTTCAGAGAAGTATTCCACCAGAGGATCAATAAGGTCGCAATTACATCAATAACCATTTAGGTAGATTTTTTTGTTTGAGCTGGTTACATTTTTTTGTTTGATTGGATTTTTTTTTTGTTAAAACACTTCACATCAACATCATCAGGGAGGAATCCCTTAATCTGAACTACACCACAGGTAACAGCTAGCATACTTTTCAGACTGAGAAAGCAAAGCACAGTGATGTTTGTGTGTAAAGCCACACGCTACATCGCTGTTCAGAAAGCACTTAAATCGTTATTTAACCCTCCAGAACTTATTTGCAAGCCCTGTTATATCTACATAACATACAGCTACATCAAATGAAAGCTATGAGAGAAGTTACCTGTACAGGACATATTCTGATTGCAGGTGTGCTGGTTGGTACAGGTGGTCTCACACTCGTGTTATTTTGGGGCTGACTCTGTGCTCTTGTTATTGCTTGTTGAGATACCAGCATTAGCTGCCCATTGCTGCTTCTGATAAGAACAGTTCCTGTAGGAGACAAACATCCAGACTATCAGAAATTAAGCAATATTATGGTTTTCCTGTGCTTCTGTAGAAGAAATAACTAAAACACACTGATAAGAATGTAGCATTTAGTTTCTAACTCCCAAGGAGGAGCTGCCAAGAAATGTCAAGCGCTAAGCATACATCACCTTTACTCTACATTTTATGACAGAAATCAATTCCTAAAGCCAAGGGAAACTTAACTAGACAAGTCACATTGAAATACTATCTGCATACAAGATGCAAATTGCAAAGCAGTTCATTTGAGTCAAAAAGATCTTTCAGACATTAAAAGCAGACACACACCCCAAACACACCCTGAGATTACTTTAGTAGTAACTTCCTTAAGCAGTTCTTCAACTTGCAAAATCCATCACGCTATCAGACTTGACCGCCTCTACACATTTTAACTTTCTGAACATTTCCGCACCTACTTGCAGGTGAAGATATGGCTTAAAGAAACAGTGCAATGGAAACTGAAGCCTGATTAATACCAGTTCACATATCTATATCAAGAACACCTCCCTCAATCAGAGGGCAGTGGTCTCCAATGATAGCCAAGGCCACTCAGGTATTAGAGGCTGTCCCTCATTCAAGGGTCTGTCCAAAAAGCACTAAAGTGCATAGTTTTAATGAAAGCAGCTTACAGCCAAATAAAGAGATTCCAGCAGAAGGGAAAAGGAAAAAAAATCCAAAAGAAACCCCCAAGACTCTGCCTTGTTTCCTTGCTTTTTTGTTTTTCTTTCAAACCCACAGCTATGTCAGCCCAGTAGGATTCCAACTCCTACCACCTTCCTCCTGACCCATCAGCTATAATGACAAACAATTAAACAGTTAAGAAACAATATTTCCACTAAAGCTTTCAAATGAAAGCCACCCTAGAGAGAATCCAGCAGATGCC
Organism: Phaenicophaeus curvirostris; assembly: GCF_032191515.1. Taxonomy (NCBI): domain Eukaryota; kingdom Metazoa; phylum Chordata; class Aves; order Cuculiformes; family Cuculidae; genus Phaenicophaeus; species Phaenicophaeus curvirostris. The sequence goes on along the minus strand of NC_091394.1, from coordinate 51,466,238 downwards.
ACTAAGCAATCCCTTCTTCCCCACATTTGGAAACCATTCAGCTACCAATGCCTCCTAGTCCTACACTCCCTGGCCCCTTAGGGGCCGGGCTCTGGAAAATCCGGGCTCTGGAAAATCCAGACGTTTCATCAGGGTCACAAACAAAATGCCAGCTGGATCCTCGGCCTCAAAGGCCTCCATTCCTTTAAGGGAACTACAGAGCACCCTACCTTTGCTGGTGCCTGACCTCCTCTACCTTCAACAGCAGCTGCTGCAGAGTCCACCACTAAAACCAGCGTCTTCAAACACCTCACTTAAAGGCTTTTCTGCATAAAGAAAGAGGGAAGGTACAAAACCATGCCAGATATGTAAATAAAGAGTACCTCAACATTTTTTGAGGATAGCATTAAGCTTTCTTCCAAGTTATCAAATGTTTGAAGAATCCCAGATCTTCTACTCAAACTTATGATCTTTCCTAAAAGAAGACTGCATCAATTAAAGTCTTTTTACTACCTGGTTAGTCTGGAAGCTAACGAAATACTGCTGTACAATACAATCTAGAACATCACTTCTGAGTTCAAATGAATACAACGGGAAAAGCCACCACAAGCTACAAGTTGGGTTTTATTCAGAAAAAAGAACAAGCTATAACCACATGCTAGGAACAGCTTTTCATCCTCCACATCTAAAAGCATAAGAGGATATGCAAGACAACACAAAACTTGGTATAGAATTCTGTAACATCAACATATTGCCATTTACATTGCTCATACAAACAGACTGCAAAGAGTAGCATCTGGAGAGATTCCCTCCTTTCTCGAGCAGCCTTTATTAAACAGAGCAGATGCACAGGACAGTTGCATATTCAGAAAAATACTGTAACGCCATGTGACGACTTAGCTTTCTCCTCCTCCACTGAAGTCTTGACTATAATCATATTTAGGTACAGATGGATCTTAGTTTAATCAATAAATAACCAGAATCCTAGAAAGTATCCAATTTCTAATTTTCTTTCCACACCATCTTACAGTAATTCATGGCCTACAATTTGTCATCAGTCAAGAAGGGCATTTTTCTTTTCCTTGTTCACATCACATGTTTGTGCAGATTTTAGGAGAAGGTGAGAAAGCTGACAACACCACACATTCTGGAAGCAATAACATTTCTCTCTGCTCTAGATCAACACTCAAGATGGCAAAGGAGTTGCTACTGGAGGTTTTGGGCTTTTCTAAGCTTGCTTAAAAATGCCACTCTGCTAGCTCTAGTCCTTGAGAAGGCACACAAATTTATGCGTTTATCTCTAAAGAGATTTGGATTCATTAATGGTTTTAATTCCTGTACTTGAATATTTTGTTACTACTCATTACATTTGTTTAAGTCAGAGGCACTATTTCTGCTTCTGAATTATGCTGCATGCCAGAAACAGCATTGTTACCAGTCAACTCTATTAGGGCTGGGGCTTTTTTTTCACTACTGTTCTGAAGTTTCAGTTAGTGTTTACCAGAGAAGGAGATGTGCCTGAAGAGTACCTAGTCCTCCAGTCAGTTGAATGGGGAGTTTCCATCGGGCTCCACTTGATAGGAAATTAACTCAAGAGCACCACAGCTAAGGAGCTTATGCAAAGACAACATAATTCATACACAAATGCATGAGCATCTAAAATAAGTAAAACAAAAAAACAACCATCACAAATACTAATAAGCCCCTGTAGCCCCTTTATATTTAACCATGACTGCAATGATCCCCAGAAGCACTGTACCCTGAAATATATGTATCTACATTCCTCTAGCAACAGGATTAGTCAATGCAAGGATAGCCATACTTCATCCAAACACTTTAGAAAAACTTCAGGCTTATTCTTACTAAGAGCATCCACAGAAGAAGTTACCAAAGGCCACTCCAGCAGTCAAAGCCTTGATTGAAACACACAACTAAGATGATGCCATAATGCTAAGAACCTGTTCCACTTGGAACAAACCCTATATTTGTTCCATTTGGCAGAATTTGTAATATGGTTATAGCTTTTTCATGGCAGTAACTTTTTGCACCAGTTAGCAAAATTAGAACTCCAAAATCAATATTATGGTAATCTATAAATCACTGCTTTTGTAGGCTTAATGCTGTAAATGCTGATGCTAACAGAAATAAAGCTGCAGACAAATTTGAAACTACTGTCACAGCTACAGATCTGTACAGTGAAGAGCCACAAGACATCACTTCAAGCATGAAACACAGTTTGGGGCAGTTACAACTTAATGTCAAAGTGACACTCAGCTGACAGGTGGACTGCCTGAAACAGTTTGAAAGCTGCTGAGAATGGCATTTACTTTTCACTTCTGGTTGCCACGATTTACTTATACTTTTTCACAACTTAAAAATACCCCCAAGTCTTTAGATGCTCCCCCTCTACCTTGAAACAAAAGCAATGACAACACTGAAGTCAGAGCCGGCTCTAAGAGGAGACAACAGAAGATGTCTTCTGCCAGAAGAAAAGGTCCATGGCACACAAAAGCAATGCCTGAAGTCTCATACACCATGTACAGCTGCACAAGCGTGAAATGAAGGAACAGCAGGTGATAGCAACCTTGAGGTTCAACAGAAAAGTCACAACAGGTTCATGCGGCTATCAAGATGTTACTATCAGAAGTGAGGTAGAAATCAAGCAAGAATCCACTTTCTTCACTTGTGGGGCGGGGGCGGGAGAAGAGCTGTTTTCACATGCACTAGAAGGCAGTCTTTGCAAAACTAAATGTGAAAACATATCAGGTCTTGCGGTCACTGCAACTCCATGGGAAAAGGGGGGGGCACACACAACACAACATTTTAACAGCTGAAACAGTGAAGTTTCAGCTAAGATCACTCAGCCCAGTATTTAAAGACAGGAGAGATACCTGCAATCTCTAACCAAAACATCAGCACCAACTGTAGTTACTGAAGAGCAATTGGACATGGGTGTAAAAACCAAAGGTGCCCTCTTTTGGGCAGCACTTCCAGGAAAGCATGGTTTACAGGATACAGAGTTTAATAGTTCTACAGAAGCTGTTTCAGAGAACAGGAAAGACTTTCTCACTGTTCTTTCACTTGGAAAATAAGAGCAAGGCACAATCCCTTTGTGACTAGTAGGCTGTATCTATTTTCAGGTCACTGAGAAAACCAAAGTGATCAGTTACCAGCAGGAATTAGTTCTTACATGCTTCACTGGAGGACTCGGGTGTCTCTTGCAGATTAGCAAACAGCCCTTTTACAAAGAATTGAGATTTCTCTTTCTATATATTCTGCCTCTTCCCAAATACAACCTTTGGAAAGTTATTTTTTCTTGACCACCAGAGAAGGAAGTTAAAATTTACTAATTCAGCCCTTTGCTTCCTGCACACCTTCCTTGAGCTGCAATCCTGCAGGAAGGCCAAAGCAGAAGACGACAACAACTGAAACCCCGCTCAGCATCCTCCAAAGCTACCTAGAAGGAGCCACACTACAGGTTCTCACCTTGAAGAGTTCTCACCAAGATGCGTACCTTTCATTGGCCTCTTCTGGACACATTATGTTGTAAACTGGCTGGAAAAAAAACTGCTACAGAGGCAGAAAGTGTTAATAAAATGCTGCAAAAGATTTGAGTGACTGATACTGAAGTGACTTCACTTTTACATGACTTGCATAACCCTTCTAAAATTTATGGAACATACCGTATGCAGGAGAACTACAGTCACAAACTATGAATTCCATGACAAGTGGTGCTCCTCAGGGGTCTGTACTGGGACCAGTGCTGTTTAATAACTTCATCAACAATGTAGACAGTGAGATTGAGTGCACCCTCAGCAAGTCTGCAGATGACACCAAGCTGAGTGGTACAGTTGCTACACCAGAAGGACAGGATGTAGTCCAGATGGACCTGGGCAACCCTGAGAAGCAGGTCTGTGTGAGCCTCATAAGGTTCAACAAGGCCAGGTGCAAGGTCCTACAGCTATGTTGGGGCAATCCCCGATTTCAATACAGGATAGGGGATGATGCAATTGAGAGGAGCCCTTTGGAGAAGGGCTTGGGGATGCTAATCGATGAGAAGCTCGACATGAGCTGGCAACGTGCACTCACAGCCCAGAAAGCCAACTGTATCCTGGGCTACATCAAAAGAAGCGTGGCCAGCAGGGCGAGGTAAGTGATTCTTGCTCCTCTATTCCCCTCTTGTGAGGCCTCATCTGGAGTACTGTGTCCAGTTCTGGAATCCTCAACATAAGAAGGATACAGAGCTGTGGTCAAGAGGAAGGCTACAAGGATGATTTGAGGGCTGGAGCACCTCCTATACAAGGACAGGCTGAGAGACTTGGGGTTGTTCAGCCTGGAGGGGAGAGGGCTCTGAGGAGATCTTACAGTGAGTGACCTTCCAGTACCTGAAGGAGCTACAGGAAAGCTGGGGAGCGATTGTTCACAGAGGCTTGTGTTGACAGGACTAGGGGCAATGTGTATAAACCGGAGAGGGGCAGACTAGATGTAAGAATTTCTTCACCTTGAGAGTGGTGAGTCACTGGCACAGGCTGCCCAGGGAAGTTGTGGAAGCCCCATCCCCGGAGGTGTTCAAGGCCAGGTTGGATGGGGCCTTGGGCAGCCTGATCTAGTGGGAGGTGTCACTGCCCACAGCAAGGGGGTTGGAACTAGATGATCTTTAAGGTCTCTTCCAACCCAAAGTATTCTGTGATATTCCAAGGCCTTCACTTTGTATTTGAGTTTTCCTAGATGTAGATTTCTATCCTGAAGAAACAAAAAGGACAGCCCAGCCTGCAGGCAACATCTAGCTATGCTTCTCACTGTCTTAGGAACAAAGCTACAATGAAGATCTAGCAGCCACCCAAGGTTACCTCACCATAGGCTCCTAGTGACTAGTTTCAACTTCTTTTCTTAAGCCAAATACAATTGAGTTCAGATAACTGATCTTCTGGGAAGCCAAAAAGATCGCTTGTTTGGAGTTTTTCTTAGGAAGACGTCCCTGAGTGCTCTTAGATTTCCCATACAAGCAGCTTAGTGGGCTCATCTACACTGCATGGGTCAAGCCGTTCAGTTTGTACATTACATCCACAAGCATTTTACTCTGTACAGCAAATCATTCCAATCTTTGGAAGTCAATTTTCATTTGATGCAAGAATTCAGCAGCGATCAATCCATAATTGGAAGGGACCTTCAAATATCATTTGACTCCAGCCCCCCTTTCCACAGCCGAGTATACATTCCACTAGATCAGGTTGCCCAAAGCCACATCCAATCTGGCCTTGAACCTCACCTTTTCAAAGCCAGGGACCAGCCTTACTCAGACACCACTGTCTAGCTGACAGCACTGTTTCACTAGCATTATCATTTCCCAGATTTCCTGGTTTGCTGTGAGCAGCTTTTTAAACCAACACAAACCCACAGCTCTGTCACTAGCAGCTTAAGAGGCAAAAAGCCCCAGCAAAAGCTGCTGTCTTAAGTAACTCCAACTTTTTGCTAGTAAGGTTCTGTGCTAACATCAGGCACCAGCTCCTGAGACACCCAGTACAGGCACAGCCTTTTCAAAAGTAGGGACCTAGGAAATGGATGCTCTTCCAGGTAGGACGGAGCACAGTCTGATAACCTATTATTTCATATAATCTGGAATAGTGGTCACTGCACATCTTTCAGAAAAGTCTAAGCAACATCCCTTCTCCCTCCTTTCCTTTGGGATCTATACACAAAGTGATAAAAATGCAAAAATCTGAAACCAAGTTTCACACACTGCTTGATCAGCAAGTCTTATCCAAGCTGTTGGAGGCTAGCAGCTCATCAGTAACTTTTTATGGCCAGATGGATATCTCTGCTTATTAGATTATCAGTTGGACCCCCACAGTGCTGATGCCTTTTCACAGAATAGAGGTCCATGTTTTAGCACTGACAGTTCCCTTCAACTTCACACACAGTTGTGCTTCATTACTTCAGAATACATTTATATCCATGTGGTTTTACTGTTATAGCAAAACTTTTGTGCAAAAATAACTGCCCAGTTGCAAGGTAATATACCTTCTATTTATAGCAAACAACAGATGTCCATACCAACCATCTAAACAAAATCTGGACATCACATTAATTCTTGGAGGGACTGACAGGTAAATAACTGACAGGTCATAGATGTTTTCTGGGCATAGTTCAAAGATGGCACTACTGTTTCTATTTGAATTAGAAGTGTGTTTCTTACACTTGAACCCCAAGAGTTTGTTTTTATTGTGGATGCACGTACAGGATTCCTGGCCAAAGCTGCATTCCACAAGGCAGCCTTCTTCAATATTGCAAGACCATCTAGCTATTGTCCTCAGGCCACATCTTTCTACAACTGGGATCATTTCCCATCAGCATTTCCCCATCTCATCTTTGCGGTTAGCAACTTGGCTACTTGAGGCTCGGTTGCTTTCTTATCTGAGTAATTAGACAGTTCTGTTCAGTCAGTTCATCTTAATCTGCAGATAATCCTAGTTCTCCAGGACCCAAGTTACTTCACGGAGGAGCTGCAAGTATTTGCTCAGAACTCAGCAGACAGCAGTGAAATAGTACCTCCAACGGGGCAAAGTGACAACTCTTTACTTTTAAGACAACTCCTCCTGCACAGAAAAAAGGCACTGAATCTATATGCCACACCTTTTAGTTCACAGTGTGCTCCTAGTATTTACTGGAGTCAAATTCTTTAAATAGAGAGTTGGACGCCTGGCACATTACAGCCATATATGTATATGTATACACACACATACAAACAGAGCACACAACTTCATAAGGACCAGAAGGTATGCCAATACCCACACTTAACATTTATAAAACACTGAGCTACTAAGCTGTTACAGAGAAATGTGGAACTTGGCATGTTGAACCATAAATCTTAATTTTAAACCAAGAGATGCTAAAAACATAACTGGTATCTTGGTAGAGTTCTAATAAGGGACAAGATCAGCCCCCTTTAAATCTGTCTCATTTAAATAAGAAGAGAATCAATTCAATCCACATTAATTTCACAGTGGGACACTTGTTTCCTTAGTGATCACACAGAGACCAATAGACATTAGAATTACACTTAATTTTCTCTAAAAGTACATATTCACCCCTCTGTTGGATGGATTTTCACTTATTTCAGAAGGGCAAGGAACGGATTAGCACTGAGTTTTAACACTGATTACCACCTTGCTCTTAGTGTGACAGAGCAAGCAAAAATTCTTGTAGAAAACAGCAAAACATTCATGGAAGGATTAGCTTCTGTCTACACCGATGGTGTGGAAACCGTCAAACTGTGTGATACTTGTCAAGTTGCCAGTATGGAAATCATCTAAACGTGTTCTAAATACATTTAACCACTTCAACACACACCATGGGCTGCTCCAAGCAGAATACCTAGTAATATACCACCTAGCAGCTGGTCCTGCCTTTGAGGGTCCAACTTGAATGAGATAGCCAAGGCCACTTTGCAAGCTGCAAGCAATAGTCTTCAAGTGGTGTGCCAATCAGTGCATGCCATTTCACCCACTTGTTAATCTAGCCTGGACATCCACACAAGGAACTTAGATTTTCCAGGCAGCTCCTACGAACGCCTAGTACCAAAGCGGCCTCTCTCTGCCTCCACTAAACTGCAAGTGTGCACCAAAAAGGTCTGCAAACATGAGCTATGAAAAACAAATGCCATCATAACATCAGATTGCTTTTTTGTTCACCAAATCACTCCAATAAGATTACTGAGCCTCATGAGTTCTCCAGCTTTAACAGACTCTAGTTACGCTCATATGAAACAAGGTTCTTCTATCTGCTGCCATTTTTGCCCTGCTTCAGTTGTGATAAGAAACTATTGTCTCAAGACACTGGTGGAAGAGATCTGTTAATGGACTTCATTCTAAAGGTGACCCAGATGGCAGAACAGACCCTAATCTTGACAATGTGATTAGCAAGCCACTTCAAAGTATCTATTGTAATCTTTTCTACGTTGCGAATTATATACATTTTTCTTCCGAAATCATCATAGTTTTCAGAGAAGTAGCTTCCCAGAAAAAGAATTCCAAAAAAGGTAACTGCCTAGACAAAAACTCAAAGGCGGATAAGGCAGTACTAATAAATCATCTTTGACAGATACCAGAAGCTTTGCAACTTGCAGCAAAACTCACATATACAACTGTAATATACAATCTTACCCACTAAGCATAGCAGATTTTTACCACATGGTATGACAAATACTTGGTTCTAAGATAACTTAAATATCTAGTATTGCTAACTACTCAAAATAACTCACAAGCCTACCTATTTTATCACTATCTCTGGGAAAAGAATACTGAAACATAATTAGTATTTCTTCCAGCTGTCCCTTGTGTGCAGATGATACTATTTTTAATGCTACAAGCTGAAAGGTCCTTTAAATACCACAAAAACAACCCAAGTCAGGCTCACATTCTCCCTCAAGCATTAAAAAAGTTTACTATTCACCAATCTGTAGCTGCAATTCTCTGCAGTACACTCCAATTGGTTGTAAAATCTGAACAGCATTTAACATTAATTTTACTAAGCATCATGTTTCAGTGCCTCAGTACTCAGAAAGCATCTGGGGTTTTTGTGAAAACTATAAACTAGAAGTTCGCTTTACACCTTTTGCCAAGATTTAAATCTTAATTTCCACAGGGTTGTGTATTTAATGATAGAAAGGCATTGTTTTGCTAGACGCATTCAGTCCTGAAAGTAAAACCAAGTCCTATAAAGTAGCCGAAATTTCTGTTAGTTACAGCAGAAGACATCAACTCACTCTTTTTTTTTAAGTTTGACCTACTTCCTCAAACCTTCTAAAGTTTTGCTGACCCCACCTCAGAAAAGAGTTGACTGGTATCGCCTAATGTGGAGAGCAGTTTGCAACAAATTCATCCTTATAAGCTTGCTGAACAGAGGCCACTGTTGGGATACAAAAGGTATTGTTTAGCCCCTACTGGTCTTCCTACAGTACAAGCATTATGCTCAGACTTTGCTAGACTATCAACACCCATAAACTGCAGACTTCGAATGAGTTTCTAGGGGTTTTTTTCTGTCTTGCTGAAAAAAATGCTTAGGATTGCCTCCTCCTACCCAAAGACAATTAAACTAAGAAGCAATTTTAAAATCAGTGCTTCTCCCTATTCCAAAATGAAGAACCAGATACAAACATGAAAATATCAAATTCCCCACGTGATTTTACAACAGAGACATAACAACTAGATCATGAAGAGTGAGACAGAGTTCTGTACTTGAGAAGGGTATTGTGCCAACTTCAGAAGCAGCATCCAGATGTTTACCAGCCCCTAACTCCTCAGGTTACCTTACCTTCTATATCCAATTAAGAGAAACCCAATGAGATCGGGCTGCAAACCACCCCACAGTAGTTTGGGGATACTGGCATCAGCTCCCTCCCTCCCTCCCACTCACAGGTGTCCACACACCAACTGCCTGCCCCTGGCAACCTGCCACAGACATTGGCTGTGCTTTCCGAACAGCTACCCACTATCAGCCTAGATAAGCTGTACACTGTGGAAAAACTGCCAGGGGCAAGCAAAAACATCCAAAAGAAGACAACTGAGCTGCAAACAGAAAGCAAAAACCTGGACCTGCTGCCATTCCCCTCTAAGTCAGGTGCAAAGGAAGCTACATGCAGCCATGCCTTCCACCAGCTTCCCAGCGCAAATTAAGACAGACTGAGGGTAACTTATCTTTGCTGACACCATGCTTGTTCAGACCTGTTGGTGCTAGCAGTTATGGAAGGTGTAAAACATATACACACAACACAGGCAGCTGATGCCACAGTGAGGAGTATTAGCAGCCACGGTCATAACCGGCACCAGTGGCATCAAATGAGCTTTTTGAAGTGCCTCCTGCTGTAAGTAGATCCTAAAGTAACAATGGAGGATCCATAGCATCCACTTGAGTTCTGCATTTATTCAACCCCCCATAAAAGAAGCAGATACATCTGCCAATCGCCCTTTCAACACCACCTGTAATTAGCATTCTAGGGCCAGGGACATAAGGAAAGCCACTAAAACAAATACAGAAGTGACAAAAAACTAAGTTCAATAAAAGTAAAGAAGAACGGAAATCAAGGAACAACATTCTTATAGTTTTTATGCTCTTTTTCTACTCTCCATTTCTGCAAAGTGTGTGTGCGTGGTGTGGGGCCCAAAGGTGAGCCACATATACTCATCACGGCCCACAGAAGCCTCGTCACTCCTTCCCCTTCCCAAGCCTTTACTGATTTCCTCCTGTTAACAGCACAGCCCAACCATTCTTCTCTCCAAAACATCGAGTTAACCAAGAACATAATTTCTTCTTAAGGAGACTGTCCATGACGGGCGATATTTGCAACTTGGTGTACACCAGCACAGATTACACAACCAGCAGAGCTCAGGACGGAGGCAGTACCACACATGCCACGGTGGTCTGCTCTCCACCAGCCTCCGCTACACGTAAAGCCTCTGAAATGCAGCTAACCTGTTCTTGTCAACAAACGGGGCGACTGAGGGAGGATCCCTCTGCTATGTAGCTCATACAAGCTCCCTCCACTTCAGAAGACACAGCCCAATCATTGATGGTAAGTAAGGTCCAAATGCCACAACCAAGGCTTCAAGGCAGAATCTGTCCAGCTGACAGTGTATAAAGGCCAGTCCTCAGCTGGAGTCCTACTGCATGCTCAAAACCCCAGTGGTGGCTGGCCATAAGCCAGGGGTGGACTCCCACCTCCTGACTGCTAGTATAGGAGATACCCTGACAGGGAAGGAGGAAGACCTGGAATACCAGCACTGCTCTAACAGCTGGCTACTCACCTGAAAATCTGGAGCTTGTAAAGGAAAACAGAGGAAGGGGGTTTCATTACCATGAGCAAGAGTGGGTCCTGCAAGACTTTGAGAACTTGTGAAGTACAGTGATCCCTTCCCTGGGTAATTGAGTAAAGCAAGACTTGGCAAATGGACAATCCCTGCTCACAGAGGTGAGGAGTCATACCTGTCACCTGTCTTTCTCACCTGGCTTTATTCTGGGCAACAGGGAGGCACAGACAGACAAAAAAGGCCAGGCTAAACCCATGACCTTCATGAACATCCACTGACTATCAAGATATGGGGGCAAACAGTTCCCCCAATGCCCTTCATTCCCCAGACTGCAACCCTGTAAAAGCATAGGAGCAATGCTGGCTCCAGACTACAAGCACATCACGAGTACTTCAGGATGACCACCAGTAAGGACGATGCCGTACAGCCTAGCTCAGAACAAGCGAGTTCAAATACCTCCCTTTGAGACTGAGGGGAGCATGCTTTCTGTACACATTTTTCTTGGCAGGTGCCACAGTTTGAATGATGTGGTTTTAAAGCCGAGTGCATTCTCCCTTCTGCATTTTATCCTGCACGGCTAGATATATATATTGCAATATATTTGAAATACAGATTTTTCAAGCCTAAGAACTTGGTGGCTTATTTTGCTTTCTTTTTAAAGGATGCTGACAGTTGTAGCTTCACTGCTATTCAGCTTGAACTCAAATTTCTCAATGATTACATTATTTATTAAAAATTGAATTCACATAGAAGACCAACACAGAATACTAATACTTACTCAAGCCAGAATGCATTTTTAAATCATCCTTAGGATAATTATTCAGGTAAGTTTCTCTGAAACACGGATCCATTTGAAATCTGACAACATCTATGCTCTTTCTGGAGTATTAAACTCCATACAGTTACTTTTACTTTACAGTGCTGCACAGTACTGATACCTCTGAACTTCTTATTGTTTTGTTTCTTGTCCCAGTAGCAAGGAAAACAAGCCAATGCAACCAAAGAATAACCCCACTTTTGTTCCACTTGCCAACTGTCAAAATACCAGTCAGACAACATTCAGCAGGAAAGCCCAGCTACTAGGAAAAACAAAGAAAAGTTTTCCTACATTGTAGTCCTGAAATTACAAGCAACTTGTATAAGCATTGACCTTCACAGGAAGATGTTTAACTGAATGTCAATATATTCCTGAAAAATCAAAATATCAGATAGAAATCCTGAAGATCTAAGGGCCCTACTACTACTATTACAAAAAAAAAAAAAAAAGATATGTTATATATTTCCATCACGGTTCATTTCCAAGGAAAGTTGGCAAGGATTTAGCCCCATCCTTATCCATTGACTGCCCAGACATTACAGTATCACGTGAGTGCTGGGAAATCTACAATTAAGAAAGATGACATAACGTTATCATTATATATTTCCTTGAGAGATGCATGTATTTGAGGGAGGTGGGGGAGAAGAAAGCAAAAAAAAAAATATGCAAATATGCACCCGCAGCACAGGAATGTAAAACCATTCAAACTTTTAGGCAACATGCTACCTGAAAGTAATGGCAACAGATGCTCCAACAAAGGAACTGCCCTGGCAGGAAAGAATTTTAACAGCAATAGCAATAAAGTAATTACAAATTCTGGAACCTCAATATAGTGAGACCAAGACAAGTAGAATCAAAGTCACTTTTTTTTTTTAAAAAAAAAAAAAAAAAAGAAAAGGTATTTAAATACAGCCTTACAGGGAGTAACAGAAACTTCGGAACCAACAGCACCATCCTCCTCTCGTAAGAAAGCGCAGGTAGGAGCCGTGGCTAACCCTCCGCTGTGACAAAGTATTAAGCCATCTCTATCAGCACTATTCAATTCCTACATTAATATTTTCTTTGCCACTATTGGAAGTGTATCTGTAAGCGCGGTATCTCTCTGAACTTTTCATTTCCCACATGTTTTATAGGAAAAGAGCATTTCAAAGGGCGGCACGTAACCAGATTTCAACATTCCGCCCCTTATGCGGGGCAGTATTTTGTTTCGACGATGGTTCGCATCGTTCTGGCTGTAACAGCGGGAACAACTCCCGCGGAACAGCTTGCTTGGAAGGGGGAGTAGGAGCAGCAGGAATTGCGCGGTGAGTTGGAGTTACTTTGCAGTCACTAACTCCCGGTCACGCTTCCCAGCGTTACTCGTTCATTCAAGTTCCACGAAAGCCTCAATGAGGCTTTATTCAAGGCATAGATTAACGTAACACGTCCAGATGGGGTGTTTTTTGCGAGCCCTCATGCTACCCAGCAAAGCAAAAAGTTGCCTTAATCCAGAGGCTTCCAGATCCGTCCCCCAGACGTGCCACAAGCACCTCAGACGCTGCGAGCATCCCGAGCAGTAAAACGGCTTCTCCCGCTCGCGTTTCCCACGCCCCGCAGGACAGGCGAGCGCCGCGACCCCCTCCGGCTCGGGGCAGCGCAGCCAACTCCGCTGTCGCCGCTGGGACACGCCGCCCCGCCATCCCCGCGGCTCAGACCCCCCCTCCCCGGGACAGGGCGACACGGGAGAGCCGGCGCCGCTCACTCACCCGGCGAGAGCTGGAAGTCGGGCGGCAGGCGGAGAGCGGCCGCGGGCTGCCCCTCGGCCGCCACCGCGCTCCCCGCGCCGGGGGCCGCCGGCTCCGCGCGCCCGCCGGGCATCAGCCTGGCGGGAGCCGCCGCGGAGCCGCTCATGGAGGAGGAGGAGACGGCGAGGGGAGCGGCGGCGGCGGCGCGTGGAGCATCGCGGGCCGGGGAGAGACGGAGGGACGAGGCTGAGGCGCTGCCCCGGTGCCCGCCGCGCACGTGGGCCCGGTCGCCGCCGCCGGGGCAGGGAGGGAGGGATGAGGGGAGGAGCCGCGCCGCCAGCACCGCCCGGACTGCGGCGGCGCCCCCCGTGTTTATAGAGCCATGCGGAGCCCCCGCGCAGGCGCCGAGAGCCGCCGCTCCTCTCCGCCCCGGGGGGCGGCTGCGAAAGGAAAGTTGGCGGCGCCCCCAGAGCCCCCCCGGTAGGGTCGGGTCTCGCCTCCCCCCCGCCGCCCCGAAGCGTGGGGAAGCGCGGCGGGGCAGGCGCCGCTCCTCGTCCCCCGGCTCTACCTGCGGGCTGCAGGTGTCCTTGGGATCGCCCTGGGAGAGATAAAGGAGCGGCAGCAAGTGCAGCAAGTTCCCGCATCCCACGAGCAGCTCCCTGCTGGAACCGAGGTGGCTGCCCGGCCGAAAATGCGATCGCAGCGCGTGCCTGTAAGGATGAAAGGGACGAGGTTGTCCCGTTTGACCTTCACGCCGAGTCATGGATTGGAGAAAGGGCTGAGGAAGGATGTGCAGTTTGCTCCCTGTGCAAAGAAGCGTAGTCCTTCTAGGACACAGAATCATAGAATGGTTTGGGTTGGAAGGGACCTTAAAGACCATCTAATTCCGACGCCGTGTTACAGGCAGGGCACCTCTTATTGCATCAGGCTGCTCAAAGCCCCATCCAACCTGGCCTTGAACACCTCCAGGGATGGGGCAGCCACAGCTTCCCTGGGCAGCCACAACTTCCCTGGGCCAGTGCCTCGCCACCCACATTGTGAAGAATTTCTTCCTAATGTCTAGTCTAAATCCTCCCCTTCCAATTTAAATCCATCACCTCTCATCCCATCACTACATCCCCTTGTAAAAAGCCCCTCCCCAGCTTTCTTGTTCATCCCATTCAGGTACTGGAAGGCCACTATAAAGTCTTCTCAGAGTCTTCTCCAGAGTGAACAACTCCAACTCTCTCAGCCTGTCCTCATAGCAGAGGTGCTCCAGTGCTTTATCTTTGTAGCCCTCCTCTGGACCTGTTCCAACAGTTCCATATCCTTCTTACATTGAGGATTCCAGAACTGGACACAACACTCCAGATGAGGTCTCACAAGAGAGGAACAGAGGGGCAGATCCACTTTCCTCGACCTGCTGGCTATGCCTCTTTTGATGCAGCCTAGGATACGTTTGGCCTTTGGGCTGCGAGCGCACATTGCAGGCTCATGTTGAGCTTCTCATCAACCACCATGACCTTCAGTAATACTGTTGAGTTTTTTATGTATCAGAGCTGAGTTTGGGCTACATTGCAGTAGGTTTTGAAGCATGCTTATGCACGTGCTTCTTTTTACCCATAAAACTCAAGGGGGGTTGCTCATCTGCCCAAGTTGAGCACAGCATAAGTGATTACAAACACTAGGGCCTGGTGTACAGTTCACGATAGTGGCACAAAAAGCACAAAATCCAACAAAATGTCAGGAGAGAAAAAAATAGTTTTAATTACTCTTGTATCAAACATCCATTGCAACTCTGTTTTTCAGACAGAAATGTAGACAAGAAATCTAATACTTGATGTACACTGAAAATCACGTAAAACGAAAAAATGTAAATCAGGTAAAAAAAATGTAAAATGAAAAAAAAATTATACAACTCTCTTTCCATGCCCTGATAGATGGTTTTCTGCACGGGCTTGTCAGACTGTGGGAACAAAGGAAACACCTCTCTTTTTGATCATGTCCATTCACAACCTTGCTCGATTTCAGAGTATAACTGCTTTAAAATGCTGTCAGTAGCAACTGAAAGAACAACAGAACAGAAATTGCATGAGATGAGAATTGGCCATTAGATGCATGAGAAGGTCAATGGCATCTTGGCTTGTATCAGAAACGGCGTGACCAGCAGGTCCAGGGAGGTTATTCTCCCTCTGTACTCAGCACTGGTGAGACCGCTCCTCGAATACTGTGTTCAGTTCTGGGCCCCTCACCACAAGAAGGATGTTGAGGCTCTGGAACGAGTCCAGAGAAGAGCAACAAAGCTGGTGAAGGGGCTGGAGAACAAGTCTTACGAGGAGAGGCTGAGAGAGCTGGGGTTGTTTAGCCTGGAGAAGAGAAGGCTGAGGGGAGACCTCATTGCTCTCTACAACTACCTGAAAGGAGGTTGTAGAGAGGAGGGTGCTGGCCTCTTCTCCCAAGTGATGGGGGACAGGACAAGAGGGGATGGCCTCAAGCTCCGCCAGGGGAGATTTAGGCTGGACGTTAGGAAAAAATTCTTCACAGAAAGGGTCATTGGGCACTGGAACAGGCTGCCCAGGGAGGTGGTTGATTCACCTTCCCTGGAGGTGTTTAAGGCATGGGTGGACGAGGTGCTAAGGGGCATGGTTTAGTGTTTGATAGGAATGATTGGACTCGATGATCCAGTGGGTCTCTTCCAACCTGGTTATTCTATGATTCTAAACCTCCACTAGTGCAACTTGAGGCCAATTCCTCTCATCCTACTGCTTGTTACTTGGGAGAAGAGACCAGCACTCACCTCACTACAACCTCCTTTTAGGTAAACAGCGATAAGGTCTCCCCTCATCCTCCTTTTCTCCAGACTAAACAACCCCAGTTCCCTCAACCACTCCTCATAACACTTAGGTTCCAGACCCTTCACCAACTTTGTTTAACTTCTTTGCATGCTTTCCAGCAGCAAAATGTCTTTGTTGTAGCAAGGGGCTCAAAATTGATCTTAGTATTCGAGGTGCAGCCTCACCAGCACCGAGTACAGGGACACTATCACTTCCCTAGTCCTGCTAGCCACACTGTTTCTGATACAAGCCAGGATGCTGTTGGCCTTCTTGGTCACCTGGGCACATTGCTGACTCATATTGAGCTAACTATGGACAAACACTCCCAGGTCATTTTCCATCAGGCAGATTTCCAGCCATTCGTCCCAAGACTGTAGCATTACATTGGGTTGTTGTGACCAAAGTGCAGGACCCAGCACCTTAAGCCTCATAAAATTGCCTTCCGCCCATGGATCCAGCCTGTCCAGATCCATCTTTAGAGCCTTCCTTCCCTCAAGCAGATCAACACTCTCGCCCAACTTGGTGACATCTGCAGACTAACTGAGGGTGCACTCGGTCCCCTCATCCACAGACAACTGATGAAGATATTAAACATAACCATCCTCAACACTGAGCCCTGGGGAACACCACTTGTGACAGGCCACCAGCTGGATTTAACTCCATTCACCGCAACTCTCTGGGTCCGGCTATCCAGCAAAGTTTATGCCTATCTAAGCCATTAGCAGCCAGTTTTCCCAGGAGAATACTGTGGGAAACACTGTCAAAGGCTTTTCTAAAGTCTAGGTATACAATATTCGCAGCCTTTACCTCATCCACTAAATGGGTCACCTAGTCATAGAAGATCAGGTTAGTTAATATGTGTTTCAGGCACATGGTGTACAGTTTGGGGTTGTCCTGTGCAGGGGTAGGAGTTGGACTCGATGATCCTAGTGAGTCCCTTCTAACTTGGGTCATTCTGTGATTCTGTGATGTGCCTTTCCTAAACCCATCCTAACTAGGCCTGATAACCTGCTTGTCCTGTAAGTGCTGTGTGATGGCACTCAAGATGATCTGCTCCATAACCTTCCCCAGTACCGAGGTTAGGCTGAGAGGCTTGTGTAGTTCCCCAATCCTTCATCAGGCCCTTCTTGTAGATGGATGTCCCATTTGCTAATCTCCAGTCAACTGAGACCTCTCCAGTAAGCCCGAGTGGCTGATAAGTGATGGAAAGTGCCTTGGTGAACACTTCCACCAGCTCCCTCAGTACCCTTGGGTGGATCTGGCCCCATAGACTTGAGTGTGTCTAAATGGTGTAGCAGGTCACTAAACATTTCCTCTTGGATTATGGGTGGTTCCATCCTGCTCCCAAGCCCTGTCTTCTAGCTCAAGGGGCTGAAAACCCTGGTGATAACTGGTCTGGCTATTAAAGACTGAGGCAAAGAAGGCATTAAATACCTCAGCCTTTTCCTTAGCCTTTGTCGCTATGTTTTCTGCTGCATCTAATAAAGGCTGGAGATTCTCCTTAGCCCTACTTTTGCTGCTAATATAGTTATAGAATTTTTTTTTGTCCTTCACTGTAGTAGCCAGATTAGGTTCTAGTTTGGCTTTGGCCCTTCTAACTTTCTCCCTGCATAATCTCAGACCACCTTTGTAGTCATCCTGAGTTGCCTGCCCCTTCTTCCTAAGGTCATAAACACTCCCGTTTTCCTGAGTTCCAGACAGAGCTCTTCTTTCAGCCATGCTGGTTCCATTCCCCACCATCTCATCTTTTGGCATATGGGGACATCCTGCTCTTGTACATTTAAGACTTCTTCCTCAAAGAATGACCAGCTTCCCTGGACACCTTTGCCCTTCAGGGCTGCCTCCCCTTGAACTCAGTCAATGAGTTTTCTAAAGAGGCCAAAGTCTGCCCTCTGGAAGTCCAAGGTGGCAGTTCTGTTGATCTCCCTCCTAACTTCTCCTAGAATCAAAACCTCTATCATTTTGTGACTGCTATGTCCAAGATGGCCTCCAAGCATCACATCATTTACAAGTCGTCCTCTGTTCCTAAACAACAGGTCCAGCTCACTCACCAGCTGTGTCAGGAAATTACCTTCCACACACTAGAAGCCTCCTAGACTGTTTCCTCTCCACTGTATTGTATTTCCAGCAGGTATCTGGTAGGTTTACATTCCCAACAAGGACAAGGGCTAGCAATCATGAGGCTTCTTCACAGAAAGGGTCATTGGGCACTGGAACAGGCTGCCCAGGGAGGTGGTTGAGTCACCTTCCCTGGAAGTGTTTAAGGCACGGGTGGACGAAGTGCTAAGGGGCATGGTTTAGTGTTTGATAGGAATGGTTGGACTCGATGATCCAGTGGGTCTCTTCCAACCTGGTTATTCTATGATTCTATGATTCTCCCAGCTGCTTATGGAATGTTTCATCCGTCTCTTTGACCTAACTGTGGTCTGTAGCAGACTCCCACCATGATATCTGTCTTGTTGGTGGCCTTACCCCTGGTTCTTACCCATAAACACTGAAACCTGTTACCAGCATCATTAGGCTCAAAACAATCAAAACACTCCTTAATATATAAAGCTACCCCACCCCCCACCTTCCTTGCCTATCTCTTCTGAAGAGCTCATAGCCATCCATTGCAGCGCTCCAGTTGTGCAAGTCATCCCATCATGTTTCAGTAATGGCAACTATGTCATAGTTTTCTGCAGTACCATGGTTTCCAGCTCCTCCTGTTTGTTGTCCATGCTGCGTGTGTTGGTGTAGAGGCATTTCAACTGGGCCATCAGCTGTGTCACATTTTTAGAGGAACACCCCTTAGTTCCTTCAAGGTGTTCACCAGTATTTCCCTGTTGGTTCCTGTTACCTCAGGAGCCCCTGGCTCATCTTCACTCACTTTCAACTGTGCTGCTCAGGGACATGGGCTGAAGGCCCTTACTAGCACCTCATCCCTCTAACCTTGGTGTGTCACCCCTCAGCTTGTCTTGGGTAAGCCTGATATTGTCCCCTTCCCCCTTCAAATCTAGTTTAAAGCTCTGCCAATGAGCCCCACAAGCTCCTGAACAAAGACAATCTTTTCTTCTTTGAAAGAGATGAATCCCATCTGACACCTGCATGCCTGGTGCCATGCAGGCCATCCCACTATCAAAAACCTCAAAACTGTGGCAATGACACCCTGCATGTCTTGAAAAAAAAAATAGGCTAAGTTAAAGGGTTGTAAGTGTCCTCTCCAGACAAAGCAGATGCACCCATCAGTCTATGAAACTATACAGGAAGTTAAAGGAAAGGTCCTTTTTTCACACTGGAAACATGTTTTGTAATATATTGCCAGTATGCAGTCTTCATTATCCAGAGTATAAAAAATGGAAGAAGTCAGTCAGAGTAACAGGGAACAAAGAATTTGGAATCTGAAAGCTATTTTTGCAACTGAATAGGTCACACCACATGTAAAGAAAGTTACTTTTGTCACTACTTGGAGTCTGAAGGGGATTTTTGTTTTCTTGGATCACTGCTACTACCAAAAAACCTCATGCACTGAAAAAACTTTGAATAAAGTAAACATTTTTGTCTACAGCTTTTTTTCCCCATAACCTTGTCCAGGGCATACTGATAAATATGCTAACTGCTTTTCAAAGTCAGCCGAAGATATATCTAGCTGTTTACTCCATGAATGCCCAGCCTTGGCAAATTGACTTCCTTTACTATTTCTAATAACACATTTGTAGACCCATATAATATTCACGTAGAAGTATCTTTTTTTACCTTCTGGGCATAAAAAGCATTATGGCAAACAACAGTACAGATTTCCTTCTTGAGAGCTAGTAGGTGATATACTGCCCCTAGTTTGGTCTACATAACACCTTTCTAACAGCTGAGAGTTATACTGTGCACACTGAATTGGTCTCTGCTGTACTAAGTTTTCTCCCAGGTTTCAAATAAGGTGTATAAAGTAGAAATCAACTACCCGCCCTTCAAAATTCCTATCCAGGAAGCAGGTCTTAACTCTTTCAAAGATAGATCTTTATAAAAGTCAGTTTCACATTCCACATTTCAGTTTTAGTTTCCTAGAACCCTATAAAATCCATCTAATAGTGCTTCAGGGGTATTAATCTGTCGGTGATCCTTTTTACAAAAGTTTTATTTTTCTCTCCGATTGATAAATCATCAATTAAATAAAACCAGCAAATTAGCTGGAATGAGAAACTTGTAATATTTGCCTTAAGCTTTTGTTAAATGACAGAGACTTGGCAGCACTACAGAATTAACTTAAGCATGTAACTGCAACATGAAGGGAAGAAAGATGTGTGAAGATTTAATCTCAGCAGTTAAAATAGTTACTTTTAATGGGTAAAATGAAAAGCTTACCATGTAACAAGTTAAACACCAATAAAGAACACTAGCTTTTCGGGAAAATATGATGAAAGAAATCAGATACTGTAGATAAGAGCAGCAAAAATCAGGGAATAGAAAATTACACACACAGACACAAAAGCGAGAATGATCTATTGGAAATGAAGAAATAGAAGATATTACTGAAGAGATTAAGTAATGGGAATACAATCACAAATTTGAATTTATTTACTAATGAAAACAATCAAGTGAAATCACAACTCGCTATTTAATATCCTCAGTAACCGCACCTCTACATTAAGACTGAGATTTGCATAATTTTTTCTAAAATTATAGTGTTAAGAGTCTACCCTGTTTTTTCTGTCTTGCCAGACAATCTTTTACAGAGATGCCTCTTTCTCTTGGACATTCAGGTGACAGATGCCAAACCAAACACTACACTTACAAACTCTTTGTTCCATGAGGTACAATATGCTGCAGCTTCAAAACCTTATAAAACATTTAAAAGTAAAGCAGGAAGGTAACAAAAGGATTAGGCATATACTTTTGTATTGTTCTAAGCTTTAAAGTTTGCTTGGTTATATTGAGCTACTACTAACCAGTGAGCTAATGGAACATGGAGTGTAGCCATACAGCGAGGCATGTTAAGTCCCAGCAAAGGAAAACCTAACTGGATGTGCACCTGCAGTTCCTGATGGTTTGGGAAACCCAAAGCCACATAATGAAGCCACAGAAGGGTTCTGATGAGGTGGGAAGGTTAGGGAAGTACATGCACCTCACAATGCAGTCTTCAAGTGAGGAAAAAATACCAGAACACTACGTGAACAAAGGGAGAAAGAAGGGAGGAATGCGCACAAGCAATAGGAATGGGTAGCTGAAAATATACAGTAACAGGAAATGGGTACAGTTAAAAATGCCTCTGTAAAAAAGATTAACAGTATTAAAGACTTAGCTATTGGGCACAAATATATTCTCAATAGAACACAGAGAGTAAAAAAATTATCTAAGACTTAACATTTTAAGAACTACATGACTGTATTAAGAAGTCATAACAGATACCACTTGCAACCCAGTAACATTCACTAGAAGAATGCAGTTTTATCCCTGAAGCTCCAGTGGCCTCTAATAATACAGCATTATGTAAAGGGACATTGGTAATCTATTTTTCATTAATAATGTACAGTACTGCAACACATAGTAAATGAAACAAAACAAAAATCAAACCTTACTGGACTTGTGATACCACTGAGCAGTAATTATCCCATTTGCTAAAAGTTACAGTAGGAAAGGAAAAAATAATAGGGTTCCTGACAGATTTTATATATCTTTTATTAATACTAACCAAGGCAACCACCAGCTCCTGGAAAACATACGTTAATAACTCCTTTGTGGCAAATACATGTGCAAGACAAAAAAGCAGAACCGGTGAATATATGCCCCTTTGCACAGTGAGGGATGAACAAGCATATTTGGTTTAGTACCATTGTAGCTCTGTCAAGTTTCGGCGAAACTTGAGAACTCGGGAAGAAACAAGTTCATTCAGCAGCTCTCTGCATTGTAGACAGTTAGTTAGAACTTCAAAAACATTACAATAGACATCATAAATGTTGTGTGACTTAGGTATTTTTCTTTTATTTTTCAGATGTTTTTCTCTGTTTCTGCAACTTGCATTTCAATATCTTTTGCACTAAAAATCTGAGAAAGACAGAATGATTCATGCCACTGATTTCCATATGTGATGCTACCATCTATTTAGTTACATTCCATAGCAAAACCTGTGCTGCTAAATATTTGTAAAGCATTGCATAGTGATGCAAACAGTCAGAATCACTTATGAATCAGATGATGTTGAATTAAAAGACTGCTAGCAACCAACAGCAGAGAGTTACCAGAGGTGCTAAATGGGGCTGCGTCCCGTTCCCACCACATAACCCCAGCCATGATAAGGCTGAATGAAAGCTGTAACACAGCCTACACCAGTGATACCTTAAAATCCAACTGCAGATCAGTTAAAGCTGGTGTTGATGTTCATCCACCTCCTTAAACAGAGACTGGCATTCTGTCGCAGTATACAGGACATCGTCATGTTCTTTCATTATGTGCCCTAGTATTAAACAAACTTGGATGTCAGTCAGACCTACACTCCACTAGGTACTTTCCAAAATGAAAAAAAAAAAAGGTGTACTGTATTTAATTGTGTTTATCAGCATTTTATAAATACATAGGTGGTTATGGCAGCTATTAGAAATTTTTATTTCTAAAAAAACCCTAAACTCTCAAGAATTCACATTCTGGTTCGTATTTTAGGAAATAAGCCTACAGCATAGTTATTTTTTCTGTGGAGGAAAAAAAGTGACAAAAGCCCCACCACTGACTGGAAAAAGGCCATAGCAAATCAGTTTCATCAGGGCAAATAATTAATTCTCCATCAAATGACGAGGTTGTGTCCTTGTTTTCCTTATCAAGTTGTTAGAAACTGCTGCTGGAGTGGTACATTTAATTTCCACCTCCCTGTGTTTGCATATCGTCTTGTATTAAGCAGGTGCATGGTTTTTTTAGCCAAGCTGCTGTCTGCCCACTGGGAATTCATAATTTGATTCTCCCTTAACACACACAAAGCATAAAAGCATGGACACACATGATTTCTGAATCTGGAACTGCAGTCTTGTTTCCTTCTTTTAATTCCATGGATGTTTCAAACAAAGTGGTTATATTGATCAAAAATAAAAAGTGCCTGCAAAAGAACGCCTGGATTTATCTTTTTACTTTTGGTGAGTAATAAAAAGATCAAGATTTTTTTCTTCCTCCTTCTTCCCCGTCTCTCCTCCATGTTCTCATATTTGAAAGAGCAGAGAGAGATTTTAAACTCTGAGCAAGTTTTAAAACTAAATAATTAGTCTAATTAATGTCAAAAGCATTAATACAAAGCAAACAGATTGCTTAACTTCTTTAAGTATTTGGGAAGGTGTGTTTACCTGTTACTCCCTCCTCCATTTTCTTCTGTGCTGTTTTCGTAAACGTCCAATTCACAGTCATTTACTGTATTGTTGTATTGGGAGAGATTAAATTCACACTGGATTCCAAAAGCACACACTCATTCTTAACATTTGTTATTCAAGCTGAAGGCCTAGAGACAGTCAATAGGAAATCCTAGGTACCTGTAGTTAGGCCAGGTAAATTTGAATCCACCCCTTCTCTCCATCCACACACAAAAGTTACTGGGGGGAAATAAAACAAAAAAACAAACAAACCACAACCAACCAAACAAGATGAGCTGGAACAATTAACACAGTTTTGAAGATGAGGTATTTATTTTTTCCATCAACTATCACAGAATCATGGAATGGCTGAAATTGGAAGGGATCTCTGGAGATCCTCTGCTCCAACCCCTTCCTGCCCTAGCAGTGCCACCTAGACCAAATTGCTAAGAACAATGTGCTTTTGAATATCTCTAAGGATGGAGATTCCACAACCTCTCTGACACAGCATTCCAGGTGTGACCTCACCAGTGTGAGCAGAGAGGAATTATCACCTCCCTTGACTGCTGGCAATACTTTGCAGTATGTGGTAAATATTAGAAGTAACTGTTCCAGAAAATGAAAATATTGTATGCTAATAATATTTTAATGTAAACTTCTGCATATACTCTAAAGCCTGTATTTTCCAAGAAGCTGTTAAGTTACAAAGAGACCACATTATGTCAGAAATACTGTGATATGGCCCACAACAGTATAAAACATTGCTATCATTTTTATCATTTCAAAAACCAATGATAATGTCTTAAACAAACCACACAAGTAGCATGTTGCCATATACATTCCTACACTGCTTCCTGCATGAAATATTCCCAGCAGTGTCTTGCACTACTATAAATCAAGAGCAATCACTATAGCTCCCAGCACTATCACAGAATCACAGAATCACAGAATCACAGAATAACCAGGTTGGAAGAGACCCACCGGATCATCGAGTCCAACCGTTCCTATCAAACACTAAACCATATCCCTCAGCACCTCGTCCACCCGTGCCTTAAACACCTCCAGGGAAGGTGAATCAACCACCTCCCTGGGCAGCCTGTTCCAGTGCCCAATGACCCTTTCTGTAAAGAATTTTTTCCTAACGTTCAGCCTAAACCTCCCCTGGCGGAGCTTGAGGCCATTCCCTCTTGTCCTGTCCCCTGTCACTTGGGAGAAGAGGCCAGCACCCTCCTCTCTACAACCTCCTTTCAGGTAGTTGTAGAGAGCAATGAGGTCTCCCCTCAGCCTCCTCTTCTCCAGGCTAAACAATCCCAGTTCCCTCAGCCTCTCCTCATAAGGCCTGTTCTCCAGCCCCTTCACCAGCTTTGTTGCTCTTCTCTGGACTCGTTCCAGAGCCTCAACATCCTTCTTGTGGTGAGGGGCCCAGAACTGAACACAGGATTCGAGGGGTGGTCTCACCAGTGCCGAGTACAGAGGGAGGATAACCTCCCTGGACCTGCTGGTCACGCCGTTTCTGATAGAAGCCAAGATGCCATTGGCCTTCTTGGCCACCTGGGCACACTGCTGGCTCATGTTCAGTCGGTTGTCAACCAACACCCCCAGGTCCCTCTCCTCCAGGCAGCTTTCTAGCCAGGCTTCTCCCAGTCTGTAGCACTGCACAGGGTTGTTGTGCCCCAAGTGCAGGACCCGGCATTTGGCCTTGTTAAACCTCATGCCATTGGACTCAGCCCAGCGAGTCCAGCCTGTTTAGATCCCTTTGCAGAGCTTCTCTACCCTCCAGCAGATTGACACTTCCATCCAGCTTAGTGTCGTCCGCAAACTTGCTAAGGGTGCACTCGATGCCTTCATCCAGGTCATTGATAAAGACATTGAACAGGGCTGGACCCAGCACTGAGCCCTGGGGAACCCCACTTGTCACTGGCCTCCAGCTGGATTTCACACCATTTACCACCACTCTCTGGGCCTGGCCACCCAACCAGTTTTCCACCCAGGAGAGTGTGCGCCTGTCCAGGCCAGAGGCTAAGAGTTTCTCAAGCAGAATGCTGTGAGAAACTGTGTCAAAGGCTTTACTAAAGTCCAGGAAGACCACATCCACAGCCTTTCCCTCATCCAGCAGCCGAGTCACTTTGTCATAGAAGGCGATCAGGTTAGTCTGGCAAGACCTGCCTTTTGTGAACTCATGTTGACTGGGCCTGATCACCTGGTTCTCTTGCATGTGCTTCATGGTAGCACTCAAGATCACCTGCTCCATGACTTTCCCTGTCACTGAGGTCAGACTGACAGGCCTGTAGTTTCCTGGATCCTCCCTGTGGCCCTTTTTGTAGATGGGCACAACATCAGCCAGCCTCCAGTCCAGTGGGACTTCCCCAGTCTTCCAGGACTGTTGGAAGATGATGGAAAGGGGTTTGGCCAGCACATCCGCCAGCTCCTTCAGTACCCTAGGGTGAATCCCGTCCGGCCCCATAGACTTGTGGCTATCTAGTTGGGCTAGCAAGGCTCTGACCACCTCCTCTTGGATCACGGGAGCCTCATTATGCTCCTCTAGCTCCTGGGTTTGTACACAGACGGAATGACCCTCCTTACAAGTAAAGACTGAGGCAAAGAAGGCATTAAGTACCTCAGCCTTTTCCTCATCCCCTGTCACTGTTGTTCCTTCTGTGTCCAATAGGGACTGTATGGTCTCCCTAGTCCTCCTTTTATTATTTATATATTTGTAGAAAGATTTTTTGTTATCTTTCACAGACTTGGCCAATCCGATTTCTAGCTGAGCCTTAGCCCTCCTGATTTTTTCCCTACACAATCTCACTTCCCTCCTGTAGTCCACCCAAGAGGCCTGTCCCCTCTTCCAGAGCCCATAAACATTTCTCTTCTTCTTGATATCCCTCAAGATCTCTCTATTCAACCAAGCTGGCTTTCTCCCCTGCCGGCTTTTTTTCCGGAACACGGGGATGGCTTTCTCCCGAGCTGCTAGGACCACCCTTTTGAAGAGCTCCCAGCCCTCATGGGCTCCCTTGCCCTTGAGTACTGTCTCCCATGAGACTTCGCCAACCAGCCTTCTGAAGAGATCAAAGTCTGCCCTCTGGAAATTTAATGCTACCGTCTTGCTAACTACCCTCTTCACTTCACCTAGAACAGAAAACCCTATCATCTCATGGTCACTTAGTCCTAGTCACTTAGTCCTATCAATCTACAGAGACACTACAAAAGTCACCTAACATTGTACCACCAGATGTTAGGGGAGATTTCATACATCAAGTTGAATGCACAGGTGTCACCTGCAATAATTTTTGTGAGAAGATTTTGTGTACTAGTTACATACTTGTTTGCTATGAAGTCATTAACGCATATCTGTGGTGGCTGATTTCTCCTTATTATAGTAATTTCAGTGTTTTTTTCCACCAGATTTCACAGTGTAGCATACAATGAAATCATTAAAGCAAGTATATTTACCAAACATTTTACATTTTCATGAACCAGAGAAGCTCAAACTTTTCTTGAAGCATTATCATGTGCTTTGTACAGGATGACTTCTAAGCAAAGCTGATTGCTACTCCAATGGTGTCCTTTCAAGCTCCTGTAGCTTTTTCTGGTTAATTATTTTCTATAAACCTTTACCCAGTTTTAGCATCACCACTAATTGCATTTGCCTGTGGAGGACAGAAAGAAAGTTATAAATCTCATCACAACACACATTAACTTACCTGCTGTAATCAATATAAAGGCTTGTGCACATTTCATAGTGATTCCCTCACTATCATTATGCAATATGCAATGCACAACTTGCCTGTCTTCCAGGTCAATGATTTCCCCTTGCAGCTTCTACATAGAATCTGATACTATTTCCATATTTGATCTTGGAGTATCTAGGAACATAAATATACGAGAACAGCAGTTTTCAACTTTTTAATGCCACAGAGATCTTTCTTCAGATGAATTATGTTTGCCAAAACCTCTTCTGATGTAGAACTAGGGAAAGGACAGAAATTTCAGAACCCCTTAACACAGTCCTGTGAGCAACAGTTGAAGAAACTAAAATTAAATTCTGTCCAAGGGAGCAGCATTGTAAGTAAGCCAGGATGTAGAATATTTCACTGACCAATTTAGATCCAATTTAGAGGTCTTTTTTTTCCAAAAGCCAAGGAGTTCTGACAAAGTTTGGTACCCATTTCTTTACATCAGAGAAGAATAAAAGGCGAGCTTTCTCCAAAATGGAGTTAAATTTTTTTTTTTTCAGTTTCATTGGTATTGTAATTGCTATTAGAACTTCCTTCTGAACTGAAAAGGGTCCATGTGGTCTAGTGTGCGAGAATGGCTTCTAGTGCTGTCTTTTCTAGCAATATATAGTGAATAAATATTTGACTCAAGGATTATCTTCCTCTCTCTGAAGTTTAATAATAGAAAAAATATTCTAACATAAGAAGAAAAATCACTAACATTTACGCATTTAAAAGGGAAGGGAAGTGGGCAGAAGTTTTAGCTGAGTTTACTGAGGAGCTGATTATGACCATCTCCACCAAGACTTTGTCAAATAACTGTATCCTTGGTGGCCAAACCGCTAACACACCTCTGCCAATCTTGCACACAAGGTTCCATCAGCATTTTCTCAAGTGAACATGAGAATAGCAAGAATACTGTCTTACGCTGTTTACAGTGAAAAAAAGTACATTCAGAAAGTTATTTTTCTTTTCATGTTTACAATACCATCTTTCATAAACCAGTTGTGAGAGTCTGTAAATCCTCATCTTTCATGGGCTAATTGCTTGATCTAGCCAATTTCTATCTGCATGCCCCAGAACTCATTCCCAGCTAGCTCAAAAATGCCTTTGAAGTATTATGATAACTCATAAGCACAATGGTCTGTGTTTTGTGCCAAGTTAATTAGAGATAAAAGAAATCCACAGGTTGGGGGAAAAGAAGATGGGAGTTAGGACTTCCCTGCTTTCTGGCTTTTGGGAATCAAGCAGAGAACACGAACCGTAATCCAACTAACTACACCCTCGAGGCAAAACCTACAGAATAAGAAGCAACTACAGTCATGTCTCAGCAGGACAGGGAACCAAGAAGGTGGCACGACAGGCACATCATGGTATAGAACGATGGAAGACTGAAAAGCAAAAAAACTACCACTTGCATTGGTAAGGAACTTCGCTACTCTATGCTAACCTAGGGAAAAATAAAAGTGAAAAAAAACCAGACAAAAATGCAATAATTAAAAAAGGAGGAAAGAAGGAATTAGTTCTTCTCCTCACCTTTTGTCCATAACCTGTAGGTTAAGAATACAAAACTCTGAGCAAAAGTGGTTTAGAAAGGAGATAATGCTGTCAACAAGAATGACTATTGCCTGACATATTAAGTTATCTTAAACAACATTCTCCACAAAGTTTACTGGTGCTTCTTAAAATACAAGAGCTTATAACAGTGATTATTTTCTTGTGACAAACAGTTATTTTTCTCAAGTGATATTCACCTTTAAGAAGTAGTGCAAAGAAAACTTAAAAAAAGTCCTTTTTTACAGATAATAATAGAAACAAATTGTTTTCAATACTCTGTATCATCTGATGCTTTTAAGTAGAAACCTACAAGTGTCAAACTGCTTACCTGCTAAAGTTGCAAAGCAGTGTGTGGTATATTCTACTGTGACTGGACTCTCCAGAGTTAGTTTTATGGTGCCGTTAATCACTATTGTGGCACCAGTGGCCAGGTCTGCATAATCATAATGATAAAGTTATCACAAAGATTCTTCAGTAACTAGCAACAAATTGTTATTCAAGATGAAGCAAACCACTGCAACATAAACTGCTGAAAAAGCAATGTAGGTGAAGACAGAAACAAATTCAAAACAGCAGACAGAAGTGACTTCATTCTAAGTGAGAAACACCAGTTTTAAGAAAATTTCAGGTCATAACAGTTTTCAAGTTTACAGAAAATTAACTTGCAGAATTAAATGCAGATTTAGAACCCCCCAAAACACATATGGAAAGTACCCTACTCCCTACTGTACCACACGTCATGGTTTTAGTATTGTACAACTGCCTTCACCTGACCATTCCAGGAGATTGGGGTTACAGCACCATAATAGTATGTAGGAAGAGAGAGTTGCTGAGATACATCCTTACTCTTCTTCATTACAAGCTACTGTAGAAAATCCAAAGCACATTTCACATTATAACTTTCCTGATGATAAAGCCAGTTGAGTAGGTTCCTGATTTCCCAGTATCCTAGTAGATTATTCACTTACTGGTGCGGTTCTTCATCCTTCCATTCTCCCACAAATTCACCTGCTTGTGAGGCCAGAGAAAACATTCAGCTTCCAAAAGTAAGAGACAATTTTTCATTTTCTTTTTTTAAGTTGGATCATTTCAGTAAGCTTTTTACCACAAAAGCTCAAAATTTTTTCTATCACTTGGAATCCCCTTCCTGAGGAGCACCTCCATGTTCAGCATCAGCCAATGTAAGAGCACACCTCTGCCAAAAGAGGAGATGCTCGCAACTCACCTCTCACTGCATCTCCTTATTCTTTCTCTGTGTCAGAGTGAGCTGTTCTGCAACTCAAGTCAGCTCAGCATATTGGCCCAACTCAAAACTAAATTATTTTTGCCAAGCTGAGTTTTGTTTTCATCCCTTCTGAAAGCATGCAAAGAGGATAGTTTCACATCCTGATAGCATGACCTAAATGGAGACTGCCACAAAAAGCAGCAGTTCTGTTCTTCCTAACCACTTCCACACAGACTTTCCTCCAGCTTCCCCTGAAGTGGATTTAACAATCACTCATCTTTGCAGCAGCTCATCAAAATAAGAATTCAGTTTGCATCAGATCAGCGAGGTTTTAGGACTATTTTCTTCAGTAGCAGCTTGCATGTACAGTTGCTTACGTGTAACATCAAGTTGTACTCTCAATGGATGTTAACAATGGTTTGACCACCAAAACAGAATTCCATCTCCTCCACCAACTTCTTCCTACACTCCCTGCTTCGCTCAGAATCATGGGGTTCATACAGTTGTGCACTGAATCAATTCAACAAGAAAATTATGAGGTTTTTTTTTTCTGTGAGGTTAGTGAATTGAGTCAACTCACAAGGAGTCAAAGAAGCATCAGGAAGGGCACCAAGGAGGAGATGAAAATGTCTAGGGTACAGAAGAGACAGGAGGAAGAAGTGGTGCCATCCAGGAGCACACACTCATATGAGAGTTTTGACTGATCTATGTCAGTGTTACTGCGGCTCCCCTCTGTGAATTGCTCCCCTTTACCCTGAGCCTCTGCTGGTTCTTGCCCGACCTTAGTCAGAGACTGCAAGAAATGTTTTCTTCCTGGCTTATCTCCCTGCCAGGCAGGCTCCCAGCCTGGATTACCATGGCTCAGCTGGTCAGCAAAACCAGCCCTAAAGGGACAATGGAAGAGCACAATCCTGAAAAAGACCTTTGTCTTGCAGTGGCAGCTAGCCACAACCAGTCAGTTTAGTGGTCACATGGAATTGTATGTTGAGATAAGATGTATGTTCTAGGCAGTTGTGCTAACCACTTTGCTGATTTTTCATGCAGTTTTGCCTTCATTCAATCCTTATCTGAAGGAAAATATTCCTTTTGGAGGCAAATGTTAGTTCATCTATGGAACAGGGGTCTCATAATTGAGATACTTGTCAAGAGGTAGTTTCTAGGGTAGATGAGGAGGAGGACAACAACACAGATTCAAGCCCAAGGTTGTCTTCCAGTTCTCCAGTGCTATTTCCATCCTTGTTTGTTTTGCTGAATTTCATTTCCAGGTTTGCCTTGCTTGTCCCTTTCAGTCTGCCTATTGGTATTGCAACCAGTACAGATTCTGCTCTCCAAGTGGCTTGTCCATGATAATGAGACACAAATGGATGATTTAAAAAAAAAAAAGGAGAGACCAATAATAATTCCCACTGGCCCCGTAAAATCAAATTCAAATCAGTTATGTAGGAATCCTAAACTTCATATCCAAGTACCAATTTCCCAAACCGCAATATCCACCTTCACCATGTTTTTCATAGATCTAGTCTTTAAACAAATTCTACATACTTTATACCTGCAACAGAATGAGTTATGGAGCAAAAACACCAGGAACAATACCTGTAAAAGCCAAACAGATATGATCATCAAGTATGTACATTCTCCTCCATGTTTGTCTCTCTCAAAGCTTAGTGATAGTTCTTTTCCTGTGTATCCAACAGAGCTGTATCTAAACTTAAAATTCCAACCTGTTAGATGAGAATAAAGAAACTGCTCTTATTTCCAGTATTAACTTTGTTTTTGTTATGCAGAGGTGTTGTTGTAATACCAAGACCTTTCACAAGGACATCGGCAAACAGCTGTGTGGAGGCTGTGTCATCTTCCTGAACCACAAATAATAATGTTTGACATCTGTTAGTAAGGAAAAAATATAAGGTGTGGTAAACATTACTGCAAAAATTTTTGAAGTTGCGTAAATTGTGGTTTACAAATACAGTACAGAGAGGCAGCCCCTGAACAAAAGGCTTGCAACTGAAATAGAAAAAAAAGGAAATAAAGTGGTTACAGACACAAGAGCCCAAGGAGATGGTAAGACAACACAGATCAATGTGATAAACAGTATTCTCAGTATACTCGCTGTTTATAGGCACAATATTAGCTAAGTTGATCTAAAAGCTAACTGCTGTCAAAGAAGGGTAATGCTGCTCCACTCTTCTGCCACAATAAATTTATTCCCTTGCTCTGACATTGAAACTCATCTGCTCCCAATTTGTGAAACTCAACAGGCAGAAAACTTCTATAGAAAAGCAATTGTTTTTCTACTAATTTAGCTTTCTTAAACATCTCACTACTAGATCAGACAGGAGATAGAGTGGGAACACGTGGCCATGAGTATAGAGGAAAAACATGACTTTTGATAGCAGCTAGCTGTGAGGTTTACTTAGCTATAAGATAATGCCAGATTGCAAATTAATTCTGTCACTGGTTTCATAGGAATTTTGGTGGGAAGAGCTTTGAAGGCACACAATGACGTACCATGATCATTTATGAGAAGCTCCTTTCATATCCACAGGCAGAAGGAAATAAAGATGGCTGCTTTGAAAACTTCTAAGAAATACCAATGGAAAGGATGTTAGGGTCAACATCTCTAGAGCAGACCATGAGAAGGTGAAGTTCGGGATCCCAAGAGGAAAGAACAGAGGAAGGATCACTGTCCTAGATGTCAGGAGACCAGAATTTGGGCCATTCAGTGACCTGTCTGAAAGAGTTTCATGGGCTGTGGCCTTGGAGAGAAAAGGAATCCAAGAGAGATGGTGTTTTCAAAGATCAGCTCCTCCAAACTAAAGAATGGTCCACCCTGACCTGCAGGAAACTGAGCAAGAAGGCCTGCAGGGATGAATAAGGAGCTCCTGATGAAACCCAAACATAAAAAGGAAGCACACCAGAGGTGGAAGCAGGGACAGGTGACCTGGAGCAATAGAGATGTTGTCTGACCATGCAGGGAGGGGAGAGCAGTGGATTGGGTTTTTTTTATCTCAACCTTAGTAAGGTTTTAGACAGTTACCTCCCATAACATTCTCACAGGCATATTGAAGTATGGATTAAATAAGTATACAGTGAGGTGTACTGAAAACTAATTGAACTGCCAGGTTTGTAGGATTGTGGTCAGTGGCATGGAGTTTAACTGGAGGCTAGTCAGTAGTGATTTATATAAGGGGTAAGTACTGGGACCAAGACTGCTTAACTTCTTCATTAATGACCTGGATGACAGGAGACAGCACCACTTCAGCAAATTTGCAGATGTTACAAGACTGGGAGGAGTTGATATATGAGATGGTTGTGCTGCCGTTCAAGGTGACCACAACAGGCTGGTCGCTGAAAAGCTAGACAGGAATTGGCA
This sequence comes from Phaenicophaeus curvirostris, assembly GCF_032191515.1. Taxonomy (NCBI): domain Eukaryota; kingdom Metazoa; phylum Chordata; class Aves; order Cuculiformes; family Cuculidae; genus Phaenicophaeus; species Phaenicophaeus curvirostris. Next base: position 51,432,931 of record NC_091394.1, on the reverse strand, counting down.
ATGTACGCTTGCAGCCCAGAAAGCCAACCATATCCTGGGCAGCATCAAAAGAAGCAGGCTGAGGGAATTGATTCTGACCCTCTACTCTGCCCTGGTGAGGCTCCATCTGCAGTACTGCATTCAGCTCTGTGGTCTTGAGCACAGTAAATATATGGACCTGTTGCAGCAGGTCCAAGGAGGGCCACAAAAATTATCTGAAGGGTGGAGCACGTCTCTTGTGAGGACAGGCTGAGAGAGTTTGGGTTGTTCAACCTGGAGAAGGGAAGGTTCTGGAGAGACCTTATTGCAGCCTTTCAGTACTTAAAGGTGGCTTATAAGAAAGATGAGGACAAACTTTTAAGCAGAGCCTGTTATGATAGGACAAAGGGTAACAGTTTTAAATTAATATAGAGTAGATTTAGACCACCTACAAAGAAGAAATATTTTACAATGAGGGTGGTGAAGCACTGGAACAGGTTTCCTAGAGAAGTGGTAGATGCCCAATCACTGGAAATATTTAAGGTCAGGTTGGATGGGGCTCTGAGCAACCTAATCTAGTGCAAAGTGTCCATAGCCACTGTAGAGGGGTTGGACTAGATGACCTTCAAAGGTCCTTTCCAACCCAAACCATTCCATGATTCTGTGATTCTGGGAATTGGGCAGACGGGAATCTCATGAAATTCAGCAAGGGGATGTGCAAAATCCTGCACCTGGGGTGGAACAACCCCATGCACCAATACATGCTGGGGCCAATCAGCTGGAAAGCAGGCTGGCAGAAAAGGCCCTAGGGGTACTGGTGGACAAGGTGAACGTCAGCCAGCAATGTGCCCTTGCAGCAAAAGCCAACAGCATCCTAGGCAGCACTGGGAGGAGCACTGCTACCAGAATGAGGGAGGTGCTTAGGTCATGGGATCAGGCTTGCTGAAAGAAACTTGCACTCAATAGAATTCTCTTTCCATATTCCCTCAGCAAGTTGTTGATTAGGATTGTGACAATAAGGTAGAATCATAGAATCATAGAATAACCAGGTTGGAAGAGACCCACTGGATCATCCAGTCCAACCATTCCTATCAAACACTAAACCATGCCCCTTAGCACCTCGTCCACCCGTGCCTTAAACACCTCCAGGGAAGGTGAATCAACCACCTCCCTGGGCAGCCTGTTCCAGTGCCCAGTGACCCTTTCTGTGAAAATTTTTTTCCTAATGTCCAGCCTAAACCTCCCCTGGCAGAGCTTGAGGCCATCCCCTCTTGTCCTGTCCCCCATCACTTGGGAGAAGAGGCCAGCTCCCTCCTCTCTACAACCTCCTTTCAGGTAGTTATAGAGAGCAATGAGGTCTCCCCTCAGCCTCCTCTTCTCCAGGTTAAACAACCCCAGCTCTCTCAGCCGCTCCTCATAAGGCCTGTTCTCTAGCCCCCTCACCAGCTTTGTTGCTCTTCTCTGGACTCGCTCCAGAGCCTCAACATCCTTCTTGTGGTGAAGGGCCCAGAACTGAACACAGGATTCAAGGAGCGGTCTCAGTACGGTCCTGCAGCCCTTCAGTCATCTCCTCTGTCCTTCATGGCCTCTTTTAAGAGATATGAATATCCAAATCACTGCTATCATGGCTACGTTTTCTTCAGCACTGCTTGGCTGTGCCTTCTTGTGTTTATCTTCTCTGCTTTGCTTTTGACATTCAAAAAATGAAGAAGTTAGTGAACTACAGTGCTTAGCTTCTATATCCTAAAATGAAATATTAACCTCTAAGAATTCTTGAAGAATTTTCAGCACTAAGGATGCTTAGATTATATGTTCTGCTATTCTTTATGTATACCATACACTCCTAGTAGCTGGAGATTCCCTTTTGAAGACTAAAACCAGGACACAGAAAGATTTCCTCGCCACAGCTGTTGTACTTACTCCCATTAGTGCAAGCTGCTGAACCTGCTGTGAGTTTCTTTATTCTAAATATTTATATTTGTAGACTAAAATGACAGATACTAGAATAAAAATTTAGCATCCCAAAGATTTTTTTCTGCTTTTGTTTTTGCCCCTCTGGAACATGGCAGAGCTGCCAATAGAATCATAGAATCATAGAATCAGCAGGTTGGAAAAGACCCACCGGATCATCGAGTCCAACCGTTCCTATCAAATACTAAACCATGCCCCTCAGCGCCTCGTCCACCTGTCCCTTTAATACCTCCAGGGAAGGTGACTCAACCACCTCCCTGGGCAGCCTGTTCCAGTGCCCAATGACCCTTTCCGTGAAAAATTTTTGGATCACCTTCGCAGCCTCCCCCCAGGGTCACTGCGCGCACACACACACAACAGGTTCACACACACACACAACAGGTTCACACACACGAACGCATTATTTGGAGGCCAGGAAGGTTTCCAGTGCCCACTTTGCCGCCATGTCTTGTTTGGGTCCTTCACTTTATATCAGAACACACAGGCTGACATTTCAGGTGCTACTTCTTATTAACATTCTCTACAATTCTCTACAGAATACAGATGGCAAAATTATAAAAGAACTCAAACAGATTAGAAGCTGACAGAACAAATGGAAGACAAATCTATCCTGTTAGTGTGATCTATTCTAGGTAGCAAAAAAAGCACATATACCCTACCAACAGCCTGATATCTTTGCATATTTTGATAACAAATTACTGCTTATTGAGTAAACAGAATGGGAATAATTGTCAAGACTCGGTCATTTACATAGGCAGACCTTCAGGTGCAAGCTCGACTTTGTAACAAGAATTAACATAGAGATACAGCATCTAGGAAACCCCTCTGAAGTGATGAGATCACAGCAGGTTCAGTTGGTGAACAAATATTAAACGAAAATCAGTCAGCTCTTCTTCCTTCTTCTTTTTCTTTTTCACCTACTGTAAGCCACTACTTCCTTGGGATCTGTTCCGTTACCCGATTGTATTGCTGATGTTGCAAAACAAATGCATAAAGACCTCCTTTTTTAATAATTGCAAGAAAAACATAGTGTAACCTGAAAAAAAGAGGCCCAAATTCACCCTGCCACCCTATTTGCAGTAGAGCCTGAGGTGTCACACTTACTATTGTAAAGAAAGTGGGGATTTCCAAAAAAACAAGGTGCCATCACCAACGTGTTAAAGGCTTTGTGCAAGAAACATCTAACTCTCATGAATCATTCTCAGCTTTCATACTGAGACCTTTAGTCAAGCAGGTTTAAGCAGATGGTGCTACCATAAAATTCTTTACCATCCTCTTTCCTGTGTATACAGCCTCATAAATGCAAAGTTTGAAGTTTTAATTTTAAATGTAAATATGAAAATCTTGATAAATCAGCATTCTGCATTTTCTTGCTTGTAGACGGGAACATCTACTGTTCTTCTTCTACTTATCTCTCCTATTCCAGAGAATTTATAGAAACTCAGATAACAAAAATGGCAGAAAATATAAAGAGAAAGTGAGGATCTCTTACCACTTTTTCTTAGAATTGTTGGAAGACTAGATCACTGCAAATATTATAGGTTTCTCCAAAGCTAAATTAACTCCTCTGCAATGAGGAATTTTGACGCAATCCTGAGAACACTAAAATTGCTCTGCCACTAGCACTTCATTGCAAAAAGATAGCTGTCTCTTGGAACTAAATATTAATGCTTTCCAGATCCTAGCCTCAGGAACTATATCTTTACCTACTACTTGTTACTGAGAAATGAGTTGGAAACATAAGGAAAAAAAATCATTCAGAAAAGGACCCATCCTTCTGTGTCTGCATTCTTTTATCTCCAAAAATATATGACATACTCAAATGCACATAAACAAAACAGATACAACACTGTCATAAGTTGGAACAGAGGTGGAAGGAGATCCAATTGAAACATATTTGCATTTGAAACTCTTGGTGATGATCTGGATTTATGCATCTAAATTACGATTAAATAATGTTAAGGTTGCGAGTAACTCACAAGAGCAAAGAAATGTGCAATTAAAGAGAAGATATACCATATGTCCTCTGATATCTAGGCATATTGCAGTGCATTAAGAAAGTCGTAAAAGAGACACCCTGTTGTGGTTATGTGTTCTGAAACATGTGGCACATTTCCATTGTAGCTATCTATTTCCCTGCTTGTACGCATCTGTGCCATTATTTAAATGTTGATTTTGAGTGTGTATTTCCCTTTGCATGGTAAAATAATGAAGCTGTGGTCTCTTTTTTTCCCAATATTTCTTTAGATCTGTTGCTATTTATGCATGTAGAGGTCCAAAATGTTAAACATATGAATGAAAAATTATCACAAAGGGAAATAAATTGATTTAATTTAGTTATCAGACAAAATTAGTCAACTGAGATGGTTTAGTTACTATGAATTAATGACCTTATATGTATATTTTCCTCTAAGCCTCCATACAGTTGCATTCCAAACACTGTTATCCTGTATTTTGTATGGAAATAGGAATTTACTAAAAAACTTCACACTTTTAATTGGGACCATTTTGGGAAATACAATGGGATATTCCTCCTTTCATTTTAAGGCTCTCTAACATTGGCATCTCAAAAGCCTATTTTTTTTCCTCTACTCAAAACCAACCTGAAAACGTGGGGCAATATGATGGAACATTTAGATCTTAAAAGCAGTATTTATGTGGCCGATGTCTAACCCACACGGTGTGAAACACTGTTCACCAAGATACCCCAATGCAAAATATTTCATAAACAGTGGCTGAGTAACCATAGGATGACAGCAAGATAAGTTATACTTGTGGGAAGAGAAAAACTCCCAGTGTTGAGAGTATTTAATGAGAATGTTTGCCTTCCAGTCGCGGAACATGCTTTGCAACCTTGGGACACTTTTGGGCACCTCACCAGTTCTCCAGAGCCAAATATATACTGCTGCTAAAAAAATAAATCCTTGTAATTCTATTGGTGACTGGCTAGGAGATGGCACCTTCTGATTTGGCCATGGCTGTTTTGCATTCTTAATTCCTAGGATTCTTTCTTGTCATTTGTAATAACTAGAGATAGTATCAATTTTGAGCACAGAGCTATGATGACAGTTATCCTATGAGTTCACTCCAAGATCATATAATAATAACCATGAATCACGATGATTACTAACTTTAGAAAAAATGTGTTTCTTCAACCTTTTCTTTTTTTTTGCTTTTTGTTTGTATGATAGTGATGGTGATGATAAAGTGTGTGGGAGACAGAAAGAAACCTCCTACATAAAAAATGGACCCAGATACCATGGTGATGAGTAAAAAGGTCAGAAACACAAACAGCCAGATGGAAATGCTGGCATCACTCCTCCTCGTTAGCATGACCTACAGGGCAATGATTGGGCCAGGGACGTTTTTCTGGGGAAGAAAGCAAGTCAGATTAGCACCGTATCAGCTCAGGGTCCTGTATAATCTGAAGAAACAGAGCAGAGACAGCACCACTCTGGAAGCAGAGAACATCAGGCCCAGGTGGCGGGCCTCTGGAGAGGGGGATGCTGTAGGAACACAAGAACAGCTTGGACCCAGCATCCTGGGAACTGATTGTCAAGGGAAAAAAGCAGGGGGTGATGGGTAATTACAGTCAATCCTAGGACAGCGGAGCCAGGAAGAGCAATGGGGTTAGGGAAGAGAACCAGGCTAGAAACAGTCTGAGGAGAAAGCATGCCAGTTGGGAAGCATCTGTACAGCCAGTGGAGTGGCCACGGATGCCATGGACAAATGTGTGTTGTAACCAAAAGGGTTGGGGCTTCAGGGAAGAGTTGGGGACTTCAGCCAGCAACAGCTGAGAAATGGAGCAAGAAATGCAGGGAGCAAGGAACTAAATTCACATTTTGTGATGTGGTGTCATGTCACTAAATAGTGCCCCATCAGCCACAGCAGCATCTGCTTCCATCAACTGCAAGAACAGCACCAGTTTACGAAAGGCCATAGCTTGGGAAGGAGACAGTATCACAGCTGGCACTGAAAAGCACATAAGCTGAGCAGGGACTTGCCTAGGAAAAAGCAGATTTAAAATGCTCTAGTCGGGGACTTTCAATTTTCCTGTACCATAACTCTGAAATTATCATCCTGGTGAAGAACAATCTTAGACTTCACAAACTTGTACATGAGAACCTGTGGCAAAAACCAAAATTCCCTCCAGTGGCTGCACTGAATAAAACCCAAGGCTGATTTTAGCACTTTCAGTGCCTACAGCTTATTTGAAGTTGAAACAGTAACTGCTCCTCCTCCCTCTTTTTCATTCATTCTCTCAACAAGAAAGATGAAGCCGCAGAGATAGGCAGGGAAAGCTGCCCCACGCCAGCGAGCCAGGGGTCACTGAAACAGAGAAAGGTTTGGGTTAGAAAGGACCTTAAAGAAGATCATCTAGTTCCAACACCCCTCTCATAGGCAGGGACACCTTCCACTAGGTCAAGTTGCTCAAATCCCTATCCAGTCTGGTCTCGAATACCTCCAGGGATGAGGCATCCACGACTTCTCTGGGCAACCTGTGCCAGTGCCTCACCACCCTCACAATTACTTCCTCATACATAATCTAAATCGACCCTCTTTCAGCTTAAAGCCATTCCTTCTCATCCTATCACTGCACTCTCTGATAAAGAGCCTCTCAGCTTCTCTGTAGCTTCGTTCAGGTACTGGACTATAAGGTCTCCCTAGAGCCTTCTCTTCTCCAGGCCCAACAATGCCAACTCTCTCAACCTGTCCGCACAGGGGAGGTTCTACACCCCACTCTCGTCATCCTCATGGCCCTCCTCTGGACTCTAGCAGATCCACGTCCTTCCAGTGCTGAGGGCTCCAGAGCTGGACGTGGCACTCCAGGCAGGGTCTCACCCAGAGCAGGGGGGGCAGAACCAGCCCTGCTGGCCACACTTCTTTAGACACAGCCCAGGAGACCGCTGACTTCCCGGGCTGTGAGTGCACATTAGAATCACAGAATCACTAAGTTGGAAAAGACCCACTGGATCATCGAGTCCAACCATTCCTATCAAACACTAAACCATGCCCCTCAGCACCTCATCCACTCATCTTTGAAACACCTCCAGGGAAGGTGACTCAGCCACTTCCCTGGGCAGCCTGTTCCAGTGCCCAATGACTCTTTCCATGAAAAATTTTTTCCTAATATCCAGCCTGAACCTCCCCTGGCGGAGCTTGAGGCCATTCCCTCTTGTCCTGTCCACTGTCACTTGGGAGAAGAGGCCAGCACCCTCCTCTCTACAACCTCCTTTCAGGTAGTAGGTTGGCTCATCTCTTTTTTCGTCCCGCAGTGCCCCCCAAATCTTCCAATTCTGTATCTTCTGCCGCCCGCAGCACCTCCCCCGCCCCACGTGGCTGCCGGAGCGGGGCTGCCCGGGTGCAACCAACTGTCGCGGCGGGGAGAGGGGGGAGGAGCGCGCCCATTACAAGCTGCGCGCCGCAGCGCCCCCATCCACCTCTCTATGCCTCCTCCCCCCGTTGCCGGCCGTACCACTTCGCCGCCCGTCCGGCGCTGAGGCGCGTTGGGCAGGAACGTACCAACGGCGCGGCGGGAAAGGGGTACCCGAGAAGGCGGCGTGATGAGGGCAGGCTACGTTCGAAGGGCGCAGCGCCGACTCTCAGTCCCCGTTGTTTTGGCTGAGTGCCGCGAGTGTTTCAGCGCCTCGCCGGGGCTTCCCTTCGCAGCGGGAAAGTGGGAGGAGCAGCCGGTTCTCCTTAACCCTTCCCCGGCGGGACGAGGATGGGCGGTCCCGCTGGGCAGCCACTTCCCCCCCGCCCCCCGCGTTCTTCCCGGGTCGCTGCCGCCTCCCGCCGCCGCGGGGCCCGCGTGAGCGAAGGGGGCGGGGGGGGTGGGGGGCGGGAGCGCGTCCCGGTAGCGGCTCGACATGTCGGTGGCGTTCGCGGCCCCGAGGCAGCGGGGGAAGGGCGAGATCACGCCGGCCGCCATTCAGAAGGTGAGGGCCGAGAGGGGGAAGGCCCCGGCGGCAGGGGATGAGGGGGTGTGTGTGGGAACAGCCGCTTCCCGCCGCGCTGGGAAGGAAGGTGGGGGCGGGGGGGGGGGGCGGCGATCGCTGTGCTGGGGACCCGAGGGCAGGGGGGTGTCCCCTGCCCCCCCAGCCCTGCCCCGGGCTCCGCCCCAGGGGCCTCGGGCGTGAACTAACCCGTAAGAACGCGGCCTGGCGCCGTGTGGGGAGACGGGGGGGTCGGGTACAGCCCCCCCTGCGAGGGGCGGCTGCGAGCAGCGTGTTCCTGCCTAACTTTGGGCTCTGCCTGCGCGGGGCGAGTGGTGACCGCGGCTCCCAGGCTTGGCCCGCCCACTGTAAGGCTCCCCCCTCCCTAAACTTTAACTGTTATTAAAGAAGAACGTGGTGGTCGGAGCCAATGACAGCGACTCCATTTAAGCTTTTGTGGGAGGGAGCGCGTTAACTCGCTAAAGCAACAAGGGAAAAATATATATAGGATTTTTAATAACACATGGTGTTTTGTGTTGGCGGGAGCAAAGCAGATTGTTCCAAGTTCACTGGTAATCTGGTGGTATTTAGAAACTTTAACCGAAGACTTGCACTGTTACCAGTGTAAATAGCCAGGAATCAAATCAATTAGATTATTACCAGTTCCTGGTGTAGGTGCCTTTTGGGTAGATAGAACTAACCTCTGATTTAGTAGAAAATGAGACCGTCGACAAGGTAAATGTAGAGATCAGGACCACGAAGAAGACCCTAGAGTTCCAATGGAGGCATCTACAGTTATGTAGTGGAAGTCAGTGCTTGGGAAGTGTGAGTGAAAAATACATACACACTGTGTGGAAAACTGTCTTAAGGTAATCAGTAGAAACTTCAGGTCACTGAAATGCCTGTGGTGAATGCAGGCCATTAAATTTTTCTTGTGCTGTAGTCAAACAAGAATTTAAAAACAAGAACTAGATGGTGGTGTGCTGGCAAAACCCTACTGTAGATAAACCTGAAGAACCTTTGTAATGTATGTAATCTGTCAGAAGACCTGGAGGTGTCTTCATCCAGCTGGAAACTAAGTTCTCTTTCGATGGTAGGTGTTTATAACTTGTTCAAAGAATTGTTTCAGTTTTCTGTAGGCAACTGCTTAATCAAAATCGTGTGAAGTGGTTCCTGCAGCCTTGTCTAGGATGCAGTTGTATTTCTTCTTGTTTGCTTTCCTCGTGGCCCTTGCATTCCTTTCCCACCCTCGACTTGAGGTCCAGCTTTCATGGAGACAGTGAAGAATGCAACCATCTAACTGGCAGTCTGAAAGTCTGGCTGTCTGCTAAGCTTTAAGTATCTACTGCCTTCCTCTGGAGGCTGGAAGCATTCTGAGGAGTGCCTTGATTCAAAGCCGCCTTTGCAAGTGCTGTTAGAGCTAATGCCTTTGATACCAAAGCCTTTTTTTCGTTTTTTTTTTTTTGAAAATCGCCACTGTGTTTGTTACAAACTTGATGTTGGTGTTTATGAATTGTGTCTATAGGAGTGTGTTTGTGATCCTCTTCAGCTACAGTTCTGCCTAATTTCTGAGGCCCAGACAGTAATGCAAAATACTGCGGTTCTGTCTGTGTTAAGTACTTCAAGGCAGTGTTTCCAGATTCAGCAGTTTCAGGCAAAATAATTGCTCAGTGATTGTTCTTGTCAGTTCTGGTGAATTACTGGTTTGGATTTAGAAAGGCTCGGCTGGTGCATGTAAGTCCTCGACTGCATGAGAGTTCTGACTCTGTACCCTTTTCATAGTAGAGGAGGATTAGTTGGAAGAAAAAAAGTGCTAGTACTTGTTTTTGGGTTTTTTCTTTTTTTTTTCCTCATGTAGAATTTGTTTAGGTTGGAATCCTTGAGAAATAAGGGTGATGTAATAACACCGTGCTTTCCTTATAGAAGCGTGAGCCTTTTCCCTAGTCTGAACTATGCCTGAAAGAAGGAAAGAGTCTTGCATATGGTGAAGATCCTGTTAGCTTTGTGAAATTTAACAGCTGGGTAGAGTAAAGGGATCTAAACTAGCTTTCTGCTGAGAGGGAACAAAGGGAGAAATCAGTGCAAAATTTTCTATTTGGCAATAAACTTTCTATTTATTTCAGTTGACTTGGGTAACACGGCTAGTAGCTCAGATTAGCCATGATTTTGCTTACGCGTGTTTGATCAGAGTGCATGAGAGTGGTTAAAAAGACATGAATGTGTGGATGTGTGGTTGTAGGAAGCCAGTCTTTACTTTTCACATTTATGGTGCTTGGAACACCTTGAATTAGTGAGCTTTTTGTAGAAAGCCATGAGATCTGCAATTTCTTTCAGTTTTAGGACTACTTTTTTGTCAGGAAATTCACGTATGTTCATATTCCTGGACGCTTCTGCAGTAGAACAGATCTATTGTGCCCATTATACAGAATATTGATAAAGTGCAGATTAATTAGAGATTCTTCATGTAAGTATGGCCTAGCTTTCCAGGGCATTTCCTTGAAACAAACCTGTCTGGTAAGCTCAGTTTCAATCAGTAACATTTTACTTGCCTTTTATTATTAAATTTATGAACAGTTAACAGGCTAAAAGGAGAGAAGAAACTTGGGGCATAAATTTTTAAGTAAATTTCTTGGTAGAGAACAAATGAAGAAATGCAAAACTCTGGAAACATCATAAGAACTCGTGCAGAAAAAGCATAGATATTTCAATGGGAAGTTTCACAAATGTAGCTATAACCGTGATCTGAAACCCTTACACTGAAAGCCTTAAAACTAATCGGGGGGGGGGAAAATGGGAGCAAAATACAAATAAATTTCTATAAATAACTGCTCTATGAATGTGTGCTATAATTGTGTTGTAGAAATTTCTGGAGTACTACTTTTTCTTTGTTTTTAAAAACTCTGAGGAGAGGAGCAGAACTCAAACTTACCTTCAGTTTCTTTCCAAAAAGAACATGAAACTTATTGTTAACTTCTTTATTGTTTCAGATGTTGGATGAAAATAACCATCTTATTCAGTGTATAATGGACTATCAGAACAAAGGAAAGACGTCTGAATGCTCTCAGTAAGACATTAATCCAAATCTACTGTGGACTGGGTGAATTTCCATCTAGATCTCCATTCTTGATTTGTTTATCTCATCTTGTAGAACTGTGCTGTGAAGAACAGAAAAATATTGCTACAAATATTATGCTTAGAATTTGTGGGGTTTTATTTGCCATATTATTATCACTTTTGTCACTGAAATGTTGCAACTTGTCTGCTGCAAGTTGACATTCATGATGATTATGCCCATAAAAATGGGAACTGTATAACAAAGACTTTTTTCCTGTGCATCATATTTACACTTTGGCAAAGAGGTGTTCGAAAACTACCTGCTTACCACTTGCCCAAGAATAAACAGGCTTGTCTTAAAAGTTTGGCTTGCCAGTATATCCTCTGTGGACTTGCCATCTAATGGGGTCTCTGTAGAGTGATCTGAGAGAACTATGGAAAGAGTGAATTGGTAAGGAATGTAATTTTCCCATTACTCTTTTCTGGCATGGGATGGTCGTGGTACCCTTGTAGTTGTACAAATACGGAGTCATGTTATAGATGGGGCATCACAGTGTGGCATGAGTCCCTTACTAAGGGAAATGGTAGTCTGGGAGTAGGAGGGGGGGTGTCATAAATAGTAGATGGTTTTGCTTTAAGGGAATGCTTTTATTGTAGCATAGTTACTGTATTAAGCTGTTCACAAGCCTGTAGTTACGTATTTGTAATCTGTTCCTGCTTTCAAGGTTATTTTTGTGACTGTGAGCTACGCATTGAGACTCTGGAACATGGTTCCATAGCACAAAAGTCATTCCGTAGCAGACTTCCGGAGCTCAGCGTCCTGATGAAATGTCTGCACTGTTCTTGCTCACAGTTCACAATTTATGATATCTTGTAACAAGGGACATAATAGAAGGAGCTCTCTTTTCCTGGTGTTTGTGATGGAAATTACACCAAACAGCCACACACACTGTATATGTCTCCTGGTGACTTAATTTGGGGCAGAAAGCAAAATAGGTGATAACAGTGTCACCCAGATTTTTTTCATAGCAAGACAGAAGCTGTAGAGAAGATACTGGCGCAGTTTTGATGGAGACGTTGGGAAAGATTGCGTAATAGTTAAGTGTGAGGGAAAAGGCTTTGTATAGCTAATAATGGTACTCTTGTAAGTCTCTTGAATCTTGTTTTATGTTGGTAATTTAGAAGTAAAATAAGTTCTGTTTTTATTGTCTTTGTGACTTAAGATTTCTTTTGTTTATTTTGATAGATACCAGCAGATGCTGCATACAAACTTGGTTTACCTAGCCACTATAGCTGACTCCAATCAGAACATGCAGTCTCTACTACCAGCAGTAAGTATAAAATAGTCTAAAAGTAAAGAATAGATTTCATTTGATTTCCTGGAATAAAAAGCAAAACAAAACAAAAAACTGAACAGAAGTGCTTGAGGTAATTGCCAATCATCTGATTTACTGTACAGTGAATACATGATGCAGTATGTCTCGCTGCTGTGTTTGGACTAATCTCATTGCTTAAGTCTTACTCAAAATCTTTCTTGCTTGACTGAAGACTGTTATTCTGAATCAAACATGCAGTGCCCAGGTTTTCCGATCTGCCTCATAGTCTTAGGTTTCTTTCTTCCTTTCTTTCTGTCTTTCTCTCTTAATTGAGAACTGTAGTGGTGTGACTCTTAGTCCTAACTCCTGAAGCAGTATTTTGCTTTTCCTCTTGGTTAGGGAAAGGTGGGGAGGATGGGATTTTTAATATTTTTTTTTTTGTCTGGAATATTATCCATTCTTTTCCTTCAGTGAAATGAGGTTGGTGTGCCGTAGATGAATCTTTTAAGTTCCGTGCCTCTCTCCTGTATCAGAAAGCAACCTTTTTTTAAGGTGGATAATGATAATGTGCAAGAAATAAGATCATACAGGTACAACCTGAAACACTGCATCACTTTACAAATTAAGCATTTCTTGGATAATACTTGCTATCATTTTTTAAAATCTGTGGGTTTTTTAATCTATGTTTCTGAACTCTTTATTTTTTAAGATACCTCAAACTACTCCCCCTTTCCATTGTTTATGGAACAGTAAGGAAAGATACAACAAACGTTAAAATAACTTGCTATCTTTTTGCTTTTTGTGTTAATCGGAATGCTTGGGGAGTTCATTTTGAGTAATACAAGGAAGTTCTTTGTTTTTTGGTAATAAGACTTTTCTTGAATTAATATAGTCTTGATTCATTTCTGTAATATGAAGCTAAAAAGAGTGTCTATAAAACAGCCATTCCTAGATACTAGTTTTCACCAACTGAAATTGAATTACTTTTTCTTTGGTCTCTGGAGAAGTGTTCTCCAATCATTGCTACTAGCGAAGCATCTTTTCAAGTTGGTACCTAGAGGACTATAGAAACAGTGCTTCATTATGTCCAACCTGTTGTGCCTGCAGAGGCTTCTCCTTTTATAAATCCATGCTTGTAGCTGAGGGGGAGGGAAAGAAACCTTTTTCTGTGTATTACTCAACTAATATGTTTTTGGAAGCTTAATTCATATCCTGGTTCTGATGACAACTGGAAATGAATTTGACCTTATCCTAGTCCCAGGCGAACAGCTCTGTTCTTGAAGTGAATGTGATGACATTCTCCTTTTAAAAGAAAAGGAAAATAGGGCCAGGAAGGACTTTTGCTGATCAAGACTGAAGTGCATTTCTCATCTTGAATGTAAGGAATATTCCACATTAGTTAAAAAATAGCATAGCGTGTTTTTGCTTGTGTAGGCAGTCTACTTTGGACGTCTGAGGGGGAATAAAAAGGTAGCTTCTTGGTTTTTCTTTCAAATTAAAATACAAAATGAAATTTGTGTGTTCAGTATTACCTAAGTGTAGAAACTCTGACCTACCAAGTCAGATCTTTGAAGATTTGCCTGAAGTGTGGTACCATAATCAGATAAAATGACTTTTTGCAGGGGTTTTTAGATAAATACTCTTTAAATTCTTTCTGTCTTCCCAAGAAATTTTAGCCAGGATAACTTGGGAACATGTGAGCTACTTTTTATTTTCTTTAATGTAAAATGAACTATGTAGGACTCTCTTCCTGTATTTGCTTTCCATCTAAGAACTGATGAGGATCAAGTTGTCTTGGAAGTATTGCATTTCTGTTCGCCATGCTTCTGTGTCAGCTGCTGAACAGTCATACTAAATTCAGAGGGTGTGGGTGGCAACAGTCAAATATGGAGCAAGATAGAGTGTGTGTAAACATCTACTGTTTTTAATAGTAAAATACATCAACTTTATGATACTACCATTGCCATAATTTCCCGCATAGGAGTGTGGGAATGTAGGATGACTTGAGTCTGGATAGCTTCTGAAGTTGAATTGTGTCTGATCTATTCATATCTGGAAGATTTTCCCCTAGTAAAATATACTTTCTTTTTTTGTTTAAGTTTTATCTTATTTTTGTTCTAACTTGGTAAATGCACTCAAAAAATCGTAACTTAAAGCATTTTATAAAAATTAAAAGTTATGTGATACAATGAGGTTGCAGAGAATGCTGCTAAAATAGCATTCACTAAATGATCAGGTTCACTGTAGTTTTTAATGTAAGCTAAAATGACTCGACCTTGTGATAACTTTGTTGTATCCTCTCACAATGCTCCTTAGATGTAATGCTTTATAATGTTGAGAAGAATGCTTGTAGTCAGCTTCTGTGCCTCTGTCCACATCGTTCAGAATGCACTAATCAAATGACTGTACAACCTTTCCAAAAGTGTGATATTGCCTATAGAAAACAAGAGAAATCTTGTACTAAACAAAAGAATAGTGAATATGCTGTGCACAGAAATGCTTCTTTAAAGGGGGCCTGGAAGAAAAGGAAAGCTGAAACAAGTGAAGCAGGAATTGCTGGGTGTGGGTGAAGGGAACTAGAAAGACTTTGAAACTCCACTGTCGTAACAAAGCTCCTGTTTCTATATGCATGATAAATTTAGAGTATTCATTGAATCGTAGAATAGCTTGGGTTGGAAGGGAAGTTTAAGGGCTATCTAGTCCAACACCCCTGCAATGAGCAGGGCCATCTTCCACTAGATCATGTTACTCAGAGCCCCCCATCCAACCTGACCTTGAATGTTTCTAGGGAAGGGGTGTCTGCCACCTCTCTGGGCAACCTGCTCCAGTGTTTCACTGCCTTCTCTGTAAAATATTTCTTCCTTATAGTTAATGTAAGTCTACCCTATTTTAGTATCAAACCATTACCTTTTGCCCTATTGCAGCAGGCACTGCTAAAAAAGTTTGTCCCTGTCTTTCTTGCAAGTTTCTGTAAGTACTGAAAGGCTGCAATAAGGTATCCCTGGAGCCTCCTCTTCTTCAGGCAGAACAACCCCAGCTCTCTAGACCTTTTTTGCACAGGAGAGCGGTTCCATCCCTCTGATCACTTCTGTGGCCCTCCTCTGGACCCGCCCCAACAGGTCAGTGTATTCCTGTGCTGAGGACTCCAGAGCTGGATGGAGTATTATGGGTGTGGTCTCACCAGAGCAGAGTGGAGTGGCAGAATCACCTCCCTCAACCTGCTGGCTACACTTCTTTTTACGCAGCCCAGGATACAGTTGGCCTCCTGGGCTGTGAGCGCACATTCAGCTTGTGTCCAGCTTTTCATCCACCTGCACACCCAAGTCTTTGGCAGGGCTGCTCTCAATCCCTTCAGTACCCCCCTGGTGGTGATACTAGGATTTGCCCCCATCTAGCTGCAGGACTTTGCACTTGAACTCCTTTTTTGGACTTCAGTAAAGCTTTTGACACAGTTTCTCACAGCATTCTGATTAGGAAACTGTCAGCCTCTGGCCTGGACAGACGAACACTCTCCTGAGTGGAAAACTGGTTGGATGGCCGGGCCCAGAGAGTGGTAGTAAATGGTGTTAACTCCAGCTGGAGGCCAGTTACAAGTGGGGTTCCCCAGGGCTCGGTGCTGGGTCCAGCCCTGTTCAATGTCTTTATCAATGACCTGGATGAAGGCACTGAGGGCACCCTTAGCAAGTTTGCGGATGACACTAAGCTGGGTGGAAGTGTCAATCTGCTGGAGGGTAGGCAGGCTCTGCAAAGGGATCTAAACAGGCTGGACTCGCTGGGCTGAGACCAATGGCATAAGGTTTAACAAGGCCAAATGCCGGGTCCTGCACTTGGGGCACAACAACCCTATGCAGTGCTACAGACTAGAAGAAGTCTGTCTAGAAAGCTGCCTAGAGGAGAAGGACCTGGGGTTGTTGGTTGACAGCCGACTGAATATGAGCCAGCAGTGTGCCCAGGTGGCCAAGAAGGCCAATGGCATCTTGGCTTGTATCAGAAACAGGGTGACCAGCAGGTCCAGGGAGGTTATTCTCCCTCTGTACTCGGCACTGGTGAGCCCGCTCCTCGAATCCTGTGTTCAGTTCTGGGCCCCTCACCACAAGAAGGATGTTGAGGCTCTGGAGCGACTCTAGAGAAGAGCAGCGAAGTTGGTGAAGGGGCTGGAGAACAAGTCTTATGAGGAGCGGCTGAGGGAACTGGGGTTGTTTAGCCTGGAGAAGAGAAGGCTGAGTGGAGACCTAGCTGCTCTCTATAACTGCTTGAAAGGAGGTTGTGGAGAGGTGGGTGCTGGCCTCTTCTCCCAAGTGCCAGGAGACAGGACAAGAGGGAATGGCCTCAAGCTCTGCCATAGGAGGTTCAGGCTGGACATCAGACAAAAATTTTTCACAGAAAGAGTCATAGGGCACTGGAACAGGCTGCCCAGGGAGGTGGTTGAGTCACCATCCCTGGAGGTGTTTAAGGTGCAGGTGGACGAGGTGCTAAGGGGCATGGTTTAGTGTTTGATAGGAATTGTTGGACTCGATGATCCAGTGGGTCTTTTCCAACCTAGTGATTCTATGATTCCTTGAGCCTCATGAGGTTCACATGGGCCCCCGTCTCCAGCTTGTCCAGGTCCTTGTGGATTTTCTCTTGTCCCTCAGGTGCATCAACCACACCAGTGACCTTGGTATCATCTACCAGCTTTCTGAGGGTGCACTTGGTCCCACTTTCTCTGTCATCGATGAAGACATTAAACAATGCTGGTTCCAATATAGACCCCGATGGACACCAGTTGTCACCAGTCTGCATTGAAACATTGAGTTGTTGATCATTACCCTCGGTGTGCAACCATCCAACCAATTCATTATCCACCGAATGGTCCACCTATCAAATCGGATGTTGTAGGAGACCGTGTCAAAGACCTTATAGAAGTCTGGATAGGTGACATCCACAGCTATTTTCCTGTCCACTGAAGGTAGTCACTCAATTCCAGAAGGCCTTAGGCTGATTAGACAAGAGTTACCCTTGGTGAAGCGATGCTGGCTGTCTCGAATTGCCTACATGTCCTCCGTGTGCTTTAGCATAGCTTCTAGGAGTATCCGTTCAATGATCTTCCCCAGCACAGAGGTGAGGCTGACAGATCTGTAGTTCCCAGGTTCCCGCTTTCTATCCTTTTAAAAAATGGATGCAACGTTTCCCTTTTTCCAGTCACCAGACACTCCACCTCACTGCCAAGACTTTTCAAATACCATTGAGTGGCTTGGCAACTACATTAGCCAATTCCCTCAGGACTCTAGTACGCGTATCTTGAGGTCCCATAGATTTACATATATTCAGAGTCCTCAGCTGGTCACAAACACGATCTTTTCTTAGACTGGAAGGAACTTTGCTCCCCCAGTCCCTGCCTTGTGGTCCATCTACTCAACAGGTGTCAGAAGCAAAATTACCAGTGAAGACTGAGGAAAAAAGGTTTTGGAGTACCTCAGCCTTCTTGTCCATTGGTACCAGTTTGCCTGTTTTGCTTATGAGGGGATTACTTTTTCTTTCACATCTTTTTTCTGATTGAAATGCCTATAGAAGCTCTTCTTGTTATTCTTTGCTTCCCTTAACAAGTTCAGCTCCAGTCGCACCGTGGCCTTCATGACCCCAGCCTTACACAGCCAGGCAATGTCCCTGTACTCTTTCTAGGTTACCTGTCTCTGCTTCCACAGCCTGTGCATTTCCTTCTTGCCCTTCAGTTTGACCAGTAAGTCTTGTCTAACACATGCTGTTCTCTTGCATTCATTTCCTGATTTCTTGAACCTGGGAACTGAGAGCTGTTGCACTCTATGGAAAGCATCCTTAAAGGTCTGCCAGCTCTGTTCTGCTCCCATGTCTCGGAGGGCAGTTTCCCGGGGTGTCCTATTGACTAACTCCTTGAAGAGCTGGAAGTTTGCTTTCCTAAAACTCAGAGTCCTGATTTTAATCTTTGGCTCACCCATGTCCTTCAGGACTGTGAACTCCACCAGTGCATGACCACTGCAGGCCAGGCTACTTCCAGTCTTAACGTCTCTGGTTACCTCACTTGCGTTGGTGACCATCAGGCACAGTATCACATCCCGTCTCATAGGGCTGTCTGTTTCCTGGCTTATGGAGTTACCGTCAATGTACTCAAGGAATCTCCTGGATTGCATACATACCACCATGCTGCTTTTCCAGCAGATGTTGTGGTGGTTGAATTTCCCTAGGAGGATGAGAGCCTGTGAGTGCAATGCTTTCTGTATTTGGTGTAAGAAGGCTTTGCTGATAGGCTCCAGTTGATCAAGAGGACTGTAGTAGACACCAGCCACAAGGTTCCCTTTGTTGCCTTGATCTCTAATTCTTACCTGTAAGCTTTCAACTTACTCGTGGCTGCTTTTCCAAGACTGCTCTTCTTCCCATTTCTTGATGTAGAGTGCAACGTCTCCACCCCTCCTTCCTACCCTGTTCCCTTCTGAACAGCCTGTAGCCGTCAATAGCTGCACTCCAGTCATACCATTTGTCCCACCAAGTTTCAGTAATAGCAACCAGGCTATAGCTTTCTAGCAGCGCGGTGGTGTTCAGCTCCTCCGGTTTGTTGCCCTTGCTGCATGCATTGGTGTAGAGGCAATTCAGCTGGGCTGTCAGCTGTGTCTCCTCCTTAGAGGAACACCTCTTAATTCCTTTTGAGTTATTTTGTTGGTGTGTCCCTATGGACTTCTATTACCTCAGGAGTCCCTGGCTCATCTTCCTAAGACATAGTGTGCTGCAATGTAGCCAGCATGTCTCAGAGCAACAGTCTGAGGGCCCTCACTAGCACCTCATCCCTGTAACTTTGGTGTGTCATCCCTCATCCTGTCTTGGGCAGGCCTCATACTACCCTCCATCCCCTTCTCATCTAGTTTAGAGCTTTGTCAATGACACTCACAAGCTTTTCCCTGTTTGAGAGAAGTGGATCTTGCCTGACACCAGCGTGCCTGGTGTTGTCCCAGTGTCAAAAAACTCCAAATCGCGGTAGGGACGTGGGAGACAGAGCTGTGTATTAATAGTCTGGGTCCATCTGTTTCTTCTAATGTTGCTGCCCATAGCTGAAAGGAGAGAAGAAAAAGTGACCTATGCTCCAGATTCCCTTACCAACCATCTCAAGTCCCTGAACTCTTTTCTGGTTGCCCTTGGACTACATGTTGCTGCTTCATCACCATCCACATGGAAGAGCAGTAATGGGTGATAGTCTGAGGACCATGCTAGGCTAGGAAATTTCCTAGTGATGTCCTAATCTGGTTCCCCAACCAGTGACTTCCCCAAGATGAGGGTCTGTCTGGCATATTGGACCCTCCCTTACCCCTAGAAGGGAGTCACCTACAACTATAACCTGTCTTTTCTTCTGTGGAGATGGTTTTGATAGCCTTTCTGAACCTGGCGACATCTGTAGTGTAGGTGGACCTTCATCAATATCATCCATTGACTGGCCTTCCAGCTTCAGAACCTCATACCTATTGTACAGAGGCATTTGGGAAGGTGAGATGGCCAAGGAGGAGGATTTTCTTGGCTCTTCAAGCATGGACTTGTCTCTGTTCACTCCTTTCCTTTGAGCTACTGCCTTCTGCCTGGTGAGTGAAGGATACAAGATCCCTGTGATCTTGTTTTTTCCTCTGTTGGCTGTTTCTGTCTCTGGGAGGGCAGAACACGGCTCCACTAGCCTGTCTCTTCCTCAGATTCTCTGATGCTCCTTAGCCTTTCTACTTCCTCTCATAGCTTTGCCACCAGGCTGAGCAGGTCATCTGCCTGGGGACAGATATTTTCACTGATGCTATAGCAGTGAAAGGCTCCGATACTCCCTGCAACCTGAGACCTGGATGGCTGCAAGTTTTCATTTTAGCTCTTTCTGGGTTGCCACGTCCATTCCAGCAAGTGCAGAGGAGGATTAAAGTATGAGTTCTGGGTTAAAAGACCTTTCTCATCAGAAGACAAATGAAGTGCAACGTTAATCTCCTTGAGTCAACCAATCTTTTCTCAGCCGTATGAACAGCAATGTTATTAATGGCAGGTCTGTGTTGGAATGTCTTCCCAGCTGGACAAGAGTATTGGCATTTAAGTCCATGTGTGAAGTTGATGTAACTCTTTGCTGCCTCTTTCTTAGTTATGGCAGGTATTCTTTCTTGGACAGCAGTCAAAAGTCTATTTACCACCACCATGTGGGATACACTAGCTTTCCAAGAAGGGCTTATATGGTAAGGAGCACAACACAACACTGTTGTATGATTTTGATTCTCGTTGATGCTGCTTGTGAGGGAGGCAACAGCAACGTTTTTAGTCTCCTTGAACTGTGGAGAGCAAAGACGCAATGAAAGTTTGACTTCCAAGAGAACCTCCACAAAATAGTAATGAAGTACTGTGTTTGTATATTTCTAAATGCATTAAATCTCAGACTGCAGAACAGGCATCTTCCCCAACTTCTCTTTAATTTGTTTTCTTGAGAGAGTGTTTAGTGGCATTAAGTCATTGCAAACCATTGTATTAAAAAACCCGTAAACATCTTTTACACTTTGGTGTTTTCCCTCCCCCATATGTTGTATATTCATAAGAAAACAACCCACAACCATCACTTTATTGGGAAAAGTAGAGGGGAACTTTTGTCCCGCATTCCAGCCTTTTTATTTTGATGTGATTGAGAGCAGTCCTGCAGAGAAGGACTAAGGGGAGCTGGTTGATGAGAAGCTCGACATGAGCCGGCAATGTGCGCTTGCAACCCAGAAGGCCAACCGTGTCCTTGGCTGCATCAAAAGAATCATGGCCAGCAGGTCAAGAGCTGTGATTCTGTCCCCCAGATCCTCTCTTGTGAGACCCCCACCTGGAGGATTGCGTCTAGTTCTGGAATCCTCAACATAAGATGGATATGGAACTGTTGGAATGAGTCCAGAGGAGGGCTACAAAGATGATTGGGGGTTGGAGCACCTCCCATACTGGGACAGGCTGAAGAGATTTGGGCTTGAATATTTGTGTGTTGATTAAATCAGTTGTAAAGTAGATACAGAAAGCATAATAATGTATTCTGAGTTAGCCTTTTAGAATACAAGTCCATGCCAAATTCCAATTCAACTATTTGTAAACTGAATTATGTTCTAAGTGTGGAAGTGCTCGCAGAGAAGTCTAGCGTCTCTGTATCAGTTATCTTTGCACCAAGGCCAGCATGTGATCATCTGTATCCATTTTCTTTCTTTGAGACTTTACATGATATTTGACTTCCAGCCTTTCGGTGCAGACTGATTGCCTACATACATTATTCACTGTATGTAAAAATGTGGTTATGGGATGTTCACCAAAAGAGAATAGTTTTACAGTGTGTATGTGTGTATCGTGAAAGAACACGCTTATACCAGGAAACTGAAAAACTCATTATGGTGGAAAGGGAATCTTGGAAAACTGTCAGTAGTACAAGTGTTTTAAAAGACTTAAAAGCAGAACAACCAAATTCACCGTGTTTTCAGTTTTGTGGGTCGTTTCTCTCGTAGCCTATTTGTTGAATCTCTGCGACAGCAGACCTTGTCTTGATACACGCCTTTTGGGGCCAGCAGTGTCATCCTGCTTTAGCAAAGGAAAATCGTGTATGGTGCCTTTTTTAAAACTCTCAGATTGTGGATCCTTAATTTATCCACATATGCCATAGTCTTTTAATAGAAGTTGCTTTTCCAGGTTGTTAACTTTGCTCCAAAGAGGCTTTTAAACATTGGAAAGAAGTTTGACTCCTGTTTGACAGGATTTCCTATTGATAGTAATGATTATGCTGACATAACCAGAGCTGTACGCTCAGCAGCTGCAGTTCTGCTCTGTGCTGTATTGAAGTTGATGTGTGATGAACCAGTCTGGAGAATGAGCTCAGATTAATTAGGTGAACAGGGTGATATTTTCATTCTGGATTAGTTCAGATTAACCATAGGGCTATGTAAATGGCTGTGTTGACACAACTGAAAGGATAGTATTGGGAAAGGGAGAGCAGCTGGAGGGAGCTTCTTAAGCCAGCAATTCCAATGGAAAAAAAATTCAGAACATGGGAATTTAAGTTGCTACCATGTTAGGAGTGAATTCATAGACCAGTAGTGTACTCCACTTTAAATAAAAGGATCACTCTAACTTCTGTAAGCTAGTTTGCATGTATTGCTAATCAGGTGTGTCCACACGGGGAGCTAGTGCACTGTACACAAAAAACCTGCTTATTTGCCTACCAGCTTCCGTGGCTGATGTAGAAATCAGTAGAAATAGTAGCCAGTTTGAATTAGTAGTGTGCTCTAAAGTGTAATTATTTCATACTTGAGGATGTGATTTGCTTCTTTGTACTACAATATGTGCACTATAAATAAATGTTTCAACCCTAGGCAGTTTGCTGAGAGCTGTGCCAGGCAGTCTGGTAACATTGATGAGGACTCCTTTAGCCTGTATGAATTTACTGTTTCCCAGTGAAATACTCTGAGGGTTCTTCAGAATTCTTTCTGCTTTAATTGAGTTTACATTATGCCTTCTAACTGGAATAGAAGTGGAATTTTGCTCTTGGGTTACTGCACGCAAGCAAAACCTGTAAATAACAGACCAGCCATTAAGTCATCTTAAAAGCTAAAGAGGCAGGAGGTAAACAGCCATGGAACAGAAAGCTCCTGTTTTTGAGGACAGATAGCAACTGAAGTACAGAGTACTTCTGATATGTTCTTTCTAAAGCTTAGTGCTCTCCAGGTTAATGTCCACAGTTAACTTATTCCTAGTCACTTAAAATAAAACCATCTGAGTTCATAAGTTATTTAACTTTTGATTTGAATAATTTCCAGTTAATATCAAGAAATTAGAATTATGTGTGACTATTTTTGAAGTATCAGAAGAGTTATTGCAATGTGGACATTAAGTATTTTATGGTTAAATTTTCTGGTTGTTAAAATGATGCTAAAGAACATTTATACAGTGAAATTTTTATACAGTGACATGCCATTTGAAACAACCAGGTTCCATTTTCCTCTTCAAACAAAGTTTTTAAGTATTACATTATGCACTGTTTTAACAAATATTAAGTCAGAATTAATCTGGTTTTTTTTAAGATACTGATGTAAATCAAGATTTTGAAACTGGTTGTCATTCTAAATTTAGAATTCTTACTGCTAGTGTCACAACTGGTACTCTAACAGTGAGAGCATAAATAGTAGAATATCCTGCACCTTGTAGAAAAGTCGTAACCCAATTAACTATATCTCACCTCTTTCAAATCTTGGAATTGTGTTCCTTTATGATTTTATTTCCTGGTCTGACACCTCAGTAAGTACTCTGCAGGTGCCATCACCGCCTATCAGCAGAGTACTGTTCTCTGAGACTGGGACAGATGCTGTGATGTTAGCATGGCAGGGTACCTTCAGGGATAGGATATTTGCTTTGCAGAAAATGGTGTTGAAGAACTGAAAACAAAGGTGGTTGATGACTTAGAGCTTCTAGTGGAAAGATCAGAAAGCTTTTATGTTTGTGTTCTGTGTAGCTTTTAATTGCTATTCTGAGACAATTTCAAGAAAATCGTATCTTTGATAGTGTACTTTAAATATCTGTTGCTGTTTGTATTGATTTTATTGATGACTGAGTTGGTATTCTGTCTCAGTTTTTATAACAATAAATGTTCCATAAACAATTCTTTCAACCTGCTATTGATGGTAAGAAAAATTGAATAGCATAAAGTAGGGCAGAGAAGAGATGATAGATGCAAGTTCCAGGTGTACAATTCCTCTATGGCAGCTTTTGTTGTTTACTGTCTTGCATTTGATCCAATTTATTACTTAAAAGAAATGATCTTAAAAATGCAGTTTGGCTGTTGTTTTTAAGTGTATGCTTTCAAGTAACTTTTAGGTTTAGTAGGGTTTTGTTTGCTGAAAGTTGTCTGTTAAAATTTAATGGATATTTTTCTTGACTCTTTTTTTAGTTACAATTGCAGTCTTTTTCCAGGTCAGATTTTTGGAATTGGGCAAAATAGCTTATAATTTATTTTTTTTCATGCTCTAACAAATTTTAGATGCTCGTATGTGTGTGTTTAGGGAAGTGAGCCAAAAATCAGTCTTTAGCAAGTGGAGCTGTGTCTAGCATCTTACTTCTACTTATTTAATTTACTTTTTACTGATAGTAAAATAGTTAACATTTTCTGCTTAACAGTTGGAGTAAAATCAGTAGTGATTTTAATTTACATTCCTTTCTGTCACTCACCCAGCAGAAAAAGGGAAGAAGCCTTTCCTTTGGTTCAGTTAACCAAAGTGTATTTGAATGTCATTTCACCCTTCATGTCTAGACTGAATGAGCAGCGTTCATGTTGAGTAACTTTATTTTCACAATGAGTGGAGGGTTTCTTTTTCTTTTCTCTTTTCATATGTAGTGCTTATTACTGGGGATAGTTGATTTCCTCAACTTCTGTAAAGAGCGAAAAAGGTTAAATGACCCAGGTTTTGCAGGCTTGGGTTTTTTTTGGGGGGAAGTGATGGTGGTTGTTACGTTTCAATTAAAGATGATGTAAAATAAGTTTATCACCTGTGAAAGCCTGGATCAACTCAGAAATAGGAAAGATGCTATTTTAAAACAGTTTTTTTCTTCTTCTTGCTGCAGCCAATAGAAAGGTACTCTGGAGGGATTTCACTGGGGAATTATATCTGCAGGATACATTTCCTGGTAGTAATTAAAGAGTAGTGATTGGTGTATGACGCTGTCATGAAGGCTTATAGCACACTTTTAAAATATCCTATATAACTGTTTCAATTGCAGATATGTCTATGTAATTATCTCTGAGTATTATTTAAACTTTGTTCCAGTGTCTCATGTTGATCAGTTCCTCAGGTTCATGTGATTCGTGTGGTGTCTTATATGTTTAATGTTATTCCTCAACGTATTGACTGTTCTTCTGGGAATTTCTTTGTTGCTAAAACATAAATTGGATGATCTATTTTTGTGTGTATCATATATTACTTCGCATTTCTGTCATATCCTCTTATGTTCATTTCCTTTCAATGTAAAAAAAAGGAGATTTTTTAAAAAATGCATCCTTTTTGACTTGTTTCAGATGTCAGACACTTAAAGTCTTTAATCATTGATCACTTGTCTTTGGAATCCTTCTGCTTTTACAGTATCTTTTTGTGTTGCTTTCCTCAAAACAAATACATATCATGATCATAAATGCCATGGTTTTTTTTTTTTTCTTGTATATTGTACTTCACTTTTGGTATAACAAGTACTGCAGGTAATCAGAAAGTGAACACAGGTATTTTGAATAGTTTTTATGGATTATTTTTAAATTATTTTTTTTCTACCAAACTCTCTGGGTAGTGGTCAATTTTTTTCTGGATTGGTTGCAATAGGAGTTTCTTCTTTCTGAAAAAGAGTGATTCAAAATTCAGTGTTATTGCCATATATCTACCCATGTTGAATTTCAACTGGCACCATTCTGCTAATTCTTTCTTCCACATTTTTCAGTAATTAATATTGCAACATCTTCAAATGTTGACATTTACCAGCAAATATTTGCAGGGGACATCTATATGTTCTTTTGTTCTTTGAACTTCATGTAAGGTTATTGCTTATTTCTTCCTTTTGGGCAGTTCCTGATCAGAGAAGATGTGTACCCCTGGACAATAGCCCTATTTTTCCAAAGGGCTTTGTCAAAAACCTGTGTTAAGAGTTTTTGTTAAATATGCAGGTAAGTTGTTTAATTTATATATTTGAAAATTTCTCTAGGATTCATAGAATCATAGAATCACCAGGTTGGAAGAGACCCACCGGATCATCGAGTCCAACCATTCCCACCAATCTCTAAACCATGCCCCTCAGTACCTCATCCACCCGCACCTTAAACACCTCCAGGGAAGGCGAGTCAACCACCTCCCTGGGCAGACCGTTCCATTGCCTAATGACCCTTTCAGTGAAGAATTTTTTCCTTACGTCGAGCCTGAACCTCCCCTGGCAGAGCTTGAGGCCATTCCCTCTTGTCCTGTCTCCTGGCACTTGGGAGAAGAGGCCAGCACCCACCTCTCCACAACCTCCTTTCAAGCAGTTATAGAGAGCAGTTAGGTCTCCCCTCAGCCTTCTCTTCTCCAGGCTAAACAACCCCAGCTCTCTCAGTTGCTCCTCGTAAGACTTGTTTTCCAGCCCCTTCACCAGCTTTGTCACTCTTCTCTGGACTCGCTCCAGAGCCTCAACATCCTTCTTGTGGTGAGGGGCCCAGAACTGAACACAGTATTCGAGGAGCCGGCTCACCAGTGCCGAGTACAGAGGGAGAATAACCTCCCTGGACCTGCTGGTCACGCCATATCTGGTACAAGCCAAGATGCCATTGGCCTTCTTGGCCACCTGGGCACACTGCTGGCTCATGTTCAGTCGGCTGTCAACCAACACCCCCAAGTCCCTCTCCTCCAGGCAGCTTTCTAGCCAGGCTTCTCCCAGTCTGTAGCACTGCACAGGGTTGTTGTGCCCCAAGTGCAGGACCCGGCATTTGGCCTTGTTAAACCTCATGCCATTGGTCTCAGCCCAGCGAGTCCAGCCTGTTTAGATCCCTTTGCAGAGCCTCCCTACCCTCCATCAGATCGACATCTCCACCCAGCTTAGTGTTGTCTGCAAACTTGCTAAGGGATTAGAAAGATAGTACTTCCCTATATTGACACTTCACTAGCTCATCTTTATTTTTATCATCCTTGGAGTTTTATTATACTCTTAATTATTTTTATTAATTTATTTGTAGCTTGGGGAATGAGACTTGCAGATGTATGATTCCTAGAATTGGTCCTACTACTCTTTTACAAAAGAAGTGCTTGTGTTCCTTCAAGTCATCTTACAGGGTAGTTGTTTTTTTTTTTTTTTTAATGAAAGAATTAATTTCTTAGCAGCATGGACCTTTTTCTTGTACAGGAATTTGAAATGGGTTCATCCAGCTCTTTGGGCTCTCTCCATATCTAGAAGCTCTTCTGCTGAAATTATCTTCTGGTTGTACCTTTTTGGATGTTTTTAATTACTCCCTCAATTCTCTCAATTCCCTGTGGTTTGTTAGGTCTCTTGCAGGTTTTTGTATCTAATGGGATTTTTTTTAAATCCTTATTACTTTTTTTGCAGTCCTTGAATCTTTGTGCTGTCAACAGTGTTTTTTTGATCACTGCGATGTTCATCTTAAACAACAATTGCTTTGAAAACTTCCAGAATAAATGTCAGACTTGGAGTATATAGTTTTGTCTCAAATAACCCTTGGAGGCTTTTTGTCCATCTTTCCATGCATAAGGGCATGCCTGTGGGGTTTTTGTTGTTGTTGTTTGTTTCTCTGTATCTAGTTTTAGATAGTATCTATTAGATGCAAAAGTAGGATGATAGTGAGTTTTTGCAGATTAAGGAAAGGAGTACTTAACTGAAGCTGCTTTACTTCAGTTCCTCAGTAGTGGAGGAAGATCAGGCAAAACAGAGCAGCATTTCACTCACATTGTTCAGAGAGTAGAGCTAGCTTTCACTTTTACCTTTCCTGCCCTCTGCCACTTCTGCTATGAGATAAGGAGTAAACTTGCCTATAGAAGGCCATTCTCTTCATCATGGGGGGATGCAAGAGGCGTCTACTTGCTTGTTTTTTCCTTCATCTCCTTCCTTTCTCCTGCTAGAAAAAACAAAAGCCTTTCATTAGTTTCTGGACAAATTGTTTGGAATACTGCAGAGAAAATAATACCTGGTTGAGGTATTTGGAAAAATGCTGAGAAAATAAACTAATACCATTCCTCTCTTTCCACTGGGAAGAGAATACCTGTGTGCATCTCCAAGTCAAAAAAGGGGACTTGTCTTATCCTCATTTGGAAAGATTTACTCTTTTCTACTGTATTACATCTTGTCTTTATGTATGTCCTGATGAGTAGGTGTAGGTATAAAGAGGGCTGGTCTAGATGGGTACTTAGGGATCAGCCCCATGGTTCTGTATATAAAGAAATGCTAAAAAATACACACATGCTTGCCTCATGGGAAGGGTTGTGAATTAATAGTTAACAGGCTTTTAGAGAGGGTCCTCAAAAGCCAGAGATTCAGGCATTCACTCTCACAGAGATGGTTTTTAGTCCCTTGAAAGCGTTTGGCTAAGGTACAGGAGGAGGATTGTACAGTTTTGTGGGTGTTTTTAGTAGGAAAACAAAGCTGTCTACTACCAGTTTCTGTCTCCTTTCCTTGCTGTGAGTAGAACCTAATGGTAAATTCCCCCTTGTATTTACTGTTTTTCTTGCTCTCCCTCTTTGAACTCTCAAGGTTATTCAGTTATTTTCCTCACAATTTCATTAGGAAATTTGCCAAAAACATCCTTTCTAGGCAGCTGTCTCTGGACCTTTGGAGGCCAGCACTAATGTGCTTCCAGTCTGTAGGGGGTGTTTGGCATGGAGTTATGAACTAGGCCTTCAGCGTTTCCAGGGAGAGCAGGGAAGAGATTGCAAATGCTTTACCACACCCAGGTGCAAATTTTTGCTAGTCTATGAGCATTGAGAGGCTTTCATCTCTTGTTGTACCTGTTTCGTCCTGGTGCAAGGTCTGTTAACAGCAACAAATTGTTGATGTGAGAGAGTTGTAATGGAAGAGTTATTTTTCTGTTTGCCAAATGTTACTTTGAAGGAAAGCTTTTATGTGTAGGAGGAGGGAGCAACTCCAGCAATCCTAAACTGTTAAGATATAATTTTTTAATGAGGCATTGATATGTATATTTTTATTTTAAACCTGTACTTGAAGGTGCTGTAGTGTTGTCTGCATGTAATGCTTCATGTAAAATTGAAATATTAAACGTTTTGCTGAAATTAATATTGGGAGGAGCTAAATGTATCAGAAAGGGCAAGAAATGCATTTCAGAGCTTTCTTCATACCCCGCTGAACAATATAGGCAACTGCTGTACCATATGTACATATAATATATTTGTCAGACTAACTGCTTCTTGTGTTTGACTAAACTGTCTCCTTTCAGCCACCCACACAGAATATGCCTATGGGTCCGGGAGGGATGAGTCAGAGCGGCCCTCCCCCACCTCCGCGCTCGCACAACATGTCTTCAGATGGTATGGTAGGTGGGGGCCCTCCTGCACCACACATGCAGAACCAGATGAACGGCCAGATGCCTGGTAAGTTTTTCTCCTCTAAGACATTAACACCAGCGTTGCCTGGCAACTGAAACGACATGGGGGCTCAAGGGATACTAGATTGTTGATGACAAAACTGCTTTGAATGCCCCCGAGTACAAGCTCTCTTAGAGTTTGTTAGCTACAGAGCTACGTGACCTGTATTCAGTGTTTATCAGGCTGCCCTTGGGCTTTGATGTAGCTGACACACAGCATTCCTCTGATGAACAGAACTGGCTAAATTTAGTCTGTTTGAAACCGCGCAGTACAGCTGGCTTTAGAAGGCTTATTGGGGAAAGGTATTGGCCTGTGGCTGAGTGAATACAAATCCTTTCATAAAAAGATAATGTGAAATCATCATAGTTAAATAATTAGATAATAATAAAATAGATACATCTTACAGAGGGTGTTTTGAATGTGAGTAAATGTAAAAAAAAAAAAAAAGCCTTTATACAGAAAGTCATCCAGCTTCCACTAATTGTCTGTGGTCTTTATTATTGAAGATGTGTTGGATCATAAGGGATTTGTAAAGAAATGGCCTCCAGATTATTGTTCTAGGTGTAAATTTAAGTCAGTTTTTATGCCATCCTGTTTTGTAATAAAAAAAAGAAAAGTGCTTGGGAAGTCAGAAACAAAGCACTGAAGCAAGATGATAAAATTCCACATTGTGGCTGCCAGTACTGGCTTTGGGGTAACTATTCCCTTTAGCAGTCAGATCAGAGTGGAGTAGGCCCTGGATAAGCTTGCTTCTTTATGTAGAGGCTGTTTCCAGAATTTCTACTCATAAAGTCATGCTGCCTATTTCATGTGAATTGGCTTTCAGCTTAAAATTGCATTTGCAGGATTGCTTTTGTTCAGTACCCCTTCATTTTTTTTGTATGGAGGAACTTTTTGTACAAAAGCTCTTCAAGGTATTGATTCTTCCAAGAAGGGAAACTGTTATTAAAGGATCTTTGGAAATTCATCTCTCAGTGATCCACAATAGCAAACACAGTAAATAACTATGCAAAATTTAATATGAAGTAAAAGGTAGTGTTTGCTACAGTCTCTAATTCCTATACAAATCTTGATAAAATGGACCTGATAGTCTTAGTGACAGCTTTTCTGATAAGAGTAGCTGAATAGCCTCCAGTGGCCGTGTGTAAGAAGTGTAATAAAAAATCTAGAGAAGTTAGTTACATCATAGATGTTGGTCAGGGTTTGCATTTGGAAGTGGAAAGAGCAGTATATGCTGCTCCCTGAATAGGGCAGAGATATTCTGGTTGTGGAGTCTTCTATCCATCTAAGATCCATCATCTCCCATGGAGAATAGCGATGCCTCTCACAAATCAGTCTCTTTGACCCTCTAGTGTAATCATATTATTGTTATTATAATGATCTTTTCCAAGGAGAAGGATTACTGAGTCACAATATGAGCATAATGACTTCACTGTAGAGCCACGGGGGAGAAAAGTCACTCCTTAAACATACATATTTTGTAATTAGATAGAATAAGAAAAGAGCTCTTATGGAAATACGTGAAAAGTAAATAGGTTTGTTTTGGTATTCACCTAGACAGATACTTAAATACAGTTTCCAACTAAGCTTTAATTTAGCCTTTCTTCCAACATATGCCCTTGTTTGAATGTCTGTTCCGGCCCTTTTCGGTTTAAGGTTGTCTCTGAGGATGTGAAGATAAACAGCTTAGGATAAGGGCATCTCTAGTATCAGAAAGGCATGCTAAAATTATTTCATAGTTAGGCATTGGAGAAGGGGAAATGGAATCATCTTGTTAAGTGGATAGCTGAATGATTATTTTCTTTTTATATGTGTTTGCTAGTTTGCCTGTATGTGAGCTTTTCTGTATTTCACAGGCATGTATTTCTAATAATTTCTGCAATGTATGCATTTGCTTTCTGTTTATAGGGCATGTACTCTAAACTTACATAGATTCTTTGATAGAAACCAGATACAAAACCTTAACTATCTGACGAAATGATCTGTCAAAAACAAATAAAGTCACTAAGGTGCATTCTGAAAGACTACAGGATCGACAACCATGACCAGCCTGGAAGAAATAAAATACAGGCTCTTTAATACCAGCTAAGGATTTCTGGAAAGCCTTATCTGAGCAGGGTCTTCTGCAGGCTCGAGTATGTGTGAAAGGGTTAATGAGAGGATTAAAAGAACTACCTAGTGATGGTTAGGGAATGAGATGATTTCAACTTCTGCCACAGACTTGTCAGTACCTAAAGGGCAAAGGATGATCTTTCGCATACTTGGGTTCTGGATTATAAAGGACCTGAAGTGCTGCTGAGACCCTTAATTGCATCCCCAGACAAATGAGTGTCTGTATTCTCCTACCAGTGAAGATAGTCATAACAAGCCCTTTTCAGCCTGTGGTGGAATTGAGTGTTATCTGCACCTGTGACAGAATATGGCTTTTACCTGAAAAAATTACTGTTTGAAGAGTTACATTGACCAAAAGTTTGTGTGATGCAAAGTAAGCGTGGTCTGGATTTGGAAGGAGATGATGAACTGGGTGGCAAAAATTGCTGGTGGCGAATTATCATCCCAATTTCTTGAGCTTGTTTTATCATATGTAGAAAGTTGAATGATGTGACTAGCTGTAGGATTCTCTGACCTTTGTCCTGGCACTGGTAGGTGACCTTCCTGAATAACAGGTGCTTGTGTGTTACCAAGGTCTTTCAAAGTCTTCTTTCCTTCCTGCAAATGTAGTCTAAAATAAACTTCGCCCAGCTTGTAGCTTCTCAGAGTTAAAATACTGTCCATAAGAGGTTAAGAGGAAAAAGGACCTCTGGTTATAGTTAGGATAGATATTTATTCCACTGACTTTATTATAACACAGAATCTAATTAGTATAGCATTTAAAGCAGTTACTTTAATGGCATATAGACACTTCTTATCTCAATCATTCATTCATATTCCATTCATATTCCACTCTTCCCATTTTGTTTATTCATTTAAAACCCAAAATCAGCGTTTGTTCTTATGTGCAGGAGAGTCCTGTCAAACTGTAAAAATAATATTTCTAAAATGTGTTCTTGTTGTTTTTCATTTGCAAGGTATTTTGATACTAGTCTTAGCTTTTCCTCTATGCTTGTATTCTAGCTTCTCACTAGCAAACAACGGGATTTTTTCCCCATGCCTGACATTTCCCGTGACAGCGTTTTATGACTGCTTTCTTCTGTTTTGGTGCTACCTGAAATGTGAAATGTAAACCAGCCTTTTAGAGAATTTTAGTTTTAGTTTTTCAACTTCTCTTTTATGATGATTTTTGCCTTTCCATCTTTGCTTCTTACATTACCAGTTTTTGAAAACTTATTCCATCATGTGCTTGGCTAAATCTCTGAAATCTATCACTAACAGTTTCTTCCTTTAAGCAAAAAGGAACAAACCTGCTCCCAGGTCCTGACTTTCTAGCACTAACCCTGCCTTTGTACAATTCAGCAATCTCTGCTCACCTTATTTTGCCAGAACAGTGGTGTATGATAACCTTTTTTTTTAGCTTTTTCACTTTTCTTGATAAAACAAGCTTATGTGTTGATTTCAGTAAGGTTTCTTGGGAAGGGCAAAAGGATAAACATTCTTAAATGTATTCTCTTTTCATGTTGACTTTTAGTAGCTGTGTTCCTTCATCACTGTTATTTTTTTCTCCTGCATATTTTTGTTAGTAGGCAAGGTGGTATCGCTTCTATGACCTTCTGTACAACTGTTAAATCCTTATTTTTGCCTTCATTGTGTCCTAGATTAGTGCAGTTATTTCTTTAGTCAAGACAACTCAAAAGCTGTTTACATCTAAAGGGACATCTTTATTATTTTTTTTTAATGAGGAGGTATGTAATGAAAGCAGTATCATCCTGCAGCTATATTGGCATAGTTTCTTTAGGTGGTTCTTTTGAAGTTTTCCATATTTCTTAGTTTTTTTGTAGCTTAAGAAGAAAATCCTGTAGTACATTTGGCAACAATGGCATCTTCTTGGTGAACTCTATATCAGCACTTGCCCTGTTTACACTTGAGCTACTCTGTCATATGCTCTGGTACATAGCTTCATGTGGTGTTTGTCATATGCCTAATTCTTGCATTTTGTTTACTTTTTTCCATTGTCATATTTATAACCGGTCGCACTTGTTATTAATTTTACTCCCTAGTTGCTGCTCGCTTATCACAGCTAAAGGAAGGAATAAACTGATCAGATGGTATTATAGTTTTTATACTTTTAAAAATACCCACTGAGAATAGATTTAATTCAGAGAACAATTCAATTCTAACCTATGTTGTCAGAAAGAGGGGGAAATAAAGGGTGAAGAGATATAGTTGGCCTCATGGGTATGTGAACAAGTTGTTCTTCTTTTGCATCTTTGCAAGCAAGAGCGGTGAGCTCATAATTTGATGACTGTCCATCCAGTTGTCATCTCCCATCCTAGTAATCTGTAAATACTGTTGTGGAATACTAACTGTAGAGTCAGCATTCAAACAAGGTTAAATATACCTTCAGCTATTTGTGTTCTACGTTTATTTGTAACATGTCAATGTTAATACTGCATGACTTTTGAAAAAAAATATTAGCTGTTACTTTCAGAAAAGTGTCTAATCTGGTTTGTTTGAATAAGCAAATGTTACAGCTACTGTAGCAATTATGAAGCTGTGATAGAGCTGCTAATTTGGCTGTTAAATTGACCTTGTACAGTTCGGGTTAAAATTCAGGGTGAGTTGATGTATAAGACTAGTTTTGCATATGATATGGATATAAGATGAGCTATGTGATAATTTACACCTTTGGTTTTGTGACATCGACTGCTCAACAAAAAAAATATTGCATGGCAAAGCTGAACTTTGACTGTTGTTAACTGTTATTTTTAATTTAAGTTGGGAAATCATGAGCAAGCTCTGTTTTCACTTTGTTTTAATGAAATTATATTTAATTACTTATTTAGCTTTGTGATTCAACATTACTATATTTTCTTGTTTTATGATACTTCATGTAGAACCATGTTTCCTCTTTTTCTTTTGGAAGGACCTAACCATATGCCTATGCAAGGACCTGGGCCTAACCAACTCAATATGACAAACAGTTCCATGAACATGCCTTCAAGTAGCCATGGATCAATGGGTGGCTATAATCACTCAGTGCCATCCTCACAGAGTATGCCAGTGCAGAATCAGATGACTATGAGCCAAGGACAGCCAATGGGCAACTATGGTCCCAGGCCAAACATGAACATGCAACCAAACCAAGGTAAGTGAGATTAAAAGACCACCTGTCTTTTCCTGTAGATTTCCTTCTCTAAATGCATTTGTACCCATGTTTGTAGGACTCTACATCTCCTCCCTCCCATAACTACTTCTTAGTTATTTGCAGATATGGTTAGCTGAACACAGTTTTTTAGCTGCTACTCCCTGCTGTTTTCAGGAAATGTCCTTGTGTATCTAGTAAAATTAAAAACTAATTTTGTATCTAGAATATTAGTATTTGATGTATCCTGTTAACTATAAGGTCCTTGTTGAAGTTTAAGGACATAGCAAGATCAGAATATCGCATTAAAGTCACAACAGACCAAATGATTAAATTGTATATATGCTGCATATTCTTATCAGTGTGCTTTATGAGTCAGCAAGCAGTATTTTCAGCTGTCTGTTAAGTTTGTTACTACTTTGAGTCTGAAAATACCACCTGCTAGAAGACATGCTGCAGAAATTATTTTTTTTTTAGAAAAAGCCTCTGCCATGTTTACAGCAAGTAATTTTTTTTTCCTTAATGCATGTGAACTCTGACAGATATATTAGCTGAAGGATATGACTTGGAGTTAAGGTTTTTGTCGTTCTTCTGATGCTGTAGGAGAATGTGTTTAACTGTTTTTCTGAGGCTCCTTTCCTGGTCATTGTAGAAAATATAATCGTCCAGTAGTATATGTTCTTCTTATCACAGTATACTCTTGTTGGACACCAAAGCTCTGCTTTGTTGTGTAATAGTATTTGTTCTTGAGGTATACAAACAGACCAGATAATATTCATCAGCTTGATTATTAGATCACTGAAAGATTCAAAACAGAGAAAAGACTAAGTTACTCAGACCAAAAATGAGTCAAGATGAAAGTGCTGTTTCTGCAGTTTTCTCACCTGTAGTGAAAATGGGAAGTCTGAGTCTTCCATTGTCAACATTGTTAATGGCGTTTTTCTTAAAAATTAACAGCAAACAAAATATAGGCACATAGCAGAGGAAAGCATCACATGTGGGAATATTTTTGACTGTCTCTCTGAGTTGAAAAGTTGTCTTTATTCTGGGCAATACATAAGTAGACGATGTAAGATGCTTTAGAAAAGTCCTGTGCATGCTCAGTTGAAATTCCTTAGTTGCAGAGAGTTGACAATAAATACGTAGCAGTATGTGTTAAGGAGCCATCTGCTAAGTTGTTCACAGATAACAGCTTACTTTGTATGACTGGCTTACAATTTAGGACTAGTGGTTATTCCATCTCAAAGTAGCGTTCTTTACTCTTCCTCAATCTCCTGCTGTCTTTTCAGTGTTCTGTCAAACATCTGAAAATTTCTCATTACAAATTAGGTAGAAAAATACTTAAAAGGTTTCTGTTCTGAACACATAATAGTACAGAATTGGCTTTGGGGAATAAAGAAAAAAGCGGTATGTAACCAAATTATATGTTCAAGAATGAGCATAATCCCTTTAAAACAAGAGCTGGTACCATTGCCTGCATGTAGGGCCACGGTAAGCTTTCACATTGGGTAACTCTAATTTTGCCAAATTCCGACCCATTAGGCTGATACTTTTTCCATTCTAAGCATCTGCTTCAAGTCTGATGTTATTTTTTATTCTTTTTTTCTTTTTGTGGAAGTTTCGCAGAAATGCAGAGTCGTTTCTGATGATGGGGTGAAAAATTACATTCTTTAAAATATTTCAGTGTCTCACAAAAACATTAGTAAATAGAGCACTTCTTTTGGGCTGATGCATTATTAGGTATGTATTTGTGGAGAAAATAATGAGATTTACCATGGTAAGTCTGGCATGGTGTACTTTGCTGATACGCTACATGTGGATATCCTTATGCTTTATTGATACTGAGTGCACATAGTAGCTCTTTCATCCTCAGTGCACTTATGGTCTCAAATTAGTTAGGTTTATCTGGGACCCAGTTCTAGTTTGTGTTTCTGTCTCTCTCTCTCAATTCATCTTGCATGTCTGAAGACTAGGTTGTTGGTTACTTTAAGTAATTTTTTTCAGGAGACTGCTACTGAGTCACCGCACTTACCAGAAGATCAGGTACCAGGCCATTTTTACTTAAATCGACATACCTTTTCTTCCTTATACAGAAGTCAGTCTTGCGAGACACTGGCTGGGGCAAGGACAGGTTTTTTTTCAGTTAGTATGTGTAGATGACTTTGAAATGAACAGTTGAGGAAAATGTTGTGTGTTCTTGATAATGTAGACTATTTTTGATTAAATTGGGCGACGAGCAGTTCTGCTTTCACCTATTGTCTGCTTGCTTTGTGCCTTCACTTAGTTCAGAAGACTGATTTGGGTCTACACTGTGCATTTTTCAGTTGTCTGTTTAATGACTACTCAAATTGCCTGCACTCCTCACAGGACCTACAGTATTAATTCTTAGTATCTTTTTCATCAGAGCTGTATCACAAGAGTGTTTCCAGTACGTTAACATGTGAAGGCTGCCTTCTGAATATACAGAAACATTTATAGGGCTTTTGAACTACCGAAGTTGAAGTAGTTTATTCAAAAGACAAATAGTCTCCTTGTGTATTTGTGTAATTACAGGGATAGTCCTACACAATTTTCTTGGACCCATTTTGGACTGTGCAAAAATCGGATACTCTGTCCTCTGTGAAATAGTCCTCTGTCCTAGAAATTCACCAAAAAAGGGTTTCTAAGCAGAGTTTTTGGAAGCAGTGATCATTCTCTTGCGGTGCCAAGTTTTGTGAACTTCTGTGTGAGAAGTCTTGTCTCCAAGTTTGGAAGAGATCATGACTTCCAATTGGACATTAGAAG
This sequence comes from Phaenicophaeus curvirostris, assembly GCF_032191515.1. Taxonomy (NCBI): domain Eukaryota; kingdom Metazoa; phylum Chordata; class Aves; order Cuculiformes; family Cuculidae; genus Phaenicophaeus; species Phaenicophaeus curvirostris. Next base: position 51,395,592 of record NC_091394.1, on the reverse strand, counting down.
AGATGTATTTTAAGTGGACTGAAAAAATATGTGCTACAAATATTAGAAAGTCTTAGATCATGAACTGATTGTCATAAGTTTTTTACTTTAGTTTTGTGAAGGGGTTTTCTAGATTAGTTTTATGTCATATTAGGTATTATACAATGAATAAATTTACCTTTATTGTAGACTTGATTTTTCAACAGAAAAAAACCAGATTCAAAGTTCCTTCGTCCCTTGGAACTACCATAGAAAATGGTTCTGTTGCATGAGACAACAGAGACCATGGTTCTTCTTTTAGGTGGTGTCTTAATAAGCGAGAGATGTGAACCGAACTGGAAGGAAGCCAGGCAGTCTGTTATTAACACAATACACAGTCTGATACAGGGCAGTGAATTCTCATTGTGGCTCTACAAAGCGTTAATGAAGTTCTAATTTAAAAAGCAAACAGAAAACCTCTACATTGCACCATGGGGACCCAACACATTTTATCACATTGTATTGTGACTAATATTAATATTGTTAATTAACAAGCTTTCTTGAGATCTAGGAATATTATAGCAACAAGTTTTTATTTTTTTCAAGGCTGCCTAATGTTTCTTAGTACTTCCAGAGGTGCCAGGTGACATGAGCAGTGACATGGAATGATCTGAATTGCTTACTTATTCAGAAGATCAAACAATGAAATATAGTTTTAATAAGTGAAAAATAATTACAGTTTCTCAATTGAAACAGGTTTGGGTTTTGTTTTTTTTTTTTTTTTACTTCAAAATCAGGACACAGGAACCACCATGCTGAAGGATAGAAGCATAACTGGATCACTCTAAGAGCGGCCAATATGAAAATAAGGCTTAGCAGAACTAAGGCCACTTTACTTCTCACTGAGAGATTCCACACAGGGGTTTAATGGGATTTAACTAACACACTTTGAATTCATACCATTAATTAATTTGGCTTAACTTTCTCTCGTAACCCCACATAGACAGGATCTAAATGACTGTGTATTCCTTTTCTTCTGTAAATCCATTGTCAGTATTGACTGTATCTAGGTAATTTTCCAGTACTGAGGTTTCTGCATAGGACTTTCTGCTTGTGCTCCAGCACCTAGTTATCTAAAAATATTAAAAGCAGTGGGAAAAGCTTTCTTCCTTTCTTCCCTGGGATGGGGCTAGTTTGTTGTTTTGATTTGTTTTGGTTTTTAGTGAGACCTAGTTACATGTTGTCTTTGTAGCTTATAAAATACCTTTTTAAAAAGGCAAAAAAGTTTCACCCTTATAAAGTGTGCAATATGTGTGAAGTAGTTTGGATTAATATATTATAAAAACATGTTTTTTAAGATGTTTAGCTCCTTGTCGCAACTTTTTCCTCCTCGTACTGGAATAAATTCTGAAGTGGTACTATAGAGGAAGTGAGGAAGCTGTTCTTTGTTAAAAGTTTTATCAACTTAACCTGCAACCTCATATAATAAAATGGCATAATCATAATTTTCATTGCTCTTTAACTGATTGTCTTCATTACTGAAATTTGTGTTTCTTCAAGCTTGGCCTTAGCCAGATTTTCTCTGCATAAAGTCTATTGTGTGATTGCCTGACTCACTGGTACAAGTGATTTGTCTTTATGGGGTAGATAAAATTGTTTGTTCTATGATAACAGCTAAGTGGCTCGTTGATGGCCTATAACATGAACTTCGTGTGTATTAAAACTATGCCCTGAGTTCACAAAGTTCAGTAACTTTTCTGTGGTTTGTCCAGGTTTCACCGTCAGGTTTTCATCTACGCTTTCTTTGCAGACACTGTTCAAAACAAACAAAAAACTGTAAAAGTGTTTCAGTTATCTTTCCATGAGTAAACTAGAGTCTATCTACTTTGAAGAATAATAGAAAGCATCCTTATTTAGGCCGCGTTTTATTTTGTAGATTAGTTAACAGAATTGATACCTGCAACTGCATAGGTTCAGAAACAATGAATCCGTATGAGAGCGCAAGCAATACAGAGAAATTTTTTGCTCCATTTTTAAAGGTTGAGCTTTCCTTGTTAATTCTTTTTGAAAGACTTAATCACAAATCACATGTTCCAGAAGATCTATTTGCTACTTTTCCTTTCATAGGTCCAATGATGCACCAGCAGCCTCCTTCCCAGCAATACAACATGCCACAAGCAGGTGGCCAGCATTACCAGGGGCAGCAGCCACCTATGGGAATGATGGGCCAAGTTAACCAAGGAAATCATATGATGGGTCAGAGACAGATTCCTCCATACAGACCGCCACAGCAAGGTAGGACTTCACTTCAGTGTTTTTCCATTGATTTTAAATAACCATTATAAATCTATTTTAAATCACTTTCTTGCATACACCAAACTTCGATCAGATCATTGGGTGTCACAGACTTTGTTTGCAGAGTTTTTGTTATCCTTTTAAGGGTGGTTCTGGCAGAAACGTGTTACTGGTATCACCATGAAATGTGAAGACAAGAATTTCTTTTGTTTTGATTTTTTTTCTGACAAAAAGCATTTAAAAATATGCATCTCACATATGCTGATGCGGAATTCTGTTTTGATGTTTAAATGTTAGGTACAGAAAAGGAACAGGATACCTGCTTGGTTCTGAATTTGCTCTGTAACAAAAAAGGAGCAGTGTTCCACAATCTTGCTTCCCCTTTTTTTTCCAGTCCTTTTAGAAAAGAATAACTTTTTTTTTTTTTAACACCTTAGTCAGTTATACACATGTTCCTAAAGTGAGCTCAGGACTGAAGTTTGATATATGTGTGCTCAATCTAGTGCAGCCAAACAACTATGCTGTGTGTGTATATATAAATAGATATTTTTATTTTTTTTAAGTAAACCAGATTACATGTGTTGTTTGAAATGCAACGATATGGGTGGGGAATACATTTGAGAAATATTTCTCATGCTAAAATCAGAAATTAGCAGGCTTTATAACAGAGAAAACAAGTTATTTACGTATTGACTGGTTGTGGTTTTTCAGGCCCACCACAGCAGTACTCAGGCCAGGAAGACTATTATGGGGACCAATACAGTCATGGTGGACAAGGTCCTCCAGAAGGCATGAACCAGCAATATTACCCTGATGGTAATCTCTCATAAATGTTAACTTTCCCATTTTCTATACCTGCCCAATACTAATGTAGTCATATGCCCAAAATTAGGGAATGAGGCAAGAATAGTAATTGGATATCATACCTCACATTTACAAAATCTTCCAAGTTTCTACAGTTTAAGTTACTATGACTGGTTAATTTTACAAATTACTAAAAGCATGTAATCTGTAATACTCCCATTTGAAACTTCAACACGGTTTTAATATTTCAGAATGAAGTTCTGTAATTGGTTTATCTAAAGTGTCGAGGGTTCTTAGCATATCTAGTATAATTGAGTTGAATTAAAACAGTCATAACTCCGTGTAAATAAAGAGAGGAGGTGATATCCTTTTATTAAAGATTTTATTGAAGTGGAAAAACTTGCTGAAAAGATGTGGGGGTTCTGTAAATATTCTGGTTTTTTACTTAGTGTTTAGTTTTCATGTCAGTTCACAAATGTGTTATTGTTACTACGGTATGGGCCTTTACTTTAATTTTTACAATAAAATAAAATGGTCCCTGCCCTGAAGAGGCTGTAACTGTGAATCCTCTTTTAAGCCCCCCCAGTGCTTTCAAGATAAGATGAGAACTTTGTATTTCATAAATCTGTTCTCCTACCTCTTTGAATTTCCCAGTGCTGAAGGCTGTTGGATTGTGTTATACGTTAGAAAAGTTGCAATTAACCTGTTTTTCGGCTGAGCAGAGACTGGGAAAACAAAGATACTGACTAATGACTACTGTGATAACCCTGTGTGCAACTTTAATGGTATCTTATGAAGTTCAAGGAATGTGGTAGATGTTAATGTTTTAAAAATATATACAAAACAAAGCTGTGTAATTGCCAAAGCAACTGCTCATGGCAAATAAAAGGATACAAGATAGTTTTTTGAATTTTACTTTCTATTAAATTGATTTTAAGGGATTATTTTGGGGGTTATATGTGCAGAATTATTTTACATGTAATTGTTAAGCCTCCATTTTGTTACTTTTATGTTTTACTTTAAATAGTTCGGGCAGTTTACTGTAGTAAGGGCAATTTGATGTTACCATGAACAGCTCTGTGGCAGCACAGATTACTTCTCTAAGACCTAATCCTTCTAAAGATTCATTCTTTATCATTACCTCATTGCTTTTATGTAGAATGTAAAGAGAATATATTGTAAGTCTTGTTTTAATAGTTATGTATTTGTATTAGGTGCAGTCATTGAGATATGGTACAGTTGCAGAGCTAATTACAGAGACCATTTAATTTTAGAAATATTTTCTCCTTTCCATTTTTTTATTCCAAAATTTTATTCCAAATGTAAAGAATATGTGTAATTTGTTTTCAAATTTAAACAAAATTTTGGCCTGTTTTCTTGGCCAAGTCTGCAATAAAATATATTTTTGTTGTCTGTAAGACAAAATAACAACAACAGGTGGGATGCTTACTGCATATGTTGATTTTAATCAAAGATGCTTGTAGTCTCTGAAAAAGAAGGTTTATTTGTAATGATCATACTCAGGACTGGAATGTAAGAGGAAGAGTTTTGTTAAGACTTGTAGGAATTCTGTTTGTAGGGAAAACCTCCAGAATGTTATTTTTCTGTCACTTGAAAGCAAAATTTCATGTAGAGTGTGGTTCATAACTTCGTTGAGCGTTATTTGTTATTTTTCATACGGCTTTTAGCATATGCTTTTGAATTGGAGATCAGCAGAACAGGTGTTAGACAAAGTATGGTAATTGCTTTCTTTGTTCATTCTGATTTAATTCAGGTTATTTACATGTGAAAGGCCTAAATGCTTTCAATTTTTTTGAGTGAAAGATAAAGAACTTTACCCCCTCCAAGGATTATCAGAAGGTTAAGACCATCCCTTACTGTGATGTTGCTGGAACTACTGCATTAAGCCTTTTTTTTTTTCCTGTCACATGTTAATCCAATATGAAAGGAAATCATATTAATAAGTCTTTGGCTAATACAATTTAAAATTCTTTTTTGTTATATCCAGTTGAATTTTTTTTCATTTTTCTGAGAAATGAAATATTTTTAGGGTTTTCACTCAGGGGCCATTAACTTTTCTTCCTGTCTCTTGTCGAATTGATGTAGGTCATAATGATTACGGTTATCAGCAACCGTCGTATCCTGAACAAGGCTACGATAGGCCTTATGAGGATTCCTCACAACATTACTACGAAGGAGGTATCTATATACCTTCACGCACATACGCACATACATTCCCTTTCCTCTCCCACCCCCAATGGGAACCAAAATTCTTACACTACACGACTTATACCCATGCAAAGCTCTTATAGAATACTAGTTGCTGGCTGTCTTGAAAATTGCAGGGAACCTGAAGCATTCAGAATAATTTCTTGCAAACACCTAAAATATATAACCACGATTTGCCATTTCTAACAACAGTAAAATGACTAAAACACTCTAGGGAATTTTTTTTTTTACCTCAGTGGAAATTTTTATTTAAACATAAATTTGTTGGTTCAGTTGTATATCTTTTTGTGTGTGTATATATTTTGTATACTTATAGTGCTGTTAGGAAATAGCTTGCTGATCTTGTGTAGCTAGTCTGTGCTCTTGTAGCTGTCTTAATTTTGTCTTTTTTTTTTTTATTTTATTTAGCATAGTCATGATCTTATGACTGTGATGTTCCAGTAAATGTAATGCTCGTTTGGCAGAGGTGCTGAAAATGCTGCAGTTCAACTTTGCAAAATTGGCTTTAACTGCAGTTTGTTTGGCCGAATTCCTTCTGTTTGGTTTGAGTTTTCTTTGTTTTGTTCAGTTTTTTAAATCAATATTGCATTTTCATTTTGTTCTTGTGTTGTTGGCTGTGCATCTTAGAAGGAAAAAAAATAGTAAAGTAGGTATCTTTATAAGTATTTGCTTTCTTGCAATCATCTTACAGGAAACTCGCAATATGGTCAGCAGCAAGATGCCTATCAAGGACCACCCCAACAGCAGGGTTATCCACCGCAACAGCAGCAATATCCAGGCCAACAAGGCTATCCAGGACAACAGCAGGGTTATGGTAAGAACCTGAAGACGCAGACAGCAATCACAAAGACATGGGGAGATCCTTGTATGTTATTCCATCCATGTTTTACTGTCCAGACTTCTGCAAAAAAAAAAACCTGTATGCCCACAATTTCACTGTGCCAAAACATGAATGCATAGAAGACAGCATCTTTTGGGAAGTAGATGTGTTGGCAATCTAGGACAATGTGGTAGCATAGAAAAGGAGCATGGCCAGAAGACATTCTGTTGCCATCTGTAACTTAGAAAGACTCTGCTGTTTTCAATCTCTGCAGGGGAACACAGAGTCAGGAGGGCAGAAAGATGTCAGAGCCATTTATACCCTTTCATCCTTGCATTTGCCATTTAGAACGATATTAAAACTATTTTAAAATCACATCCAACATATTTGAATCATACTTTTAAAGTTCTTGTACTAATTAGTAATGAAACAAATACAAGCATTGCCACTGTAGCTTTCAAGATAGTCTTATAAATTTGCATTACTAGTGCAAACCTTCTGGTATATGATGGGAATGAGAAATCATCTGCCACAAATGAGATAATGTAGTCCTCGGATTCAAGGAAAACCTCCAAAACAGGAAACTTAAAGTAGTAATACAAAAAAGTAGTAATTCTTGTGCATTACATCTGAACACTTGAAGTCAGAAGAGCATACTGAGAATACTGCTCTTTTAAGTTTTTCCTGTTTGTGTATTGTAAAGCTGTAGATATTTATCTCAGAAGAAGGAATCTCTGAAATCTAACTCCCATGGTTTTTAACTTTTAGTTTTGTTGCAGGTTGAAGTGCTAAAACTTTCAGCTTGGTGGATATGCAAGGGCTTGTTTACCATGTAGATAGATGCCAGATTTGCATTAAATCCAGCTATGTTGAGACAGAGCTAAGTTTTAAGAGGAACTACTGAGATTTAGCAAGTTTTCTTCTCCTGGAGGTTATAGATGAATCGATAATTCTAAAGTAATACCTTCATGTATTTATGTTATGCTAAACATAACACAGGAAGAGACTGAAGATCAGAGTGAAGGTCCATCTAGTTCATTATTCTAACATTTGTAAGTAAAGAAATAAAATCTAACTTATTCTGAAAGTTTAGGTTAAGAAATACTAGAGGGACGGGATGAAGAAATCTGTTGGAGCTAATTAAGCGCTATAATTTGTATACCAAATAGCGTATTTCTCAATTTCTGCTTTTTCAGCAGAAATTGATATTGGAGTTCCACTTTCATTTTGTAAAAGCTGTTGCTGAGTATTTAGAATTCGGCTATAAGGAATTACCATGAATAAATAAAACCAAGTTTCATTTGTCAGATGAACACCGCACTTTTTAGGATGTAGTATCCTTGCTTGATTTAATATTTAATTGCATTCTAATTTGCAAAAATAAATCATTCTCCCAGTCATTATTATCAATCTTTAAGGTTTTGTTCCACTTTAGAAAGCTGAAACTGTGTAGTTCAAGGGGATTTGAGGCCTAAGGAGAATGGTAATAGCCTATGGAGCTTTTCTTCTTCAGATCATCTTTTTGACTGTCTCATAGATCCAGAATTACTGAGTTACCAGCTGATGACATCTTTATGTCCAGTGTCTGTAGCTAAAACTAGCCCTCTATAGAAATTAATCACATTATTGCTAAAACACATCTGTTTCTTCTGAGGGGGGGAAATGGTGTTGATTTGTTTAGAAGGAAGCATTTCTGAAGCTTTGCAAATCTTCTGACTCTGCCAGTTTTTAAGGGGTGGTGATGAAAAACCTAATTTAGATCCACTGCAGAAGATCCATGTGGAGTGTACATCATCTCTCCTAAGGTAGGAGGGGATGAGGTTAGTTTTGTTTGGAACATGGCTGTACTGCCTGATGGTAGTAATGTGCAGCTTCCAGTGGTAGATGGGCCGAGTCCCTGTGAATAGTAACAGTGAAAGTTTGTATTGACAAAAAACTGCTGCCTTTTACAGCCAAAAAAGGCTGGAGCCAAAGTTGTTATTTTTTCTTCCGTATGGTTTTCCTGGAAATTTAAGATGACTGGAGGATTATGGAGTACAGGGTGTTTATTTTCTGTGCCACAGGAACATTTACTGGTTGTCACATCTCACATTTTATACATCAAGCTTGCTTACCTGACATCCCATTTATGATTGCCTGCTGCGGTGCGAGAGCTGACTTTCTGGCAGTGCAGTGCTGCTAGTCTCTTCAGAATGCCCAGATGCTAAACACAGCTGATCATTTGCCTGCTCCTGGCATTATAAAGTTTTGGAACTGGAGTAGCATACAGCAGCAGGAAAGCATGCCTCCCCAAATCCCCGAAAGTGCTCATATTTATGATTTGTCATTTCTTGCCGTGTTCTTCCCTGTCCTGAGACCTTGTGTGTGGAACTACATACATTGGTAATAAATAATTGATATGTCAATAAAGGTAAACTTTATCATGGGTGGAGCACAGGCCCTGTCAGCTAAGGTGCTTTCCAAGGTGAGAGGAGGACCACTGATCCCTCCTGTATTTTTCAGTAGGAAAAGACCTAACTGCACAGTAGTGATATTTCATAGCCCTGTTTAGTTGTAAAAATTCAATGCTTTTACTGTTCTCTTCTTCCTAACACCTTAAGCAATCTTATTTTATTTTATTTTATTCACATTCTAATGATCTCTAGGTCCTTCCCAGAGTGGTCCAGGACCTCAGTATCCTAATTATCCACAAGGACAAGGCCAACAGTATGGGGGTTACCGACCCACACAGCCTGGGCCACCACAGCCACCACAGCAGAGGCCTTATGGATATGACCAGGTATTCTTTCATTTAATGAGAAAGTTATGATTCTTACACACTCATTTGATAATTATAGTATTTTGTAGACATTTAAACTAATGACTTGAGGGCACAGTCTCTCAGGAATGTTTATACAGTTCTCTTGGATTGTTTTTCCAGGTAAGTTACCCAGAGTCATTTGTCTGGAGGTGTGATTAGTCATTCTCTTCTGAATTTGCAAAATTTTAATATGATTTGACAAAGCGAGGCACGCCAGACAATATTTTTGGACCCTAAAAATCAAGGGATCTGTTTCATAGACTCATGGTGAATGACTCATAAGAAAGATGAGATTCCTAAATCTCATGGTGGATCATTCTTCCGTACTACTTTGCAATAAAATGGTTGAATTGATTTTCCACAAACAAATCCTGTAATCCTTTCCAGTTGCAGAACCACCTCAGGTGTGCAACTGAAATCCCTCCACTTTGGAGCTGTGTGGGGAAACACAAAGCCTATTTTTGCACAGATTTTTTCTGAGCAGAGTAAAAGAACCCTGAAAGTGGTAAAGAAGTGACCTGAAAAATCAACTGCTTCTCTCCTATTGCTGCTAAGATAAGTTTAAAACAAAAAAAACCCAAACCCACTGAAACTCTAAGCTGGAGTTGTAGTGGAGGACTCCTGTAAAAAAACCAGTCTTCTAATTGAAGTAGTCTTGTCTCTGAATTGGAGAGATATGGATTTGATGGATAAGGAATTGCTTGGATGATTGCATTCAGAGAGTAGTGGTTAACTGCTCTATGTCCAGATGGAGATCCATGACAAGTGGTGTCCCTCAGGGGTCCGTACTGGGAATAGTGTTGTTTAGTATTTTAATCACTGATGTAGAAAGCGAGATCAAGTGCACCCTGAGCAGGTTGGCAGATGACACCAAGCTGAGTAGTGCAGTTGTCATGCCAGAAGGACGCGATGTCATCCAGAGGGACCTGGACAAGCCTGAGAAGTGGCTCTATGTGAACCTCATGAGGTTCAGCAAGGCCGAGTGCAAGGTTCTGTACCTGCATCAGGGCAATTTGTGGTTTCAGTACAGGCTGGGGGATGATGTAACTTAGAGAAGGATTTGGGGGTGCTGATTGATGAGGAGCTCGCCATGACCTGGCAAGGTGCGCTCGCAGCCTGGAAGGCAAACTGTATCCTGGGCTGCATCAAAAGAAGCGTGGCCAACAGGTCGAGGGAGGTGATTCTGCCCCTCTGCACCACTCTTGTGAGACCCCGTCTGGAGTATTGTGTCCAGTTCTGGAATCCCCAACGTAAGAAGGACATGGAACTGTTGAAGTGGGTCCAGAGGAGGGTTATGAAGATGATCAAAGTGCTGGAGCACCTCCCCTACGAGGACAGGCTGAGAGAATTGGGGTTGCTTACCCTGGAGAACGCTCCAGGGAGACCTTATAGCAGCCTTCCAGTACCTGAAGGGGCCCACAGGAAAGCTGGGGAGGGACTTTTTACAAGGGGATGTAGTGATAGGATGAGGGGAAATGGCTTTAAATTGGAAGGGGGAAGATTTAGATTAGACATTAGGAAGAAATTATTCATGATGAAGGTGTTGAGGCCCTGGCACAGGTTTCCCAGGGAAACAGGCAGTAGGTGCCCTCTGCCTGGAGGTGTTCAGGGCTCTGTTGGATGGGGCCTTGGACTGCCTGATCTAGTGGGACGTGTCCCTACCCATGGCAGGGGCGTTGGAACTGGGTGATCTTTAAGGTCCCTTCCAACACAAACCATTTGATGATTCTGTGAAAATATGAAGTGGAGGTTTTATTCGTTAAGAAGGTACTAAATCTGTAAAATCTAATCTTTGCTGTAGGAATTGCTCTGAAATATTATTAAAATGTACATTTTTACTTTCCTCCGCATAAACAAAGTGGAGAGTAACTATAAATACACATTATGATTAAGTTAAGGTTCCAGTGTTTAAATAAAATCCTGGTATGTTGGTAGATGAGCTGAACTTTCAAGAAGTTCCCCTTGGAGTGAGAGTAGCCACAATTGTCTGCATTTCTAAAGAAGAACCATTGGCTTCCTTTCTGCAGAAATTAGAAAAGAAGAGGAAGAAGGAACAGACTCTTTCAGTGTGGTAGTTTAGAGATGCAATTACTTTCAGTTATTTAACAGATAAACAAAATGCTCATGCTTTGAAATACTAGCTTATTCCCACAAATAATAAGGTACAGGAAAATGCTTTGCTTATGGAAAATACAGGGTCAAGGAAACTTAATCTCAGTTTGATTTTCTTCCAGCTTTATTTCCAACCCTCTCTATAGATAGGCTCTACTCCTCCAGTTTTTGTGATCTGGAAGTTACACTGGGAAATTTGGTTATAGAAGATCTCTCCACTCTTTCATACAAGCCATTCCCATAGGAATTTTGCTGCTTAAATTCTCATCTGACAGCTGTTCTGAAACTTTGTCCTGACTGATTGTCATATTACAATGGAAAAAACCCTGGCATTGGCACATAAAATGGATTTCAGATATTGCCTTAACGTGGTGGTACTTAACATGGAACAGTGTCGGTTCTGCAGCTTGGAGAATGTTCAGTTCATAGCATTATTTGTTTCTGCAAGCCTTGAGCCCTTTAAAGGATCATGGTAAACATGTAGCATTGATTCTTTCACCTCTGCCCTCCTCTGCAGTACATGACATTCTGTCAAAGGAAATAGAGAGTATCAATAAGGGTAATAATTCTATGTATTGGATCTATGGAATAATTGGTTCCCATAGGATATGTTGACTATTTCTTTACATTCACAGAGATATGCCTTGATTTTTTAGATATGTGGTATCAGTTCATTCTGTAATGCTTGATATATAAATATTTTTAGGTGTCTCTGAAAGCAGGTTAGTTTCCTAAATAACTTTGAATTTAGGTGGCCTTACCTTTTTGAAATAGTTTTCAAAGTTTATGTGGAAGTAATTCCCATCTTTTATTTTTGACTGTACTCTGCGAATTTCACAGCAGTCTGTTTAATTTAAAGATGCAGTGTGTTGGATCAAATTAGGTTCCTGCTTTTAATTGCTTATCATCAATCTTACTTTTGCATTAAAATGCAAAGGATTTTTAGTGAGCTGAAACTATGTACCTCTAACTGTTATTGGTTTATCTTTTATTGTTATTTGTTTCCACCTTCTAACATCATAGTTTATTTGTGTGTTCTTCTGAGTTCGGGTTTTAATACAGGAAAATATGCTTTGTGGTCTAATTATGTGTTTTGAATTTCTGTTTTAGGGTCAGTATGGAAACTATCAACAGTGAAAAGGCACTCACATTCCAATAGGCAATATGTATTAGCAGCCGTATTGTCTTCTCAGCACTGTGGACATCCTCCTGAGATGAGAACTTCCCATTCCATCTAGATTGTGGAAAAATCTTGTGGCTGTTTTATGGTATGCAGTCTTTATGGGTTAATTGTAAAGACTGTAGATTCTCAGAAACTGATTTCACGTCTCTACTCTAGATGGCAATATTGGCCAGAAAATACGTGACATAACAATTTGCAGTGAGTTGAAAACTGTGTGTCAAATAGACTGTTACAAACTGAAAGGTGTGAACAGCTTTGTATGTTTATGAAGGTTATGGGAATTAAATATTTTTTCCACAGATTTTTTTTTGTAAGGGGATAGGGGAAATGCACACTTTTTACAGCAGCAATATTTTGTATATTATGTTTTTCATGTGGTGAATATGCAAGACAGTACACTACTCGCTGAGCAGGATAGGAAATCTACTGTTAAAAATGGGTTGGGGCATGATAAGTGCTTGATTGTTTAAGTCTCGAAATGGTGTACAACAAAGATAACTGAAAAAAGGTGGAAAGCATCGTACATCACTGATAGGTTCATATACAAAGAATAAGAATCCCAGTTATCTAAATGGGAGCATAACTAAGGACAATATAATATAGTCTTGTGCAAAGATTAATTTTTTAAGCTTTCCAATTTTTCTGAGTGAAATGTTTTTGTAAAAATTGTTTCTAACATAGCTTGACAATTTTCTGCAGCATTTTTTTGGTAACAAGATAAATGTTTGATTTTTATTTCTCTACTGTTTTGTCACAGCTTCGCATAAGCAAGCTGTAATCCCTCTTAATAATTGCAATAATAAAGAAAATGACAAATGTTAATTTTTCTTGGCTTGAATATGCAAAGAACTTGAAAAAGAATATGGAGGACACGACTGCGTTGTATATTTTAACCTTTAGTTAAATAATTTGTATGTATCAAAATAGCCTAGAAGACTTTGTAAAGCCTATCTAAACTTTCCTAACTGGGACTTAATATCTTTAGAAAGGGGGCATTTTTTTGTGTGTGTCCATTTTTCTTATTGGTTAACATGAGACCAAGGGATGTTCTATAACATCATATAAAACCTGTTGGTGAGGTAAATGCCAAATTTTGTTTTGAACTTCATTAATGCTTATAGTGTTGCATGTGAGATAGAGGCAGCACCTTGATCAATAGCATAGTACACAAAAAAAATCGGTTCTGAGACTGTCCTGCAACTGCATATCAGACAAATAAATGGATAATTTTGCTGTGCAGGAATATACACATTCAAGAATTCCTAGCAACTTTTATAAATGGCAAACCTTATAATTAAACCAGGAGTAAAATAGTATTTTTTTTTTCAGTTGGCAGTCATGTTTGGGGGGGGAGTGTCACATCCGGTGTTCATAACACGTGTGACATTATACATGGAACACAAGGTTTTCAATTTGTTCTTCATTCTTAAATGGAAAACAATTTTCTTAAAGTCAATAGAAAATACACATCAAGGTTTGAACAGATACGGCATGAGAAACATTATTATGAATGAAATGCTTGTCAGTTCTGTGCCAATTTTCCACCACTGTGTACTTCATTGCTATTTAAAACTGTACTCCATCAATTCTAACGGAAGAATAAATTATTTGTGATTTTAATTTTCTCATTTGTTTCTTTAAATTAGATCCCTGTCACACTGATGTCTCATCTGGAGACTGCTGTAGGTTTTTATTTTACAGAAGTTTGGCCAGAATAACCAAACTGTATTTGCATTCCAGGATTTTATCAAAATTCTCTTGCCATAGCCAAGTTAATTGGAATTAACTGTTCAGTAATCAGCATGTTGTGTAGGTTGTTTGTTACGAAATTCTTCCTTGGAAAATGAAGGTCCATGAGACCGTAATCAAGATGACTGAATTAGATAAATGAGTTGAGGAGGCAAAAATGTGTTGAACCCAACCTGGTGTAGATGTGTTATCTCATTTGAAATAAGCTCAACTGACATTAAGAAATAATTTGTCTTGCCAGCCCATCTTCTGTTGTCTTATTCTCCTTTTTAATGGAAACTAAAATTGCAATTTTAATAAGCAGAATTTCCTCCAGGGTTTCCCTCTTAGAGACTACTGCATTTACAAGGTTTAATTGTTTTATAACGGTCCTGTTTCATAAAAACTTTTTAATTGGTGGTGACAAAAATTACCTTATTCCTCTGATACTATGCCAGAAGAACTTGAGAGGAGATAGCTCTGTACAAAAGTATTTCTACTAAAGTTATATATTAGAAAAGAACCAGTTTTCCGTAAACAAAAAGGCGGGAATGCACAACAGAACTAGGATGAAACAGCAACATACAAGACTCATTTTAGTAAGTATTCTTTATTGAAATCCAGCCGATAAGAAACTAGTAAAACAGGTGTTGCATTTGGCATTTTACATGTAGAATGTAGAAAACAAGACCTAAGAGAGAGACTAACACAGCAAATCAGATACATGAATTGAAATTATACAAATGTCCAAAGAGTAAAGAGGAGGAGTTAATGAATTAAGTGACTTTTAGTTACCATGCCACTGTGATTTTTGCTGTCATGTTTAGCTCTTCCTTTTCCAGAAATTTTTGTTTCTCTTACTGCTCTCTGAGTAACTGTCGGTGGGGAGAAGCTAGCTCACTGTTTCAAATGAAATTGACTTCAAAATGTTGTAACATAAGTAAGCAAAGGTGCTACTTTGTAAAGAAGGATAAATGTATCTTTGTGCAAATAGCCCTGCTTTCATTTTCATATCTAATTACTTTTAAACATTTAAGGTAATTGATTTTTGTAAAAATATTCCTGATGAAAGAGTGGCAAGGGCTTCAGTCCAAAAATATCATTGTACTTCTTCAACTCTCACCGTGAAGGATGCTGAAGCATACTTTAATGCATATTTAAAAAAACAACAGGATAATAAGATTTTAGATGTAAAAATGGAGAGAATACTTACATTTACAAAATGAAGACAGATTGATACATCAGCAAATCCATGTGGAATTCAGCCAGAAGCCCTGAAGAAGTTTAAAAAGTAAGGAGCTGATTTTCGTACATGGACAGTAGTTGCTGAATCATAAAATAGAAGCATAAGGGTGAAATCCTATGAAATTAACCAAAACAAACCTTGTGAAGTGAATCGATAACTGGATAAAGTAGTAAATTAAATTAAAAAATGCATCTGTTAAATAGTGTGTGTGTGTGTATAAATATATATAAAAAGTGAGACACCAAAACCTGCTCCTTAGTCTGCTATAATTATTTTAAAAGATGCTGGCACAGTCTGATGGAATTGATCTGTTGATCTTTGTATGTTCACAAAGCCTGAAGTTCTCTGGGAACCTCCTACCATAAAAATAAAGCGTGCAGTAAGGTGGACTCTGAAGCACTGAAAATTAGATAAGGGGCGGGGGGGGCGGAAATAGGAGTAAATGCTAAATATAAAAAATTGATAATTATACCAGAGTGCTCTTGGGACCACTGATTAACACTTAGCAAATAAATTGATGAAAAGAATACATCATGTTCAGGTAGCAAAATGGGGTGGAAATGGTGCTATTTAGATAATGCAAGACTTAAAACTCTGTGGAAATGACAGTGGACTACAGCAGAATGTAAGAAATTAGTGATCTTTACAAATACAGCAAAATGGGTACTAAGTGGAATAATATAAATTTACTTCTTGTCAGGAGAAATTCTATGGCTAATGCAGTGAAACTTCTGTTCAGTGGGAATCGGAAGTTAACGGTTTAACCAAAATGTTCAAAAAGCTCTGGCATGGCATGCTTAACAAAATAGAGTAAGAATGATCAGAATTTTACCAACACTTTAAATTACTGTGTTAAGCCTTGTCTCTCCCATATCAAAGGAAAAAAAAACCAAAACAGATACCTCAGATAAAAGATAAATGGGTAATGAGTGGTCAAGAGTGAATGAAGTATGATTGGGATTCTTTATTAAGAAATCAGTGCGGATAGACCAGAGGTACATAACAGATTGTGTTATTTTTGCAAGGATACAGACAACATGATGAAAATTAAAAGCAACAGCTTTAAAATCGATAATAGGGAATGCTTTTAACACCGTGCACAACTGCAAACTCAATCCTCAAGATATTACTGAAGCCAGGGGCTTAGCAGGATTCAGAAAATGATTTGGGTATCTGTGTGTATAGATGAGAACATGCACAGTTACATTAGATAAGATGAAGCAGTTTATTTTGAAAGAATGTAAAACCTCACGCTTCACAGCTTTATGCAGCAAGCAGCATGCTGGACTGCGGAAGAGATTTCTGTTGGTGTCTTAACAGTAAAATATTAGGAGTGTATTTAGGTTTCTTTATTATAATACTTAAAATCTCACTCTGCAAAACCTGGAAGCAGGCATTATTAGCAGCAGGCTGGTGGTGTAGGTTGCAGAATTTAACTGATATGTAGATATGAACTGGGGTGGCAATGTTCTCTTCAGACAATTATTTTTTTTCCACTGTGGTGAAATATATCACTAAAATAATATGAATAGTGAAATGCTTAATGTTTCAAGCTTGCAAGATGCTGGATGCTTTCATTCAATTCTCATAAGCCTCCCGTGACATGGTTTTTCAAGAAAAAAAGCTTGACTAATCTAGCAGAATGCATGATTGCCTGTACCTGAGACCTGGTTTTACAACAGGAGTTTTTTGAGTTTTCTATAATGTTTTCTGATTTTCGCTTGCTATTCTTCACTTGCTCTTAAGGAACAAAGGTAGTTCAGTATGTCAGTGGCTTCACATATATATGTCTTAGTTTTCTGGTAAGGGAGAGCTGGAAAAGGAAGCTCCTGGAGTAGCCAGGGCTGTTTGTGAACTCTTCAGAGCGCTGTGTTATGTTCACTTGCCTTGACGCTTTTTAAACAAATGGCGTAGGTGAATTGCCACATAAATGCTTTTGCATTTTGGTTCATGATTTTCATTTAATCTAAAAGTTAATTTTATACAGCATAAATTCTAATCACCTACTACAGTCATGTTGCCAGAAGTGTGTTGGCGTCTTGATGCAGGTCCATTGCAAATACTCCTGTAGAAAAATGCCATTTGCTAGGGCAGGCTTGGTGGAAAGACACATTTTGTTTTTATGAAATTAGGTTGCATCAGTTGTACATCCTGACTGTTTTTTTTTTAGCAACCTTCAAATTAGGGGGAGAAGTTTTAGTCTCCAGTATTAATTTGTTTTCTTTTCATTTTTCGAGTAATAGCTTTTCTTGTCCCAGAGCCTTTAGACCTCCTTTCCACGGGGCTACAATATAAACAAGTGCCACAGTTCCTAGAGTTTATATCAAAATACTGATTATGGTCCTTCTTGTTAAGATAGTTTCTTGCCAAGCTGATGTGGTGTCAATCTCAAAGGTTAATGATCTGTATCTCTCTCTCTCTCTTTTTTTTTCCCCAAGCAACTATACAGATCATTTCAGAGCTAGCTCTTCTTATTTGAGCACTTAGATACTACATCTAGCTGTTTGCTCCCAAGGCTGTTTCCAGCTGCATAAAACATTTCCTTTCTATCATGAAGTGCCTTATTTAGAGACTTACTATGTTCTGCTTTAAAATGCCAGAGTTTTTAATTTCTTAAGCCCAGAGCACCTGCCCATCTGAGTATGACAAAGTATTTGCTGGCTTGACACTGGTTTCACATTTATCACCTGCTTCAGTATCTGTGTAGGCTTAGGAAAGCTAAGAGCATATGCAGGCATGACAGTTTCTGTTGTATCCCCCAAAGTTTTTGGCTGATGGCAAGTGGTTGATTTTAGGACCGTGAATAGATGCTTGGTGGGTACTAAGTTATCTGTAACAGCTCTAAGTACAGTGTGTGCAGGCTAACATGTCTAATGGAGCCTGGTGTTCATTGGCGCTTGTTATGACTGTCGCTATGCTCTTGCTATAAAGATGGTGCTGATACTTTATTACCTCAGAAGCTTGGATCTATGTGGCCTGTATAGTTTGCCCTTGAATTTCACATTGCTTTGTGTTTTCCTGCTCTCTGGCAGCAAACAAGGAAGGCAGAGAATTAGGACTCTTTAGGAGCAAAGAACATGGGGATAAAGGAATTTGACTTTTTCAGTAGTTCTTTTCCCCGTTTAGAAATGTGGAGTGTAAAATATGGTAGGCCCAAGGTCTGTGGGCCAAGCACGATAAAGTTGACCGGCTGACCCCTGGCTCTTGGAGTGAACAGTTGGCAGTATGTATGCATGACCGATTTCTGTCAGTTTTTTTAAGTGAACTAGTGAGCCAAAGTACATTTTGTTGAGCTGCCTATGTTTCCACTGAGGAGTTGCAGCAGGATGCTGCAGGGCGCTGTGCTGGCTGGTGCGTATTCGACTTGTGTCTTTGCAACACATTGGTCCAATAATTCAGTCACTTGAAAGCTACACCATGTTATGCCATCAGGAGTGCAGATAGTTCATTCATATATTTCATTGAATATTGAGAAGCTCTCTTTTGCTGCTCCTTCTCTCTCTCGTCATCGGACCATGTTGATCATCTGTTCTGTTTTTGTAAGCCATGACAGCTCAACTTTCGACAATGCCCATCTTCTTGAAAGGTAGCAGGCAAGACTCACCTTGAAGCCTAATAAAGATGTGAAGGTAGAATTGCTACTGGATACACTGGAAGATGCCTGTGACGAAGAATGGATAGCAATTATTTATGGTATTGCCCATGTGGATAAGATCATCTATAGATCCTCCTTTAGTATGTGTTTGAGGCCTCTTCATTGCTATGAGGAGGCTCTGAGCCCAAGAGACAGCTATGAATTTGTGTATTTACATCATACTTATCATTTGGAAGCAGGGCTTTTGGGTTAAGATCTCTATAGGGAACTGTTCCCTGAGTTTCTAAAAGAGCACACCACCTTCCAAGCACCAGTACATGTGAGAGAGAGGGTTCACAAAAGGCTTGCTCTGTTGCTTAGTGGCCAATGACTCAGAAGTGGAAAAATCTGCTACAAGGAAGATGGACAATGAAATCTTCCTTCCCCTGGCAAAATCCATCAGGTCATGTGGAACCTCACCCAGAACTGAGTTCTCAGTTTCTAGCACTGTGGGCACCTGTGATGACATCCACAGGAAGAGTTTCTACTCCTTTTGTGTAAGGCTTCATGGACTTCCACAGATGTACTGACTTACAGCTTTTGTTCTCTGTGAAGTAATGGACCACCTCTTCTTTTTCTACCAGTATCTCTGAATAGTTTTATTTCATTTTGTGGCTTGCCTTGATTTTATTTAATTGTGTTCCACTACTCTTTTAAGCTGTGACATAAGGTTATGATAGTGTAAAGGGTCAGGGTCCATTTATCCACCATACAGTACACTGATGAATCTGAGGGCTATGTAGCCTTTGAAAGCAAACCAAATCTTGTTTGAGTAAAGAGTAGACAGTTAGAGGAGAAAGAGATGGAGAGACTTAGAAACATCCACAAACATAAAGGCTTCCTTAATGTAGCCCAGGAGACTTGCAAGGACAAGGTCTGTAGCACCAGTGCCAGAATAGTAGGGAGAAGAGAGAACTTGATGTTTCACAAGTACCATAACAGCTAATGGCATTTTCAGAAGACAAAGAATCAAGATCATAAGCTAATACAAATTAGAAGGGGCCTAGGGAGGTCTGTGGTCCAACCTCCTTTCCAATTATGAGATCAGATCAGGTTGCTGTAGGTCTTCATCCATTGAAGTTCTTGTGGTTTAACCCCAGCCAGCAACTAAGCACCACACAGCTGCTCGATCACTTTCCTCTGGTGGGATGGGGGACAGAATTGGAAGAGTGACGACGAGAATCATAGAATCATACAATAACCAGGTTGGAAGAGACCCACCGGATCATCGAGTCCAACCATTCCCATCAAACACTAAACCATGCCCCTTAGCACCTCGTCCACCCGTGCCCCTTAGCACCTTGTTCACACCTCCAGGGAAGGTGACTCAACCACCTCCCTGGGCAGCCTGTGCCAGTGCCCAATGACCCTTTCTGTGAAAATTTTTTTCCTAATGTCCAGCCTAAACCTCCCCGGGTGGAGCTTGAGGCCATCCCCTCTTGTCCTGTCTCCCATCACTTGAGAGAAGAGGCCAGCACCCTCCTCTCTACAACCTCCTTTCAGGTAGTTATAGAGAGCAATGAGGTCTCCCCTCAGCCTCCTCCAGGCTAAACAACCCCAGCTCTCTCAGCCGTTCCTCATAAGGCCTGTTCTCCAGCCCCTTCACCATCTTTGTTGCTCTTCTCTGGACACACTCCAGAGCCTCAACATGCTTATGGGTTGAGATAAAGACAGCTTAAAAGGTAAAGCAAAAGCCATGCACAAAGCTAAGCAAAACAAGGAATTGATTCACTACTTCTTATTGACAGTTAGGTGTTCAACCACCTCCAGGAAAGCAGGACTTCATCATGTGTAATGGTTACTTGGAAAGATAAAAAGACTCCTTCCTTCTTCCCCTAGCTTTATATGCTGAGCATGACATCATGTAGTATGGAATATCCCTTTGGTCAGTTGAGGTCAGCTGTCATGGCTATGTCTCCTCCCAACGTCTTGTGCACCCCCAGCCTTCTCACTGTTGGGGTGGAGTGAGAAGCAGAAAAGGCCTTGGTTCTGTGTAAGCATTGCTCAGCAGTAACTAAAACATTCTTATATTAACAACAGTGTTTCCGGCACAAATCCAAAACATAGCGCTACATTAGCTACTCTGAAAAAGCTGGTTGCCCTCTAACAACAGCGGTTGCTGAATAGAGGTATTTATCAAATCACTTTTCATACCTACTTGGATTATTACGTGACCCTTGTAAGAATGAAATGTCTTGAAACATCTTTCTCAGAGCTGAGTGAAATTTGTCAAATTTGATTCAAATTTGTCAAGTTCACTTTTCCTCTGGAAGCCTAGCAAACAACAAACTTCCACAAAGATGATGTCTGTAATCCCAGAGAATGAAAAGGAAACATGTAATGGGGAAAAAGGCCTAAAGAAAAAGGAGTTCAGGAGACCTGGCAAATCCTTAAAGAAATTATGCTATGAGTAGAAGTATAAATTGTCCCAATGTGGAGGATCAAGAGCACATCAGTGCCTTCAAACAAAAGAGGGAGTGCACAGAAAGCTCTCATTGTGAGGATTAAGCTTAAAAGAGTAATGGAACACAATGAAATAAAAATAAGGAGAGCCACAAAATGAAATACAACTATTCAGAGATACTGATAGAAAAGGAAGAGGTGATCCATTACTTAATGGAGAACAAAAGCTGTAGACAGCGTTGCTGAGGAGTATTCAAGCTTGGGATGTTACTTCCAGATTTAGATAGGAGTAATCAATAACGCAAATACCTGATGAGGAACAATTCATTAGGTACATCTAACTTTACTGTAGTTACAGCAAGTGATTAGATTGCTACCCCTATTTTAGGATCAAGGAACTAGTAAAATAATAGCAATAATGATACAGTTTAGATTTGTTATCTTAGTGCCTGTATCAGACCAATTTATAACAGGAGAAAAGACAGTGGGCACATTAGAGGTGGACTCTTGGTGGGGATAATTATCCCCAAATGACTACTGGCAAGAGGTGAGTATGGAGGGATGATGGTGGGTGGATCTCACAGGGGAATAACATGTATTGATTGTATTTATCAAACACAGTGACCTGACCACAAGATCCATAATAGTATATTGGCTCGTTATAGTACACAACATATATTATCTCCAACATAGATTACACCTTTGCTTTTAATCCCCACCACCGCTGAGGGAGCCATGAACGTCCAGCAAAGGATCTGGTGGGAAGGGAGTAAATAAATGGTCTTGCAGAGAACCTGCCAACTGCCACAGCCCATAGAAATGAATGCTGGGAAACAAGTAGGTAAAACTAATTTTGAACATCAATTGCGGCTGCTGTTCTGTTTTACTATTTCTCCTTTTTAACTTAAGAAAACATCCTTTAATTTTTAAACTTTGCCTATAGCAATTCATGATGCTATAGTTCAGAGGGTCCCAAACTCCAGACTGATTTTCAAGCTCGGTAATCATCAGTGCAAGTTTCCCTGGCAGTGCTGAGAAACCGTGGCTTTTGGCACTGTGAGAATCCAAGTTCTCTACTAAACAGGCTGTTCTTCAACCTGTAGAAGATGGTGATGCTTTTTCTCTTTTTGATATTGACAATGTAATGATGCTCAGGATATCCTTCCACCATCTTCAGCTGAGCTGGAGTTATATTGGCTGGAGGTGCGAACAGTGCCTGTGCTGGGGAAGGAGGCTGTATCACTGTCACAAAAGGAGTTCCCATTCCCCAGACACCCTTGCTTGAGCAGGGAGGAAGAGGAGGTGTTCTTCCTCTGAAAGCAGAAACAGGTCAGCTGCGCAGCTGGATACCAAACACAGGGGGAACTACAGTTCCCAGGGCTGGGAGCACTGGGCTAGCACAGCAGAGTCCCTGCAAGATATGGAACAGTTTTTCAGAGTTATTTAATTGACTTGCACCTACTGCTCTGGACCATGCTAGCTGGTACACACACAAAAGCTTGTACTTCTTCTGAGGTGGGCTGAAAAAATATTTTATACATCATCCGTAGATATTGCCTAGCTAGTAAGCTCAGGGAGTAGGGAATGATGGTAGGGGAGGTGGATATGCTGGGGATGACAACCATTTATGCATATTGTGGTACTTCTGGGAACGTCTGAGATCACAGGGGTGAAACAACCTTCTCTGATATCTACATTTCCCTCACATTTTAAAGAAAAACATTTCAGACTCTACTTAAAGGTTTATGAACAGAATCCTAAAGACTGCATTTTCTTCAGCTGCTGGAGCTGTTCTATGCCATCAAGACCTTGTACTTTAATTTCAACATCCCACACTCCAGCAAGTTGTTGAAGCTCCATAGCAAAGTTGAGTACTTCAAATCCTGGCAGTTAGAGCTCAGTCCTCATTCCCACATAAACACAACCATTTTGCAAACATAATCTGATATTAATTACCCCCCTGGCACCAAAAGTCAGGATTTCCTGATGCAGCCCGCTAATGTAAAATGCATTAGTGAAAATGCTGGCTCCAAGGGGTTAGGTTATCTAAATAAACATAGCAAAGTTCTTCTTTATTCACAACTCCCAGGCTATTCTGAAAGACTGATTTCTCCAACCAGGAAAAAAAAAAGACTAAAATCATCCTTGGGTTTTTAATAGGTTATAAATGCCTTTTTCTATTCAGATGCAGGAACTGAATGTGAAGTTGTAGATCAATGAAATCTGACTCTTTCTTGCCTTAAAATGAAGCTTGTCCAAGCTCCTTTCTGCTGTGTGTTATGTATTGTCTCTCTGATGCAGGTGGCTGAGGATCAATGGTACAGGATTACTCTTCTGACTTTTGGGCAAAGGTGGCTACACTAAAATTTTTGTGTAAAAAAGTCTTCAAGAGCTAGGGAAGATTATCATATATATATATATATATGTAAAAAACAATCTTAGTTTCTAAGGCACTGATTTAGAACTATTTTTCTTCTGCTAAAAATTGGAAGGAGAACTCCAACAAAGCCAGCTTGCAATGAATGAGAAACGTTCAGCTCTGTTAACAAACTATGGCTTTGAGGCCAGTGATTTCCATCTGAGAAATTGCCCGTGTCCTCATTGGCAATACCAGCTAAAGGCATTGCCACCTTCTGCCAGTACCGCAGTGCATCACCCTTGCATTCGCGCCAAGCCTTGGACGCAATCAGGAATTTGATCTGGCTTGAGCAGAAAAATAAGGAAATACTTAAAAAAACAGCAAGGCAGTAAATTCCCTGATCCATTCTCAGGTCAGTCCCAAGCAGTGTCATCCTGGGACACCTGAAAGACACAGTGAATGGCAATAATAAGAGATAGTAGCAGGAGCTAACTCAGACACAATTGCCCAAAGCTACCTATTGCTGAGCTGCTGGTGCACCCCGAGTGCCAGCAGCAAACAGCTGGGGCTGTAACCTTGTTGTCTGCGCCGGCAGTGTTCGCAGGGTAAGAGCTGCTGTCCTGCCTGCGATGAGTCCAGCATGCTGGATTTGCCTGGAAGGGAATCCCAGCACGGGGCAGGACTAGAGGGCACCAGGGACAGGTGAGCTCTACTTCCATATGTTCTTCTATCTATCACTGGCCATGCCACTGGATTAATGAGCTCCTCCAACGTACCATGCTATAAAATTTCCATACAGGCAGCCTTAAGATGCCTGTGAGATGCCACAGAAGTCATAGAGCAACAAGACATAAGCAAGCTTGAAGTCCCCTGACTCACTGGCTGCTCCCCATCCAATTTGTCTCCAGAGTTCTAGAGGGGTCTTTGAAAATGAAACCGAAGTTATCCATCCTTGTTCTGCTTCTTCTATTGTTGCATTTCCCTGTCTTTGCCCTCATAGTGATCGCAGAATGTGTTAAAGCCCTAGTCCAGCCCTTTCATACGATACAATGAGGCTGAAACAGTAGTGGTGATTTCAGCCCATAAATGGCAAGAGCCATATAACTAGATTGTCAAAATAACGTGTACTCAGTCCTCTTCCTATTTCAGAGCAGCTAAAAATATATGCACTGGTATGATAAGTTCAGGTACAAACACAAGCATTTCATCCCCACCTGATTTGAAACACAAATGCCTGTTTAATTTAACTCCACTACAAATAAACAGATTTGTTTTTTAAATGCTGTCCAGCAGATATAATAAAATCTATTCAGGTAATGGCTCCATCACATTTATAAGAAAGGCTGAAACCTGCAGTAGACTGAAAGAAAATTCAATTACAATTCCAACAGAATGCTTGCCCGGTTCAAATTTTGTTTGAATCACCTAATGAGGCACACTTAGTTGCTACAGAACTGCAGTATTTTTTACAGTAGTTTGCAAATATTAATTGTGTCTTTTTATTTCAGTGGTTAGTGAATGCCATGTTTGTTACAAATTTAACTTTCTTGATTCCAGCTAAAAATCAACCCCCCCTTCTGTCTTGGTATTCTGGCCTTGCGTATTCTATTCTTCAGTTGAATCACATCCTAGAAAATGTTTTACTTTTGTCTTCCGCACTTGTGGAGGGAAGAGTGAAATGGCAGCTTTACTCTACTTCAAATTTTTTTTCTTAATCTGAAAAAAATTTGCTGTACCAGTTTTCAGCCAGGGTCAAGATCTAGGGGAGGGGGTAGGGGATTCTAAAATTTCAAAACTAAATACCTCTTTTCTACCCAGAGTTTTCAGAATTCACTCTTTGTCACACAGGTCTGAAAGGTTAAAAATAACTGTACCTCCTGAGACTTCTCCCTGGGCTGTGCTCTTCCCAGGGATTCTGTAAGCTTTTTCCACCCAAACTGGGTCAGCCTCCATGCCTAATTTTAAAATCTCTGGGATCCAAGGCTTTATAAAAATCAATGAGAACTTTCCCATTATATAATCCCAGCAGTCACATATGATATGCTTTGGCCTGATTCTGCTGAAGTTTGATTTTATGTATTAAAATGGTGATTATTAGTTTTAAAGAGCTGTGAGCTCCTTGTGGAAAATTATGGAGAAAATTCTTCATATGTAGAGTCTTTTTTTCTGTTGCTTTGAGCGGGCTCTTTCCTTTTCAGGCTGGAAAACTACAGCTAAAATAAGAATGTTTCCTGATTGAACTTAGAAAATTGTATTTTAAACTAAAGGTTGAGAAAGTGCTTTTGCTTATGTTTACTCTGATTGTGTTTGTGACCTCTTACTCTCTTAAAATGTGATTACAAGAGATGGTAATGGAGATCACAATATTTCTACAAAGACTTTTTTTCTAAGCGTTTTGAAACCAGAGTTGTTCTGGCAGCTTGCTTGAGAGGTCTGGAAAGAACTCAAGCAATATTAGATAGTACAGGGGACCATTGCTACCAGATAAATTAATAAACAAAAATCATTTAGATATTTAGGTAAAACAACTCATTGTTTTTCCAGTCCCTGCTTTAGAGAGACTATGCTTTGCCTTGATGCCTACAAAATATTCAACAATTGTTTGATCGTTTGCATGCCAAGCTGGTGTCCACCACACTCACCGATACGGTGTTTTGCAGTGCTCAGGCTTTTCTGGTGATATCCAGCCTTTTCTAGACTTAGTCTCTGTACTGGAACAAGAGATTTTTTCATCTGTGTTTATGCAGCACCTAGAACAGTGTCATCCTGATGCATGGCAGTGAACAAGAGATGCTTCTGCAAAGCAAATTAACAGTGTCTTTGGGATTTGGAAATGACAAGAAGAATTACTCAAGATTTGGCTCAAGAAAGTAAATCACTAAGTCAAAACGTCAGCAATAGCTGTGACAGGCTGCTTAGTAGCAATGCACGGTTTGGAATATTATTGTAAACAATTTGACAAATACTTTAGATAATGAACAAAGTAATAAAAAATCAATGTCTGTTCCCAGATAATTTGTGAAAAGGAAAAAGGAGTATATTTGTCAAATATATTGTTTCTGCAAATAGCTCAACTCGTGATTTCAGAGGCGAAATAGATAGGAAGAGAAAATGAACTCAACAAAACAAACATCATTTTATATGTCAATATCCTCGTAAATGGCAATGACAGAAGGAAAATAATATGGGAACAAAATAATTTCTAAACTGAATATCTTGTTGTGGCTCTCCTGCACCTCACCAGCTCCGTAACAAAGACAAATCCGAGGGGTCACATGCTGCTTCCTAGCATGCACTGCAGCCACGTAAGAGCCCTGGCTGTGCCACTCTAGTCGTGCTTCCCAGCTCTCCCACTCTTTCAGTTGCCATCTGGAGCCACGTATTTCCTTGCGCTCTCTGTTTAGGGCAAATGACTGTTTGGGAAACAAACAGGCACATTTCTGAATTCCAGGGGAACAGCAACCTGGCTCACAGCAGATTTCCTTATGACTTTTTAAGGACAACATTAATATCAGTTATAGTCATTTTAATCATTCCCTTTGACAGAAACAACCGTGGAAGAGGGAAGTTTCTTCCAAAAGATTGACTCTTCCTCGCTTGTTGTTTCCCCCTTAACTAGGAAGACAGAGGCATATGTCTGAAATCAACCTACGATGGAGCTGGGCAGGTTTAGAAGCCCCAGGACATCTATCATTTCAAAACTCAGCTACCCCAGACCCTAGCCAAGGTGCAGATGTGTCTAGGTGACCTGCTGTCACACCCTTTCTTTGGCAGCATTGAGTTTCATGGCAGCTCCCCACTTCCCAAGGTTTTCATTTCAGTCTGGTGAATCTCACTTTTCCTGTCATCGGGGTTCACAGGCAGAGGGGAACAGCTGCTCCAGAGAGGTACGAAAACTTATTTCCCACTGGAATCATTGTGATATTTTATGGGTTATTTTTAGTTTGCTTAGATGTAGGAGATGCAGAATGTCATAGCTGAGATCAGGATCCAAAGGAAAGCTGAAGGACTACAGAAAACCTGTCTGCACACAGACTGCTCCCCCTTGCCTGCAAGTCCACCAACTTATGACCTGAGAAAGCAAAGCAGTTAAGTGTGTGTGTGCGTGTGCGTGTGTGTGGGTGGCAGGGTCTTGACAGTGCCCATTTACTGTCTCTTCATGCAGATGCTCCTCCTTGCTCCTGCGGGGAAAAGAAGAACATGAAGATAAAGGTTTGCATTTTCATCCCCCATCTCCTCCCTGAGGAGGGTGACTGGAGTTGCTTTCGTGGTGAGTGAGGACAGACACTGAGCACTCCGTGCCTGAAGAAATCCCACCACACTATCCACTTCTGAAGAGCAACGTGCAGCAATTCTGCTGACGGAATAGCGCACAAAAAAGTGGAGCCCTCAAATCACTCAAGGATTTTTGAGAGCTGGCAGAGTGAAAGGAGGCCCTGGTCAGGGCTGGGAGCTGCTTGCTGTGCTGCCCTCACACCCTGGCTGTTCAGCTGTGAGTTCCAGTCCCCTGGGTGGCTGAGGAGCAATATAAGAGTTGGCCTCTTGAGATCTCTATGTTTTATATCCAAATCCAGCATCACATTAGGTTCTAGTGGAGGAAACTCTCTGAAAAAGGGATTTTCTCTGCCAGATACCAGGACCCTAAGTAAGAATGAGACTGCAACCGGAGAATATACTGAGTATCACAAACTCCTTAGGAGGTCTCTCTTATCCTATTAAAGTCCTAAGACCAGGCAACATGTATCTGGGAATTTTACCTTCTTCCTTTTCACAGTATTATTAGCACTAGTTATTATTAGTATTATTTATTAGTATTATTTATATTAGTATTATTAGTAGTAGTAGTAGTATTAGCACTAGTTATGTTTTAGATACGTTTTCATTTTGTGAGTATCCTGCTATGCAGAGAGACAGGTAAGCATGGTCAACATATAAAAGCCTGTTTGCCATGAGGGGAAAATAAAATCTAGAGAAGTAAGGTGGCACTGAGCTCTGGCCTCAGCTCTGCATTTGCTCACACATTTTTTCTTATTACTTTATAGAGTGTACTCATTCAAATTGCACACAGAGCACTGAGGACTCAAAAATTCATTTAAAGCTTTTGCAAAGTTACAACCCCAAATTCACATTTAAAGCACAAAAGAAAAGGAAACCTGACTTTCAAAAAGTGACTGTAAATTCTAGTTTTAAAGGTGGTAGTGACATGTCCGTAGAGGGGAATTTTGTGTCATATCCTTTTTTCACTGGTTTCAGACACAAGCCTTGGTTTGGAGAAAAACAAAAGCAAAGAGTTGTGAAAGCCATTACAGGAGGGATTGATTTTGGTTTGTTGAGGTTACACAAGTCTCGCCCTGACTGCTCTTGTTTTCCAGGAGGCTAAGTGGTTATCTTAAATGTGAGGGAGTCTCTTCAGGTGCAGCAGCCAGTCAGACAATAGCAAGGATCAAGTAAGGGTCTTAAAGAAACAAAAAACCAAAGGAACTGGGTCCTAATCTACCCAGAAATAACATTTTTCTTCTACCTGCCTGACCTGATTTGCAGAAACAATAGTTGCAGTACTTATAGTTTTTCTTCGGAGAAGAATGAGTTTCCTTCTACAGACTCTAGCTCATCATCTGCACCCTTGCACAGCCCAAAATTACTTTTCCTGAGTACTGATGAGCACAAAGACCTAAATGCACAGTGCAGGGGAAATCTGTTAAGCCTAGTCCTCCTGACAGGTGAAGTATTACATCTCACTGTACCTAATGGCAAACTCCATGCTTAGACGGGCTTAGATGTGAAGTGCCAGTTTAAAAAATGGCACGAGATTCAAGCATCTATAACCTACCGGAAATCAGTGAGTGCCTGAGTCTCTCCGCTAAATCATAGAATCATAGAATGTTTTCAGTTGAAAGGGACCTTTACAGGTCATCTAGTCTTACCTCCTCACGGGAGGAGGGACATCTTTAACAAGATCATGTTGCTCAGAGACCTATCCAACCTTGAATGCTTTCAGGGATGGGGCCTCCCCTACTTCCCTGGGCAACCTGCTCCCAGCCAAAGAAGTCTGGACTGTCCATACAATTTTCCTGCTTGTAATTCTTCGGGCATTTTTAAGATTGTTTTTGAAGTGTTCGTTTTGCCAGCAGCTGACATGGAAGCCCAGCCTAAATCTATTTAGATTCACAGCAGTCCATCAGCTGAGCTTCACAGCCTTCCAGAAGATCCATAAAGTCCGGTACCTGGCTGATACAATGGTTTGATACAGTCTGTCATGCAGTTTGTATGACTTCCCCTCTGTGTCCAGACCACTTCTTGGGCTCATTCCCTGGATGTGAGTAACCCACAGCACCCATGCTTCATGGGCTTCTTGCAGTTCATCCTGGCATTGACTCCACAAAGAAACTGCACAGCTAAACTGCAGTAGAACCCTTGGGACTGATGTTTGCTCCCTGCAGCACAAACTGACCCTTCCCAGAGCACCACTTTGCCTTGGCCTTTTGCTTTGGGTACATTGAGGCTCGAAAACACAGTTAAAGTTGGCAAGCAGTGTGAAAAACAAATATTTCTTACCATGGCAGGTACAGAGTATATGCAGAAGCAAAAAAATCTCACCTCTTTGCAGGAAGACTTTTGACATCTTGCATGGACTTACTATTAAATTAGCCCCCCTGCCTTGCTAAATGATGCCTCCTTGCCTCTAGGGCTGTAAACCTCAAATGATCAAACATTATGAGGCATTCTCTCAGGAAAATTGAAGTGAAAAGGCTGCCCCTCAGTCATTAGATAATAATAAAATAATCTAAATAGTGGTATATTTAAAAAAAAAGAATGTTGTGCTTTTGTTTGTTTTGGTTTTTATTAAGCTCTCCTTCATTTGCACTGTTTGTGCATCAACTTTGTTTGAAGAAGCAACATTTAACATATCCCGAAATTAACACTTCGCTTTGCCAGCTCAAGCAAGGATTCTGCACATGCCAAGACAAGGGAAGTCCATGGCACGCAGCAGTCTGGTCTTTCTTCTCTACTGCAGCCTCGTGCCTTCCCTAAATTTGCTCATGTAAAAAGAGTTGCAAGATGAAGATGGAAGTATATTCTTTATGCACCTACTGTGAAATTATTTTTCAATACATATTTATGTGAATTACAAACTCCTAAAATGTAAAGTTGTCATTATAGTGTCAACCATCTTGCTAGCTGCTGGAAACCCCCTAACCTGAGCACTGCTTTTTTTAACTCAGCACGTTAATTATATTTAGAATCCTTAATTATCTCTTTTCCACAGTCAACTCTAATAAATTCCAAACATTTAAAAATAATTTTAAATAATGCTGCTTTCTCTGCATATTTTCAATCAACTGCACAAATATCTATATTAGCTGGTGATTATATGACATTTGGTTTATTTTAAAAACTGGTAATTAGTTGTCTGATGCAGCATTTTCTTTTTTAGCCTCTGTTGTCCCCCTCACTGCCCTGGGACATGCTCCTGGGTGCTGGGATGAGGTCCCAGCTCTCCTTTGTCTCTTTTCCCCCATTCCAGATACCCAGGCATCTCTCCTTTCCCTGAGGTTTCAGCCCAATGAATGGTGGAGGTGGTGGCTGCCTCTGCCATCCCTCTACACCTTATTATTCTGGGTGGTTCCACTAATTGCAAGGTGAGAACTCATCATTTTAGGAGCAACTGCAATTGGTAGTAACTGCAAGCCATTTGGTGGTGGTAAGCTCTGGGTCCCAGTGTGCAAGCTACTCCAACCAGTCAACACCTTCTTGGGAATATTTGACTGCATTAAAGCCTTGCACGTTCCAAGCAGCCATAGGTAAAAGATGAACACAAATAAACCTCAAATGGCAATATAATTGCTGAGCAGCTATATGCTTAACACTCACTTGTACACATACACTAACCCTTTCACTTATGCACACTGTCATCAGTCGTGCTAATTGACACATTGACCAAAAGGATGTCTGTTAATTAAGAATTTTCACTATAGATGTTTTTGAAAGTTTGCAAACTTCTGTTGTAAAATAGTTTTTAAAGAAGTTTTAACTTATCGTAGTTTCTGTTTGGAAAGTAAGTATTAAAAAGGTTTATCTCAGTTTGATTTTTTTTCTTTTAAGATACATGAACACACATATCTTAGTTTAAAAATATGTTACCCCAGTAGATCAATATGTGTTTTATTAACAGTTCTTGTGATGCTCAAAAGTTTTCAGTGAAACAAAATTCCATTCAGTAGAAAACTTTTGGGAAGAAGACTCACATCCCACTTACATCAAATAAATAAATAATGTTATGTGTCTGACCTCCTTTGTTACTCAATTATTTTTGTTTGGTTTTAAGATCTTTTTCATTGTGGCTTTTTTGATCGAATGGGAAACACAGGATCAAAAGAAGCAGATGAAAAGAGGACATGGAGTGTGCAGGGAAACTTTCCAAAGGAAAGAGGAGAGAACATTAGAATGAAAATATAACACTCAATGTTTTCACTGAAAACTTGATTTCTCCCTTTTCTTTACTGGTCAATACAGCAGAGTATAGATGCATAAAACACCAACAAATACAGACTCCCCACATAGAAAGCCTGATATTACTGAGATGTCTTCAGAGAAACAGGATTGTGGCATGAAGAGGTTAAACCCCCTCCTTGATGTAATCTCTTTCTCAAAAGCAGGATGAACAGCTCATTCAGGACAGTTTCACATTATGTTAGAGAGAACTTCTCTTCCTGAAGAACCATTCGATGTTCTTCTAGAACACTTTCTGAAATTATCTCCCCAGGGAGGGTTCAGTTTCCTACCTAGCTATCCTGTTTGTGCTTGCTTAATTTAAAGAATTAACAGTGTTTCCCAGTGGGGAAGAGATTAGGAGTTGCAGGTCGAGTGTGAGCTCTGATATATCCTTTCGTGGGAGCTTAGGGAGGTCGCCTAGCCTGCCTTGGCAGATAGGACCCTCATTGCCTGCTCACCTTTGTAAAGCACTTCGATAACTTTGGATGAAAAAGCAGGGCTTTTTGTTTGGAGATTGCTCTACATTGGCTCTGTGAAAAAAAAAAAAAGTGTTAATAAAACAGGGACTGAGTTTGCCCTTGGGGCAATCAAAAAGCAGATGAGCACTTGAAGATAGTTGAAGAAATATTTTCTGGCAGATCCTCTCATGTGAAAGCAGGAAAGTGGAAGCAAAGGGGAAATATGCCTAACAGGAATAGAAGAGATTTATGTCTTGGGGCTTCCTTTTCTGTGCCAGGACTTCTGTGATGCAGGTCTCCACCCTCTTGCCATCCTTTAAATTGCTCCGTACTGGGGATTTCTTACTGTTAGTGGAGTGAAGTGAAGACTCTCCCAAGAATATGTCTGAACAAACTCTCTCAAAAACTGACAGACCAGAAAGCCTGTATGACTCCTGTGAGTGGAGAGCCTGGAGCATTGCTGAAGAGAGCCAAGAGCCAGAGAACGGAGGTATTTGAGCCATGCTTGCAGGTAGAGGAGAACAAAACAAAGCTTCTCAAACATTTTCTTGGCAGCTGTCTTCTGTGTCATCAAAGAGGCAATATATAGCTAGGAAAAATTATGACACACTGGCAGATTCAGGATAGATCCTTTAAAGGAAGAGTTAGAAAAGGTGGTGGTCAGAAAGAAAACACCAATCCTGACATTAAGATAACACAAAGATGCTTTTCTTCTGTCAGGACTGAGAATAAAAGTAAGAACTCCATAAGTTTCTTCATCACTATCAGGAAAATAATAGCACCACTTCACAGATTGATAAAGTACTTGCCAAGGGAATCAAGTTCCTTGTTTTCATTGCACGATATAATTAACTATAATACCTAGGCATGGATCCCCTAAGTATCAGGTCATTCGCCTGTCAATTTGCCTGTTAAGAAAATACTTTGGTTATAAAGGAGGACTATACAATTCATCCAGCAAAAGATGATTACAAGACCACCCTGCTGCACCCAGCCCATGGCACAATCAACCTGTCCATGTAAAGGGTTTCCAAAGGCTGGCACATAAAATCTTCACCCACAGCCTGCAAGAGAGATTTTTAAAATTCAGATTGTATCCCAGAGTTATTGTGTTATGTAGCCCCCCTCATGAACAAAACTGTCGGTTTGGTTTTATTTTTCACATCATGTGGCTACTAATGTCTGCACAAAGTGGGCAATGGTGTGAATATTACTTTCTGTGTCTTCTGTTGTTTTCCTTGTGTTTTGAACTCATTCTGTAGTGTGTTAATAGCACGATACAAGGCAGCAGAGACTTAGACCAACTGACTACCTTTTCACGTAAGTGCATCTCTACATGTTGTTTTTTCTGCCTCTGATTCCTAGAAGTGTTTTTCCCCATGAGATTATATTTTAAGTTGTGTTACAAAGCTGATGCACATTTCCCCTTTCCCAGGGTTATTTGCACTGGATTGCAGCTGTAGAGAAAACTCAAAGGATAGATGTGCAACTAGATAACTCAGACAAGATACAGACCACTACAAAATACATTATTAAGTAAAATGACATTTGATTTGTAGCTGTGAGACCAACCCCTTCTGACGTTCAAGGGAGTACAGCCATGGGCTGCCTTGAAAGCCTCCACACATCGAGAGTGTTTCTGTTGCTAGGAGGAAGGGTTTTGAAGTGGGAGAAGAAGCAGAGACCCTCTAGTAAACAGAAGCATCCTCATGTAAGGGTCAAGAGGGAACAGAACTCAGAGAGAGAAAAATATTCATCTGACCATACTGTGCTATTCTTTATTCACTTTAACACCTACAATTAATGATATGCTTTAAAGCTAAATCTTGGGAATGTCAGAGGCTTTTTTTCTTATGGTGACATCCCATGTTTGAAGAATCTCCTGAGTTCTTTCTTTAAAACAGAAAGATGAAAAAAACTTGCCTTGGAGAAATTTCCTTTGGAGTTGAGCTTGTTGGTGTGTTGTTTACTCAAATGATTTATGGACTAGAGATTAGTGAAGTCATAGCAACACAGAAATTGCCAAGCGAAAATAAAACCAGCACTGTGTACTCTTATTGAACATAATCAAGGAAGCAGCTGACAAACACAATTTTTCTCCCACCTGTTATACGAAGACTTTGTATGACACAAAGATGATCCTTGCCTTTCAAAACTCTTTGAGTAGTGTCTGGAATTCCAATAACTGATGTGATTAATTTGACTTCACCAAATAACGGTGTATTTTATATCCTGCTATAGCCTATCTATAACCCACAAAGGACATTTCCTTCTGGATAAATGAATGTATACTGTAGGAGACAAGGGCTGGGAAAAGGCTCTTTCCCAGCACTGCCACAGATCTGCTGTCAAGTCACACATGGTAAGCTGTTTTTTCTGTAAAGCAAGTGAAGAGCTACGCATCTGAGCTGAGCTCATCCCCAGCACTTCCAAAGACCACAGAGAGGATTGTGCCCCTCTGCACTGGGGGTAGCATCTTTCAGGGCAAGATGAAGGAATGGCATCTGAATGACTGCAGGGGCAGACTGTAGGACTATGTTTTGGAGACAGGTTCAGGTCCTCACCTTCCCCTCCTCAGAAGCCTCACCTTACTTTTCTAAACACAAAAGTGGACAGGATGGCTGGGCATGTTGTTATGCCAGTGTTGACCATCAAAATGGCAGTGCCAGTTCCCACTGAGAAAACACAGGGCAGCATAAGCTTTAAATGGTTACTCTAAATGTTTATGGGTTCACCCACTATATGAAACTTCTTTGCTGCATCTCTTAATGTTTTATCTATTTAGATTGCTGAGCTCTGCTGAAGAGGACGCTCTCTTATTTTACTGTTTTTGTGGCAGCATAAGCAATAGAATGATGTTCATGGTGGCTGGAAGTTGCTGCTGTAGTGCAGTTGATAGTTCACTCCACAAAGACCAACCTTGAAATCTGACCTTGAGAGTGGTGTGACACCTTGATTGCTTTTTTTGGTACATTCGTGACTGGCCTCATGAGAGTGCAGCTAGGTTTTGGGATCACTTAGATTATGGTGGAATTATTTATTCGCTTGTATGCTAACAGACAGTTTCCCCTTTGTGTAAATTGTACTCCGCCAAGGTAGGTAAGTAGAGAGGAAAGAAGAACTGGGCCTGGAAAGCAAAGTAAGAATAGATCACCACATCTATGAAAGCTGCCAGACTCTAGCCTAGTGCAAAATCAGGGGAGACGTGTGTTAAGACCAGTAAGAGGAGCAATTTGTTGAAGTAGCAATTTAGAGGCAGAAGGATCAGTCTAAGAAATAAATCAAAAATGTACATCAATATCATGCTGTTTTTTCTATATGTAACTGAGTAAAAGCACATCACCTGAAAAAGGGAGAAGGACAATACTTTTTGAACAAGCTTGGAGTCTATGAAGACTTCTTAGAGTCAGCAATGCGGTGGTTCTTTGTGGGACAGTCACAACCTCAAAGTCAAGGATCCAGTCAAGAAGTAGTCTGGAGGCTGTCAAAGGCAAAACAAAAGTTCTTGTGGGGATGCAGGTAGCAGGTAACTGAGATGATGGTCATCTATCAGAAATGCAGATCTGCTCGTAGGAAGCAGAGTTGAGTGCCCAAATAGAGCTGCATGAAAATAGACCACCTTGTGAGTCTTAAAATCAGCATCAATCAAAGCAATCAGAAAAGCTTTCCTCTGCTTTGTAAATCTCTGTATGAGCTAGCAGGTTGTCTGATGGGAGGCTCTTGTGATAGTGGATTATCCAAGATTTAATCCTTCGGCGTTGTCTGGGAGACAGTTGTTTCCTCCGTTAGTTATGATGCTTCTGACCCTGTTGGGCTGTCTGCTAGAGAAGCCGACGCATATAAGCAGTTAGTATCACTGTCCCAGACAGGTCCATATCCTACCGTGTAGCATTTCCACATCTCATACTGGGGTTGTTTTGGTCTAAATGCCCCTCTGCAGATGGAGCTCTGCCAGGACGGCTCAGAGAAGTGACATTACCTTTACCCAGTTCTTATTCTAACAAGAAGGAATAACATCTTTTTCACCCAGCGCTGATGCAGTGGAATACTGCCAAACCCCTGGAAAGCCTCCAAATCGGGACATTTCTCCTGCCCATTAAAAACTAATACAGTACTACCAAAACAGAAAGCACTGCTGACAAAAACGTATTTTTCCCACAACTTAAGATCCCAATTTACATGTAAAATAAACATTGACTACAGATTTAATTTGCTTTTTACATCTTCTGATGGTGTATAATAGGAATAACACCTCTTTTAAAGTAAACTAGAAAAAGGCAGACTTTCATGTACTGAATAAAGAACTCAACTCACAATTTTGGCTTCCCTGGCACACAGCGCTAGTTTAGTTCCTAATTTCCTCTCGAGTGACTTAATGGTACTGTATTGCTTAATTATAGCAGTTGCAAACTCCATCCTCTAAGAAATATCACTGGGACCCAAACATCTGCAAGATTTTGAAGGAGGAAGATACCACACAGAGTACCCATTTTTGTATTATTTTGTGTTTATTAGTCAAATGTAGCATAGCTACTAAGCAGATGGAAGAAGGCAGCATTTAAATAAGAAGCAATGGTAATGATATATAGGGTATTAAGTTACATGAACTCTTTTTCCTTCAAAGATTCAGGCTACAGTAAAGGACATTTGTATGTAACACAAATTTTTTAAAAGCAAAATAAAGGTGGACTAGAGATCCTAAAAGTGGCATATATCTACTGAGTCATCCTAGCTCATCCCTCCCCTAGCCAGTGAGCATCGCTCTCAGCTGCTTATTTATTGTTGTTGCGCCACCTCCTCTTTTAAACGTCCCAAGCAGAATTACCCTCAACTTAAACCCATTTCTGGTGAAGGCAGGGCAGAGATTGCTATAAAGTAAATAATAGCATTTGCCTGTTCAGGGTGTCTATGATGTTTGAACCCTTAAAGCCTGATGAGTAGGAAGAAAGTTCAAAATGCTTTAATGTAGTTGCTGTTGCTATAGAAACTATTTCCTGGGCATCTGTACGCCCTGTGCATCTGTCTCGCTTGGTCCCTGGCTACTCAAAAGAGGGCCTGTGGGGCTGTGAACAGAAAAGGTGGGAGAACACATCAGAGATGCTGCGAGACCATATTCTTTCATATTGCCTTCTCTGGAAAAGGTGTTTAAAAATAGACAACTGGGGAGAGGCAGTCTATTACTAATGGAAGACTAGAAAAGAAGCATCAAGATCCAGAGAACTAAATTCATCCTGATGGAGCTCTGGTGAACAAAGGAGCACCAAAGGAATTTGTCTTTTGCTGTCTGAAGAGCTTGGTTTGTGAGACCCACCTGCTCAGTCATTTTCTAAAGGCATCTGATTTTTCAAACTTCATTATGAAAAATGCTTAATACTGATCTTAAGACTTTCCACTTTGCTTTCTGAAAAGTATCAAATGGACCACAGCTAAAGAAGTCTCCTATTTCCATGGATTTGATCTCACTTTTGGAACAACAGGATGAGAAATTCGTGGAAGAACAACAGAAAGGTTGGCAATGGAGAAAAAACTTAGCCCAAGGCACTCCCAGAACTTTGTCTCTCCTCTCTATGTGTTTTGTGGACTAACTAAAATGTTAAAACTGAATAGGTAGTGCCTCCCTTCCCCACCACCTTCCCCTAGCACAACGTTTAAGTGGGCCTGTTTTGAAAGGTGGCTTTGTTTTTCTAAGCAGTGGTTACGCAATTGCAGCAAGGTCAATCATAGGTCAGGCAATGCCAGTCAGCTGAGAGAACAGGCGATTTCTTTTCTTTTCTCTGGAAAGAAAATATTACCTCTCAGCAATCATAGTTCTTGTGGGAGGGGAGCAGAATCTGAATTGGGGAATGAAGATAAGAGTTTATGCATTCAGCTCCTAGTAATTGTTAGCTTATGTTGTGGCTATTACAATTTGCCTGGTTTTTAAAAGCGCATCCTACAGTCAACAGAGAAGCAATGCAGTTCTCCCCCTTCAAAATGCAAAAAATGAAATAAATAAATACACAGCTCTCCATAAATAGCCGATGACATCTAACCCCAGTTGGTCTTCTGCTTTGCCAAACCTGTCAGCTAGACGTAAAGAGCCTGTTGCTGCTGGTACCTCTGCTCTTGGTCTTTTTGCCTCCACTCTTCTCTCCAAAGACTTCCTCTGGAACAGCAAACTGTTAGCATAAGGCATATTGAATAACTGTCTTCTGAAAAACAGTTTCAATTTCCTTTCACTTCTTATTAAAGCCCACCACGGCAAGGAACTTAAATACTTCCCTTCGTATTTTTTAATGAAGACACCTAAATGTCCTCATCATTCTTCAGAACTGTGTTCCTCCTGGAAAGGATTTAAGATCAACCTGCCTCACAAGAAAATATTCTTATATATCAATTTTTAATGTACCTTTTAACAGAATTTCCCTAACTCCCTGTTACATGCCTTCTTTGGACATCTTGGCTGTTTCTCCTGGTGGCTTTGAAAAAATTAAGGGAAAACGTCGTCTTATAGACCTCCAATTGAAATATTGAGGACCATAAGAAAAGCTTGGAGAGATTTTTGTTTGAAATCACTTTATTTATCAAAAAATGCTATTTCAGTTTGACCAAAGCTATTGCATAATGAAAGTGAGACTCAGTGAATTAATTTAACAGAACAAGATTTAAAGAAAACAGACATGATTTGCACAGGCATTTTCAAAGGCAAGTGAGCTGGGCCCCCAGAGCTGGGGGATGAGGAAGGACCCAGGTGCTCAGGCAGAAGACAGGGGACAGGCAGCAGATCTAGCACAGGCAGTATGCCTCTCTTCCCCTCCACTGAGGCAGTAATCAGTGTTTTTCTGTTCTATCTAGCTGTTCATTTTTATGAAACTTGTAGGAACTTAATATCTTAGAGACTTCTATTGCTCTTTTCAAATTCGTCTGAAAGTGGCTAATTGCCTGGAGAATTATTAGTGGAGGACTGACCGACAGACAGCCTGATCGTGGAAACTTCATTTCCCCCTGAAACTGGGCTGAAGGCAGCAAACTGGTGGGAAAGCTTGTCCGACCTTCTTCAGTACAGATTTTTTTTGGATTCCTGCCTGGTTTAATACACAACCTTTGAGCATGGACATTTGTAACATGGCTAGATTAGCTGTACATAAAACTGCAACCTATTCAGCCTGTCATCTAACGTCTGGGAAAACATTATTACTGATAAAAGGGGGTGGTGGTGGTGGTGCTAAGGTCCGTCAGTCAAATTTCTACCAACTTGAAGCAGAGCTCTTCCACAAATCCTTAAAGTGAGCATGGCATCCTCTGTTTCTTACATTGAATTTCTGCTGGAGAGTTTTTTTCAAACCTTTATTATTATTATTAATTATTACCAATATCATTACTATTAAAATGAGGGGAAAAGTGCATTATTTGCCTCTATGCTTATTTTGCAAAAGTGGTCTGACTAATTTTGATGTGTCTTCTCCCAAAAGCACTGCAAGTGTCATCCTAGAATGTACCCTGGGATAGAGGGGGAAAAAAAAGTGTTGCATAAAGTATAGACACAATGAAATAATAAATATGAATTTTTAGTTTTCCACGCTTGTTTTTCATTGCATTTTATTCATGAGGAAAAGAATAAATACGTTCCTGGTTTTTGCTGGACATCACCTTGGCTGACTGAAGGAGAAGAGTTCAGAAAAATCAGATTTATCAGCCTCAGATTTAGATGCTGAATAGTACAGGTCATTTCTCCTAACCAGTTTTGGAGGTGGTAAAGAGATACTACAAAAAACCCAACCCTCTTTAAACCCTCTGACTAGAAGTTTGTTACCCTTATTGTTTCGGGTTTATTTTGTCATGCTTTTGACAGTCATCCTGGCTCTGCTGTCAGCTACAAACACTCCTGAAAAGACAAGAAAGACATGTTCTAATCTTTAGGACAAAAAGCAAGAACCTTTTACCAAGCCACCTTAATGACAGGGATAAGAGATTTTGCATCACACACCCCCTCCCTCCCTCCTATATAGATTAAGAACTCCACATTGCTCCCTGCTGTTTTCAGGTCAACTTTTACTCTGCATATTGCTACTGCTCCAAATATAAATACATAATAAGTGCTGAATACATGTAGTCAGTGTATTTTCCCCTCTCCCATTCAGTCACATCTGACTTTACTTGGCTTCCAGGTTATATTAAGGCTTTTGGATTCATGGCTGTAGGGAGAAAGCAGTACAGACATCGAGCTTAGCAAGGGAGGGCTGTGAATAGAGTCAGCCAGAAATACTGACAGTAAGTCGGAGGTGGGCAGCAAGACACAGAAGAAGCAATTGACTGCTGGCGAAGTCAAGGATTTAAAACATATCATTGGAAAAAAACCCAGCAGAATGTGAGATTCCCTGAAATGCTCTCTGAATTAAAATCAGAGCCCCAATTAAAAAAATGAAATAAAAAAGTTCTGACTTGCTCTGTTTTATATATAAGTCCCTCTCTACCTTTCAGATGCAGATCAGGTATGGGGTGTTTCCTTTCCTTCTGTTCTTTAAAAGCGAAATTAAATCTGTGCTTGTTTTATAGAGAAAATTGTAAGCTAGGGGGGTTTATAAAAAGATCTATAGAATGAAAGTTTAGTCTTTTGATAGGGAGCTGACAGGAGTGTGGCATAGTCTCAGTTATTGCAACCTTTCTCCTGCAATAATTTTTACTGACCTGGGCTCCAATTTTATGCTCATTACTTCGGCAAATGGCTCATTGTTTTCCCTGGCACCTTTGCCTGAGTATGAATCACAGAAACATTAGGTTGGAAAAGACCCACAGGATCATTGAGTCCAACCATTCCTATCAAACACTAAAACATGCCCCTCAGCACCTCATCCACCCGTCTTTTAAACAGCTCCGGGGATGGTGACTCAACCACCTCCCTGGGCAGCCTCTGACAGTGCCCAGTGACCCTTTCTGTGAAATTTTTTTTTTCTGATGTCCAGCCTAAACCTCCCCTGGGGGAGCCTGAGGCCATTCTCTCATCCTGTCTCCTGTCACCTGGGAGAAGAGGCCAGCACTCTCCTTTCCACAACCTCCTTTCAGGTAGTTGTAGAGATCAATAAGGTCTCCCCTCAGCCTTCTCTTCTCCAGGCTAAACAACCCCAGCTCTCTCAGCCGTTCCTCATAAGGCCTGTTCTCCAGCCCCCTCACCAGCTTTGTTGCTCTTCTCTGGACACTCTCCAGAGCCTCAATGTCCTTCTTGTGGTGAGGATGAACACAGTATTCAAGGTGCAGTCTCACCAATGCTGAGTATAGATGGAAAATAACCTCCCTGGACCTGCTGGTCACCCTGTTTCTGATACAAGCCAAGATGCCATTGGCCTTCTTGGCCACCTGGGCACACTGCTGGCTCATGTTCAGTCGCTGTCAACCAACATCCCCAGGTCCCTCTCTTCCAGGCAGCTTTCCAGCCAGATTTCTCCTAGTCTGTAGCACTGCACAGGGTTGTTGTGCCCCAAGTGCAGGACCCGGCACTTGGCCTTGTTAAACCTCATGCCATTGGTCTCAGCCCAGCGAGTCCAGCCTGTTTAGATCCCTTTGCAGAGCCTCCCTACCCTCCAGCAGATCGACACTTCCACCCAGGAAGTGAAATACAATAGGAAGCTTTGAAACTGCAGTGACATTGTAGAAATTTGTAACTGTTGGTTTTATTTAAAGTGAAAGCTGGAGTGGCAATACTGCAAGGTATCTAAGAGCGCAAGACAGCAAAGACCTCTGTAGCTCTCTTGACTGGCCAAACATACCCAGGTCTCACCTGGATGTCCTGCCTAAAATGCTAGGGGATGCCTGTGACATTAAGAGCTACGTGTTAAATGAATTTGCAACATGAATACAGGCTGTGCACAGGTGAAATCTTCAATAAATGAGTGCTATTGTGTCTTTGAATGTAAAACAATGTGTTGGGGCATAAGTGATTTGCATCTGTGAACATGTGTCTGGCATAGAAAATGAATGTAGCAAAGGATCGTTCAAGAGCTCCTCTTGAGTTCAAGAACCCATTAAAGTGGAAAGGGCCAGGGCGTGCTCCAGAGCTGTAACCACTGGGTGAACAACCTTCCCTAGGACTTACCATTTTTGCAAGACTCTAAGGAACAGCTTGTTAGGAGATATATGCCTCACTTTCTTAGCTGAAACTTGTGTTAGCTTTCTGAAGAAAAAAAGGGAGCCGGAGGGAGAGATTCAGAGTTGCAGGGAGTCCAGAAGAGCCCACCAAGCAGCCTCCAGATGGCACAGACAGTGGGGAAAGGACAATGTCAGGGGAAGAGCTCAAGAGAAAGGAGGAAAACTGGAAGAACTTTTTGACGGCATTGAAGTAGGGAAGGGAAAATGTAACAGCAGAAAAGACACCACTAGTTCTTCTGATCAAATATCTTATCACTGATCAGGGTTATGCATAAAACTATGAAGTATGTCTAATCCGGTAGCACACTTACGTTAGGTTGTGGGGAGGAATTCAGTGTTCCATGGCTGCCTGAGAGTCAGGGGCAGTGGAGGTAAGAGCAGAGCTGGAATTTCTGATTGTGCATCTTCTCCAGCAATGGCACATCTGTAAGGCAGCAGGATCAGCTCCTTTTTGCCTGCTTTCAGCTCTGTGCATTTGGCATCACAAATTCTCTATCCTTCCTGGGGCTCCTGAGGGCTTCAGGGTGATGCAGGGGAAGACTGGCAGAAAACCTAGTGCTTTTGGGAATCTTGCCCAGTTCTAGCAGGGAAATTCGACAAAAATTTTTGTGTTCTGCAGAAATGTGTCTAGGTTGTAGAACCGGCATTTTCTCATGGCAGGAGAACACTTCTGCATTTCTAAATAGTCAAACCGAGGAGCAAGAAGTAAGATCTGTCTCAAGTATTATGGCCCATGTCTTCAGTTGCAACAGCTTCTCCCTCTATCTCCAGCAGCTTTCCATGCAATGCCAGTTAACAGCAGCACATCATCAACAGATGCTGATTTAAGGAACTATACTATAAAAACATTATCATAGAATCATAGAATCACCAGGTTGGAAGAGACCCATCGGATCATCAAGTCCAACCATTCCTATCAAACACTAAACCATGCCCCTCAGCACCTCATCCACCCGTGCCTTAGACACCCCCAGGGAAGGTGAATCAACCACCTCCCTGGGTAGCCTGTTCCAGTGCCCAATGACCCTTTCTGTGAAAAATTTTTTCCTCATGTCCAGCCTAAACCTCCCCTGGCGGAGCTTGAGGCCATTTCCTCTTGTCCTGTCCCCTGTCACCTGGGAGAAGAGGCCAGCACCCTCCTCTCTACAACCTCCTTTCAGGTAGTTGTAGAGAGCAATGAGGTCTCCCCTCAGCCTCCTCTTCTCCAGGCTAAACAACCCCAGCTGAGGAGGGATACTCTTTTCTCTGCAGCAGGCAACATACTTCTGTGCGATTGATTCATGCATTCAATTGAAGAGTAGTATGAGAGACCTGCTGTGGCACTAAGTCCTCCTGCTAGCCAGCACCACCTGACATCTGTAGCTCTGCATGTCCCTTGGGGCAATTCAGAGAAGATTTTCTGTGTCTGGGAACAGGCGTGGCGCAAGGTATCCCCTCTA
This sequence comes from Phaenicophaeus curvirostris, assembly GCF_032191515.1. Taxonomy (NCBI): domain Eukaryota; kingdom Metazoa; phylum Chordata; class Aves; order Cuculiformes; family Cuculidae; genus Phaenicophaeus; species Phaenicophaeus curvirostris. The sequence goes on along the minus strand of NC_091394.1, from coordinate 51,351,509 downwards.
TGGGCTGGACAAGAGGAGTGACCATTACCAATCACACATGCATAAGGTAAGAAGATATCACATGTATACAGAGGTACCAGCTGCAGGTTGGTGCTCCACTTCTGCAGCTGTCGTGGATACAGAGGTTTTCTCATGTTTTCAATTGTTTTATAAAAAAAAAGATAGGAGTTTAAAAAAAATCCACAAATATGGTTTCCTGTGTTCCTGAGTGAAATAATATTTGCTATTATTCCTTTCCTTGTCTGCTGAGCTTACCATCAAGCTAAACAAGCCTCTAAGCACTGCCAGTTGCAGTAGCAGGTTAAATGATTTGGGGTATATAATCTCAAAAAAGCTATCAGTTACCAGACCACATTGCCCTAAGTAGAACAGTGATTTTCCATTTCATCCTAGGGCAATAGTTTTTTGTTACTGGTGTCTACAGTTATTTATTCCATAATAATCTTTTTATTTGCTGCTGGACAACCAAGAAGGATGTAGAAATCTGCAAAATATGTGTTTAAGATGGACAACAATGCTATCTTGTACAAAACTCCTACTTAAAAGTTTGTGATGTTTGTTCTTTCTGTCCTTCTTAGACATCAATTTTCTCCCACAAGCTCTTGATTTTATTTCCTGTAAGCTTTGATGTACTTTTGCAAGCTCCTATCACTGCTTCTTAGACCTTAGCTTCTTAACTAAAGCCATTTATTGATATACTACATCTCTCAGTGAAGTAGTACATCAATAAATTAAAGATTAGTTCAGTGTGTCTGCTCTCCCAGAGTATTGTGGGAAATGTTACCTGCTTTGGCTGACTGGAGGCCATGCAACATCCTTGCACAGGAAAGATAATAACTCTGAAAGATCTAAGCTTTCTCTCCATGACATCTTCTCCTGCTAAATATTTTTTGAAAGTCACCTTTTAAACTAATTCATGGATTCTCACTAAACAAACAGGTGGCAGTAAGTTTATATACTATAAAGAAAGGTGCCCAAACCAGTTTTCAGCTCTCTCTGACTGCATTTCACTTTTCCTGCTCTCTGATCTGATTCTATGCAGGCTACTCGTAGTGACAAACAGTTTTATCCTGTATCATGTTCCCTGACTAACTCATGGTCCTACTATACTTGTGACATATATGATTGCAGACTTTAATTGCACTTAATTGTTTACAATGGCAGGGACTGAGACGCACTACTACTGAAGAGGATGCCATTACACTTGTCTTAACAGTTCAAGTGAGCTACTTACATGTTCTTTATTGCTATTTTTACACTGGCATTCCCGCATTCCATGATGTTTAGTTCAAGATTTTGTACTGCTTACTTGCTACATTTTATGCCTTGACCTTGCAGTTGGTTTCTACGCTTTTACTTTAGACAAGACTTAAAAATCAGAGCCAAAAATTAAGAGTTCAAAGCCAATATATGCATTACTAAACAGATGATTTCTCTACGAATGTTCTGATGGCAGAGCAGATCCCACTAATTTGATTTTGGAGATGAAGGATAGTCTGCACTAGTGCAGATGAAATCTTCTGTTTGGGTGTCCTGTTAAAGCTTCGGCTTCAGTCTTTCCATTATGAAAGTGGCACCTCATTCTTCAAATACATATCCTCTGTGTGCATCTCCGAATGAAGATGGACATGGGATGGTAAACTAGAATTGTTCCAGGCACACAAAAAAGCCCTCTTTAGAAGGAAAGTGCTGCCAAACATTTCTCTCTGGCATTTTGAATCAGCTGTTTGGGGAACGTGATTTTTTCTCCATTTTCTGCTTTTTGGTGAGACAATCCAGTTTTCTGCTGTGGCTGCACTAGGATAGTATTTGGAAACCACTACGAGGCACCGGAGCTTAGCTGTGTTAGGTATTATTATAAGAGGGTGTTTGTGATTTAAGGGGTGGTGTTCACAAGTTGTTCACTTGTACTATTCACTGTTGGTGCTGAGTGAGGGAGCAGTAGTTGAAAGCCTCTTGACTGGGTAGGGAAAACATTTGAAATGGAAGAATAATGAATAACACACGACAGGTAGCCCTTATAATGAACATATTGTTGTGCACAGTCACCCACGTTAACATCTGAATGTGACCATTTGTATGAAGTTCTTCTCCAAAACTTCACAGGGAACAAACTTCTGTTTGCACAGAAGTTTGTGAATAATGAATATGAACAGAGACATGAAGAGGGTGCTTAAATAATGTGGTGATGGGTGTAGAATAACGGTGCACACATAGCCGGATGGCTTTTTGAGACAACTGGAATTGAAACAGATTAATGATATTCCTGATATCCCTCAAGTGCTCAACCCAGTCTATACAAGAGATAACCTATAAGGTCACCTTAGAAAAAATTCTGTAGCTATTTAAAAATTTTGTGGCAAAATCCTTAGCAGAAATATATCAGTCTGGCTTGGAGCCTTTTGGAGCTGTATGGTCTGGTGATACTTTGCACCAAAAGAGATTATTATTATCCATATTGCCTTTAAAATGAAAGCTGACATTGGCTGGATTGCCTGGGAGGACAGACGGCCTACATGCCCAAGATTTATGGACACGTATTTTTGACTCAAACATTGTGAGTGGGGTTGTTGTACATCCACAGAGGAGGGCTAGATTCTTGAAGAAAAAGTGATCGAATTCACCTCCTACCTGGCATTCAGCAATGAGCAGATTTCCTTCCATTGGTAGTGGACAAAATAGCATAAAACTACTTAAAAAGGATGATGTTCCTCCAAATTATGTTTCTGTCATCAGTGCACACAGAAAAGAAATACCTGATGCCACCTTACCTGTTCCAGGAGGTGGAGTTAACTTGTGCTCTCAGCTGTGTTAGTTGGATGAGACAGATTCATCTCAGTTCCAGCGGGGAGCTTGCCTTGTGAAATTATTTCCATTTGCAGATAACCTCCAGTTAAAAATCCTCTGAGCTAAATTTCTCAGCTAGAAATACTCACGCTGACAGTGTACTGAGTACTTCAGACCAAGTCTCCAGGGAGATGTTCTTGTTGTTCCCTGAGCATGATCCCAAGGAATGAGTGAAAACCCCTATACGTGACCACGGCATAATGTGCTGTACCTTTCCTGCTTAGGCAAGAAATGTATCTGGGAACTGTTAGTATCTCCCTTTCAGTGACTCACATACATTAGCCCTGGCATTTAAGTCTGTAATGTTTCCCCAAAAAATCTTATGAAGATACTATTTTGGCCTGTGTTTCAGCAAAGCTGGGGTGCAGAAAAAATGATTAGCAACAGTCACATGCAGTGCTGACTCCTCTGCCATTGTACAACTGTTTGCTGCAGACATTCATGGATGCATTTGCACCCATAGATACGGAATTATGATGTGGCACTTACAGGTGAAGCTTTGGACATTTATCCAAATGGATGCTTCTGCTATCTAGTTAAATACGCAGTAGCTACCAGTTATTAGGAACCTTCCTATATACAGGCCACTGGTGAGCTTTTGTTAAAGCAAAGAGTAAAATGTAAAACGTCAAGCAACCATCTCTGACTGACACTTAGGAAACTGAGCTGCTGATGATTAGTATCCCATTTACAATTAAAATCTGGCCTCCTTTTCTAATTTATGTTGACGTGCTGTTGGTCTGTGGACTCCTAGTAGACAACCTGGATTTTTAAATAGACCTTGCTTTGACTTCCAATTACCATATAATTAACAATTCTGAAAATGCTCCCTTTTAATTTCACTGCTTGTATTCATTTTTCTGTGCACTCTTAATTTGTTGTCCTGGCATGTATCTTGCAGACTCTGGTTTAGTACACCAGACATCTGTATTTCTATTTAAGACACAGACGGAGCTAGTCTATATATCTATATTGGATCTATTTTTGCTTCTCAGCAAAGGAAAGCTCTACATAGCTCCACAAGCTACACTTCTCCTTAATCCACTGCATTTACTTCGAAATACCATGCTGCGATTTAATCACAATGGATTTGAGGCAGAAACCCCCGGCTGTGGGAGTCTGTGCCAAAGGGCCCACGGTCCCCAGCTGGGCCACACATGCAGAGCTGTGCCTGCGTGCGTGAAGCTGCTCAGGTATTTCACTGTGTGGTGTGCAGCTCTTGACTGTCCCCTTCAGCATCTCTGGGAATAAAAAAGTTTAAAACTGCTCGTAAACCCAGTTGCCTCTTTCTCCAAGAAGTGCATCAAGAGGGAAAATGGTCCATTGCATTGGAAGCTTGTAAATTTTTCAGGACTTGCCCTTGGAAGATGCTGGCCCCTCATATTTGTTCTTCTAATAACCACAGGACCTTGAAAATGGCTACAGTTCCAGGAAAGGTGCGGGGACATGGTGCTAACTCAGAAGGAGCAGTGCCTCACAATATCTGCCCAGCAGCACCCTGTCAAAGGCATGCGGGGCTCATGTGAGGCCAAAACCCAGCAATATGATTTGGGAACAGATGTCTACTAAAAAAAAAATAAAATATGGGGCAGAACCCTGGAAGATTTTATGATGGTTCTTCCTCATTTGAAGAAAAGAATTACGCAAAGTTGTTTCCTGCTATCACCCAGCTTTTCACTAAACGACCCAAGGGGTCCCTCCAGCCCTGTGTTTCCATGAGCCGCAGGAATAGTCAAAAACCACTGTGAAGAGTGTTCCACTTACCATTCATCTGGGATTGTTTATTGCTGTATTTTCCCAGGTTGATGATATGTTACTTTTTTCTCTAACGCTGTTCTTGTTTCATCCAAATGCTCAGAGCTTTCCAGAAGAGAAGTATTACCTATTTGTGTGCTCAAGAAAGGTATTTAGTAATCCTAGGTGTTTACACTAGTAATTTAACTGGTATTTAATGGGTGGATGCTTAGACTGGTAATGTTTGTTTATTTTTCGAAGACTTCCCCAGTAAACCTATCCTTCTTGCTGCTGCTAATCCCTAGCAGAAGGGATATGGGAAGATTACAAAAGCTGCTAGTAATTTTCAGGACCAAAATTCAGTCTCCTGGTACCTCCCTGATCTCTTCATTGCTTTGTTCCAGCAAAAGGCCCTTGGTAGCCAGAAGGACACTGGTTCCTGAAAAGAATTTCAAAAAGTGCATAAAGTTGGTATCTGCTTAGAAGTGATACAAAACAGGAGCATCTGCCAGAGCCAGGAGCATGTTGCTGGCTTAGTAAAACAGCAGGGGAACCTGCTGTTGACCAGATTTGTCCATATCAGTGCAGGTGTCTCTGCAGTTAATAAGAATTACTATTTACACTTGTTTTCAGAGATCTGGAGACATGGGGATAATATAGATAGCCCGTAAGTCATAAAGAGCAAGTAGATATGACACATGTTCCCATTAATGTATAGTGTTACTCCTTGGAGTTTGTGATATTGAGACATTACAAAGTGTGGTATGAAATACAGATTACTCTGAATCTTGACTGTATTTGTTTAATTAAAGCAGAATATATTCCGAGACAGATTTTTATTCTGCATTCAAGATGAGAACAAGGATGACCAAAGTTATATGTAAACTGAGTGCGTTCAGATTTACCAGGACATGGCAGCCAGGCATAAAGTGGGATCATAAAAAATAAAGTGAATGCTTAAGCATAAGCAAACATCTTCCTTTGACACAGCGTGTTATAATAGGTCAAGAGAAACATTTTGGCCATTTTTCAGTTGGTGTAAATGAGTTTCTCTCCATGCATGTCAGAACCACAGAGGCAGATTCAAGCCTCCCCGATGTGCCTGCCTGACTATTCTGGCCCTGAAGGGGAAAAAAAAAACAGAGCAAAGGGTTGGAATGGAGTAAGGGGAAATCCCTCAACAATGGAGCATCTTGGTATTGCTGCTATTTGGAGCCCGGAGAAATCAGTGAACAGCTACAGTGTCCAGCAGGGGTTATTGTGCCATTTTTGCCTAATGCCTCTCACTAGCAGTGGTTTCACCCTTTTTGTCCTCACTAACCTGCTTTTTCTGTCCTTTGGCACAGGCAAAGTAGCTATGCAGCAAGGTGGCAGTGGCCCTTTCAATGCCTTTTCAAACTGCTTTTAGAGCCAAGACTTGCTTCAGAGTCAATACCAAGAATCAGTCCTGCAAGAAACTCATGGCAGTTGAGTTGCATGGGTGGGCTATTGCCAAGGATGAGCATTTAAATTGTGTGACTATATATAATTCAAATGGAACAAATTTTACTCTGTGCTGACTCCTGGCCGAGTAACACTACAGGTCATGAAGACCAAATGTGCTTCCTCCCTCACTTTGAACACATGCTTCTTTATTCATTTCTAAACCACAAATTTTTGATCTGTCCTACTAGTCTATGTAGCCTGGGTTAGTCCCGACCAGGTACAGTGCGATACAATAATCTTTCCAAAAGATAACCTGCGAAAATCTCACAGGTAAGAGAAGTAGTTTGCCTTGAAGTGGGGAGGAAGAGGGATGCCAGCTGTGGCTGGCTAATGCATGTATGCGAGCCAGCTCTCTTTCCAAGCAGTCATGGCCGGCCAGTGCAGAGGTGGCTATACTACAGAACCTGCACACATTTGCCTCTCATTGTGCTGGAGATAAAAAAAAAATAAGACATTATCAGATGCGGCCAATTTCTGTGAAGAAATAAGCTTCAGTATTTTCTTTTTGGCCCTACTCTCAAGTGTAAAATAGGATCACTTCCACCTAATAACACCTTTTGTGGCAGGTTGACTGCATTCTTGTTCTCCAGCATAACTTGTTATTTTTCTTTACAGTATCAGGTGAGAGCAAGATAAAACCTTCCTTTTAGGAAGCTGTATAATCTGTAATTATTCCATGGTTTCTTACTCTGTGGGTTAAAACTCAACCAACCATCAAACACACACAAAGGAAAATTACTAGATAGGCTGCTCGGCTTTTGCCCTCGCAGTACAGAGTCTGTCCCAACATGCATGGTAGAAGTGGCAAGAAACTGCCTTTGGTTCTGGACTGTAAGTGACTGGATCTGTCACCTAATGGAGGCCTTGATCACCTGGTCTCCCTTGCCCTCCCGCACTCCTACCCACCCTGCTCCCCCCAGGCTAGTTCAGGGGAATAAAAAAGAGGAAAATGGGGAGAAATGGGTCCATCCTTAATAGTTTTCTCTCTAAGATCAGGGTGGCAAGAGGGAGAGAGGACAGGAAAAAGGAGAACCAGGAAAGGTGAGTCCTGCAAGGATGGACCAAACCAGAAATGTGTCTGGGTGGAATTATGAACATGAAGATTTTACAGATAATGCTCCTTCTGACTTGAGAAATAGCTTTAAAAAAATAGATATGTAGAGCATGTGAGCACATATCTGTGCAGAAAGGGAAGGGTCAAGAGAGGCGCCTAAAGTAATTGGTTCCATTTGGATATTTACTGCTTCAAAATGCTGGAAAGGGATGATATCTTTCATACTTCATTTTTGCTGAAGTACAAAGCAAATGCTCTGCATTAAACAATGAAGAGCATTCTTGAGAGTAAGGACCCTTAAAGACTCTTGTGTTTTGTTTTGTTTTTTTCCTTCTGGGCTATGAATGACTAGTCCCTTGATGCCACTAACTGTTTATGTAGAAAAGCTAATTTTACTTCTGCCAATAAAGTTCTCTTGCCAGTCTGAGTTTCTCATTAAAATTAATATTCTTATTGTATGTCCCTGTCTTTTCCCTTGCTGAGAGAGAAGCTAATAATCTTTCATTCAGGGCCAAATTCCCACCTCTTCTCCATCCCAAAGCAGAGGAGGGGGGAGAAGGTAATTGCATGTGGAAAGGCACATTGGCAGGAACACAGTCCTTTGGAGATGTGCTGCATTTCATGGGAAACAGAAGTATTTCAGTGGCTGTATATTTCAGTTGGGCTGTAGGAGACCTTGGTTAACTTCTCTACTGGAAAAAGCTTCAAGCTTACATCTCACAGGGGAATACCATAACTAACAGGCCAGGAACTGCAGGGGATTGTTCTAAATTTCTCTCCAGTGAAGCAGTTCTATTTTGTAAGAGAGAATTAAATAGCCAGGGAGAACAAGTACGGAGGCATGGCAAGGGGATTAGGGCACTCAGCTGGGATGTTTTAGTTCCTGCTCTACTTAATATGAAAACTTCACGGAGTCATTACATGAGAGGAGGTGTTATTTCCTCCACTTGCTCTGCTTGGTGTGATGCTGGAGCTGTTAAGGGAATACCTACTGGAGCATTTGTTGGAGGTGGGAAGGATAAACTGTTTTGAGAGGCCCATCGGCATTTGGGACTGTCTCAGTGTTCCAGCTATGCGATGCCCACCCCCACATAAGGATGAAAACTGGAAAGTTTCCCACATAAGGGAAAAACTGGAAACCAGGTAGCTTTGAGCTTAGCACACCTTAAAGAGAAATTAGATGGGAAACCTCTGTGGCTGTAACCTAGAAGGACGGTGTGGCCAAGCAGTTGTTCACACCTGAGGCTTAAGCAAACACGTAAATAATCTTGAAATCTTCCCCTAGTCATAGTGGGGATCACTCTACCCTCACACCCCAAACAGAATCTTCGCCATGATGTCCTAATGCCTGAGCAAAAACTCCCTCTTCCTAAGCAGACTACTTCACTCACTGGGGTTTTCCCTGCACTGGTAAAGCTAAAAGACCTGCTCAGGGTCAACATGATGGATAGAAATATCATAGGTCAAACAGATCACCAGGTGGGACTGCAACGAACTCCCTTTCCTCTTTTATATCCTTCTGCTACCTTTAGGGTTTGATTTTTGAGAAGGTGGGAACAAAAGGGTGGCTTAGTGAATTTGGTGAGTATCTTGGAAGTATGCTTGGAAATAAGACCCAGTCTTTCAAAAAAATGTCTAGGAAAGCAATTCCTGACAACATTGAGAACATCACTAATGCTAAATGTTCCTTTAATTCTAATTTTGAGACAGTTGCCAATCTTGCAAATTAAAGATTTATTGCCTGAGAGTACTCAGATCACAACCTAACACAGGTTTAGCTGCTTTGTTCCATCCTGTTTGGAGTCATTCCAGAGGCTAAGCTCCTGTATTAGAAACATCACCAATGCAAAGATTGAATGATCGATCAAAGCTATGCAGATTATGAATTCTCCTATGCAGTCTTCTATAAAGGGGATGTAGAGAAGCAGCTATTTTTTTTTCTGTTTATTTTCAGCAGGCGGCTTTATGTCAAAGATTCTGAGAGATTGTTTCGTAATAACCCGTGTCCTTTATTTAAGGAGGTATATTTTGCTAGAATAAATATTTTTCAAGTGAACAAGGAAATGACATAACTGAAACGAGACACAGAAATGAAATGTTCTGCACAATTCACATCAAAGATAGCAGCGAGAAAAGGTATTTCTAACTTCAGAAACTGCAGAATAAATAGACTGTTACTGATGCAAACTCCCTCAAGAAAACAAATAGGATGCACTTTTGCTCTGTTTTGAAATTAATTCTAAGTCCAAGGAATGGAATACATAATGTGTGTAATAATTCTGATGTGAATCCCAGGGACATTAAACATTAAATCTGGGCTGAGATCTCGCATTATAAAAATTATTGAGAGCATGTCATTAACATACATCAGTCAGCTACTTGCTGTATTTGAAGAGGTTAGGTTTATACAAACACATCAGAGTAATACTTTGCATTCCAGGGCATGACCAAATAATCAAATTACAAAGAATGAAGTGGTTAGGGCTTGAGATCGCATAGTAAACACTACAACTCAAAGGATCCTCTGTTGTGGATCAGATCTTGCTCTCTGTAGACTGCCCACAAAATAAAGCAATAAATACGTGTGACATCAGGGAGGTCTTTTTAAAACTATATAGATCTTATCAAAAACTTTAACACAAAAAGCAAACCCAGCAATCCAGCAGAAAGAAAACAAGCCATATTAGGTGCTGCTCTGCTTCTTTAATTTGCCTCTCAGTCACTCAGTTTGAAGTGCATCTGATTATTGATCATAAAATGTTTCCTCATCACAAACCTCTCTTTCTTTATTGGTAAAGAATATTCACCTTGTCATCCTAGACCACTTTTTATGTTTCTGGGAGTTTTTCCTACTCTAACATATATTGTTGTATAGTCATTGCAACTAGGAAATAAAAGTATGTTTAAATCTGGATCAATCTTCTGAAAACAAAACTATTATTGAACTCACAGGAGAACTTTGTAAGAAATGTGGCAGAAGATTCTCTTGAGCTTGTATTTGTTATTTATATTCCCTACTAGAAAACACTGACCCATTACCACCAGCCTTACCATGAAGGTGAACAGCTTTGTGACTCCTTTTGATCTGAGCAGGCAGCCAAAATTCTGTATTATTCCAACTAGGAGGGAACTGGTCATGGACATAGGCATTTGATGAAATATTGTTTATTTACAGAAATGTACCAGATCCTGCTTTCTTGATGCAGGAAGGATCCAGAGAGAGGCAGTTTCCTTGCTGGAAGGTTCTTTGCAACTCCCTGTGAAACTAAAGGGTACTTCCTGCTGCTCTCAGGTCATACATGAGTTCTTCCAGAAGTGGCTTATGTCTCTATTTTCCCTTCAAGTGGATTTGTGTCTCATCTGTTTTCTCTAACTCTCCTTCCCCGTTTTCCTCTAAATACAAGCAAAAGTATTTCTTTACTGTGTCACCTTTTCCTCATTGTAGGTCAAAACCCACGGTTTTCTACATCTTACACTCATCTTAAAGACTGATAATTAACACACTGATCGGAAAGAGGTTTAACCTGAAGAAACTCCTTCCCCTCAGTTCAGTCCACTGAAATGGTGCCACCTTATTTCAGTCAAAGTAAATATAAAGTTTTTCTGCATTTTAACAAATCAAATTGAAGAAAGCTTAAGCCTTCCCATATTTATAGTTTTTATTAAGCTAATTTCATGTTACCAGGCATTCCTAGTGTTTTCAATAACAATCTGATTTCTTCTCTTCCAGCTGCCAAATGGAAGATTATCTCTAATGAATCCCTGAATTTCTTGTGTCCCATATTTTCTCTGTAAGATCCATGTATTTTGTTTCTGAGTCTATACTGATGCCCAGATGAAGCCACTCTCACCTTTTTCCAGTTTAATGGAATTCTCAACACTGGTAGGGTACAAAGAACCTATGACTATGAACAGCATGGTCCTTTTTTCTGACGTTACAATCCATGAACCGACATGTTCCTACGTCCACAGCCATAAGCAAGCAGAGGATGAGGACATTCCAGGGATGTCCTACAGGAGACAACAACAGCTAAGGCAGGGCAAAGTCCCAGTAGAAGTTGGCAGTGTCAACTTCAACAGTTCTCAATGGTTTGATTTGTGCCAGAGTCTCAGGTGATTGCTGAGGGTCATTTGACACACCGTTCCCTACAAAGCAACATTGAAGTCACTGAGGAGCAGCTGAAGAAATGGTCACCATCCAGCAGAGACATCTCGAAACCAGAAGGTATTAAGTGATCCTTCTAGGAAAGTGTATAGATTTTTTTAATACAAATTTCTGTTGTCATCAAATGTATGGAGTGGTTCCATGGATGTTTGCAAGCCCACAATTAAACAGAAGCAGTGACAAAACATTCTACTTCTGGGAGAATATGAGACATAGGCCACTTCCACACTGTCTTAATTTTTTTTCTGTCTTAGGGCTTATTCAATCCCCCAGTTAAAATTTTGCAGGAAAATCTTCTTCTTTGCTTATAGTATCTTCTGCTCACCAGCAAATAGCAGGGACTTGGTCCTGGAGCAGACTTGCAAGAACTTTGACAAGTAAAGTTACACCAAGATTCTGGGCCGCAAAACAGATTTCCATCACTTCCATCTTTCCTCTGCAGAAAGGTAGCAGGGTATGTTGCTGTTGTAATGGTTTATATGCCTGTAAATAGGACAGATTATTTACTGCAAATCAGTTAGAAAATCATGTGTTTCAGCTATCCCACATCTCTAAAATGAACTTCCAGAGATCACATTTGCATTATACCTTTCCTGCTCTTACTAGGTATGACAAATTCTAGCACGCTTATTAGTTCATCTGTTACTTCAGATACTCACACTTCTTGTTGAAATTACAGAAGTCCTGGTTTCAGTATCTGTTTTTCCAGTTTTTGGATGTGTTCACATTCCCCAGACATTCTCTCCATTTGAAATCAATTAGGAAGTTCTCTTTCGGATCTCCCAAATCCCTAGTCTTTTTGGCTTGTCTAGTCTAATAAATGTAAGGTTTGAGGCAAAGTCTACAATTCCTTCACATTTCACTGATTCTATTACACATTCAATCGACAAAATTATTGTTGTTAGCTGTCCAGCTTGAAATAAAAATTGTATGCTGATCCTTTTACAAGTCTCTCAGTTTTTTTATTTCAGTTTGATGTCCTTTCATTTCTTGAACTGAAAAAGAAGTTCTCTAGAAAGTAGCAATGGTTTGCTCAGGGCAGCCTTATGTTCATAATAATCCTTTTTCTCACAGGGCCAGTTTTCAAATGAAGCTCACATTATTCTCAATTTTGTTTTACTGGGACAAATTTTTCATTTTTATTATTTTTCAATAACTTTGTGAGGCAGATTTGTTTCCTCTTTCCCTGACACGGAACTGCACTTAGAGAATTTGTGGGGACTGTCTTTCATCCCTCTCACCAGAATCTGCTTCCTCCTTTGGTTCATGGCTGCAAGGTAAGCATCACAATTTCCATGGTAAACTCCAGAGACCTCTTGGAGTGTCTTTTGCTGCCACTCACTGACCTTAGTGTTAAAGCCTAAGCCCAGCTGAGCACCTTTTAATTGATCCCTTGTCAGTTTATCCTGAAAGCCCTCATGGACTTCTGCAGATGCCAGAAACACAAGTTTCTGCAGCTTTGCTTGCAGTTCAGGGGGGATTTTCGCTTTCCTTTTCATTTTTCCTTTTTCTTCTGGCTTTCAGCTGCACCTGGATTGTTTCAGGTCTGTGGATGGTTCTAATCAAGAGGCAAAGGTTTGCATGAAGAGTCTTTTTGAGAAACTGGAGCCATGACACTCTCTGAGCATAGCTATTCAGCCTTGCTGTTACAACTCCTCCTTCCTCTCCATCTCCAGCAGCTTTCATTCATCACATGACATTATATCTAGCAAAGCAAATTTCAGACGGAGTTTGCCCTAAGAGATATTACGTATTTGCATTATTTGGCTTATGAAAGTCCAGCCTCTTCCACAGTATTCTGTGACTTTGCTAACCAAGTGGATGAACTGCAGGAAACACCGGGTTTTTCCTAAGCTCTCCAATTCACTGAACTGAACATCCGGATGGCTAGATACCAGGGTGAGTCTTTGACCAGACATTTCTCTCTGGAGCCGAAATTTAGCCACTGAGTCTTGTTCCTCTTCACCCCTCCTAGTGGGTTCCCGGTTGTCTCCATGCCTTGAAGCATCTATGGCAGTATCATTGCCATTTACATTTTTGGACTTACCAGTTCCAAGTAAAAGTTTTGCAGCTGGCCTTCTCAGTCTTTTAGGACATTTTGTAGTCCTTACTCCAACAGAGACTTCACCTCTGCTTACAAATAATTTCAGCCATTTCTGGGAAATGTCCAGATGCTGCTGTAATTCCTTTTGTAAACTTTCCAACTCATGTTTTAGCACCTTCTGGTCTTTGCTTTAATTCCTTTTGGCGGGTTTTGTTTTCTGAGAGCAGATTTTTTATTGGTTCTAAAAGAATACCAGCTCACATTTTCCCTATTTGACAGGGGTCCCATTGTTGGCACCAGGCTTTTATCTTGTGACCTGATCAGGGTATTCCAATTAGAAGGAGAAACTGATGGGGAAGGTACTTCTGATGTTATGCTGTTGGCTTATAATAATACATGAAGTTCTGCTTTTGTAGCAGAAGTGTTAATCATGCACAGACTTCTTGCCCACAGCTCTTTCTGCTAGAAAACTGTCCTAGAAAATCCCCCTATTAGCCTTCCATTTGGGCCAGTGGGAAGGTCGCAGATCTGCACAACAAAGGCAGAAACACCTTAAGGAGACACTTGCTCCAGTTACCCATGGAGGTAGGTATGCCAAGCCAAAGAAAGAAGGGTTGGGAACACAAGTGGAAAGATCAGCATAGCACTGCCGTGGGTGTTTAGGCAAGACACAGAGGAAGGAGATGAGAAAAGCTAGCTCAGGTGGCATGAAAGAAGACAGAGAGTGGAGTGGAAGAAGGGGTCACAGGGTGCTCCATGACTAGCAGAGTCAAGGCAACATGGGATCAATGAGGGAAACAGAAACCCGAGGGCATTGAGGGAGCTGGCGGACGTGCTTGCCAAACCCCTTTCTATCATCTACCAGCAGTGCTGGCTGACTGGGGAAGCTCCACTGGACTGGAGGCTGGCTGATGTTATATCCATTTACAAGAAGGGTCGGAGGGAGGATCCAGGAAACTAAGGCTTGTCAGTCTGACCTCTGTGCTGAGGAAGGTCATGGAACATGGGTTCATGAAAGGCAGGTCTTGCCAAACTAACCTGATCACCTTCTATGACAAGGTAACCTGCCTACTGGATGAGGGAAAGGCTGTGGATGTGGTCTTCCTGGACTTCAGTAAAGCCTTTGACACAGTTTCTCACAGCATTCTGCTTTGGAAACTGTCAGCCTCTGGCCTGGACAGGCGCACACTCTCCTGGGTGGAAAACTGGTTGGATGGCCGGGCCCAGAGAGTGGTGGGAAATGGAGTTAACTCCAGCTGGAGGCCAGTGACAAGTGGGGTTCCCCAGGGCTCAGTGCTGGGTCCAGCCCTGTTCAATGTCTTTATCAATGACCTGGATGAAGGCATTGAGCGCACCTTTAGCAAGTTGGCGGACGACACTAAGCTGGGAGGAAGCGTGGATCTGCTGGAGGGTCGGGAGGCTCTGCAAAGGGATCTGAACAGGCTGGATCGCTGGGCTGAGACCAATGGCATGAGGTTTAACAAGGCCAAATGCCGGGTCCTGCACTTGGGGCACAACAACCCTGTGCAGTGCTACAGACTAGGAGAAGTCTGTCTAGAAAGCTGCCTGGAGGAGAAGGACCTGGGGGTGTTGGTTGACAACCGACTGAACATGAGCCAGCAGTGTGCCCAGGTGGCCAGGAAGGCCAGTGAGACTTCAGGCATACATCTCCTTCACCCAAACTGAACTTTTCTTTCTCCTAATGATTCACTTCTTTCCCTGCCCTATGGGCTGCACTGTCCTCTCCACTTCTCACCAGCCTCATAAACATTTTTTGCTCCTTGCCCTCAACATACTGTGGCTCTTTATAAGTATAGGAGTTCCCTTGCAATCTTTCAGAAGCCCTTCTTTTCCTTGCCCGTCCCAATTTCTGAATCTCCCCTCCAAGGGCAGAATTTGCAGTACATGCACTGTGGCTCAGGTAGCAATTCCAGTGCCTGTGACTAATGTTTTTTCCAGATGTACCTGCTTTGTTGTTAGCAGTCAGTTTTCACGCTTTTTCTGATTTGCCCGGTTCAGCCACTAGCTATCTATCTTGATATAGCTCTGCTCACGTCCTTGTGGAGTTCCTCATATCACTATGATACTACTAGCGTAGTCTTTTAGTTTTCTTTTGTCTGCTAAACTTCTTGCAGTTTTGAAGGAAGCTGGACTGCTATTGCAGAGTCTGTAAAAACCATCTTCCTTTTGTGTTGCAGGGGCCATGTCACTTCCCACTGTGAATTACTTCACTAGCTTTGTGTCATATTCCATAACTGATACAAAGGAAGGCACTGGAATGTTGCAGTTTCAATCAGACACAAGTGCTGGCTGAAGGCTGATGTGAATAGGTCTTAGGAAGAGCATCAGTAAAAGGTGCTGGGGAAGATGTGAATAGAAGAAAGGTTATAAATAAGAAGTAGGACACAAACCAAATTCTTTGTAAGCTGATGGGATAGAAATGGTATATGTATGTCCAAGAACAGTAAGAACGTGCCATGTGAGAAAAGAAAGTAGGTAAGTGGTCTGTAAGGTTTAGTGATGCAGGCAGCAAAGCGGTGGCAGGATTGTAACCAGAGGTATGCCCCATAATAGTGCATAAAAGGATGGGAAGAAAAAAAGGGAGAAAAGAACAAAGAGCAATGTATGTGTACGCAGAAGGGATTTAGTGAATTTCTTCTGTTAGGAAGTTTATTAGTAAGAGATCAGAAAATTATATGGATGTAAAGTTACTTATGTAAGAACATTTACAATATAAATAAAATTTTCAGCTATAGATTTCATTATCTGGTAGGTAGTAGCTTAAGGAATGTAAGCTGGATTTTAATTTTGTCTAGCATGCAAATGTAAATGACAATTTGCAGTGTTTGGTGCAAAGTATGCCATTCAGGTATCTGTATAAATTTAAATTTTATTGGCAGCCATAGCATAAGCAAGGTGCCCTACCTGCTGTCTCTTCATCGAGGATGCTTGTTGTGTTCAGCCTGAGTGTTACCCAAAAAAAAAGAAAAAGTCATTACAGCTTCTGGGTATTTTTCTTTACTTTGGGGTTTTCATCAAGATTCAGAACCATTTTCAGAGAGTGCATGCCCTAAGACCCTCTCTGTCACTTACAGAATGCTGCAAATTGACTCTATCACTTTACCCGCTGCTGTAAATTGGCTCTGAGCACACATAATGTGTCAGGTTTGCCTACTCACTTTCAGTTTTCACCCACCTCTACTGGGCATATCTAGGAGTAATGGGATGAAATTGAGCAAAGGAAAATTTAGACTGAATATCAAGAAAATTTTCCTAACAGTGAGATCTATTAGAATGTGGAATAGTCCCCCAGGAAAAGTGCTGGAAACCCCGTTGCTAGAATCATTAAAAATAGACTGGAAAAAAACCACAGTAAAAATACTGTAGAAAATAATCTGCGTTGTCAGGGGATGGACAAGATGATTCCCTGGGTTCTCTCAGGCTCTAATTTCTAGGATTTTAGGAGCTGAGCTCCGTCAGTATTAAATTCCCTGAATGCCCAAGATCATCTAATTGAAACAATAGAAAGTTTGCTCATAGGCATGCCAGGGAGAGTGCTCAGTGATGATCAGGCTGCATTACTGCTGAGTGTATCACTTGATCTGCACGGTACAAAGAAAGAAGGAAGGAGACAATTTTTGTCGCAATTTACCCTTTGCTAAAGCTGTTCTTGTAAGTCAAATATGCTGGCTAGATTCAGCATTGCTGATGTTATAGAAAGAGATCTTTAAAGCAGGTAATAATGGAGTCCAGACCACAGTTTGCACCAGTGGAGTTTTGTATCAAAAGCTAACTGCATGTGTTCAGAATCAAAATTTCCTCTTGCAACGCATGGACTTTTTACCAGAACTCTGTGCTCCTTCCATAGCAAACAGATGCTGTGCACTTCCATTTCATTTGTCTATGGAAGCCTTGCCTGTATATTGAGGGATAACGGATTACCTCCACATGGAAAAGGCAATGATTCTGAGTTTTTCCTCTCTAAAATGAGCTTGCTGTCAAGATTTTCCCATTCTCATTGGTCTTAATGTTTCCTATTCAGTCTCAAAATCTCAGCAAATGAAAAAATAAAAACAAATTGCAAAAGTAATTACAGGTACTGCAGCCATATCTGAAGTCTGTAACGCTTTCCTACATTCAGCAACATTAATCACTTCCCTTCTTGCTGTGAGTAGGACACCAAAGAACAAGGAGGGAGTAATGACTTGGTAAACTAACCACACAGGAGAAGGGGCTATCCTACAGTTGTGTGAAGAAGCCACACAGTCAGAAAGTCCTTCTATTTTTTCTGTTAGATCGCCACGATGATTTTGCATTTACTTCTTGCAATACTCTTAACATCCCTGATGACATGCCCATTAGAGTGGGTGCTTTTCTGGGACCAAATGTGAAATTCAAGAAGGTAAGTGAGTTGGAGCATCACTTGTGCTCTTCCCAGCTTAGGATCCTTCTCTCTCTTCACACATGCCCTAGAAAAGCCTGTTGGAAAGCCTCTCCATCTGAGCATGCAACAGGGTCCCTACTAGAAGCTACTTACTGTAATCGCTGAAATTTGTAACATTTCTTTCCAAGGCTGGCCAAGAGTAGCTCATTGGAAAAATTAAAAATAAATAAAGCAACTGTTAGCCAATTCCCAGAGTTCCCTCCTCAGCCTCTAAAAGCAGTTAAACTTTATGTCTTAGACCTTCAGCCCCACTCTGGATGCTTTTTCTCTGCAAGGTGAGATGAAGGGGAAAGGACAGCAGCCATCTAGATGGTCTTCAGTTTGTGGCCAGGAGACCTCAGCTGCACTCCTTGACTTGACAGCACTCTCGGAGAGAGGTGCACTCGGAGTGCCCTAGAGGGAAGTCAGTTGGCAGCTCCCTGTCTGCCTGCATGGCTACGAGGTGTTGTGTGCACCACAGAGAAACGCAGCCCAGCACTCACTGCGCAGCCCCCTTGGACAGCCAAAGCCCTGGCTTGCATAGCTCAATCTCTCCTCAGCTCCCACCAGCCTCACCCAGCCTCACCCAGCTTGCTCCTCAGCAAGCTCCACTCCCTAAATTAAGGCAGCCATTTCTTTATGTCACTATCCAGAGTCCGCAGATTATAGTCTTCATCAGAAAAGCACAGCATTTAACTTAGGATCCCTCTGCCCCTTCAGAGGCTGCTCTTCATGTGTGCGATGTGCAGGGATACTCGCATCATGCAATGTGTGAATGCACCCAATGACTAAATAGTAGTGGCGGCAATGTCCTTCCTTCATTTTGAGGGCTGCAAGGGTGTGATGAGAGCTTGGAGGTCCCAGGAGTTAATAGGATTGCCTCATAATTTCTGACCATCTATCCGCAGCTGATTCAGATCATTAGTGTTATTTTGCAACATTCTCTTAATAACTTGCAGACACTGAAATCATACACAAAAGGCCAAGGTTTAGGAAGACAGAGACAACACTGATAATGAGTCCCTGATTGATTAAAAGTAAAAACATTTTTATTCAGAGAAAAGGGCATTTGTTACCACAAACATTTCACCTTCAGCGCAAATAGGAGTTGCGCTTACATTTACTAAGGATTATAGCAGCACTACAACTAATTACTTCCCATCAGCTATTGGCCTCGGGTTAGATGTAAGCTACTTCTGGCAATATGTGGTGTGGGTTCATGTAAAATGGGGCCCATATTTTCATTGTCCTGGTAGAAAACGGTGCAACAGTGAGATGTGAGCGAACCTACTATGCATAATGCAATACAAAATAAGAGCTTATTATAAGGAGAAGACTGAAGGAGATCAAACAACATTAGTCCATCCCACCATTTTATGTTATGAGGGAGATATTAATTATTCTGTTTGTATTTCATAGATGGCCTTGAGTTGTACAATTATCACATAGGAAGTGAGCATTACTTGCTGGAGACAGATTCCAGATTCAGACTCCTTGTTCACCTTCAGTTGCATGAAGTCAGTTCTATGTTCCTGATGTGACGCATGCAAATTATAGCATGGTTTTGGTCAGTAGAATGTTATTTGTCCCCAGGTTATTTATCAGACCTTTGGTGTGAGATTTTATTTCTGGAATCCCAGCATAGTCACATCTTTGGTATTCTTATGTGAATCTCTGAACTCTCTACTCTTCCATCCTATGGTATATAATTTTTGATAAGCTGCTGGCAAGTGATGAAATTACTTTAAAATATCTATTGCAATTCAAAGGAGGAGGTTCCTGCAGGCCTAGTGCAATGAACTGCCCTGAAATTATTGAGTTATTCATAACTTTGAGCAGTTACAGATTACTGCTATTAACTGAATCCTGTAATTACAGCAATAAGCTCAGTCTTGTAGCATGATTTCTAGTGTGGATAGTTTTAGTGCATGTCTTAGGGAGGCATGCAGAGAAATGGCTGTTGCCATCCTGTAATAATATATGATGCTTCCAATACTGCATCTGCTCTAGATCATTACAAAATAAAACATTCACCTTGGATGAAACACAAGTCTTTACTCTGACTAAAATAGTGCAGGAATGGTGTCTTCTTGCCCAAGTGAATGCTCTCACTGGCTTGACTATTTTTCACTATGACATGAAGAAGAACCTCCTTGGAGGTTTCTTATCAGAAAGTTTGTCTTGGCAATTGGTCAGTAACATCAAGAAATTGCTGACCAACTCCTGAAAATCCCTTTGAGGCAAACCTTAGAGTGAGTGGCCTCAGTGACCATACCACAGAGCAAGCAGAGATCTCAGCGCAAGTGTCCAATAGTCTTGGGTTGTTACAAAGAAGGCATGTGACACTGCAGACTCGTTGCTTCTTTCAACCGCACAGTTGTCACTGGCACTGCTGAGTCCCCTTCTATGCCATGTGTTTTGATGTGTCTTGAGTATAGAAAGCACCTAAGAAAAATGAGAATATTTTACTTGTAAAATCAAACACATATTCCAAGCCGCTAGATTTATTACTCTGATTCCTGGTGGTGGAGGTCAGCACACAAAGTATTTTAAAGTATCTCCCACGGCTGGGCATACCAGCTGGGGATTAAATTCATGTTCATTTCTGTGTGTCCGAGTTGCAGTAATGATGACTTCAGTCTCTGTTTGCTAGTAGCCATACCCCATTGCTCACGGTACCTTAAGGAAGATTTCTGGAGGGTATTTAAACCTGAGATATTGCTATACTTGTGTTATGTTTCACACAGTCAGCGAGAGGCAAAGAGCCCTACATCCAGTCCAAGCAGAATGAAACAGTGATTTAGATTCCATACCGTGCATTTTTGACCTTTCTTTTGGAAAAATAACACTGAGCTTGTTTAAGAGTAAAAGATTGATGTATGTCTTGTTCTGAGAGCAATGATATAAAAACGGTACCTTCTTACTCAGCAGATCTGTTCCTGTTATGTATTGAGAGTCACTGCTGCCAGCATTCGAAACAAAAAAGTTTATGGATTTTAGCCCTGCAAAACCAACCCTGTTCAAGACAAGTGAGGTGGTTCCTCTTTATGGCATTATCAATTAAACTCTGTACTTTTTATCTGTTTCCAGGCCAGTCAGTTCACACACTGATTATTAACAAGTGTTCCTGTATCTGTCCCCTTTTGCACCTTTGGTGTTGGCATGACTGGAATGTCTCCTTGCGTAGAGGACAACAACGTTTGCACAGCAATAATTCTTAGATATTTTCTCTGGCAGAGACTTCATGATCAGTGAGTGATGCATTGAAAGGAAAGAACCTTCCTTCTGTTTGACCTTGCAGTGGAAAAAAATGACAGGTAAATAGTGGAAATCCATGAAAAGCAAACTTCTGCTAAAGTAAATGGGAGTTTAAACAGAAAAGGAGTAAGCAAATAGCTCAGGATTTGTCCCTGAGAAAGACTATCTACATGGAGCATCTCTCAAGCTGTTACAAAATGGACTATGAAATACAGATTTCTTAGTGGAGGATGTCTTTTACAATAAGGCAAATGTGCAAGGCAAACTCTCAGCACTCAGTGTGTTTTTATTGTAAAAACAACTTACTTGCTTAGGTATGGATTAGCTTTCCAAAGCAAGAAAACCAGGAAAATGTTAAAGCATCATCCATTACTGCTGGAGCTAGTAGGCAGACTCTGAGATTCTCCTCTCTCCCACGTAGTTCCCCACAAAGGAATCAATGCCTGTGAGTAAAGTGATGCTGAAACCAGTATCTTTCCCATACCAACCCGGAGAAGGTGCCCCACTGAAGTAGGAGACAACAAAGAACAGTGCATGCCTGTACACTATTTGCTGGTTGAGATCTTCATACACAGAGGCCTTCTTTTAACAAAACCAGAAAATTTCCATCTGTTTTGTTTATAACATTTATGACTCCATTAATGACAACTGCTTCAATGTCAATAATCAGTATGGTCCTTTTACTGTTATTTCCCATCAGGAGGTTGTGCAGTCAGTTGTCTACAGCGATCAACATGAGTAAGGAAGTATTCCTCAGCACATGATGACGTGCTGCCTATGAGAAACTTGGATGGTGTTTCAAGTGCTGATACCAGACCGATACTGAATTAAAAAATTGTAAAAAAGGGTGAAGTTGCTGGAGTTGTCATCCTCTGGGGAATTCAGGTACAATACTCTGTGGACTCCTGAGTTTTGAAAAGGAAGATCAGAGGCCTGCTGATATTACAAGGGTTTACCCAGGACCCGCAGGGGTGAATCAAGGTTCCCTCACTTGCCCAAGCTTGTATGAAGGTCATTTAAGAAATAAAAAGTTGTTTCCCTGATATCTTGTCCTCCAAATTTAATTACTTTTCTCCCAAATACTTCTGTCCAATATGGAGAGGCCAATGAGACATGTAGAGCAAAGCTCTTAGAGGGACAGACTGGCACGGCTACATGTTTATATTGCTTCCAGCGCCAAATTACTTAGGTGCTGTGACCTCTCAAGATACACTTATCACAGTCTGAAGTGTGCCTTAAAGAGCACAGGGGCCTCTGTGGGTTCCCCCCACAGCATGCTATGAAATTCATCTGGATGTGATCCCCACAGCTGCAAATCCACCTTCTGTTTCCATTTTACATTCTATTAGTTTGCTGTGCTTCCCCCGTAGCATATATCAGCATAGCTCTTTATTTTAGCATTATTAATTTTTGACATGAAGTCACTCTAAACATGGTAAATACAGAAAGTAATTGGTATGTTAAACAGGGGAAGCATAATGAGTCTCATGTACAAACGTGACTCGCTCCTGCTACAGAGCCAGACTGAAACAGAATACACAATTGCTCTGCCAATTTCAGCAGGAACGTCTTTACCAAGTCCCCATGGTTCACAGGCAGTGCCTCGACCTCTCCTGTACTTATGATACATCCAGCCACAGTTTAATGGCTGAAATGACTTTGAAGCTTTCCCAGTGGAACCAATTTTCACCCTCTGTGAATACAAGCTCCAGCCTTTCAGCAAAGGGTTTAGTTTGGTGATAAGTTAACATGTGAGGCCAGCCTGAGAATAAATTTTAACTATTGCCCTGATGGTAGGCCTTTCACTTTGCAACTCACGGTGACGATGTAGGGCTTTTTGGGAGACAAGCGCTATCCAGACTGATACTGGCTGACGGGATATGTTGTCAGTGAGGAGAGGTGCTCCTTGAAGCTGGCGAGGCTGCTGCTGCTCTCTTGTCAGCACTGATGGCAAATCATTGCTGGGAGGAGCAAGTAGCAGAGTTATAGCCCATCTCAGCCCAGGCTCGTGGGGATAATGGGCTAATTGTGAAATAGAGGGTGTGAGTTTTAAGGGTACAGATGAAAAATTTTCCTCTGTATTTGTCCAGAAGTCAGTGGGAGAGGGAGATAAATTAGAAAAGGTGAGAAGAAGAGTTAGAGTTACATAATAGCAACTCCAGCTTGACGTTTTCTCTTAATTTTAGCCTTCTAAAATATTCCAGATTTCTAGTTTTGCCTTGGGAATGATACACACAAAATACAGCTATTCCAGCTCTTCTGTTATAGTTTCAAATTCAATCAATGTTGTCCAGAATCAAAGCTGAAAGATTAGATCAAAATTGTCACGCAACCCAGAATGAACAAACCACATTTACACTGCTTGATATAAAAGACAGACACATTTGGCAGCAGTATGGGACCATAATATTTGACCAAGAAAGGAGCTGACATACTTCAGCAAAATGCCCACAAGACAGCATAATCAGGAACCTGACTTGTCTCTTGCCCTACCAATGGTACTGCGTAAATAATTAATCATATCTGCCAATTTAACACACAACACCAGGTAGTTCTTTGCTTTTTGTTTTCTATGACAAGCCTTGATCTTTTCCTGTGTTAGCTGTTGTAGAATGAGAAACTGGAAGAAAGAGACCAGACCCTTGTCATGTTGTAATCGCCTACCTGCTTTCTTGAAGAGAGGTTGTTGACAGGATATAACATATCTCAGCAGAGCTTGGCAGAACAAAATCAGCAGAAAAAGCAGTATCTGGCTACCTTAACCTGAGTTTGCTACATGAACCAAAAGAACCCACAGATACAATATTTGCTTGGGACAGTAAAACTGAGCACTACAATGTCACATAAAATATGTGCTAGGAAACAAGCAGGAGCTGATAGCAGGATAGATTTAATGGCACAACAGTTCTTTCTACTTGATTTTATGATCTGGGTTTCAGAAGAACCCTGGAAACAGTCTGGAGACAACTTTTTCCTTTTCCTTTTATTTTTAACACCTTGGGGATTTAATTTAAGAATGTAATTTCATCGTGGACAAAAGGCCCACGGTACACGGCTGACTGCTGAGACCTGAAACACACATTCTGCAATTCAGCAAGTGCATAAATAAAAAGGGCAAGCTAGCACTAGTATCTTCTCTGAGGGAGCATCTGAGATAAGTTGCAAATGCTCAACTGAAATGCTGAATTCAGCTGAGGTACCTATGCACAGTTTCAGGTGAGCTGCCGGCAAGTATGTGCCCCTTCTTTGCTTCCCCTTCTAGGGTTTATACTATTATTACTATTTTGATTTTACACATTTTCTGAAGGAAGATGGAAGCCTTGCCTGGTGTTAATCACATAGCTCTGTTAAACAGACCATAAAGCTCAAACAAAAAATGAGTTAGAAAACCCAGCACAGTGATTTCAAGAGCAACTCCTAGAATCTACATGAATAGCATGCCTTAACGATGCAGTAGCTGGACAACAGCTTATGATCTCATAAGGGATATAGTTTCAGCCTGGGCCTGATAAACTCAAATATGTAAACTTGCACCTGCATTTTCCAAGTGCAAACACCTGTCTTTGCTTTGTAGAAAGAGTCAAAAGCCTGCATGCTCTCTTTCAACAGCCCTTTGTAAGTGCAAATTTTGGAATCTGTACCTGCAAATCACATTCCTGGACTACTCCTACTGATACCTTAATAGCTGCAGTGCTTCTTGCTATGCTTGTCTTCAGTACTTCACTAAATGTTAAATGTATTCACTTTAGAAAAACAAAGAGAAGTCACCTTCCACCGCAGGCAAAGAAGAAACAAATCCTGAGTCCGACACTGAGTCTGAACCTGATTAGATTTGTCACACCTTCTCCTCCCATCAAGTGAGTGTTACATTTACATACAAAATTACTGAGCACTAGTTAGCTGACGTGGCATAAGCATTTTCCAACTCTTGTTGTCAAGTAGAAATGTTAATCTAGGACTTGACTGGGGCTCAGACACCACCTGTACCTCTTAGATCCTTCCCTGAGATTATTTGAATGTTGATACCAGTCCAAATGCCCTAAAATTAAGGAGACAGCTTGAACTGTTTCTGAATTTGACAGTTAAATGGAGACCCTTCAAATTGAGATATTCAGTCCAGGGGTTTAGAAAGATTAAAAAATCAAGACAAGAAACTTAGGATTAGGGTTTGTGTTTAGATTTTTCATGAATCTATAATGTACAACCAAGATGAACAATGGTACCAACAACGGTGGATTCCCTACAACTGCTCGCTCTACAGGGTGACAGGCAAAAGTATCAACAGACAATACTCATAGACAGAAGTGCACAAAGATGTCAGTTGGAACCTCTGAGCTTTTCCGAAGTGGCTTAGCTGCTTTTTAGATGCCATCAAAATCAACTAAAACAAAGCTTTCAGAGCTGGCTGCACAGTACTCTCCATGAACAGCTTGAATCACCCAGCTCATGGAAATGGTCTGCCACAGAAGCTCTAATCAAGTGTGCCTGTGTGTTTTCCTTTCATGAGATGACAGTTCCCAAGTGAAAGGACACTTCAGCTCTGATAAAACTTTCCTTCTATTGTCTGAGTTTTGTTTGTTTTCTGGCAAACCCCAATGCTGCCTCTGCTTTCTGTGCAGGCACACATTTCCCATGCTTGTGCAGGGAGGCCAACCAAAGTCTTTGGAGGCTTCTCAGTAGTATTGCCTGAAGCAAATAACACAGCTCAATAGCAATTTCATATTG
This sequence comes from Phaenicophaeus curvirostris, assembly GCF_032191515.1. Lineage (NCBI taxonomy): Eukaryota > Metazoa > Chordata > Aves > Cuculiformes > Cuculidae > Phaenicophaeus > Phaenicophaeus curvirostris. The sequence continues at coordinate 51,325,774 of NC_091394.1, read as the reverse complement.
TAATCAGGGAGCAAACTGTGCAGTTTTGGCACATTGTGATAATTATTAACTACATGTATTAGTGTTGTGATTCTAGTAACTAATATTTACAAAAGGTTCCCTGTGTGGGGAAGACCTCGCCTAGACATGAGCAGTTGAGCTGTTCCTGAATGACTGCCAGTGGGCCTTTAAGCCTGTGCTCATGTTCACTGTTAAAAGATAAAACATCAATACTTAGAAATTGTACTTCAAAAGACCTATTTCATGAATAATAAATTCTCAGAGTGTAAAACCATACCAAGTGCCAGAACGTTTTTTGAATTTATGGGGAAGTTTTCCTGTGGAAAAAAAAATCCGTGAAGATAAGATTAAAAAAGCACATCTCAAACTCCCTAACATAATATAAAGGAGATTGGATTTAAACATTAAATCATTCTTGCTCTTAGGATTTTTGTTTCTTGCCGTGATGTGCCTCTTTCTCCTGCTTTCCCATTGCTATTGGAATTAACGACCTTATGAACCTCGGTTCAGAACTCACAGGCAAGGGCATATATAAGCAACAGCAAAATGTTCTCTGAACTAGAAATGTGTAATTGACAAATTAAATTTCTCCATGTAATTATTATGTCTAGGGTGACGCAAGGTTGAAGCAAAGATGCATTTGCCTTTGTGTCTTCTGTAGCTCTTGTTGATTTATGAGTTTTTCACTCAGCCGAGGGTGGTGGTAAGGAGTGAAGGTTCTTGGTGAGCACATTTGTATTAAACACAGATGACCTATACAGTATGTTTGATTAACATTGAACTTCATAGCATTCCTATTCAGAGTTCATAATTATATTTATTTCAGTAATCAATTGTGTGCTTTTCCAAATAGGTGGGGAAGCAAATACATTCTTGTTGTGGGGTGGTCTCTTCTAGTCTGTGAGTGGTACCACATCTTTGACATGAATATATATACAAGATAAAAAAAGCCCTTTATTTTCTAATAGGATTGTAGTTGGGAGAAAGATTTTTTTCTCATGCAACTTAACATCTCCATGGTTTCTTTCTTTCAAGCTCATCCAGATTTCAAAATTTTTTTTCTGGCAGTATTCGAAATGCCTTTTAAATTATGTATGTGTTTGGCTAATATGCCACACTTGTAGTCTAAAAGACTAAACCTTCTGACAATGAAGTCATAATTTGACATTGTTTATTTTGCTGTGTAATCACATTAGATAAAGTAATTTCATAAAGATGACATGAAACAACCATATATAAACAATACACTGCCATTGTTTTATCAGTTGTTTAAACCAATCAACAAGTTGAATATATTCTTAGCTTCAGGTAATTCCTGTGCCACAGCAGCCATATATTAACATATATTTTCTAAAATTCACACCAGTACTCGGTGTTATATCAGTTTGGAATACAAAGATGGTTCTTCCCATGTGTTTGCAACATACTTACCTGTCAGGAGATGACTGATGGATGTTGGCAGGCAGCAGAAGTAACCAGTGAGGCAGTTAGATAACATAGTCAATGGTGATCGCAAAGCTGCATGACATACCAAAAAAGAAATGACAGAGGTAAAAGGACAGGCAGAAAGAGACAAAGAAGCCAAATGAAAATAAGGTTTCAAGAAAAACATAGGGGAGTGATGTCTGAAGTTGTTCACAGGTTAAGGAGGGCAGAGGTGGCTACAAAGAGGTCAATGAAGACTTCACCTGACTGCAAGGCACTGGAAACAGGTTGAAGGAAGTTTTCTCGGGAGGGGAAGAAGGAAAACACTGAAGAATGACATGTTCAATGTGTGTGGGGACAGTAGTATCTGTGGTGGCAACTGGGATCAGGTATTCAAAAATGCAAAACATAATTATTAGTGTATATACAGTATTAAAGATCTTGTTAATGTTTGCTATGTAAATTCTGTCCATATCAAATGTCAATATAATAAAAAAATCTATCAAGAAGTAGTAAAATGGCAGGCTTTACATTTATTTTTATGTTTTGCATAATTTAAAAATGAAAAAAAAATGTTTAGTGATAATCAACTATTGTAAGCCCTTTATACGTGTAAACACAAATTAGCCAAGTCTAAATTATAAAACACAATATTCATTGCTTATCAACGTACAATTTTACCTGTTTTGTTCCAAGTACATATTTGAAGATTAATAAATCAGCCACTCTAAATTCCATTATTCTCACATGTTACTATTAGGGCATGTAGGCATAACATTGGGGTTTATAAATTCCTTTAATTAAAGCAATTACATCAAAGATAAGATATAGTAAGCGTATTAATATTTTAAGTAAATAGAATTAGTAGAAACAGGAATTTGGCTACAATAAGGGTTCTTCACTGGTTCTGAGTGCTGCAATGAAGAAAGGGAAATATAAATGTATGCCTATCTTCAAGTGCGTGCTTAGCCTTTCTAACCTGCTGTGAAAGCAGCAGGTTAAAGGTACTAAGTACATACCTACAGGTAAGCATGTGCTTGACTGCCTTCCTAATCTGAGGCCAGAGACAGTAGGATGATGAAGCTTCTGAAAAGGCTGTTGGCACTCTCACAACATCAGTTGAGTGATAACAAATACCTCTATCACAAGAAACTTAACAATTGAAGGGGTTGAGGATTCAGTTATGCAATAAATTTTCTTTGGCAGCAAAACCAGTTAAAACTTCTTTTATTCTAAGTGGAGACTTAATTCTAGTGAACCAGCTCAAAGCATGGTGCCATCAAGACTGCAGAGAGAATGAATTTTGGCCTAAGAACAAATGGCCTCCATGGTGTAAGAAGTTATTAAGTCAGGTTCATGTTCAATGCCATGGAGTTGTATCCTGTATCCCTTTAAAATGTATTTAAATATACAAAAAGACTCAGGTACTCTATGTTGGCCTGACTCTACCTGTGGGTGCCAAAGTCTGGATTTGTGACCCTAAAATTCCTGGATAATTCTGGAGGTGCCAAAGATGTTGATATTAAAATACAGATTTATAGTGCATTTCCGAAGCTCAGCTTCTCGGTATGGTCAGCAACACCTTTATTATCCTTGGCAGTGTTTGGCTTCTGTCTTAGTCTAATCTTTTCTGAGATCCACAAATGAAGGTTCTTTTCAGTCTCTAAGTGAAATGCTGCTGTAGATACCTGTGGTGAAGATTATAGGGAAGGGGAGGAAAGGGAGAATTAACTCCACTCTCCTTTAATTTAACAGTGCAGTGATTAAAAAACTCACATAATATATGACAAAATTTGGATAAGGTGCTGAATAGTTAGCACAAACTGCTGCCGTTACTTCCTTCGTACATACTGTAGTTTGATGTTCTAGGGTATAAAGCAAATGGTTTAATCTTCACATTATCCCATACCAGGCTATGGTATAGGATACCTAAATATGGCTACCTACGTAATGAGGTAAAACCCAAATAAAAACCCCAAAAATATTATAAGTTAGAAACCTTCAGGAGGTCATTACAATATTGAAAGGCTGTAGGTTTCTTGAAATCTTGAACGTTAATCTCAGCAAGTCGTAAAATCATTAGAATCATAGAATCATTAGGCTGGAAAAGACCTCTAAGATCATCCAGTCCAACTGTCAGCCCAACACTGCCTTGCCTACTAAACTATGTCCTGAAGTTCCAAGTCTACATGCTTTTTGAACACCTCCAGGGACGGAGACTCTACCACTTCCCTGGTCAACCTCTTCCAATGCTTGACTACAGTTTCAGTAAAGAATTTTTTTTTTTAATACCCAATCTAAACCTCCCCTAGAGCAACTTAAGGCCACTTCCTCTTGTCCTATCACTTGTGACTTGGGAGCAGTGACCAGTACCCACCTTGCTACAACCTCCTTTCAGGTGGTTGTAGAGGCCAGTACGGTCTCCCCTCAGCCTCCCCTTGTCCAGGCTAAACAATTCCTATTCCCTCAGCCACTCCTCATAAGACTTGTGCTCCAGACCCTTCACTAGCTTTGTTTCCCTTCTCTGGATATGCTCCAGCAACTCGATGTTCTTGTACTGAGAGGACCAAAACTGAACACAGTATTCTAGGTGCAGCCTCACCAGTGCCAAGTACAGGGGCACAACCACTTCTCTAGTCTTGCTGGTCACACCATTTTTGATACAACCCAGGATGCTGTTAGCCTTCTTGGCCACCTGGGCACACTGCTGGCTCATGTTCAGCCAGCTGTCAACCAGAACCCCCAGGTCCTTTTCCACTGGGCAGCTTTCCAGCCACTCTTCCCCAAGCCTGCAGCATTACATGGGGCTGTTGTGTCCCAGGTGCAGGACCCGGCACTTGGCCTTGTTGAATGTCATACAATTGGTCTCGGCCCAATGATCCAGCCTGTCCAGGGCCTTCTGCAGAGCATTCCTGCCCTCAAGCAGATTGACACTCCCACCCAATATGGTGTCATCTGCAAACTTACTGAGGAGGCACCAAGTCCCTTCATCCATATCATTGATGAAGATATTAAATAGGACTGGCCCCAATACTGAGCCCTGGGGAACACTGCTTGTTTTTTTTTGTAAAAGTTGAGAAAGCTCAACTGAATACTCTTGCCTTTCAAAACAAATTACTCATTTCAGGCAAATAGATGACTCGGACTTTGTGAAGCTGGGATACACTCCGTTGTTGTGAAACTGTATATAGAAACAACAGTTTGCCTGTTAATATCTATAGACAAGAACAGTTAAGCAAATACTAAAGCTCTGTAACTTTTTACAATAAAATATCAAACTTGCTAAATAAATGTATACCTACATAAATGGATTTCATTTTCAGCTGGGAGGGGAAGGGTCAGAGGTTTAGTCTCTGAATAAACAGCTCTCAGACCAGTTCTCCCCCATCTCTTCCACTGCTGCTGCCTCAGGCTCTAGATTTTTTTGCCTGCTTAGGCCAGCTGCTTCCTTGCTGGTTGAACCCTCCGACATGGCTCGAATTGCCTTAGGAATGGCAAGGGACCACCTCCACTGGGGCCAGCTGGGCTCTCCTGGCTGCGTGTATGCATGAGGTTTATCTACCCGACAGGCTCAGACAGAAACGGAGAGCTGCTCTTCTCTTCTCACTTTCTTATCTTTCCCCCGCTTTCCCAGCAACAGTGACCTGCATCACCTTGCCTGCGTGCATCAGCTTTGCTGCCACTGGGACTCAGCGCAGGCAGCTGTAATCAGGTGTTCTACCCAGCTCCTGATATTTTTGAATTTATCACTGCTTACCCTCTTGGTTGTTCCCGTGACTATCAATAGCACAACATCCGGAGGCAAGGCACTGTGCCTCCCCCCACCTAGGTTTTTATGGGGTTATGCCTGAACAATGGTGTGCAGATTTGCGCTACTAACAGCAGCATTATAGATCCCTAGATTTAGCAGTGGCTATGTGTAACACTTCTATAAGCATGCAAGGGAAGGTATTCTGTGCATATACATACATTCTAAACTCCCTAGTCAAGGGAGCTTCCAGTCTAAGTTGGTGCCTTGTTGTGTTTTCAGAGGGGTTGCTGTAGGACTGCCCCAACTAGTGCTCTGCAAAGTGTTTCTTTGGTATTTCCCCTTGAGCTCACCTTTTCCAAGGAACGCATTTCACAAATGGTCTTATTAGTCGAGGATTTTTAGTCATATGTCCTCAGTAAGACAGCATGGGGTTTATTTAGCATGAGAAGGGTCTGAGAAAAATTTCATGGGTTGCAATGAATGGCTGAGACCATCACACAGTGGTACAAGGATCACAGAAGAGGGGAAGACAATTTCAGCAATTCTAGGAAGCATATTGGAATGGACCAGAAAGGAACCACTGAGGCTGGGCCAAGGTCTCCTGTGAGATAAGTTGCAAGAGTCCTGTCTGCCAGATGTAACCTGGAGCTCCGTTTGTATGTATGCAAGCAGCACTCAGAACATTTCCTCCCTGCTCGAAAAATGATAAAATCAGAAACTGTTAAACGAGGAGGGCTCACAAAGCAAGAACATTATAGAATTATCATTATGGAAACTGCTTTTGGAAAAAAGTGCCATGATTATCAAACCATTCTGTTTAATTGTAGTGCCAGTAAATCAGGGCTAGAGAATTTTTATGAAAACTGAAGTTGAAATGACGTTTTTACAAAAAAATCAAATTAAATATTCAGTTTTATCCATATTGGGCTGTTCTTGGGTTAGCAGCTCATGAAAAATTTTTGAGATCTGAGTTTGTCATAGGAAAATATCTCTAAATCTCCAATCTTGACACAAAAGAAAGCCCATTTCCTGAGTAGTCCTATATGTGACACAGAAACACGACACTTTCCATCATTTTTTCACCCACTTTTAAAGTCCTTTTAACAATGTGCTGATACTAAGATTTTTTTTTTCAATGGAAATATTGCCAGAATTAACATGAAGAAAACTATAGTATCCTTCCCAGCCTCTCAGTGCCAAAATCATGTTGAATAAGGAGGACTTTCTATTTGCATTTTGCACTTAAGTTCTCTAGATTTCTATACACAAAATTTCTTGCAGAGGATTCTATATGAAGTAGATTGCTGAAATACTTCTTGGCATGCACAGGAATTCCTTGCAAATTAAAAAAGCTGGGGGGGAGGTAATATTGCCTCTGATAATTTCTGAGTTTGAACTGAGACTGATGCATGGCCAGATGTGGCAGGTAACATTTTGGCAGCCTCCTCACCTCTCCTAGTGGAACTATACCCTTCCTTCAGCAGGTCAGAGGCCTTCAAGGCCACCTCACCACTTACCGAAGCATGGTGAATTTTTCTCTTCAAGATAGGTGATACAGCTAGAAAGATTGCCTGGCTTCTCCTAGTATGGCAACCCACAGCTCCAATAATTCAAACTTTAAAGCCAAACTTTAATATTAAAGAAGAATACATTTATTTCCTTATATCAAGACAGAAAGACAAGACCTTACACACTTTGATGTATGAAGCCACCTACTGGAAAAAACACAGTCTCTGAACTCAGGACGTTTCACAGCAATGCTCCAGACCTGTGCCAACAGATTCTGACTCTAACTCAGGAAAGGCACTAGTTAATTTTAATTTCTCAGTGCTCTCTTCAGTTCTGTTGTCATAATTAGAAAGTCAACATTTACCCACATCTATCATGAGACCTAGGAAAACTATTAGTTTCAAACAGCTGATTTGTTGAATTTAGCTCTCTTTCCTGATTGTGGTTGATCAACGACCACATTTTAATTTCTATTAATTTTATTCACTGTATAAATTCTTCTGTGACTTGTTCATCATGTGAATGTATTTCAGCATGTGTGTTGCATGCAGACTGGATGGTGTATCAGTTTTTGTGAGCTGCAATTCACTATTCAGTTTATATATGAGGATCATTTGAGTTTCAGTCTATTGTTTCTGGTCTCCAGGTGAATAGTCTTCAAAAATATAAAGTGATTTCAAGATGACTTCTGCAGACACTTTGGAATTTTGTTGGAAAAAAAATCACAGGAGTACTTTTTTCACTGTCTTTTAAAATATAAATTTATGAACTAACTTTTCTCCTATATAAGTGTATGCAAAACAAAAACCTGTTGAACTCTTACGGAAAACGACAGAAATATTCTCATTGAAATACAAAAGGATCCCATAAAGTTCACTGTGGATAAAATGGGGGAAATCTTTATCCAGTTAAGTGGAGTTTTTCATTAATCTTTGTCTTCCTTGGATTCTTAAAACAGATCCCCAGAAAGATTGCCCTCCTTTCCTCCCTCCACTCATTATTCATCCACCTGTAGGCATCTTTCTAGTCTCAGAGACAACTCAATATTTTTTTTCTATTCTTCCCAAGTGATAGTGGGGTAGGGGAAAGACTGAGCTCTAAAAAAAACCCTTAATATTGCAATGCTACTTTAGAAATGCAAAAAGAATGCAAGAAGCTGCATCGCTTTTCCTGAAGTGTTCAAAAGTCCCTTGAAAAGAAGGAAGCATAACGCTAAGTACAGCCCACCACAAATCTGCCAGTCCTTGCGTGTGGAGGGGACATGACTGAAGACCATCAACCCAAGGTCACTGCCAACAGCCCATGCCAAAAAATAAAATCATAGAATCATTTAGGTTGGAAAAGACCTTTAAGATCATTCAGCCCAACCCTCACCTACCACTGGAAAGACCACCACTAAATCATGTCCCTAAGCACCACATCTACATGTCTTCTAAATACCTCCAGGCATGGCAATTAAACCCCTTCTCTGGGCAGCCTGTTCCAGTGCTTGACAACACTTTCAGTGAAGACAGTTTTCCTAATATCCATTCTAAACCTCCCCTGGAGCCACTTGAGGCCATTTGCTTTTGTCCTATCACTTGTTACTTGGGAGAAGACACCAGTTTCCACCTCACTACTACCTCCTTCCAGGCAGTTGTAGAGAGTGATAAGGTCTCCCATAAGCCTCTTTTTCTCCAGATAAAACAGCTCCAGTTCTCTCAGGAGCTCCTCAAAAGATTTGTTCTCCAGACCCTTCAGCAACTTCATTGCCCTTCTTTGCACATGCTCCAGCAGCTCAAAAACTCAGCCCAGCTTGCCTACATGAGCATCAGTGGCTCTTAATGGCAAGTGCTGTATATTTCCTTTAGACAGCAGTGTGGGCTGGCTGTAAGTATGGGGTATGTTAATCCTGAGCTGGGTTATGATCCTCTCGCTGACTGCCAAAGTCTGCGAGGAAAGATGTTTTCTGTCTAAGGTGCCTTGATGATGTCCCATCAATGCCGTGTGTGGGAAAGCTTGGAAATAGCACTGGAAATTTGATATTGGAAACACGTTATTTGGAAACGTGTGCATAGGTGTGAGCATGTATATATATATGTATACAGAGACAACCACTGGAGCCAGGGCTGAGCTTTGGGGCTGTAACCTAGTGGATCACTAGTGGCAGCACCTGCTAGCCCTGTGGCCACCGTTAGTTAACCAGACATTATTAAATTATTAAAGCCTGTGCCTCCTGTCTTGCCTCTCATGCTGTCACGATGGCACCACACCCCTGCACCCTGCTGTGCCCTTTGGCTGGGCCGTGCCTGCGGGGCAGGGGCTGTGCCTGGGCTGTTCCAGTGCTGTGCCGGAGCTGTGCCGGGGCTGTGCTGGCAAGACCGGGATTGGGCCAGGGCTGTGTCCAGTCCGTGCCTGTGACTGTGCCAGAGCTGTGCCGGGACTGTGTCCCTGCTGTGCCTGTGTCTAGACCATATCTGGACTGTGCCAGGGCTGTGCCGGGGCTGCGTTCGGGCTGTGTCAGTGGGACCAGGGCTGTGTTGGGGCTGTGCCGGAGCTGTGCCGGGGCTGTGTTCGGGCTGCCCAGGAGCTTTGTTGGGGCTGTTTTGGGGCTGTATCAGGACTGTACTGGGGCCATGTTGGAGCTGTACCAGGGCTGTGTTGGGGTTGTACAGGGGATGTGTTTGGGCTGTGCCGGGGCTGTGTTGGGGCTCTGTTCGGGCTGTACCAGGGCTGTGTTGGGGTTGTACTGGGGCTGTGTTGGGGCTGTGTTGGGGCTGTGCCGGGGCTGTGCCAAGGCTGTGTTGGGGCTGTGTTGGGGCTGTACCGGGGCTGTGTTGGGGCTGTGCCGGGGCTGTTCCAGGGCTGTGTTGGGGGTGTACCGGGGCTAAGCTGGGGCTGTGTTGGGGCGGTGTTGGGGCTGTACTGGGGCTAAGCTGGGGCTGTGTTGGGGCTGTACTGGGGCTAAGCTGGGGCTGTGTTGGGGCTGTGCCCTCGGGGCGGGCTCATGCGGAGCGCCGGGAGCCGTTGCCATGGCGACACTGGCAGAGCTGAGCCGCGATGCGGGAGCGCAGCCCTGAGAGCGATAGTATCGATTAAGCGAGCTTTTTATATTATTTTTTTTCTGATTTTTTTTTTCTGATTTTTTTTTCCAGGTCGGAGGCAAGCAACTGCAAAGCCAAGCAGCTTTTATGCCGTGGTTCTCCAGAGTGAAGCCTCCCCTCCGCAGCATGCACATACTATATCATAGGATCATAGAATCACCAGCTTGGAAAAGACCTTTGAACTCATCAAGCCCAACCGTACCTGTCCACTACTAAATCAAATCCCCAAGCACTTCATCTGCCCATCTTTTAAACATCTCCATGGATGGGGACTCCACCACCTCCCTGGGCAGTCTGTGCCAGTGTCTGATGATCCTTTTGGTGAAGAATTTTTTCCTAATGCCCAATCTGAACATTCCCTGATGTGACTCGAGGCCATTGCCTCTTGTCCTATCACTTCGGAGAAGAAACCACCACCCACTTCTCCACAACCTCATCTCACGTAGTTGTGGATAGGGATAAAGTCTCCCCTCAGCCTCCTCTTCTCCAGGCTAAACAACCCCAGTTCCCTCAGGTGCTCCTTGTAAGATTTGTTCTCCAGCCCCTTCACCAGCTATGTACACCTGGAGCCAAGCCCCTGCTGCCTGCTGTCTGCATAGCAGGCTGCAAGGAGTGCTTGGAGGGAAATATGGTTTGGTTTTGTGATGTTCAGGGACAGCTCTTGCTAGCTGACCAACAAACAATCAAGCCCCACTTCCCGGGTCTCCAAAAGTCACTGTCAGTCTGTGGACACCTCAGGTTATTCCATAGGGATTCCTCTGGTGTTGAAAAAGGACCTTTCTACTGGAGGAACAGCTCTCCTGTAATACTCATTATCCTCAGCCTGACCTCAGTATGAGGATGCAATGGCCTCCTCGTAAAAACAGGGCACCCCTTGCTCCCTAGCTGTATGACCTGCACAGGACTGTGCATGCCTGTGCAGTCCTCTTACCTCCCCCATTGCAGGAAAGCGGCACAATATGGTGTGGCAGTCTGCCTGCGGATCTGTTACTAAAGGAATTCATGCATCTTGCATCTTGAAGATGCATTATTAATGCCTGGACAAATCACATCAGGTGGAGCTCAGCAAGTCCCTGGCACTGCAAAAAGGAACAAAGGCTGGTTCTACAAGAGGGAGAAGGATGAGACAAATTATAACAGCTGGGAGTTTCTTGTCAGTAAGATGGCATAAAAACAGAAATGCTAAAATCGTTTGCACATAAGGCAAGTTTATATTTTTATTGGGAAGGAAATTACACATCGCACTATGAAGAAGATACTTTAATTGTATCCTAATAAACATCACATTGTTGGGCATCTTTGAATTTCACAGCAAACTGGGCCAGCTTGCTGGCATCCAAATTACTTCCAAGTACCGTTTTATTTAGTATCTGGAAAGGACTATAAAGACTGGATTTGCAAGCAGAGGGCCTACTTCTCATCTCCTTGAAGTCAATGGCAAAACTCCCATTCACTTCAGCAGTAACAGGATCAGGCCAGCATTTGTAGCAATCATCCAAAGGGAAGGAGGCATTGCTGTCTGCAACAGCACGTGGGAAGGCACGGACCCCAGCCTCCTGGGCAGAGAGCAGTAGATCTTCATCTTTGTAATTCTTGATAAGAAGATAAAATTTGTGCAGCATAGACTTTGATGCCAGCTAATATTTTTGTCCCTGTGGTGTGAGTACTTAGCCAAAATCCGGGCCTTGCTGGCTTCATTGCATTAGGAAGCGAAGAGGATGATAGGAACCCAGGATAACTTTTGGAAAGGCCCTTTTTATTTACAGATGATGCACACAAAGTGCTATTTCAGCAAGGCAGGAACAAGTAAGGTAGTTTCTTTTCTGGAAGTGTAAGTCTCAGCAATATAAGAACCACGTTTTGGTTGCATGCCATGGTAATGCACCATTGCTTGTTACTCTAGCAGGTTTCCCAATGTCCTAGCTTTTCTCATTGTTTTTCACTCCCTGACACATCTACCTCCAATCATACAATCCCCCAGCTGTTTTACTTGCAACCTTCACCCAGGAGAACTGTTTGGGCTGCTCTCTGCTCTTGCCTTGTCAAGCTGAGCTGTGCTCTTGGCCATGACTTCAAGTGTTTCTGTTGCCACTGAATTAAAGGGCGCTTAATTATTGTTCCAGGTAGTCTTAAAAGAAGTTCATTAAAAAAACCTTCTGAATTTCACCCACCTTGTGTTTTGTGATTGCCATTTCACACATTAGTGTATTATTTTTGACTTCAGACTGATTGATTGGGAGGCAGAATTTTCTTTGCTAAGTCTTTAAGGGCACATGGGTACTTTCTGTTTAGCTGACAAAAAAAAACCAAAAACAAAACAAAAAAAAACCAACAAAACCTCAAACCCAAAACAACAAAAAAAACCACCAGGTACTTCCAAACATTTTTTATCAACTAGCTTTGTTTTTCTCACTCAGTATATGACTCTATAGGATTTCTAGCAAAACCATATGTCAAAATTAAAAAAAAATAAAAATCAAAGTGCTTAAAAAGACCCTAAAGTAATTCTTCTATCACTAAAACAGTATGAAATGCATTTCCACTAAGTTGTTGAAAATAGATCTAGACTTTAGTATGAAGTGGAGAGAAGAGAGTATTTGTTAGGGATCCACATGAGATGGTAGGAGATTATTGAGATATCTCTAACCATCACTATAGTGATAATCACTCCCTTGGAGTAAGAGATAAAGCTGTCCAAGGAACAGGACCCAGTGAGGAGAGGGAAAAAAAAAGAAAGGACAAAATGCACAAACACAGCAAATATGTACTATAGCAAAAGGTAAAAAATGTATCTAAGTATTTAATGTACTAGCAAGCTGATAGTGATAACCTTGTTTTGCCAGAACCAGATGGATCAGTGAAGACCATGACAGAGGAGCATTGGTGTGAGGATTATGTACAGGCAGGCATGCACTAAGGACACTGTGGGGTGTAGAGGTTGGTACTTAAAAGGAAAGGACTCAAGGACACTTCAAATATTCAAGACACTGACATTTAAGGGGCTGAGGCCTTGTGGCATACAGCACTGTGTTCAGGATTGATCAAACACTGTTGAGAAAAGTTAGTTATTAGGAAACAGAGGAGATCATAGGATCGCAGAATGGTTTGGGTTGGAAAGGGCCTTAAAGACCATCCAGTTCCAACCTGCCTGCCTTGGGCAGGGACATGTCCCACTTGATCAGGGTGAACAAGGCCCCATCTAACCTGGCCTTGAACACCTCCAGGGATGGGGTATTTTGGGACATAAGGCTAAATGTGGGAATAAAGTTAAAGATGGGAATGGGGCTGAAAGTGAGGAGAAATGGGACTGGCTGCTTTCACCTCACTTCCCCCCTCTCCAGCTCCTCTACCCTTCCCTAAGGGAGGCTACCCGCCTTCTCCGTACCTCTGAGTCAAACCTTTTCCATGCCTACACCTACTGGACGTGCAGAGTTAAGTTTTGGCACTCAAAATGAGAACTCTTTCTCCACCAATCAGCAATTAATATAGTGACCACATTCACTCAAACTCCTTTGCCCCTAGGTGTAAGCTTACTATAAACAGTGTAAACAAAGGAAAAGTTTTGGCTGGTGGGCAGGCACGAAGAAAAGAAAAATGTCACCAAAACTCTTAGGGTCAGCTGATGGGCAAACTCATCAGTACCTTTACTTCCTTCAGTAAAACTCTTGTTTGATTAGACCCAAAGTACATCCTCTACTTGTTGCCTAAATTCTGAAAAGAGGGTTTTATTTTATTAAGTCGCGCACTAATGATTTCTTGCACATTAAAAGAGGCATTTTTCCAAACCTACTTCTGTGTAGCCTGTCTGTTAAATAAGATTCTTTCTGGCATCCAAGAGGAAATGGCATTCTATTTAAACATGCTACCTGCTGATCTACTAGAGAAGCAGGCCAGCAGGTTTTTTTTTGTTTGGTTTGTGTATGCATGTTTGTGTGGTTGTTTTGTGGCTCCTGGGTAATGTTATCCATATTTTTCTGTTTGGAGAATCGCTTTTCCCTACGCACTCACCAACCAACATGAAACCACCTAATTATATTTTCATAATCATGATTAAAAACCATCTAAATTATCCTGCTTGATGTACTCAAAGAGTTTGTTGATTGCTTTTTGATGTGTATTAGAGCTTTTTGCAGAGCCACATCAAATAGTTCGCTCCACAATGAAATAAAAAAAATCTTGTAATATACATATGCACATCTTTAAAAAAAACATATATAATTTATATTCTGCTAATTAAGCTACATCAAAACCAAGTCTATCACCATGAAATAATTGTGTAAAAGCTACTCACCTATTACAAGAACATTAATTTCCACTTTACTTTTTTTTTTTTAAATATCGATTTTATCTTATACACGCAATTCAGCATTTCAAAGCCTCAGAGTCTCAAAGTGTTTTTCCACATCCATGGAGACCTTAAATCTTGAATACAAAATCAAGTTTTAGAATGGAATACTCAAGTAAATAATATTTTCATGTAGAATATGCTCCTTCTGCATAATGGATCACAAATATTTTAATTTTTTCCTCTGTGTTGTTTTCACATCTTAAGTATGCCACACCAAATCTTGACAGAAGTTCAGTCCACTGCAGTGAAGGGGCTGGTTGATAAGAGGAGAGAAGAAGAGGTTTTATAGAATTTACCCCTGATCATGAGTTTCAGACTGATCCATGGCCTGTTTTACCAGGAGACAGATATAGATTTGGTGCTGGTCTGGTTAATCCTGAAGCATATGCTGGGGCAACATCATGCAGAGGGTCAGAATTTAGTAGAGGCTGGGATTGCTCAAAGCTATGAAGGAAGACTTCGTTAGGTCAATTCATGAGTACACTGGAGTTAAGATTTGCCTCATGGCTGTCCAGCACCAATCACAAAGTCAGCAGTCATTAAACAATAAAAATAAAATAGTCTAGAAAAACAATTAAATAATTCAGACTCTGCTACTTGATATCAAATCTGTTGTCATATCAAATATTCATGCAAAAGAAATCTGTAGATGTGTCTGTATGAATGAAGTGCAAGTGCAAATGTCCGTGTATTGCTTCAACTTGATTGCCAGCACTCTAAAGCAAGAGCATGGAGGCTGACCACATGTGCTAAAGCGGCATCCTCCACTGTTGCTTTCCTTGACTCTGTGTGTGCGTGTGTGTGCGTGTGTGTGTGTGTGTGTGTGTAGGCTGTCTCTCCTCTCCTGGAAACCTGTAACATGCTGCCACCTAATCTGTAGTATCAGTGACAGCTATGGGGTATTGAAGTACAGCTCTGTTCATCCATGTAGTTCCAGTTTGACTTTTAGTAAATGTTTAATGATCTTTTTCAATTACTGGACCAAACAATATTTGACAAGAATGCACCTTGTCTAATACTAGCACTTAGACAGGAGTGCATTTTTTAGATAGCACTTAGCATCCACAATGTTGTCATGATATTTGTGAATGTACTCTCAGGTTGATCTTAATGACCCCATTACAAAGGTCTTCTCATGCCTTGCTGTGTTATCACTTCTCATTCCTTGGCTTTACTGATAAAGAGCTGTCAGAGTTCACCTGGGAACTCTCTTACACTCAGCATCCTGGGTTCAAACCCTAAAAGGGAATTGGCTTTACTGGAATGGCTGTAACTACCATTGAAGAAGAAGGTTCCTTGTATGAGATCGTGTAAGACTGATCTGTTGGCTTTTGCTGGCTGCATCTGATCTCAGCTGTGGTCCATGTGTCTCATGCATCCTTCAACTTCCATGCAGAGGAATGCTTTCAAGTACGCTGTGGGCCCACTCTGTCTGCTGCTCCTGGGCTTGATGTCTATGGGAGCAGAGCATGAAGCAGGAGAGGGTGCGTATTACAGGAAAAGCATGGGCCCAGGTGTCTGAACACAGCCCATACAGAAGACACACAGGTATATAAAATAAGGCAGATGAAGGAACATTGCTGTTCAAATACTTGTCAAGAAATAACTAAATCAACTGTTGTGGGATATGGCCATTGAGCTGTGACTGCCCCTTTCCCTGACATCCAAAGGTACTTTCTGTAGTTCTGAAGACAAACAATAAATGCCACCTTTAATGTTATGGTTACATTCTCTCCCTCTCAACTACCATCCCTTCAAACTGTCAGGGTATCAAAACTGATTGGCTGCCTGACCCCTTCCTCTGCAGTAATGAACAAACAACGAGATATGGCAACCCCTTGACGGGCTCTGGAAATGCTTTCAGAGCATCCCCAGCATAGACTGGCTAGACTAAGTTCCTCGTTAAACTCTCTAAAGTCTTCACTTTCTTTTAGAAGACTTCTTGAAAAGCAACCACCAGCATTTTTATCTTGCATCAGCCTAGGGGTTAGGAAGTAGGAAACCCACATTCAGTTCCTTTCCTTGCTGGAAATAATTCAAACACATTTCTAGTCATTAGACTGCAGGTTTTTCTGGGAATGCTTTACCACTCCTTATGAAGCTGCCCCACAGTGCATAAAAATAGTTTGAATTCACTGAGAGAAGGAGAAAGGGTGAGTGAGAGCATGACTCCCTAGGCTAATGATTAGGCATCTTTTTTGGAAGTAGGAGGAGGTAGGCTCCAGTCATTCCTCTTGTTTTGTGCTTTAGCTCATACCTGTTTCATATCATGTCCTCGTTCTTTCAGTTAAACCGGTGCATTCTGGTATTTTGAACAAGAAATTGTAGTCTGGTACCTACCTACTGTGTATGCTCACCGTGTTCTACCTGTGCAGCGACTTTATTCTGTGTATGTCAAAAAAGCGAGCTGAGGTTTCTCATCTATTTCCATTTATATGGGATAGGATCTATGAGACTGATCCAGCCACAGTGAAAACTCCTCTTTTTGTCAAGTTTTTTTGTCCCCCAGCCTCTTTCAAAATGTCATCTTTTATTAAGATCACATTAGTGCTTCTGGAACAGCCATATTTTATCAGAATGTCTCAAAAGAGGATGAGTCAGACCTTCTCATTTTATTTCATTAAGTTTGCTTTTGATTTGCTGAGTTTAGTTCAGGTATGAACACATCTTGTCCAGTTTATCTTTAGTATCATACAGACACTGGCACAGATGCTGATCCTGGTTACACTAGTGTAAACGTGGGGTCATGCTAGTGGAGCACTGACAAAGCTATATTAAAATTTCACTTTCAGCGTGGCTAGAACTGCTAGCTTCTCAGGAAATAGATTGATATGGTGGGATGAGCCAGTGTACCACTTTTCAATAGCTCTGCAGTTCTCTCTTTGTTGAAGAATAGCCCTGGTAATACAATACAGCTGAAGTCAAACAGGGCCAAAAGGCTGCTTTACATAGCCTGAGGCTGACTGGATCACTAATTCCCTTAAGTCCTGGCTGACGGGGATAAGCTGGTGGGATTTAATCAGTAAAGAGGGAAAAATGAAATAAACTTTATACAGATGGCAAGAACCATGACTAGTCAATGTATTTATCACCTGGCTATTTCCCAAAGTCCTACAGTAACACAAAAAAAAATGAATGGCACCCAACCTGTCCAAACCATATTTACTCAGAATCAGCACACACTACAAAGCCTGTATTGGGAAAAGGCAACTGGGTGCTGTCATAGCTTTTCCTAGAAGACAGGAGTTCTCTGCAATTCCCCCACATTTATGTGTATGCCCCAATTTTCTGCAATAAATGTTAAAAATGCAAATGACTTATTTATCTATTCACCTGAGTATTTATATACCAGTATTCTGATGAATTTTCAGATTTTGACCAATGCAACATAACTTCAGAAAACCCAGCTAACAGCAACTTAGCTTTTATTTGGAGTCGGAACGGATAATTTGCCCCCTATATCCAGTGAAAACCTCTATTTTTTGATTATTTTTTTGTAGTTTGTAGGTCTGAAGGCTTCTCAGCATCTCTCACTTAACTGAAACTAGAGCACATGATACAAAATCCTTTTAATATGTACTTCATGCAATATCAGTGATAAACACAGGCTAAAACTTACCCCAATTCTCTGGAATGAATCATGACAAGCTTGGATTAGTGGGAATGGTAGCCTTCTGTGAACACTGAAGTCTGTAATTATTGATTAATGGAACTCTTCTGTCTTGGGTCAGTTATCTTCCTGCCTTTTCCATGTTTATTTGGTTGTTTAATATTGTCTACAGTCTAACTTGTGAGCTCTGTGGGTTAGTGATTCACTTTGCAGAAATTTGTAGTGGCATCTTGTACTCACTTAAGAGTCCTTAGAAACCTCTGCAAAGGAAAACAGTAATGTGTGGGTTTGCAGTCTTCATGGAGCTAAAACGCCTTTCAACATCCATGCCATTGAGTATGTGCAGTGTTTTTGTCATCTTATCCTGATTATTTGAATCAAGGTTTGATTTGTCAAATATATTGCAAATGTGTAATCATTTAAACAAATAAAACTCACTATTAAAATACACAGCACACTTTACTGCCAAGAGTAATTGTCTGTGATGAAGACAACACTATAGGTGAATGGTGTCTGCAAGGCCTCCAGGCTTTCTGTGGACCTTTTGGGACTACCTCCCTGAAGGCCCAAAGTGTAGCTCCTTGCATGGAAAGTGCCACAGCTGTGGGGTGTTGAGACTGGACCCCTTACTTCACTCTCTTCCCAAACAGAAGACACAAATTCTGGTGTACACTATACCCCTACATTAGTAAAATCTGTGCAATTTGCACATTTTTATGGTAGCACAAGACAAAGCGTTTTAAAACACTGCAAGGCAGCTTGAAAGCCCCTTCATCCAAGTAGACATCTCCCTGAAGCTGTCATATGACTGAGGATGGGTGAGCACTGATGAGTGGAAGGGAAGAGGTGATACTTTGCTTTTCCTAGTAGGGACCATGGTGAGTACACAAAGCCCCTGGACTATGATGCTTAAAGGTATGTGCTTATGCAGAAAACAAAACGTAACTCAAGTATGCCACAGGGCAAGTGTGTCAGCAGAAAGCACTCTGCTGGCATGGGTGAACTGCTACCAGTATACAGTCTCATGGGTTTAAGTATCTTTGCACTCTCCTATCTATGCTTTAGGGCTGTGTTGTCCTTGGAGAAATCATCCCTTTTTCTGCCAAGGTTCTTTTTGGGTGTAGACTAACAAGAGGTTCGCGGGAGATTTGGTCCTCTTTCTCTTGCTGTGTGACCCCTGCCCAGCATGGTGTCCAGCCCCTTGTCACTTGGCTGAGCTGTGTCTATGCGGAGACAGAGAAGACTCCATCCCCGTGATGTCTGCAGAAAAAGGGAGTCTGTGCCTGCCCTGTAGCCCCCTTCTGTCCTTAAGAGACCCTGCCAAACCTCAGATTCTGTATCTTACTGAAGTAGATGGTAATGCATTTTTCTCCAGCAGTTACCACTTGCATCAGATACTGCAGGAGTCAGATGAGATTTGGGGCTTTATGGCAAAGGCCTGAGGGCCTTGGTGAGTTTCCACTCATTGCCACTTGCTGACTTCACACCCACTGTTGGGACCTCCAGACAGATTGAAAACCACAGGCAGAGCCCACAGATGGGTCCCTCAGTTTTCATCATTGCTCAGGCAAGCGTACTCTGGCAGCAAACTTCCTCTTCCAAGAACCAAAGGGATTTCAAATTCTTTGTGCAAAGGTGCTTTCTTTTAATGATGACAGAGCAGCGAGCAAGTGTCTAAGAGCTGGTGATCCTGGAGCAGTGCCGGATTCTTGACTGTGCACCTATGATTCCTGCTGGTGAGGTGGTCCCTAGAATCTTACGAGCTGTTCTTGGTGAATTGCATCACTGGGACACCATTTAGAAGTTTCTCATGGAGACATCTGGCCCTTACACCCAGATAGGGCATCCTCTCCGCCAAGGGCGTTTCCTAGTAGATAGTCAAGGAGATTTCTAAATCTAGCTGATGGGTCTGAAATAGGAACAAGACAATATTTCCTTTCTCATTCTTGTGGTCTGTGGAGAGGGAATAGAGACAGCCGCCACTCATTTAGCAAAAGAAATTAAATTTTTAAGAAATGGGAAGAGACACTAAAAAGCACTCTCTGACTTAGGATCATTTAAGCAGATTATGCTGAAGCAAAACCTATCATTAAGAGCAGCAATTATTTTTATATACATTATTACATATTATTCAAATTCATAACAACTGGAAAATAATGCATCTATCCCAATCATTTATATCCATTTTCTTTTAAATATACCCTACAAATGTTACAAAGAGTTTGAGACATAATTGCTAGCATAACTACCCTATATGCAACCAAATAAGCATTTTTTTATTAGACTTTATTTTATAAATGGAATGTGGCTTGCAAGTTTGAATTCAATCCTTCTCTGCTTAGCACTAAGCCATATATTGGAGAGGTACAGCTTTTAAATGTTGCCAAGATAGCTTTGCAACCAGAAGGGCAAGAGAAAGTTCATTCCTGTAAAGTGAAGGCTTAGATTCTGCACAATACAGCCAAATCTGTGGAGAAAATCCTAAAATTGCAGATACTATGGATTTAGATTGATCCTAATAATGCATTTTATTATTTAGATGTAATAAAAATTCAAATGATGTGAAAAATAGTAAAATCTCTAGTTTAGTGAGAGATTGAAGTGCTTTTAGACTATGTTACATGAATATCAATATAGACAATAGAGTTTTGATGGCTGTTCATCTAACAGTTGCAGAAAGTCATTTAAAAATATAGCACCCTTCACTGCCAACTGCAAACATATAATATCATTCACAAATTATGTATTTAGGTTTTGGGATCATGAGAAGTTTTTTGTAATGCTAATACCAAGGCCGTGTGTCCAGAGATATTAAACAGAGAGTCTCTGGCCCAATCCTGATCTCTTTGATATTTCTGTTGACATTAAAAGCAAGAGCCATATGCAAAGAGTTTAACACTGCCATCTGCAGATTGGTATCAAATTTGCTGTTTTTTCTCACTGTTAGGTGTCTGTGCTTTCATTTAGTAACTCATGACAGTTAAGTTGTTGCCTTTTCACTGCTAGTTACCTGAAAGTCTCCTGGACATTCTCTGGTGGAGTTTTTCTGGGAATGCTACTCCAGGCTTTAAAAATTAAGTCAGTTTTGTCAAAATATTCTTTTTTGTCATCATGCATCATTGTTGACCTTTCCATCCATAAGGGGATTCTGAGCAACCGGTCTGAGTCAAATAAGCATGAGGCTATTGAAGATGATCTGCACATCCCGTGTTCTAGGAATCCTTATGAGCAGTGAAACTCAGAGCTGATATCTTCTTCTCACTTAATAAAATTGCCAGAAGGGAAATACCTTCAATGTCCAAATGGCTATGTGAATGGATGAATTAGGATTAATAGATGCTTTTAATGAGCTTTCTATATTGGTTATAACTGAGAAGGCATTATAGCATGGTTTTGGCCCCACAATGAGACCTCAGCAAGGGCAAGAAAAAGCAAGAAAGCAAAGACTGGACACAAATGACTTTATGAAAAAAGGTACTTTGTACAAAAGAGATAACAAACAAGAAGACAAAAATCACTGCATCAAAGAGATAATCCCCAAAGTGACATCCATTGGATGCTTTAATAAGCATGAGGTCTGCCTACACCAAAATCCACAACCTGCTGTGAAAATTTGTGAGCTATCAAAAACCTGAATAAGCAAGCCTGTGTGGCACAGTGCAGAGTTGTAAGGAGTCACCAGCTTGGGCTTCAGTCTTGAATATCCTGCATTGATACTGCACTGAACCTGAGGCATGTAAAGATCTGCCTTGTACACAGTCAGTTTTGGAGTCTGAGCATGACACTCCACTGTACTTGTAGTGCTATTGTGGGCAATAACTGCTGGAGAGATACAGACCCAGGTGATTTCAATTCTTTTGCAAGCTCTGGCAACTGTCTACAGTGTGACATTTAACACAAATTGTTTCTGTTCTTTGTTTTCATCTCTAAAATTAAGATAAAAGAATAATCATATCCCTTTGTAAAATGTATCTGATTAAAAAAACCCTATATGAACTGATATTTGAATTATTATTTGATTATTTATTTACTCTTGATAAAGATTCTGAGTAGGAATTTTAATTAACAGAGAGAAGAATAATCCAGTTGTGAGGGTTGAAATAAGTCAGTTTTAGTGAGTTTCATAGTCTATCTATTCTTAGGGGCTGATATTAAATTGGGCACTTAACTGCTTCAAAATGAGTGGTATAGCTTTACCAGAAAATTTATTTTTGAGAGGAAAGAAGAGACTCATATATGAGATATTAATATTTTCTTCATTACAGCAAGGTCACATGCAGCTGCATTTTCAAAACCCAGGTGTTCTGCACTTCAGGCAGTAGGTGCTCAAACAGATCTCTGCATGCTGCTCTGGCTAGGAGTTTTCAACAGCTATCTTAAATGCTGATCTCTTCTAAAAATATAACCATATAATTACATGCTCAGATACTAAGAATTGTGATGATGGTGACTGGAGGCATGTGTACTGGTTCCCTGCTGGACACTTGGAAATTAGCAGTCCTTGCCTTTACTTCTCAACGGGATTGCTGCAAACATTGGCCTGTCATTACAGATGGCTTCCTTATTCTCTGCCTAGCAGCGATAGAAAAATGATGCACCCAATTACTAGTGCCACTTAAAAAAATAGTGCACAGTTCATTAGTTTGAATGGGCGTGCAGTTCTGACCTAGTGTGTCATTTACGTATTATAATGAGTCATTAACATATGCTAATTACAAGCCTGAACCTAGCCCTAGCACTTCTAAAAGATGCTGGACGATGCTCCATAGATCCTGGCTAGTATTGGCTGGGCCTGGATGCCAGCTCCTGCTTCAAGCAGCAGCCTGGGCTGGTTGGCTCCAAACTTGGTATCAGAAGTGTGCATTTCTCTCTGTGAGAGGATTGCTGAATCAGATTTCAATGCAAGTAGAGGCTATTTGAGAGAAAGCACATTGTAGAAGGGCAAAGGAGATTTCTGGGGACCTGTCATAACCGGCAATCTTCTGTGATCTGCAAGAGAAGCCCATCAAAAATGAATAGAAACCTGCAGATCTTTCCTAAACAGCAATGCTTAGTCTGTTCAGCAAGAAGATGCTATCAGAAAAAAGGCAGAGTACCAAATCCCTGGAATGGTAGTTGAAGATCTGTATTGCAGACTTCGAAAGTGCCACGAGTAAGAACAAAACATATTGAAGTGGAATTTCTCCCCTATCCAACATTTCTAAGAATGTTTTGAACTTGGCTCACTTGCCTTGGGGTCCAGCCTCCACAGTTTCACCTACATTTGCTACATTAGGGACATAGCTCTTCCCTGGCTTATCTTCCAGCTGAGCCTGCTGGACCATCTTGGTTGCCACCTTCTATGATTGTTTCACTTACAGTCCCTTGATTTTCTTCCTTCATGCCTTGAGATTTCAAACTGTCACAACTGGTTCTAGTTTGTGATGTCCCTGAGATAACTTACTTTTTGGGTTTGGCCAGAGTCTTTCACATTTCCTCCCTGGGGTACATCCACCATATACCATCTTTCCTATTAGGAAATATAGTTGAGTCACACCACAGCTAAGCAGGGGAGGTGGAGTTCAGGGGAGATGATTCCACCTCTGCAGAAATGTTACTGATGTTTCTCTTTTTCCTTGCACTCTCCACAAGCGGCCAGGGGAGTGCAGCAATGCAGGCTTCCATTCTCATGCTTTTGGGGGAACTGTGCCTTTCTTCTGCAAGCTGAAGCTCAGGGTGCCACAGTACATTTCTTCTTCTTCATGCTTATAGCCCTGTCTCATTGGTAGACTCTCCTGTCATACACCTATCTAGATAAGAATTGAGGAAGGTGAAGTGTGTAAGGTGCCAGATTGCATGACAAGTGCAGAGCAATCTTTGCAATACACACCTATTTCTTCCAGTTGTATCCACCTGTCCTGTTTAAAGGGTGGGGAGTTGTCTGAAAGTAGTGATTGCCATGTGCCAAGTGCTACAGCTGCTGAATATGACCTTTCCAGCTCCTGGTGTCCCTGCTCACCTTCCCTCTCACCTGAAAAGGGCAACCACATTCAGTACTGACAACCCTCAGTACTCAGAAATCACGTGTTGAGCTCTTACTAATCACAGGATTGTCACTAAAATCACAGGATATTAAAAACTGCACATTCTTTCTGCTTTCTGGTTCTGGAGCCACCAGGGGTCAGCGTCTCTAGGGCTTTTGCTGCAAGCATTAAACTTTGCAGGAGAGCAGGAAAGCAGAGAGGAAGGGAGAACTCTCACACAAGTCTACTGAGTTCAGGTGCTGGGGCTCCAAGGAACAGACAACAAATGTTGTCGAATAGATTATAAAATTTGGCAATACACTACATGTTTTTGTCCATGGGCAGATTAAAACAGGCAAGTAAGGGCTGAGCCTAACTTAAGCTTTCATTTCTTTCTGTTGAATGTTTCTTCTAACTCCTCTTGACTTCAATCTCCAGTCTGTTACACACAGTCGTGCAGAAAAACATGATCCCTGTGCATTTTCCTCTTTAACTCCATGTTTGCTCATCCTGAGATTTCACTGTCCACTACCAGAGATGATGGCTGTTATGCGACTCTTCATAGAGGTTTCACTGCAGCCGAGGTATCCTGTTTTTCAAACAAACTTCTATCAAGTAGAAGTGATTAGCCAAATTAATGTGAAGCTAATGTCCCAAAGCAGCACAATTTGTTCTCAGAACTTCACGCGACATTTAGCTAACAGCTTAAAGAAAGGGTTCCGTTTGATATAGCGATCAGAAAGAGTCACAGTAACGAACTCAGATATGCAGAGTTTAGTATAGTTTTATTCAGTACCATAAATTAAAGAATAAGTATCAAATAATGTATTTAGCCAGGCAAGCATATGCAAAAAGAAAAAGAGCAATTTGGAAAGTTTCTCACTGTTTCCATGGTGCATTTTGGGAACGGTTGGTCTGAGGGCAACCAGCAGTGCTGGAAAAGGAGGGAGAGGTTAGGCTTGGAAAGGACAAAATGCCAGATTTGAAGTGGAGACCCAGGCCTCTCAGCCCTTGGCATGTTAAAGCCAATAGACCTTTAATGAAGCAGCTCACTAGTCGTCCTTATGCAATAGACTTTTACTTATGGAAACCTATGTCCAAATCATTTTTGGAGCAATGAAGATCTGTCACAGGACAATGGATGCAATTTGTTTCCAAAAAGGCTCTCAGAAGATCTACCCTAAAGGATGCTGAACAGTTGTTAGTGATCTTTCCCAAAAAGTATATCCAGAAAGAGGCAAGACCAGGATGGTAGTCTTTTTGCAGGTGCATTGCCTGAGCTGCCTGGGGAAGTGCACACACCTGCTCAGGCACTACCTGACTGGAGTTGAACCACTGCAATTAGTCCCTCATTTTAATGAGCACCAGAGTCAGTCACATCTTTTTAAAATCACCCCCTTGTGATTTTATTTTTTGAAATGCTGTTAATCCTCTAGTACCAGCAAGATCAGTGAGGAAGTGTCTCACAGTACCACTCAGGTGTGCTGAGCACCTTGCAAGATCAGGCCAGGCCTCTATGGTTTCTTGTTTATAGTTTTCAGGGTCTACTTAGGCTGCAAATGGGACCCTGCAAGAGGGACCATACTCAGTCTATCAGTGGGATAGATGTCTCCTGTAAGGTAACTGACTAACTGTTTGACCTAGGATGGCACAAAAGGGCAGCGAGGCCATTCCAGGTGGATACTTTCAGTTTAACTCATAGAAATCTCCTCCCAATTTAAGCACGCATCTTCTTTGCAAGGACAACTCCACAGTCTTTAAACACAGGCTTCACACTTGTCCCATGTGCTTAGGACTCATCACATAACTGTGAATCACTCTACCCATTCACCTCAGCTAATGCAGATAAAGTATAAAAAGGCTTTCAGTACAGTAAATGTTCAGAGGATGAATGTCTGCCTGTTGAGTAAAGCAATTCTGCTTGCACTTCAGTATTAAAGAAATCCTGCAAATTAGCATTCCATCAGCTACAAATCCAGCAACTTTGTGGGAAGATTTTAAGAACACATTCTGTGGTCAGATGATTGCATATTGGGCTAGAACCAAAAGTGACTAAACATTGAAATAAGAAGCCTATGAAATAAGGTGGGATCCTTAGAAAATCAGTGCACAGCTTATTGTAAATTTGATTATGATTTTTTTTAGACATTAAGTAGACAAAAAAATACTGTTAATCACATGTAAATTGAGATACTGGAATTAATCCACTGAAATCAGTGAAGCTTTTGCCGTTGATTTCCAGAAGAGCAGGATTCGACCTGCTCTGAGAAATGAAGAGGAGGTGGAAAATTAATGTCTTGAAGAAGAAAGACTTAGGCCAGGTTTCACCATCAAAATGATGGATGGCTCAGTAAGCAACCAACTCTTGACTCTTTTTCTCTTCCCCAAAAAGGCATCTGTGCTGAGCTCATGTCAATTCTGTTGAAAAAGGTGATTTTTTTTATCATGATGCATTGATATCAAAGGTCAAACCTGGAAACTTATTACTGAATACGTGCTGATGAAACCTTTGGTAACTGGCAGAAGGAATAGAAATCCAGGCTATAATGGGGTGTCTGTAGAACGGTTGCATTTGCTGGAAGTGCTGCTGTGGATGCTATGGTCTTTTCTACCTGCCATGGTCAGATGAACTGGGTAATCTGCAGAGACACTGCATCCTTACCATGGACTTAAGTTTCCTAAGAACAGCTTATATGTTCAGGTAATATAGAGAGAGAACCTCAGAATTAAGAGTAAAAATCAGTTGCATTTCAGAGTGAAACTTTCAAGCTAAAGAAAGATTTTTTTACTGTCCAGAGTTCAGCCTCAAGTATGTATTTACCTACTGTAGCAGTTGGGAATAAGTAGGCACAGTTTATGAATCAATTATTGATGGTGCTCTAACCCCCTCCATGGCCGGCCAGAATGCACAAATGGCCTTTGCACTTTTAAGGTAGAGCCATCCAATATTGATCACTATTTCCTGTGCTGTTTAACCTTCTGGACAAATCATTATCAACTCACATTTATGGAGGCTGAGATTCCCTAATTCTCCCTTCCTCCTTTCCTGGACGCAGCATAGAAAGCAAGGGCAGAATTAGGAGACAAGTTAATAATCACTTTAAGCTGCCTCTGCACCGTATTCTCAAGCTACTGGATATCCTTGGCAAACATTCGTGTTCAGATTGACTCTACATGTCTCTAGCTGAGTCCTCATTGCTGAGGACTCATTCAAACGACAGCCATCAGCCATGGCTTGCCAGCCACGCTACTCTGTCTGTTTTCTCCTGTTGCATATGCCAAAGCCTGGTGGAAGTATCTTTACCCAGACTGAGAACTCCCTTACATAAGATAAACTCTCCAGAGGACTTTTGTGTATGATTTACAGCATCATTATACTATCATGCAGCCACAAAACCCATAAAGTCCCAAGCACTGAAAGCAAGACTCACACAGCCTGATTGCATAGGCAAATATGAATTAAACACGAGTGCTCAGGTACCGTGTTCTGACAAGCAGATTTCCATCCATTATTTCCAGCTATGCAACAACAAATCATTTCAATATCAGTGGCTAACTCTATATACTCACTCATTTGAATATAATGACTTTTGTTTCATCTGAAGGTGAAAAATCCTCTGGGCAAATTGGATATTTTTTTAAATCTTTGTGAATTGAAAAATTTAGTAGCCATGGTTGATTTCCCATTTTGATGGGTACATTGCCCTCTTAGTTATCTCTCAGGCAGAGTATATCACCTGAAGTGTGAAGCACAAATTATGCCTGATACTGAGCTGCCTTCTTTTTTTTCCCCTAATTAGTAAAGTTAATTTGATTTAAATGGCAGTTCTGCTGAGGTACTTGTATTTATTCCTCTTTGAATTCACAAATGTTCTGAAAATGTTTTCAAAATATTAAATGAAGCTATGTTTCCTATGGTCAAGCAAAAAAACCAAAAAAGCCCCCAAAAATAAGAAAACCACCACCCGAATTATCACCTGAACATGTTATTCCCAAACATTTTGAGAGGGCTTGTTTTGCTTTATTCACAGGTTTTGATTTTTTAGTTACTTCTCTTATGTGGCAGAAAATTGCAAGTCTCAGCTATGAAGACCCAGGAAAAATATAAATCTCTTTATGAGAAACATGTTATCCTAAGACAGTCTTTTCATCCTGGTGTGTTTGCAGACTCCTGTGTGGGTCCCAGCACACCTACTATGGGGACCACGAAAGGTAAGCAAAATCAGCATGCCCACTGCCAGTAGATTTTCAGTTGCTGTGCAGAGATCCACCTCTCCAGTGATAAATCCTTAAGGGTCCACAAATTGAAAAATGTTGAAAACCACTGCCCTAGGAATTGTGCTTGTACCTTGGAGCTATCTTCACTAATTGGGCAGAGCTGACAAGCAGGTCCAATATGGTGAAGAGAGATCCCCAGATTATTAACAACATGATGGCATCTGGAATTTCTGTAGAGTAATAGAGGCGCAATTCTAATCAAGGACTTTTTCAGCCTCTTGTATAGCCCATCTGTTAAAGATTTAGCATATTATATATAATGCCCTTAGCAACTGACTTTGATGTATGTTCAGCTGTGAAACAACTTTTGTAACTAACATAAAGAAATTATTGTTTATTATCTGCTAGGTCCTTAGAATGGAATCTCTGCAAAAATCACCAAAACAAATGATCTATGTTTTCAATATCTATGAAGTATTGATATCAGATGGAATTACTCTGCTATCCAAAGTTCACTAAGTCATGGAGATTTTTTTTGGATTTCACTAGGATTCTAACCATGACCAAACTCTGCATAAGACAAAAGAGACATGTTAAACTTACGGTACTCAAATTTTAGATGGATAATAGGAAGCAATGTAGTGCAATTGTATCTTGTATGAAACGATTTATTGTAAGTATTAGAATACAGATTCTTGCAAAGTATTGAAGAAGTTTGGGTCCGCCCCCCTTCCCCCCCCATACCTGATGCAGTACAAGCTAACAGAGGATGAGTCCTGGCCAAATTCAAGTTTGGGAAATTACATTTTGTCTGACCCTAAAATCACCCTACAGTACCAAAAAGAAGAAGAAAAAAAAAGCCTTCAGTCCTAAATGATTCTTTGTTGCTGTAATTATTAATCAGCAGGTATATCTAATAGCTTCCTTCAGTTTTGGGAAAAACAGGTCATTGCTTGTGGGGATCTTTATTAACTGTTATGCTTTTGTTCTCTAGAATGGAAAACATACTGTAAATATAACATAGACATAAGGAAGAATTTCTAGGCATAAGGAAGAATTTCTTCACCATGAAAGCAGTGAGGCACTGGAACAGGCTGCCCAGGGAAGTTGTGGACCCCATCCCTGGAGGTGTTCAAGGTCAGATTGGATGGAGCCTTGGGCAGCCTGATCTAGTGGGACGTGTCCCTGCCCATGGTGGGAGGGTTAGAACTGGATGATCTTTAAAGTCCCTTCCAATCCAAACTATTCCATGATTCTATGATTCTATAACTGTTTGGAGGAGCCTTTTGTTTCCAAGCTAGTCTACACCTTCATTAACTGATATTAGAGTAATACAATCTCCTTCTCTTCAAACTTGTTTTCTGTGCCTGACTTAGCAAGTGCTGAGTTCCTTCCCTTGTTCTTCCTTGAACAGAACTTCCAGTTGGTTCATGGAATGTTTTTTCTGGATTAAAAGTGTGTGATAATCAGCAATGATTTCAGCATTTGGCCCTTATGGCTGCTATGGTTCGGCAGCATTGGCTCTTCAAGGACAGTTGACCGAGCAGCTGCCAAGACATCACCATGCAAAGGTTAGGGAACTACCTCCAGGTACTTCATAATGGTCTGTGGAACCTGACAGAGCATTTTGCTGTTCCAGGGGCTGCTCAAGCATGTAATGAGTTGAGCTTCATGATTTGGGAACCCCTGTTTCAGGTAACGTTTCAGCAAGTGGCTTTCCTCCTATAGCAAGGACAGGAAGTTTTTTCCTCAAGCTTTTCACAGAGAGGCTGAATTGCTGTGTCTCTTGTGTTGTTCCCAGCAATATCTATTAGTGCTTCATATACAATGCTGGGAGAAGGTAATGAAAGAGCGTGAGGAGTACATGCCGTGCGGTATCAAGCCCCTGCCCACATCACCAGACTTTGCATATGTGCTGTGAGGACGTGGAGATGCCCAGGGAGGAGCATATAGCCCTAGTGTCATGCCAAGTGCTCACCAGGGTGATTTTGGTGGTTCCCAAGGTTTTTTTCTTCTTAATGCCGATGGTCATTTGATGGAAATTAATCTAAACTGTGTTCAAATTCCTACAGAATCAGGGTTAGCAAGCCTCAGGACTGGAATGTCTTTCCAAGACTGCTTTAGATTCAGCTTTATTTTTCCTTAAATTAAATCAGAGTCACATCAAAGCACATGGCTATGCAATCCAACAGCATTCTTGAAACTGCTAAATAGGAATAAATGATGCAAACCCTGCTTAATTTTTGTGTGTGTTTTTATTGTTTGCAGTTAGAGCGGGGTAGTTCTGAGCTGGAAGAAGTCACTGAGATTCTGCCATTTTTTAGGTAGCCAGGTACTTAGTTTCATTTAGAGATAATAGACTCTAAAATTGGCCAGTTTTGATTTACAGACATAAATTAGTAATAAAAGTCTCTAATGTCTTTAAACATTTTGTGTTGATAATTAAATTGTAAAGAGGGCTATAAAAGGATGGGAAGAAGAGAATATGTTCCTATTAATATTTATTATACACATAACAGATTTGACTTAAATATTTGAGGAAGAGAGAAGACCCTTTGCACTAGGCAAGGGACAATGCCACACTAAGTGACAGACCCTTCCCTGAAGATTTTGTGGTTTCAAGAAAGAAGCAAAGCTTCCAAAGACATGAAGCAATTTGTCTGAGATAACACTGTTAGTTCTTACCAAGGATCCTGCTTTGTGGTCCATGTCTGTGTCCTCTGCACATTAATCGCTGCACAGGACACAAAGGGCAGGAATCACAAGATATAGAGTTTCCACAGTACTAAATACATAAATATTTTTGCTTGTGTTCATAACAGGCTCATTGTGCAGAAAAAATAGTGGGTTTTTTCTGAGACATCCACCTCAGTAATATGTGGGAGGCCATTTGGTCCTGCCAGCAGATGCTGTACATTCCAGGAAAATTCAAAGAAGAGATTGACTTAATCAGGATTTTCTAATAAGTTTGTGTGGCTATATTTTCATTGTCAGTGGAAAATGGCAGTTACCTACCTGAGCATTCAGAAACCGTCAAAAAGACTTCTTGAGTGAGATGCAATTGATGTCAAAATCCTGTAATATATAAACAATACAAAAATAACTGTAGTAAAGGACTGATGCTTGTACATGTTTAATATAAAACTTTGAAATTGTGTGGTATGTGAGTTACATTTCCTTTTTAATAAAAACTGAGAACTTAATGGAATCACTTGGCCCTGTCATGCATGGCTTTCAGAAAATACCACGTATTGCAAGACTCACTACGAGCATCAAGGACCAATAACTGAGATATGATCAGCTGAAGAACATTTCAGCCTTTACCAGACATCTTCAATCCCTGTATGTAATACAAGTTTTCTCAGTTCAGAACAATCTTTTTCATTATGCAATTACTCGTAATTAGAAACATGCTTCTCATTTCAGGGTTGATTTTTGTTCTAGTATCATCCTCCACTGGCAGTATCTTCTTATGCATTTTTCTGGCATCAGTTAGGTCCCTGTCAAAGATTTTGAAGACATGATATGACTGAGTTTTTATCTTCCATGAAGAAGCTCTGTGCATCTCCCAGGTACACAAGGCCAACATTTAAAATATGTAAAAAGGTATATTGGTTTCTTCCTTATCATACTTCTTTGCTTTCCAAAGAAGGAAAACAAAAGATTTTGCTAAATGGGCAGAAGCCCCCACCTAGATTTGTTTTTAAATTTCCTGGACTGGGTGACAAATTTAGATTATTTACCAGCCAAGAAGTATTTCAGATATTCATTCACAGATTTGCAAAAAATGTATGTATGACACTTGCCTGGCTTTTCCTGACCTTGAAAGTTCTTAAGAGAATATTAACCCCAAAGTTCAAGAAAACTGCAATAAAGATGTACTTAGACTGCTGACAATTTCTAAGAGAATCTTGCAAAGATCAGTATCATAGATTTTGACAAGGGAAAGGAGTTTATAAAGAGATGATATTGGTTTTTAAACATCCTCTCCATGTGCAGGGGGAAAACAAGAACAGAAATTGCTTAGGACGTGCCTTAAAGCTCAGCAAGTTTTTGAAGGGATATATTAATGTATCTGCTCGTCTGAAACAAAACAAAAAATCACTGAGTGATTGATTTTTACGCCAGCATAAAAAATTTTATATTTTTGGTTTTATATTACTATCCAATGGTTGAGTACTAAACAAACAAAGATAAATCAAGTCAGTCCCTCTCAGAAACTTCATAACAGAATTGTTGGTGATCTATTCTTACACAAAGTACTTTTGCTTGCTTTCATAGGAAGATCACAAAAAGAGACAATTGTACTCAATTCACTAAATTAACAAGATGAGTGAGTATACATTAATAATACACAATCAGATGTTTTTCACATCCGTCATAAGCATGAGATTTTACGTATTTATTCCAGTGGATTCTCAATATGAAATGTAAGTCCTAGGACATGATGTAGAATATCCCATAGCAAAGTGGCAGATTGCTAGAATTGTCTCCAATGTGGAAATGTGTTTCAATGTCTTAATCTTTATATTGCTGGATTTATCAGAGTACCATATAAGAACATCCTGACCTGTGCAAACTGAATGTCTGCCCAGTCCAGTAACCTGTGGTTGATAAAGTCAAACAGGAGATGCTTAGGGAAACAGTATACAAAAGAAGGAAAGAATCAAATAGTCTTTGCACTGGGACATACTCTTAAACTCTGCTTTGGTGGTTTGTTGTTACTTGGTTGCTTCTTGTCCTTTTAGAGTATGAGCTGAGGTAGCATCTACACAAGTATTCTAGTTGAAAATAATTGGATTTTTACAAGATTTTCCAGTTTTCCCTCTTTACCATGTACTGGTTTGGTTTGCAGTGTGATTTTGGTGCATGTGAGAGCAAACTAAATAAGAAATTTTCCTCCTGGTTTGTATTAGATGTACTCAAAATCCAGGTAGAGTCATAAGGCTACAAGCAGCTGCCTAGTGCTTTGAATGGCTTTGAAACACAGACATGATAGTGACGTTCAACCCAGAGTACCAGGTTGAATATAACCTGAAATTAAATTGTGTAATTTTATATAGTATAAATGTAGAGACTTCAATACCAACCTCTCAGGCTATCTCTGAGAGGGCAAAGCTACAACTCTTTCTTGAACTACTGAACTGCAAACCAGTCTCTTTCCACTATGTTTATGCAAAGAAACCTTAACATAAGGAACTCCATAAACCTCATGACTGATAGGACTTCAGGAATTTATGTAATAGCAGTTAATATTAATCAATATAACCTACATATCCATCACTCAGACATAATTTTAGAAGCTGTTGCCTCCTTGTTTGCTGAAAACAAATTTTAGCTAACAAGTCTAAAGTAACAAATGCAGAGGAAGAAAGTTCTTTTTTCTTCTCAGAATGTCCTACATAATTTTACCAGTTAGATTCTTTGACACTGAATTTATTGGAATCCTGGATATTTTCAGTGATATTAATGAATCACCTGTCTAATTTAGATAAACTAGTATTTATATGACAGGGCAGAGGTTTATAGGTACTGATTAGTTCCTAAAAATCTGCTTGATAGAGGAGAGAAAAAAAACCCCACAGAAAAAAAGACTGCTTAGTGGTAGAGTAGCTGCAGGGTCCCCTTTCCATGCTGCGTAGTCACACACACTTGACTTTCTCCACATCAGAATTCCCCTCTATGGCATCCAGGAGGGTGTACGTACAGCCACACTGGCATGTAAGCACCTAGAAACTATCTGATAAAGCAGGATATATTGTAAGCTACTGTTGCTCTGAGCAGCAATAACTAACTGCCTGGCTTAGGGAATTGTAGGGCACCAATCACTGTAGAATCTAAGTGCCAATAATGCTTAACATTTATTTTACACTTTACAGAGTTAAAGTGCTGTACGAACATTAGCTAATTAATTATTGCATCTCCCTTGTGAGGTGGGTCGGTTGGTAAGTATTAGTCCCATGTTACGGATAGGAAAACTGAGACGCAGTGTTTTCCCCTTTTATTTTTCTACTGCATTCTGTAAACCTCCAGACACTCTCTAGAGAAGTTTTCTGCAAGTTACTAGCCCAGAGCCACAACTCAAGCTGGGGGCCCAAGGAGTATAATGAAGTTGGACTTCTGGTTCCCTGTTTCTTGCTCGTTCCTTCATGCACTAAATGACCTGTTTCTGAATAGTAAGAAGGCTGCTATGTTGCAGCAACAGCACAAAATAATCAAAAAAGTCAGACCTAAAGAAACAGATCCAGTGCACTGGCAGATCTGCTCTGTCCAGAACTCCAGGTAACTTGTTTGGGTACTCTGCTACCTCTATTACAGTATGTTTCCCATACGGCACCAGAAATAGGATAGATATGCAATGACTCTTCAATAGGCATCCAGAGGCAACTACAGAACCATGCAAGAAATGGGAGCTGTGCTTCTCAGTTCACCTGTTGCTTGGGAAGCACAGAGCTGTGATGGGTCTACGATGCTTGAAAACTTAATAAGATTTCTGAAGGCTTCCCACAGTGTAATAACACTCAGCATTCAAATCACTGGAAGTGGTGGTAAAGTCCAAACACTGACTTTATTGCTTGAATCAGGATCTAGCAGAAACTGAATTTCTATTTGACTTGTGTTTTTTTGGGAACAGCTCTCAGGGTCTTGCTAACATTTGGAAATGTGGCACTTTGATTCCTCTATGGGTTGCATTATTAAGCCAAGAACATTCATAGCTGTTTTGAAACATGACATCACTGATGTAGGTCAAAACGTGCTGCAGTTTATAAAACCACCACGCTTTTCCAGTAGCAAAACTTATGGGTTTTGGATGCCATTGACTTCTCCTTTCAGTCTGCTAATGCATTCAGTTTAATGGTCCTTTGAGTTCCGAACTTTGTTTATGAAGCAAAAGCCTTCAGTCCAAACCCTGCAAGAGGATTGGGATATTTTCTACATGTTATTGCAATTACAGCCCAGAACAAAAAGGGAAGGTTAGTACACTGAGCACCCACTAAGTTATTGTATTTTCTGATAATGAAAAGGTTCTGAAATGTGGGAGCTGTAAGGTGGCTATAGGTGGAACAACCCCAACATTACTCTGTCTCAGATGAGAACATTGCAAATGTCAAGTGAGCGTGATGGAGCATACATTAGTATTTTAATGAAAATGGTCAAAATAGTGAGTTATTAAAGACATATTGAAGGAGTAAGAGATTTGGAACTACTTAAATCTGTGAATGATACTTTCATGAATATTTTCTTAGCTGTAGCGCTCTGACCTTCTCTGTGTTCGGTATTGTTGAAGAGAAAATAATCTCACCACAGACAGTAAATGGAGAATTAAATTTACTTTGAATTTCACAGGTTATGTTCGGAATTGGGAAAGGGTCAGTCAAAAGAATCTAGCAATTATATGTCAGGCCCCCAAATAATCTGTTGAATACTGGGTTATTGTTTGCTACTCACCTTTTGGTAAGCCCAAGTAGTATTTTCAGCATTGCCTTTGTAGTTGTTTGCGCTGAAAGAAAACCTTTTTTTTTCGTTGTTGTCTGCAAATCTGATCTAATCACATGCCTCTAACAGCTGATGCTTTAAGAAACCCCCAGGATTCACAAGACCGGCAATTTCAAAATGCAATCCATAAAGCTAATTGCAATTCTTCATGTAAGAAGAACTAATTACGTGTATGTACTTGACCTTTAAACACCAGTTCTGTTTTCTCTTGGAGACTTTTGTATTTTTAATTTCTTCACCTCTCTGTTTATTGTTCTTAATCAAATTGTGCCCTCAAGTGATTAAGAACTCAAATTAAGGTTTTATACTTTTCTTTAAGTATGTGGTAGTTAGAAGAGGGTTAACACGAATGCTTCCATGGCAATATTTTAAAAATGTAAATTGTTAGTGTAGTTGCTTTAAATACTTCATCACAGTGCTATCAATACATATATTGTTGTATTGTGCTAGTAGACAAGATCCAATGATGAGAGTTTTCCTATGAAAACATTATAGATAATGTTATAACAAGGTGTAAATAAAATCTTTAATTAAACAAGGTGTGAATAAAAATGTATAATGAAGAATACATTTGTTTTTAAACATCACTTAAATAAGGTGATACCTAATCAGTAGCACAAGCAAGGTTATAAAAAAAGTCATATTTAACATTTTGTTCTGGCAGTAGCCTTTGAAAGACCATTTCTAGTAGCCATCCCTGGCATTCACTAAATATTGGCAGCCTTGGCAAACTGGCAGCAAAGATGATGCAGAAATTATCAAATTCAAATATCTGAGTCATTGTGCATTGGTTCTGCCAATCTTTACGTCCTACCCTTAGGTTCTCCTGCACCATCCATCACTGCTGTGCTGGGGATTTGGCTGGTGCCTGCAGTTAATGAATGCTGCACTTCCTTCTCTCGTTTCCTCTCACCAATCAAGACAGAAATTGAAATATTGTACGCTGGATCTCATCCTGTCTCTTACCAACAACATAACATAACAAACATAACAACATGAAGCAGTGTCAAAGGGGGAGAGGTTTGGATGGATGATTTTGGGCTTCTCTTCCTCCTGACCTGGTGCCTCTACTGGAAACCTGACACTGCTTGCTCTTGGCAAAGTTGTAATATGATTTGTTTAACAGGGTAAATCATGCTTTTATCGCTGGAAATAAGATGTGGTGGAGACATGTTGTCATGGTTACTTAGACATTTCCCCAGAGTCACAACACCAGTGTCCCAGAGGGGACATAATTCTAATTTATGCATATGCATGAGGCTAGCAGGTGCTTTGGCACTTTAATTATATATTTTTAAATGGCTAACTGTAAAATTGTGACAGAAACACAGAGTAAAAAGGATTAGAAATGAACTTTGAGAGCAGGCAATAGGATTCTAAAGGAAAGGAAGAAGAAATGTTCAGGTTTCTGAAGGTCACAGACAGAATTTAAAATAAAGTAAATAAACATGTTTCCTAATTATGTAGGAAAGTTGAAGAGATACTGAAAATTATAATCTCCAGGTAGAAGGGTATGTGAAATAAACTTTACAGAATCGAAGTCTTATATGCAATTTTTTTATAGGAAAGTTACTCAGCTCATGGAAATGGCAGGAAGAGTGGGAGTGAGAGAAACAAGAATAAATAAAACATTAATAACAACTCTTAAATAATTCAAAAAGCCCCCCCAACAACAATAAAACACGTAACTACAATAACTATTGGAAAATCACTGATATCACCAGATGACTACTTTCATGCATGTTCAAGGGTTTTTGTATGTTACTGCAAATTATTTAGCTGCTGTCCCCTCATGTCACTCATCACCTATTGTCTTTTGCTGTCCCAGGTATTAATTACTGTTCTTCCATTAAAAAGGACTACATATTTTTAGCTCAGTACAACAGAAAGTAAAACAGCTTTGAGTCAAAATGACTTATAAGGACAAAGCTTTTCCAAATTATCTTCAGACTTATGCTACATAATTACCGTCCATTCAAACATTGTACAAGACTCTGCATGTTTTTACAGGTAGCTGATATTTAGACATTGGCTAATGTGTCCAGCGAAAAGATGAAATTACGAAAACTAGAAAACCTTTGAATACGGATATGTTGTACATAAATGATATCATGCTGAAAGGACAAGCCTCTACAGCTAGTTCACCTTATTTGTGCCTCTTATCACTGAAATATAAAATTCACTACTGCTGATCGTGTTAGGGATGTTTTTTGACTTAATCAAAGATTTCTAGAATTGACAGAAATAAACTACAGTCACAGAAAGTGAATAAGCCATGGCTGATTTTTCTGAGTAATGTCTGGCTCTCTTCAGTGTATTTTATAAAGGAGGTTAGGAAACCATTATTTCATGAAAAAATATCTAGGTTTTTTTATTACGATTATTTGGGGGAGGGTGGGATGAAAATGAGGCTCTTCTCTATTCTTGTGAGTGACTTCAAGTCAGATCAGGCATTATTTTGTTTTGAGGACTTTTACTTGGGATTTGTGATATATGAGATGGTCTATTCTGTTTCAGGGAAATAAAAAGGTACACGTGATCTTCCTGTATTTCTCTCTCCACTTCCCTACTTTCCTACTTAATTTTTGCAAAAATTTATGTGTTTTCACAAAATGTTTTCTTTTTGTCAGGAAGTTGCACTTCAGTGAATGTTTTGTCAAAACGTTTAAATTATTCTGAGTTTATGTTGTCAAACCTCTTTTTTTTAAGAGCATCACATCAGGTTGTCCTTTCACTGGCATTTGGCTGAGGCTCAATGCCTTTTTGTACTGTAGAGCTGTTTATAACTGATGTCAACTCATGGGGTAGATTCAAGAAAGGGGCAGGAAAAAGCAAGGATAGGAAGAAGCAGAGGCTGCTTGCTAGACCACTTGCATCAAGAAAAGCTTTTGGGTAACTGCACGTTTTGATAGAACAATGTGATAATGTGTCCTCTGAAACACTTTATTTTTGAAGAGAAGTCGACTATATACAGGTCTCTCTTTCCCCAGTAAATGCTGTTCTGGAGTAAGCTCAAGAGTCACAGGAGCCAAAGAAGCCACATTTATATCGAGAGTGAGAAACATCCAGAACCAACTGAAGTGAGGTGTGGACTGAAAATGTGAAGAAACATTGTTTTCACATCTTGCACATTTGCCCAAATGTTTATGGTCTCCTGGAAATCTTTCATCATAACCAAAGCGTGTTTGGCTCATTTAGGTCTGAAAAAGGTTCAGGCTCTGTGTTCATTACCAGAGTCCTCCCTCAAAAAATTCTCTTACGCAATCAAGCAATATTCGTTTTATGGATGTTAGAAGCATTTTTTTTTCCTCCATGGTGAACTTGGAGCTTCAGATGCATCTTGGCTGTTTTCTGTGATGTTCTGGCTAGCCAATGTACTGATACTGTTGTTGTGATACATATCATAAGATGTATGTGTTCAATACAACCAGAAGAACAGAGAACACTTGAGATATATTCCTTTTTTTGGGGTTGTTGGGTTTTTTTCAGATAGAACAAGAATTTCTTAAAGGCTCTGCTGTAGAGTATACACATGTTTAGCCGATGTATTTAGAGACGTGTTTTAACAAGTCCTTCATGGCAACACAGTTTTAGCAAGAATTTTTGCAGAGAAATACTCAAAAAAAGGAGTCCATTTCAGTTGCTAAGATCGCAGTTCCCCAAAGGAGTTCAAGAAAACCTTTATGGCTATGGTCATGTTTCCTTCTGGTTCCAGATGTACCAAGTACTGTCCCATTCGCCCTCCAACCTGACCAGCATTATTGGCTGGTTGTCACAGTCCTCTAGGCTGATCCTGGAACTCCTCTCTAGCTTAAGTTGGCCCAAATGTATCATATTAAATAATACCATTGAAACAGGTCTGCACTGGCACAGCTAAGTATTAGTGAATCACGTTAGGGAGAGCTCGTACAGCCCTACTAAAAGATCTGAAGGGGCACTGTTCTCCAGCAGAGACAAGGACTGTGCAGCCAGCATGTTCTAAGAGCCAAAACACACTGAGCTTGCAAAGACTTGATAGCAAGGAGCATGTCTGTTGATTCTCCATGTAATTTCTCCAAAAGAGGCATCCTGACTCAGTGGAGCACTAAAGCATGTATTTGCACATCCCTGAGATGAATGGGATGGAAGCTGGGGAGAGACCCCAGCCCTGCTGGAGACTGGTGTGAAACTTATGATGATTTCAACTGAGTGAGATTTAATCCCCCATGTGCAAGTAGTTTGCTGAATGGGCCCTGGGACTCTACAGATGCTCAAAGCTAAGTACAAGAGTAAGCGCTTTTGCCTAGTCCAAGTTGGAGTCCTTACAAGGAGAAGCGTGGGTTTCTGTGACACTGCCACACCCAACTCTGCTCCTGTGTGGACCAAATGATTAGTGTGACAAATACAAAACTTAAAATGAATGGAAATCAAAACTTGTCCTCTTGCATCTGCACCAGCAAATCTACCTTAGGTGCTTATACTCAGCTACTACTGTATTTAGGCACCGCATATACTTATCCTCAGAATTACTCCATAGGGTGAAACAATGCTACTAATCCTGCGGCACTGGCATCTCAGCAGGGACAAATGGCTGCACAGTGCCACTCAAGTAATTCACTGTCAGGCCTCGTGCTCCCACAGCTCAGGCTAATGCCTCCCTGCTCAAGACTATGTCCCCTATCACCCGGTGTTTTACAAAAAGACTCTTGCCTTGCATACATCATAGTTTTACTGCATAGAAAAAGATCTGATTACCACATTCAAACCTGGCCTAGAATCCTCTACTCTGGCAAAAAAAAGAATCGTGTCATGGAGTTTTATAGAACTACTCTTATGAGAAAGACAAATGAAATGGATGTTGGAAGTGATCACTAGAATAGATTACAGAGGAAAATTTTGCTTGAGGAGCATTGTAAGAAGCCAAAAGTTGACACTGTTGCAAGACTGGGCTCCAAAAGAGCCTGGGAGAGCTCATCCCTTCCATTTCCCAGGCAAAAGAAAACATTAGCCATTGTACATTGCCGGAAGAGGCTGTTAGATTTGCGCATCACCTAATACCATCTGATGCTGGTTCACACCCAAGACACTCAGGTGCTACCTCTCTGTAAATACATCTGTCCTTAACTTTAAACTCAACTCTGTGAAGTCTTTTAAAATCTGAGGTAGATGTGGAGAGTTTTGCAGAAGCGGCATGAAGCTAACTAGAGCACTTTACTTTCTATAGCTGAAAACTTGAAATAACGTAAAATCAGAAAAAAATTGTCAGGAAAAGATCTTAAGAAGTCACCTGTTCTACTCCTCTGCCTTCTTTGTAACTCTATGGCATTTTGCTCTACTTATGCCACTTCTGATGAGGGCTCAATGATTCCTGCTGAAAGAATACTACAACCTCCACAAGCAACCTCTCCCATTTCATTACAGTCCTGGTTAGAAAGGTTTCCTGAAGTCAAGCCTGAAACTCTTTGCTTCTGTTATACAACTCCTGCACCATGGATGTGACAGAGCACTTCTATGCCCTTTAACAACTTTTTACATACCTGAGGACTGGTATTAAATCCATACTCAACCTTTTCTTCTTTAGATTAAACAACCCTAGATTTAAAAATCTTTCTTGCAAAGTCACTTTTTGCTCATTCCTTTCATCCTCTTCGTTTTTTTTT
Source organism: Phaenicophaeus curvirostris (assembly GCF_032191515.1). Lineage (NCBI taxonomy): Eukaryota > Metazoa > Chordata > Aves > Cuculiformes > Cuculidae > Phaenicophaeus > Phaenicophaeus curvirostris. Next base: position 51,284,692 of record NC_091394.1, on the reverse strand, counting down.
CTAAAATTTCTCTCCTGTCCCCACTCAAGGCTTGACATAGCATTTCAGTAGAAGCTTATCAGTTCTGAGAAGAACTTCAAGATTACTTCATAAAGTGGAAACAGGATTTGGGTTAAAATTGCACTGAAGTCCTCCTTGCAACTTGCCATGCCTTCTGAAGCTGTATAGCATTGTGCAGCAGACGCAGATCAGACCTTTACAGGATTTTATGACAAATGCTTTTGTTGTGATCATAAACCACTGTAATTGCCACACAAAATATTTTCTATCTGCTCTCTAATCTCTTATGACCGTATCAGGTAGAATTTTGCAAAAACCTTACTAAAGTCAAGGTGCATATCGCCTACTAATTCCCACTACTCACAAGGTCCATTACACAGTCAGAAAAGAAAATCAGGCTCATTCGACATAGTATGATACATAAATATTGATTTCCAGATGCTTTATTTCTTACAGAAAGTTTCTGAGGATTGAAGTTAATTTGACTTCTTCAAGAACTCCTCAATTCCCCCTTTTGTTTAAGTAGAAACACAACAACATGCTTTTCTAGAGATCCAGTTCTTCATTCCCTCTCCACAAGTTCCCAGAAACTCTAATGACTCTGAGACAGCCTCAGCCAGTCCATTTATTATCCTATGCAAAATTCATCACACTCAAAGGATTTTAGAAAAAAATGAACTTAAATGAATACCCTTTACCTATTCCTTCCCTTTTCTAGGCAAAAATCTTTTTTTGTTTCTGATTTCCATCATGCCAGCCACATGCTTGCAACTGACCTTTTAATTCATGAGGGTGCAGGAACTCCACTTTACACATAGGCTTTCTCTGCATCCTTTTTGACATCTTTTTTGCCTCTTGATCATTCAGTCAACCCTGTTCTTGGCTTACTTCTTACTCATGCATATGCAGAATGATTTATTCTTACCCTTTGTGTGTCTGCTTAATGCTGTTCCAGTCTGTGTTCCAGCTTGTCTTGTTCTGTCCTTACATGCTCCTGGTAATCTTTCATACTCAGTCCATAGTGTCCAAATATGGATTCTTCCTTTCATGCACCCCATGCACATTCTGATCAGTCTGTCTCCTTTTGTGTGGGCTTTCCATTTCCAGTATTGTCAAAGTCCTCTTGCTGACATTTAAAGCTTATCTCACTTGATTAGTTTTGCGACCAATTGCAGTGGCTCTCCCACCATGTAAGTGCCTGAGTTATTTTCCTCTGTAATTATTACCTATAACTTCTGGTCAGTTTTAGTCTTCTTTACATGCCAGGCTTCCACTACATAAATTTATCCAGGCTGAGGCAACACCCCTCCTGTTTTCCCCCTGCCTGTTCTTACTTTCATGTTATTATTGTTCCAGTCATGTGAATGATCCCACCAAGACTCTGTTATGCCAATTAAGTAATAATTTTGATCTTGTATTAAGACTTCCAGCTCCGCCTGTTTATACCAAATATTTCTTCCTTTAGTACACAGACATCTAAAGTGTTCACTACCCTCCGTGTCTCTCTTGTGACCCTATTATGAATACCAAAACCTCTGAAATTTTAGGTCCCTATAAGGCTGCTCTTGTTTATGCTCACTTATTTTTTTCCCTAGTCAACCCCTCCCTTGATCCTAGTTTAAAGCCCTTCTAACTAGGTTAGCTGTTTGTTGGATGAACAGCATGGAGCCAGTGCATCAGAAAAACCTGAACACCCCCCAGTAACATCTCAGGCTATGGCAGGCAGCACTCCTTCCTCCCCAGCCTGCTTCCCCGGAATAGCAGATCCAGCCTGCAGAAAACTTCAACTCTTTCTGTCAGAAGAGGGTCATCAACTTTCTCAGCTCTTCTTTTATTTTGTGGGAAGGGTGGCTACAAATCTTGTAGCTGAGGTGGGGTGTGTGAATTTTCCTTAGCACTGGGATTTGAATATCTCTTACTCCCTGGACAACATACAATTTCTTGATCTCCACAGGTACCAGGAGATAGATAACTCCTGCTTCCCTACCTGTGGAGAAACTGTTTCTGTCACCATTGCCATGCTGCTCCCTGCTCTAGCTAGGCAGCCTTTTTGTGCTTGGAGATGTCCTTATACACTGCATCCTCAGACCCTCCTGGCTCCCTTCCATGCAACTCCCTGACTTGCCACTAGAGACACCCAGGGTTACAGGCACCTCTCCCACTGTTCATCTTTCATCTCCATTGAAAGGGAGAGTGAGTCCACATTCCTTGCAGGTCTAATGCAATTACAGGGGCCAAGGCATCCAGGATCAGTGTTGCCCATCTGACATGCTGCCCTCTGTTGTAGATCAACATCATATCTTATCCTTGTGTATAGGTACAGTAGGACTAATCTCACTCCACCCTTGAAAGAAGAGGTAGGGAACTTCTCTTCTCTGAGAATGGGTTAGATGCTTCAGGGTGTGTCTTCTGTTCATCATCATCAGTATGTCAGCCTGGGCACAAATCAACAACGAGATAACTTCAGCCAGTCCTTTAAATATTCTATACAAAATTCATTACACCCAGAGGACTTGAAAACATGGGAGAAGAGAGCCTTACAGCTTCTACCTCCCAGTATGCTCATCAAGCTGACCTGCTTGGAGTCCAGTCAATGTGAGCGCACATTCCACGATTTTTCTTCATGTAGGCATGAAAAAATGGACTTTAGCTTCATTTTTGTAAATGTACAAGCTGACAAGGCCACCGCATCCACAGCCTTGTGATATTTTTTCCCTTCATCTATGTTCTAATGAAAGAACATTGTGTTCAGCATGAACATGTGAAAAGTTAAATATCTCAAATCATAGGAAAACATACAATAGTTGCATTTTGTTACAAACAATGAGTATCTACTAGGAAAATGCTAGAAGAATGAAACTCTCTTCCTTTTCCTGTGTGTTATACTTTCAGGCAAAACAGCATTTCCCTCCAAGACCTGATGCTCCATTCTTTCCCAGCATTTGCTGTTACCATAACTTCCTAAGTTATTGTTATTCCTCTTGTTGATAATTATTGCCAATACATGGAAGGCTTATACCAGCATCCAGCTTCTTCAAAGCCAGTGTGGACATCCTTACAATATGTCCTTACAAGGAATCTGACTGCATACTCACAAAGGTGGAAAAAGGTGTGAAGGACCAGCATTAATAAATGAGGGTACCAACTGTACATGAACTATTGAAGTCTATGCATATCTTTATCTGAATGTGTTATATTATAGAGAATGAGGAAATTCTAACACTGTAGTTAGTGTTGGAACTGAGTTGGGCAGATCAAAGTGATAATTACGGTGTTCTAGAGATCCCCGTTTTTGATGATGAGGTTTTTTAAGCCTATAACAATACACAGATCCAATTGCGAAAGCTTAAAATTGCCTCTTCAGTAGAAGTGAGGCTTTGATTTCATCTCATTTGACCCTTCCACTGCACTTATAAGTGCACTCCAGTGTGACTAGAGATAAAAACTTTGAAATTTAAATGTGCAACTTGCAGCTGAGGTTGGATTTGCGAGCTACGACACAGAGTATCTTTTGATGAGCAGCAGTTTTCATTACAGCTGTCAGAAAATACCTCCCCATTAGGAAGCAATGAGTACTTTTAATTCGAGTCCAACCCTTCCAACACCATCACTTACAGACACTCTTCTTCTCTGTGAGTGAGGTTCTAATAATACACTGAGCCATGTGGGACACACCAGGGTGATTAATGCTTGGATGTGAACATATACTGCACAGAGTATATATTTCCCCCTTAAATGAATATATCTGGTTTTCATTGATATTAAGGCAGGTTTGCTCTGTACTTGCTCACATGAGGAAGCCTAGAACTGTGGGATCTATCATACAGTAATAGCTCCTGATAACACTAACACTTGGAACATGGCAAAGTAAAAAATGTGAATTCATATTCACTTTTAATAAACTGGAGTAATTAGTCAGTTGAAATGCAATAGAAAGTGACAGCCTGTGACATATAAAAGACTGCAGACTGACAAAGACAGAGTTATTCTTCATTGCACTAACATCCGTTTCTTCATCAACATTGAATTTTTTCAGTCTCCTGGCATTTCAATTATATTATAAAATGCAGGGCTAAAATCCTGGCTCTGCATTTTCCCCCCTCCTTTTTGAGACTGAAGAAAAGAAATGAGAACAACCCTCTCTGCAGTTTGCTTCTGTACCCCCTGAAATGGTGTTAGTGGGCCATGGCATCTATAGTACTCATGAAACATGCAGGAGCTGTTCAGCCTTAACGTCACTGAGGTGCTCCTGGGACAGTGAAATCTTACCGAAGGGAAACACTTGGAAGGCAGCGAGAATAGGGCAAAACAGGTAAGAAGGTTATGTGTAAACCAAATTTAGTCATGAAACTCATGAAACTCCTTTGCTCCTTGCTGGGCATCATATGTATTTCTTTCTGTATGCCCAGTGTCTAACACCTCAGGAGTATCTAATGGGGTGGTTGAATAACTGATTTCTGATGGAAGGCTGTGCCACATTTCCACCTCACCTGCTCCCACTTTCCCCAGTGCTCTCATCCCTTTTTGGGCTGTATTGCAGGGTGTGTGTGGGCCATGGATAGCAACACAGCTAGCAGGGCAGTGCTCTCACCCACATTGGATGTGGCCCTACGCTACCCTAGAAGGAAAAGCAGTGCATGTCTAGTGACGGTATCAGGGTCAACCACAGCCCAGGTCTTCAGGGTGTAGATGCAGCTCCCAGGCCAAAGTGAGAGGCCCCAGCACAGCTTTTCCCTGCTTTATCACTGTATCCTGGTCCCACTTCCCATGGCCCCACCTGGAGTGCCAGCAGCCAAACCAGAGATGAAGGAAGAGTCTGCAGAATCTCATGGTGTAACAGAACTAAGGCATCCCTTACCTTGTGTTGGCTCCGGTGCTTGCTGGACCCCTTTGTGGGCTCATGTAACTCATTTTAGCCAAGAAATTATTGGTTCTTAGTTTCCCTTCTCTAATAGTGATTTTTGGTAAGGTTCTCATGTGAGGACTTAAAAGGTATTATCTTATAAGTGCATATGATGAGCCAGCTACACTTGTGTCATTTCAGTATTTGGTGAGGTTAAGCCTATAGAGAGAAAATAAGTACCTTTTATTAGATCATCTAAGACAATGTGAAAAACAGACCACCTTTTGCACACGTGAGTTCATTCTTAGGACTGAAGTAGCTTCACGTATTGTCTTGTAGCAGCCCAGTGACCAGATCACTGCTACTTTTTCCACCGTTCAGGTCCTCTGAAAATTTTACCATAAACCTCCAGCAGAGAAGAAGATATGAGAAGAGGGCATTTTTATATAAAGCAGAAATATTATTTAAACCCATTTTTTAATGATATCAGGACGTATTGCTGTGCGAAGCCTCAGATTGCTGACTGGTGAAATGTCGATGACTTAACTCCCAAGTGTGCTATTTCATTAATTTTTATACATGGCTTTGAGGGCCTTGGATGGAAGGTGCCAAGCTCCAGCTATATCATTTTCTCAGAAGCCTCATGGTCTCATTTGGCTCAGTCCTATGTCAAAGCAGCTTTTAATTTCTCAGTGTGGGACTCAAGTCTTAGAATATACTAGCAGCCAGAAGTACCTGAATGAAAGGGTCATATTTTCAACTGTTTCTAGTCTCCTGCAGCTCTTATTGTTTTAATAGAGATGTACTGTTCAAAAAACTTAGCTCCCAGCTGTAGGCACGAGAACTTCTACTGCTGTGACCTAATACTTCACAGCACAGTCACTGCTTCTATCACCTTAGTAAAAAATGGATCTGGAGGAGACCTGTAGTCTAACTGGCATCCTCAGAAAAATTGTGAACTACCTCCACTGCCTGCCTTCGAGACTTGTTTTTCAGTGAAAAGAAGTAATCTTTGCAGAACCGAAACAAGCAACTATATATTTTAAATAGATGTTACAAACCTCAGGAAGAGTAAAAAGCAAAAATGTATAAGTAGCACTGTTGGAATTATTCATTTGTGAACTGTTTTGTTGAAAAATGTAGCCTTGAGATGTGCCTCTCAGTCCCTTCATCTGTCCCTTAGGTGCTCTGTAGAAACCGCGACTTGGGCACTGTGACATGTTGCTGAAGGCGCCTCTTATCTTCTCCATCCCCTACCTGGACATCTGACATCTTTCTTCCATCGATAGTAAGGTGTCTTTTGGTAACTGGGTAAACCAAAATTCTGAATTTTAAGCAGCTGAGATACAAGCTTGAACCTGTGCTTATAAATTTGAAATTCATTGTTTGTAGATGCTTGTTTGAATGTAAGACTGTATGAATTAGTTTTCCAAAAGAGGCATAAAGAGATTGGATCTGAAGTGCAAGCCAATTCCTCAAATGGCATAAGTAATGACTCAGATATCAACACTGATGAAACTAAACCATCTTACACCAGCTGAGGGCTCTGCATCTGTTTTTTTTAAATTCAGGGAACTTTTCACAGAAAGGATTTTATTCTCTCTGTTCAGCCAGCTCTATCCATGATCAGAAATCATGGATCAATGTTCATCTGCCAGGTCACTACAGAGTGATATAAATGTGCAGATAATGAGTCTCAACCATATTTTACTTTTAACCCTTTGATTTTGTTTGTTACCTCTTGAGTTACTCTGCAAATCACCTTGAGTCTGGAAGAAAAAGCAAAGGGAAAACTGGAGCCTGTTTTCACCTTAAGCTTAAGTAGCTAAAGGACTGGCATGTAAACAGCTCCACTACACCTATGCTGTATTATGAAGTCCGGTGGGATTCTGCTTTAATCTTGAGAGGGAGTGTGAGGGGTTTGTTTTTCACAGGGGCTTTAGCCTACAGTTAAGTGCAAACACCTGCTGAAGTACTGGTAATTAGTAGGTAATTAGTAGCTAATGTTCTTAGAATTTAAAAAGAAAAGCTTACATAAGTAATTACTTACTATTTCTTATAATGTGCTGCTTTTCCTGAGATTTCATATCCCCAGAACATTTGCCAAGTTCCTAGGTTCCTCAACATACTAAATTGTTTATTAATTACACACATATATTGCTTGTAGAAAAAATAAAATGCATTAAAATGCTGGAAACAGGAGTGAGTTATCTTCTGAATTACAGCAGAAGAATCACTGGAAATGACAGTACATGCAGAGGGTAACAGCTTTAGGAGGAGCGTTAATTTGGGGCTGGGGGAAGAGTGTGGTGGTAGCTGGAGAAGCGAAAACAACAGCTGGATACCCCAGAATGAGTTCCTTTTTCTTGGATAGGGGATAGAGACATGAAGTGAGAAGCAGCCTTTGTGGTGGGTGTTTTTCTCAAGCCAGTAAATGTTTAGCACAGCTGTGGACCGATTGGATTCATGCATTCCCAGATCTATTCACACATTTCAGGTGTGCTAAGAGCTGGGGGCTGATCTGGCTCTGCAGCAAAGCAATTTGAATGGTGTTTCACCTCTTGTAGAAGGATCTTTTCTGGATCAATGTGAAAGCTAAAACATCTGCCTTGTCGAACTCTTTCTGCAGTCAGCACTTGCCATTTTCATATGTGAGAAGTGTTAAAGCAAAGTTGTGCTTCTCTGCATGCTTTAGACCGTAGCTAACACATGATGCAGCTGTTGGGGCTGTGATTGCACTTACCAGCTGCCAGCCTTGCTCTTGCAGCATGAGGGACAGGCTTTATAGAGAGGCAGAAGAGGTGAATGCCTGCTGAGGTCCATCCATGACCTGGATGCTCCTCACTGTGTGTCCTCCTATGGAACCCTAACTACAGCTCAGCGCGAGCCCCTTCCTGTAGGGCAGTGGGGTACACACATTTTATCCCATCTGGTAGTGATTCTTGTGTGAAGTACAGTGCATGTGAAGGCAGGATTAATAACAGCAAGACCATGTAAAGGTGAATCTTACTTCTCCAAGGTTGTCCCTGCAGGGAAGAGGTTGACTTACCCTTTGAGCTCCTGTGCTGGAGGGTGGGACAAAAAACATTGAGAGATTGGCCAACTTTCCTGAGCTTGTGCTGTACAGCAGGTCCCTGGGGACAGCTGAGGTCTTTTAGGATCTTCTCCTGTAGGATGGGAGCTTTTGGAGGAGCTGAGATGGGAAAACCCCCTTTCTTTTTGAGGAAGCTCACCTATTTAAAGGAGCAGCCTTCCAGACCACAGCCCCAGTGGTGGCAGGGAATGGCCATGGAGATCTCTTGAGTCCAGACTTCCTCTATCTGGTTTTACCCTGTTTCATTTAAGACTCTGTAAACTAAGAACTTGTGGGGCTGCTTGCCCTGGGCTGTGATGTTTTAGTAGAAAAGTGATTCAATTGAAGATGCAGTCTTTCTCTAAAGATAAGGAAGCACTTCAGCTTTACAATTTTATTATTACTATTCAGAGTTAAGTTTTGGGTTGGCTGTGAATAAGAAAAAACAAACAAGCATTCACAAATTGGACTAATTGAGATTAAAGCTGCTGGTAGGCACCAACTTAGCATACAGCTTGGGCTTCCTTAGGGTTTTAGGTCCTCCAGCATTCTTATTATTCCCTTCCAATCAATTAAGCTGAATGCAAATGGCAAAAAGTAAAATTAGAGAAAAAAATTATAACAAAGGAGAAAATCACTTACAAAAAAAAAACCAAAAAACCCCACCCCCAGATGAGGAGAGAGTTGGCTCTTTCAGCCTGATATTGCTCTTGAGAAAAATACCCACATTTTCATACAGAGTTTTAATACTAGCTGACTAATCTCTTTGAGGTGTACACCTTGGAAAGCTCCAAGCCCAGCTGTATCTTAATAGCAACTAACATCAACTCCTTTCACGCAGAGGCAGCAACTCTCTGAGGAGGCACTTCAGTGCTGCGGCAGCATTTGTTCCCTGAACTATGCTCTCTCCTGGTGAAGACAAGCCAGGTAGTCCTTTGCCATTCACCTTTGCTTAGGATTCATACAACATTTAACACAAGTGAGGATTTCCTGACAGGCATTGCCTGTCAGGACGAAAAAAAACACTGAATGAAGGCATCCTTTGGTGGTGAAGATACATGTTCTTTCAAAGTCTTTATGAAAGAGTGGTTTTGTGCTTCTCACTGTGTTTATTTCAGTGAAAAAGTGCTAGCTTCATTTTTTAATTAAAAATAGTGCATGCTTCATACTTACATGGTAGTGATTTGTAAAAGTATTTATGTTTCCTACATAAGCAGTAATTAAAAAAATTAAACAGCAAATCTGCGGCCCTTTAGGAGCTATTTTCTGCCACTGTGCTATGCATCAGGGATGTGTGAAGCTTCTTAATCATAGCTGGGGACCAAAGCAGATTATTTGTGCTTCAAAGGCATCGGTCTGTACATCCAAACTACAAAGAACCATCCCTGTGTTTTAGTACCATTAGTGGCATAGGATTGAAAATGGAGTTGTTGTGATTCACTTTAAAGGGAAAAAATGTACCCCTCAGCATGCCTGTTTGAATTCCTCATTCTCATAGCATGTTTCACTCAGAAGGAGAAGCTAAGTTAGTATGGAAGGAGTTATGGTGAGAATATCGACACAGAAGGAGTCTCATATTCTTTGAATTGCAACAGAAAGCTACTTGAAATAGCACAAAAGTACCACTCACCAGTTTAAAAAAGGAAGAGTAATTAATTCAAATAATTTTTCAACACAAATTGGCATTAAAGTACAAACACAATTTGGCCAGGACATCAGATTAATGTACCTTGCCAAAGGGTATATGGCATTAAATGGTCTAATTTAGCCATGCTTTCAGACTTGAACAAAAGACCAATTCTATAACTCAGTCCCGTCTGTGAGACCACACCTTGTGCCTTGGGGTTGCAAATGCAGTTTTATTTAGCTTTTCCATAAAGACCAGCCTTGAATAGACATCGTATTTTTACTGTTTCTCTAGCACAGTACTGAAAACATGTATCCTCCATGAGGACTCAGTTCAGTTATCTAATCAGAAATGTCAAATGCTCTTTAACATGCTGCATGGTGTCTGTGACATCTCCCAGGAATGGCAGATGTAGCACATCACCAAGGAAAGGCTCATGAATTTTTGGACCAGGGACTACTTCTTGCCCTGTATGTCCATTGGAAATACCAGGCTGGTGGTGCAAAAATCCAGGCTGCTGTTGTGATGAAGGGACAGTATATTTGAATTGTGCTGTCAAATCCCGTTTCGTTATTACCAAGTAATATATTCTTACTATACTCAGAATACTGTTTGTTTCTCTATGAAAATTTAGAACTAGATGGAAACCAGTTTTTCTGAGGCTACTACATCTTCCTGGAGAGTTACTGGGAGATGAACTGGATGATAATATTTTGCATCTTGATTCCTAAAAACTGGTTTGATTTCAGGTTAGTCATTTTACTTTTGATACAGACCAATGGCAGATAGCAAAGCAAAAATACACATTCTCCTTTGTCTGAGTCTCAAATAATGCATCGTTTACCCAGCTGATGAATCAATTCACACATGGAAAGCTGTGTGCAAGTAACACAGGACAATGTTTATGCATTGTAGGCTAATTTTGCTCTCAGTTATATCCATTCCAGTCCACTCCTTTCATTAGAGTTGGCAGGTGGAAATGACAGCAGCTGATTTTTTCTGTGTGACCTTATACTGAAATGAATGAGATCCTTCAGGATTCAGTTGCCTGTACATTCATAATAATAAAGTAACTGCAGTGACCATATAATGTCTTCTTTTTCATTGCTGCCTTGGGTGACCAGCTCATCTCACTTAATTGTTAACTGGCTGATGATCCCTCCTGGTCAGGTTTGGCTTAGGTTAAACCTAAGACAGCAGTCTGTAAGAGGTGAAACCATGTGATGGCTCTTTGGTGTTGAGATACTTCTTAGGTTTATGACAAGCGTGTGTCAGTATCTGAAATCTTAGAAGATAAGTACAGTTCATCAGCATTCCATGCCAGTTTTAACAGGAAGGAACTGAACTCAAGTGGGCCGAACCCTTCATTTCCCCTACATCTGGCTGAGGCTGATGGGTGAATCCATGCCAGGGAAGGCAGCAGTCCCAGGCTTCTCTTGGAAGTCTTCCTCTAGGGCTTTTGAAAAGCTTTTCTTAAGCTTACATTAAAGCTATACACAAGTAACTGGACAATATAAAGCCAAGAAGAGGCCAAATAAGGGGCAAATATTTCATGCATCTTAACAGTTAATTCTTACCTAATATTTAGTGAAGTATTCTGCTTGGTTTGAACATGTCATTCAGAAGCATCTCTTGATAAAGACTTCTATTTATAAAGATTTACGGCTGCATATTCACCACTACCAGAAATTGTAACTATTTATATAAATTAAAAAAGCTCACAGCCTGTGGTCTTTCAAGAGCTTGATAAGGTGAGCAAAAGAACAACACATTAACAAAACCCACAGTACCAATTATTATGAACTCAAAGAGATCTTTTGCTCAGCTCATGATGTTTTTCTGGAGAACTACAGTTTCTGTATCCTGGTTCTCTGTAAATCATCTTACATAGCACCATTAATTCTTTGCAGGACATCTGTCCTTGTAAGAATCCAAGAATGACAGTAGATGCCTAATGACAGCCATTGTGTATAGCCAGATAGGGGGCAAAAATACTTCAGTTAGTCAAACAAATCAGTTGCTTATCTTGAAAAAATATCTCTGGTACTGGAGCAATTACCTACTGACTAGAGGAGGTAAAACTCTAAGCAAGTCAGACGGTGGAAGAAATAATGGGTTTTCCAAAAGTGATGAAAATCATAAAGTTCGTAATGCCTCAAATTATTTCCAGGTCTTCCTAATGGTCAAAATTTGGATTTATTGTAATCAAGGAGTTCCTCTCCACCTCCCTAAGTAGTGCCTTGCGTCATCTTTATGTTTATATACATGATTTCTATACTTACTATGTTTTAATGTACATGTTTCAGGACAGTGGGTAGATGTCACTGAACCACTCAGTGACAGCGTATTATAATGAAGGGAGCAAGAGGAAAGGAAACACAAATGAATGTACTACTTGAGCAAGACTCTGTGTATCAAAAACTGAGCAAAAAACTTCAGCTGCGCTCTTTGGCTCACAGCATATGGTGCTCTAAACCTGGAGGTAGCACCCATACGGGCCATACTGATATCACAATTGCAATGTCTAAAACTTCTAAATGCTGCTGGAGATTTCCAACAGAAAATGTGTCCATTTTATGGAGACTGCAGCAGCATCTAGCCTTGTTTAGTTTGGTATCTTTTATTAATAAAGGGCATGCTTAAATCCAGGCTTGGTTTTATCACTTAGATAAGTGAAAAGCTGTAACAAGGATGTGACTCTTATTTGATGCCAGCTCAGCAAGCCTTTCAGGCCAGAAAAGCTGCCGTGGTAGGAAAGAAAGGCTTGAAGAGGTGAAATTATTTACATGCAGTCACAGAACACACCAATTTTGAAATCTTGTTTCTTAAAACCAAGCAACACTTTTTGACTGTCCTTCCTACATGACAGAAATAGTCCAGATTGAGGTTTTGACGTCAGCAATGATTGCCACAACATGTTCAAATAATATGATGTTATCACCCTATACAGCTAGCTATAAAATAGCATGGATTCTAGTCAGCACCAAGGTTTCCCTGTCAGTACAGTACACTGCTTTCTTTGGTGCTCATTAAATGCCTGTAAATGCCTGTCAGGATTTATGTCCTGCTTTTTTTTTTCTCTCACTTACTTTCACAGGTCTTGTCTCTTTAACTACATAATTCAATTATTGAGCATGAAAATATTTCCCCCTTTTTTCTGATTGTTCTGTGGCTGATGATGATGTGAGGTGCCATGATGGAGTGCACTCAAGGACCTCTTAGATGAGCCTGTATATTTGCATTGCTAATTTCCTGCCTTGAGAGGGAAGGCAATGGTTGACTTTGTTCTGTGTTTGATTCATAGATCTGTCTCTTTTTACTAAGGATTGATTTGTGTATAGGCAGGGAGGGGGGCTTGGTTATATGGTTTGAATTGCTAGCAATTGTGCACAAGTGAAGTACCACTTGTTTGCAAACAGATATTAAAAAACAAGAAAACAATTACATTACAAAAGAATTAAGTATTTTTCTGTGAGGAAGCTCTGTGTGTAAAGACCTGCAGAAAGAGACACTTTCAATCTGTGTGGAACAGAAAAGGGAGATGATCCAAGGAGAACTTAAAAAGAATAGTTTAAAGCAAATGGAAATCACTGATAATACAAAAATAAATGTTTCACATGGACTTAGTGTTAGCATTGGACTCTTATGATGCTGGTAGGATGCATTAAAGCCATAAATCAATGGAATGCTGAAAAGAATAATGTTTCTTTAACAAGTAGTATAAGACTTGGAGGCTTAGCCCAGACCAAGTACAAAGTAGAAATCCTCACAAAAAAACCTGAAACCAACCCTAAGGTCCCTGTAAAATATTTCAATTTTTTATTGATTGAAGGCAATTATCCCTTAATTGCATATTTAAATGAGGTATTAGGAGGTTTAACTAAGCAATGCCTCCTAATTGCTGCTGCACACTAGGTGTCACAGATTGTGTTTATTTCATATGTTAATTAAAGAGAATGGGTATTTTATTTTATTGACTAGTGGGCTCTTCAAGCTGTACTGCTTGGGATGGAGGATGTCTCAGGTGTCCACAGGACCTTGGGTATTAATGTAATCATTAGAAATGTTCCAGTTTTAAATGAAGAGGTATATCTCCATTTCATGGATATTTTCAGCCACTTAGAGCATACATAAGTAGGGCGAGGGAGAACCTGAACCCAGGTAACATTAACTGAAATGATACAGAAATGCTTAAGTGCAGGCACAACCGCAACCACAGCAAAGGTGTGCATGTCAAGAGCACAGGTCTTTTTTGTCTGTGCTGAACACACAGTTCTGAGGCAGTGAAGAAAGATCTGGTGGAGCTGAGATTTGAAATAACTGGCATGATTTCCAGGCTCTGGTATTAGACTTTGAGGTTTTGTTGTACAGTCATGTGTGATGTGTACCTTGGAGTTAGCAGCCAACCACTGCAAGGTAGGGAGAAAGTGTCTGGATCCCACATGGATGTTCTGAGCCTTGTTTTGGCTCGGAACTGAATGACAGTGTTTTTTGAAGAAAACCGTTCTTGTCTGACTAATTGTGTAGCTGCTGAAAAAGTCATATACAGGTAGAACCAAACATTAATAGGGTTGTGTGCTGGTGTGTAGTACACACAGAGTCATGCATTTCAGCCTCTGATAGTATCTTATTTTCCTATAAGATGAAAATATTCAGCTAGGAAGCATTGAATGCACAAGAGACGTCTAATTACGGAAGTACTATGCTGTATCTCTGTGGAGGGGGCAGGTGGATGGGTACTGCAAACTGGCCAGGTACAAACCTTCTCACGGACAGAAACCATAGAGCTGTGTTATTGAGGTTTGTGCCTGAGCTAATAAGGCCCACTGGGAGGTGGAGAGTGTTAATTCAAGAATAATATAACACTCACACCATCAAACAACTTCTGGATCAGAGCAAGTGCAGCTCAGAGCACCAGCAAAGGGAACACATCTGTTGGCGGCCAGGGCAGCTCATCGGTGTGGCAGGATTGGTGAGAAGCCAAAGGTGGTTTCAGGGAGTATCAGGCATGTGCCTGCTTGAGACACAGAGAAGCTCTGGGAAATATATATAAAGAGAAATGATCTGGAGTTGGATCTACAGGAAAGAAGATCTGCCAGAATGACCAGAGGGCAGCCTATCCCATTATGGAAAACTTAGAAACATAGCATATTTTGTCTGGAAAAACAGAAACAGATGGCAGGAGCCTAAGCAATCTTTAGGCACAGGCCTAGGGCGATGGGCTACATCCTTGCTCGAGGAGGCAATGACTGACTGCAGGTGGAGCAGCAGCTCTGGCTACACACCAGCTACACACCGGCTCTTGGGACTGCTGTGAAGGCAGGGTTCAGATGGGTGGGGGAAGGCAGAAGGCATGAAGAAAGAGGATTCCCACAGCTGCTTTTGGGTGAAGGGGTCTTGGAGGAGAAAGAGAGAATCTCATGGACTCATTCCCAGTTGCCCACTTGCCCAAATTTTTCCTCTCCAGGAACTCTTTACTGTTTCTAACCACTTCCTATCAGTTTCTGCCGCATCCCCAGATCCCCAGAACCTCTTATGCTGTAGAATTAAAGGAAAGGCTGTTTCTGTATTATTGTTCATTCACACAAGTGACATTCATCCATAAAGGCACCAAAGGCTGAGCGTCAGGATAACTGGAGACCTGTTAAAGCAAAAAGGCAAAATTCATGTGAGAGTGCCTGGGTTTTGCTTTTTTTTTTTTTTTTTAAAATTGGTTTGCCTTGAATCAATTCAGGCTGGAGAATTGGTGCATCCTAACTAAGCAGCGGAGCAGCGAGGTTCAGAAATAGCCTTCCAGTTAGGACACTACAGGAAAAAAAAATCCTGAAGATGGAGCTGAACTGGTTTATTTATTGGATCAGCAGACAGTATTTTAGATCTGGTCATTGGTGCCAAGGAATAGCTCTTCCAACTTTACTTTCAAATCTAAATTTCCACAAATTGTGTTTCTAGTGTATTTTTCTCGCTTTTGCTGAACATACGTGAGAATTTCAGAGAAGCACCAAAATCCCATGGCTATTCTTTGAGCACAGGACATCTGGCTTTCTTTTGTGTTTTGGAAAAATCACCTAGAACCAGTAATGATGTGGTGATCGTGGACATAATTTCTGTCTTCTGTCAGAATATAAAAATGCACTACCAAAGCAAGAACCATCAGCTTGAAGTATTGTCTGGACTGTTTGACTTAACAGTGAATTTGCTCTCTTTTAAATTTGTTAGATCCGACCCTAGATTAAATTTAAACTACTTTGCTACAGAATAATCCACCGGGGACAACCTGACTTTCCATTGACTTTAATGGAGCCTCTACTGAACAATTAGAGCAAAGCACAAAATATGTAGTGTAGCTGTAGGGATGAAGTGGTTAACATCCTTTTTTTGTGGGTAATTTCCCCTTTTAGTTCTTACTGTGTCATTATAATTAGCAAAGCCCAAGGGTTCAAATCTGAGCTAACAAAGGGCAGCAGCATGATAGTTTGTGTGTTGTTACCACTGCTTATTACGTCTATCATTATCATCTCACCATGACCTTGCGCTTCTCCTGCTGGTTTATCATCTCTCTGTCTTATATGTCTGCTGTAAGCTCTTTGGGGCAGATCTAGTGGCTTGGTGGTCCAGACCTACAACAACAGGACTTTATTCTACACTGAGACCTATAGGAGCAGAAATACAACTTTTAGAGAGAGAGTTAACAGCTGCACAGTTCAATGGCAGGTCTCTTGGAATGGCAAATGCTGCTGTGTAGAGCAATTTTCAAGCCTCACTTGGCAGCATTCTATAAGATGGGCAGGGGACACCTCTGCCCTGCCTCAAAATATAGGCTGCTACACTGTGGACGTACAGACACATTAGGTGAGCTGGTGCAGGAACACACTGGAAGGGGGTTTGGATATACCTCCAGTTCAGTTTTAGGAGACTTCAACCATGGATTGATCAGGATCATAGAACTGATCATAGATCAGCATCAAGATCACAGATCAGCAGGACATTTCCTTCCAGGACAGACTGGCAAGCTAGGATGTTTGGGGTTTTTCTCATCTCTGTGCAGCCTGTTGTATCTTTTGCTGAAGTCTAGGCACACCTGTCCCAGCAGCTGCAGAGGCCTTATGCACTGGTGGCATGTTTGTGTCTCCTATGCTCTGCTGGCATCGAGTCTCCAAAAAGCTAAGATTTTTTTGTCTATCTAATGTCTTTTGGCAAATGTAAGCATGCGCAGATGGAACGTAGCAGCTTCTTAACTTTTAAAGGGGAGATCAGACTGGACAATTTATGATTCCCTTCTAGCCAGAAATCTGTGGAACAATATGTTGTCCCTTGCTGGGCAAAGACTTCTGAGAAGCCCATAATTTAGCTTGTAACGTAAAAGAGGTTTAATATTACAACGTGCAGCACAATGGCCTGAAGAGAACCAGACGGGTCTTGACATAACCAGCCTTTCCTTCCCTTCAATTCCCCAGTGTGATTGCTATTGTTTGAGCTTCATCACTAATGGCATTGGAGAGGGATCCAGCATCAGCCAACTGCTAAGGCTCTTACCAATCTGTCATTTTTTTCTGCTCCTAGTAGATCTAAACAGGACCATGATCAAAATATCATAGGCTGCCAGCAAACTTCTGCTGCCGCAAGAGGAGCCAAACTGCTGTTTGTGAGAGGAGAATGGAAATTTCAAAGTTAATCTGGTTCCCATCTCTGGAACTATTTAACTGTAGTGCACAAAGCATTCACAGTACACCGGGAATTCAGTCATTTTATGCAGGTCAGCCTTATGATGAAAAATTTCATATCAAAATGTTTAACTTCAAAAAGGGTTAGATTCAATTTCCCGGTGAAGGCTGGAGTCAGTTCTCATTTTAATCTCACCTGTGTTCCTGCCCCTAGGTAAAATGTCATTGTATTGCCACATTTGATTGTAATAATCGTAGTCATTTGGCCAGCAACAAAATCACAGGCCTGAACATTCCTGATAATTTAATCCAAATTCTGATCCAGATACGTTACCCGTCCCATTTTTTAAATGAGTGGAGCCATTTATTTGCACCTGGATCATCAAATTAGGATGCAGCTCTGCCCTCTAAGGTCCTTGCTTCTATCTTACCTTATCTCCTGCTCCCCAGACAACATTTTTTCCTGTTTAGGGCAGCTGCTCCAATGACTGATTCTGAAGCTACTGAAATAATGCAGACTCTTCCCTTGTCCAGAGAAACCAGTGCCACATTGTTTGTGTCTTTCCTTTCATAAGAAGTGCATGAATACGCTTCCTTAAATCACCGAAGGAAAATACTTCCAAGAAAAACTCCCATCTTGTCTTTAAGAAAAATATTTGGACTGGTAAACTGCATTGTACTATGAAGGATAGTTCCAATTTACAGACTCATGAGCTTATGAGTGGAATAAGCCTCCATCCTTATCTTTATGTTACAGCAATGGCACCCACATACGATAAGTCTTCTCTGGCAGAATTTTGAAAAAGTAATTCCAGTGCAGTGAATATAAAATAAATGCTATCAAGGAAAAATATTTTTTGCTCCCCTGGAATAGAAAACATTATTGAAACTGTTGGATGCCTCAGGAGTCTATTCATGCAAAATCTATTTCTGCAGTCAAAATATATTCCATTCTGCAGATATTTTTTCAATATGCGACTGAGACTTCAAGACAGAAAGAAATAGCCATTTTGGCCAGGGAAGAACTGGCATGTGGTCTGGTTTTAGGTGAGCGTAGATTTTTGCATGAAAATTATAGTAATTATGGGTATTTGTAAACAGCGATTTTTGCACTTTAACTGCCTAATCGCATGGTCAACAGCTGGAAGTTGCTCTATGCAGTTTCTTACCTAACACATAATAAAAGTCACCCTTTGCTGCATTTCCACAAAGAAACAAATTATAGCACAAAAGAGACCTGCCAAACGTAATCTTTCATCCTCTTCTGCTTCTTAAAGAGGATGTTTGAATATTCTGATTTCAAAAAAGGGATAAAACAAAAGGAAAAATAATTTATGTATATCTAAATCATGTGTCTGAAGAAAAAAAGAATGGAAAATGCTGATGTATATGTACTACTTAGCCGTTTATCGTAATCATAGAATCATGGAATAATACATGCATAGAATGATATATGCATTTCCTTTGTATTTGAAAATTCATATGTCATGCGTGGTATGCATCTGTTTCTTTCATTTTTAATTCTTTTTTTAAATACATATTTTTAATTTCTCCCTATTGTTTTCTGAAATGGCTCCATTATAGCAATATAAAAACATATCCAACCAGCAAAACCACACAAAACGACTCCTGTCATACTGAAAATCTTGGCAACGTGATGAAGAATTTGTCATCTGACAGGAAACAAACCAAAACCAAAACCAGAACAAATTTAACCAAACCTGTCTTCCCCCTAACCTGCTGAGAAACACCTCAGTTTTCACCTTCTCATCCCCAGGTATCCCAATCCAGGCATAACTTAACGAATTAGAAGTTGCACTAGCTAGTGTTCATAATTTATATCAATCTTTTTGCATATAGAAGTGCCTGTGAAATTATAGGGCAGTTGCTGTAGCTCAGATGAGAAATGGTAACTTCAATTCCTTAATTTGCTTGTGATGTAAGCCCTTTATCCCTAGGCTTTCTAATAAGATGCTGTCATTATATATCACTTCTAATCTTCTGCATCTTTGCCGCTGTTTCTCTGCTGAACGTCAGCTGACAACTGTGTGCAGGATTTTCCATAGCCTACTTTTCAAAAAGAAGTTCGTAAAAACTCATGACACACCCACTGCTTCACCAGGAGCTGGACAGAAATGCACAACTCCAGCCCTCTTTCTTTCTTACCTTCATAGCTACTTCCCTCCAGTCAAATCCCTAATAGTTATATAGGTAGTGTTAATAATTACCGAGTTATATAAAGCCTCACACCCGTGGGTGAATTTGTGTATGGAATCAGTGAATTTATATGCGGTTTATAATGTCAACACTAGCTGCTGGATCTGGAGTATAAATTTAGTCTAAAACTTGTAGCGGAGGAGAAATGAAAACTAGGAAACTATGGCGGAGTGAAAACCATGAAGAAATCCAAATTCTCTATGGAAAACTTCCAAACCCCTTTTTCCTCCCTTGTTCTCATAACAATGCTCAAGTTCCCTGAGTCCTGGTATGTTCATCAGAGATTCTCCTGGGCAACCTTTAGGGAATCTTGCTCCAGAGTTTTAATCTTTCTTTCAGTTTCTCTCCCTCTTTCTCCCCAGCTACCTGTCCTGTCCTTCTGCTAAAGGTAACTGTCCTGTAGTAGCACCGGCAGAAATAGATTTATACCTGTAACTTAGCCACTAGCTTGGCATCTCAGCTGAAATTGCCAGGAGGGAGAAAAGGCACAGCTGAGTTACTGGAAGCCTCCACTGACTTCATTCCCCTCTGGCAGGTCCCCTTCAGGTTCCCCAAGAGCACCCAGGAGAGTTGATTAGGTATTTCATGGCAGAGTTACCTTGGATGTTGCTGTAGTATCCAATTTTCCACCTTTTTTTTTTTTGTCTGCTTATCGTTTCCTTCTCCTATAGCATTTTTGTGCCCCTTTCCTGCCTAATTGGCTTCCCAATTTTATTACCTCTTCTTTGCTCCCTGCTAATAGCAGGATTGTTTCCAAGTTGTTTTGCCACTTCTCTACTACACCTATTTCCTCCTTCAGCCACATGGCTAACATGTTTTATGGATACTTCCTATATTCATGACATGAAATGACATTCCCCCTTGCATTTCAGGGTATTTAATTTCTAGCATCTGAAAAAGCAAATTATTTCTGCTTTAAAGGGGCAATGGTCTTGGCTTGTATCAGAAACAGCATGGCCAGCAGGACCAAGGAAGTGATTCTACCCCTGTACTCAGCACTGATGAGGCCTTCTCTACACGGATTCCAGTTTAATTTTTTTTTTTTTTTTTAATATGAGTAGCCAGAGGAATAGGCAGCATTTCAGATCTTGTCCCAGCACTGCTTCGTACAGTTGTCTTAATACCTTCCTGTTCCTACTGGGACTATCTTGCCTGTCATGGGCTGAATTTTGCCTTTGCCAGGGTGAGTCCCATTGGCAACTTGGAGACATTCATGCTTTTATTAGCTGCTTTACCAGCTTAACCACATCTCAGTCATTTCTAGCTGATGAGAGCTCTGTTTACTTGCAGCTATGGTATCAGTCCCTCAATGCACGAGCTTGTGTTGCATACTACTGAATTAGTTTTATTATACTCCTCAAATGCATCTATGCTTTGTGTCTACTGCCCTGATCCTTTTCTGTATTAATACTTTCTTTCAGCTATAGGCAATCATTAGTATCCCACTCAGGATCCCAAAAGTAAGTACTCTCTCTTTTTATATCCAGGCCATTGGGAAAGAGAGAAAGAAAAAACATCTCAAAACTAATCCTGGAGAAACTTTACTCATGTCTCTCCTTCAGCTCAACAGTTTTCTTTGCAGTACTACCAATAGTAGTCTTCCTTTCAGCAGCCTCCCACTCAACAGTTCCTCTGTGCATCCCTATTTTCTCTAGTTTAAGAAATGATTTCCCATCTGACACCTTATTAAATGCTTTGCTGAAGCCCAGATAAGTTATACCTACCTTATTTCCTTTGTCTTGAAAATAATTAATCTTTTAAAAATCCTATCAAATTAGTATAAAACAACCAACTGTTAGCAAACCTAAGCCGTTTGATAATTTTTTTAGCCCATTCCCAGTCTATATCCACGATTTAAATTTCTTATTTCTTTCAAAATCTGTTCCAAAGCCTTCAGATGTTTAAGGTTAGACTAACTTGTAGTTGTCAGATCTTTTTTCTTCTCCTTCTTAACTGTAGGTACTGCATTTGCTATTTTTGAATCCCATGAGTTGCTAGGCTTGTCGTGAATACTTGTGACTGCTCCTGTAGTTTCACGTGCCTGTTCTGTCTGAATTCTAAAGGAAGTTATCCAGTTCCTCACGAGTGGAGATAAAAGCTCTTAGATTTTTGCTGTTGTTACTAGTGGGGTAAAGCCTCATTCCCATTATCTGTATTCTCTTTGCCCTTCTGTTCAATAACATTATTCCTATTAAAGTCTGAGCTAAGGGCTCTTTAAGTGGCCTTTAGGTCCGTAGATTCTTCTTTTTTTCCCTTCCTGCTAGGAAAATAGCTTTGAGATCTTATTATCACCAGTGATTCTAAGAAGCCTCTGGCTTCTTCCCCATCCAAGGACAGGAGACACACAGCATATTGACTTTAGCAGCCAAGGTGCTCAGAGCACTTAGTCCATCAGAGCTTGCCCTTTTGAAAATGGAGAACATTAGTCCCAGCTTTACTTATGTTTATTCTCCCACTTAACGTAAACAGAATCAAGGTATAATCACTTGAGCCAATGCCCTTTCGCAGCTCAGATCTACTAAAAAGTCTTCATTGCTTACCCAAACCAACGGAAAATTCCAGTCATTCTTTTAATATCTTTCTGTAATAAACACAAGTGTATGTATTATTTATAATTGTCTTCAGCAGCTACTTAATTTCAGTGATGCCAGAATAGCCAACAATCTTTTTAGAAGGCATTTTGTCTTGATTGTGCTTAGTAGAGAGGGATAGAAAGCCTGACAGCAAGAAGAATCTTCAACATAACTGGATATGATTGAAATTTGACTGTGACAAATTCCAGCCTTTTTAGCCCAAATTAAGATGAAACATGTTAGTGTATATATTCAAAAGGGAATATTTCCAGGTCAAATGAACTGCTCAAAATGTTTCATTTTGTCTTAAGTCTATTTGAACTGATTCAATAGTCTTTTTATTTGCTTTTCCCCTCTGGCAGTTTGAAAGTTTTAGTTTTTTTAAAAAAATCTGACCTGCTAGAAACTAAAATGACTTTAATATTACATTTTCATATTTTTATTCTTCCTAGGAAGCTATATTTTTAAAATTACTTCCTATGCTGTTTCATACTAGGTGGTGGATCAAAATATGCTTATCCTGTAACAGAAATTAAATAAGTATGTGAAATGTATCTGAACTACCATGCCTAACCAGACTCTGCAAACTGCAGAAATATTAGCTGAATTATTCTCTCTGTGACTTGGGGTTCTGCTAGGTACGTTTCTACAGTGCATACTTCTGCTTTGTAATCACTGCTAGTTTGGTGGCATGGTTCATGGGAGGAAAAAAAGGTCCCTTGGTGCAAACATTACACTGACTGTGGTAGATTTTGAGGGCTTGTTTTGTCTGCAGAGAGGACAGTCCTAATAAAGAGGCATCTGGGTCTTCTTGTCTCTTTTCTTCTATTAAGATATGTCAAGCTAGGATCTGGACAGCTGGATTGTGATGGTTTTGCCCCCAGGGTGTTTTGGGGTAGTGCGGTAGGAGAGCGTTGCTATCTCTAGGAGCCAGTGAATCCGAGAATATGTCTCGAGGATGAAACCTGGCAAAGTGCAAAGAATGATTTCATCTTGATTAATTACACAGTATTGATTCTCTGTGGAAAGAGCAATTATCCTAGACACTCTTCTTGCTGAAGTAAAAGCCATGGGGAAAGCCACTCTGATAAAGAGGATGAACGTTTTCCCTCCAAAGGGCTCAACTGGTTTTATCCTCAGGGTCTGCAGTGTTAAATTTAGACTCAAAGGGAAAAAATAGAGCCTTAGTGTAGATGTGCCCAGCTTATATCAAGTGCACTAGAAGTTGTACAGACAAGTGGCAGAGTTAAAACCCAACTCCACTCAGTAAAGTGTGTAATCTAGCCTTACGCATCTTTTTGTGAATAGCTTTGCCCAGAGTTTCCAAATCTGCAGGTTCTCTGTTGAATGTTATCATAATGAGGATGTCATTCTCCCTCACCTGCTGCCTTGCCAGGCCGTGGAGATCTCCATAGACATTGATCTGAAGGATGCCAGATTCTACCCTACGTGTTAAGGAAATAAAGCTCCTTAAAGAACATGAATCTGTCAGGTGTAGGCTGTCTCAGAGATATGCTGACATTGTCTTGTCTTCAGATCTTGCAAGGAGGTGTGATTCTTGAAATGGCTTAGGTTTTTTTCAAGTTCGGTGGTGTTAGTCTGTAATAATCTACAAGATGCGCATTAACAGAATTTGTACTACTGGCCTAAGCTTAAATTTATGCTCAAATTCAAGCCCATTCATTTTCCTGACATTTTCCTTGTTTTTTTTTTTTTTTTTCCACCAGGCTGCACTGTCTAAAGGGAAGTGTTTCCAGTTACTGAGGGGTAGGGCCACCAACATCTAGTCAAATCAATACTAGTCCATGTCCCCTGTGCTTTCTCTCTTACGTGCACCTGAAGCTTGGTCCTCCACTATCCCCTTAGTCCAAGGCTGTTTCGACTCTGCAGCCCTCCATGATCTAAATGTCTGAAGATTTCTCACCTTTTGTCAATGCCACTGTTCTTTTGACATTGAGGTAGGAAAGGAATTTGATATAGACACCTTCACCCCTCCCTTAGCTGTAGATGCCTTTTCCTTTGAAGTCTTGCTGGTCATGCAGTCTGTGCAGATCCCCGCGGGTACGTTGCCCTTGAGCTAGCTACCCCAGCACTCTTTTCCCCTATTGAGCTCTTGTGTTAAGAATCACTCATGTTAGCCACTTGTAGTAGAAAGCCAGGCAAACTACTAGCTTTTACCTGCTTCTTCTATAGCTTAACCATCAGTACCCACACTGAATCTGTCTTGATCCCTTGTTCTCTGAGATTCTGTCCTGATCCACCACACTTCTTTTCCTCAGTTGTTGATTGCTGTGGGAAGGTTTATAGGAAGGTTCATAGGAAGGTTCATATGCTTTGGGAAAACTTTCAGTCCTCTTTCAGTCAGTGTCATGAAAGACATAAAAAGCACACTTTTGTTCAAGAGCTGTCCCTACTTTTTAAGAAACAAAATGCTCTATTTTTTTGCTTGAATTCTGAAAACTACAATTCCCATAGTACCAGTCAGAGAAACACACAGCTTTGGTGATGTCAGTATCTTGTGCTCAGTCACAGTTGGGATTTGGAGGAAAACAATTTTCTAGGTCTGTATAGTATCTCTAGATGACTGGCTTTCATAGCAGCAAGCTGTATATCAAAATATTTTCCACTTTGGGGAAGTGGGTAAAATGGTCAATGTGATCATAATGCAAGCTATAAAAAGATCAAAGTTGCAATGCTCTGCAACAGTATCATCCATTGAAATGTAGCAGGAGCTTGCTGGGAAAAAAATGTTCATGCAATATATAAGACATTAAAAATTCTGTTACATTACTCTTGCCACAAAGATTGTAATGAAAATGGGAAATGGCACAAACGTAACCCATTCTCATTACAATCGTTAGATTGTAATCTTGTGCTCTCCTTCTCAAGAGAATGCTAAATGAGATTTTAAAGTATGGAAAATAAAGGAGCAAATAGAAACTGGAAAGCAAAAGAGGTGAGGCATGATAGACTGTTCCTGCATTCTTATGTTCTTTATTTGTGCAGTAAAGTAGGAGAGAACAGTATGATTTGAAAGAAAGATGTATATACACAGATATATTTCTCTTTTCTTTTTCTTTTGAAAATATATTCTTTCAATATCTTATCTTCTTCATTCTCAACTAAAAAAATCCCTTCAAATAAAAAAGACAAAGTAACACCTCAGATATCTACAGCAACAGATTTATTATTACCATGTAGAATTTGCCCTTATCCATCATACTAAAAGCTGAAGGTAGCACTTCCCAGTGAGAGAGAAGAACTGTATGACTTAGGAGACTAGCAATTAAAAATCTGTCAGTCACAGGTTTGGATCCAGCCCTGATTAGATAGTGACCGAAAGGTGTTGATATTAGGTGATTGCTACAGAAGGAAATACCTGACTTTGTTCTAATCCCCATGCAAGTATTTATATGACATGCCATAGCTGTCACAGTGTCATTGGTTCTGCCAGCATAAGGCTAAGCATTAAGCAAGAATAAGAATTGTTCTAACCCCATCTCCTTTCCTGTGATAGTACTTCATGCACAGGGTTGGAGCAGGTGTTAACAGCTAAGCTCCCCCTAAAGAATGATGGGGAAGGAAAGGGAATGCTGTATTCTCCTTGAGCTGTGCATTCAGGAGCTGCCTTAAAATATTAATTAAGGGGAAAAATCTAGTGAAGTTTCAGTGACGGAGTCACAACAAAGGCTTGAGACTCAGCATTTAATACCTCTGTTTTGCTTGGAGAGTCAGTGGAGGTTAGTGATCATTATGCACAGGAGTCAAAAGAGCTTCTTGTTCATTGAGGCTATGCCCCTACACAGTCCATGTGGCATCCACTCCACACAGCCGTGCAACAAGAGATCCTCATAAACGTCATAACACCTCTATAACAAAAGAAATGCCTTTTAGTCAAAAGATTAAAAGCTTCAAAAGCTCTAGCTCAACCCAGGGAGAAGGTAAGACAGATCAAAGGCATCAGAAAACATTTAGGACTTTGTGGTTTTTCTGAAGATGCATCCTCTTGTCTGGCCCTGGATTTTATGTTCAGCTACATTTTTGCTCGCTCACTCTTTTTGGTGTACGTTTGTTGATTTTTTTGGATTTTTTTTGTTCACTCACTTTGTGTTTTATTCACCCACTGAATATATGTTGAGACCTCATATTCCCCTCTCTTCCCCTTCCTTCTCTCACTAACCTTCCCCAACGAGGTGGCCATGGGCTGCTCTAGGTGAAAACAGAAGATGAAACCTGTCCCTATGAACAAATCATCTGTCATAGCTTCATTTGCATAAAACTTTTTTGCTCACTTAAAATCTGTCAAGAAATTATGAAGGAAGAAATATAGTATTTTCATTGGGTTTATACCTGAATAAACTTTGTCTTTGTTGTCTGCAAACAGTCTCTAACGGACAGTTTTTGTTATCCACAAACAGATGCTGAAAGTGATGTGTTAATTATTTGACCAGCTTTCAAACTGAAAAGCAAAGCTACTTGTCAAAGACCAGATATAAATCTTATCTGTAACTTTATAATGACTTGTAGGTTTTTCTATAGTCTTGGTTAAAAGTGTTTACATGTGAAATGACTTATTTGTGAGGTTGCACTATCATGGAAATATTTAAAGCTGAACTAGAATTCCTCACAGCTTTTCTGTTAACTGCCAAGAAATTTCGGACCTGCGTTATGGCTGCTGTACTGCATCTGGCCTATGATGAATAGAAGACTTCTGATTTCCCAAGTATCCAATCCCTCCAACTCCACAACCCACAAGAATTAAAAATAAAATTTCCATTCCTAAGCTTAAAATTAATGTAGTTTCTGTTGTAGTGTTGTAATAAGTAGATCTAATTTAACTAGTCAGTAGTTCCTTCCATCAGACATTAATTTTTTAAAGTCTACAAGTTAATGAAACTGTTTTATAGCAAAATGTGTTTTTACACCAAAACTCCCCATTATTTCTTTTTTATCTTTTTCTGTTAGCTGTTGGGATAAGTGAAAATATCTTCTGAATATAAAAGAATCAATTACTGTTTCAATACAGGGGAAAAAAAAAAGGTTCCCCAAATGGATAACCTTTTTCCAATGCTTAAGACTGTTTCTCTTGCAGCTGTCTTTGGAGCACGATCTGTCAGTGCCACCTATTAACTACACTGGTCTTTACAGACACAATATATGGTCAGGAAATGAAGAAAAATCCTGATTTTTCTCTTTCTGATTTTCATAGTACCTCTGAAATGTAAAATTAGTCCCAAGGATTTAAGAAGCGGCATCCTCACATCTATTAGAGAAGAATAAATCAGAGGGCAGAGATTTCAGATACTGGAGTATGCTATTTATGGATAAAGATGAGGCTTTGTGCCTGAGAGGCAACATCTGAAGCCAGGCCTTGATTTGGATCAAGCCTTTTAAATATCACACCGTAAATACACTTGACCCACTCCAGAGACTGAGGACATTTGTGTTCTTGGTTCCTATCCTTTAAGGAGGGTCGTCAGGGAGCACTATCCCATGGGAGCAGCAAGGGTAAATCCTTTGTTTTTTCATGTGGGAACTTGGCATAGCCACTCAAGGACTGTATGAGTGTTGCCCCTGAGAGCAGGATACCGCAGACATGTCTCTTTTCTTACACCAAAATGCAAGCTTCTAAAGAGAATGTAAAGTGTAAGCATATCCTTTTGTCCCTCTCCTTTGTTTTTGCAGTACATTTGTTCCCTGGACCTTCAACCCATTCTCTCTCCTGTCTGTGAATCAGTTTGTGCCTTGGTGTGTCTCAGCTGCTGCAATAACTGTAATTCCAATAGCAGACAGCCACTTAATGGGCTTCTTGTATCCATCGGGAAGAGCTATCCCATATGCAATGTCAGCTCCCAGCACCTACAGAAAGCACGGTCTCTCTGCCATGTTTTAAGGAGAGTTGCAGTTCTATGGTGACATTTGAGAGCTTTCATTATCTCAGTACAAGAATCTCTGGGGCACACTCTGGTCTCTTAACATGTCCTTGTTTAATGGCACTCCTTACCTTTGGCTGCTTGTGTTCAGCTAACCAAGTGGTGGCAGAGATGTGTATAGCCCCTCTTAAATCACTCTGATTTTCCCAAGTCCCTCTGCAGTTTTTTGATGGAACATATGGCAATGTTATGTCTATTTGAAAAAGCCTTTGCATCATATGTTTATACAACTGCTTACTATCCCAAGACAAAAATTCTTCCCTGTTATTGCCCATTTGCTGACTAAAGAAATTATCCTCTTTATGGATTCTGGTACTTTACCTTGATACCTTACATATTTAATTATGTAGTCCTCGGTCCATAATCCATATGATTCACTCACCATATAATACAACTCTCATCAGTTTTATTTGTTTTAACCCTTGCTCTTCCTTTCTTGCTTGCTTTCCATTGTCCACCTTTGTTATCTATTTGGTTTTGGGTCTTATCCTGGATCCCATGAAGTTTTTCCTCCTTGATGACGAAACAGTCATTGATCGAGTCCAGCGGCAGAGGACTCAACACAAAGGAAAAGAGTTCCTGGTAGTTAAAGACACGACATTAAGAAAAGGAACAAACAAATGAACCTCAGAGGAAACTCCAGTTATGTATCACATAAAGGAATAGCACCGGAATGGAGAAAAAGGAATGGGTTCTGTGGCTGCAAAACAAATGAAGAAACAGCAGTCTGTGTCTGGCTTGTTTTCTTTCTTCCTCTGTACTACCAGCCAGTGACTTATATCATCCATGGAAATCAGGGTTTTCCACAAGTTTCAGTGGGAAAGTGAGTTGCACACAGGTTATTTCCATTCTCCAATTTCCTGATCAGCAAAGCAGGAATAATGATTTTTCTCTGCCTTGGGTTAGAGGTGGGTGAGGCCAGAAAAACTTTGGAATCTTTTACGAGTGAAAACAATTTTTTTCCCCAGAGGTCTGATTTGAAAAAAACCTAACAACCTGAAAATAAAGCTGTACTTCTTTTTCTTCAGATGGAGCAATGAAATAGTTTCTGGAGTAATGTTTAAAATGGGCTTTTTACAATTGAACTACATTCCTTCAAAATCCTTTCTATGACCACTGGCTACTTCAGATAAAGTAATTTTATTTCAAAGCACACAATATTAGGGAAATATGTCTAATATACTGTAGATCTACAGCTAATGGGTTCAATTTCTGTTGGTCCTTGGTATTGTACTGTCTCCAGTGCACCTTAATGGGCATACCTAGGGACTCTCTGCTCTTTTTTTTAGGCTTTCTAGAAATTTGGACTCTTTCTGTGTCTGCATTATTAAAGTGAAATTCCAGAGCTCTACTGATATAACCATCCTTTTTATTTACAAGTCAATAATATCAAGGCTTTCTTTCCAACATTTTGTTCTTTGCTCTCTTATGTTAAAAAATAAGTCAATAGGCAAAAATCAAACACAAGTGTTTTTGTACTTGGTGTAGCTCACCTCTCATACAAGGTATATTTGTCACTACACTTCAATTTGAAATTTTTACTTCCAGTATATACCCCTTATGTAAATATACCTGGCAGCACTTCCAAAACATTTATATTTTTAAATGGAAACACTCTCAAGTCCTTTTCCTTTATCTTGATTTTTTTTCAGAAAACTTGAGTTTCCTCGTGGTGGGGAGAGCTGCATGATGAATGAAAGTTACTAAACTCATTCTGATGCACAGCAACTAAGAGTTGTGGTAGAATATTACAGAAGAAAAAATAAAGGTTAATAAAATATATTTCCTCTTCACAGGCACCTTGCATCTCTGAATCCAGTTTAAGCCAGTCACACTAGATCCAGCTTTAACAGAGGAGGCTGGAAGGTGGTACTAAAGTGCAGAAGAACCCCATGCTTTTGGTGGCTCAACTGATTGGAATTACAGCCTTTGAGGTGAGATCCAGAATGGTTCTGCTCTGGGGAAGGGAGAGGAATGCTTTTACATGATGACAATGTAGCCATCCAGCCTGACATCTGGAGATGGCAAAAGGGTTAAACATCCAATACTGGAGGAAAAAGAGGTCCAAGGAATTTTAAATGATGGTTGAAGATGCAGTGTTGGAATTTGCTCATGGTAGGTGGACTTCTGTACTTGTGCCCAGCACAGTCACTGTAGGCCATGCTAAGGGGATGGTGAAAAACTCTTTGGATGCACAACACACACGAAGGTGCCAGAACTCTGATGGGAGTCACTTTTCTGACTCAACATTTTACTCTTCCTTATTCTTGAGCTGCAAGACTATTCAGCTTCTCCTGGGACTTCATTGTCTTGCTGGGAAAATGAATTGCAATGGCTTTTTACTTCTTCTGAATTACCTACAGGTGGTAAGTATCTGCCTTGCTGGTTCGTACTCATAAGACACAGAAATGTGTCTTAGAGCCTGATATTATACTTGTCTCCACTTTTCATTTGGCTAGCAAAAAAATCTTAGTTCAGTTAGGTCTGAACGATTTTTTTCTTCCCATTTTTTTGATTTCTGGTTTAAGCAGTGAAACAATTATTTACACCGCCCTATTCCTGATAGCAACCATATGTCTGGACTGCACAGCAATGAGCCTTTCAGTCTGGCAACTGTCCCCTGGCCACAATGGCATCCCTCAGCACTCCTAGTGGGAGTAACTGCCATGGAGCCCTTTGCAAGTCATTGGCACTTCTCAGCTTCCAACACGTTACCTCATTTGCCACCACTGTCCTCCAGCAGCTATTGCAGCCAGACATTTGGTAGAATTTGTGGCACAGGCGATGTTTGGAAGTCCAAAGCCCTTGACAACTGTGATGCTGAGATAGGGTCAGAGATTAAAAAAACACAGGGTGGTTGAGTGAGTTTGGCTATCAGGCTACCCATCATCTTGGAGCCTCTGCAGAGCTTGGTTACGTCCCCTAGAAAAAGTTGTGATACAGGCACTCACCCCACAGTAAAGAACTAAAATACTTGCCTGCTTGCGTAGCTGGGAATTCTCCAGAAGGATGGATACTACCAGGGAAATTGAACTTTGATGGAAACTGCTTTTTGTCATATGGTGCTGTCTCTCTTCCACTTTGTTTACTCTTCTCCTTAGGAAAGCAGAGCTGTAATTTAATAAAATCAGCTAATCTTCATTTGTAAAGGACTGTAAGTCACTCCAGCTTGCCAGGAGAGCTCCAGTGAACTGCAATGTGTACACACCTCTTGATCAGGTGGAAGAAGATACATAGATATCTTAAAATAGGTGGTGGTTAGGAAGACTGAAGTTTAGTGGGATGTTGCTAGTGAGAGTATGAGAGGGTTAGAGGTTTGGTTGGCTTGGGATCTGAAGACATCTTCCCACTAGTGATTGCTCCTCCTTAGTTTCAGGAGGCAGGAGAGAAGGACACACAGTGTCAGTGGACAGGAGGAGACCCTGTGAGCACCTCACCAGCTCCAGCCCCTATGCCCATGCTGGTGTAGAGGCTGGAAGGACTTTTCTCTTGCTACTGAGAGCAGGTATGGTTTCTTCCAGCTGGGTGGCGTAAGTGGAACGGGACTCAGCAGGATGACTTTTGCCTTCTGCAAATGTGCTGAACTCGGCCCAAAGTGAGCTCTGTCTCTGGAAAATGCAGTAGGAGGCTGCAGCATGGAGCCTTTATCAGCTGTGCAGATCAGAAGGGAAAATTTCACTCTGTTTCCTCCCATTTCTAATGCAGCAGTATTTCAGCATTGTGCTTCGACCCGTGATTCACAGCTGAGTGGTAGTTTTATGATTTTATGAGGCCTCAGACCACAGCGTCTTTAAATATTCTGTAAAATATACAGGTTAATCACCTGACCCCTGCAAACGTCTTGGAAGAACTTGTATTGCATTAGCTAATGCATTGCAACATCTTACTGGAGCTGCAGAAAACCATTTTACATGAAAAGCAAACCTGTCAAACTTGTAGCTTTGCTAACTTTGCAGAAAATGGGGGGGGGGGGGAGGGGGGAAAGCAGCCCTTTAACCAGTGCAAAACAAGATAAAATCACAAACTTGATGGCCTTTTGTGCAACCTCAATTGGACATTGCCGCTGTATACTGTAATCTCAGAACTGAGCCTTTGTCATCTTGGGTGTACTAGCATTGACCCATAACACAGTCTTAAATAAAAAGCAAACCATATTGTCAGAGAAAAAGTCAGTATCTCAGCAGGTCTGGCTTCAAATGTGGGAGTGTAAGGAAAGAAAACAAAAGCTCAGAATAAGGAGAAAACTGGATGCGTTTAAAGGAGGGAAAAACCCCAAGATCTAGAAAAATACTGGAGCGGAGCAGAAATAAAAATACTTTGGACAAGTGAATCCCTACAGACTCTGAAGTGCAAAGGGAAAGAAAAAAAGCCTAATTCTCACCTGTGCCTGAGCTGATACGGGTTAGCTGTGGTGGGTGATGTGTTCGGAGCTCGGATTTTGAAACCTTTGCACAGAGGTGGTCTGGCAAGACTGCCATGGCAGAGATGGCATTGTGGAAGATTTGGGCTGGGCTGTAATTTATGGACAGACTGCTCTGGGGCTAAATAGCCAAGGGAGACAGCACCACACTCCCTCTGAGGAGAGTAACCACTGCTTCCTTCTTGCTTGTGGGGGGACATTGTTCTGTGGCAGTGAGTCCCAAGGAGAGCAGAGCAATGGCCTGCGCTCCTTCCTGCCCTTTCCAGTATTCTCATTCCTGGGTGAGTTAACACTGAGTAGTTGCCGTTCTCCTTGAAATTATGCTTCTCCCTGTGGTACAGCAAGCAGAGAAGGATGCAGAGGCATGGCTAAAATCAAGTCCAGTTCAGAGGCAGGACACTCACTTCTCTCCATCCACAGCCCTGCTACACGGTTTTACCTGTTACATGTCCTCTCCCTCTCCACATTGACGCCAAGTACCCCATAGGAAGAGATTCTCCTTTCTGTCACTTTTTGCACCCTTGCAGAAGGGATCCAGCCTCCAACAGATACCTTTGAAAAAAATGCTGGCTTCTGTAGAGTTTCTCACAGCTTTAGGAAGAACTATTCCGCGTTCAGAGGCTGAGAAGTTGAAGGAGTCCTGAAAGGCAGCCTGTGGAGAGTCAGGTTTGGTTCCTACTGTGGAAAGCCCCTTGCCCCAGAAATATTTAATCAACAGGCTCATGCAACTAAAACACATTTTGACCTCATTTAAATTCTTTCATGCCAGTGTGCTTTATTTCTTTATTTCACTTATTCATTGGTAGTTTCATGAGTGTCATTAAACTCACCCTAGAAGGCATCTGGATGAGTTCACTTGCTATAAAAAGCAGTGGCTGCATTCCTCAGTCAAAAAAAAGGGTCATTTGCCTGCCTGGTATATCTACCATTACCCTGTATTGCTAGGCTCCCTGGCCAACTTGTTAATTTACTTGTACGTCCTCTACTGCTCCATGGTCAATCAGACCTGTTGTCACCTCACTGTGGAGTATCAGTGCATAACCAAATGCTCTCTTTCATTTTCCATGGTTTCCTTGTTTTTTGCTTTCTAGAGTTTATAGAGCTGTCATGCCCTCTGCTTCAGCAAGGTCCTTTGCTCAGGACTGTTGATCTCTAGGAAGAATGATGCATGTAGATCCACCTGATGTCCTATCTGCAGGTGGTGTCCCATCTGAAGGAGGCCAGAAAAAGGAGCAGAATAGGGACCAGGAGAATTGGCTGCACTTTGAAAACAAAGGCAGCAGAATCTCTCATGAAGTTGGCAGGTTTTGCAGACAACATGGAGTTGCATTTTTATTTTTTTAATGAGACAGTCATTAACCTCTTCAGTGGATTCCTTGAGATACAAAATTTCCTCAATTAGATGAGGCAGATGGAGCTGAAAGTCCTACATCAAACCCTACCTGGAGGCAGAGCCTGTGGAGGGGATCACACCTCCTAAGTGTTCTGTGATGCGCTACAGTAGAGTTATGCAGTGGACTGACTGAACAACAAGATAATTTGGGTAGAAGCATAGGAAGATTGGTCAATCTTCTTTTTACCTTTTGAGACAATCACCGATATGCTGGTCAAAATAGCATTCATGCTAGAGTTTCCAATTTCCATTTTTCTTCTCTAAACAGCCCAGCATGCCCTGATGTGCTGTGTGGTTGTGTATCCCACTCAGTCCTCTGTGTTGTTCCTCCTGTGCTGCTTACAGCTGCATTCCCTGCCCGCTGGCTAAGGTCTACCTCAGCCCAAGACAGAAATGCTAAATGGCTTAACAAGGAGATTATTTCAGACTAGCGGCCTTTTTATTGATGGGCCAGAAACAGAAAAGAACCTGGAATCACATATCTAGCATGTTGTGCCATTAACACTCTCTACTGGGAGCCAAACACAAGGTAAATCACCTGACTCACATTCCATAAAGACCCAAAGTTAAAAAACAAAAGGATGTCAAAGCTTTCCTAACTGGCCCCAGGATTTCATAGCAGAGCTCTTTGCAGGTCATTAGGTTGCAGAAAGGAGTTTCAGAGTGATCTATTTCAACTCAGACACCACTATAAGAGAGTAGCTTTGTTGTGGACAGTTTATATGCTCCTACCAGCTCTCAGTGAGACATGTTTTGGCAAGCAGCAGCAATCACAATTCATGGACCTTTACTCATTCTCTCACCAGACTGCCCCAGCAATGCCTAATTGTGAACCGCTGTCCAGTCCTTCAAGCCTGGAGATCCCATACGAATGGGCTGTAGAAACATCTTGCCTGTTCCTCATCCCACCAGAAACCTGTAACTGGCTTAAAGACTGGTCCGCCAGCTTCCTCCATGGATGTACTAGGTGTGACCATGAGAGCTAGTGCTGGCACAGGGAGGAAAGCAGCACAAACATAATGCTGGGAAGGGCAGCATCACAGAAACCCAGAAGAGTTAAAGCTGCCCCAAGATCAGAAGAGGGTGGTGGACCTGTGGGAATGAAACTGCAGAACAGGGAGGAAAGTGTCATTGTATTGCTTGGGGAAAACAAATTGGAAAATAATCTCTTCTCATGCTTTCAGAATTTATTTTAATTTCTTTCCCCACCCATAATATCAACCTGATGAAAAGATGAGACAAGCCTGAGAAAGTGACAGGTGTGTCAAAGATGTTGATAATGGAAAGATAAATAGCCATACTGCAGCTATGTTTAGGCCCAGGAAACAAAGACTGTTCACAACTGTTTGTCTTATTGCAGGTTTTTTTATAACTATTAATTTTGTATAGTAGTATGGGCACTCTGTAAAAGACAATGTCCACGATGTTGAATTTAGTGTATTTATTGTTATTTATTAAAAAAAATACTGAAGATGTCTTTGCATTCATAGGTCTGAGTCTTGCAAAATTCATTGAAATGCTTGGCATCACCGCCATAAAATACACACAGTGAAGGTAATAAAATCCAGCTATGCAGCACAGTAAAAACCCCCACAAAAGATATAATAAAATGGACATATGAATCTTGATAAAATCCGTGTACCACTATGCTGCACATTCACATGAATTAGAGATGTGCAGTAATCCTGGATGAATCCTTATGTAAAAGCACATGCTGTCTTCAGAGGCAATGTGAAATGCAAAGGGAGATCATGATGCAGCCCTGTGTCTCTGATTATGCATAACTGTAACCCTTCATTGAGAACAACTCCTTGGCCATGTCAACTGTTCTTCAGCTGAGCAAACCAATCCTAGCAGCTGTGCTCCAAGTTCCCTTCCCTGGCCTCACAAAGGCTGTGTGAAATTGGACATGCAGTATTGGGAGGCTAGTATCACTCATCAATATCTAGGTGGGATGTCCATCTCTGTTCTCTATCTGTCAGTTTCTCAAATGCGTGTTTCACCATCATCCTAATGTAAACTGCAACTTGTAGGGAACATTTCTGGTCTCCTGTCCCACTAATACAGTCTGTAAAGTGGAGTAGTAGAGAGGAAAGACGGGAAGTCTCCAAAAAAATTACTGGATTGAAGATTTCCATAGCAGTCACTGGGGCAAAACTGTCAAGGCCTCCTACAGATACCAGTATTACTGGCCTTCCTATACTAGCAGAAAGTGGTATAATGTATAATGGTGGGATCTGTGATGATCTACTAAGCCTTCGAAGCATTCAGAACAAGGTACTGACTGCAACATGTGTTGTTCTTGAATCATGACATAAAAGGGCAGAAAACGACATATGGAGTCTCCCATGGCTTCAGCAAGGCCTTGGAGCCCTGAGTCCCTTCATAGGGACCTTATGAGCCAGTTGAACACCTTCTGGTTAGAAGCATG
Organism: Phaenicophaeus curvirostris; assembly: GCF_032191515.1. Classification (NCBI taxonomy): domain Eukaryota; kingdom Metazoa; phylum Chordata; class Aves; order Cuculiformes; family Cuculidae; genus Phaenicophaeus; species Phaenicophaeus curvirostris. Next base: position 51,248,518 of record NC_091394.1, on the reverse strand, counting down.
AAACCCACAGCATTATTTCCCCCAGCTTGTTAGCTCAGTCAGAACTCTTGCAGGTAAGAGCTCCCTGGGAGATTTTCTGTCACTAAGCTCTGAAGCGAGATCTGCACAGCCTTGCAGAAAATAATTTTTAATATGCTGAATTCTGGCTTCTGCTTTTGCTCACTTTGGATGTGCAACATCTCCTTAATCACCGCTCGGTGCTGCATAGGTGATCTGGGCCATACTACCAGAAAATACCTTAGAGAAGAATAGCACCACCTGCCAGGCACTGTCTCGCAACAGCAACAGGAAAAATTCCACAAAATGTACTATAGAGCACCAAGCCAGGTTATGAGATATGGAATACTTTGAAGCCTCACTCTGGCCTCAAGGATCTGAGACAGGGACAGACCTTTGCTGGACAGTAGCGTGCTTTCTTTGTTCCACTTGTGCTTGGTTTCAGTGGGTTGCTTGGTGTGGGTACATGAAACCTGTACCAAGCATATAGGTACAGATATGACACAGATAGATGATGAATAACCTGGTTATTCACAGAACACAGAACCTGGTTGTTCTGTGTTCTGTGATTCTGTAATAAGGCCACACAACCACTTCTACAGCTATGTCAAATAAGATGAGGAAATGGTTTGTGGGTACCTGTGTGACGGGACATGTGGATAAGAATAATTGAAGTGTATTGGTATGAGCAGAGGAACAAAATTTGAAGACTGCTTCCAGAAAACTGCGAAGAGCCTAGCGCAGAAGACCTCCCACCGAGAAGATCCATGAGGATTTAGGAAAATCTCCCATGGTCTAAGTAAATGGCAAGGGCTGGGTTATATAAATTAGTGGTACCAAGTCCTAGCAAAGTGCAGACAATTAGAGGATTTGGGGGTGAGATTCCTTTTGCCATCTGAGGGCAAAGAAGCTTATTGGTGTGCATCTAAGTTTTGTCCCAGCTCAGCTTTGGGTCACGCCTGTAGAGCGGCACAGAGCTGCAAGCAGTGGTGCGTTAGTGGGTGAGAAGAAATAACACCAATGACCATTAATCCAGGCAGTGTATCCCTCACTAGCATTTGTGGGTTTGTAACGTTCCTGTTGTTGCTGCATGACATGGCCACAGAGAAGCTAAAATGTCCACCTCTGCCCCATCTACTGTCACACCTTCATTTGTTACACAGCTTGTCCCCTTCTGGGGCCCGCACACAAACCCCGTCCAGGCTCTGGCCACCTCTGGGCTCACACCATCAATTCTTTGCAGTGCTCAGACATACGGGAGAAAGTTTATTCCTCTAAAATCACAGTAGCAGAGTTCCTTAGGAGAGATGTAGACAAGCAATACAGATGCACACAGACGCTCATCTGAATCCATCCATGTCTGCATATTTCTTTGGGAAGGGGCAATGCAGGCCAGTGGCACAGTTCTCTGTCCCACTTTCTCCCTGTGTAAAAGAGGAATAATGATACTGACCTAGTTCAGTGAGGAAGCTGGAAAGGCCAGTTAATGTTTCTAAGGCTCTTTGAAAATAAAAAGGTCTGTATTGGTGCTAGGTGTTATTATTCATGTATTGTAACTCTAACATACAAGGGACTCCATTTAAGAACAAGCTTTTCAGTTGCTTCAACAGCTGAAAGAGGAGGTTTGCATTTAATCTTCAGCTACATACAGATTAACAGCATATGCACACAATTTCATCACAGGCACGAAGATAAAGGTGAAATCTACACCAGCATTACAGTGCACTGCCTTGGTACGGTGAACCTCTGGTTTCCAACATCTGTGAAAGTTTAGCTGAAGTGATATGTAAAGACTTTGTAGCAGCTAACAAAATCAACTGATTGTGAGCTTGTTCCTACAATGTGAAATTTTCCATGCCCTTTAGCAGGAGCTGGAGTGGTGCCTAAATCAGAAAGGAGAAAGGTAAGTGTTTTACTATGCAACAGATATTAAGCAAGGGAGTGTAAAAGTACATAGAAGTTACAGAGCCATTTCATGGAGGTCTTTTCACTTAGAACTTATTCATCTCTCTCCAACAAGATTAGCGACACAGTGTGGTGTGTGTAATTCTAAAAATCATAAAAATATCAAACAGGGCTTTTTATAACATATCATGCATTTCTGACATATATTGTTGTACTGTCAGTCACTTATATGCTACACGTTTCCAAGATCACCGTTTCTCCTGTTTGGATTATGCTGACCTCCCAGTGGAGATGACAGCATATTGGAATCTTGCAACAGGTAATGGAGAGAAAAAAAGTACGAGGCTGTCATACAAGCAGGATACCACCCTCCCAGCAAGAGGCAGGGTTATTACTTCATTAAATCCCATGGGAGATAGTGGTATATCCACTGTGAAAACAAAATAAATGTTTTGACATCATTTAGAAAAGGCTTTGATGTGCTACACATGATGCCCTGAAAGACACTGACAATCTGTTCCAGTTTTACTTCCTTGATGGTTGTTAGGAACATCATCTTTTGGTTTCCATTCTCAAATAACAGTGGGGAACACGATGCTATTGCTTGTGCATTCAAGGGAGAGGGTCCATGGACAGGACATAGGCAGAAACATCCAGGGAGGTGGTTGAGTCACCTTCCCTGGAGGTGTTTAAGGCACGGGTGGATGAGGTGCTGAGGGATATGGTTTAGTGTTTGATGGGAACGGTTGGACTCGATGATCCGGTGGGTCTCTTCCAACCTGGTTATTCTGTGATTCTGTGATTCTGTGATTCTGTGATTCCTCACAAAGGTCTCCCTCTCCCCCTCTCTCAGTGTTTGGGTAGACATACAGAGCTGCTTTATGGAAATTGAACAATGTAAGATGGAGCTGCAGAAGAGATTCTTGTGTTCTTGTTATTTACTTCCATATATTATGTTTAATATCATAACTATCAGAAGAACAAAAAGAAGTGCAAATCTTGACTGTGCAGAGCCATATTTTACCTGTTCCCTCCTGTTTCATTAGGTCATAGAAAATCAGTGGGCTTTTTATATATGAGGTACATCCGAAGCACTGAAGGTCTCATCCTCCCTTCATGTATCAATAAATGAGTTTGTTTACTTTGCTATCTGAATAAGTGTCTTGCAAAACAATGACCAATTTCAGTGCATCAACTTAAGCACATCTTTGCAGCAGAGCCTTTCTGTCTTTCTTCAATATTTCTGAAGAGCAACAACTCATAACATTTCCTACACAAGCTCCTCACACACTACCCTGTCACTGAAGGGGGGCTGTAGTATATATAAAAATGTCAGCCAATACTACATCATTTGGTTTCTGGTTGAAATACTAGAACATCTTTCATCCCTTCTCATCTCCCAGGTAGAGATTTTAATTTCCCAAAATTTGGTGCAACTGCATTGGCTGCTCATCATTGCCCAGCGACGTGCTTTTGTATGGCTTTTGGCATAATCATCCACATTTTGAGGTGACATTTCAGAGGCTCTTTTCTTTTTTCATGAATGACTATTACAAGGAATTGATATTTTCTATTCAGATTTGTAGCTAAATTCCCAGCTAGCTGTACTGTTTAAGAAATCAGTGCACTATTAACAAATGTGCTAGCTTTTCACTGTAAATGATTATACTCTGTATGGATTTTTCCTGTATCCTGAAACTATTTATATTATGAGTCGTTGATTATTTATGGAGATATTCATGGTGCTTTTCTTGGACATGTCATGTGAAAAAAATCAGTAGGCCAGAGGGAGAGAACAATGGGGAGCTCTTGGGAGTGGACTTCTACGTTTGTTTTCACATTTTTTACAGTGTTCAGCACCATCAAAAATCACTATTAATTCTTTGCTTTTTTTCTGTTGGCCTCTGTTGGAGAATCTCAAATGGAGATGAGTAAGCGTAACAATAACACCAGTGTTAGGATTTCCATTGCAGAGACAGGGTGCTCAAAGCCTAGAGAAATTATAGGCTCAATTCTAAAGCTAGTCGGAATTTTGACTCTGCTGGTGTTAGGCATGAGTTGACATCGTTGATGACTTTCCAAAATCATGGAGGAAGTGTGCTGAGCAAGTATCAAAATTCAGATTTCTGGGGTTTTGGCCCCCTCTCAGAGGTTACAGAGGACAGACGGCCCTGCAAGGACCATGTGTCCCCTCCCATACTGAGAGTATGAGGTGCTTTCCATCATGCAGCTGGACACAGCAGGTGCTGCACATTCTGGCGTAGGTCTCAGTTTCAACAGACAGAACTTTTGAATTGCTTTTCATTCTTGGTTTGATTTGTATTTTGTTTCTAATGTGGTGGTTTGAGACATTGTATGCATGAGAGGGGGAGAGAGGGAATGCCATGCTACCTAGGGACAGAGGAGTCCAACCTGCTTAGAAGGGAAATGTTGCTGGAGAAATACAAATTGGTGCAAGCCACATCATTAGGAGAAAGTTGTCTATCATTAAGCACTATATAGTGCACCCTGGGTGCCTGAAATAAGTCTCCAGGGAATATACAATCGTGATTGCCACATAAGTGGAAATGCTGAGGACGAACCACTGCATCTTCTGGGTGTCCACCTCCCACCTGTGTTAGCATCATTATATGCATGTTGGGCTGACTTAACACACTGAGGAGGAAGATGGCCATGCCATTCTCTTTTACCATCTGGGTAATTTACTCTATGAGTCTCATAGAGAAGGAATTAATTAATGCAGATATGCAGGATGTAATTACTCAGATGATGCTGTGGGAGGAAGCTGTACAAAATTTGCAGAGTGAATTCTGCTGGTACCTTGGGCAGTGCTTCTCTGGGTGGTCCTGCCTGGAAAAAAAAAATCACATCTAGGAATGCCTTGATGACTTCTTACCAGGTCCCAAATGGCAGCTCCTCCCAACTGGCATCAGCGGGAACTGTTCTCACTAGGTGAGAACAATATTAGAAGACTCCCAGTTAGCATCCGTCACAACAGAGAGGAAATCTGTGGGAACTGCTGATCATTTATATCAGAATTAATGAGGTTTTCCCTCTCTGAACATGAGGGCTGAGTTGTATGCTGACTACAGGGAAAAAAATCCATCCATGGATATCTAGTTTGCCTTTTTTATTTATGTTTTTTTTTTTCCAGGGGTCTTGTATAATTGATGATGCTGCCTATTAGGCAAAGGAATTTTCTGAGCACAAAATTCATTTTAATAGTAATTTTTGCCCATTAAACAAACTGTTGTTTTTTCCCTTCTACATCTGAAGAAAAAATCACAGGACCACAAAACAAATCAGCCTAATTTCACTGTGAACTTTTCTTTTGACATCTTTCTATTTTTCAAAGAGAATAAATGTGTTGTTACATGACTGCTCTTTTCCAGACAGAAGAGGCAGAGAGCTATTTTTGAAGCTCCTTAAATCAGAAGCTCTGGCTCTTTACAAAAGCATCCCCACAGGATATCAGGACTGTGTTTGGAAACATATGTGATAAAAAAAAATCAAACTATAAAAATGAACTGGGATCACCTTGTAATTGGGCAGAGAAGACTTCCTGCTGCCATCTGTATTTTTGTTAAAAGCCAGTGCTTCTGCATTTCTCACCTTTTGGTGCGAGAGATTGTACACAAAATCTCCGATTGCCAAGCAAATCAAAGCCAAGAGGGAGACCCCCTCTTTGGGGGAGACCATCCCCCTCCTATATTCTCTTGTACTGATGTTATGTGGGGAAAATTAGATGTATAGAATGAATCAAAAGTCATTGTAAAAAAATAAAATAAAAACACTACCACTGGAACAGAGCTATATGGAGGACCCGGAGGAGATCTTAGAATGCATCAGCTTCCATATAGAGCAGCAAGCTAATAGGCAGTTCATTGAAGTTAAAGTATAACATAAACCATAAAATTACAGAGAAAATGGCTTAAAATATAATAAAAAATAATTAAAAATCATGTAGAAAGGTGGCATATCAATGTCTGATGTAAATACAGACATAGGAAGTGCACTTCATCATTTGAATGGATGATATAGTTGAAAATGGTAACAGAATTTGTAGTTTTTTATCCTTTTTTCCCAAAAATTTGAGAAAACCCCAACGATACCAGCAACGACTTTCCTTTTTCTTCTGTTAGAAGGTGATTTCTGTTTTACTCAGCTGGCAAAATTTGTAAGGGAAAAAAAAATTATAATACTCTAAAATTTAATTGAAAAAATTAAAAAAGGAAGAAAATCCACAGTCTTTTTTCTACCCCTAAAATGCTGAACACACCATTGAAAACCACTAGTTTCTCTACCAGTTAGGCATCATATGAACCTTCTAATAGAAATCAGACTTATATTTTCTCTCATCCACTGCTTTCTACTTCTCTATGAAATGAAATTTCAACATTGATGAAGTATTACAGCAAAATGATTTTTTTCAGGGAGGTGTAAGACAAAATGGACAAGACATTGAGAGAACACAGAAATTAACGACAGGCAGCATTCTCCCTTGCTTGGAAATTTTCCTCCTAGTATCTGTAGCCAGACATATTTAAAATGCAGCACCCCCCCCCAGCAATGTGTACATCATGATAAAAGCGTTTTTTTTTCCCCTTCATAGACTGCCACCTGGAATTAGCTCACTAAGAGCACATATTTGCAAATTTTTGAGGATGGAGCAGCTTTCATTTTCTGGGCCAGGAACTGATTCCTAGACACAAGGTCAATACTAAAATTAGTCTTCCAGTATCAAGAATGACCTTCACATATAAGAATGTATCTGTGTTGAGCAGACAACATATAAGAACGTATATGTGTATATATGTGTACATAAATGTCTGTTTGAGTTCATATGTATGTATTTTCACCTGTGTAAGTATATTTATATGTATACACTCACATATATATATAAGTCTGTTGAGAAGAATGCGCGCTTAGTTTGATGGAACCCATGCAACAGTGGTATGTGGCAAAGCAAGGACAGTGACAAGGCTTTTTCAGGCTCCTGCATCCTTTTCCTCACCACACAGGCAGAGCTCACAGACCAGGAGGAAGCATTCTCTGCATTGCAACTATGCTGCATTTCCAAGAGTTAGCAAGGATATTTCCCCTCTATTTTTAATTCTCCACATCATCCAGCAGCACGCTATACACTTCTGGGCAAACAAAACAGAGGCCATTGGCTCACTCTTCAGCATGGCTAGCATTTTTTTTCCACGTATAATTAAATGTTCTAGCAAATACAGAGGATGTCCTATAGGCAAAGCTTAGAGAATGTGTTTTATTCAAGTTTAAAAGAAAAAGTGTTTCTTTTATATAAACATTCAACTTGTAACAGTGTCCAGACTCATAAGAAGGATTAGGAATCTACAGTGCAAAAGACTGTGTAAGCTTAAATATAGATGAGATACAGCCAAATACTGTTGATGTCTACATTACAAAGGGCTTGAAATCCAACAGAGCTACTTTATAGTGCAATCTACATATTTTAAAAATAGCTTATTTAATAGCTGATAAAAGCAGGGGTCAGCTTCCTCTGAAAAGCAGGAGGTGCACAGCTTTAAATACCTGCAGTTATTTCGAGAACATGGGTGATTAAATTCTAGCAACTCTGCAATTTCAAGTGCAATTGGAAATAAAGGACAAATAAAAAATATTTTGTCACTTGCTCTTAAGTTATTTTGTGTCTTTTTTTTCTTCTGTGTCTCTGCTCTTTCATTTTCTGTTCCTTAATCTCTTGACCCCAAGCTTTGTTTGAGTTTCCACCATCATAAGTAAAAGGTCTCATGAATATCTATCCATCCACCTACTTACCTACCAATCTACGTATTGTACCTTTCTATCCACAAATACACACATATAATATTGAAAACTGCTTCTTTATGTGATATTTGAATATATATGTCCAGGGTTTTTTTATCTCCCTACTTCTATAATACTTTTCCCAATAATTTTCCAGGTCTTCCCCTTAGAAAGACAAGAATGAAGGTGAGAAATATCAGGAAAACCTGTAATCAATGGATTTAACTTCCCAATGTCTTTAAATAATTTCAGTTTCTCTGACTCTCTAAAAGGAAGCCAAAACCCAAAAGAGGCAAATAATCAGGGACTCATATAATCAGAAAACATTATGTAAGTGGAAAGGAAAAAAGATTCAAGATTTAACTGAGAGCTCTTAGGAAGTAATGACTTCTGTAACTGGGTGGAGACCCAAGGATTTGCTGCTGAGATGCTGTATTACATCATATTCATAAAACAGAGAATGAAAATAGATATGCCATTTACTGATGGTACAATATTATATTCAACAGTAAAATCCAAACTAGACTACAATGAGATATGAAAGAGCTTCATGACACTGAACATGAAGCAACTCAGTGATAAAATAACAGGTGAAATTCAAAGCTAATAAATGCAAAGTAATGCACATAGAGAAAAAAATACTCTAAGTACACAAATAAGATGTTAGGATCAAAATTAGTTGTTGGTACTTCAAAAAGATGCCTTAATGTCAGCGTGGCTTTACAAAAACTTCAGCTGAGAACATTAAACTGTAGCTAAAAATGAAAGAAAAAAGAATTTTAGGTGTTACTGGGAAATGAATGGTAAATATCATCATGCAAGTGTGTATGCTTTTCTCTCCTTCTGTCTCAAAAGATAAATAAAAATAAAAATAAAACTTACAAAAGAGGGTGAAAAAGGTGATCAGAGCTGTGGAGCAGTTCCTAAACATGAAAAAAAATAAACAGGGCTAGATTTTCAAGCCTGAAAAAGAGATAATCGAGGAAGGATAAGGCAGAGATCTGCAAAAGCACAGAGAGGCAAATGGAGAAAATGGAGGTTACTGTTCATTACTTCTCAAAATGAAAGAAAAAGTTGTCGTCAAGTGAAAATATTGGGCAGCAAGCATACAACAAACAAAAGGAATAAACTTGGAGTCACAGGATCTTGAGGCCAAAGGTATACGTAGGTCCCAAATGTAATAGGATAAACTCACAGCAGAAACATTTGTGAAAAGCTATACAGCACAAAAAATGCAAGTTCCCAGCTTGGGGACTTTCTAAACCAGAGTCTGTACCTGAATCCTGTTTTTATCAGTGAAGCTAAAGCCTACGGATGCCTCAGCCTAAAGTTCTTGTGATTTTTCTAAAAACAAATCTCTTAACTTGGAGAGTTTTATTTGTGTGGGGATTTGGACAAGACACTTCAGTTAGCTTTTTTTTTTTTCTGGGGGGTGGGGTGGGGGAGGAGCAGGGGTGTAGGAGCTGTAGGCTGGCAGATGAATGTTTTCTGCCACACTTCAGCACAAGATAGCTAAATGACTGACATACCAAGGAGTTGTATCTAGAGGGCTACCTTCATCCATAAACACAGCAGGCAGATTTCCATATGACTGCAAAGTGCAATGGTGTATTAGTGGACACTTCACAGAGGTATTTCACTTGTTCCCTGAACACTTCTTTTGAAGAGAAATTCCCAAGCAAATACGAACGATGCAAAACACTGCATACACTGGAGAGATATGCTTTGCTTCCAAGGCACTGCTTCTTGCAGGACAAATTCAGATGCTAAACGCTGGATCCAAATTTGCAGCAGACAATGGGAACAAAGCAAATCTGAAATGCTTGTGTTGTTTACAGACCCTCCTCTGCTGCACAGGGTCACCTACCCTGGTCACAGTTGCTCTTAGCAAAGAATGTTTTCGATGGAGAAATTGCAGCAGCTTAGGGAAGGTGAGCAAAGATGCCAAGTGAGAGCAGGGAGCTGTAGCTTGTATTTTGGTGAACTTAATGACTAGTTTTGAGGCAAAGACTTGAAGGCCAAAGCCTGACAGGCTGTCAGGCACTGATTGCCATTTTCATAAAGGGTGCTATGCAAGTGTAAGTGATTGATAGATTGATTGATTTATTTTGCTAAGGCTCCTTTGTGGTCTCCTGGGGGATTTCTGGCCACACCTCTCAGCCTGAAAGCACTTGGTCTGCCTGCTGTTGCTTTTTTTTTTATTTGCGGGTAATGAAAATTTGTTATAAGCCTTCCCTTTCATCTGTACATGGCAGGCTGTCACACAGAAACAAGCCATTCTGGAACCTTACTTCCCTCCAAATTGCTAAATATTTTTCTTCAAATTGCTTCCCTAATGGGCTAGTATAATAGGAGCAGCATGCTCTCTACCCACGCTGAAGATGCCAGAGCATTTGTCCAGTGCACATGTGTGTTGGGCACAATAAACTCATTGCCTGGCCTGGAGACAGTGCAGCACTGCTGCTGATCTAATCTATATTGCACATTCCATGGGTGCAATCATGCACGCAGTGGATACAGGCTTATATGCACAGATAGGTACTTTTGCCTCCCCTAGGAAAATGTACCTCTTCAGGGAGGCAGCCAGCTATACGTTCCGTTTTCCCAGGGAAGGAGAGATGATTGTATTTCATAAGGTGAAACACAATGGCAGGAGGAGGCCACACAGCCACCAAGTAATCCATGCGAGCAGTGACAGAACTGGGCTCACTAATGGACTGGCCTGGCCAGTTTTTTATTGACTCCAGTTGCTGCTTTTTGGAGGGGCAGGCACCAGTGGTCCCCAAGGTCAGCGGTTCCATGTGCTTTATGCTAAACTGTTGCTGACCCACTGCTTTATGAGCCTAAGTGCTTATCCAGGAACAGAAGTGAATAGGTTGTGTGTGATAAGAAAATTATTTGCCAAAACTGCAACAATAAAGAAGGCCTGATGGGATCTCTTATGGTATGAATAGCCTGGAGCAGCTGCAGATTTCTCTCTGCTTTCACAATTATTTTCATTTTTAAAACAACTAAAAAGGGAGCATTGTCCACAGGCTCCTGCAGCCCATGTTTTCACATCCAAATCTAATATTTCCACATACACATATATACATATTACACATTGCAGATCTTTGTGAATAAAAGACAAGAACACAAAAAGTAAGAAAAAGGAAAAGACTTCTCAGAGAAGAGGCTTGTTGTCCCACCAGATTAATGCATTCTTTTTTCGTCTTTCTCTTACAACCTTCTTGCTGGATTTCAGCAAGATCCTGGAGAAGTGAGCCCAAGACACATGGAGCTGTGTTTCCTGGGTTCTGTGCACAGGAACCTGGTACGGGTGCAGACGAGACAACTCTTAATGCCGTGATGGAGATCCGTGTCTGGGGGGAGACATCTTCCCTCATCACCTGCAAGGAAGGGAAGGTGACTCATACACTCCTATCCTACACCTTGTGACAGTGTCTATTGAAAAGGCAGAGTATATTTTTGCATGCTTACTATCTATGTATTACAAAAGGCCTTCAGTCCAATCTCTGACCCTGCCCAGCTGTCCTGAGCTTACCCCGTTCCCCAGCTCCCCAACCAATCTACGGTGTTGTTATCACCCTGAGAGCACAACCAGGTCTGACACTCACTCTGTGCTCAGTTCCCCACCTCAAACAGCCCTGGTGGAGCAGAACCCAGTGGCAAGCCCTGAGCTATGACCCTGTTGCTTGCCCCCGAGTCCCCAGGTTGAGCAGTGGTTTGCCCAGCAAGGGATCCCTGTGACCTGAAGCCCTGGAAGTTGTGCCCACGGCTTCTTCAAAAAGTTACACCAGGGCCAAGCTCGTTGCAGAGGTACCACACACAAGGGAGCCCAAGTCTCTGAAGCTCTCCAAGAATATCTAAAACCACAGAAGGAGGAATTCCAAAAAATAAATTCTTCTTGCAGTTCGATTCTGCCTAAGGAGAAGACCAGACTCAAGCCCTGGATGTCACGGCGGGGTCAGCTATGCAGCGTTCAGAAAACAGTTGTATAAAGAAAGACACAAAGAAATGACTCAGATTGTAGCCAACTGCCTTTCTGATTTCTCAAGAGGTCTCCAGTGAATCAGGCTGAATGAGCTTTTTGTTGCCTTTACTGTTTACAGGAGCAGCTGAAATCAGAGCGAGTTCTCCCTTCTTACTGCTGACAGCTACAGTATGGCAGGGTTGTGGTGCCTTAGCATATAATGATCAATCTCATTTCTGTTCATTTTGCTAGAATTAAATTTTCACATGGCCCGGTGTGACCACATCCCACTAATTTCCCACTTGGATATTTCCTTAAAACAGAGAGACCAAATGAAGATTCTGCAACTCCTGTTGGTGAAATAATAATAATAATTTACATTTATTAAGTGCTGTTCTTCCCAAAAGACTGCCCAAATGCTTTCCAAAATTTGTGTATGCAGGAATCCCTTCACCAAGGAAAAAAATGCAGCTGCTTCATTGGCACACAGCAGCACTAGCACAACAGCTTAGGGTAGGGAATGAATCAAAGGTTTAATGTTATTACATCTTTGTGGTTCTATTACAGTAATGTTCAGAGGTCCCAAGAGAGACCAAGGCCCCTCTTGGGCGGGTGAAATAAGTAGTAAGGTTATTGAAAGAAAACCAAGGGAGAGAAAATGGTAAAAAGCACTCTAAAGGAAGAGTAGGAAGAAAAAGAGAGTGATAGATAAACGAACATGTGACTGCATACATTTGAAAGACATGGTAAAGTCATGGGATTGGAAGGGACCTGTGATGTTATTCCTTACACTCTTCTGTCCTACATCATTTTCATTTAATCATTAATAGACATTTCTGTAACTTGTTCCTAATGACCTGCACTGATGGAGATTTTACAGCTTTCTGAGGCAGCTGCTTCTTAGCCTGTACTTTTTCCTTACCATTAACATGAACCTGAATGTTTCCTACTACAACACAAACATCTTACTTCTCATCTTAGGCACAATAAAGTCTTTGGAGGCTGTATTTTCTTTTCAAAAAAGAAGAAGATGCATCTGTTAATCAGTAGGCTTCTTACAGAAGTGTTAGGGTGAGGTCGTTTAACACCAGTGTTATAATGCACTTGTCATAAGATGGGATCTGGAGGAGGAGATGGCACGTGGCTACCTGCCTCCATGGGGGACTGTGTGGAAAAGGTATATGGGGAACAAATGGGCAGAGGGATGGAGGCTGACAGACTAGGATTTATAGTCCTTTGGGAAAAGTGAGATGTGTGGAATAGGTGATGGGCCTTGTTTAAGACCAGAAATGTCCATCTCCGTGTTTGTAGATCATTTAGGAAATGTACATTAATAGTTCATAAGGAAACCAAAGCAGCAGAAGAAGTAGAGAGCTGGAGTGGGCAGTTGTGGCAGCAGCACCAGGAAAGACTGACAAGAGAGTGGCTGCAGCAGTGTAGGACAGAGAGGGAAAGGTTGTGATGGTCAACAGCATGGGCTTAGCTAAGTGAGGTACCTAGGAAATGGTATGTAGCCACAGTCAACAGTTTCTGGAAGAGACAATAAAAATGGTCACTACAACATGGATCTAAACGGCTGAAAGGTTAATGGCATTATCATCAGGCAGAGGAAGAAGCAGAGGAGTCTGGGAAAGAAAAATTAGTAGCTCTGTGCTAATGAGCTGATCCCAGCGTGACCTCTGTGAGGAGAGTTTGCTGATGCAGGCGGAGATACAGGGCTGGAAGGAATAGAGGTATCCTGCAGATACCAATTTGTGAGAATTCAGAAGGAATATGTTTATTGATTTGGAGTTCAGTTTACAAATGTAAACAGATATAGAAAGCTAAAAATAATTTCTTCTCTCTTATTTTCTCTCTCAAGAAAAAGGGTTTTAGGTGTTAGTGTGCTCTCTGTTGAGTCTTTTGCACCCCCATCGTCTTTGACCAGATTTGGAGTACTGCTTGTTTGCCAGGCAGGAGGAGTCTTTCTAGTTCTTCATCCATAGAACAAGCTAACCTTGATCCTGACAGTGTGCAACTAGTAGTGCACGATAGAATGTGATCTTTGGAGTATTTGCCCTGAAATGAGAGTCATTAGAGGGACAAAGTAGATGCCACTGGAAAATTTCACAAGTTTTAAAATTTCCCTTCCTTTCCATTCCCTTCCTGGGGAATGGAGGATGCTTTGCACTTCACAGGCAGTGCTCAGGGGATCCCAGCTGACAGGCAAAGCACATCTCAACACCCAGACCTTCTCCTTGGAGACTATTGAGGTACATATTAAAACTGAGCTTTATACTGACCCATGTCCCATCAACATCTTTTGCACTTCTTTAATGACAGAACTTAGCAAGGCAGTCTTGAGCTTCACCTCTGCAGACCCAGAACCACTTGTTTAAGTAGAATATTTTTTTGTTTATGCTGCAGGCTAAACAACTAGGTTTACCTAGGGTCTCTTGTTAAAATGAGCCATCTGTGGCAGCTGTGGTAATTATACCCAGACTACTGTACCTTTCATGCAGAGCTCTTAGATTTGTGTTGAGACTTTGAAAACAAGAGGAACAATGACACAAGGGGAAAGAAAATATCTCCTGAGCGTGAAAACTATCATGAAGTCCTCCCTTCTTTCATTTTCAAGTCTTCCCTGGATTAACCACAATCCTCAAGTTGCTTGATGGTTGTTCCCTGTGACAAAGGACTACAAAACTATCTGAGAGCAAAGAGCAGATGTCAGTCAGAGGTATGTTTTGCACCTCCTCCTCATCAGTAAATGCTTGCTCATACTTTGCTTTGGTAAGCCAAGTAAATCTAGTATTTGTGTTGCTCTAAAATTTGGTCTGCACATGCACAGTGTCGCAGACCTATCACAGGAGTTAGTCTCTAGCCCAGTTTTTATTCCCTTCACCCATTCTGAATGCCTACCTACTAGCACAACTTCTACAGAAACTGGAGGGGGATTTGCTCCCCCTGCCCCCAAAGCAAACAGCAGGAATTACTCCAGAGCAATGTCAGGTATTTCCTCCTTTCCAGCGGGATCTGAGCACACTACCCCTGGGAGAGTCAGACCTTTGAAATCAGTTGACTTTCCAGTGCTGCCAGAGAGAAAGTAAGACAAACTTCTGCATGGTGTATGCTAATTCTCCCTACTTTCCTCTCTTTAAAAGTTCTCCAATTAAACCACGAGTTGTTTTCATGCAGTATTTACTGAATAGTGAAGTATCTGAAAACCCATGATACTGGATGATTCTTTGAAGGAAATATGGAGACCTTTAAAGTTCCAAGTTGTTGTAAATGCTACCAAACATAATGATTTTTATTTCTAATCTTCTCCTTGCTAAAACATAAATTTGAACAGATGGAAAGAAGAAAAGAAAGGTTGTGGGAATAAGCAGTGATGTTATCAGCTGAAGCTGACAATAGCAAAAGCAGCCATTGATTCTCTAAGCTTTCAGGTAGAACAGAGTATTTTGACATACTGTATTTTTCTTATTTTGTATTTTTCACTGTGGGTTTTCATACACTGTAATAGCAGTTCAGTCTTAAGAGTAAGTCAAGTTAGCATGGCAAGAGAGAACAATAGGCTGGATTCACATCTGCTGTTTGTGGCACCACTGCAGCAGAAAGTCTTCCTTAGGTGTGGGAAGGTTAGAGTGATGCAAGGTTCACAGCCTTGGCTGACTACCTAAATAAGTACAGCTGATCTGGAAAAATGCTGTCACCAGACCAGAGAAGGGTGCTTTCATTCTCCTTAGCCCCTCAGCAGTTTCCAAATCACTAATGAGGCTTTTGCCATACCAGGACGTGATTTAAAGCTCCTGTTCACAGGGCCAGTCATCTAATGAGCATCTGCCTCATTTGGTTCAAGAGCAAATCAAGTCCATCACTTCTGTTGTCTAAAAAGTCATGGATTAATAGTCCAGTAACAAACAGTATGAAGTAATTTCCTGCAGAAACTTACTGCACCCTGGACTTTACCACAAGCTCCAATTTCTTGTGTGGGCTCAGATTTTAGCAAAGAATTACGGTATATTGCTTTCCATGAGAAGAATTTCCCACTTAACAGATCTCAGGAATCTATTAGACCCTTGGCTAATGGAAAACCATAAACCATCCCAGAGCTTTCTAGAACTCCATGGAGAGCTGAAAGTGCAGGTATTTAGCCTCTTCAAGGGCCAGGGACTGACAGAGGACTCCTTAAAGGAATGCCAAGCTAATAGAAGTTCCAAACAATTTTGTTTCAAACAATTTCTAAAGGAAAAGATTATTATATTAATATGAATAGTATTTAATGGCAGCATTACAACCTCTTCGGTGGTGTTCCCTTCTGTTTCTCCACTTGGTCATATCCAACACCAAACTCAGGGTTATGGGCTTGTAGACTGGTTTGGGTTTTTTTTCCTGGGCATTATCTTTTATGCTTCCCCTTTATGGCTAGGTCTGTTTGACTGTTAACATCAACCAGCACAGCTGTAAGGATGTGCACCTTGTTGCTCATGGTCTTGAGGGTGTGCAAAGCTGTTGGACCCAGATGTGCTTTGGCCAACCCCATTTATTGTCCTTATCACACCCTCTATGCTAAAAGCAGTTGAGAGTTTGGCTTGGACCCAACGCACTGTTTCTCTGCTACTTGAGAATTCTCCAGTCGCTGGCTCCACACACTTCTGCACTGGCATTGTGTCAGGGCAAACTCATATCATCTGTTAACATATCAGTACCTTGTCTGCAAGTCAAAACATAGTGGAAAAATGGGTCCTACTACCACTACAACATCTCATCAGGCATATCCCATGTACTTCAAATCACCATAGGCACTGCAGACTTAAGTATCACTTTTCATGTTAGCATATATATGTCACTTAATGTCGGAGAGGCCCTGCCTATTGGTAACTGGTGTGTCTTTGAATGGCTGCTCATGAGTCTTTTTTATTTTAATATTTCTTAACTCATCCCTCCTAAAACAAACTCAGATTCATTCATTAAAATTAAGGCACTATGATTCCATAGAGACAAACCCCAGAGGGGGCTGATAAATTACACAAATAAGCTGTATTTATAATACCTCTGATGCCTCCAAACAGGCATTTTATAGAAGAGAAGCTCCAGCAAGCTGATAAATCTATTCTCTGATAGTGCAGCTAAGCTGCATTTCAGTGCCTGAAACCATCTGTTTGATACAAGAATACACTTAATGTAATATGAATACCTTAGCACATAGGTGCCTTAGCATAGCACATCCCTTCGTTGTCTCATAACCAGTGATTATAGCCCAGGCAAAGAGGAGAGTGTGGTGGGCTGAGAAGGAAAGAGGAGGAGAAACATATAAATAAGATGGATTTTTTTCCCTTAATCTGTGTGAGTCTGACAGGGCATATGAAGATCTGTAAGCCACAGAGTGCCAGCGAGACAGGCAAAATTATTTCCTTTGCTATGCCTTGCAGTCTGGAGTAGTGGCTGCCTTATTCATAGGACATTTTTTCCCCAGATGCCCACCCAAGAACCATTCAGCTACATTTATTATTCCTTCAAACACAATGTGCAATAAAGAGCCAGCCTCCCCAGTGATAGGTACCTGTGTTCATAGCTCCACAGTGAAACACATAAATCACATGTGAAGGGCAATGCACATGTGCTTTTTGTTTCTTGTATCACCTTTTATTGTCTTAGGACTGAAAAGTTAATAACCCAGTGGGTAATCACGCCATTATCAGTTTACATTGTAGTAAAGCCCATTCAAATGATGATTACATATGTTAATGAGTATCGTTATAATGCACTACACAGTACATTACCTTCAATAAATATAATTGTTTATGCACTTTAATGAGGGGATATAATGCCCCCAAAACTAATGGCATGGACTGAATTGTGATATATTGCTGGAAAACTTTGCCATTAAGAAAGGAAATCTTACAAACCCTTTCATATTTATCTAACTTTTCTCCTTCTTTAAAAGCTGCCACTCATCTTTCCCTCCTTCTGTTTGCAAGGGGAAAATAACTAAGACACTTCAGCAGTGTTCCTTGTCAATGCCTTCCTCCACCTGAAGAAGCAGGAGGTGGGTTCAATTAGAAGGTTTAAAGATCATTATATTTACCCCTCAGTAAGGCTTAATGCATTATCTGGCAACAAAATGATAACACGTCAGAATTCTGGCTGCAAATCAAGCAACGGGAAGTAAAAATGTTGGTTGTTAAACTACAGACTAGGAATAGAAAATAAGGTTAAAGAAGACATTTTGGCCAATGGTCCTTCATCTAGCTATAGAATAGTCAGAGAATAGTTGGTTGTGTGGAGCATTCAAAGCCGTCCAGCTGGGAATGAAGAAAACTAGAGGTGAAATGCCACCTGATCTCTTCAATCTCTAGGTGCTTTCTTTTCCAAAAATGTGAGATAAAACCTTTCTTTGTGGGCTCAATAAGAAATGACAAAGAGGCAGAGAATGCTAAACCAGGCAGCACTGTGTAACCGGCTGAGGGTGCCGTAGGCTGAGTGAGATGAGCTATCAGCAACTAAACTGCACAAGACTGGAGTTTCCTCTTTAATTTCCCTCCACTTGGTTCCCTTCCTGAATGGCACTGCTGTGACATTTCCATTACCAGTGAAAAGTAGTGTGCTTTGTACAGTAGTCTTTTCTCCTATTGAAGTCAGTGGCAAAAACTCCCATTGATATCAACAGCAGAAGAAGCAAGCTCACTGCAGGGACACGGTCGCATCTGCAGAGAATTTGCATGCAGCATGTCCTAATTTTGCTCTCTCATCAGTGCCAGCAACATTTTTTAAAAAAGTTTCCTCAAGTCTTAAAGAATATGTAAAATGATAAAATTTAGGGCAAATAATAATAGGAATTCATCTTAATGTTATTAAAATTCAGGTGTAATGGCAGGGAAGGTGAGAAAGTGATATGTGAAGGATCGGTACAACCTAAAGTAGTTTCTTAAGGTGTATTATCAAATATGTGTACACACTCTCATTACTTGAGAATCATTCCAAGGATCACAGTCATGTTCCAACCAGTTTGAAAGTCAGTAGTGTAAAAATCTTTGACATTGAGATGCAGTTTGTGGTAAGATCTAATTAATTTTTTTGCTCCTAAGAATAATTTATTATTTACACTTCTTATTATATATGTATTTTAGCTTCATTAGTCTGCAATGCTGGAAAAAATTATACCTTCAAGTCCTATTTATCAAATTAATGGTGCAATTTCATAGTGACATATTCCACATTCATTAAACCAAGTACAGTAAAAATGCATTTAAATTAGATTAGTGTGATGTAATAATGATTCCAGTGTACAGGGTGATATTCCAGCAGTGAAGAAACACCCAGATCGAGCTGAAAGAAACTTTGAGGTAATTTTTCAAGATTGATTTTGGCACTGTTTAAGTGAAAGAATAAAGGCTAATGATTCTCCCCCTAGCTCACCCCATGTGGAAGTGAGGGGTCCTGGGTGTAGTCATGGAAAATGAGTGGCAGAATCCTCATAGGTACTCCAGCAGAGGAAGCCATACATGTTTCACATAAAGCAGCTTTTTCAGTCCTGTGAAATGCCAGAGAGGGATACCTGTCTGCATTTGCCTTTCACTGGTGCTGATTTTGCATGACACCACAGAAGTTGCTGCCAGCCCCTTATAATCCTGATTCTCCAGGCCAATTTAGTCTGATAAAGGCTCACACATCTGTGCACGCATCCAGATGCATGCACAGGCATGGATTCCTGGATGTAGGACCTCTCAGAAGTACCACCCATGCCCTTTTGCCTCCCAGATTACTGCTTTCTAAAAGCATGGGAGGACCTTGCAGGCCAGAGGGTCTGGGTGAATGTCACTCCATTTCCATCAGTTTCGTGCATCCCAGGCATCCTGACTGCAGACTGAAAGAGAAATTTTATGTGGGTGCCAGATTCCCTATCCATGAGGCGCCTATAAAATCTTAAGCCCTTCTGCCTCTTTCTGCCACATACACTGCCTGCTTCAATGGCAGCAAGTTCCTGCCCGGCACAGGGAGCCTGCTGTCCCCACTCAGACAACAAACACCCAGATTCCCTTGCAGAATAAATATGAAGCACTGCAAGTGGAATCCATCCCCACAGTCAAAGAGGATGGCTCCCACAGCCTAGAAACATTCGCGCCATCCTTAAATGACCATCAAAACATCCTCTGAGAAAAAGGAGAGGAGAGTGATTGTTTGGGGGGATTCCCTTCTAAAGGGAACAGAGGGACCTATCTGCAGACCAGACCCACTCCACAGGGAGGTCTGCTGCCTACTCGGGGTGTCAGTGAAGGACGTCACTAGAAAACGTCCTTCCTTGGTGAAAGCCACAGATTATTACCCTCTGCTAGTATTTCAAATTGGAACGATGACACACAATGCAGGAAGCTGAGAGCAATTAAGAGAGACTTCAGGGCTCTGGGGAAAATGATGGAGGGCTCTGGGGTGCAAGTAGTGCTTAGCTCCGTTCCAACACCAGGGAATGCAGAGCAAGAGCTCAAAAAGAAACAGTTGATTAATACCTGGTTCCGAACCTGGTGTGAGGAGAAAAACTTTGGGTTCTTTGTTCATGGAGTGGCCCAGGCACTCCCGGGCTTTCTTACTCGGGATGGGGCATGCTTGTCTCCTAGGGATACTAAAGTCCTTACTAAAAATCTAGCAGGGCTCATAAATAGAGCTTTAAAGTAGATGTGAAGGGGGAGGGGGACGAAGCCAGGCTAGTCAGTAGTGAGCCTGGAAGTGGAACTCCAGTGCCTGAGTGCCTGATGGTGTGCTGGCAAGGACCACCAGTATGTCACCACAGAGCTAGTGGGGGCGAATACATCTGGTGATGGAAAGGATGAAACTGGCATTGATGGGTTAGATATTCCAGGGACCAGTCAATTGGGAATGAACACTATTCCCTTTATGAGGGCTGAGGGTTCACCAGCCCAGCTGAAGTGCATTTACACCAATGGACGCAACATGGGCAATAAGCAGGAGGAACTGGAAGTTGTTGTAGGACAAGGAGACTATGACGTAGTTGCCATCACGGAAGTGCAATGGGACGACTCGTATAACTGGAGTGCAGCTATGGTGGGGTACAAACTCCTTAGGCAGGACAGGAAGGGTAGGAGAGGTGGTGGGGTAGCCCTCTATGTTAGAGAACACTTTGATAGGATCAATCTCGATTATGGTGATGACAGAATCAAGTGCCCGTGGGTTAAAATCAGAGGAGCCCACAAGAAGGCAGATACTGTGATGGGAGTCTGTTATAGACCACCCAGCCAAGAAGAAGAAGCTGATGAGCTCTTCTATAAACAACTGGGAGAAGTCTCAGGATCGCTAGCTCTTGTCCTTGTGGGAGACTTCAGTCTTCCAGATGTCTGCTGGAAGTACAATACAGCAGAAAGGAAGCAGTTCAGGAGGTTCCTGGAGTGTGTGGAAGACAACTTCCTCACACAACTGGTGAGCGAGCTGACAAGGGAAGGTATCCTCCTGGACTTGCTGTTTGTGAACAGAGAAGGCCTTGTGGGAGATGTGACAGCTGGAGGATGCCTGGGACAAAGAGATCATGAGCTGGTGAAGGAGCTGGAGAACAAGTCTTATGAGGAGTGGCTGAGGGAACTGGGGTTGTTTAGCCTTGAGAAGAGAAGGCTGAGGGGAGAACTTATTGCTCTCTACAACTACCTGAAAGGAAGCTGCGGAGAGGAGGGAGCTGGCCTCTTCTCCCAAGTGACAGGGGACAGGACAAGAGGGAATGGCCTCAAGCTGTGCCAGAGGAGGTTCAGGATGGACATCAGAAATTTCTTTTTCATGGAAAGGGTCATTGGACACTGGCAGAGGCTGCCCAGGGAGATAGTTGAATCACCATTCCTGAAGTTGTTTAAAAGACAGGTGGATGAGGTGCTGAGGGGCATGGTTTAGTGGTTGATAGGAATGGTTGGACTCGATGATCCTGTGGATCTTTTCCAACCTAGTGATTCTGTGATTCAACAACCCCACTGTGAAACAGACAGAAACTCCCATCACATCCCTGTCATGTCCTTTAACACCAGGTTTTAGTTTAGCACATTCCCTGTAGCTTAACTTTCATGGCTTGGGCTGATGAGTCAGAGTCCCTATCAAGCAGCAGGTTGATGGAGGTTGCTCGTCAAGGAGCAACTCAGCAGGAATTCAAGTCCTGAAGCTCTGATCAAGTCAGACTGGGGCTGCATATCCCATCTCTCCACATGCTGATGCTCCTCTTTCAGTCTTTTCACCCTAGCAGAGGAGTGTTTTCAGCTGACTGACATTCAGCTCATACTGCCCCAATATCACATTAAAGAAGCAAATTAAATCAGAATAGCTCCTTAATAAAAAAAAAAAAATCTTTCTTCTGAGTATCTATAGGGAGTTGTGTATTGTTTGTATCTGTCTTTCAGACTGTAAGCCTTCAGGGCAGTGACTATCTTTACTTCTGAAACACAAACAGTATTAAAACACCATTGGCACTTAATAAATCAGCAAAACTACAGTCATTACATAGGCCTCTTGGTGAGCCATCAGTTACCTTAACACTTTGAAAAAAGCATGCCCTTAGCATTTTGGCTTGTGGCTTGTGAGGGGCATGGGGTACGACAACAGACTGAGAGCCTCAGGTTTTGGTGGGTGCTATTTGCTCACCAAGGGAGCCCTGAACCATTGCAGGTATCACTGACGTGACCTCCTCAGATACTTCTGTCCTGACCCAGAGGAATGGTCTCACTATGGGATTCAAATTCATTCTCCATCTGGTATCTCTTGAGCTGAGGTGCAAAGAAAAGTGGGAAAGCTTGATGTAAGACTACTCAGACTGCTAGTTTACAGAATTTCATGTTAGCAGCAATTATCAAATATTTGCATTCTAAGCGGCACAGACTTGTGCCTGCCGGTGCTGGTAGAATCCTAACACAAAAGGCAGCGCCCCATAGTCACTTCTGAGAAGACTGAACATATTGGGGTTATAGAAAAGAGATGGAGCTGGGCTATTGGTTTTAGCTTGATGTATAGAAGAATGGCAATAGGGCAAGAGATTAAGAATCTTTGATGTTGAGCTAGATATGCATTAATAGCAAAGCAACTGCTGCATTTTCAAAGGACTACATAGGTCCTTTATAAACCCAAATATTATTTACAGACTTAGGCATAGAGGTACCCCTGCCGGAAAAAAAAAAATGTTTAACATATTTTCCTTTAAAGATCTGTTAAAATTCAGTTGAACCACTGTGCACAAGTTCATGTATTAATATAAACAATTAAGCTTGATTAAAAAGAAATCAGTTTTGCCTCTGGCCTGACTGACCTCAGATTTCTAAGGGCTGCTTTTCCAGTCCTAAGGGCCTGAGCTATGTGTCCTTTTGACTTCAGCTTCTCAGCCTGTCATCCCCAGACATCCTCCATGCCTCCTCTTCCCTGCCTCCTCCTCCCTTTCTTCCAGTGGATATAGGCTTATTTAAACAATTAAAGCTATATGCCCCTACAGATTTCTTCAGAAAGCAAAGGGCAAGATACAACTAAGATAGCCCGAGCATTCAAAAACAAGGAGAGAAAATCAAATAAAATTATTGCTAAAAAAAAATTAAAAAAAAAATCAAACCTAAGCTGAAATTTGCATTTGCTCATCTATATCAATTGAAGATTTCTGCTGCCATGTGCCATATGGTGTTGTGTGAGACTATAAACATGCTGCTCTTCCAGACCCATTTCTAATGGCATTTCCCATCAGTAAACAGGTGCTCGTGGTTTCATCTGTGCCTCTGAGCTCAGAAAACTTGAGTGGGTACCTTTGTGTATATACAGGAAGAAAATACAACTTGTTAATGGACTCATTTCCCTTGCATCAGAGAAAGGATTTGTTTCCACAGCGTGTGCAGGACAGTGGAGCTCACTCGCATTACAATGAGCATCTGTGGCAGCTTTCTCCCTCCATTTCCTTGCATGGTCATGCTCATCAGCAGGGCTGATCCAATATCCAGAGGCTCCCCTAGTATGGATCCTCTGCCAAGGCCTTGCAGTGTTGAGTTCAACAGGAGCCCCATGGCAGGACTGAGTACGTGCTCGCTCTTGCCTGCTCTTCTGCTGTTCTCTGGAGGACTAAGGAAAAGGCAGCAGCCAATGCATCCCCAAAAGGGAAGGGTATTTCCTTGAGAGGAAGCTGAGGAATCCATCACGAAGCATAAATGCCACCTGGAAAACCTGGCAAGGTCTTGCAGAGGTCTTGCTTAACAAAGTCTCTGGGCTTTAACTGTTTCAGTGGCAAATTTCTTTGTCGTTCTGTTGTAGGAACCTAAGAACAGTGATGGAGCATTGTGCCAGCCTGCAGACTGCTGCAGCCTGGGGCCTTCATGCCTTCTCCACATTTATTTAACAGGCTGGAGTTTGGTTAGTGGTCCCTGCACACTGAGAAGCAGAAAAGGGAAGTGCTGTCATTAGTAGCAGCATTTACTTTGGGAGGCTAATCTGAATATTGCCTTACAAAAGTACTATCAGCCCATTGCCTTGGACTGTGGACAAGAGTGCAGTCTACTGACTTCAAATGACCGCATTTTCAAATCCATCTCAATGGCTCAAAAATATCCAAAAGGTCAATATATTGTTTATACCACACCAGTGATGCTAGGGGGAATAACAACCTTCAGTAAATCCTATTATTTTCACAACTATACTAATAACATGAGAAACTATAGATATAATAAAAGTTTATATCTATAGTTGCTCTGCAGACACCTCCTCTGGTATGGTATAAATATAATATACGAGACTTGGCGGTGTAATACAGTTTTTATTTCAATTTTTTAGGGATAGCCATGCACATCCATAACTCATGAAAATAAAAAGTGTATTACACTGCCAACTGTTACATATTCCCTAGTAAAGCAAAAATGGCAAGATAAATTTTATTTTTCTCTTCTCCCCACCAACAAAGTATCTAGCTGATATGGTGATGATGAAGTGTCATTGATGAAATGTAAATATTATTTGTCCAAATACTTTCTATGCCATAACCATGTCTGTCCTGTCTGTTTGTCAGTCTTGTCTATCTGTCAAATAGTAGATATTTTCTTTTTTCCCTGTATGTTTGCTTTGGTTTTAATTTTATGGCATTGTACTTGCTGCTATTCTACTTAGGAAAAAAGGGAAGAGAGATTGCCTCTTCCCATGCCCTACTCTTGAATTTTCTCAGACATGTACTCCTTGGGTCTTAAGAACTCTTAACATCTGTGTGGGATGTGTGTTGGCTTGGACGCATAGGCAGCACTTCTTAAGGATGAGCAAAATAGTGTAAATTAAGAAGTATCCCAGCTGCATGTTATGTGTAAGTGGAGCAAGAGGTGAAAAACCCTATGATTCATAGGTAAGGATGGAGAAAGAGTTAGAAACCCAAGTGCTAAGACTTCTATACCTAAGAGAAATGGAACAAATATGTCACTTCCATACTATAAAAAGGAAAAAAAGCAATAAAATCCTGTTTTATAAAGAGGGTATTATATTACAGTCAGCTCTTGAGTATTCACATAGCAATGAATCAGGTGGCAGATTAACTGTGCTGGGCTTGTAGGGGCACCCAGTGTGGTGCTGAGGGGAGTAAGAGCAGACCCAGGACCTCTGGGGACTCTGTTTGGGAGACCTCCACATGCAGCAAAGGGGGCAGGCAAAGTCCAGCTAAGTCAGGAGCTGTCTGTGTGCTGCCCTGCTGCTGTCAAGCCAAGCTGCCTCCTCAAAGCTTGCTAGGGTGGTTCTGCCCTCTCTGCTCCAGGAACTTCAGTTTGGTATGAGGGAGACTTATTCAATTTTTGACAAGCTAGCCCTGCACTAGAGGGCATGTAATGTCTGACTGGCTGCTCCCTCGTTTATGAGGCGGTCACTAATCTCCTCAAGGCTGGAATAGGAGTAAGAAACCTTAATCCCTGGGAAAGGCCCCCTCATTGTCACTGGTGCCAACTATCATTTTTTTGTCAGCATGTCGAATTGATTAACATAATTAAATTAAACTCAGACAAATGTTCCCGACGTGTATTTAGTTTGAAGTTTGCTGCTACTCTGTTGGATGTGAAGTAACCTGTCACTTGTAGGCTTTTCCTGAGGGTGTCAGTTGGTATCATAAAATTATTACTTCCTCCTAAAATTCTCACATCTTTAGCTCCCCTCCCCTCCCCTCTCTCACCAGCTCCCTGTCCTTTGCTCCCTCCTTTCATATTTATCTCTCTATGCCCTCCTTTCCCTCCCCAGCCCACTGCCCCCATCCCGTGTCTATGTAAAGGGATATCAGGAGACCTTGCGTCAAAGACCAAGGGATGCTATATCAACTGCCACATGAAAGGAGCATAAATTTGTCCTTCCCTTCTCCACAAACAGCCCGGGGTTCTCAGTCTGTATAGAAGTGTGCCCAGTCCGTCAAAGCTTTGTGTCTCTCTCTTGCACAACATGCATCCAGTACTACCTCCTCATCTAGAACGCTAACCTGGAGTTGGGATGGAAAAAAGGAGTTCACACTGTAAAAATGCAGAAAAATGAACTTCCTAGCTATGTAGTGATACGCACAGAGAGCGATCACCAACAACCATCTGATTCCCTTCAAAATATGTGTATAAGCTGCAAATACACAGACCAATGCCTGGACGAGGAGAGAAATGTGTATAAGACAAGGAAAATGCAGGATTTGACACAGTCCAGCTGACAATAGGGTTTTCGTTACAACCCCAGCATACCAGACCACTGCATAGGTGGGAGAGAGGTGCTCGAGGGCCACTGAGTACAGAATTTTATCAATGATGTGTCACAATTATAGAAACACCTGTGCTAAATAACTCTGAGTGTTCATCCACTGTGAAGAGTCAGTGCCCAGCAGCCCTCAAAATTTCTCATTTCTTACCTGCAGTGGGGTGGTCTTGTAGTTGAGCAGTGGTTGTACAGAACTTCCTAAATATTTTTCTTTCTTCTCCCTTAGGATGCCTGTCACACAGACACACAGTCCCTAAATTGCCACCTTCCTGTCTCTGCATTTTTCTTTTCATTTCTCTTTTTTTTGTGTTTGACGTTAGGGATGGAGTGATAAAAACACATGATAAAACAACATCACTGGGGAGATCTGCACCTTGGAAATAGATAAAGTCTGCACTCAAGCAGACTTCCCATTGACAACAGTGAGTTATGCCTCATGACAAAAGGCAAAGGAGTCCTTAAAACTGTACTTGCCTAATTAAAGTCCTGGTTCAGCTAGAGTGCCTAATTTAAAACAGATGACTCTGTTGATTGTGCTGCACTTTAAGTTGGGTACCTGCCTAAGTACTTGGCTGAACAGAGGCCCAAGCAATGTATCTTTAAATGAAATAGCAGTGGAATACAATAGCCATTCTAACCACTATATATAATTGACTAAAAAATGAAATCACTGAAAAAGGTACTGCACTTACTGTGAAAAATAATAAATAAATGACTTACAGATTGCCAACATGACAGTCTGCAGCAGAGCAGAACTCAGAGAATTCAGCTCCCATTTGAATTCATGGGAAAGCAGGGACTTTTGAAACTGCTAAGTTAACCAAAAATATATATTGTTAAAGCCAACGAATTTATTTTTCTGTTTGAAAGTCCCTGTTTTGCTATACAGAGGAATAGTATCTGAATTCTCTGACTCTTCAGCACCATAAAATCTAGAGTGCCAGCTTGGGGAGGTGTCAGAAAAATATTGGTTCCCATTCTAGGTTTACATTATACTCACACTGGCTCACTGAAATACTAAAGCAGTAAGAGATATTATAATTAACTCCTTCAATTTTTCCCTTAAGAAGTATCTGCTTTAATGAACAGTCAGTCAGCTCCTCCACTTCTTATTAGAGCAGGGGTTAATATGCTGGACTGATAAGAGTCCAGAGAAAGAGGAGAGGCTATACCGGACTACAAATAGTATAGGTTGGTAAATCTTAAGTGTGTTTTATGAAATGACAAATTTTCAAATGCTTTGTGGCTGCTTTTTGGCTTCATCAGTCCTCTCCATGCCTCTAGTTCTGAGGGCAATACCATTGTTGTTGCAATTTTATGCCCACTCCTGCATCGTGAGGGCAGTTTAGGTCACTGGAATTGATTTGCAGATGTGTAAGTCTGATGTTCAAAGGCATTCATACATGTAACTCTCTTTGGTGTCATTGGGTTTTAAGCACTTAAAAACAAGATGAATGACCAAATACCATTACTAAACTCCAAAATGATGTGAATTGTGCAATCATGCAAATTGTCACAGCTTAGTGCTTGATACATTATCCTTTTATCTTAGAATTTCAACTTTTATAAATGTAGGTCTATTCACAGTCCCTAGTGCTGCAACTGACTGCATTATTTATTATTTATCATTATTAATTATCACAATGTATTATTTATGCCGTGCAATAGGTATGCACAGTATTTTGCCAAGAAACATCGCTCAGTCTCACATTTATTCATTTCTAGAATATTGCTATGCTGTTTGATTTGGAAGGGAATCAAAACATACGTAGATTTTAAAATAAGTAACAGTGAAAATTTTGAAAAGGTCTCCAGTTTTCAGCTGTGAGAATCATGTGGCAGCCTGGGATTCTCTTTGAGGTCACTGCTCTCCTCTCCAGACCTTGACACTCATTCAACAGAAAAAGATGTCTGGCCTTTGGGCTCAGCCTAGTGCCCTAGGAGTACTTTCCTGATCCCTCTGAAGCTACAGCATAAACAACAGCATCTAGGCTGCAGCTAAGTGTCACAAATGGAACTGAATTACCTGATTGTGGGCATCTACTTAGTGGGATTATGATTTCCCTTGTGTTTATTTTTTACTAAATTGTGCCCAGCATTTCTCAACAAGAAGAGGACCCACCACTATACTGGTCTCTTTACACACATAGTAAGAATAAAGTGCCCAGAAGGGTGTGTGGTGTTTGTAAAGATCAATATTGAAAGAAGTATAAACTTCAACCACCCTGACATCTGCTGGAAATGTAGCACGGCAAGCTGTAGGCAACCAAGGAGTCTTCTAGAGTGCATTGAAGATAACTTCTTAACCCAAGTAATAGACACCCCAACAGGATGCAATACTGGGCCCGATGGTCACCAATGCAAGTGAGCTCACCAGTGACATCAAGATCATAGGCAGCCTGGGTTGCAGTGATCACACATTGGTGGAGTTCAAGGTTCTGAGGGATATGGGACAGGTGGGGAGTATAGTTAAGAACCTGAATTTTAGGAAAGCAAACTTCCATTTCTTCGAGGAGTTAGTCAGTAGGACCCTGGGAAACAGTCCTCAGGGAGGAGGGAGCAGAACAGAGCTGGCAAATATTTAAGGATGCTTTCCATAAAGCACAAGAGCACTCAGTTCCCAGATGTAGGAAATCAGGCAGAGAAGGGAAGTGACAAGCATGGCTGAGTTGAGATCTGCTGGTCAAACTGAAGAGCAAGAGGCAACTGCACAGACAGTGCAAACAGGGACAGGGAACCTGGGAGTAGTATAGGGACACTGCTTGGTTGTGTAGAGATGGGGTCAGGAAGATCAAGGCACAGCTGGAGCTGAATTTGGTAAGGGAAGTAAAGAATACCAAGGGCTTTTGTAAGTACGTCAACAAGAAAAGGAAGGTTAAAGAAAGCATATCCCCCTATGAATGAAAATGTATCAACAGACAAGGAGAAGGCTGAGGTACTCAACAACTTTTTGCCTCAGTCTTCACTGGCAATCACTCTCCTCACCTCTCCTGGAACAATAGACTACAAGATGGGGACTGGAGGGTATAGCCCCTCCCACTGTAGGGGAGGATCAGGTTCGTGACCACCTGAGGAACCTGAACATATATAAGTCTATGGGACCTGATGAGATGCATCCCAGAGTTCTGAGGGAATTGGCTTGATGGGATTGGGAATCTCCATGATATCTGAAAAGTCATGGCAGTCAGGAGAAGTCCCTGGTGACTGGAAGAAGGGTAACATTGTGCCCATTTTTGAAAGGGGTAGAAAGGATGACCCTGGGAACTACTAATATATCAGCCTCACATTGGTGCCTGAGAAGATCATTGAACAGATCCTCCTAGAAGTTATGCTGAAGCACATGGAGGACAGGGAGGTAATTTGAAACAGTCAGCACAGCTTCATCAAGGGCAAGTCCTGCTCAGCCAGCCTAGTAGCTTTGTGTAATGGGGTGGGAACACCAGTGGACATGGGAAAAGAAATGCATGTAATCTATCTGGACTTTGGTATAGCCTTTGACATGGTCCCCTACAACATCCTTCTCTCTGAACTGGAGAGATATGGATTTGATGGGTAAAATGTTTGGTGGGTAAGGAATTGGTTGGATGGTCACATTCAGAGAGTGGTGGTCAATGGTTTGATGTCCAGATGGAGATCCATGACAAGCGGTGTCTCTCAAGGGTCCAAACTGGGACCAGTGCTGTTTATTATTTTCATTGATGACACAGACAGTGAGACTGAGTGCGCCTTGACCAAGTTTGCAGATGACACCAAGCTAAGTGCAGTTGTCACACCAGAAGGATGGGATGTCATCCAGAGGGATCTGGACAAGCTTGAGAAGTGAGCCTGTGTGAAGTTCAACAAGGCCAAGTGCAAGGTCCATCACCTGTGTTGGGGCAATCTGTGGTTTCAATACAGGCTGGAGGACAATGTGATTGAGAGCAGCCCTATGGAAAGGGTCTTGGGGGTGCTGATTGATGAGAAGCTCGACATGAGTTGGCAATGTGCATTTGCAGCCCAGAAGGCCAACTGTATCCCAAGCTGCATCAAAAGAAGTGTGGCTAGCAGGTCAAGGGAGGTGATTCTCCCTCTGCTCTCGTGAGTCCCTACCTGGAGTATTATGTCCATTTCCGGAATCTTCAACCTAAGAAGGATATGGAACTGTTGGTATGGATCCAGAGGAGGTCTACCAAGATGATCAGAGGACTGGATAACCTCTGATAAGAGGACAGACTGAGTTGCGTTTCAGCCTGGAGAAAAGAAGGCTCCAAGAAGACATTAACAGCCTTCCAGTACTTGAAGGGGACATACCAGAAAGCTGGAGAGGGATTTTTTACAAGGGCATGTAGTGATAGGATGAGGGGGAATGGCCTTAAATTGGAAGGGGGAAGATTTAGACTAGACATTAGAAGAAACTCTTCACAATGAGGGTGGTGAGGCACTGGCTCAGGCTGCCCAGGGAAGCTGTGACTGCCCCCTCCCTGAAAGTGTTCAAGTCCAGGTTGGATGGGGCTTTAAGCAGCCTGATCTAGTGAGATGTGTCTCTGTCCATGGCAGGGGGGTTAGAACTAGATGATCTTTAAGGTCACTTCCAACACAAACCATTCTATGATTCTATGATTCTATGATTCTATGATATTTTTATTACCATCAGAAATCAACATCACTATCAGAAATAAAGGTACTGAAAATGGAGGTTTTTTTAAATGTGCTTATATATTTATTCAATAAATGGGATGAAAATAGACAGGATTTTTTTTCTCCTGTTAATGTTTAATAAAGATTTATTAGTGTAACCTTCCAGATAAAGCCTCTTTATAGTAATGATAATTCATGAGCCAATGGGAGAGCCTTCAGACTTGAATGAATTGTTTCATCCAAAGTCTACTCCAAGACACAAGGCTAAGAATCAATTTTGAAATGACTCATCTCAGGACTGCAGCTTCTGCAACCCACCAGCAGTGCTGTATACAGAATGAGAAGGCTACACTGCTCATCAAGGCTGTGAAGGTCAGGAGACAGCAGTGTGAGCTGCTGCCTTAATGCTCAGCAGCACGTGCCAAGCTCTTTGCTGCACCTAGTCAGGAGCAAGGTAATTCCTCCTGGAGAGCAGAGTTACAAACTAGTGAGGGAAGACAGAACATTTGATGTTGATAGCTGATGCTACACGATGATTGTTGCCTCCTGTGCTACAACGGCTTTGTGTCACCTCCTGAAAAAATAAAATAAGCACTGAAAGGTGTTTCTGAGTTTCAATTTCCATAAAAGCAGGGTGACAAAGCCCCCCTTCCTTTATCCTGGTGGAAACTAGCGGCAGTTCTGCTGAAACTAGCAGTGCTACAAAGACGTAAAACTGGTCAAAGTAAGGGACCAGCTCAGCAACAACACAATCTTTTTGTGAGCTCAGCAGCTCATTCTCTAGCTCCAATAACGAAAATGCAGGATGTACAGTAGCAGCAGGGGTTCTTAAACTTCTTTATCATCTGGGAACACATCTTAATAGAAAGACTGACTGATGAACACTTCCCTTCCCATTTTCCCATCTAAAAAGATCACCTCTTCTTCCATTTACTAACATACATCCTCCCTGTGACAAGGCAATAGCAATTACAGGAATATCAGGGAAGTAATTAATGCATTTTAGCTGTCTTTTAATGAAATTCAGCAGACAAAAAAAAAGGGAGAAGAGCCAGTAAGTGTAACCTGTTCTCTCTACCACATGCCACAGTTTGCAAACTTGTGTATTGGAAGGCAGAAAAACATTTGCACCCTTTTAACACTATTAGCTTAGGCCATCCGCTGTATTGCCAGATGGGTAATACTACATAAAAGGTTCGCACTTGTAAAATGAAGCCAGTTTTTGATTAAGGGATCTAGCAAGAGAAATGGAGCAATTTC
This sequence comes from Phaenicophaeus curvirostris, assembly GCF_032191515.1. NCBI lineage: Eukaryota > Metazoa > Chordata > Aves > Cuculiformes > Cuculidae > Phaenicophaeus > Phaenicophaeus curvirostris. Next base: position 51,216,282 of record NC_091394.1, on the reverse strand, counting down.
TGTTAACATTACACACATATGAACGTATATTGATTTCCTGGAGCCTCCTTCAAATTCTGCTTTCTTGCTGCTTCTCCTGTGCCTATCCTATTGGAAGTGCTCTAGATCCATACACCTGTCTGCAGAGGTCCTGCCTTCTAATATCCTGCCAAAAACTGAACAAAACATGGTGAAGTAGATGAATGGCTAAGCTCGCTCTCCTTCCCGCAAGACTGTGCCAGAGCAGACTTCTGACTGCACCAGTTGTAACACTTTCACTTCTGATAGCTCTGACATTATTCTCTACAGATAATAATGGAAAGGGCCTTCTCTCCAATGATGTCTTTTAGTTTGCCATTAAATGTCTACATTGTCTTAGAGCTGCTAATCTGTGGTCTGCTAATCTGCGTGGCTGTACTGAAGCATCTTTGCAGTATTGCTGCCTCCTTCTGCAGATCCTCAACCAGAAAAAACGGGACTTTGTGTTCTCACATTTTCTAATGCCTTCACTTGGCAATCCAGCTACATGTTGTCCTCAAGCTGCCGATGTCTGACAAATATGTTCCTATCTGCTGCTGAAACACTGGCTTGGGCCACACTTCCTCTCTCAAGTGTATGTTGATGTTGTGCTGTGAATAAACTTATGCACTACTCTGCCAGTGACCCAGCAATAGGTGACCTCCTTCCCTCTTCCCCCAGCATATAATCTGAAAAAGCTAAGTGATAATGGCTCATGTTTATAGGTTTCTCTTCAGTAATGTATGTTTCCCACTGGTGTCAAAATAGTTTAGACTGTATGTTGCCAGCACTTGGTCATACTTCTGTCTAATATCATGACTTATCAATGTTGCTGGAAATATCTTGCAGCTGTTATACAATCCAGCTGGGATCTAATTGGTCATCAGTCTAATAGCATAGCTGCAAATATCTAGTTCCTTTATTCTGCCATGCATGGTAATTAAGTCTCCAAACCTGTCAACAGCCTGTTGGTAAACAGCCTTCTCTCCACTGAGCAGCTCCATGCCCTTAGACTCTGCAAGTATTGCTATTTTTTTCCCCTTCTAGGAGCTGACACATTCAGACATTACATGACTATTTATCCCTTTCTTGTTGTTCATAGGCTGAGGTTTTATTCTGGTGTGAGCACTGCCTGTCACAGTATTTATACTAGACCATGAGCGCAATATTTTATTGGTATCTGCCTCTCTTCCAGGAGCTAGAAACTTCATGAACCAGAAACATCGAAGGAACCACCAGTAACACTCAGTCCAGTGTTTTCCAAGAGCAGGCACAAAGCTCTGCCATCAGTATCTCGCCCAGAAGAATCAACAGAACATCTGCTCAGGCTGAAGGATGTTTTTCACTACCTTGCATCATATTATAGATACAATATCAGTGTCGATCTGCTGGAGGGCAGAGAGGCTCTCCAAAGGGATCTGAACAGGCTGGACCGCTGGGCAGAGTCCAATGGCATGAGGTTTAACAAGGCCAAATGCCGGGTCCTGCACTTGGGGCACAACAACCCTGTGCAGTGCTACAGACTAGGAGAAGTCTGTCTAGAAAGCTGCCTGGAGGAGAGGGACCTGGGGGTGTTGGTTGACAGCCGACTGAACATGAGCCAGCAGTGTGCCCAGGTGGCCAAGAAGGCCAATGGCATCTTGGCTTGTGTCAGAAATGGCTTGGCCAGCAGGTCCAGGGAGGTTATTCTCCCTCTGTACTCGGCACTGGTGAGACCGCTCCTCGAATACTGTGTTCAGTTCTGGGCCCCTCACCACAAGAAGGATGTTGAGGCTCTGGAGCGAGTCCAGAGAAGAGCAACGAAACCGGTGAAGGGGCTGGAGAACAAGTCTTACAAAGAGTGGCTGAGGGAACTAGTGTTGTTTAGCCTTGAGAAGAGAAGGCTGAGGGGAGGCCTTCTTGCTCTCTACAACTGCCTGAAAGGAAGTTGTAGAGAGGAGGGTGCTGGCCTCTTCTCCCGAGTGACAGGGGACAGGACAAGAGGGAATGGCCTCAAGCTTTGCTAGGGGAGATTCAGTCTGGACATCAGAAAAAATCTGTTCGTGGAAAGGGTCATTGGGCACTGGAACAGGCTGCCCAGGGAGGTGGTTGAGTCACCATCCCTGGAGGTGTTTAAAAGACAGGTGGATGAAGTGCTGAGGGGCATGGTTATTTGTTGATAGGAGTGGTTGGACTCCCATTAGATCAGGCTGCTCAAGGCCTCATTCAGCATGGACTTGAACACTTACAAAGATGGAACATCCACAGCTTCCTTGGGCAAGGGATGTAGCATATGGATTCCTTGTCAGTAGGAATAAACCTTCTCTTTACTAACAGGATCACTTATTCCACAGCCACATCTGTAGCATCCTCACAGTAGACATACAGATTGATATAATGGTTTCTCTTCCAAAGTCTTCTATCCTGTAACCAACACACGTTTTTCCCAAATTACAGCGGGGCTGGTACATACGCTGCTCAAGTGAGATTTCTCTGTTCAGCTTTAGATATTCCCAGTCTCAACATCTAGATATGAACTAGATGTCCAGACCTACTTTGAAAGAAGAGAAAAAAAATCCAAATTGCAGTTACTAAGGTAGGTGTCAAAAACAGGGGCAATGAGCCATACAGTTGAAATTGTTGTTTCCTTCCTTTAACTCCAAAGGGTTACTGTATAGCTAGAGGTGCGTGTATACAATGTAAGAGCTGAGAGTCAGGTGGGATGAATTCAACTTGCCTGCAGTATCTGAGGAAATAAAGACTCTTTCAGACCTTCTCTGCTAAGACAGAGTTTATCTTTACAGCCTTTCAGCTTTAAGTTTCCAGTGTCACACTGATATCTGCACACATTGCAGCATCTATACTGAAACAGACTGAAAATTGAAGGGAGAATATTGAATTTACTTTGATCTATCAAATTCCAGTGTGATGCTAATTAGACCAAAAGTTATGTGAATGTGTTTTTCTCTTTTTTATTCGTAGCTGCTCATAGTAAAGAAAGGGCTTAAGTTCCAGAGAAAAAGTTCTTTTTTACAAGGAAATATGAATTCAGACTAGCATATGGGATTTGCTCCAAAGATACTTGTGGTCGAAATAGACAAGACAAGGACAAGTGGGAGAAAAAAGGAAAATAATATTCAGCAATGGTGTTTTCCTCCACGACTCAGTAAGTTGTATTTCATGCATTTTCTTAATCTTTCTTAATTCCCCTAAATAAAAGAAGTCCAGAGCATAAGCTACATTTTTTTATGAGGACATGTAGTGATAGAACAAGCAGGAATGGCTTTAAATTGGAAGGGGGAGGATTTACACTAGACATTAGGAAGAAATTCTGCACAATGAGTGAGGCACTGGCATGGGTTGCCCAGGGAAGCTGTGGATGCCCCATTCCTGGAAATGTTCAAGGCCAGGTTGGATGGGGCCTTGAGCAGCCCATGGCAGGGTGGTTGGAACTAGATGATCTTTAAGGTCCCTTCCAACCCAAACCATTATATGATTCTATGATTCATTCTATGATTCTAAGAAATGAGTGTTTGAAGAGACAGTGTTTTAAGTGCCACTGCTGGCATTTGCCCATCTGACTGTTGCTAGATCATAGAATCACAGAATCACTAGGTTGGAAAAGACCTTTGAGATCCTCAAGCCCAACAGTACCTGGCCACTACTAAATCATATTCCTAAGGAATTCATCTACTCGTCTTTTAAATACCTCCAGGGATGGTGACTCAACCATAAAAGCTATGCAGCTTCTCTGTGCACCAGTTTCCTCACTGTGGGGTACAGATTTCCCCTGGTCTGCCATCCTGCTCCAGGCTCCCTTCGGGTGCATTGCAGTGTAGTTCTCATTGGCTTTTCCTGAAGAGACCAAGTCTTCTTTCCAAAGGAAAAGTTCCTTCTTTAGATTCTCACCTTTACAGGTATCCAGCAGTCTGAAAGTGTTAAATTTCTAAGTGAGTGTTCTTCTCTTCATATTAGTTTTCTGCAGTTCGCCTGCCCAGCCCTCTCTGAAACCTCCCTCCAAGACTAGCACTGTTGTGTGAGTGGTTTTAATACAAGCCTCCTGATACAGAGCTCACATCCAGCTGCTATCCACAAGAACAAATTTTCACCTGTGCTCCAGTGTGAGAGCAAATTGCCTTATCTGCACGGGAGCTCAGAAAGGAGCTCCAGAAAGAAATGATATATCCCAGTTGTCCTGTTCATAGAGCTGGATTAAGCTTTTTAATGAGTCAGTGATTATTTTTCCAGTTTAAATCTGTGTATAATTGCAATCTGTGCATAGACTTTGCATAGCTTAGCCTTCTTAGCTGGATGTCCAAGTACAAACTAAGGCAACAGTGAAGTTATAAGGTTTCTCCTGAGGGTCTCAACATAGAGAGGTATTTTCAGTGAGCAGCTTCCAAAAAGCAGAAGAAGTATTTTTAAGAAGCTGAAAGGCTGTTATCAGAGATCCTTACCACATTGTAGATAGTTAGCATGGAGCTGAAATGGGAATGGAAGTGTTACAATTTGTTTGAATTCAAAATTATCCTTTATGTCCTGTAATACCGAAGACCATCAAGGGCCTAAAACTCAGTATGCAAGGCCATGCCTGTAAACAGCAGTAACTCTTCTTGATAGAGCACTTATGGTAGCAACAAAACCTGAGGTATCTATAATAATGAGTTCATTAATACTCAGCACACACAGCTATCACTTCAGCCATATCAATCCCCAAATCTCCCTCCTAAACTTCAAGCAGTTCTGAGGATCTGGGAGAGAGAATACAAAAGGGGTTGTGAATGCTGGTCTAGTCCAAGGATGGAAACAGCAGTCCTACACTGCTTCCCTCCCACCTTTTGTGCTTGCACAGGCTGGGGCTGCAGCCTGCACGCTGATTCTATAGAGAGTATGGACGCAGCACTAGTATTTGACCATCACAATTTGCTGACTACGAGGACTGCCTGTTTTAAGTATATTACAATGCTGCTGTTATTGTAAACCATACTTTCGTGGTGAGCTACAAGGAAGACAAAATCCTCATATCTCTGATGTGCATTTTTTTCATAGTGGATCACCAAGATATTTATAGTGACTAACTGTGTACTGGGTTGTAAAACAAGAGACCCAGATCAGGAAAGGGACATTGAATGTGAAATCAATATAATTTCCCTATTTCTTTTTTATTTTGCAGTTTTAAAGAGCTTCCATAATGCTACCTTACCATGCCTGGGATGCAGTCAGACTGACTGGAGCTGCTGTACTCATCCCACTCTACCTGAAGAATCATATGACCTTTGAGGACCTGGTCAGTGACTCAGAATATAATAGCAGTAGATTGGCATAAAAACCAATCACTTCTTGAAAAATGTCCAAAGGAAGGCATGTCTTCTTGGGAGCAAAGCCAAATATCTGGCAGGACCCACTTTTCTGCCTATAAACAACTTGAGGTCAGAGATATGCCCTAGAAAATCCATCTCTGGGGGGAGAAAAGATCAGCAGAGACTTTTCATAACCAGCCACCACTCACAGAAAGAGATAAAGTACTGAGATGGTAGAACGAGAGCCTGTGAGCAGCAGAAGAGCACAAAGGCAGGAGCTGCCTGAAAGACAGTCGTGACAACAGGCAGAGGAGTGGGAAGGAGAGACCAGTGGAGTGGGGCAACTGATCACCTCTGAGGAAGCACCCAGAAAAGACCTAGCCATTAAAGCTCTAGAGCTCCAGTAAGGGCGTGAAGAAGCCAAACCAGTGCTACAGGAGGAAGAGAAGGAGCTAAAAATAGAGGGAGACATCCTCTTCTCCAGGCATAGATAAATACCAGAAAGAGGCTGAGTGAGCAGGGAGCTCTGTGAGGCAGCTAGTTATGAGAAGTGTGTCACAGTGGTAAAGGCCTTACCATGCCACATCTGCAGGAGAAGGAGCAGAAGCAGATTCTGCCCTTCCAATTCAGTTCTTCATGCCACTTCTGAAAGATGCCCTGGGCTGAGCATGATTCTTCCCCTCCTCTCAGGGACACAGTTCTTCCATTCAGGGGACTGTGAGCTCTAGAGCCCAGGCCCACTTTGAGCCATCTCTGAAAGGCTGCTATGCCGTGCAGGTACTTTGCTTCTAATCTAATCCTCACATCCAGCTTTTATGAAACAGCAGAAGAACCTTGGTCACTGAGGTAGATGCTAACATGTAGAAGGAAGACAACATAGGCAGAGGAGACGAGCCTGGGAGACAAGTGTACAGCATATTATTTTCCAAGAGTACATGCAAGGAGTTTTGTAAAACTCAAAAAAGCTCAGTTATATATATTGAATATTCACTTTTCCTGAATATTTCCCCAATTTTTTATTTCTTTTGCAAAAGCAAAGTAGATATTGGTTTGAAGGAGAGGCTTGAGGGAGAGGCTAGAAGCATTGTCAATCAATCAGAAAGATTTTCCAACTTTAGGGGACTGAAAGAGATAATTGGTGACATGCAGCACTGAAGATTAAATATGTAACTCAGCAAAGTTTGTCTGTGTAAAAGTTCTTGATGTGTACTCATTCAGACCTGGAGCTGATTTGAATCAAAACTTAGAAGTGCAATTCCAAACTTTGTCAAATATCAGCCCTGAAAGTCTGACTCAGATAGTGTTCTGAACAAAATTCCTCTTAAATAGAAAATGCCATGTCACTCCAGCTCCAAATGCCTCTTCAGATTCCTTTGGACAGTTTCCCACTACTTTATCTCATGCTTATCCCTTTGTCAAACCAAGCCTTACCATGCATCTGCTGGCAATAAGATAGAAATGTCAACAATTGGCTCACAGCATCTTGATTTCCAGTAGTTTCAGAAAGGACCCTCTATGTCCTATGATTTTCTTTCTGAAGTTTCAGCTGTTCTGCTTATCTCTTTCCCAAGAAACAGATTCACTTTAGAACAGCAAACTCTTTTTCTTTAGAAAAAACACTTTTCCTAGATATACTAAGTTCCTCTGCAGATATCACATGAGAGCTACTATGGAATTGGCCAAAATGACAAGCAAATGCTGCTCAGCCCTGGCATCTGGCTTTGTATCACACTTGAACGGGTGGGGAGGAAAGATTCCTTCCTTATCTGATGGCCTCTGCTTTCTTTCAACAGCCTAAGTATAAAGCCATGGCATCATTCTTTTCCTGTGGGGAAATGCTCCCCTTCTCCCCTTAAATTCAGAAGATGGCTTTGGCTCCCTTGGTGCACAGTGCTTATTACTAACCTGAGAGTCAAAGAACCAGGTCAGTAAGTCTTGCCTTCTTGCATAATTTCTGAGGAAGGGATAAAAAGAGCTTGTAATAGAAAGGATGCTAGATATAGATTAGAATCCTTGTTTCCATCTACCTAAGCATCTCTCTGATTGACTGTGGTAAACCTTGTGTCTAATATTTCTCAGTTTTGATGGGCAACTTTCTTCTGCCTTATAGTATTTCAGTGGTGAGAGCCCTGGTTCCTCTGTATATAGTACAGAAACTAGAACGGTATTAGGACTTTTCTGGGTAATACAGAAAGCATACTTACTATTGCTATTGAAGGCTACACTGAAATCTGGTTATTGCAGACACTTTCCCTTCATCTGTGGGGTGGCTTTCAGGAGTGTGTGTTCATCACTGGAAGCACAGTCTGTACATGCTAGTCTGAGCATCCTTTTTTCACACATTCCCACCAAACATGCTCTCCTATGAAAGACTTGACACTGAAAGTTTTTTGTTGATGGTATTTAACCTCCAGTTTCCTTTACTGAAAGGTCATTCTCTTACGTGTGGGTATCTGCAAGGCAGCATGCCATCTGGGGAGGAGATGGGCCTCTCTCACACATTGGTCCCTCTTGGGCATAGCTCTTCTCCTGAAGAGACATCATTTCAGAGTCTGAGGGAAAAAACCCAGCACAGCACTTTTAAGCTATAATGAGGGAAGAAAGACTCCTTCCGTTTTATGTTTTGTTATATAGCAGAAAAAAATCTGTCACTTTGCAGGATACTTGCAACAAACAGGTTTAAAAACTGATTAAGTGGTTCAGCTTTACTCAGCTTTTAATCACTCAGCAGCTGTTTACTCCACAATTCACAGGCATATTTATGTTCCCTTTTAGCTGATATTGCCTGTTATCTTCCTCTCTATCCTCTGATCCCCAGCTGAGTGGAAGGGTACGTTCCTTTGTAGTTCAGATCCGAGGCATGGAAATCGAATCAGTTTCAAATACAGCACACACATTCCTAGCCCAACAATCAGGGTAAGTACCCTCAAACAAACAATAGATTACTGGGTCTTTGGTTCAATGCCTAATACCTTCCAGTGTGAAAAACGGGCACGGTCAGGTAGGAATATGGAGATACCTTTTTAAATCTAACAGTGATGGCCATCCTGTAGTGCTTTAGTTTCATTCAAGACTAAGTTGCTGTTTCACTATTGGGTGAAAATATGGAGTTTGTAAGGATTAAAGTTTTGCAGGAAGTGCAAGGTGCAATACATTTCTGCAGAGCCAGAAGAAGACTTCTTCTTGCACCAAGGCTGGCTTTCCTGTAGATGCCTAAGGCTCATGGGGTAAACACTTTCCTGTGTAAATGTGTCTCTTAGAACAAGATTCACGAATGTGTTCCAGTAGTAAGTAATCTGATTTTATCCGTGGGCTGTCCTGTTTTGTCATGTGGGATCACAACCCAATGAACTGCCATAATTAGCAGTGTTTCTACCTCTTTATCATATCTCGAGGAGTGATTTGGCTTTAAAAATCCACCAGAACCCCCAAAGGGAAGGAAATCCCAAGAGCAAATCATTTCAGAGAATGAAAAGAGCCCAAATGGGTGCTAACATTTCACAAATGCTAACATTTCAAGCTTTCAAATGAGTGAAATACATCTTCAATATTAATAGAGAAGTCTAGGATTATTACTGTGAAGATCTGCTTCGCCAGTATTTTAAATGATGCATGAAAACTTGTGCAAATTTTAGGGATATTTTTCCTTTTTATTGAAAAAACACACCACACATGCAAATTAAAACTGCATTCAGCCTACAAGACTATAACATTTTTGGCACATGTACTCAGCATGCATAAATGTTGGCTGTATTTAAGTTCTCCTAGACATATATAATTAATGAAATACATTTGTGTACAGCCTCATTTTGCAAGCAGCCTAAATTTAGACTGCCTATCCGTTTGCAATGTAAATCTTCATTTTAGTTGGTATATTAAATGTTAATGCTTGTGCTAATTTTTAGTCTCTAACCTTAAGGCAGGTCACACATTGCTTTATTAAAATAAAAGAAAGAAGATTAATTTAATGACTGGAGTCAACAATTAAAAGTACATGGGAGTTTGGACAAAAAAGTAAGGAAATGATAACTTAATGGCAAAAGGCATGTCCTCTAACAGCTAGGCACCATGGTGTGATCCTTATTTACTTTTATAGTGCACCCCATTGTGCCTATGTGTTGGAAGACATATGTCATGTTTCATCCTCAAGGGCCTAAGTGTGAATTTCCTGTTATTTTTTTCACAACTTTAAAAGTTGTTTCAATGAAGTTTTTGTTGGAAGAACTTTAGTAAAATGTGTTTTATATACTGTCTGTGGCTAACCAGGAAAAATTGCAGCCCAAGAGGAAAATAACGAAGAAAGGCTACAGCCCGAAGGAAAGGAAGGAGAGGGCTGGAAGTGGAATGGAGTTGTTAGCTGGGCTGGGAGCAGGAATAGCAGTCCTCGCGCCCTGACAGCTCCACATGTAGGCTTGGTGGCTGGCAGGGACTCACAGCACACACCAGCCCCACAGAGCTATGCATCCTTTTTCGCTATCCCAAAAGGATGGATTCTTTGAATATCTATAGTCACACTCACATACAGATGGTTTTGTTATCATTTTTGCTGATGAGCTGTCCATAGGGGATGTGCACATAGTGGCTGTAGGCACACAGGCTTTCATGGAGAAAGCTACAGGAATCCCCTCAATGGGAGACTGCTTCGATGCCAATGGAGCAGCAGCTCTCCTGGAAACACCACACAGATAAAAGGGAGACTCCGTAAAATGCCACATTTTTTTTTTTCTCACTGAGAATTAATTAGTGCCTTGAATTAGTGTAAAAGCAAATGTGAGCAACCTTTTTAAGCTACGAGACACTTTTATTTTTTCATACAGTTTTCACTGGAAATATCTTATTTTTCAGCAAATGCTTTCCATGCTCTTTCTAAGATATTTGAAATCCCTGCCTGCTACCTTAAAACAGAATCTCTGACATCCAATTTTTCCTCCAATGATGACGAATATAGCATGGAAATACATGGAAGCAAAGCGTACTCAAATTTAAGGCCTCTGCTTTGCAAAAATTACCTAGCTAACTTCAATGAACAAAACTTCAGTAACAAAGCTTTTCAGCACCAAATTGTCTAGAAAGGCCTTTTAAATATTTCAAATTTTCTAGAATTAGGCTGTCACTTCTGCAAATGTTCTGTGAAATTTTAACAGCAATTACTACTAAGCAAAATGTTTCAAAAAAAGGTATTCTAAAAAAATGAACAAAGATAAAAAGAAATTATCTTCACAGAATTACAGAATCACTACGTTGGAAAAGACCCACAGGATCATCCAGTCCAACCATTCCTATGAACAAATAACCATGCCCCTCAGCACTTCATCCACCTGTCTTTTAAACACCTCCAGCGAAGATGACTCAACCACCTCCCTGGGCAGCCTGTTCCAGTGCCCAATGACCCTTTCTGTGAATTTTTTTTTTCTGACGTCCAGACTGAATCTCCCCTGGCAAAGCTTGAGGCCATTCCCTCTTGTCCTATCCCCTGTCACTTGGGAGAAGTGGCCAGCAGCCTCCTCTCTACAACCTCCTTTCAGGCAGTTGTAGAGAGCAAGAAGGCCTCCCCTCAGCCTCCTCTTCTCAAGGCTAAACAACCCCAGCTCTCTCAGCCTCTCCTCATAAGACCTGTTCTCCAGCCCCCTCACCAGCTTTGTTGCTCTTCTCTGGACTCGTTCCAGAGCCTCACCATCCTTCTTGTGGTGAGGGGCCCAGAACTGAACACAGGATTCAAGGAGCGGTCTCACCAGTGCCGAGTACAGAGGGAGAATAACCTCCCTGGACCTGCTGGCCAAGCCATTTTTGATACAAGCCAAGATGCCATTGTCCTTCTTGGCCACCTGGGCACACTGCCCGCAGTGGAAGTCAAGCTTGATCCTATGTACAAGTAGCTGTGCAGCATAGCAGAGAAGACACAGGAGCACTGGGTGTCCTTGTGGGGTCTGACCTGTGTGACCCTGCAAATTCCATTGACTTCACTGCTTCTTGAGCCCCTTCCCATCTGTTACATAAAGGAGCAGCCACTTGTGGATGGGTTGTTCACTGGGTCAAACCTCTCTTTTTTCATGCTTTTATATATATTTTTTTTCATGGTGTGATATCTCTCATTTGGGTTTCTGGGCATTTCTGAATTTATAGGAATGAATGGATAAGAAAGCTCTCTATAGTGAAAGTAAAAATGAGATATCCAGTGAATTTGATGTGAAACCTGCACATTCCTCATCTTACAACACAGAAACCACTGGTTAGCACTGATCTTGTCTCCTCCATTTTAGGGTTTGTTCTTCCAAGAGAGATCATACCCCAGGAGAACACGCTATTTCTTAAGTAATTTACACAAGTAAAATGTTCAGTTTTAACACAATTACAAGTACAGAATACCCACCTTCCCACTACACCCACTCATCCCATGATTAACTGAAAGATTTCTAATCAAACATTTCATTCTGCTGGCTCTGAAACAACAGTGGCACTTATAGCTTCGACTTGGTGGTATAAACTATAAACCATAGAAGCAGACACCAGGAAAATAAAAATAATCATATATGAAAAATATAGAAGAAAGAGTCCAGCATCCTTCTTGCAAAATGCAAGCTCCAATATGTATAGAGTCAGTGGTAAATTACCCACCTGTTTTCACTTACTTAACATTAAAAAACACTTATACATCATTACATTTTTGTATCATATTAGTGAAAATGAATGCTAGAGCAATATAAGGTAAACATTGCTAATGCAGGAGAAGGTTGCTTGTATCTTCTAATGGTAGGATTAAATATGGCAGTGATAGATACACTGTGCACCTTTGAACCCCAGCTCACCACCAAAAAAGCCATGTGCTAGTATAAAGAGACCTGCTAGTACAAAACAGGCTTTTTCTCCTGGTTTTGGAAGCCATTGCAACAAAGAAGGCTTGCTGACTTAAAATGGTGTCCTGGGGATCCAGAGTGTTGTGTGCATTTGATTGGCTTTAATATTGTTTTCAGTTACCTACAAATCTTTTTCTCTTTAATTCAACTTGAAAGTAACATAAGGAAGCGGCTCATTTAATAAATATTTTGTTAGTACATTTCTTACAGTAGTTCTTAGGAACTCAATTAAGTTTTCCAGCACTTCCACCTCTGAAGTTTGAAAATGTCAGCCTGACTTAGAGCAGGCCACGAGAGGTCTGATCCAAAGCTCACTGGTGTCAGCAGAAAGACTGCTGCTGGGAGGGTGAGGTGTTTTATTGGCCCTACCTGCCCATAAAATACAGAGCGGCAGAGAGAGCAGCCACAAAACGGATGGCAACTGGGACACAGCTCCTCTGGGAATTGCTGCACCAAACCCCAAACTTTGGGAAAACGTTGCAGGAGCCTTTCTGATGATGCAGCACATGCCATCCTTAGCAGCCATACATTCTTTCTTTCCACCCACCCTGCTTTTCACAGTGGACCCTTTAGCATGCTATGTGGTGCTTTGAAGAGCTGATGTTCCTGTCCTAAGCCCAGGATTGCTTTCAATTTATTCCCACCCAAGGTATGTAAATAAAATGGCACCAGGAACATGCAATTTATAATCCACTAAACCATATGTGCTCAGTGCTGGTTTTCTATGGTGAGGGCTGCAGAGTGGCTTTTCCCAGGTGCATGCCTCCTCATCCTGTAAAAAAATGCAGGATGACTGAACAGGACAAGATTGGGTCATGCCACCCATTTCTTCTCATTAAACCCCAGTAAATGTCTCTTCCAGAGACTGTTCACAGACCTCCTTCACAGAATGTTCATGGACCTCCTCCACAGACTGTTCATGGACCTCCTCCACGTCCACATCCTTGTAAGAATCCCCATGTCTGCCTCTAGAGAAAGTAGAGAAGTGAAAGCCAACAGCAGGCTGATGCTGCTCCCTGCTACAGAGGCAGCACACCTCCGCAGGGCACCGCGGGGCACCTCACTGCAAGGACTCTGGAAAGTTCAGGCTAATCTTCAAGGGGGAAAAAAAGCATATCTGAAATTGTATAAGAGATAATAACACTTGTGGCTGTACAAGCAAAGATAACAGCAAAAATAATCAAATCTCATGCTCCTGGGAGGAAACTAATTGCACACAGGGGTCAGGAAGACATTTTCATCCACTGTAGAGTGTTGCACAGTTGGCTGCTGCATTTTTATTATGAAAGAGGAAAGTGGAAGGAGGAAGGGGGATTTTGCTTGGTTTGTTTTTCTTTTCCTGAAGAGATGGAGGGAAAGGCAAGAGTGGCTCTTGTTTGCCCTTAAGCATCAAGAGCTGGCTGATGTCAGAGGCATAATACCAGTCTGGGTGGATACAGTATGGCAACACTGATGTGTCCAATGGATTGGGAAAGTGGGATGCATCTCTCCATGCGCACACATCTGCTATCCCTCACTTGTGAATGTTACTCCAGATGGTAATCAAGAAGGTGGTTTTATAACCCACATTAAGAGGACTGTCTGCTGACAAGTTATGTGTTTTCTTCCCTTGAGTACATGCTGTTAAGATGGATAAGTGCAAATGGTTGAAATTTGGTTGTTAACTCTGAATAATAATAATACTTTGCATTTCTATTGCATTTTCCATCCTAGGATCTCAAAGCACTTTAAAAACAGTAATTAACTGAATCTTACCACACTGCTGTGAAGCAGGTAATTATTATTACCATTTTTTACTGAAAAAGAAGCTTTGTCATAGTGAAAGAGAGTTTCCCTAGGTCATCAAAGAACCAAAAATAGTCAAGAAATCACAATGACTTCTCAAAGTAAATTAGAGACATTGCATTAATTTCCTGGAAATTAATTTGTGATAGGTTTTTTTCCCAATGAATAAATTAAGCCAAGCTTCACACATTTTCAAGTTTTGAAAACATCTTTTTTGGGACTAAAACACTAAAAAGAAATTATAGGCCTTGCACTTTCCACTTTCTTACTGAACAACCAGAAAAATATCAATCAAAAATGAAAATGGGCTATGGAAAGACAAGTTAGTCAAAGAAATAGCTTGATGATTCCAATTAATTAATAACAAGAATACATTGCAAACCTCTGTCAGATTTAGTGCCAATTCCCATTCCTTTTGGTCTCATCAGGTAGTTCATTACTCTCTTTTCTCCTCCCTCGGAGAAAAATACAGACTGTTTGTGAGGCCTACAAGGCTTGTTTTTATCTTGCCTTTTCATTTCTTTCCTTCATGTCATCTGTTTTAAAACACCTTCTGAATGCGCTGGTGAAGGCTCAGACTTTGTAGACAATAGGCTCATAAGCTTGCATAAATGAGAAAAAGAGAGCAAGACCAAGTTTCAGTGTTGATTTTTGCCTGTTGAATAATATTAGTTATTTGATTTTCAGACCCAGAATCCATTCTTAAATTAGAGGAAGATGTTGTGGTCCCGTCAAAGAATCGAAGACAAATTCTGCTAATCCTTCTGAGAGGTGAGACAATGGTAATGGGGGGTAAGGAATGATGTCTGGGTGGGCAATATTGCCTGTTCATTTCCTCGGCTTAGCTGCTGATTGTCACTCTTGTGCCTTTGAGATGCCCATAAGCTTCCAGGGAGACTACACGAAGGTAGAGCAGCTTAATTATGTAGGCTGTTATTTACTAGGTTTCAGCTGAATCCATCAAACTAACTTTGCTTTAACCTGAGCCAGATTTGATTATGAAGACAATTTATTGACTGGTTTCTCCTTTGGCAGTGCATCCTTTGATTTAGATACAGATACTTACCTACTTGAAATGTAGCAGTGTTATGACACAATTTATATTTTAAAAAGCAATATTACACTGAACATAATTTTTAAAAAAACAAACAAACAAACAACAACAACAAAAAGCCCTTTGAATCTAGAATAATGGCTACCTGTAAGGCAATAGCTCGAGAGATTTTGCTCAAGTAACTTATAACTATCAGCAGAACCCCCTAGGGAATTACCGCTGTTTTTGCAGAAGCTGTTTGCAGTGGAATAAAGAGACAAGTGCTCTATATATCATTTTAAGTAAGACAAATAAAGTTCTGCTTCCTCCTTACAACGATGTCATTGTCACTTATATAAGAATAATTCTGTGTGACTTTTTATGAATCTTTCCCCTGTGCAGAAGTACAATGGCCTAATTTCCTACACTGCATATTATAAATAAACATCCTTCTTCAGCAATCTATAGCCAAGCTGAAATGATCTTGCCTTGAATGGAGCGGTCTAGAAATGCTAAGGTGCATTTCAGCACTGGCGATGGGTGGAGGGAAACCCCACCACCCCAGAAGAGGATATGTCCATACCTGCTCCATCCTTGGGAGGGTTCCTCACAGCCCAGAAATAGCTGATGGGAAGACCTGGGGAAGTCTCTCTGTTTGTTATAGATACTCCTTACAGCTCACGGCATAGCTGGGAGGAAGTTTAATTTATTTTGGATTCTCAAAGCGGCAACACCAAATGCATGGTACTTGGGAGCATGGAGGAGAAAAGAGCACAACCCCCTGTTTTCCATACGACTGCCCACTACTGTTGCTACAAAGGACCTCTCATATGGTAAAAACACGTTAAAAAATTAATAAAAAAAAGCTAGAAAGTGTTATTCAAAATGTAATTTTAACACACTGTGAAGGGCTTTTAAGGGGAAATTTGTGCAGGGAGGGCTTTTATCTCTCTAAGGCTCCAGCTAATGTAGCTGGCTGCCCAAGGGAATGCCACAGGGAGAGAAAATGGGAGAAATGGTATTAAAAGGGTGAGAATGTTATTTTATAACTTAAAAAAAAATATTTGTTTTCCCCAGAGTCTTTCAGGTTGGTTTGCTCTTCTGGCTGCTTTTGATCTGCCAATAGCAAAGCCCATCTCTACAGTGATTGTGGAATTCTGTCTGATATTCCCTGCATGTCATGAGCATGGGGATTTCATTTGATACATCATTTCCAACAAATACCCGCAGTACAAAGCATAGAAGAAATTTCTCTCATACAACACATGCATACACTCACATCTGTGTATGCACGCATACATGTTTATGTGTCCACGTGAATCAAATCATACTTGGCAGAAGAGATACCCTCTAGCTCTGATTAAATTCAAGTGATAAATTGTATTATCCTGTGTTTTCCAGTGTCCCATCTGCACTATCCTGCTTGCTAATCTCTCTGGCTGGATATTTTCTAATGTTCTGAACCTCTGAGAGTAGCTTCAAAAAAGGTTGCTGTTAAAATAAGTTTTAAAAAAAAGCAACCAGCAAAATAACATTTCTTTTTCTCCTTCTTAAGTGGAAGTTGCCTTGTTCCTCCTCATCTCCTCCAAGAAATACAACCAACACAAGTCCCAGGACAAACAGCACAGAATGACCAATTTACAGTCCAGTATTCTCCAGCTTTACAGTGTTAGAAAGTTGTACTGGAAATGGAAGATTTTTAATGGGGCAAAGTTGACCTTTTACATGTGAGTTATCAGATCTTAATATGATGTTGTTTTGTACTTTTTATAGGTTTTGATGACAGCAGAAGTTTTGTCTCTTCAGCCTTTCAAGTTCTGTTTAACTAGACTCATGAAAACTAAAATGAAACTCTCTTGGAAGTGAATAAACTTTAATATAAGGACAAAAAAAAATCAGCAAAAGCCCTTCAGAATTTGTACATAGGGAACCCACACATCGGGAAACCTACAGCATCAGGAAAAATCTACATCTCCTATTAAGGTTATTTACACGTTCTTTCACTATTTGGAACTAATCTAGCCATTCTCAGATCACAATGAAGATGCCTTCAAACCTAGTCTATCATAGATTTCCTATGTTACATTAAGGTGCTCTGAAATTTCTACACCAGAATTTTCAATATACGTGCCATATGCAAGTATTGATTTTCCTGTTTTGGAATTTTTTTTCTTATCCATTCATCCCGGTCTTCTATTGCTTTATTACATCACAGAGTGAATTAATAGTAATATCACCTTACTGTTTATATACTAAGTGAGACGTATGGTTTACAAACCATTGGGAACCAAGGACAAAGGACTGAAAGAAAAATTCTGAGTCTTGTAAATTCTCAGAAACATGTGGCTTTGCCTTACCTGACCCTTACGGAAGCTGTAGGAGCTGCTCATGAGCCAGTGCTGCCCCTCTCCTGTGAGCAATTGCCAGAGTTTCCTCAGCTACAGGTGGCTGAGGTGCATGCCATGTGCACCACCCTTCTCCACTACTTTCAGAGGTGGCTTAATGGTTTAGGAGAGTTGACAGAGCTCAGACTGATGCCTCCAACTTGTGTGGCTGTGCCATCCTGTCCCATGAGAAGTTTTACCTACTCTTACTCAGATCTTAAGGATATAGATAGCCTCTCTATGGGGAGCCTATTTTAATACCCGATTTGTCTGTTTCAAGGAAAAAAAATCATGGTACCTTACCTAAACTTTTTCTTCCTTTGTATGAGGCTGCTGCTTCTTGTTCTACCTTCTTGTACTAACGTGAAAAATTCCCTTACTTCATTAAACACACTTCTACATAATGGTAATGTCCCCAGTGAGCGGTTTCTGTATAAATTCAGTTCCTCTGATATGTTCCCATATGCTTTATACTCTGATCTCTGTATCACTTCAGTGGTTAATCTCTATATGTTCTCCAGTGCGGTATCTACATGCTAGAAGAACCATAAAGTCTTTTGAGTGGCATTGTCCCAAATTAAGGTAGTTGCAATATCACTCTTTGGCTTCTATATGAGACTTATTTTTAATTGCATGTAAGAATACCACTGCTGTAATGTTGGGTTACAGCCCAAGTGTTAAGTTTTACAGAGTAGCTGGAAAAATAGTCTCAAGATCTATCACTTACTGTTTTCTAGATAGCTCCCCTTCAGCTGTATCTCTATCTTTTATTGACACTCCCAGAGTATCATACTTGCTGAAATTCCAGTTCAAAGTGCCTATGGACATAATTTTGCTGTGTTTTCCAAGTTGTCTCTTTTTTTTGTCACTGGACTTGTACATGCAGCATTTCTGAAATGCTGTGAAATATAAACCTGCAAAAAAGAGCGCACTTATAAGACAAGTGACTCCAGTTGAAAGTGTGGCTGTGAAAACTGATTACAGAGCAAATTGCCCATCTGCACAGGCTTGGAATAAGAACATCTCAAAGCTCATTTGTGGACTGATGCTGCCATTTAATGCAGTTTCCAACAAATCATTCATAAAATTAATGGCCACAACTGCTGCTTGTTTCTCTCAAGCTCTTCTGTAAAAAATAGTTCTTCCATTGATTCAGGAAGATATGTAAAGGAATGGGTGTTATCTGAAGAAAAATGAATGAGGTGGACTTCACACAACCTTAATTACTTGGGCTACTGGTAACATTCTGCATTAGAGTATAAATTTGGTCTTCACAATCCACCTGTCAGGTTTTTTTGTTATTAATGTAGCTTTGTTCTGTAGCTTTCAAAAATGTTTCTAAAGGAATCTTCCCTGCTAAATGTACTTGTTGGCCCTGTGGGTGGTGGTTTGAGGAGAGATAGCCTTGACTTTTTATTTTAAGTCTCTGCTGCACATTGTGGACCCAGAATAATGTTTTGTAACCTCTTGAAAAATAGGACTTCACAGTTCATGCAGCCTGTGTCCCAGAAGTAGAAATGCCACTTCTAATTTCCCATACCCCGAATACCCTTTTTTCCAGAACTCCAGTTATGTGGAGACTCTGGACTTGAAATTAAACTCTTCAGTTGATAGTAGAATTGCGCAAAGACTTTGCAAAAAGTTGCAGAAAACAATTGCTGTTTACTCTGAGTATCATGAAAAACGTTCAATTCTAATGAAACAAATTACATCTACTGCTTGTGTCTTGATACCTCTGCATATCTTTCCAGCTTAGGCTAGACATCATTTAAGACCACTTTCTTCCCTCTTGCTGTGCATGGGTACCCTTCTAAGTTGCAGAGATCTAACTCTCCCCTTAACAGATATTTTATTTTTCCCTGAGATAATTCTGGAGTTTTAGACTTCTCTCCTCTGAAAGCATGTCCCTCTGGCGCTTTTTCTGCCTAAGGATCCTGGGTCTCCGCAACCTCTTCTTGAGACACTTAGTCCATGGTTTTACAGTATAAAGTGTTGGTCACCAGTATTAGGTAAACCTACACCCTTTGCCTCCAATCACTGTTTCTTACTTTCCCTGCAAATGGTGACTTTTTCAGATATGCTGGCACAATTACTTGTGGGACAGAGCTGTGAACTGTACCTGAAAAATCACCATCCTTTCGAATCATGCAGCTGCATCCCCCTCCTAAATAATAGTACCAAAACATAGCTCCAGGTTCCATGCCTTTTAAAATCAAATGTTAACAATTAATCAATCTTTGCTGCATGAAGATTTTCGAGTCAAACCACAAACCTTTACCATGAAGGTTCAAGAAAATGAATGTTTGTCAAGGATTGGAGGAAACATCCTTTGTGTGCCAATATCTTGTAACTCACAGCTTGCTCAGAGATGGAAAAGCAGACCTAGCTCTGTCTCCTTAGAATGAGAAGGTGAGACTATGTACGGTGTAGGATGGCTGCAGTACGCAGGGATTCACAAAGTATTTAAACCAAACTGAATTTCAGCATGAATTTATAGAAAGAGAGATTGTATACATGGAGAAACAGTTCTGCAGACAACCACTTTTTCGTGACAGAAATTTCAGTACTGATTGGAATGTAACTTAATTAAAGTCTCCCTGCCTGGTCATGATCCCAGACTAATTTTACACTGGCGTAATTCCATGAACTTGCATGCAATTGATATGAGAGTAGCTCAAAGAAGACTTGGATACTGAGCACTCCGGATACCTGGATCATTCCACAGGTGTCTATATGCATCATGTTGTGTACTATTTTTGTATTAGAACACCAGTAGAAAATGAGTTACACAGGGATCCTCATTCTGGACTAACGGACTCCTAAGAATCACGTGCAATTAATCTATCTCTCTACTTTTTCTTACTTTTTTCATAATGCAGTCATTCACTTCAAAAATCTCTTCCCTGGGTAAACCAGAAATGTCTTCTGTGACTCCAGATAACCCTGAAACATGAGCTGTTTTTCCAGGTCAGCAGAGAGCCTGAGGCAGTAGTCCTGAGGACATGGACTCCCTCAAACTATCTCTGGTCCATCATTGAAGTCCTCTAAGTTTCCTGTTAGTATCATGATCTATTGTGCTAGTGTCCACATGAAAAGGAAGAGCATGGACACAGTCATGGGAACCAACACACACAGCCACAGCTGGGGTCCCCTTTGGTGTCATGAGCGGGTGCACTCAGCGTACCAGCAGACCTGACAGTAATATCTTGATTTGCTTTTGCTGATGTTTCACCTATGGCAAACAGAAGGCATAGAGTCCATTTCAGCACACAACAAAAGGAGCCAAAGTCTCAAAGATACATGCCAAAGCAACCCCAAAAAATCATGTCCAGTTGACATATACATTTTGCCAAAGCTCTGTGCTGTCCAGTAGCACGGCAGAATACTGATATCATTGCACATCCTCTCAGGGAAAGTCACAAGCAAGGAAGTTGGTGGCTCTGCTAGGAAGCAACTCTGAGCTGCTTGGGAGGATTTTCAAATCCCATGCTTAAGCAGAGAAGAAAAACATCTGGTCATTTTTAGGAGACTGTGTATACAAAACATGCATGTTTGCTGCAAGGAGATTGTTGCCATGACATTATGTTCTTGTTGCTCACAGTAATTTGAAGACATCCTCGTTTTCCTCAGTTCTTCCCTTACTACTTTAGCTCCCCCTCAGCCAAAGATGAGTTCAAAGATCACCCAATTAGTAAAAGGAAATAGAAGAAGAATATTTTCACCCTATTCCCCTACCTGATTTAGATAGTATAATATAACACAAACTTTCAAAAGGCTTTGCTGCATGATGAAAGTCTTTTGGCTTACTGTCAGGAAAGAACCATTCAGGGTGAATGCAACTAGATGGTTTCAAATCCAATGATATGGATAACAATTTAAAGATGGGTTAAGCTGCCTGTGAAAAGACAAAACTACCTCAACAATATAATCTTTGGTTTTTTTACAGCATACTGCTCTGATGGCCGCAAAATTATGACTCTGGTTTTCATTATGGTGAATATTCTACTAAGATGCTTCTCCCTTCTTACTGCCTTCCCCAGTGCTTTTCTGCCAGCTCTGATAAACTAACATCCAGCTGGTCAGGTTGCTACTTTTGGGGTGGGAAGGCCAATATTACCTTGTCAGTAGTGCAGCCTAATTGTCAGCAAATCATTGGTTTATCACACCACGGTTCAAACAGTGAGATTCTATAACAACACACAACACATACTTTACAATTCACTCCCGAACTAGTTCAATTTATTTCCTTTTCTTTTGTGTTTGCAAAAGGCACTCTTCATCTAATCTCCACCCTGATCTGACAGGGAGCTGTAACTGTCTTCAAAGTCCTCTGCAGTTCTCTTTCAATGAAGCAAACGGGAGGTCACAGAATTATCATTGCGCATCATTAGTACATTTTATATATTTATGTTGCTTGCTAGTGTCATCCTTTGTATCATGAAAATTTCTCATCACAGATTTCAGTGCACCCTGACCCATACAAGTATTTGCAATTATGTCAGGTGTAACACTGACCTGAACTGCACGTACCATAGTGGTTTTTTATCCATGGGTAAAGTAGGATTTATTGTATTATGTAAAAGTGACTTATTTTGTCACCATTTATTATTCGTACACACATTTATTGTAATGTACACAGTACATTATAATGCACATTATAAAATGTACTGTGACAGATCTTGGCGCGGTGACAGGATTGTTAGAAAAACATACAAAAGCGTGGGGAAACATATTCAAATGTCACATCATGAAGCCTAAGGGCCTTAGGTGCTCACAGCAGTGCTTAAATTTAGAGGAGTTTTGTCCTCTTCGGGCCAACCAAACCTTGTCTAGTTCTCTTTAGGGAGAGCAAACAGAGAATCCCAGTTGTCTTTTGCTTTTTTAAATTAAGGGACCACAGCAGAAGGCCAGAACATGGCCCAGTGCCTCTTCTCCAACAAATGAACGAACTAACGTAAGATGATATGTAATGTTACACTAGCAAAGAGCAATAAGGAGTAGGTGGGTGACAGCAGAAACCTTTTTGCTCCGAGACTCAGCAACAGTCTTTCCACAAGTACAAGGCTAGCTTATACAAGATTCAAGGAGGTAGAGTTTAGTCAAGGCTATGGGCTAGGAACCATCTCTCTTTTCAGCGATCCTAGAGTCAATGAGAAAAATTGCTCAGTAATGGTGGCAGGCAAAGCTGTTTTAATCTAAACATGACTTGAGATAATCAAAATTTCACCAGCATTTGGGTTTGTGTTAGAGCAGGAGGGAATTGAGAGTTCTAGCAACAAAAAGAATGATTATTTCAGTCTTTGTCGATGAGACACTTTTCATGAAAATATCTGTTGTTATCCATCTGCAATTATTATTACAATAACTTTTGTTTTGATTTGTCTTTTTGAAAGCAAACTATCTTCATTTGAAAGCAGTTTTGAAACTGTAAGGCTGTTCTAAGATGTAACAAATTCTTATATCAACAATTTACATTCTTCGGGAAAAATAAATTTCTACTCTTTTCACAGTCCTTCCCTTTGTTCTTCCAATACAACACACATGCTTGCCCTTTACAGCGTAAAGACATTAAACAATATGAATCTTTCTTTAAAAGACCCACAAAGTAATAATCTCTGTTAAAACAGAATTTCTCATTTATGGATCTGTTCTTTTGGAAAAGTGAGAGAGAGACTGAATCATGTTTCACAGATAACTGTTCACCTTGTTTACTGCTCTACTGGGAGGCGCAACATTGACATACCCAGGCGATGAGGGCAGAACAAGAAAGTTAGTGAAGAAAGTCACAGGGAAAAGAGGAAAACAGAAGAACAAGAAGCAAGAGCTAGCTTTAAGACCAAAGGAATGATAATAGAAGAGCACCCTATCTTGAATTATGGCCAAAGAGGTTTAGAAATATTAAAGGAAACCTCTGCAGTTACCCAGACGACCAAACCTAAGGCTGTTTGGTGGTAGTATGAGATGCGTAAACCATGTGCAAGCAATACAGTTTCCCTCAGGTTGTGCTGAGAACAGGGTTTGACAGAATACATATGTCTAAGAGCTCTGCAAATCATTCTGCTTTTTAGCTGCCAGGACCATAGTGGCAGCAGAAGCTGTTTCGGGCCTTGCAGCTACTCTGCCAGCTAAAGATGAGCCCCAGTCTCTGTCCCATAATGGTTCAGAAACAGGACAGGACAACCTACACAAAGCCCCACGACCTGCCTTTCATCAGGTCAGAGCCCATTTGTTGCACAGCAAATGGACTGATACTTTGCTGACAATGTAACTGCAGCGCAGATGTACCTGTGGGATACTTGGGTAAGCTTCAGAGGCCAATTTTTTTGATATGTGCAGAGAAGTGTTCAGGTATGTAGTACTGTCCCTTCACCTTGTTTCATTTTCGCAACCACCTAAAGAGTCAGTCCCATCTGCACAGCAACTTTTCTGAAATTACCAGGGCAGAGACCTTGCCAAATAAAATAAGTCCCCTGTCAGCTGTTCTGGTTCAGTACAGAAAACAAAAAATACTCATACTTACAGTCCTAAATGTACAAAATCAGAAGAATATTGGAATGAAAGTATACAGTGTAGACCACACACATATTTCCTCATGCCTGCTTTTATGTTGTCCACAGGGCAAGACCATTTGTTCCACATTATGGAGGCAGTAACTGTGCTTTTGAAAAACCACATCTTGCTGTATCCCATATCCAATTAAAAATATAAGCTGTATATGCCTATTTGCCTTTGACAACTTCTTCTAACAGCCACCTGAAATAAGGTTAGTGTCTTGATTACAAGGAGCTGAAGAGGAGGGTACAAATTTCTACCTGATATGAGAACATCTGAAAGTGAGAAAATATTAGCATTAACAGACTCACTGACCAGGCTCTGTGGTCAATGTCTGACAATCACAACATTATTTGGGTATTTTGTGCCGAGACTTGTTAGATAACTAGCTACAGTGTGCAAAACAAATAAAGAAGTGATGGGAAGAAAAGGTTGAAGCTGGGAAGAGAAAGGGAACCAAAAAGAGAAGGATTTTCTTCTTAACAAACTGGCAAGTTGCAAGGACAAAAAACTAACCTGACAACAGATATAAAGTTGAGGAGCTCCCATTTCAGGGGTGTGATGTTGTCGTGCCCAGCCTTTTACTCTGCATGTTCACTGTAGCTTAGGGGCATGCCACACACTTAAGAGAACTTTACCAGAGTGTTGATGCAATATCTTGTCAGCAACCAAGTGATTTGTTTTTCCTCTGGACATTGATTGAAGAAATTCTTATTACATTTTATAGCTTGCTTGGCCTTGGTATGAGAGTCAAGACATAAATTGGACCATAAATTGGCCTATGTCAGAATCTGCATTGAAGTGACATCAAATATGTGTCATCATGCTGGTGTTTCAGCTAACAGCAGGAACCTGACACTCCCTGTCAACTTGATCAAATGCTAGACCCAGTCACGTCTTTGCCATGTGGCACATTTTAACTGTTATAGTGAAGGCTGTGGAGGCATCTTCTGCGATGATACTGGAGAATGCTGCAGTAGGAAAATAAATTGTGTTTGTAGACAAAATTGATTTGCTTCAACTTACGGCAAAGTAACAATCTCCACTGTGAGTGTTGCAGGTATATGCATATAAATAAAAATTGACACCGAAAAATATATAGATACACTGAGAGGAAAAGAGAGCATACATAACTGAGATATATTTATCCCACAAGCAAAGCAAGACTTGATAATTCATGAGTGGTAAAGATGCAGTTGAGTTATGGAGATCTTTCCTCTGGAGTGAAATAAATATAGCATCTCGATTCAGCCCATTATATAGCGTGATTAATAGAAGTGAACACTTTCAATAGGTTTCTTTTATTTTGAAACCTTTAGAGGTTATATTCTGTTCTTAATTTACAAACTATCAAAAATCCTCATGGCGATTTGCATTTAGAAAGCTACATTTTAGTAGCAATTTTTTTGGGGGGGGAGGCGGAATTTCTATTTATGACCCTGGAAAGAGAAATCAAACTTATTTTAGTTAGAAACCGCAGTTTACTTAATTGTAAGTTAGTAGCACAATCTTCATCAGGAAGCTATAGCATAGCTTAGTATAAGATTAAAATCTACAGCACACTATGAGACACCTGTGTGGCTAGTTGATTTTTATATATGCAGCTATGTCATGTTCAGGGGAAGTCAACATTTGTCTGTCACCTTCACCAGTACTGTAAGGACTGGCCAATTACTGCCTATTTCACTCTGCACCTAGTAGTCTCTTAAGACTTAAACTCATCACCCCTCTGTTTCTCAAACACTGCAGGCAGGAACATGGCATCACCACAGCTGGAGAATTTTGCAACACATTTTGTTAAAAACAGGCTTCTCTGCAGTGCCTTACACAGATTTTGTGCAGTGCCATACATGGAGACAGATGGTGGCCAAATGTGGAGTACCAAGACATGGAAGGTGGCTTGGTGTTATTTTATGACTCTCTAAGTCAGTGTCTTTTTCTATTATGTCTTAAATTCCAGCTATTACATACTGTGTGAATGTCAGCATTATTAGCTACTTGCTTATAGCTGTAATAGAAAATTCTCAGTAATGTGATTGTTCATAAGACCCTCCTATGAGCCAAATCCTAGCTACCTCACAAAACTGCCAAAACCTTGTTTTTTCCATTGCCAACCCCAACAATACCCTGAGCTACTTTTAGTGTAAAATTGGTAATATGCAGAAAACTGTTGAGACAGAAAACTGTTGAGACAGCATTGAGGAGTAACTCTATTAACTCCAGAGAGTTGAGTGTCTTTCAAAAAGAGAAAAGAGCCAGACCTACAGAAATCCACATGGAATAAAAAACATGTACTGAAGGAATAGTTTCTATCCACTTAATCCATTAGAAAAATTCATTTTAAATTGAAATCCAACAAAATATGGAAGAACATCCCAGAACTTTCCTTGCCAGAGAACTGGACCTTACCTATAGGTCTGAGAAAGGCGCAGTGAATGATATGCCACATGCATGGCTGAAATACACAACACAGTAAACTGCTGAAGGGGAAATGCGACTGGATATTTATGCTCCTCAAAGTTGTGTGTGACACCTCAGGAGAGAGGGACTTGTTTGTCATCTCTTTGACGAGTCAGGAGGAATTCCAGAGCAGAGAAGAACCCTGAATCCACTGTAAATCCTCCGCCTTGTTATCATTCAGTGATCTGCAGGGTTGCAGCAGAAGAGATGCTATATTTGTTTTACTGTTTGTACAGCTGTAGGAATTATGTCTGTGCCCACAAACCTTGCTCTATTTAAGGGTCTTCAGAGCTACTATTCTGAAATCAAGCTAAGGGCAGGAATGCTGAAACACAAAATGCTTGCAGGAAAAAGGCTGAAGTGACTCCTGCAAACTGTTCAAGAGAGCTTTTTGTAGAAATATGCTCCTTGTGCCCCAGTGATAACAGAACTAAAATCTTGGAGCAAAGATGGACATTTTGAAAAACATCCTAGACTTTTGCATCTGACTCCCCTGCTGTGTCCCCCTCCTCCTCCTTACAAAGCCTACTTATAATTACTTTTAATATGCATGTTGCTCTACAGAACTGATCTTTTGCTGTTTGAACAGCAATAGGATCATGTAGATAGAACTATCCAGCAGCTCCATGTTATCTCCCATCATTCTTTTGCATCTTTAACAGAAAAATACATCAAAAAAAGCATACTTCTGACAACATTTCACTGAAAAATGGAAAAAGAGGCAGACGAAATGTTGGCAGATTTGTTTTTCAAGCTTATACAGGCCACTGTCCAAACCACTAAAAAAAAAAAATAATTGCTTCCACTTAATGTTTCCTCAAATTACCAATGGCTTAAAAATTAGTAACTCAGGACAGCATTTAATCACAATATTTATTGCAAAAATAACTGATTTCTATTCAAGACACTGAGATGTAAGTACTTGCAGAAAACTGAGTAAAGGCTTGAGTATGCTCCTTTACTAAGGTTTTGAAACTTACTCTGGTAGAGTT
Organism: Phaenicophaeus curvirostris; assembly: GCF_032191515.1. Classification (NCBI taxonomy): domain Eukaryota; kingdom Metazoa; phylum Chordata; class Aves; order Cuculiformes; family Cuculidae; genus Phaenicophaeus; species Phaenicophaeus curvirostris. The sequence goes on along the minus strand of NC_091394.1, from coordinate 51,188,946 downwards.
GTGTTAAGGGAAGGAAAGAGCCAGTGGAAAAAAATTTTGCCTGGCCAGTTAAGTAAAAACTGTATCATGGGCAAGCCCTCACCTGGAAAAAAGGTTGGTCGGGCTCTCATATCCTATTTTTTTTTTACTATGAGGGTGTAACATACTTCAAGTACAATTATTGGCATAATCTATGTCACTGATCTTGGTGACTGCTCAAAGGGAGAGTCAGAGCTCAGAGAACTTCTTGGTTTTCTTCCTTTACTAAAATCCAACTGTATGAATTTACCTTGTTGGAAAGCAGAGGTCATGCTGAGGGCATTCGTATGCTTTAAACCTGGATTAATGTGACATCATGGTGATGACAACAGTTGGTAAGCTTGGTGATGGCTTCCATTTGAGAACAGCTTTTACCAGTCTGGACAGAGTGTGATCCTTCAGAAACTGAAATACACTGAAAATTATTCCCAAGCTCTGCAGAATGCAAGGATGTGCATGCTGGTAAATCTTACAACTATCCCCAGGAATATAGCAACAAATTCTACTGGTTAGGTTTGAAATGCAGTGATGAGATTAGCATTTGCTGTTAAACCCCACCTGACTTTTTCAAGGGCTTCTCCACCAGAACTGCTGTTCTGGCAGACCAGGGCCAGTGTCACAGCTGCTCCTTCCCCATGTGGTCCCAGGGGCACTCTGCTACCTGAGCCCTCTGCAGGGAGGAGGTCTGGAGTAAATGGCATTAGGCATTGATTTCCACTGCTCCTTTTCCAGACTGTTTGCTAATGTGACCATAATACAGTCTACAGAGACTCAGGTGCATGGTTCTCAAGGTACACCAGAATTCCATTCATTCAGCAGAACAGAAATGAGATAATGGTTCATATGACCCCTTATTTCCAAATGAGACATGCTAGCCTTCTTTTTTTCTTTGATCACCTATTAAAACCTCACACACATACACACAGCACTCAGGTCTTACAAATGCAATGTCCTTGGCAATCTGCATTGGATGAAACAAAGAAGGGTTTGAGTAAAAATCACAGAAGCAAAAACATTTGGCCCAAAGGATAAAATTAAATGGAATACATAACATCTACTCTTGCTCAAAGGGAACTCAGAACAGCAGGTAGTCTCATTTACCACATAATCTGGAATTTTGGGGCATAAAGCAGGGACATAAGGATGGTATCTGGGCCTTTACTGTGTTTAAAGCTGGAACAAGTGCACCAGCTGAAGGGGTTATCTGTTTATGTATGGAGGTGTGTGTGGGTGTGTGGTTTAATATGTATTTAATACAGCTCCTGGGAAAGCTAATGGAGTTGCCTTGGGGAGTTGAACAACCTCCCAGTGCGCTCTGCATAAATCTTCTTTAGCTGCAGGTGAACAAAAAGTTATGTTAAGTGCAAAAGTGAAGGTAACAGCTGCTGAAACCCTTTTGCAGGCCTATGGAGAATTGGTACTGCATGTTACCAGTTGATTGGTGATTTCTTAACCTCTTCTAACATGTAAAAATAAGAGAAAAAATTGAAGCTTTGGGGGAATAATTTCTCTCTTAGCAGAATTTTCTCTTATTCACCAAGGACAGTAACTTAAAAAAAGTAATTTGGAAAGAAATTCAGCTAGAAAATGTCCAGGACACCACAAATGTAGTTTTATAAGACTCTTTCTTCTTACTTTCTTTTTTTTTTTTCTTGAAGACGATAACTGGGTTTTATACTTTACTGTCTTATTAACAGAATGCATTTTGGAAGTCTGCCACTGTTAACAGTATCAGAAGGATTTAGGGCTGCTGAAATACACTTGAAGATTTAATTCTGCTGACTTCAGCTCTGATCTGAAGTAAAAACTGTAACCATAGATTAAATGTTTAGCGCCAGATATTGCAATTGCTGCTTCTTGTCGTAAATCCTTGTGTCTATTGCTGTTTCAGACAGCTCTCTGTGGACCCTTGGCAGTGCACATAACACAATGCTTGTGTTGTATAAGGTTCTTCACCAGGGGCCAATTTTTGAAGTCCTCTCTCCATTCTTCCTCATAAAACTCTCAGTTGTCTGACTGAGAACCTTGAGGTGTAGCAGTGCAAGGCTGCCCCATGGACATAATTCCCATGCAATGCTGTGAAAACCAGGACAGCCTCCTGCTTATTGTAATGCCTGATCTTTGGTTTTCAAAAGGAGTATTCCAAGGGCTGGGGACTTTATTAATCTCTTATGAGAGCCAACTAATAAAAGCAAATAATCAATACAAAATTAGATTGTCATGAACAAAATTAATTAATGTTGCCATTCATATACTAGAATATATGGTTAAAAGTTTAAGGGTTACCTCCCTCTTTTAGTTATAATTTTATAGGGCTCTGTAGACTCCTTTTTTGGACTTCAGCAGTCACTGACATTTTAATCTTTCTAATGTGGTCATCTGATTTACAAGTGGGGTTCACTTTTTCATAGTGAGTAGTTCTCCACTCATTGCTTATTGCACTCAAATAAAGTTATAATAAGAATACATCTCAATAGTCCCTAGTCCAAAACTGGTGCCTGTCTTCCCTGACCTTGGGTAGATTTATCGCATTATAAATCTCAGCACACAAGCTTTAACTTTTTTTTCTACTAAAATTTTAATATCAGGAGTATAACCCAAAATATTTTCAAGGCATCTCATATTACCAATCATACTGGCATGTAAGAAGATGTTGGCAACTTTATTCTTCTAATTTAAGGGAAAAAAAAAAGAGCAAAAAAAGTGAGAACAAGGCTGAGAGAATCACACACACTAGAAGGTAAAAAAAACCTCTGGTGTTCCCATACCAGCACTGAGGCTACGTATAGAGATTGGGATGAAAGGCATTGAAGTAAAAACCTTTGTTTGCACTCCTAGGTGGTGGCCTGATGTTGAAATTTTTATGTCTTCAAGAAGAGGCAAAACAAAAACATGGAGAAAAAAATTAGGTCAGAAAGTTGAGTGGAAGGTCAGTAGTACCAGTCCAGCTAACCCATAAATAAAGTAAAAATTATTCACTCCGCTATCTGGTTATTTATATTTCACTTAGAATCCCTGGGAAAATCTGGCTTGTGCCCTGCCCTGGTAGTTGGGAAGGGGCACCCCAGAACCTGGTGAATTTGATACAGCCAAATTTTAACTTTGTTTTGAGCTATTGGAGCTTTGGCATGATGGCATATGGATAACCTGCTCTGGATTGCCCAACCTTCTTGCATACACACGTCTGGTTGAGTTTTTCAAGTAGTCATCTGTAGCCCTCTCATACTTCATCTGCTGGTTTTTTAGTGTTCTATAAGACATGTATAGAATAAAAACATCAGACTTGTTTCATATGGCCATGTTAGTCCCAAAGCATGTAGATAAAAGAAACTGTGATGCATTCAGCACAGCTCCAGTGCAGGAGGCAATAATTTCCTTTGTTCCTTTCCCATGTGGGCAAACTAGTCTTTTATTAATTCTCTGCCCTATTCCCATTTAGTCTTATAGAGAGTGCCAGGGAGAAGCTGGGAATGTAATCCTTTCCTCCCTTTTTGCTACAGGTCATATAAAATGGATATTGCATTCAGTGCAGATGGGACGACGCTGTCATTCATCAGTTCCCCAAATTGGCTGCTTGGCAGACAGAATTATTTAAGTAAAACTGAAGTAATTTTCAAAATTGAAACTTAAGCTGTTTAGTGACATAAGCCAAGAGCAGTTTTTCTTGGACCCCCAACACTTCCTTGGCTCACATTCGCAGTTCAGCTATTTTCATTCCCGTCAATTAGTTCAATCTCCATGGATGTGAGGAAGGGCTAGAGCAGTGCAGCTTCTTTGATGCAATTTCATGTATACATATGGAGCATCTGTTACTCCAGGAGTCTTGCCGTCACTTCCATTATATGGAGAGTTTGATAGTGATAGGAATTCAGGACCTGATGGGCCATTTTCTTCTGAGCTTCACACAGAAGTGCCTTGGCAAAAAGCCTTGTGCAAGGGAATACCCCTCCAAACAAAGGAAACACACTGTGGTAAAGCCCTTCAAAGAGGCACAGGGAAAATAAAACATGTAGGAGTGTGCTCCCTTCATCCCCTGTTCCATTCCTGAGCATTTGGGCATTTGACACTGAGTTAAAAGTGCATAACACTAGCACAGGGTTTCTTGACACCAACCTTGGAGCACTGAGGCTGGTCCACTTGAAAATAAAAGGCTTGGGGATGGTGCTTCACCTTTAACAGCCTCCTTCTGTCAGGCCACTTTTTTTTCAGGGCGGGGGGAGCTATAAAAGGTGTTTCTTCAGTATTTCTTTCAAGACAGCGTGTATTCCACTTGCATTGATGTGCCAGAGGCTATCATTACCAACAACTCAGGCAAACATCTTCAGCCAATTATTAACCTGTGATAGAAATATAATATTTTCTCGCCTTCTTGGTACCTTTTATTTATCCTTAATACTTTCCAGGGAAATATCTGAGAGCTCTTGTTTTTCATCTTATAATTTGGTCAGGAGGATAGGTTAAGAGTCTAAGATTGCTGCCCCAAATCCCAGCACTTGGTTAAGTGTGATTTAAGTGGTAATTAAAATGTTATGCTAGGCTTCAGTACGCAATGAGCTTCTGTCTCTCATTTAGCACACCCGCCCATTGCCTAATTTCAGAAAGGGCCTGATGGATGGTTTCAAGGACCATTCAAGAAATATTTGATAGGTACCTGCTCTCTATCATAGATTGCTACTGGTTTAATAACCACTACATTTCCAGCTTGTTTGGATACTTAAGACTCGCAACCTTCTTTGCAGAGAAACACAAACTACTTGCACATGGACAAGTTACTTGCAGTCTTCGGAAACTCTCAGGTGGTCAGAAAATGCTGCTGGTGCAAGCAGATGCCCCACACTTACTGCAAGGGAACTCCAGGAACCCAGAGCTTGTCCTCTTCAGGAAGAAATTGGCAGATTCTACTCTGGAAATAATAAAAATGAAAATAACTGAAGTTTCTTATAAAACAATGTTTCACGAATTGCCTTAATTGAGATGCACTGATCTGATTTAAGATATTTTGCTACAGAATACTTTCAAATGGAGGAAAAAGTGCCTTGACAAAAAAAAAACCAAAAACCAAAACACAGCCACCAACAAAAAAACCCCGAAAAAGCAACATACCATTCAAAAACACTTTAATGGAATATTTCAGTTATTCTTTCCAAACAACATTTCACTGAAATAAACACACTGCTGCAAAAGTGTTTGCTTTTTATCTGCTGACATTTTTCCTTCTAAAAATTTCCACCCTAAAGTTTTCTACTCATGTATCAGCACTGCAGTTGGAATATTTGTAACTGTGGTTTGAATTTAAGTGGGATGCTTTTAGTCTGACTCTTCAACCCACTTAGATTGAAGCAGACTCTTGTATAATTTGAAACATTCAAGAGTATTTATCACTGGGTTCCTGAAATGCATTAGAAGGACAGTTTTAAACTATTGCTTCATAAGTTATGTTGCTTCTATAAATTTCTGTGTTTTCTCAAAATAGATTAATTGTTTCTTGTCACCTTCCACATAATATTAAATTATGTGAAGCTAGTTATATACAAAAAATGTTGGGTTTGCTTTTTCCTTGGGCCTTTAAAGAAGCGTGTATAGTGAAATACAGAAAATACAGAAGAGATGCAGCAATATCAGTTTTCTCATAGAGTCCCTAACCTTGGGCTCTGCATATGTAGTCACTATAGCAAAGCTAGCATGTTAGCTTTTTTATACTGCATATAGACATGAATATATACTGAATATAATTATGAATATACATTGAATGCTAACTGAATATAGAAAGAGAATCTAGAAGCCAAACAGTGCCTGGCATTGATGATGTATTACTACAAGACCTGCTTTTTCATAAAATAAGTTTTCTATTCCCATATGCCAGTTATTACTTAGTGGGTTAAATGACTTGGAACCTGTTATGTTCTTTGGAGACTGTAGGTCCAAAGACATGTCTAACCCATCGTTACAGCTCTTTTGAACCACCACAGTAGGGCTAGTATCTGCCCCACTATGTTTAGGCATGAGCTTTGCGTAAAGCTGCCAGATATAATCATTTATCCAGCTTCTTCTTTCCACAGACCAACACATGGAAATATCTTTGCAGCAGCCTTTACTTCTCTTAATTTATAAGCATCTGTTCCTGATCAGTTTTGAGAAATAGAAATAGTTTTTAATCATTACTTGAGACTGAGATATAACAGAAGATGTGCTGGTAATTGCATTCTGTTCTTTGGTTTTACTGTTGTTTTTTGTTGTTTCTTTCCTTTTTTTTTTTATTTATGTCTCCCTGGGATTGTCCATGAGTAACACTATCTGGGAAACAACATCGTTGTTTAGCTATGAAGCACCAATAAACCTGAACGGCTTTTTTTTTTCATCTATGTTGAATAGTTTTTGCTGTGTATTAGCCCAGTGCCGTTACAAATTCAAACCCTATATATATATTGTTCATGGCCCTTTGTGTCATCAGGAAATTAAAGTTTGCAGCTGGCCTCTTCATCTTAGTTAATCATGCGAACATGAAATCCTTAAAGGTCCACGCAATGGTCCCTGCGGGGGCCCCACTCAACACTTCTCCGCAGTGTGACATTGTTTTTCAGCTGTGTTTTTATCTTCTCCCCTCTTCTGTTCTGAGCTCCTGCTGCTTTTAACTTCAGTAGCAGACTATCATGTGGCACTTTGTCATGGGCTGTCCAGAGCGCCGCAGTAGCCATGCCCTTTCACCACACACTGCAACCTGTTTGAAAGTTTAGGAGGTTAGGGATGAAGTCTTGCCTGCTCTCGTTAGTCTGTTTTCCTTCTTTCAGCCCTGCCTTGGTGGTGAATGGAAAAAGCCTCCAAATATACCTTGTCCTGCGTCTTACACAAGGTTGCAGGGTGATGGTTTAAGGGCTTAGTTTCTCCTGCCTGTGTTTTATGCCTTGTTTTCTTGTTTTCTAAGAACTTACTTGAATTATGACAATAAATCAAAGATTTCCTTCCAGATGTCTTTTAACATCCAGATCATTTCCTCTAGGTCCTGGATATGTCCTAGATTTTGGTTTCCTTAGGTAATTTCTTTCACTGGCCTTAGTGACCCTAACACAGGCTGACCTGTAGTTAACTTTGTCTCACTTTTTAAGATTTGGTTTGAAGAAGTCAGCCAATACCTTAGTTAAAGAGAGTGGGGGGAGGCGGGGGCAAAGGAAAGCCTTCACTAGCTTTTTCATTTTCATTTCCTGTGCCATTGTATTCAAACTTTCTCCCTGACTGATTCCCACTCTCTTGCAGGTGATGAGAAAAATCTTTTAGTATTTGTTTTCTTTCATATCTTTTCTTTGCTGTAGTTCTTTTAAAATTCTTTTATTAGCTTTTCCTTACTTATTGATATGTAACATACATAGGAAAGACTTAAAGGGTTTTTTTTTACCATCAATTTTCTCCAGAGATGATAATTTTTTTTTCTTTACCATTGAGGAAGCCATTTTGTCATTGTTAAAGATCACAGCTACTTTTACAGAGCTCTAATCTTTTGGGCCCTAATCCAACAAATCTTTTAAGCATGTCCTTAACTGCAGACACGTGAGTGGTTGTATTGAACTGAATGAAGCTAGTCAGGTGCTTAAAGTTAAGCAAATGATTAAGTGCTTTGTTTGGCTGGCCTTCCAGAGCACCTTCCCCCAGGAGCCCCTTCTCCATCAGCCTGCGCAGAGCTACCAGCAGGCGAGTGTTGTTGCTGCACTCAGGAGACAAGCATTGTGGTAGAGAGGGAAGGATCCTCCAGCACATAATCCTCCCAAAAGTTTTTGGAGAATATCTTTATTTTCAGTTACTGATTTTAATATAACGCGTGCCTTTGCACATGGTACCTTCTGACCTCCAGGTGTCTGGAATTTAAGTGATACAGACATGGGCCAAGGAGGAGAGGAACCAAAACAGATGAAATAAGACATATAGAATCATAGAATCATAGAATAACCAGGTTGGAAGAGACCCACCGGATCATCAAGTCCAACCATTCCTATCAAACACTAAACCATGCCCCTAAGCACCTCGTCCACCCGTGCCTTAAACACTTCCAGGGAACGTGAATCAACCACCTCCCTGGGCAGCCTGTATATGATACAAAGACAGCCATATGGGTCTGTTTTCACCAGGATGTGTATCTTCTTGCACTGTCTTCCACCACTAATTTCAGAGACGGACTCTGTGTGCTCAGTCCTCAGCTGAAATTATTCACCATCTTGCAGGATCAGAAAATGGTTTTGTTTATGTATTTATTTATTTAGACTACCTCTATTAGCTGCCCATATTCTTTGCATTGCAGCTCAGAGATGGGAAGATGACTCATCCTCACCAGACACTCGGTGTCTCATTGCCTGCCCCAGTTTCTACCCACTACAGCCAGAGTAAAACCACACTCTTCCAGCTGCTTGATACCAAAGGGAGAAAATAGGAGCCAAGTCGCAAGGAGCCTTTACCCTAAGGCAGAAAGAGGATTCTGGTATAGCAGCACTATCCCATCACAGATTGGCTGCTTCCACTTGCCTGAGAACTGAGCTGTAGCTGTAGTTGTTTCGGGGCACCAAAGAACATGTACTTAACAGGGAAGTTGGGTTATCAATAGTAGTTTGGGTGGTCAGAAGTTACCCTAAACAATAGACTGCAAGCAAGTCCCTGAGAATGGCTTCTCTGGGTAGGTATTCATGTCTTCAAGTGATGTTTTGTAAAATTGTGCAGGGTCAACTCTTCTGCCAGCTAAATTATCTGGCTCTAGTTGTGCTGGTTTGGAGGTTGTGAACAAGCTGGTCGGCAGTTACGCATGCTCTGTCAAGCCATTTAATCCTTGGGATACTGCTTTCTCCAAGGCCTGTCTAGATGAAGAAACCATCATCACTGAATCAATGGGATAGGCTCAAAATAAACTATCAGATGTGTCCATGGACAAGCTATTTTGGCGTTCCTCACAGACAGGGCCCTGAATGTTCTTTATATAAGGCTGTTTCACATCAGCCTCATTCCTACCTCTCTAGAGGCTTCTCTATTTGTCAGAGACTATAAAAAAAAAAGTGTCTTTTTAAGTTAAGGGATGAATTCTTTCAGCTGGCAGCAGTCATAAAATCCCTTTTTCATACTGGGGTAGCAGCCAGGAGGCCCCATCCAAGACCAAGTTCCAGTTGTACTGGTGCTATACCAACACTTCCCTTCAATCATCATCTATTAACAGTTTCTATCCTCTTCTAGAGGCTGGCTGCCAGGAATTGAGGAAAGGGTAAGGATAATACCCCTTTAAAATAATTTCTACTGACCTCAGACTTGAGAAGCCACTAATGCAGGAGTGGGGACAGGATGGGGCTCATGGTGGCAGCAACAATGTCGGCATTATTTCAGGAAAGATAACTTGTCACTATTCTGCATTGGTAAGTTGACATCTTCTTGTTGTATGACCCTAATTAATTTATGCAGCATGCATCATGGGGGACGACAAGATCCAGACTGAAGCCTTTGTATTGGGATTTTACCCTGTGCCAGACAGAAGTAATTAGCTATATCTATCTTTTTCAGTTTCAGTTACTCTTCCCTAAAAGATTTATATTAGGAAGGTGAAATCATACAGTTACACCTTGTCTGTACAGGATTTTCTTATCTCCTGTGACAGAATTAAATGCTATACTTTGTCTCTAACAAGCAGTAATATCCCTACAACTAGCACCAAACTAAAAGTCACTCCAAGCACACTTGTTCTTTATGACATTATCATTGTTCTGATTACTGGAGAGCCTCTGCTATTCCATATTCACTTGCATTTTCTCTATTTGTGTTTACTTTGAATTCTACAGGTGTATCCTATTGAGTGTATGGTGGGTAGGGAGGGTATTTATGCATAGGATATATGTGCAGACAGCAACAAGCTCATCAAAAAAGAGCAAGGGGGACAACATATATGCTCTTCTAAACTAATGAAAAGATAATATGTCTTCATACAAACCATAGCAGAGCAGTGAAAATCCTTGTTGTTAAAGATCTACAAGGATTAAAACAAAAAATAAATAAAACTGATTGGATTTTTAGCTCCTGAGTTTGTCCTTTTAGTGTTAAGACGTAAAGAGACTTCCTCTGCCCGTGGATGACTCTGGGCTGTGGCTAGTGATGTCAGGAGAAAGTTCAGGCGCAATTTCTTCTGTCCTGGTCTTGGCTGTGCTTGCCAAAGAAGATTTAATCCGGGACCATATCACTGTATCTCTGAGGACAGTTTCTGCCTCCCTTCCCTCCAGATTCTCCAGCTCAATATGACCCTTCTCTAGCTCATTGGCACATAGCCATCAAGACCAGTAACAAGCTGTCATTGAAGCCCACATGCTTCAAGACTGAGAGCAGTCGCTTGAGGAGTTTAGCCGGCCAGGCTGGGGCAGGAGTCAGCAGGCAGCTGGGGATAAGCGATGGGGTGGGGAGTGGGGTAGAGTGGAGGGGTAGGGGACTGGCAGCAAGTGCTGCAGTCAACATGGCTCTTTGGAAGGGGCTGTTTGGGCATATTTCTAGAGGAAGTGGTTGTCCAGCAGCCGCATTGCCTGGAGTAACCAGTTCTGCAGGGGGCATGACAGGGAAATGCTGTATCACCAAGCATCCTCCCCATCCCTTGAGACTACATCCAGCCCTGCTTCATGAAGTGTTCCTGTTAAGAGCACTGAGAGCTGTGCCTGCCATTCCGTAAGTGCAAAATGTGCAGGAAATTTATCCTATTACTCCAAAATTGTGGTCATTCTCCATACCCCTGGCACCTGTATTTTGTTTCTAATGACTAGTTTGTCCTCCCTCTAGCTGGGATAAACTACACAAAAACTCTCTCACAGGCACCACTTCTCTATTCCATCTGACTTCTGGCTGTCTCAAGTGGTCCTACACCAGAAATAAAGTCTATACTACCAATTTTAGACCACCAGACAATCCCTAATATATTGTACTTCTTTAAAACCTATAGCTGTTATTTCTCTTACACAACCATGATAGAATCTTACTGTAGCATTCCAGGCTACCCCTATCTCACTTAAGCCTTACATGTCTTAACTTTTGTCCTTGGCTTCCAGACAATTCTTCTATTCTCAGGATGCTTTCTGCTGAACTTCCTGTCTATAAAAGTGCGCCCAGGGAGTCTATCATTCTTCCAGCCTATTCCTTCTCCTTCCCAGAGCTTCCCCTTCTCTTACCATACCAAGCAATTATTCTTATTAATTATTCCAGCTAACAGTAATTATCAGCAGTGTGCACCCCCAGCCACATTAATAACAGCGATCTCTAGGACACTGAGGAATTGGCTGAAAAGATTCGCTTTCCTGCTTGGGTTGCATAGGATGACAAATTCCTTTTCTTCCCTGCATGTCTATTTCAAGGGGAGAATCTTAGCACTTTCTTGTTTTAAGATGGGCAAAAAGTGGGCAGATGAAGAAGCAAGGACTACTGTGTAGGCATTGCCTAAGAAGTGTCAAAGAACAGAGACCAAAGTTCTAGTCTGTGGATTTGGAACACAGTTTCTAAGCAGTGGCATTAATTGATTTTTTTTCTTAGCTTCTGGTATTTATGGGCCAAATACTGAAATTTCTGCTTGGGCTCCAATAATCTGGGATCTGCCTCAGGGTTTGAACTTCAAATTGTTTTCATCCATTCCACAGGCACAACTACCGTTCAGCAGCAAATGGAATAAAATTTGGCCATGATTCATCATCTGTATTTTGTCAATATCTTTCATACCTCTGCTGAAAAGCACTGAAGTTTTCAAAAGTGATATTTGTTTAGTGCGAAATAAAAACAAAGATAAAGGGAAAAAAAATTTAAAAGGAAATAAGTTTAAAAAAGAAATCCCCACTAAAAAATGAGAGAGTTAAAAAAAATATTTTCCCTCAAAATTGCTTACCATTTGCCTAAGCTGCAAAGTTTTTAATGACATTCTAGTGAAAATAGAGCGCTCTGGCTAAATTCCTTCAAACCCAATAAAGCAGATGACCAGGAACCATAATGGAATTGATGCTGTCAAGTGCATTTGCTTTTTTAATGCTAACATGTTTTTGGTTATTAAGAAACAAAAAAACAAGTGGTATATGACCAACATAGCTTCTGACAGGGGCATTGGAACCCATCTGGCTTATGGATCCCCCACTTTTCTTTATTAGCCTGAGATTATAAAGTTGTAACAGTGTAGTTTAGCTTCTGGCTTATGCAATTGCAGATTGGCAAAGGGCTAACTATAAGGTGTGAGTTTCTGAAAACTAAAATACGATACTGACCCATTGCACAACACATAGGCCTGCAGCAGATGTACTGGATGAAGGAAATACAGTAGTGCTGTTGAAATGTTACTGATTGGTTCCAACTGAGTAGCTCTAGATATAAACCAGCTTTCAAAAGCAACAGATGAGATAAAAATGTCAGAAATGATCATTAAAAGATGTTGCCATATATCACTTAATGGAGTCACAAAAAATACTATCAGGCATCCTCCAACAGGAATGGATGTACTCCATGAATGTTATCTCCACAGTTGTCAATATCTGTGATGAAAAAAAAAGAGCCTCTCGATCTTTACAGATTTCTTTAATTTAAATAAGCCTTTTAAGGTAGGGAGGATTTGTTCTCTCAGTGTGCTTCATTAGTGTAGCTTACCACCACAAAACCTGGTTGTATTGAGAAAGATTGCCCCATTATCAAATAATTAGGACTGCCTTAGCAGGTGCATACACTTACCTTAGTAATTAAATCCTTGTTAAAACACCAAAATCCAGAGAATTTAAATGGTTACCCAGAGGAGGTAGCCCAGAAAGTTATTCTATAAGGTAGACATCATCTGGGAGACCGATACTGAGCAGAGACTTTTTTCCTCATGGGACTTTGATGAAGCACATCTGCACACATCATGCAGTACAATAAAAATTGCTATGACAATACCAGACAAACACCTACTGTACAAGAAGCCAGAGAAACCAAGCATAAGCCTGCACAGAATCATATGCTGTGTAATGGAGCTTTCACAGCCTCACTACTTTTACAGTTACAAGCAAAATTAAAGATGATGATACTCATTTTTAACAATTTTTTTAATATTTGCCTGATTTATGTTCTAGGATGAGTTCAAGAGACTTATTCCTGAACTGAGCCTCTGAAATCTTACCACACTGGGAAAACAATAGTGATATGCCTACGTATACAGCTATTTTAGAAGAGTTCAGGCCCTAACGAAATTTTAAAGAAAATAACTGAAGTTGCCATAATCTCACACAGTCATAAAAATCACATTTCTAGATATATATGTATGTTATAGATATATTTGTATACTTGTGTGTTGCATGTTCTACACATCCACAGATCTGTGAATGTCTATATTAATAAAATATGCCAGCAAGTGGATTAGACAGTCTATTACAATAAATTATCTCTGTTCAGTTGGCACTCTCATTGTCCTCACCAGAACTGATCAACCAGATGTGACATAATTAGCTACTTGCCTAGAGGTGTAGCGGGTCTTTTACTATAAAGGATACTGAGCAAACTCGCATTCTGCTGTCTATTTGTATTCAGCCTCCAAGTCTGGGTCAGAAATGCCAACCAGTCTTTAGTTTCCAAAAGCCAGAGAGAAAACCATAAGATTGGGACAGATTTGTTTTTCACCTCTCAGAAGAACTCTGTTGACCAAAACTGTAGGACCCAATACATCAAGTAATACACAGGATCTGCACGTACTCATTGACCTAAGTCTGTGTTCAAAGTTGTAGATTCAGTGCTGACAAAAGTACCCTCATGTTTTAGAAGTGAAATATCTATAGAACAGCCATTTTCTGGAGTGATGTTCTTAGATAAATGGAGTTAGTCCTGGAAATCAATTTAGACAAAGCTGCAGCAGAGCTGGTATTGGAATTCACCAACTCGCTACATAATTTGAATAAATGGGAAAAGAGATGACTCCTGAGAGTAGCACTGGCAGCCAAAAGAATTATACTGATGGACTGGAAAAGCAAAGCCATGCCATGTATTGATTTATGGACTATTGCCCTTCTGGATATAGCTAAATGTGAAAGAACTCCCTTTATTCGTTCTAATAAAATGGACATCAATGCTCTCAGAGAAAAACTGCTTTTGGAGTTATATCATAAATAGCTGGCATATAGGATGGTCTTTCACTTGCCCATCACACATGCTTTGTGGGCTGGTGACGTTTGAGACAGAGAAAACAACAGGGACTTTTTCTAGAGTTGCTTCCTTTGTTTGTTTCTGTTTCCCACTCAAAATTATTTCCTTTGTCTTTTTGATTTGTTTTGTGCGGTTGTTTTTCTTTTCCTTTCTTCTAGAATCTCTGGGTGTAAATCAGAACTTGAGATGGTATATTTTTTAATAGATGTAGTCCTACGATAGCTGATTTTCAGCATTTTGGGGACAAGTGCCTTTTTTCTGACTTAAATAGTCTAGGCAATGCTGAAGGAGAACAAACACACCACAACGCTAATTCTGCTCCCTCATGGCTGTGATCTCCCTGTCCTGCCCACCAAAGCTGGGTTAATGCTCACCATGCTCGATATGAGAAGACCCCTACAAACCAGCTCTCGCTACCTCAGTCAAACCAATGCTGTCCCTTAAGCCTTTTTTATCTTCAGAGGACCCTCTAAAGATTCCCTGCTCTTTGGGAGTTCATTTCCATCAATATAAGTAATATGGGGAGCCCTACTGTAGCCTGGATGTTGCCATAATTTTTAATGCTATATTGATTAAACTGCTATGAGTGGGATGAAATTATGTGGTATTAGTTATGCTGGCAACTGGTTTACCTCTGGGATCCTGATGTTGCTAGCACTGGTGGAGCTAAGCCAGAGTTAGGAACATAGGGAAAATAAAAAAAAAAAAAAAATGTCCTAACATAGATATGACCTTGGTTGTTCAAACTTAACGCCACAAGATGAATAGACCCTCTGGAGTCTGGGATGCCATCGCATTTGGTGGCATGCCCTAACCATCTTCCCAGCAGAAAAGAGTGAGTGAGTGAGCTCTATGCAGGAAGCCCTGAATCAGAGCTGGCACCACTTTACAGCTGTGAGTCAAGAAGAAAATAGGACTGTTTGCCTCAGCTTTTGAGGAGCTAATGAGAGATAATGAGATAATGAGGTCAGTTCTGGGATACCCGGGTAAGTATCTGTGTAGCCTTCTCCCATTGTTATGCTGTTTCCTGAAACATTACCCCCTGGCTTCTTGCAGAGACAACGGGTCTTTTGTCCACCCACCCTCCCTGCGCAGTAGGACCCGGTCCAGTACCCGGGAGGCTGAGGGGCAGTAAGTCAACCCGCTCCTGCAGGCTGCCTCTGGCCATAGCAAGATGACTGCTAAGCATCTCCGTGTTAAGAAAGAAAACTCAGATGAGCACTCAGGTCTTGCTTTGACTATGATCACATAATCACAGAATCACAGAATAACCAGGTTGGAAGAGACCCACCGGATCATCGAGTCCAACCATTCCTATCAAATGATGACTAAACCACATGTGAAGTGTTTAAACATTACTACATGCATGTAATCCATAGAATCATAGAATAGTTTGGGCTGGAAGGGACCTTAAAGGTCATCTAGTTCCAACCCTGCTGCAATGGGCAGAGACATGTCCCACTAGATCTCATCATAAAGTCCACAAATGTTTACCCATTCACTTACTTCTGAAAAGTTTTCATGTTCATTTTTACATAATTTACCACTGCTATCCAGACAAGCCAGGAAAAGAATTGCTATTGTCATGGTGGACTTAGTAGTGATTCAAAAACACATAAAAAAACCCCCCAGGATTGCTGGCCAATGTGGGCTTCAGCTCTCCTTGAGACGTAATGGGTACACAGTCTCCTTCAGACACTTGACCCCAGTGCTTTCAAGAGAAGCACCTTGAATGAGTAAGGTTTCCTCAAGTCACTCTGCAGAATGCAGGTGACAATTATCATTGTATTCCAGTCTAACTAATGTCACTAGTAATAAAACATATGATGTGACCACTTCTGAGGCTACACTAATTAACCTGTGTAAAGACAGAGAAGTACAGGACATGATAAGTTTGTTAAAATTAAACTGAGCACAGATAAGCAACACAATTTGTAAATATTGAAGAAAGTTTAAGCTTCAGTCAAGCTCAAGAGACAGGGCCTTTGCCCTGAGGTTTATACAATTGGAAAAGGACATGAAGCAAATCAGAGGATACCAACTACTTCCTACATTATTGCTTATTCTATTGCAATATAATTTCAAAATTTCAAGAAAAAATGCACCAACTATGCCGTATAGATAAAAGACAGGAAAAGTCCAACATTTTCTATTTCTTTGTTGACGAAATACACCTCCAAAATATCTGGAGCTAGATGGCTCTAGAGCTTAGTGTGATATTACAAAACCTGTCATGCCCAAGTCATTCACTGAAGTTGAGCCTAAATGGCTAATACGACGACTGAAAATTATTGTCAGCAGAGAGTTCTTCAGTGGCCTGTGACAAATGCAGTCTGTGATGTAGAATAGTGGCTGTCATTTTAAGTATATAGGCATAGTGCACTCAGAGTAGGACACTAAAAAAAAATTAACAATTTATTCAGGCTGTAGGAAGGATGGATTGGAGCAGATAAAAGGTGAAGATAGGGTCAGCATTGGAGTTAACATCATCTTTTCGTCAAGTATGCCACAGCATTGTAACAAACACCTTGAAAAATGTGAAGAAAAATCCACTTTAGCAGAATGTTCACTAATTGATGCGAGGAGTATTTACCTTCTGAATCTCGTAGTGTTTTGGGTCTTTCTTAGTTATTTCCCAGGTAAAGGCTGGCTCAGCCCAGCCCTGGTATGTTACTTATAATCTGAACTGATGACACTAGAGCTTCAGGGTGAGTAGTTTCAGTGAAGGTGATTGCAGAATATTTCCATCTATCATCCCTGAAGCTTGAGTAAGCAAAAAATATACTGTCATTTCCTGTTCACATATTGGAGGTAAATATAAGAACTTATCCTCAACATGTCTGAATATGTCTTATTTTCATGACACGGTGCCTATGTGGGACTTAACAGTGATGGAGCAGGAACATTATGGTGTAATCGATTCCTCACAGTGTAAGAGCTCTTGGAAGTCAGATTATCTTCAGAGCTATAAACTCAGGGTAATCATCTCTGCCACTTTCTGCATCAGAGCAGTGTTGTGAGATGTTGTTTTAAAAATCTCCTTGCTATCAAACCTTGTGCAAGCAAAACCATGCTTTCCCCTCCTGCTTGGGGATGGTGGACAGGCTGACACCACTGCTGCCTTGTGCCAGTCACACAGCAAAAATACTGCAGAAGTGTAAAGCTGCAAAACCGGAGGGAAACCTCTTCCCTAGGCTACATATCTCCTTCAGTACGAGCTTTGCTGAGCTCTTATTCTTCAGCAGACGGTGTAGGAGAGATAGCCTTCAAAACCACAGAGACAAATATTTTATGGATGAGTACATTAAAGATTACTCACTTCTTCCCTCAAATTATCTATGTTTTGCAGAGAGTACAAAGGGCATGGTTTGGATCATCCCCTTTCTAATAAAAGTGATTTCCAGCTGTTGGCACCGAGTACCTTCTGCAGGCCAAGTTCACTGATACCTGATACTCCATCCACGGTTAGGTGAGGAAAGGACACTGGCCCGGACACCTTCCTGGGGAGTCTCTGAAGCAAAATGAACTTTCACGAAAATCACCCACCTTCAACAGCTGTTCCAAAGACAGGACCATCATGTTGACACACACTAAAACAGTAAGTTGTGCCACGGTTTGCAGTTTTCTGACTCAGTCAAAGGAGCAAACCTATTTTCCCCATCCTTAAACAACTGGCAAAGGTCAAGAAAGCTGCAATGAAATGGGATCAGTAAGCTGTCTGAAAATGCACTAGTCTACATTTGCCCCATCTCCTCTCTGCTCCCATTTGCACTGAATCTTTTATGATTCTTTTATGTCCTTCTAGTCTTCACCTACATTAATTGCTGAGTTTTGAGGGTATGGTTTCAAGGTGCTAGAGCCAAAGCCCAGTGCGTCACTGGGAGATAAGATGTCAATCAAGTGGTGTTTGCCAGAACAGAGCAGCAATGAGAGCAAGCCCTGTGAGTAGAGCAGTCTGTCAGCTCTACCTTTCCTCTCTGGGTAGCACTGGATCTTGTTCAGTTCCTTCAACTACTCACAGTGTGTCCTAAGTAGGGGTAGGCAGGAAAGGCTGATCATTTGGGAAAAAATCTCAAGGAGGCCCATCACCTACTCTGGGCACTCTGTGCATGCACTTGACCTTTCCTGAAACCTCTCTTTTATTTCTCCCAGATTTTCAACTTCACAAATACACTGTCTGCTACTTTCTCCAGAAATTAAGTTACTTTCTTTTTCTTTCGATAACTGCATCCCTGCTATCTGCAACCCCTTCCTTTCTGCTCTCTCTGCAGCCTGTATCCCCTTAACCCCATTCAAAACCTAGTTGTCAAGATTACCTTATTAAGCCTTCTTTAAACTTTGTTACCTTCCTACGTAGTACCTTTGAGCTCAACAAATTCCAGTTTTTCATGCCTGCCTCCATGGGCACTCACAGTTCTGTGCAGGGCTACGCTCTGTATTTCCATTTCTTAACGCTTCCATCACTGTAGCTTGTAGCAAGTTTCTCTGTTCATATGCACCTTCTCCTGCTCTTCTCTATGTAGATGATGCATGTTCCACGTGTAAACTATGAACCTGTATCTTTGGTCTGGCTCTTCATTTTTCATGTCCACAAAAGCTAACTCAGAGCAATCCACACTCTATTTCAACATCATAAAGAAAGAAATGAAATAAAATTTTATAATCTTTATTGCGACTGCTCCAAACCCACATGCTATTACTGGTTTTTCAAATTTCCTTGGGACAGAAGCTACCTTGATTTTTGCCATCTAGTGTTCCAAGAAAGCTGCCAGCACTTGAACTAGGAGAACAAGTAATAGATGGAAAAAAGCATCATAGTAATCTTTCCATTTTATTAATGATGCTCACACCACTTCTGCCTAAAGCAATGAATGTAATAGTCAAGTGCAACTACTATGACTGCATTTAACATAAGGAACACTCTGCTTACAAATATAGGACTTACAAACATTAAGCTGCTAGTACAACTGCCAGTAAACTGACTGTGAATATTAATACAGTATTCCCTCTGTAATCAGGCTGCATCACTGCCCCACTCACTTCACAGTCATGACAAGCAGTGAATATATTCAAAGCAAAAAACAATGAAAAAACATTTTTTTAAACAGTCTATGCTTTAGCAATACTTCATTGATTTTTCAGTATTTTTGCAGATACAGCACAACTGAATTAACTAGATAAGGAACTTTTCACTCTTAGGTCATTAGTTCACATCTGAGACAGGTCAGTAGTGACCAAAGGTCACTTTAAGTATTATAATTTTAATAAAGACCAAAATAGAGGCAGGCCTTCAACAGGCATAAAGCAATGCTTTAACTTTCTTAGGCTGCCCACAGCATACACAACTAGACCAACTTTGTTGCCTGCCAAAGTCAAACTGATAGAGAGTTAGATGGTCATCTAGTTGCCAGATGTCTGGCTGTGTAACTTTCTGGCACTAAGCATTATATAGAGACAGATCTATGGATTGGATCAATTAGCATTACACTTACCATCTGACAACTGTTTGGTCGCCTTCGCCCAGTTCCTAGAGGACAGGTGTTCACATCACAGAAATCACCATCACAATTGGTACGACTAATTGATACGGTTGTTGGCAGTCACAGCAGAGAGGACAAGGACTGAATTAGCACTGAGACCAAAGCACTGTTTCACCCCTAGAGAGAGTCTCTTCAGCTCAGGATGTCCAGGGCTTTTGGAGGATAACTTTCTGCTACTGCATGTGCTGTGCTGTGCAGAATCTGCTCTGTTTTCAGATCCAGTACATTCAGTGAGGTTTCCTGGGGTACAAGGGAAAGAGAGGGGGCGGTGAGTCTCTTTTCTATATTTTTTGATTAGATGCCTTAAGAAATACTTTCTCTATGATTTTTCTGTCGTTTCCCCAGTATCTTCTCAGGTTTATGGTGTATGGGGAAAAAAAATATAAAGTGAGTGCGGAGATCTGAACAGTATGAGTGTGTCAAGAACAATTTCAAGGGAAGAAAGAAAAAGTATACTTGCAGAAATACTCAAGCATTTACAGCAATTCTAGTGCTCTCTTATTTCTTCTGTTTTACAACCCAGACAGTCATGTAAAGAGCTTCATGGGTATGTTCTCTTGCGGAGCTTGTGGGTATACTTGGTGATTAGACAAATGGGGTTCTGCTTTGGCAAATGTCCATTGCTTTCCCCAGCTGACTTGCAGAATATGCTATAAAATGCAAAGGAAGGCAATAAACCTCCCATCTGCAGCTGAGATTTCCACTTTGCCAAAGACCCTTTTGCTATCAGCACCTTCAACTATGACTTTCAGAGAAGAGAGAGGTGTCATATTTTTCTGCAGCAGATATTTTACTACATTCACTAGCAGTATCATCCCAGCTTCAGGTGAATTGATTTTGAATATTAATCTAAAATGGAAAAGCCAATAATCATGTAAAATATAAATAGATCTTTGTATCATTATTCTATCCAGAAGGTAAGAATTTCAGCTGCTTTCCTATTTTCTCTACACTCCAGAATAATACTACTTTTTCATCATCCCTACATCAACTGTGCATTATTGATTTTTAATACCTTTAGCAGATACAGCATAATTACAGCCAAGAATGCAAATACTGCAAGTGAGAAACGCAATTAGAAGACACCAAACAGTTTGCAAGTTGGGTCAGGAAAAAAAAACAACCTGAAGTATTTTGTTTCAGCACCAGGATTTCCTAGTCTGGGCTTTGTAATCTTCAGAGGTCAGTGAAAACAAAGGAATTCTACCCTCTACTAAAGTCCTATTTCCAATACTAAAGGATTAAAGTGGAGCAGATGCATTCAAAAGCATTTGCCTGAAATTGCCCTTACACAGCAAACAGTTGCTACAGCAGAGGATGTTCATTGACTGTCACTTTAATTTGAAAGGTATCATTATCATTTATTTTGACAAGTAGCCTCTCCTTGGGGAATCCAGGCCTGAACCAGTCAGGCTTTTCTTTCAGCTCAGGTAAGTAATCCATGTGAAGAGTCCAAATGTGTTTCCTTTCACCTAACAAGAAGATCAAAACAGCTGCTTTCAGGCTTGTGACTGACTACAGGAAAAAAACCAAAAACCACAAAAACCAAAAAACAGGAAAGAACAAATAAAACACAAACCTTTTTAAAACCAATGAGAGACAAAGTGCCCAGGGTGTCACTGCTGAAATGAGTCACCCCACTGCTTCCCATCAGGCATTCCAGGGCGCTCCTACCTCCCACCACACAGCATCTACAGACCTGAACTGTGGAATTTCCTCCCCTGCTCTGTGGCTACACATGCGTTACTCATAGGAGGTCCCGGGAGGCTTACAAAAAACAGATTCTGATATTTCCTTCTCCTCCTGCTGTGTCAGGGATCTTACCTTCTCATGTCAAGGGACAAGTTAATCCAGGCTCAACAGTGCAATGTCTCTTCTTGAATAGTTCCCTGTTGTAGACATTTTTAGTTCTGGCAGCAGAATGTCCTCTTCCCCTTTCAAGTTTAATTCAGTAGACTAATTATTCCAAGAAAGAGACCTCCATATTCCAGTTTATCATAATCCAGTGGGTGAAACTAAATGAGTTGTTCTCGTTCTGTAGTAGGGAGGTAATCACAAAGTTGCTCTGGGAAATGGCCAGGAAATTTATTTCTGGTCATTTTTTTTCCTGAAGAAAAGAATCCAGCTGAACTGTGGTTTGTGAACCTACCTGTTTCCAAAATACAGTATTTGTATATAATATACACCGTAGCTTATAACTTTTTTTTTCTCCCAGATATATTCAGATTAGGAGAGAGGAATTACAACAACCTGTGATCACCATGTCCCCACAGCTAAGCAAGTTTGCCCTCAAGCTTTCCTTTCTATAAATTCAATACTAAGAATCTGTCCTAACTGCCAGGAACTGCTCAACAGTGGATGCAAAATAAAAAGAAATAGTTCAATTTTTGACTGCTGATACTGGACCAGAGTCAGCAAAAGCCTGTCCCGGAGTCTCACTTTGAAATCTGAACTCCAAGATGCTGCTGACCAAACATGTCCCAGGCACTCAGGTTTGCTCCTGAAGTGCTTTTGTTGAGGGTTGTGCTGTTGCCTGGGCTCCACCCTTCCCTCAACTGATTTGCATTCCTCAGACCATAGCCAGCAAGGTGCAGAGGAGGCATCCAGCTATGCATCTGTCTTCTCAACTGCAAGGGAGTGAGTGGTGAGAGGGTTTCCTCCAGCTCCTCCTTGCTCTGGAATGCTGCCCCCATGGTGATTTCCTGGCCAACAATCCCAGAACTGCTAGACAAGAATATAACCAAAGATCATAGAGCAAACAAAAATATATTTTTTTTCCTATAGACATCTATAGAGACAAACTTCTTGATCCTCAGGCAAAATACTCATAAGTGCTCTCCCTTACCCTCTGCTGGAATCTCTGTCCTTGTCTTTCCTGAGTAGTGCCCTCTTCCTTTCTAAGGTATAATGTATTTACAAAAAAAATGCTTGTTCCTTGTCAGTATCTCCTAAAACAAATAATTATTTATCCCCAAACTCTTTTTCCCTGTTTTTTGTTGCAATTTATATGGTGGTAAGATACCTTTAGTCTGTGACAGCCTTTTTACTGTGAGAGAAGAAAATGTTTAATGAGAGACAGAATGACCTTAAGGAAACAGAATTCTGCCTTTGGAGAGGAAGAAAATACAATTGTTTGCCATATTCCTTTTCGTCTGATGATACAACCCTTCCTTCATATATTCTTTGTTCTTGAGGAATCTCCAGTTTTACCACAACCAAGGGACAAATCTTGTACCCCTTAATCAGGTGACCCCTGCCTATTAACGTAGAAGAGGTCTATTCCCTATTTCTCTTGGCATTTCAAGCAGCTGTGCTACCTTACTGTTCTGTCATTTTGTTTTGCCTGACTTTACCATGTGCCTCAGGTTTACAAAACACTGGAGCATTAGTTTCTCTCCTTCCTTTGACACAGAATCACACAGGATCACGCAGAAACACTAGGTTGGAAATGACCCACAGGATCATCGAGTCCAATCATTCATATTAAACACTAAACCATGCCCCTCAGCACCTCATCCACCCATCCTTTAAACACCTCCAGGGAAGGTGACTCAACCACCTCCCTGGGCAGCCTGTTCCAGTGCCCAATGACCCTTTCTGTGAAAAGTCTTTTCCTGATGTCAAGCCTGAACCTCCCCTGGCAGAGCTTGAGGCCATTTCCCCTTGTCCTGTCCGCTGTCACTTGGGAGAAGTGGCCAGCTCCCTTCTCTCCACAACTTCCTTTCAAGTAGTTATAGAGAGCAATGAGGTCTCCCCTTAGCTTCCTCTTCTCAACCTCCTTCCTAGTGATGCGAGGCTAGAAAACCAAAGTTTAACTGGGTCAACAAGCTGCAAACATATTCAGTGATGCTAACAAAGAGACAATGACAGGTGACATGACTAAGTTCTGACTAATTTCCAGTCAAATCAATGTTACTGAATATATCAGAAGAATGCAGTACCACTTCACTTTTTTTATTTAAAATTTTTGAGAGCTGGTAAAATTATCGTGTGTTTAGGTCACATACCCCTCATAAATTGTGAGTGATTTTGTGTGTGACTAAGACTGTGACAGGAGGCTGCAGGGCCTCCTTTCCCCAGCCTGCTCCTGGGTCTGAAGGTGGCCACTTCATGGAAAGAGTCAGTTGCATACTCAGTCCAGGAGGTTTGGTATGCCTTGTGTGATTCTCATCCAGAAATAATTAAGAATCTACCCAAAAGTAAATACACATTGTGTCAAGTCCTCTCCCTGCCTTGGCTGTATTCTGGAGCTGCATTGCCAGGACTAAGAAAGAACCACAGGGAGTATGGGTAGCACAAAGGCTCTGGGTTTCTATGCAGAAATGCCTGACCTCTGGCAGATCCCTTGAGATATCCTGGTTCCCATATTCAAACTGCTTTGCCTGTTCCAAGAGGAGCAGGGGGAGGCAAGAGATAAATATACACTTAATGCCTTCCTGATGGAACTGTCTATAGAAAATTCCTCAAGGGAGTTTCCTGTCCTTTTTTGCTAGTTGTAAAAGTAGGGAAAGAACTAACCCGTTGGTAGAGTTACTAGAAACCTTCTTCTTCTAGAAAGCTTAAATTAATACTGCTAAGTTATTTACTGGCTGTCTCACTGTCTTAAAATAATATTGCAAATAAAAGAGTTATTAAAATAACAATGAACCACAAGGAGGATGAAATTGAACTAACAACATTGTTTATGAACAGCAGTCTGCCTGAGACAAGGCTAAAACTTGCCTCTCAAGGTGCAGCAGATATAGAGTATTAGTCTGACTCTAAGTACTGTTTTTTGCAATACCAAGGGAAAAAAATCCCAAGCCTTCTTCTGACAGAAGTCCAGCATATGCACTAATGTAACTACTGGCCTGTGCAGTGTTAGCCTGAATGAAAGCTGTAACTATTGTATTCTTTTAACTGGAATTGTGCCTTGCTCCCCCATCACAGATGCAAACACACCAGATATTAAACCTGAGAGGATAACACTGATGCCCTTCCTTTGATGGCTCCAAGGGATATATAGGTATTTTGCCGTTTCCTCTCCAGAGGCATCTGGTTTAGTCAGGTGGTTCACAATGCACATGGTCACGCTTATTGTTTGCTTCATTCTCCCTTGTGCTTCTTCTCCCTCCTCGGTATTTTATCTGTCCTGGCCTTTCCCAAGCACTTTTATACAGAACTGAAATATTTGTTTATTTCTGGCATTTCCATCTGGTGTTAAGAGGATGAGAAACAGGCTCATGTCACTGACACTCCCTGACCGTCAGAAAGATTGTTACAATATCCCACAGATCTGGGGTTTTATGTGTCTCCCCACCTCTAACGCCTTATCAAGCATAAGTGCTACAAGATCCTGTGCGAGTCCTGGTAAATATCTTTTTGCAATAGCATCTCTTCTCTTATGAAGGCCCACCACAAATCACTTATATCCATTATCATAATAGCCAGGTTCTGCAGACCCAAGAATGTTATGAAGAAAAAAATAAAACAGGGCTAAAACCTGAAAGATGGATAATGTCCTCAGCAAAACCCTGCTTCTCAACTGACTGGGCAGAACAGAGAAACATATAGGCTGTACTTGTAGGTTGCCTGAATGCTTTTTCTTTCATCTATTGAATAGTCTTCCTGTCATCTGCTTTAGATTAATGTCTATTTCGTGTTGTATCCAAAATATGCTTAAGTATCTTTGTGGTTTTTACCTTCATTAATGCCAGGTAATGGCTAAAAGACCTTCACAGTCTCCAGTTTCAGATTACGCTCAAACATCTTTCAGACCTGTGACTTATATTAAATTTCATCTGTGCTTGTCCCAGGAATCTACATTCCCCAATGACTATATGACTATACTTACAGAAGTCTCTAGATGAGGTGGCAGAGGTGTTGGCCAATTGTTTTAATTCCAACACAAGTTATTTCTTGCTCTACTTGAAAAACACTATTTATCAATGGATGATTCTGGAACGTACTGGAGGTATGTTGGAGATGACTTCCGTATCACTGAGCATTTGATTCTTCAGCCTACACAAAAGGCATCAACTTTTAATCCCCACATGGATCAGATGTGGATTACAAACGGCACTTAGGGGTCAGCACACTCATAGCCTTCCTCTGTAGGACTATGCCATGATTTTCAGATATAAATCTTCTAGGACTCCCCCAGATGTGAGCACTTACCATCCATAAAAAGTTTCAGCTCACTAAAGTTTGTTCTGTTTGTCAAACCATCTTTGGCAGTTGGTCAGGATTTACTAGAAAATCTCTGCAGTGTAGCCTCTGATAAGACAACGTAAGACACCTTCCAAATTTTCTAGCCAACATACAGAAAACAAACCCCCTTTTTCATGAAGATTTGTATAGATTGGTATTTTCCTTTGGCATCACAACATAAATAATAGCTACTTGTACAAAATAAATTAAATATATTGCCTATCATTTTCTATAAAACAATAACTGAAGCCCAGGGGAAAAGAAAGCACAAAATAAAACTAGGCATGATTGGGAGAATCAAGGACACACAGACTGCTTTGCTGTGCTATTTAAAAGAGTATTTTTTTAAACACGTAGTGCCTAGGAAGGTTGTGTATAGCTGAATAGTCTCTGAATAGGTCTGTATACTCTCTGTATTTCAACAGACACCCTCAGATTCTACGGAAGATGACCTAGAAGGTCCCACACACCCAGGAATTCTGAGATTGTTTAGATTTAATACAGAAATGTTAAATGATCCTTTGTTTGAAGCCAGGCTGAGGAAGAGAATGTGGGTTGTTGATAAGCATGCAATAATATCAGTCCTTGTGTGCAGATCACTTCTACCAGTGAGTCACCACGGCTGGGGTTTGTTCCTTCCTGGGGGCACATCCTTTTTCCACCTTTCTTAGCCAAATCTGAGTGGGCTTAAGCTTCACTCCTTGCAGTATTTTCTTCCATTTGCTCAAAAGGTACTTTTTCCACAAACTTTCCTGGCAACAAAAGAATTCCTTAGAATAGCAGAGGGAAATGTAACAGAAAAGTGGGCAGGCATACAGGCAAAGTTACATCAGCTTCTAAATTCCTCCAGAACTGAATTCACACAAACAATAGTGAGTAAGTTGCCAAGCCCAGGTTCAGAATGACTGAAAATAAAAGGGATTCTATGCTGAAAAGGGATATGTTGGGGATACGTGGCATTAAATAGTAGACTACTGCATAGTAGTACTGTACAGAAATTACACTTGCCCTTTATCTTTACATCTAGTAACAGAATACAGCATGTACAAATTTTTGTTGGAGAAAGCGTAAAGTAACATCTTCATTTTGCTGAGAAAATTCTCAGTTAAGTTAAATCCTTCGCAGTTTGATCACTAATTTAATCATTTAACAGTAGAACTTTGTACATGAAGATGATTGTATAGAAAGTAAAGAAAGGTGTCATTGGCTTGAGGCTACTGAATAAGTAGAACCACTAGTAGCATTATTAAAAGAAGTTGTGTCTCTAATTTTTTCCTGCGGCAGGTAAAACCAAAAGATATCTCTCACATGTCAAAATGCCAATGTTAGTGAATGTAGTGCAGGAGACAGAACTCCCAGTGCTGCTACAGGTAAAACAAATTTTAAGGAGGATTCTAGCGCTTTTGTAATGATGGAATACAACCTTAGGCAATATAAACTCATAATCTCTCAGGACAAATGTCCTTTAAAAATGCAACAGATTACCCAATTCACCACTGAAATGCGATTTGCTCTGGCAGCCGTACAATGCCTATAATACATACTACAGAACTTCCCATTAACATGATGCTTTCATTATCTTTGAATTTTTCACCCAGGTTTGATACGTTGTCAATAAAATCATGGTACTAATAACACCTGCATTAAACTGGGTGTCTGAGTCCATGTTATTTCTTTTGCCTCCTCTTTCCCTCATTTCCTCTCCACATGGCAGGTTTATGCAAGCCAGGCAGAGCAGAGCAACTGGAGACCTACCTTGCTCAGGTGTACTAGAGTTTCTCTGTGGTTCTTTAATTGCACAACACACAAAGCAGTGTCCCTGCCTTTGCACCCTTATCCCTCTGATGACTATTTCTCCATCCTGGGGAAGCTGGAGGTGACAGTATGGAAGTGGGAAGGAAGGCACAGCTGATGTGTGGGCCAGAAGTCCCAGCAACTCACACAAAAGTGGTGGAAGGATGTTTTGGAGGATGCGTCTGTGGGATGGGGAGGGCTGTGGAGGGGAGGAAGAGGCTGGGGTGAGGAGTATTTCTGCAGTGGGTTTTCATGTTGTTCGCCAACTGAGTTGGCTTTGCCTCTCCTCATTTCTTCATTCTCTCTTCAGCTGTAACAGGCTGATATATCACTCAAAAATAAAATGAAATAATTCTTCTACTTAAATTATTTTTTTTGTTTAAGTAAAACAAATTAGAACACCTAAAGTAGCCTGCTTCATTGTGACTAAAAGGCATTGCTGCTGGATGGATGTGCGAAATAGGTTTAATGATTCTGCTTCAGTTATAAAAGACAAATGTTCACCTCACACCACCACTCAAGTTCGCAGCACAAATCAGCATTATCGTTGTAAATATCACCATTACTTTTCATTATTAAATGTACATTTTTTTCTATCTCTTGTAAAAGTGAGAAAAATGGGATGAATCCCAAAACTATTTTATTTTTTTTTAACTGGCTTTTACTAAAAGAAATATTTACCCAAATGAAACCTTACTGCATGTAGTTTAAGAAGGCTTATGCCAAAAAACTGATGAGACTTATATAACAGCAATGATGTTAAGTCTTCAAAAAACAGTCATAAAGGAACAGATTCTTAATTGAAAACAGACTGCTAATAACAGTGTTCTTTCAAATAAAAGTTTGCTATTAAAATAAGTGGTAAAATAATGATTTTTCTGTGTGTATAGATTATAAATGTGATACGTTTACCCATTTAATGGTGATTCTGTAGATTCAGTAGTGATGAATTGATATTTCAGACTGTATTATTCCATAAGAGATGTGGTCATCGCACACCGGTTCAAAATATTTAAAACATGCAGGAGATAATGCTGTTTAAGTTGTGTTCAGCCTACACAGAGCTATATGAAATAAAGCCCTCATATGCTCCTCTATATTTTACCTTCACTTTTCTACCTGCATCAATTTAACCAGATGCTCTGTTGATTGCCTTACCACCGTACAATGAATTTTACTCTGCTATACATTGTGGACATTCAAGACTTACTAAATCTTCAGAGAAAAGTCCAGGTCAAAGTCTGTGCAGTGCAGATTTAAGGTCCTTTACCTGGCTGATTAGCTTTCCTCAGATGCTCATTCACTTCTCTGAGGTTTGGACTTTAATGCCATAACTGTAAAGCACAACTTAGCTTGCTTGTGCAGAGCCAGCCGTCTCCTGAGGTTTCTCTCACAACTGCTGGAAACCAATTTGCCTCAGTCACTCCAGCTTCTCAGCTTAAACTGGCAAACTGACTCGTTCACATCACAGGATGGCTTTTTTATATATATATAGCTTGTTCATGAGCATAAAATATTAAATGCCCTAGGCCTACTTTGTGCATGAGTCAGTGGGTAGATTTTGGGTTTTTTTTCTTTATATGCTCTCATAATGTACAGGAAAGAAAGAATCATGACTTTAACCAGCAAAGACATGCAAATTTTAAGAACTTCAAACCCTCTCCCTATAATGCACCTCACGAAGGAGCAAGTCGAATGAATTTAGGAAAAAATCACACATGGGAAGGGGCCTTGAATTTTCTAAGAGCTTTCTCCAGTTACCTTTTACCTGTCATGCTTGCCTTTTTCCCTAATCACTTATTAGCTCTCACCATTGTGTAAAAGCTGGTCATGGTGGCAGGGCATACAGGGAAAACCTTTGGGCCAAACTTACCATCCTCGCATTAAAATGTAAACCAATCAGCCTGTGATAAAAACACGTATTTGAACATTTTCCCCAACTTATTTTTCACTAGAGGTGGGACCAGCACAGAAAGGTTAAAATTCCAGTATGTCTTTACCCACCTTGTTTCCCTGTGCAAGTTCTGACTTTAGGTTGGCTCCTTTAAGCAATGCGTAGGGATGGGATCTGGATCAGCCTGAACTGGGGTAGGCAGTCTTGAGAGGAAAAAACTAGTACAGGTAGAGCAAAAGAATGAACATGATAATTCAAAATTACAAAAATGGGAATGACGTTGCACTGCTCCAACTTTGAAACATTTAACGCAAATGTTAAAAAGAGTTACTTCTGTGGCATCTGCATTTAGGAGAGTTAGCTCCATGAATATTTCCACCCTTATTCAGGATATTTTTCATAGTAGAATGACATTATTCCCCTTGGGTCCTCAGTTTTTAATGCTGCATTGAAAGTAGAAGACTAAGAATCGCCTTAACACAAGTAACTTTGCATAGAGATGGCAAGGAACAAATCATCACCAAACAAGCATGTAGGTAAAACAGGATACGTTTTTCATGATTTTTTTATTTTTTCTTTTTTAATAATGCAATGTATTTTTAAAAGAATTCATGAATTGAGTCTGTCAAATAGTGTTAGCTAGAAAAATAAAATCTTAAACCTGGAAAAAAATCAAACAGTTCATAGAAGCCGAGAACTAGAAAATACATCTTTGGTCACTAAGCCTTATTCCCTTTTATAGCATTGACAGTTATTTTCATGTAATTCCATTTCATAAATTGATCAGGTTTCCTATTACAATAACCTAGATAATTGCTTATAACTTCAAGCAAATGGTTGTTTTAGAAATTCAAGTCTTTCATGGTTAGAATCTGTTTCTAACATTCAGCTTAGATTTATTCACTTTATATATACATATATATATGTATTCATATCTGTGACAACATTGTCCTTTATGTGAAATAGTTGTTTTTCTTGCCTCTGTTTTACCTCCTTGATGGTTTTACAGGGAACAATTAGCTTCCCTTTCAGCCTGTGTTTTACTAGACTGCAGAGGCAATGTTTTTATGTGGTCCCTAAGTCAGACAGGCTCTCATTTCCCTTTGTGCCCTGTAGCCTTTCCATGTCCTTCTTCCTGGTAGCAGATCCTGAACACAGGGAGACTCAAAGCCACTCACTGAACTTGGAGAAGGGCACCTTGTAGCGCTGCTGACACTGCTGTGCTTCCATGGGAACTATCATCCTTTTGGAGATTGCAACTACCTTTTCCACCAGTCTGCCATCTTAAACTCATTTTGGAACCAACAAGAACTATTCAGTTTTCCCATTTCCCACCATTGGTGGGAAAACAGCGGATTAACAAAATGACCTCCAAAAGCACGATTCTGCAGTTTGTGTTTGTTTCTGTTCTCCTAGCTCTTTCTGCATTTATGATGTCTCCTAGATTTTTGTATTTTTTCATATTTTTTTAGCACAGTCCTACTTTTTTTTACATCGCTTTTTCAAAATGAAGCTCACAGATAAAGGCTAGGTCCTGGTAACCTTGTAAGCCCACAACCTTGCAACAGCTAACCTCATTCGAGGACTGAATCTCCCTCTTCAACACGAAGAGCTAGCATCTCCCTTCAGTTAGTTTCTTATCCACGTTATACTTTTTGAACTAATTCCCATCTTCTTCAGCTTAACTAATAATTTCCCATGTGGTACCTTATTACCTACTTTTCAGGAGTCCACAGAGATGAGACCTACTGCATTTCTTTAGTCAAGAAAATCTGTTATCTCAGGGAAGAAAGCTATACAGTTACTCTGCCACAATCAGCCTTTGGCAAACGTACACTGCAGTCTATCCTGTCTTTCATTTACCTCAGAGCCTTTGTCCTAGAGGACTGCATACTGTTGAGATTATATTAAAATAGGGCATGTAGTTGCTGCAAGCACTTTCTCCCCTTTCTTAAAGTGGGTGTTGGGGTACTATATTTGCCTTTCTTCCTTTCTAAGGCTTCTGAGGGTGTAAGTTAATACTTCTGTTGACAGATGGTGTGAGCAAGGACAATACCAGCAGCTACCCCTTCTCAGCTGATGGACAGTAACTTCTTAGCAGGAACTAGTTTACCTATTACAATTTTCTTAAAGTAGTTCTGGGAAGTCCCTTAAAGCATAAGACCTGTGTAAATACCCACTGGATGAAAAAGCTGAGACTAAATCCAGGGAATTCCTTCTGGAAACTCTAGAAAGAGAGCTTTGGCTGAAGTTTGTGTTTTGTTATTTATTATTTGGGCTAGTAATAAAGGCAAGCCCTCAGAAGGGGTAAGTTTGACCTTATAGTGTCACGTTGAATATATTTGAGGCAGTGTAGAAACACCACCTGCTCACACAAAGAAATTCAAAGCCAGTCTGTCCTAAATCATGCCACTGTGTTCAGTTATTGCATATATATCCCCCAGCACAGCATGATCTTATGTATTATATATATTGCAATTAGACAAAATGGTGTGACTTAGGAATGAAGTGGCAGCCTTAATTGCTGTTTTCATTTGTTGCAAAGTTGTAACTTGAATACTGAGGGTAACTTTAACTCTGGCAAGCCAGTTCAGGCAGAAAGGAGAAAAAGGTGCCTCCTTACTCAAGAATATTGATGGCCTTCAGTCCTCTCTGTGGAAATGGGACTGGTGGGGAAGAGCCTCAGTGGGGAGAGCCAACCCTCCCCAGAGGCTGTTGGCAGGACCTACATCCTCATGGTCCTCCTTATGCTGACCAGCTAGGTGGAGAGCTTAGTGCAAGGAAAAATCAAAGCAAAACCAGCACTTGGAAGACTCCTGTCCCAGATCCTCATCTGTGGAGGGCACCAAAGGATGATGAACATGCCTGAAACCCAAAGTCTTTTGCAACAGTTACTCCCATCCAGGAAAAAAAAAAAAAGTCCAAATTTTAGGCAAAGACAGGAAGGATCCCAAGAAAAGGGATGTGTCTGGAAGCAAACGAGAGGTTTTGTTAGGTGTTGGGAGGGCATCTTTCCTTTGGATGAAGAAAGGATGCATAGACAGGCTCATGGGTTCTGTGCCTGGCTTCTGCGCTGGACTCTGGAGCAACACAGCTATGCAGTATTTTCTTTCTTCGGGGACGGTGGCTAAGTCATTGCTGAAGCCTTTAGACTTGTCTCAGTCCTTAACCTGACTGAAGTTTGCTTGTTTAAAGACAGAGCTGAGGCCCCAGGATATGCCCCTCTGTTAATATGGTGACTGATGCTGAAACTATGTTTTCCCACAGAGTGCCTCACAGTGAGCATGTTTCTAAAAGCTCCGCATAAAATGTAAACAAGGTAGAAAAGTCAAGACTGTAATGAGCATTCTTTCTGCAGAAATGATACTCACACAGTGATGAAACTCTTCATTCATTTGAGGCCGTCTCATTTTGTGACATGTATTTCTTCTTATGGCCCACTTTCTATAAATCCATAGCAGTATCACAGCACATGCACATTAGACATTAGGGGCAATTGAATTTGAATGTTGTTATTTAACAAAGAGAATCAGCTTCAGATGAAAAAAATTATTTAATGGGATTAGAAAGAACTACAGATACTCTCTGTGATTTTTATTGTTGCACACTGTGTCAAGAGTTTGGTAATTTATAAAACTTCTGGATAGAAATATATGAATATACCAGTCAAAGTAATAATTAATTCCCTTGAGAAAACGCTCATTAAAAAAAAATCTGTTACAAAAAAGAAAATTCTAAGAAGCTAGGAGATCACAATGTAAGCCAGCTGCCAATTAAGCCTTCACGGGGTTGCGAGAGGAAAATGAAGGCAACAATATAGCTTTCTGACTGGGGATTTGATCTTTAAGATAACCTCTGAATTGCAATGTTTCACTTAGTCAAAGCTCTGCTGAAATACATCTTAGCTGATTATGCCATAATACTGTACGTTTATCCTCACATGTAAGGAATTATTTTGTTACTCATAAGTGTAGTCAGCTATGGGTGGTAAACCTTTTCAGAAGTAAGTCTGTAAAGAAAGACAGAAAAAATTACTTTTTTTTTTGGGTATCATATATCCAAAATAGTAATTTTTCTGTAAATACAGGTCAGGCTTTTCTGCACTGTGATATCAACTCTGACACTTTGACTATGTATCATCAGCCACCTGTAGGATATGTGAGAGGGTGTAACATCTGAATAAATCCAGCAGTTGCCCTTGTTAAATACAAACTGCATGAAGTTTAACAAGGGCAAGTACCAGATTTTGCAACTGGGACACAGCAACCCTGGATGTACATACAGACTGGGGAGCAAGAGGCTAGGCTGGAGAGTAGCCTTGTGGAAAGGGATCTGGAAGTTCTGGTCAACAGTAAGTTGAACGTGAGCCAGCAGTGTGCCCTGGCAGCCCAGAGGTCCAAGCATGTCCTGGGATACATCAAGCACAGCATTGCTAGCCAGACAAGGAACGGATTGTCCCACTCTACTCTACACTGGTGCAGCCCCATTTTGAGTTCTGTGGGCAGTTTTTGGTGCCATGGAATAACAAGAATGTAAAGTTACTGGAAAGTGTCCAGAGGAAGGCCACGAAGTCAGTGAAGGGTTAAGAGAGGAAGTTGTACGAGGAGTAGCTAAAGTCATTTGGTCTGTTCAGCCTAGAGAAGAGGAGACTGAGGGGAGACCTCATTGCAGTATACAGTTTCCTCACAAGGGGAGGAGAAGGAACAGGGATTGATCTCTTCTCTCTGGTGAGCAATGTTAGGACCCAAAGCAGCAACATGAAGATGTGCCAGGCAAGGTTTAGGTTGGATATTATGAAAGGGTTCTTCATTCAGTGGGTGGTGGAGCACTGGAACAGGATCCCCAGGGAAGCAGGCACAATGCCAAGCCTGGAAATATTCATGAAGCATTTGGACAACACCTACAGGCACATCTTGTGAGTTTTCGGGTTGTCCTGTGCAGGGACAGGAGTCGGACTCTATGATCCTTGTGTGTCCCTTCTAACTCTGGACATTTTATGATTCTACAATTCCATAATACGCTTCAGAACCTGTGCCAAGCAGAGTAGGACTGCAATCAAAAGCTAAACTGTGTAGTATATAACCTTATTTCAATGAGCTATTTAAAAGCATTTGCTAATAGTCTCTGTGTGTGGTCGAACAACCACTCCACCTATAGAGAGCAGAAGTCTCCATGACAAAGCCCAGAAGATGCCTGTGTCTGCCACCATGCATGAGTCACCTCCAGCATACATGTCCATCGCTATAGTTTGTACTGTTGCAATGTACAAGGAAACTTCTGCAAAATGAGGGAACTTGTGCTAAAAATGGTGTGCTTGAAGAATTCCTATAGAGTTCATGTGGATCAGATTTTCCATGTATTTGTAAAAAGTTAAGTCAAATAGCATTTTTTTTTCCAAGAAAGTGAATTTTTTCATAACTGCTTCACAGACATAGGCTAATATAACTTAAAAGCCTTCCTACAATAGAATCCAATTTTGCAACCTTCACTCACATTGAATAATACCAGTTCACAGAAGGTGTTCCTCTGATGTCTGATGGCTGTGACTCACGCGCTCCAGTGATTCACATGGAGGAGAAGCAGAAGGTTACCCCCAGGTCTTCTGCCCCTCTGCCTACCTGGATGGTACCTCAGAAGTGGTGAAATGGCTGTATTTGCCCTTCCTCAGCTCTTGCAGTTCATCACCCAATCTACTCATTTAAACTGCTGTTGACTGAAATTTGCCTTAGTCTAGCGGGATGTGACTTGTGATTTAGCAGATGGGTGAGGGGCTGACTAGGCAGAAGAGCCGTGCTTCTGCTGTCGCTCACTCCATTACAAAGTGAAGAAAAGAAAAGCAGAACAATATGGAAGTGGCTGGAGCACAGTGAGAATCAGCAGACCTTGGCTATTATATATGTGTGTGTGAATATGCACGAAACGAAACACTGCAAATATCCTGCCAACAGCACAGACACTGTCACATCACAGGGCAGAAACCCACAGGTTAGGTTGGTCAAGTTCAGCAAAAATCTATTTCCCATCCATTTGTTTTTAACTTTGCTACAACCTTTGGAAGCAAAACACACATCATCTGGGTACTGCTATAGATAAAACTTTACCTTGCTTGGATGTATTCTCTTTAAGGCCACCACACCACCTTCCCCAGAGACTCCTAAGCCTGCAGAAGACCCTAAGATGCAATGGTGCATGCCCTGTCCTACCACCCTATGCGCACATGAGATACAGGGGTATTCCCAGGTATGCTGACTTTGGGCATATCAAAGTCAGTCAAAAATTCCTAATTACTAAGTGTCAGGATCTGATGTTTTGCTTACGTATGGGATGGCTTTGCCATTTTTGGTGGCCACAAAAGAATTGACAAAATTTTGTTCTTCATATTTATTTATCTTTCATATGGAATTATTTTCCTCCTTCAAAATTAGAGCACAATTTATGACAATGAGAGCTGAGTATGTTACACAGTAATAAAGGTAAGCACTAACAGAATAAAGCTGTCTAAGGGGTGCTATAAATGTATCTCATTAATTTGTATGCAAAATATATTTTGGACTCCACTCAGTACATTACAGGTGAAGGCTGCGTGGGAGCCAGAAAGGCTGCTGTGCTTCCTGGGTCCCTGAAGCAGCCTTGGCCTGATCCTGGGCTCAGTCTGAGACTAAGCATCATTATAACTATTGGATAGTCCAGTGGCTCCACTTTATACCACAGATAGCAGCTCGTGCAAAAGCATCATCACTGGCTTGAAGGAAAAGAGGAGACAACTGCAGGTTCCAGACCCTTTGCCACATCTCAGCAGCATAATCAGCCTTTTAGTACATGATCAAGCCTTTGATTTCTCACTCACTTGCTCATGGCTCATCATTTTGGTGTTCCAGGCACCCTTGCAAGGTGCAGCACACTTGGATATTGAGGGTGCAACACCATCAAGGGGAAGCAGACTTTTTGTTAGTTGTTAGAATTAAGGTCATAGAAACAATGCTACAACTAATATCCAATGATACTCAGGTGTATAGAGGTATCATAAATATCACATTGCTTTAAATCTCATGAGATGATGAAAATATTCAGGAGTACCATTTCTCCTTTCTGGACCTTGAGGCTGACTCAGACCCCAAAATACTAATGGATTTGTAATATCTCAGTCACATTGCTTAGAGATATGCAAAGGACAGGAATGCTTACATTGTGCTTGAGACTGCATGTGTGAGCACTGTACAGAGGTGAAGATGGTGGAGATAGGATTCTTCTGCTACTGTTCTCTTTTTTTCCAAAAAGAAAAAAAAGGCAAGCTGGCTTTTTCCCAAGGGAAAAAAAAAGGTGAAATATTAATCCCTGTGCTACAGAACTGCTAATTTTGCTGTGAATATAAACTACACACCCACATACACATGCACACACACATACACATTTTAGTCTCAATTCCCTAGAGGAACTATGGCTAAGCAGTTACACAGAGTCACTTGAAAGCCAGCTGAAAGTATCCATTGAGTTCGCTGAGGATTCCCCAGAGGACACCTTAGCAGTTCTGCTCTTACAGCTCAAGGAGAACTGGTCATTCCACAACTATGGTGTCATTCTCCTTTCTCCCCAGACGAGGATGCTTAAGGGTGACTTATGGTTGCTGCTTCCTAACTGGAGAAATAGCATTTTTTTCACCTTTAGCTCATGCGTCAACTGGCTCACAAAGACAGGCATGATATTCTGGCCCAGGTTTTCTAACACATGCGCACACACGCACCCACACACAGACGCACTCACATACATAAAGACAGGCACGTTGTAAAGATGTCTGTATTCACACCAAGGGGAGAGGTCACCGTGCACGTGAATGTGCATGGCATACGGAAACACAGCTCTTGCCATACTAAAGGAAGCCTTGTCATTCCTTTGCTGAAGTCTCTAAATCAAATTCACTAGCATTAAAACGTTATGTTAAAAACAAGAGTAGCACAGGTTGCAACATTTAATGCTCTGTAGTATACTGAGAAACGCAAACGTGTCCCTAAGCTGGAAACAATGAGTTGCAGCCAAACATGTGTCTTATGAGGTTTTCACCGTATAGAGAGGTATGACTTGTGCCAGAAAGTGCTGTAACACAGTTCTCACTGTACATAAGTTATTTTCATTTGGTTCTTTTCTTCTCCAACATAAACATCTGAAAAAAAAATGTGAGAAATTCATGTAGTATTTTTGTGAAAACGTGTTAGTGTTTTATTCTAATTATACCCAGATTATTTAAAAAATATTTGATAATTAAATCCCTAGACCTTACACATTGACCATATAAAAACCCCGTCATCCAGATTTGCCATCAAGGCACTAGCCTATGGAGCAAACTTCCCCAAAAGAAAAGACACAGCTCCAATGATTTTTCCTGCTGAGTATAAGACTTCGCTTTTCCTCTCCGAAGCAAGTGTAACTTAGTAAAGTCACAGAGGCACAACAACTCCTGCCATTCTGCTGAAAAAGGTTCACCTTTTCGTTTTTCATAGACAGTAAGTCAGACCCACAGACTGTTGTTACTGACAAACTCACGGACAGGCAAGATAGTTTGATTTCAATTTGTGAATTAAAGTCACAGTAGGGCTTCAGGGAGTATTATGGTAAATATCGTGATGTTTTCAAATTGTAAATGCACCCTAATATCTGGAATTATCTCAATTAAAAACAAAACATATAGCTGAAGGGTTAAAAATAATAAGCAATGGATGAGCAGCAGCCTGACAAATCCAAGCAAAAGGAAAGGAAAAGAACAGAAATGGCATTCATCTGTAGGTGTTTCTTCTGGGGAATTATCTCTAGTCATCGCCTAGTCATGAGACAAGTTTTTGCCGTAATTACAAACCCAGGCCATCATGGCTGGGCATAGTCCAGGGAGAAGGGCATTGGAAACAGTGGTTAAAAATTATGAGGAAAAAAAAAAAGTGCTGAAAGACAAAAAGAAGAAGATTTATTCATGAAAAATTGTTGGGAAGCATCTCCTTCAGGATCAGGAAAAACAGCTCTGGAAACATAAATTATGTGCCAGTTCCCATGCTGTCAAAATCAGAGCACCTAAAATGTAGTTTTACTGCAGGAAAATCTGACTAAATACACAGACGCTAACAAAATTCCCCAGTGTAAAATCCCCAGTGCCTGATTTCTGGGAGGGAACCTGCGCTGAGCCCTGGCTGGGAACCCTGCTGGTACTGCACTGCTTTCCACCTCTTTGCTGGCTGGGGACAAAGCCCCCTGCTTTAGAGTGCCCGCTCTCTCCTGCAAAGACAGCACCTTCCAGATTATCCAGGTATCTCTCTTCTTACATGTGAAGAGAACTCTCAGACTCTCCAGACATAAGTATTTGGGTGTATCAAGCATTGCACATCTGACTGGGTTCTCAGACATGAAGCCCAGTCTCTGCCTGTGGCCTCCACCCACAGCTCAAAGGGACCTCAGGCGCCCATGGTGCAGCAAGGAGGCAATAAGGCATTGCTGCTGGGGATCTCATCGGCTGCTGAGGGAAGGTGCCATTCTGCTTCAATGCCCATCACAGGCACACAGGCACCGCAGAGCTGCAATAGAGTGGGAGAGCACCTCTTCTGCACCTGTTGGCTATTTGCTCCACCATTGCTCATCATCTCCATCATCTAAACTTCACCTAAACAACCCTGCAACTCCTCCTCTGGTATCATTTCTCACCTCCCAGATTCCCATTTCCATAATGTGTAGCCTTGCACTCTGCTTTCGCCCTGCCCCACCTCCCCACGTCCACTGAGGACCTTGGACTCACTCAACAGAGGCCCCAGGGAATCTGTAGCTCTCTTAAATTGCTGCTCAGCCATGGCATCTTAGAGCCCTGCTGCTGCTCCAGGCCCCACCTCAGCCATTCATTCACTCAGCTGCCTTATTTGACATTTACCCCTTGTGTCACCCCATCTAGCTCAGTAGGTTTCTGAAGAATATAGGACACCATTCATGGGAACGCTAGAAACCAGACAGTCCCCACTTCTTAAAGCTTTGAACAATGAAGAGGGAAGAGAACTAAAAACAATCAGACCCACATCCCAGTGATACAGTTGTGCCCCATTCCTAATGTCTAGGAGACAAATCGTATTAGCTACCAAGGCACATTTTCTGGCTGTTTTCCATTTCCAAGATGCCTTAACCTGCTGCCCCAGCCATCAGAACAGTGTGGAAAGCAGAACGGGAGTTTAGGTGAGGTGAAACACGGACAGGCAGTAGTTGCATCAAACAACACACTGCTGCACTGGAGTGAGTAAATAATGCATGTGGATTGATAATCTGGTGAATTGGCTGAGTTAGATGACGCCAAAGCCAGGCATGCTGGATGCAAAGGAGTCCTGGGTTTTCACCCTGTCAGGATTCCCTGGTGATGGACTATCTTCCCTCTGTGCTCTTGCCCACAGATTTCAGGTGCTGAGTCAGATAAATGATTGTCATGTAGCAGTCTTTGTTCCATGCTGGATTATGACACGATACGTCACAGCAAAGGTCAGAAAGCATGCAGAACATCCACGAAGTCTCTGTATAGAGTATCTCCCAGTAATGATTCCTGGGCAGATCCAAGAAATGCTGCAACAATTAATGAGGTTAATCTCTTGACCCATCATTAGCAATAAGTCAGTTAACCCTCCAACATGTGTTTTCCCTTCTACCTACTGTGTTGGGACCTTCACCACAGTGACGAAGCACTGACCAGCAGCGCAGCAGGCATCACAGATTCAAAAATGAACATGAGGCTCACACTGCCTGAATGCAACAAGATAGGAAGTGAGTATCTGGGATAGTGTTACAAGACTGAAATGTATGAAATGGAGATGGGTCTGGCAGATCATCAGAGTCATTTATTTACAAGGGGAGGGGATTCAACATACTTTGTAGGGTAGTTCATGCCACCTCACTTGTACAAGGTATTGGCTAGCATGTAAAAGAGGAGAGTGGTACCTGTCTGGGTTATCTGTGGAAGAAATGACCACTAGGTTTCATTGGTTTACGCTTCAGCTAACGATACTAACACCCAAATTGCACACTTGTGGGACAATAGTTACATGAAGCTCTATGTATGCCATATATTATTGGGTTTTGCACTGCACAACCAGAAAGCAGGATGCCACAATATTAAAAAGCCTCTGATCTTTGCTCCTGACTGTATAGCTTCTCCATTGCTCTGTGCCAGCTGCAACAGTTGTTGCTGGTTAGTACTTACTGTTCCCGGCTCGATCCTTGTCAAGGTGGAACAAAAGAACCTCAGTTTGACTTGCCATTTTCCTTCCTTCTGTTTACTTCTTTACCAAGGCAGAAATAGCTGTTTGGAGAGATTAAGCCAGATCTCTTTCTTTTTTCTTTTTCTGCTCCTCTGCTCACATCTTACTCCTCAAGTATATTGCTCAAAGGGTCACACTCACATCAACTATTCATATTCCTCGGAACGGTCAGGGGAAAGTGCAGCTGCTGGTGTAGTGGCAATCCCAGGCAGCTTTAACCAAAAGCTTAGGGTTGTGCCTTTCCTTTCACTGAAGGGCTTACATAGTATGAAGAGATATTCCTTATTAAATGTTGTTCTTCTCTTTTAAGTTCCTTTCTCTCATTGAGCACAACAGTACCATTAATATCAATGTTACAGAATCGTTGTTAAACTTTTGCAGCCAATTCCAAAGTTGACCAACTTAACCTTTATGAAATCTCAAATTTGAGAGAAAATCTCAGTCAGAGATTATCTACAAACTCAGCACTTAGAATGAGAAATTCAGGTTACCCCTTACTGTGAATTATCTTGAGAGATGTATGGCATAAAAGGTAATGAAACAAATGGGGATCTTATCTGAAAACATGTTTTCAAACCTGAGCTTGCTAGCTGAAAGGTATTCCTAGATTTTTTTTTTTAATTGACTTATTAAAGTTTGGCATGCTTGAAATTAGAATGAGCTACATTTGGATTTGGTTTTTACTGATTATTATTACTTTCAATGGTTATTTTATTTAGAGAATAGAGCGCTGTTTAGACATGCTTGTCCTCCAGCTATAGAGCCTAGGAAACTAGTATTTGAATTCTCTTTCTTCTACACCTCAATATCAGCAACATTATGCAGGAAGGATAGGGACTGTCAGCTATTGCAATTGTGCTTGCTGATATGTTTTAGGGGAAAAAACTATTTTCAGTTGTAATTTTGAACAAATACCACATCAGATAAATACTAAGCTGAAATAATATTGAATTAATTTTGGAAAAATTCTGATGACATTGTAAAGTGATGTGGTTTGAGCTGCTGCTGAGGCTAGAAAATGTATATATATATGCATATTTGTGCATATTTTCCAATTATCCTTTATCTTATTTTGAAGCTCTGTTATCCCTCAGCTTTTGAGCTGCACTAGGATTTTGGTAGAGGAAGGTGTCTCTGTGTTAGGAATGTGCTTTTTCCTGTTTTTGTAGGAACTGGGGTTAATGGCTGTGGATGAAGGGAGGGAAGCTGAATGGATTTTTGAGTCAGGGCCTGGTGAGCAAGGAAACTAGAGCTATGAGTCAGATGGGAGGAGATTGGGGCTGGCTGGACTCAGACAGGGTTAGGAACTGTCAGAGAGAGAAGGCAAGGTCACGGGGAATGTCGGGCTGTATGGCACATCTGTGCTGCCAGAGCTGGGAAGGGTTTGTGGTGTCTGTGAACCCAAGCACTCAAGGACTAGTAGAAGGCAGAGTTACCTTCTCCTGCCATACACCTTGATGGGGTCTTTCACCACATGGTTTCCTACTGTTTTCTTCATCAAGCCCCTGCCTCATTCGCTGCACAGAGTGGATGTTATTCATCAGCTTCATTCTCATTATTCAGTATAATGGCCCGACATCCTATTTACTACTCACTATTCAAACCCTGTTCCACAGATAGAATAATTAATTTCCTCATGGGCTGTTCCTCATGGGCACTCATCATTACAGCACTTCATAAATAGTAATTCATTCATTTTCACAACACTCATGCGAGAGGTAGGATGGCATTATTCCCATTTTTCAAGAGGGGAACTGAGGCAACCAGACTTTAACTAAAGCCAGCATTCACGTCAGTCAGAGATAGCTGAGCCACGTCACTACACCCTAGTCAGCCAGAGCGTTCAGCATTGTACAGCCACATACATTGTCAGAGCACAGGTCAGACGTACTCCTGACTGGCACTTGGGAAGGCAGCCTGCTGGGGTGCCGAGTCAAATGCTCTCAAAACATAGCAAGTGACCATAAATGAACAGCCTGGTCTTGCTGCTCACACAGCATTGCAGATGAAGAAGAGGCTAGGACAGGCCCTTCTGTGTAGGACAATATTCAAATATATCCACCAGAAAGCCCTCCTTTCTCTTCCTGCATTCTTCTTCCAAATCCTCTAGCCTTAAAACATGTTGTGTGCTGGTCTTTCTCTGCTACTTTTCCTAAGTGATCATCAGACAAGTCCATCCACATCATACTGAACATAAACAACAAGAGGAGGGCAAATTAGGTCTGCATAAGTAATTTTAATTGTTCCAGCACCTTGAAAGCCTTACCATGTGATATCAGCCTTTTAAAACTTTCTCTGTGTGTACTGTCCTATATCATTCTCTAAAAAGTCAATCTGAAAACCTGACAAAAGTCTCATCATGGTGGCTCAGCAGCGGGACTGAAATCTTTAGACTTGCAGTGCTGACCTCAGCCACTCAAGCTAGGAGAAGGCAACTAATGCCATACGGTATGCACACCAGTCCTTAAGGGGAATGAGACACTCACTTTGTGGGTGGTTTCATGTTTGCACAAGGGATGGCTCCAGATGCTTGGGGTCTGTCCCAAGTCCTGGAGACAAGCAGCCAGAAGCCCCTTCTCTCATCTTCCAACCCTCCAACCTTGGCCCAGGGTTTCCCAGTCCTGTGACTGTGAATTGTACTCCCCCCTCACTGCAATATCAACCTCTTTTTCTCACTAGGATTCTCAGCAGCAGCCTGCTTTTTGCTCACCTCAGTTCCTGTCCTGGTTCCTCATTTCTTTGCTCCTCATCCTGGGTTCAGTCCTTCTACATCCCATGACGTAGTAAGTCACAAATATGCTCCTAAGGACCCCTTTCCCAAGCTCCTTGTCCTTCCTCACGTGTGCTTCTCACCAAGCCAGGATGACAGTCTTTCTTTCACATTCTCAAATCATTAACATCTGATCTCAGGTTTCTGTCTC
Organism: Phaenicophaeus curvirostris; assembly: GCF_032191515.1. NCBI lineage: Eukaryota > Metazoa > Chordata > Aves > Cuculiformes > Cuculidae > Phaenicophaeus > Phaenicophaeus curvirostris. The sequence continues at coordinate 51,145,187 of NC_091394.1, read as the reverse complement.
CACTTTCCTGCAGTCCCACATCCTGTGCCTAAACACATACAACCACAGCATTTGGGAACAGCAATAGCAGGGCAAGTTTCGCCCAGAGCCTGCAACCTGGGGACTAACATTTGCTTGGTACAGACAGAGTGTTTGGAGGACACTGCGGCCAAATTCCTAAGGAGTATATGCTGAAGTTGAGCAAAGGCTAAGAATTTGGCCAAAGTTGGTCTATTTTCACATTCTTGACATCAGGGTAGGTCTTTTTCTATGCCAAATATAATGTCCATGCTCCAAGGGATGGATATATCAGAGTTAATCGATTAAACAGTTGCAAAGACTTTTTTTTTTTTTTGGATGTGGGCGAAAGAATATGTTTTCTATAATCTTGTTCTTGGAAATTGCTGAACTACTTTCACTAAAATTTTAGAACAACAAATAAATCAAAGTGAGGCAGACATCCAGCATGGGGAATTTTAGTTGAACACTTAAAGTCTGGCACAGTTATACACAACTGAAAGAAGGGGTTTCTAATGGGAAGTGTCAAGCATTAAGTATAGGTGGCACTTTCAACTCCCCCTAAAATATAGATTGGAATAGATGTCGAGCTCTGTTCCCAGGACATTCTGGATTAAAGAAACTGACTCACAGTGAACTAGGGAGAAGATCTTATTTTTCTCAGGTTAATACATTTGTATGGCACTTTTGTCCTTAAAAGAAAGAAAAAAAAAAAGCCATGCCATTTATCTAGAAGATTTATATATTTACCAATATTGGCAAGGCATGCATAAATTGCCAACAATACGGAATGGATGATTGTGGCAACCAATTTTATGAGTCTTATAAAAAGAGAAGCTTAATAATGAAATGTTAACAAATACAATTTAAAAATGAGTCAGATACAGAGAAAATAAGACAAAGGCAAAAAGAAAAAAGAAAAACCTTTCAGAGCAAAATGTTATATTTCCATTTATTTCCAATGCTTTGCAGATGTGTGTGGGGCAAGTAGGAGGCTAATATATCTCACTTTGGCAGTACTAATTGTTTGCATTATCACAATAATCAAATGCAACCATATTAATCTCTGTGGTTATTAACTTGATTTTTACACATTAAGATTTAGATTTAATCCCCTGGGACCATCTATTAATGCTTTTAAAGTTGAAGGGTTTCAACAGTTTTAAGTTTTTTTCCCCTTTTTTAGCTGCAGGCAGTAAAATTTGAACGTGTGTGGAGTTTTGTATTTTGCATTCCTGTGGGATTTTCAGAGACACTGCTGTCAAGGACCATGAATCATGTTAATACATAGCAACCTCTACAGCTATTAAAATGTCTGCAATAATGTGATTATTTTAAAATGGAAAAACTAATATCATATATATTACTTAAAGATCAACCTTTCTTTTTTTTTTAAAGTCAGTGGAAAGGGCTACTTTTGGGAGGGAGGAATGGAAATGTTAGTGGGAGCTGCTTAAATGTGAAATCTCATCCACTAGGAGAAACTTAGTTCATTTTACAAATGCATCCTTACTGAGCTTATAGTCAATGAAGCATAGAAATGGCCTAAAAAATAAAAATCCATAAGCATGAAAAGCTATTTTATTTTTGTTTAGCCAAATCGTATTTACACCAATCTGCTGGAACAGTATCCGCTTTCATGCTTTCATGGTCACTGAATGATGACACCCAAGCAGAAAACTGGGCATGGAGGTGTTTTTATGAGATGCCAGTGTGGAATGTAGTGCTAAGGATTGAATAATGTCATGAACTGGTTAAAAACTCAGTTTTCAAGGTGGATTTATCAGATACATCATTTACAATGTGTATAAATAAGAAAACATAGTAAATTTACCTCATGAAATTAAATAAGAAAGTGTCATAGAGTGCATTATACCTCTAGTCTTTAAATATTAACTCCAAAGACAGAAATGGTAGCTGCTGGTTTTGACAAGAAAGAATATAGTTCCTAACATCATGTATTTTGACTGTAGTTGATTGTGCGTAACCTTACTGCCTTTCCTCCCTTGGCTACCTCTCTGTTTTGTTGGACATCCTTCAAGCAGCCACTCCTTGATTTCACATCTCCAAGAGGGTGCAAAATTATGAAAACTTGTACAGCCTGTCTTTTCTGTATCTGTGTTCCTCAATGTACCTTGGTCTTCTCCTCCAGCAAAGGCTCTAGCACCTCAGGTTGTTCAAGATTTTAGAGGTTTGTGCTTGAATGAAGCACATCAGTGGGCAAAAATGTCCCTGTCCCAAACAGCAATTGAAAGACATCATGGGTAGGATGTAATCATTTTGATAGGTGGGAGTTTAATTAGTGCCAAGTGGTTCAGTATTATTTTATAAGGTGTTAAACAGGTCTGCAGTATGAAGCTCTGATCTTCCAGTGCACAAGAGGCCAAATTCAGTGTGATATATTTCATTGGGTGCTCAGAAAGACGCTGTCACGAAAGAAAGGGTTCAAGTGCCCTTGTTCAAGGTCAAGTGGGTTCCCTCAGACAAGCATTTTAGCAAGCTAGTTATTGGCACCACACTAAATAATTTTAGATTATGGAATATAGGCGCTCCATTAGCATTGTTTTAAATTGCACTTTCTGTTTTGTAAAATCAAAAAGGAAATTTCATGGGGAAAAGAAGTCTCGCATTCATGCAACATTAATGTTTAGGGAATAATGTGGTGTTTTGCCATGTTAAAAGAATTATTACAAACCCTTCATTGAGAAGCTCTAGAGATCTCATACTTTGGAAAAGAGACTTGATAATTGGATGTGCAGGAGGGGGAGGGAGATGTATGAGGAGGGTGTCACTTTTGGTGACAGCAATGAGTCTTTTTTTGTTCTTGTGAAAAAAGACCCTGATCTGGCTAAATCAGAAGCCTTCAAAAAATCTGAGAAGTGGGTAGCTGCAGGTTAGCATGGGGCAAGTAAATGGAGCTCAAGGTACAGTGATTCACTCCTGGACTCTCTGCTTCCCTGAGCTGAAGGGAGAATACCATGAGCTCATGTACATACAGGCAAGAATGCTTGGAGGAGGCAAATGAAATTTACACGTGACACCTCCAGTGAGTGTATCTTTTACTTGCACAGCTCTTTTTTTATATTACCTGAGCACCCAGAAATCTTGAATAATATCAATAAATACAGGCCAGCTTACGTCTTCTAAATCTCCACGTAGAGGTGATCCCCTTTCCCAGCACTGCAAAAGCTGCAGCAATGCTCCCCCTTATCCTGGCTTCGCCAGGCTGCCTGCCCAGGGAACAATGGGGCTGAGCTGCCTAGGAGCCAGGGTGAGAGGTCATGGTATCCCACCGAGCTGCCAGATTTGGGGGCAGATCCCACGGCCTCTACCACACTGAGCCAAAAGCAGGTCTTCTCTTGCCCCCTGCAATCCTGGCAGGGAATCTCAGAAAGAAGAGCCTTAGAGGGATTTCTTCCTCAAAACTCACCTTTCCCAGCCTTTTTCCCCTCCCCTTCTTCCTTTTTCTTTTTAATTTTGTTTTGTTCCACATAGAAAGGGACAAGACCGTATGGAAAATTAACTGCACTGGTTTACAGGTCACGTGCATGAGGGACTGAGAGTGTTTGTGGATGGAGTCATTGTTGGATTTTACAGCGGTTGCTTTCATCCTTGGAATTGAAGTTGCCACGTATTTTGAGATACCTGCTTATTTTGTAAAGCTAGAGGTCTGGGCAGAGGAATTGAGAGAGTCTCTCGGCTCCACTGAAATACCTTGGACTTGGAGAGCTGAACTGAGCAACAGACTGAGAAAAAGGAAACAGAAAACATAAACATGTAAATGTGACATCTGCGATTCCACTTTACAGAGCATTTTACATGTGTGAAAATAGCTCATTGTCTTGCAAAAGTGAGAACTTTGGGGCTGAAACTGATGACAGAAATTAAAGGGACTTAAAAGGAAAAGCTCAGCTAAAGAAATGAAGTTAAAAGTAGCAAAAAAAAAAAAGGGCTATGCCAACATTTTCCTGAATGATAGCAGAGATATGTGCTAAAGAATAGGTGTTGACAGAAGAGAAACACAACCCTTTAATAAAAGAGGTGGGCAGGCAGACATATGAACTGCTGAAATTTCAGCGTTTCAGAGTCCTGTGGGTAGCAAACACTGGAACACAGGAAAAACAAGTAGAAAAGATCTTAGGAAACACTCACCTCCTAAAATTTTTGATCATTTTATATGCCATTGCACTTGAGAAAAAAAAATTATACATATATATAAATTACAAAGGCAAAAAAAGACGGGGGGAAGGAGGAGAGGAAGGAGGAAGAAAAGACACATTAATACTTTGACTTCCCTTTCAGATATCCCCTGCACTGTGTCATAATATATCTTGCATCTTGCTGCTCAGCTGAGGGCTCTGCTGCAACAGTGCTCAGTCGCTTTGTTTCAGAGCACCCTTTGCATTGAATTTGGGGAGTTCTCTAAGCAGCTGCAACAACACTGTAACATTTCATCACTATTTCCTAGCAAAGCGTGGTCCAAAAATTCACTTTTGGGGAGGAGGTGCTGGGGAAGCGCTGCTTTGGATAGCTGTGACTCCCTGAGTCTGACAGCCTCTCGAGAGTTACTAATATTGGTGAAGTGAACCTGTATAGTCTACTTGCAAGGTCTGTGATGTGTTTTTGATTTCCTGCCTCAGAAATGCATTTTGGCTAGAAAACAAGTGAGGCATATGATTCTCTTTCTTGCCATACACATATCAGGAAATTGTTAACCATGTATCCCGTTCACATTAAGTAATTGGGCTGCTAACATTCAGGAAGAGATTCTTTCTTATTGGTTATTCACTCATCCTGCAAACATGAGTGAAAATTATGATTTCTTGAAGAATGAGAACTCCGTGTGATTCTGTCCTCATGTAGGCTTTCTAAATGGTGCTAATTTCCACAAACTGTGCTTTATTTGTCTTTGTCTTAGCTACTTCTTTCAATGCCTTTATTCTCTAGGGGTCATGTCATTGTCTTCTGAAATCTTGAAAGATCTTGCTTCCATGTGAAAAGTGGCTTTTCTGAAATGCACATTTTCAGAAATTAAAGCTAATCAAGGCACCTTCTTCCTCCAGGGCAAGAAATTAGTTGTGATAATTTCTGTGGATCCTTCTTTTTTTCAATTTCATGTATGTAAAAATAATGGAAAAAGAACATCCAATTAAGAAAGAATATTGCTTAATGTTCATTCGGAGGGCCTGAGATTTGAGACATCTTAATAGATGACCCAAGATTCTCATGTTTTTTTGCTGTGTAACATCCTTTTATGTTGTTGAAGTCTTATTTGCATATTAAAATTCTCTTCTGAATATTCCTTTTTCGAAATTTTGCTGACCAGTGACAAAAGACTTTAAAATAGCTGCCAGAATATTTTCCAGTACTACAAATTCTTAAGATGAAGTCCTTGATTCTTCAGCAGGACAGAGGCTTTGCCTACAGACTCCAAGTAGATGTGAAGCTTCACAGAGCTACAGGCATCCAACTGTCTGCCAAACCTTGCTGGATTGGGGTTTCTATCAAAAACAAATACATATTTGCTTTTTTTTTTTTGATCAAGAGTTTTCTTTCTATTGCCAGAGGGGAAGAAAAAGAAGCCACACCACATTTCGATGAAGGTGAAAGTGCTTATGCGTGGTATTGTGTGGTACAAATTGACTGAAGGTAGTTTTTCTCACTTACTTTGGGGCTTGACCATGACAGAGTATTTGATTCCATTGATATTGATAAGACTGTTCTTCCAAATACAGTCTGATAAACGCTACAGAACATCCTCCAAAAGCTTTATGGAAGATTTTACTTATATGAGGGCCCAGTTCTCCTCTTCGGTGTAATGTTTACTCTCTGGCTTCTCTAGGAGGGAATCACTTTAAAATAAAACCTGGAAAACACTCTGGGGCAGATTCTTTGAGGCAAAAAGATACTTTGAAACATACAGCTGATACCATCATCCTGACAAGGTTTTTTACCTTGCAAGAGCCACTGGAAATCATTGAAACAATGATGATGATAATTAATTTCAGTCCTAAAAAGAAATGGCTAATGGATAATATCTACCACTGACCAACTTTTAAATTCACAAACTCTGCTTCTAGATTTCTCTCTGTTAGAAGAAGATATTTAAGCAAGTGATTCTTCTTTTCAACATTCCAAGCCCCTAGAATATTGTCCTTACGGATACACTTCAGAGTTCAGCTAAAAGATCATATTGCTTTAAAATGGGCATAGTAAAACCAAGCTTGCCTGGAGGAGAATTTGTAAGCACAATTATGTTTGCCATAGAGTTGTTAGGTCAGTGGGCGGTATACGATGCACCCATCTTTCTAGGAGCAGTAGGATTTCCTGCTGTTTTTTTCAGTAGTGACCTAGAAGGAGGTTAATGATTCCAAAGAATGACTTTTCCCTTAGGGAAAATTTAATCTTCTGACCTTTTTCTCTATCTGTCCATTCCTTTTAAGTCACAGACCCCCTTCATTTAGCTTACATCAAGCTGTTTTATTTTCTTCAAAAATATGGTTGAAGCGATTGCTTTTGCTTTCATTTAACCCTTGAACTGGATGAATTTCCAAACTAAATCATGGCCCAGAACACAGAGTTGCTTGTAAGCATTTCTTTCAGATTTCTATATTTGTCTTAAATGTGATTGTCAACCCTCAGAATCACTTTGACAACTGACTAACTTCGAAAATGCATGCCTTTAATGTACTCTTGCAATCATCTCCGAGAGTTGCTTTAGAAAAAGAACATGACAGGAATAAAACAGCTATTGGATTTTTTTTTCTTTTTCTCTTTTTTTTTTTGAGTTCTATCAAAATGCTGATGGAATCAGAGTACTACAGAAGGAAATTTAATTTCAAACACATTCACCAAGACCATCATGCCATTTTGGGGATTAAATTTGGGCTCATAAAAAACACCAGCATTGCACAGTCAAATTGTTGAAGCATTTTGCTTTGTCTTAACTGTGCAGACACTACTGAATCAAATTTGTTGTCAGAATACTATAAAATAAAATTGTAATTACTTTATTATTCTCAAAGGTGTTGACTCTTGGGTGCAAGGAATTCTGGAGGGTAACTGGAAACAGAAACTGCCTCATGTTTGAAGCTGTCAACTTCCTTTTACTCTGCAGCAGACACTGGTTTTGTCTGTACTGTATTACACACGGTTATTGCCAACATAATAATTCATGAATATTCCTTCATTTTCAGAATTATAATTAATGCTGGATTTTGACATTATGACAAAGTAGGGCAGCTCAGCAGCAGAAACATTCAGCCCTAAGAACAAAGGAATTGCCATATTGGAGCAGACCAGTGGTCCATCTAGTCTGGTATCTCTCTGCCTCTCATACTGGCCAATGCCTGAGGCTGCCGAGGAAGGCATAACCCCCCCTAACGCACATAATTGCAATACTATACCACAGAGGGAAATTTCTTTTCGACCCCAGCTGGTGATCAGCTTATGCCCTGAAGTATGAGGATTGATAGCCCTTATAATTTTTATTCTAGCTACTGTGGCTGCAGATGCTGTACTTAATCAAATAAATGTCTAATACTTTGGTAAAGCTAAGTAAGGGCTAAATACTCACATCTCTTGGGAAAAATCCCAAGGAAGGAAAAAGTGCTGAGAAATTCCACAAGGAGAATCACATCAAGTTCCCACTGCTTTCTCCCCTCTCAGGGGAGAACAGTTTGCATGCTTGTGGAGAGGCTGGCAGGGCTGGGAAGGATGTCAAGCAGCACAGTCCTGGGCTTTGTAGGGGAGTCGGGCTCCAAGTTTGGCCACTCCTTCCCCTTCCCTTACTCTGTCCCTTAACCTGAATAAAGAGTGCTGTTTAGACTGAGGAGTGGGAGTCAGAGAGACCCATAACAGCAGATATTTGTATTTCTGTCTCTTTTAGAGGGGAAACCGTGCTGCATAGGACTGCTATTTCCCAGGTCTTCCTTTGCAATCTGAGATGTCCTTTCACCAAACTTGCGTATCACTGGCCATCTGCCCTTTGTGTGGAGGAGCAGCTGAAGAGTCTCAGGAAACTGGAGGACATGACAAAGAGTTAGTTCTCTGCCTTGCATTTGCTTTTCATTTTTTTTTTCAAATCTTTTATTCCCTCACTTTTTTCTTTTTCTTTTTTTTTTTTAGCAATTGCCCCAAAGTTGTTTTCCTCAATCTTACGCAGCAGCAATAAATCTCACAATTTAACACAAATTCTGATGAAAAAAGCATCTCCATACATTAATTTAAATGTGCTTCCCACTTACCTTTCTGTGAAAGGAAACAGAAAAGAGAACACCTGAGCTCTTCTGTATCAACTGAAATTTCATGTGATCCTGAAGCTCCTCATCCTTTTCATGTTTCTAAATTAAATTATGTCTTCTTTAAAATCTCTCTTCAAACTCAGTCCCATCCCTCATTTCATTAATTATGTTTACTGCATTTCTCTGTATGTTTCCTTGGTTTGTTGTGTCTTGCCTAAAATCCACTGACTAAAATACAACAGAATGTCTGGAAATGCAGCTTTTGCTCATGAAATCACATAGTAATACTTTACTTTAGCCATCTTTTTTGTTCTTAATATATTTGAGTGTCTTTTTTGATCTTATATGTTTTCTAGGCTCCTGCAATATGCTGGATAGCATTTTTCATTGAGCAATGCTTAGGTTTTCCCATGCTAATTAATAGCCATCAGTTTCTGAAAACAGTTTTGACATGCACTCCTTGGCATTAGTCTGTTTAATTTTTACATGCCACTATGTCACTATTTTATCTTAGTTCACTGGCTTGCTCTGGAATTTCTTCAAGTTTTGCCTAAACTCAGTTAACTTAATAAATGGCCAAAAATACTCCCATGAATTTTCCTGTTTAGAGCAATGGGCATTGAGTCTAAATACCAGAAAGCAAGCTGGGACTGTTACAGTGAAGCAAATTTTACCGTCTTTATTTCAGAAGTTTTTATTCAAGATTGTTAATTAATAAGTTGAACAAAACCATCGTTATTGTCACTATTGATCCCAGGGGCAATTCACAGTTAACCTCTTTCTCTGCTTCCACTGACCACGGATTCCTCTGCAGTACCTAGAGAAAGGGATGCTGTCTAGTCATCTAAACACAGATCTGGAACCTGGGTGCTCATGAACTGAAGACCTGGTTCTGACACAGCTTTCTGTTACCAATATAGGTAAGTTACTTCACCTCTAATATAATCATCTCATTAGGGAGTCGCAGTAATCTGCCAGAGTTTATAAAATGTTGGGGGGGTGGGCAAAATTCTAATTGTTCTGATGTTTCAGGTCTTGTTTTCCATCTTTCATCCAGTTTTTACACCGTAGCAGGACTTTAATTCAGGAGCTGCTGCATTTTTCTTGTGAAAGACCTTACCACAAGCTTTTAGAAACACTAAAGGGATTGTATCTTCTGGTTCCACTTTATCAGCTACTTAATTAACTCTTTCCTGTAGTTCTAGGAGGGTTGAGAGAACGTAGGTAGAAGCATTACAGCTTTTCCTTGTTGTCTGTGCACCTAAGCATATTATTTTCACTGATTCTCCAAATAGTTTCCTAGTACTAAAGTAAGACTTATTGGTTTATAATTCCCAGGATCATCATTAGCACCTTTTTAAGAGATGGGTACAACCTTGGCCACTCTCCAGTCTTCCTGTACAGTAGCTGTTTTTAATGATAAATTACATATTTTTGTCAGCGACTCACTTGCATTGGTCTTCAGTTCCTTCAGAACTCTCAGATGAATACCATCTGGTCCTACTGATTGACTGCAGTTTAATTTCTCGGGTTGATCCATCACCTTTTTTGATATTCCTGTTTCTGATAGTGTCTCACTTTTAACACCTAATAAAAATAAAGCCTGTGTAGTACTGCATTCTCTTTGTTAAAGAACACTGGCAAGAAGCTGTTTGGATCTTGTTTTTATTTTGGTATTTTTGTTTGCCTGATACAGCTAAACACAGGGCAAAAGAAATTCACAGCAAATACTCCTCTTTTTGTTTTATTACAAACCCCCCCAAAGATATGTCAGAGATCTGTTAGGAGATGATAGTGTCAGATGCCCAGAATTTCAAGTTCACTTATATTTTCTATTAATAGTGAATCGCACTTTTCAGCATCGAGTCACTGTGGCTTGCTGTGGGAAAACTGCCAAGGGAAGAATATATAACATTTGGGGGTATTTCAGTATTATATGCTATTGCTGAGCAGAAGAACAAAGATGTACTTGTATTACCCATAGTACTACTATCTAGAACAGAAAAAGAAATCAGAAGGCAAGTTTCTGCAATAGAATAGCTCAATGACAAGCAAGCAAATAGAGAAAAACATAACTATTACCATACTTACATGAAAATGGAGCAAGAAAGAACAGTATCATAATTAGTGTCAATTGGTAGAATATTTCTCAACTCTGCATATTTCTTTATGCACCTCCCCACTCTTCCCACATACTTATACAAATCTCTACTCTATCTGCTTTTATTATTCACAGTGCTCTCTGTCTAATTTACACTGTAAGCTCCTCAGGTAGGGACCTTGTCTTTTAATATGTCCATATTGTTAAATACATGCCAGTCAAACTGTTGAAATTATAATAACTGAGGGTTTGGGGTTTTTTTAAGTCTGTCTTTCTTACGTTCTTTTTCCCCCCTCTTTTTTCTAAGAAATGATAAGTTAAAATCAAAGGCATCAACTAGTTTAAAGCAGCCCTCAAAGACAGTCCCAGAAAAAGTGACCCTTTGAGCTACAACCTAACTAGCCAACTTTATTGTGTCTTGAGGTCAAGGCTCCTATTTCACATGAATTGAGGGTCTTTATGTGCATGCTACCCTGCAATAAACCACACAGAAAGTTATGATCAAGTAGACTTTGCACATCAGAAATCTATTGAGGAATAGCAACAAGATTAAATTCAATCTGAGCCAAAAGTAATCCAGAACCAGGTTTAGGAATGCAATGGAAAATTCCTGAAAGATCAGAGATGAGATTAAAATACACGACAACAAAA